>NC_138997.1:14120189-16520189 GCF_964374135.1 Grampus griseus | reverse complement strand
GGTGCACCTTCATTTCCTGGCCTGTGTTGTGTACTTTGCCTTCACGATGTGCAGCGATGTGACTGGAATTGCAGGCAGCAGGCTGGGATGCGGAGAATGAATCCGATCGTTGGAGGCTCGTTACTTGTGACTGCAGTGCGGGAGAGAGGAGGTGCGACTGTGTAAATGGAGCTTGATGTGCTAATGAAATAACTCAGATTCTTAAAAGAAAAAGAGGGAGGAAAACCTCGCCTTCCATGGCAACATTTTCTTGATGTGCTTCTACTGACACTGCAACGCCAGATAGAGATTCAGTGTATTTTGCTCCAACATTTTACAGTTTGGTCAGAGAAAACACACTTAACACAAGGTAATGAATATTTTCGTGCCAGGGCAAAGTATTTGTAAAAAAACTTAATTATTAAATCCATCATGGGTGTTTCTGTTCTGAGTCTAATTCTAGTAGTCCGCACGTGGATGGCGTGCCAGTCCCTAGTTGTGGGTCTAGGCAATTGGAGAACGGAAGCGATTATCCAGGTAATATAAAGAAATCCTGCTACAGAGGAAAGAAAGGCGCCTCTCACCCTCTCATCAATTACTCGAAATTCGTGTTTCTAGAGAATTAAATTCTTTGATAATCGCCTGCTCTCTTCCTTTGTCTGTTAGCGCCATCCTCAGAGGTCTCAAGCGAAAGCCCTGGGAGTATTTCCGGCCTCTTCTCTAAGTCAGGCCAGCGATCAGGCTGTGAAACACGCACTTGGATGGGGATGGGGATGGGGGCTTCTGTGGTGATTCCAGGCCAGGATTGGTTTTAGTTCTAGGGGATTAGTTGACCCTTAAGAAATATTATAATGCAAATATATGCCCACCCTAATTTTCCGATCAGTGTGCAGGATTTCACAATGTGGTGGCCCGCAATTGGCCAGTGTTAAAGGTAAGGTGCGTCTTGTTTCCAGCATGGACCAGTCCAGGATGATTTCTCCCCACCTAGAGAGCACTGCTGGTGGTGGTGGAGGAGTTGTTGCAGAACAAGCCCTGGATTAGGGGTCAAGGGTGTGAAGTTGAGTCACCTTCTAGCTGTGTATCATTTTCTAGGCCTCTTACCTGTTCTGGACCTCACTTTTCCCATTTGTAGAAGGTGATAGTAGTAGCTTACTTTCCTGCCAACCTTCTAGGGTTTTTATCAAAAAATAAATGTGACATTTATAATGATACATGATAAATGAAGACACCTTAAAAATCAAAGCACTCTACAAATGTAAGATGTTATTAAATGTAAATTCAATGACACTATTTCAATGCTCACATTGGAGAAACAGTATTTGAAGACTTCTGAGAGCACACAAATAATTGTGAAGCTTAAATTTCCCTTTGGTGAGGCTCTTTTAGGACAGATCGATATGCTGTAGGGCAAACTCATCTCTATGAACATCATAACTGAATTTTGTTTGGCTTTCTTTTTCTGTTGTTTAATCCTATCATCTGTGTCCTTTATTTCCAAGCATTGGGAATAATGGGAAAACTGGAAGAGTTTTACAAATAGTGAAGAATAAGTTGAAAGACCTCTGGGAAGAGAAAAGAGATTTTTAAAAAATGGGCAATGGTAATTTAAAAATTTATTTTTTCAGAAGTGACAGACTCAGGAACAGAGTTGATTAAAAAAAATATATATTTTTTAAGTCAGCACCCAGCACTGCCCTTTCTTTACTTAGTGAGACATATGGTAGAGACAAATTTTGTAATCCTCTGCGGGCTCCATTACCGGTCACCGCATTCATGTGACTGCTGGCATGGTTGGCTCATTTAAAAGACTCAGTGATGTCTTGGAAGCCTAATGACTCTCTATTTTAGTTTTTCGTCCTGCAGGATATGGTGAAGCTAATTCCTTTTCAACTTTCGACCACTTTTTTACAAAACAGGAAAATGAAAGGACTTTCAAACGTGAGACACAGAATATCCAGTTTGCAGAATAGACAGTACAGGCCTGCGCTTGGCCAGAGGCCGGCCGGCCATGGGTTTCACTTAAGAACTCCAAGTAAAAGGACAGGGTGGAAAGTGTAGGGAATGCCTTCAGGGAAATGCCAACGGGGCTGATTATTATTAGAAAAGTTGGAAATGGCTGGGCCTCGGGGACCAGGGTCCAAGCGCCCTGGTCTCTGTGGAGATGGCGTGAGCGCCTCGCTTCACTGAGGTCTGCACGGAAGGCGTTCCTCTTCCTGAGTTGACCGTGTCTCCCCGACCCCTGCCCACCGCCTTTAGAGTAGTGAAATACGCTTGCTTTTCACGAAGCTGAGAAAAAGGCAGACAGCCGAGGAAGAGACTAATAATTGGGCCTCTTTGGAAGGTGTGAGGCAAATTGGCAGCATGGCTGCCCGGGAAAACACAATGGGTCTTTGTTTTCAACTAAGAACACTAGAAATGGTGTCCCAGTGCTTCAGGGTCCTGTCGCTGTGGGGAGCCCGGCCCTGCCTGTGCGAAGCAGGGCCCTCTAATTGGTACACACACATGTTTCTTCATCATCTCTGCCCCCGTCTCTCCAGAGCATCTATTTGTTTTTGTTACTGCAGTATTGTGAATTGACCCATCGCGCCCAATCCCCCCCTTTCTGTGGCTTCTTTCATTCTTGAAGGAGGGCTGGGAAGCAGCCGTTGGCGTGTGTGATGGCAGCGCTGCAGGCTGGCCATGGGAGGATATCCATCAAAGGAAAAGCCGCTCCCCCTCGGCCCCTCACCCTTGGCTTTGGGCCCCCCTCTGCCTCCCAACTGCCAGTGCATTCAGCTCCCCGCCTTTGTCCAGGCGCAGGGCACAGCGCCACCTCCTTGGCTTCCCTTTCCCATTTGGAAACCAAAGTCACCCCTCCAGCTGGGGAGCTGTGAGTCTCTCGTGAACGCCACTGGCTTGGTGGGAAGATCGGGATTCTGGCCGCCTGTTGCGTGGAGAGTCGGCGAGGATGCGTGTGCTGTGCCGTTGTTTGTTATCTGTAAGCAAACTGCAGAAACAAGTGTCTAGGATTAGATGCATTGCTCCGGGACCCCCGTTCCTTTTTCCATTTAGACTTTCTCCACAGAAGCTCCTTTTCACTCGATTAACTATAACAAACTCTCTTTGGAGTTTTGTGTTTTGGAAACAACGTTGCCAGAGAAGAATCACTGTGTCTGTGGTAAATGCCTCAAATAAATTCTTCCTCCTATAAATGGAGAAGACAGACTATAGAAGGCTTTAATCTATCTTCTTGCCTGTTAGTGAAATACTACTGAGGGACCTAGTTCATCTGCAAGTTAAATGTGCTAGACCTATCTCTGGTTTTCTTCCTTACTTGTTACCTTGGAGACAATGGCCTGGCTCCGGAATTGTGCGAGGCATGCTGCAGACCTTCCGTATGGCTTCTGCGCGCCGAGAAGGAAGCTAATGGGGAAAGGTTGGATTTTTCCAGAGTGTCTTCAGTGGTTAATAGAGAAGGGGGAGGAAGGAGAAAAAGTGAGAGAGGTTTATTCTTCTGGTAATATTTCCAGACTACTGTTAAGTTAATTGCAGGCAGTTTACCTAGATTTCAAAAGAAAGTCAGACTGTGGCCTCTGATCACGTGAGACTGCTTTTAAGAAGAACCTTCCAGTGCCTTTGGCAGCCCTGGCATAGGAAGATCAGCTACCCATTGACACTGCATTCCAAACCGACCATTAGGGAGTCTCGCCTCTCACTGCTTTGTTTAATAGCACTGTTCTTCCATATTGTTTCATGGCATCTTATTTTCTCAGGCCAACTTTTTCAGGAGACTGAGAAGCAAGATTTAAAAATAGGATTCAGTCAGCAGCCAGAGAGCAAAACTGGCCCATTTTCCCAGCTGAATATGTAGGCTGCATGTCATGGTGCAGCAGGGAGCCTTCACACTCTTCTGCGGTATCAGCACCCAGGTGAGGAGAGCACCCATGGCACACCTCTGGTTGGGGCAGAGTCCGGATTATACATCAGACTTCTTGACTCCACGTGTAGGGCTCTTTCCACGTCAGTCCTGACCTATTAAATCAATTGCTCTGAGTTCTGTCCGAGGTCAAGTTGTGTGAAGGAAGTGTGAGAAGAATGCTCTTGTCTTGAACGAAACCAGCCACCGGGAAACTTGGGAAGGAAGAGGGACTGTGTCCTCAAATTTTAAATCTCTTCCTGTTGGTATTTGTTGTTAATAGACGGAATTAGATCGAGTCTGGGACCACGGGTGCTCTGAGGATGAATTGTCAAAAGTGTGCCTTGCCATTCAAGGCACATTTGGTTCTCTTGGTAACACTGTCTCCCCTGAAGTCCCGTTGACCACGCTTTGCCATGGCCGTAGTTTGAGGAGACATGTCCCTTAGGCTTTTTCTATTGAAAAGTTGAATACGGACACGTTAGCCCGAGGCAATCACAGAATCTTTAAAAAGAGACTTTTAAGGGCTTCCCTGGTGGCGCAGTGGTTGAGAGTCCACCTGCTGATGCAGGGGACACGGGTTCGTGCCCCGGTCCGGGAACCGCGGCTGGGCCCGTGAGCCATGGCCGCTGAGCCTGCGCGTCCGGAGCCTGTGCTCCGCAACGGGAGAGGCCACAGAAGTGAGAGGCCCGCGTACCGCAAAAAAAAAAAGAGGACTTTTAGCTAGGAAATGTTCTTTTTCGGTAGGACACAGGATTCTGCTCTTTGACTGTGAACTGGGAAGTCTGCAGGTAAGAGTAGGAACTGTGTATAATATCTTCCGTATATGTGTTCCTCATTTATAAATGTTTTCTTACCTGCTGGTTATTTATTCATTCAACAGGTATTCAGCTTGTATTGATGTGAAGTGCTACATACCATGAAGGTGCTTGGGAAGCAGAGTCGAGTATTATACATAGTCTCTGGCTTCAATAATCCGGAGGCATATGCTTGTTCAGTAATGGACAGTTTTAAAAAGAGATGAGCGTTTTGTTTTGACTGCTCACATTTAATGTGAGGGACTGAGTAACTTTTTAAAAGATGGCAGTGGTTCAAGCATCTTTATGATGCTGAGAATTATTCAGAAGGTCTTTCTTCGTAAGGTCTCACCACTCATTTTCCTCAAAACAAGATCTGGTGCCACAGGGTATATGGGGTCCCATGGCCTCTGGCTGAGGGGGTTATTTGAGATTGGAAAGTAGGGGTAGGAGGAACCAGGGCCAAGTATGGCAGAGTTCCCAAGGATGTATGAGTGTAAATACCACAGAGATGGGAACAGGGACGGGGAAGCAATGAATAGAGGCAATGTTCAGTGCCATTTACTCTGACACCTGCCATGATCCGGGCTCCACACTAGGCACTTTATATATATATTCTCCCACTTATTTCTCTTAACAACCCTGTGAGGGTGAACTGGTCGCATATTCCTGTATTGCTGGTGAGGACACTGATGCTGTCAGCATCAGCGACATGGATAGGGTCCTGGGGCTACGTGGTGTAGCAGGTGTTTAATCCGGGGCTCTCTGCTGTCCGAGCCCACCAGCTCTTGCCCTCGTACAACAAACACTCCCAACTCTCTCTCTCTTTTTTTTTTTTTTTTAAATAAATTCGTTTTATTTATTTATTTGGCTGTGTTGGGTCTTCGTTTCTGTGCGAGGGCTTTCTCTGGTTGCGGCAAGCAGGGGCCACTCTTCATCGCGGTGCGCGGGCCTCTCACTGTCGCGGCCTCTCCTGTTGCGGAACACAGGCTCCAGACGCGCAGGCTCAGTAGTTGTGGCTCATGGGCCCAGTTGCTCCGCGGCATGTGGGATCTTCCCAGACCAGGGCTCGAACCCGTGTCCCCTGCATTGGCAGGCAGATTCTCAACCACTACGCCACCCGGGAAGCCCTCCCAACTCTCTTAATAAGTTGGAAGTTTGTCAGGACCATGGGGCTAATTTTTTCCCTCCTTTTAATCATTAAAATGGGATCCCTGTGGACCCTAAAGTGGAAACAGACTGAAGGAAAATGACACTGCCGTGTCAAGAATAGAAGTGAAAATCTAAGACCACACTGGTAAAGTGAAGTGGGCATGAAAGGAATCACATCCATAGCTTTGACTTCCAGTCCACTTTGCCTGAAGTTATTTCAGTCAACAGGGAGCTGGCAAGTTCTGTATAAATACAACTTTCTGTGTTCTAGATGGAAGTAGGTCCGCCTCCTCTTTCTGTATGGTCCCAAGGAGTGTGTTTTGCTTTCTTCTCACATAGGGAGTTCATAATTAATGGTAGTTATTTTTACCTCTTCAGTGGGTATACCATGCTACCATGCACACTTTTCTTCATTCTAGGGACTCATGCTTTGATACAATAAAGTCAACATAATCCCTGTCTTTAGAGAGTTTGTAGGGGATGTGTGATTACAGTGTAGTGGGATTAGTGCTGGGGAGGCACCAATAAACAGTGTGTGAATTCATATTTAAACTTTAGTGATGTGGAAAAGAAGCTAGTGGAAAGGTATTTTGGACTTTATTTTATAAGGAGCTTGAGGCACTCCTAAAAAAAAGATTGTTCTGCGGAATCGTTTGCCCTAAGACTTGTGATTTTCAGTTGTGATTTAGTGTTGATCATGGTGAGATTTCTTGGTCGGTGGGGCTTCTCTTCAGATCTGTGTGGTGGATGCCTTCCTGCACTTACTATCAGAACTGCAAACCAGTCTCTCGTGCACCCTTTCCCATCTCATTTCCTTTGTTAGTGCATATGTAGTGTGCATTTATTTTCCTTGCTGGTTTGCATGAATTTGGTCCTAGATAGCATCACAATTTGAACCAGATTTTAGTGGTAATCATTCAAGGCATCTGAGTCATCCTGGTCAGCATTTGAGTTTTTCCCTACTGGGCCCCTAAGTGACCTCAACTGCTAACCAGTCTTGTGAAAAATAGTATAATTAGGTTTCACACAGCAGGTCTCTTAGGCAAAAATCACATTTATAGGCAGATTTACTGGCTGCACAGGTTACTTTGAAATATTTTTAGTGCTTTAAAAAAAATCAGAAAGCCAGTGGAGCTGAAGGCAAAGAGAAAGAATTATATTTTTCTTTTCAATGTCCAACAAAATATGCACTAATGATACAATTACAGTATATTAAGTTAATACAATAAATACAAAGTTAATCCATGTTGGACTTCCTTGTGTTGTCCTTGTTTGTGGAGTAATGGAATTGTGACAGAGTAATTAATACCCTACAGGGGGATTAGCGGTAAAGATTGAGATAAAAGAACAAGGAGAAAAGAAGGACTGAGCTGTCTAGAAGTCAGGGGAGTTTAGAAAGTGCTGAGACATGGAATTTCCTGAGGGTGATTTTAGGCTTTCCTGACTCTAATTACTGTATACCTTTTCCTGTCTGCTAGTGATAATCAGCTGGGTTAGACAGGTAAAACGTATTAGAAATGATGGAGTCCTGGGATGCATGAATTCTTGCTGGATCAGCAAGAATGATCCAGCCAGGCCACGGCCCTCAACTGGGCCTTTGCTATTTTCTCAGAGGTTTTCTCATCTCTGTAATTTACATGTTTTTGTTATTTTGTTATTAAAATATCTTTAGGGTCATTATCTCATCTACACAAATCTCAGAAAATCAGGAGGAGTTCCCTTAAGCGAGTTCTCAGTTCCTCGGTTTTCTGTCAGAGCAGGGTGGGCCTCTCAGGGCCAACGAATTGTTCCAGTTAATTTTTCTTGCCCCTTTAATTGGCTCTGGAGTTTCTCGTGGTCAGCCTGTGCTTCACATTGAGATCATTAACTTGGACCCAAACGAAAGGTATTTGAGAAGAAGCAGCAGCAGGAGAGAGGAGAAAGTGGAGCTCTAGCTGGAATTTCTTGTTTTCCACAGAAATAAGTGCAGTTGGAAAAAACTCTAGGAAGCAGATTAGGTGAACCTTGCCCTTCCCTCACAGCCCCTGTGCAAGCAGCAGCAGTTCTTTCTATACCTGTCTCCACCTGGCTGACATGGTAAATATATTTTTTTAATATTTTTTAAAATTGAAGTATAGTTGATTTACAATGTTGTGTTAGTTTCAGGGGTACAGCGAAGTTATTGAGTTACACACACAGATATATGTGTGTGTATATATATGTGTGTATATTCTTTCTCAGATTCTCTTTCCTTATAGGTTATTACAAAATATTGAGTATAGTTCCCTGTGTTATACAGTAGGTCCTTGGTGGTTATCTGTTTTATATAGTAGTGTGTATATGTTAATCCCAAACTCCTAATTTATCCCTCCCTGCCCCCTCCTTTCCTCTTTGGTAACTGTAAGTTTGTTTTCTATGTCTGTGGGTCTATTTCTGTTTTGTACATAAGTTCATTTGTATCATTTTTTTTTCGATTCCGCAGATAAGCGATATCATATATCTGTCTTTGACTTACTTCATTTAGTATGATAATCTCTAGGTCTATCCATGTTGCTGAAAATGGCATTATTTCATTTTTATGGCTGAGTAATATTCCATTGTATGTGTATGTATATATGTATGTGTGTATCTATCTATATATTTCTTTATATATCTCACGTCTTCTTTATTCATTCATCTGTCTGTGGACACTTGGGTTGCTTCCATGTCTTGGCTATTGTAAATAGTGCTGCAATGAACATTGAGGTGTATGTATTTTTTCAAATTATAGTTTTCTCCAGATCTGTGCCCAGGAGTGGGATTGCAGGATCATGTGGTAACTCTGTTTTTAGTTTTCTAAGGGACCTTCATACTGTTCTCTGTGATGGCTGTACATCACAGAGAACAGTATGAAGGTTTGCATTCCCACCAACAGTGTAGGAGAGTTTCTTTTTCTCCACACCCTCTCCAGAATTTATTATTTGTGGACTTTTTTTTGTTTTGGCCACGCTGCACGGCATGAGGGATCTTAGTTCCCCAACCAGGGATCGAACCCATGCCCCCTACAGTGGAAGCTTGGAGTCTTAACCACTGGACCGCCAGGGACGTCCCATATTATTTGTAGACTTTTTGAAGATGGCTATTCTGATTAATGTGAGGTGATACTGCATTGTAGTTTTGACTTACATTTCTCTAATAATTAGCAACGTTGAGTAAAAGAGTTGATTTTTTAATAGATTATTTTTTTAATTGAAGGATAATTGATTTACCATGTTGTATTAGTTTCAGGTATACAGCAAAGCATGGTAAATATTTAGTGGCAGGATTCTCATTTTTGAATTGAAAAATAGGCTTTCGTATTAAATTATTAAAAATTCTGTGGTTTGGCTTTAAAATCAAATAACTTGTTCACAGATGAACTAGACATTAGTTTTAGCTTTCTTTTAATTTTTTACCCTTCCTCCCCGCCGTGTTGTTCATCTCGGCCTTTTTGGCGATCGTCTTGATGTTCAGGTGTCTGCACTCCTCCTCTCTTTGGCACTGCTGAGAGCAGCCTTCTCCACCTTGGTTGTCGTGCTGTCCCCCACTGGTCCGTGCAGGAAGGTTGGAGCAGGTACAGGTGGGGCTTCTCGTCTACCCTGGAAGTCTGAGCCCAGAGTAGTTTCACCCTCAGAAATCTTTCCACAGTTGGCCTCAGAGTCAAGGAGGTCAGCTGGACAGCTCAACCTCACTGGACCCAAGCAGTTCAGCCAGGTGGTGCTTCCATGGACTGTTTTTTTTTTTTTTTTTTTTGGCGGTACACGGGCCTCTCACTGTCATGGCCTCTCCCGTTGCGGAGCACAGGCTCCGGACGCGCAGGCTCAGCAGCCATGGCTCACGGGCCCAGCCGCTCCACGGCATGTGGGATCTTCCCGGACCGGGGCACGAACCCGTGTACCCTGCATCGGCAGGCGGACTCTCAACCACTGCACCACCAGGGAATCCCCCCATGGACTGTTCTGTTGGGTCAGATGGGCTTGTCTGTCTAGTCAGCCTCCTCAGCCCCCATCTGCACTAGCCTGGTCATAGTGGGCGGTCACTACCTGTAATATTTCTCAGAGATTTCTGCGTGTAAAACCTACATCTAGACATGTATGTTTACAATCGTGATGGGCAAGAGCTTATTTTCCTTAAAAAGGATAATGAAAATTTTTTTCCAATTTTTTCTCCAGTTGTTTCCTATTTTCCTCCGGGAAAATAGGTATGAATTTTTTTTTTCCTAGACAAAAACCTGGAGGGAACCACTAATGGAAAAAAATGCTGTTGTGTACTGTTAAAATGTCACAAAGCAGATATCCTAGCCAGTTATCATATATACATATAAATTCTTTGAAAGGATGATTTAATCATCCCTTTGGATTTATGGTGTTTTAAAAAATATCTTTACCTGGCACCTAAATACAAATGTATGAACAACTTTACATAAATTCTTACATAAAATTTCACATAATAACTAAACTATTTGCTTTTTTTTTTTTTAAACGTCTTGCCTTTCACGTTTTTTATGAAGATCTGACTTGAATAAACACAACCTTGGGAGCTTTTGCTTTATATAGATAAGCCGAAATGCCATCCTGATGCTGCATAAAATAGCTAGGATTAGAACTCTTGAAAGGCAAGCTTGGCAATGGGGAGCGATAGCTGTGTGTGGAAGCCTTAATGTTGAAGTAGGTTCTTGTAATGCATTTTTCTTGTCCTCCTCGTTATCTTAGAATTTTAGTGGGAAAACTAACAACAATGTTATTTCAAAGATGTGGTTAAAAAATAATCAGATTTAACAGAAAATGGAGCTCTAGCTTTTGGTTAAACATTCATTTACTTCTCTCTCTCCCTCTCTTTAAAAAACAGAACCATGGATCCTTTTTGTGCACAGTTGCATAGATGGGTGTTAACTCTTTCTCAGGTTGCTCTTTGGTTTGGGACTCCAGAGATTTAACTTGCTCCTGGTTCATGTGTGAAATGCTGCACTTGGTATAGGTTTGTCAGGTTGAGAATTTATTTTCTTCCTCCAATTGTTTTTTTTTTTTTAATTTTTATTGGAGTATAGTTGATTTAAAATGTTGAGTTAGTTTCTGCTGTACAGCAAAGTGAATCAGTTATACATATACATATATCCACTCTTTTTTAGATTCTTTTCCCATATAGGTCATTACAGAGTATTGAGAAGAGTCCCCTGGGCTATACAGTAGGTTCTTATTAGTTATCTAGTTTATATATAGTAGTGTGTATATGTCAATCCCAATCTCCCAATTTATCCCTCCCCCTACCCACCTTCCAGTTGGGTTTATGGAGGTTCTGACATGGGAAGAGGTTGCTGGAGAATGTCAAGATGAAGCCAGGAGCACGGAGGGACCAGAGCCAGCTTCGGCTCCCTGGGAAAGCAGTACCACTGTAGATGTCCTGTGGCAGTTGATGGTGCCCTTTCTGGGGACCTGGGGAGGCAGCTGTTCTGCTTCAGCCACTTGATGAGAAGGAAAGCTGCCCCCCACCTCAGCACATCCCCTCATTGTCTTGACATTCATACCATATCGGGGATATATATTTATGTATGAAAGAACACAGGACAATGTGGTCCATGTTATGGGGCATACAGAGGTGAAAAAATAGACATCCTTACCCCTTAGAAGCTTTCAGCTGGTGTGTGTGGGGGGAGGTGTGCCTTAAGGAAGTGCTATATTTGGATGAGAGGAAAGGATTCCTGAGGAGGACTGGGGGAGGAGGTGAGAGCTTGTAACAAATCTGGAAGGAGAGAGGCGGCACGGTCCACCTGAGAAAATGGTAGCAGAAACAAATATCTTCCATGGTCGGGTGGGTCCCTAACAAAGGGAACATTCCCTTCCTCAAAGGGAAGATTGGGGACGAATGTTCAGGTATGTGTGGACGTATAGTTTGGGATGTATAGTTTTGTATGCCATGAGGACCCTTTTGTCAATGCTTGTTTCACCCAATAGCCCAGCAATTCCTATCTATTCCACATAACTTCACATTACCCTGAAGTGAATTTTTAAAAACTTAAATCTAGTGGGTATGGATTTTCTAAAGGGGAAAATTCTTCTCAGCTTTCAAAAAAGGGAAGGGAGGGCTTCCCTGGTGGCGCAGTGGTTGAGAGTCCACCTGCCGATGCAGGGGACGCGGGTTCGTGCCCCGGTCCGGGAAGATCCCACATGCCGCAGAGCGGCTGGGCCCGTGAGCCATGGCCGCTGAGCCTGCGCGTCCGGAGCCTGTGCTCCACAACAGGAGAGGCCACAACAGTGAGAGGCCCGCGTACCGCAAAAAAAAAAAAAAAAAAAGGGAAGGGATTGTGGCTGTTTTGTTTGCATCCTATCCCCAAAGCCCAGCACAGGGTTTGACATATAATGAGTGCTAATAAATACTGGTGGAAAGAAGGAAAAAAGTCTAGGGGTTATAATTTGGGAAAGAGCAAAGAGAGGAATTCAGTTTTGAGTAGATAAACTGAATATAATTTCAGGATTATTTTCTCTCTAAGCGTTTGCCGGGACTGTGATGAACTTCCTTTGCAGGTGGGTTGGCTCCGCAGGGATAAAGGGGGGTGGGGTTTTCAGCTCATGTTCCAAGTTCATGTCTCAGGGGGAGGTTCGGTGAGACTTAGGGCTGCCTCCTCTGACCACACAGCTTTGCATAATTGATTAACACTGCAGAGCTGTTTGCATTTCTTTCGTAAAATAAGTTTCATTTTCTAATGAACTATCTGGAATTAATAAGTGCCCAAAACCAGGATGTGTGTTGAAACTTGTGATCTGATGTGATACACCCAGCTCCTCGAAAAGGTGTACTTAATGATCTTGAATCTCAGGGCATCCTTAGTTCCTGAGTTGGTAAAGTTCTCTGAAAAAGCTAGTATTTATTGTTTACCAGGGGCCAGGTGTTGTTCTGAGGGCTTCACCTCATTACCTCCTTTGATTATCTTTTTTAAAATCATCTCAGACACTCTAAGAATTAGCACCATGAGTATCTCCATTTCTAGCTGTGAGAACAGACTCTCAAAGTGACGAAGTCACTCCAAGTTGACACAGCCAGTAAATAGAAGAACTGAATTTGAGTTGAAACTGTCGGACTCCTAAAGGCCAGGCGACATAGCTTCTTTCTCCTGGGCATTTCTGTTTTCCTTAGAGCTTCCTCATAGCTTCTGTCTGTCATTCTGATACTCTTTGTCAGATGTGATAAATAGCATTTAAGTGGGTATGGCACAGGTCCTGAGTTAAGAGACCCCCAAGGCCATAACACAGTTTAAGAAAGATTTTGGCAAGTCACATCACTTGTATAAAGGTAGGTCATGATCACGTAGTGCGCTGGAGGCCAGTTTTGGAGCAATACTATGAGGAAAAGGTGTGTGATTTACACCTGCAGAGACCTTTGGGCTGGGAGAAGCCACATGATGAGGGGACTTGGGGTTTCAAGGGAGAAAAGATTAAGGATTCTGGTTGGCAAGTGTCTTGGAAAATTTAAGAGTAGTAAACATTTTACATTCAGTACATCAGTAACTTTTGAATGAGGTGTTCCAGGTATTTCACAACACTGAAGTTTAATGCGTGAGCATTGTGGTTGGTAAGTGGGGATGACACCAATTCTCTCTTCTGTGTTAACAGAAATATGAAAATGACAGAAGATGAATTGTCTTAAAATTGAGTTTTAGGTTTTGGTAAAGCAGAATATAAAACAATTGAATACCAGGATAAAAGACTTAATAAAGAGCAATAGCTAAGTTTATGCTAGAAAAAAAATCATTAGTCATGACATTTTTTGGATCAAAGTGTCTAGATAATCAAAGATAATATATTCAGATAATCTAATTTGATGTACGACTTATTTTCCTCTTTTTATAAAAGGCAAATTTTGTGCATGTTATAGACTTGGTAGTACAACTTTATTTATTTATTTTATTTATTTATTTTTTATTTTTGTCTGCGTTGGGTCTTCGTTGCTGCGTGCGGGCTTTCTCTAGTTGTGGTGAGTGGGGGCTACTTTTCGTTGCGGTGTGCAGGCTTCTCCTTGCGGTGGCTTCTCTTGTTGCGGAGCACAGGCTCTAGGCACTCGGGCTTCAGAAGTTGTGGCTCGGGGCCTCTAGAGCTCAGGCTCAGTAGTTGTGGCGCACAGGTGTAGTTGCTCCAGGGCATGTGGGATCTTCCGGGACCAGTGCTCGAACCCTTGTCCCCTACATTAGCAGGTGGATTCTTAACCACTGTTCCACCAGGGAAGTCCCGGAAGTACAACTTTAAATAGCTTTTCTAGCATTACAGGTTGATTTTGAGTTAATTGAACAGTTTGAAGTTTTAATAACATTGGGAAAGTGGATATGTGCACATAAATTTAGGGGAAAAGAAAAAAATAATACTGTTTGGTTTTTAAAACAATCCTCTTGTAAATAATGTGAATATCCAGAAGGTGAGAAGATCACCTGCTGATCACCTTCAGAAACAAAATGACATTTTTTTTTCGTTCAAGGAGATGGCATTGGATACAATATTCAGGGTATTGTAGTTTTTTTTGTTTTTTTTGTTTTTTCCGGTACGCGGACCTCTCACTGTTGTGGCCTCTCCTGTTGCGGAGCACAGAGCTCCGGACGCGCAGGCTCAGCGGCCATGCCTCACAGGCCCAGCTGCTCCGCGGCACGTGGGATCTTTCCGGACCGGGGCACGAACCCGTGTCCCCTGCATCGGCAGGCGGAGTCTCAAACACTGCGCCACCAGGGAAGCCCGGTATTGTAGTTTTGAATAAAAGAGAAGAAGTTCCCAAAATACTGTGTAAATATTGTTTTAAGTGCTGATTATTTCGAAAAAAATTTAAATGCTAAGGAGATTTTTTTTCATTAGTTAAGGTATGTAAAAGAGTTCAGATATTATTCCTGACCCTCCTTTGCAATCTGAAGAAACCCAGGGATAAACCCCAATGGCTCTGGCTGGCCAAATCACTCAGTAAGTAATCATAGACACCTTTGTAAGTAGGAAGAGAAGAATTAAGTAGAAGGAGCTAGGTAACAACATGCTCTGAGGGCTCGCAGACTTTCAGGTCATACGTGTATTGAAGAGTTTAGATCTCAAGGATTAGCATTTCTCTTGTCTCATTGGGAAGGGGAATGACAGCGTGGGCTCTTTCTTCTTTCAAAACAAACTCACCCCCACCCCCATTATAGATAATACTCTGTGTTCAAATCATTCTGGAAAACTTCGACCTTGTATATAAATATGACAGAGAGAGGGAGGGAGGGAGGGAGAAAGGGTGTGTGTGTGTGTGTGTGTGTGTGTGTGTGTGTGTGTGTGTGTTTGTAGTGGTTGTCCCTGCTGATCTATATTTTTAAACACTTTTCCATATTTTTTGTTTTTCAAATATTTGTATACATGTATCCATACCTTTTTATATTTATATAAAATTATATTTATTTTTAAATATAAAATTATATATAATATATTTTTTATTATATATAATAAATATTTTTATTACATATAAATATATAATTATATATAACTGTAATATATTATAATTATATATAATATATACTTATATACAATTCTATATTATATATAATTATATATATAATATATAACTATGTAATTATATATAATATATTATAAATTATATATTACATATAAAATATATAATTATATTATTATATATTTTAAATATAAAATTATATTTTTTTATAAATTTATAAAATATAAAATTGTTTTTATTTTTAGTTTGTGCTTTGTCTTTTTCACTGTACCAGTATGTAGTAAGCTTTTCCCGTGTCACTAGATATTCTTTGAAGAAGCGATTTGTAAGCTTTGCAGTTGTGTGAGTTTGGTGAGCCCTGATTTGTCCGTCTCCAGTCAGCACTCAGTGTTCCAGCATCTACTCTGCTCTCAGCTCCTGCATTCTCTGCTTTTTATTTTTAATGTCTGAAACATTTATATTAACATATTTCCATACAAATAACCCAAAGAAAGTTTAGTATTAGTTGGGTTTTTTGTTTGTTTTTTTATACTGCAGGTTCTTATTAGTCATCAGTTTTATACACATCTGTGTATACATGTCAGTCCCAATCGCCCAATTCATGACACCACCATCCCCACCCCACCGTGGTTTTCCACCCTTGGTGTCCATACATTTCTTCTCTACATCTGTGTCTTAACTTCTGCCCTGCAAACCGGTTCACCTGTACCGTTTTTCTAGGTTCCACATACACGCGTTAATATAAAATATTTGTTTTTCTCTCTCTGACTTACTTCACTCTGTATGACAGTCTCTAGATCCATCCATGTCTCAACAAATGACCCAATTTCCTTTTTATGGCTGAGTAATATTCCATTGTATATATGTACCACAACTTCTTTATCCATTTGTCTGTCAGTGGGCATTTAGGTTGCTTCCATGACCTGGCTATTGTAAATAGTGTTGCAGTGAACATTGGGGTGCATGTGTCTTTTTGAATTATGGTTTTCTCTGGGTATGTGCCCAGTAGTGGGATTGCTGGGTCATATGGTAATTCTATTTTTAGTTTTTTAAGGAACCTCCATACTGTTCTCCATAGTGGCTGTATCAATTTACATTCCCACCAACAGTGCAAGAGGGTTCCCTTTTCTCCACACCCTCTCCAGCATTTGTTGTTTGTAGATTTTCTGATGATGTCCATTCTAACCGGTGTGAGGTGATACCTCATTGTAGTTGTGATTTGCAATTCTCTAATAATTAGTGATGTTAAAGAGCTTTTCATGTGCTTCTTGCCCATCTGTATGTTTTCTTTGGAGAAATGTCTATTTAGGTCTTCTGCCCATTTTTGCATTGGGTGTTTGTTTCTTTAATATTGAGCTGCATGAGCTGTTTATATATTTTGGAGATTAATCCTTTGTCCGTTGATTCATTTGCGAATATTTTTTCCCATTCTGCGGGTTGTCTTTTTGTCTTGTTTATGGGTTCCTTTGCTGTGCAAAAGCTTTGAAGAGTCATTAGGTCCCATTTGTTTATTTTTGTTTTTATTTCCATTACTCTAGAAGGTGGGTCAAAAAAGATCTTGCTGTGCTTTATGTCAAAGAGTGTTCTTCCTATGTTTTTCTCTAAGAGTTTTATAGTGTCCGGTCTTACAGTTAGATCTCGAGTCCATTTTGAGTTTATTTTTGAGTATGGTGTTAGGGAGTGTTGTAATTTCATTGTTTTACATGTAGCTGTCCAGTTTTCCCAGCACCACTTATTGAAGGGAATGTCTTTTCTCCATTGTATATCTTCACCTCCTTTGTCATAGATTAGTTGACCATAGGTGCGTGGGTTTATCTCTGGGCTTTCTATCTTGTCCATTGATCTGTGTTTCTGTTTTTGTGCCAGTACCATATTGTCTTGATTACTGTAGCTTTGCAGCATAGTCTGAAGTCAGGGAGTCTGATTCCTCCATATCCATTTTTTTCCCTCAAGACTGCTTTGGCTATTCGGGGTCTTTTTTGTCTCCATACAAATTTTAAGGTGATTTGTTCTAGTTCCGTAAAAGATGCGATTGGTAATGTGGTAGGGATTGCATTGAATCTGTAGATTGCTTTGGGTAGTATAGTCATTTTCACAATATTGATTCTTCCATTCCAAGAACATGATATATCTCTCCATCTGTTGATATCATCTTTAATTTTTTTCATCAGTGTCTTATAGTTTTCTGCATACAGGTCTTTTGTTTCCGTAGGTAGGTTTATTCCTAGGTATTTTATTCTTTTTGTTGCAGTGGTAAATGGGAGTGTTTCTTAATTTCTCTTTCAGATTTTTCATCATTAGTGTATAGGAATGCAAGAGATTTCTGTGTATTAATTTTGTATCCTTCAGCTTTACCAAATTCATTGATTAGTTCTAGCAGTTTTTTGGTGGCACTTTTAGGATTCTCTAGATATAGTATCATGTCATCTACAAACAGTGACAGTTTTACTTCTTTCCCAATTTATATTCCTTTTATCTTTTTCCTATCTCATTGCCTTGGCTAGGACTTCCAAAACTATGTTGAATAATAGTGGTGAGAGTGGACATCCTTGACTCGTTCCTGATCTTAGAGGAAATGCTTTCAGTTTTTCACCATTGAGAATGATGTTTGCTGTGGGTTTGTCATATATGGCCTGTATTATGTTGAGGTAGCTTCCCTCTATGCCCACTTTATGGAGAGTTTTTTATCATAAATGGGTGTTGAATTTTGTCAAAAGCTTTTTCTCCATCTATTGAGATGATCATATGGTTTTTCTTCTTCAATTTGTTAATATGGTATACCACATTGATTCATTTGCATATATTGGAGAATACTTGCATCCCTGGGATAAATCCCACTTGATCATGGTGTATGATCCTTTTAATGTGGTGTTGGATTCTGTTTGCTAGTATTTTGTTGAGGATTTTTGCATCTATATTCATCAGTGATATTGGTCTGTAATTTTCTTTTTTTACAGTATCTTTGTCTGGTTTTGGTATCAGGATGATGGTGGCCTCATAGAATGAGTTTGGGAGTGTTCCTTCCTCTGCAGTATTTTGGAAGAGTTTAGAAGGATGGGTGTTAGCTCTTCTCTAAATGTTGGATAGAATTCACCTGTGAAGCCATCTGGTCCTGGACTTTTGTTTGTTGGAATTTTTTTTTTTTTTTTTTTTTTTTTTGCGGTGCGCGGGCCTCTCACTGCTGTGGCCTCTCCCGTTGCGGAGCACAGGCTCCGGATGTGCAGGCTCAGCGGCCACGGCTCACGGGCCCAGCCGCTCCACGGCATGTGGGATCTTCCTGGACCGGGGCACGAACCCGTGTCCCCTGCATCGGCAGGTGGACTCTCAACCACTGTGCCACCAGGGAAGCCCTGTTGGAAGATTTTTAATCACAGTTTCAGTTTGATTACTTTTGATTGGTCTGTTCATATTTTCTATTTCTTCCTGGTTCAGTCTTGGAAGGTTATACCTTTCTAAGAATTGGTCCATTTCTTCCAGGTTGTCCATTTTGTTGGCATAGAGTTGCTTGTAGTAGTCTCTTAGCATGCTTTGTATTTCTGCGGTGTCTGTTGTACCTTCTCCTTTTTCATTTCTAATTTTATTGATTTCAGTCCTCTCCCTCTTTTTCTTGATGAGTCTGGCTAATGGTTTATCAATTTTGTTTATCTTCTCAAAGAAGCAGCTTTTAGTTTTATTAATCTTTGCTATTGTTTTCTTTGTTTCTATTTCATTTATTTCTGCTCTGATCTTCATTTCTTCTGCTAACTTTGGGTTTTGTTTTTTCTTCTTTCTCTGCTTCCTTTAGGTGTAAAGTTAGAATGTTTACTTGAGATTTTTCTTGGTCCTTGAGGTAGGCTTGTATAGCTATAAACTTCGCTCTTAGAACTGCTTTTGCTGCATCCCATAGTTTTTGGATCGTCATGTTTTCATTGTCATTTGTCTCTAGGTATTTTTTGATTTCTTCTTTGCTTTCTTCAGTGATCTCTTGGTGATTTAGTAGCGTATTGTTTAGCATCCATGTGTTTGTGATTTTTACGTTTTTTCACCTGTAATTCATTTCTAATCTCATAGCATTTTGGTCAGAAAAGAAGCATGATATGTTTTCAAGTTTCTTAAATTTACTGAGGCTTGATTTGTGACCCAAGATGTGATCTATCCTGGAGAATGTTCTGTGCGCACTTGAGAAGAAAGTGTAATCTGCTGTTTTTGGGTATGGAATGTCCCATAAATATCAGTTAAAATCTGTCTGGTCTTTTGTGTCATTTAAAGCTTCTGTTTCCTTATTTATTTTCATTTTGGATAGTCTGTCCTTTGGTGTAAGTGAGGTGTTAAAGTCCCCCACTATGATTGCGTAACTGTCGATTTCCTCTTTTATAGCTGTTAGCAGTTGCCTTATGTATCGAGGTGCTCCTATGTTGGGTGCATATGTATTTATAATTGTTATATCTTCTTCTTAGATTGACCCCTTGATCATTATGTAGTGTCCTTCCTTGTCTCTTGTAACATTCTTTATTTTAAAGTCTCTTTTATCTGATATGAGTATTGCTACTCCAGCTTTGTGTTGATTTCCATTTGCATGGAATATCTTTTTCCACCCCCTCACTTTCAGTCTGAATGTGTCGCTAGGTCTGAAGTGGGTTTCTTGTAGACAGCATATATATATGGGTCTTGTTTTTGTATCCATTCAGCAAGCCTGTGTCTTTTGGGTGGAGCATTTAATCCATTCACGTTTAAGGTAATTATCAATATGTATGTTCCTATGACCATTTTCTTAATTGTTTTGGGTGTGTTCTTGTAGATCCTTTTCTTCTCTTGGGTTTCCCAGTTAGAGAAGTTCCTTTAGCATTTGTTGTAGAGCTGGTTTGGTGGTGCTGAATTCTCTTAGCTTTTGCTTCTCTGTAAAGCTTTTGCTTTCTCCATCGAATCTGAATGAGATCCTTGCTGGGTAGAGTAATCTTGGTTGTAAGTTCTTCCCTTTCATCATTTTAAATATATCGTGCCACTCCCTTCTGGCTTGTAGAGTTTCTGCTGAGAAATCAGCTGTTAACCTTATGGGAGTTCCCTTGTATGTTTTCATTTTTCCCTTGCTGCTTTCAATAGTTTTTCTTTGTCTTTAATTTTTGTCAATTTGATTACTATGTGTCTCGGCCTGTTTCTCCTTGGGTTTATCCTGTATGGGACTCACTACCCTTCCTGGACTTGGGTGGCTATTTCCTTTACCATGTTTGGGAAGTTTTTGACTATAATCTCTTCAAATATTTTCTCTGGTCCTTTCTCTCTTCTCCTTCTGGGACCCCTATAATGTGAATGTTGTTGTGTTTAATGTTGTCTCAGAGGTCTCTTAGGCTGTCTTCATTTCTTTTCATTCTTTTTTCTTTATTCTGTTCTGCAGCAGTGAATTCCACCATTCTGTCTTCCAGGTTACTTATCCGTTCTTCTGCCTCAGTTATTCTGCTATTGATTCCTTCTTGTGTAGTTTTCATTTCAGTTTTTGTATTGTTCATCTCTGTTTGTTTGTTCCTTAATTCTTCTAGGTGTTTGTTAAACATTTCTTGCATCTTCTTAATCTTTGCCTCCATTCTTTTTCCGAGGTCCTGGATCATCTTCACTATCATTTTTCTGAATTCTTTTTCTGGATGGTTGTTGATCTCCACTTCATTTAGTTGTTTTTCTGGGCTTTTATCTTGTTCCTTCATCTGGTACATAGCCCTCTGCCTTTTCATCTTGTCTGTCTTTCTGTGAATGTGGTTTTTGTTCCACAGGCTGCAGGTTTGTAGTTCTTCTTGCTTCTGCTGTCTGCCCTTTGGATGAGGCTATCTAAGAGGCTTGATGGGAGGGACTGGTGGTGGGTAGAGCTGACTGTTGCTCTGTTGGGCAGAGCTCAGAAAAACTTTAATCCACTTGACTGTTGATGGGTGGGGCTGGGTTCTCTCCCTGTTGGTTGTTTGGCCTGAGGCAACCCAACACAGGAGCCTACCTGGGCTCTTTGGTGTGGCTGACTACAGACTCTGGGAGGGCTCACGCCAAGGAGTACTTCCCAGAACTTCTGCTGCCAGTGTCCTTGTCCCCACGATGAGCCACAAGCCACCCCCTGTCTCTGCAGGAGACTCTACAATACTAGCAGGTAGATCTGGTTCAGTCTCCCCTGTGGTCACTGTTCTTTCCCCTGGGTCCCGACGTGCACAGTACTTTGTGTGTGCCCTCCAAGAGTGGAGTCTCTGTTTCCCCCACTCCTGTCGAAGTCCTGCAATCAATTCCCAGTAGACTTCAAAGTCTGATTCTCTAGGAATTCCTCCTCCCGTTTCCAGACCCCTAGGTTGGGAAGCCTGGCGTGGGGCTCAGAACCTTCTCTCCAGTGGATGGACTTCTGTGGTATAAGTGTTCTCCAGCCTGTGAGTCACCCACCCAGCAGTTATGGGATTTGATTTTACTGTGATTTTGCCCCTCCTACCGTTTCACTGTGGCTTCTCCTTTGTCTTTGGATGTGAGGTATCTTTTTTGGTGAGTTCCACTGTCTTCCTGTCAATGATTGTCCATCAGCTAGTTGCGATTCTGGTGTTCTCTCAAGAGGGAATGAGAGCACGTCCTTCTACCCCGCCATCTTGGTTCCTCGCATTCTCTGCTTTTAATCTTCATGATATATATATATTTTTTAATTTAGATGGATTTTAATGCTTTGGGAAAGTGGGCAAAGACCATTTTCACTGGATGACATAAAGTAGGCTTCTTTGGTTTGGACAATCTCCAACCTCTTCAATAATGTTATCATGTGTTGTGTGTCCCTTTGCGGGGGTGGTCAGGCCCCTTGTTAAGCACCCTTCATGCTTTCACATTATGTTCATAGTTACCCTGGCTGGGAGGTGGCCTTCTCATTGTAGAAAAGATGAAACCAAGAAAGATGAAAGTAAGGTATGAGGCGGAGCCATGACTGGAAGCCACCTCTGTCTCTTTGTTGTTTGATCCTATTTCTTTTAATTGTGACTCACTGGGACACGGCCCTCAGCAGAGTGGGAGAAGTCTTGATAGGACACTTGATCAATCACCACACCTGTGCTAACCATTACCAAGGCTCTGTTGGAGTGGAAATGGTGTTTGTTAAAAGATCTAGTCCTGAAATACCTTAAGATTAGGAGGTCTCTGGGAGAATGTTGAAGATCTCTGAGGGATAACTGTTAAAAATCTAAGAATTAGTCTTATGCTCCTTGTGTGTAAGGTAAATGATCTTGGCACAGAAGGGAAAGTAGCCTTTAACAAAATCTCTGCTCTCTGAGGAGAAACCCTACCCATCGTTAGCAGTTGGTACACTTAAAAAAAGAAAGAAGTGCACCTCCGGTTCAGTAAGTCCATGAAATGTGATGTACTAACCTTTAAAGGTTGAATAGGTTGATTGTTTTGGTGACAAGGGTTAACTTAAGGATTAATGAGTCAAGAGAGCTACAAAGTGAAAATATCTTTGCACCGTTCAGTTCAACAAATACTTTCCTAGGCCAAGTGGAATCATTAGCCTTGTAGGAAGGTCTTGGCCTGTTTTTAAATGATGAAATTGTGACTAGTTTTGTAAATATAATTTATTCCTGACTCTGTAGACCACGGATCAGATGAATTTTGTGATGCCCTAGTGGAAGCTGGTTGACGGAGAACTGGTTTCTCTGCATCTTACCCACAGCATTAATGACCCATTTCTACCATGAGATTCTGACGTTCTTCAGTTATCTAAATGCTTTAGTGTTCCCTGCCATATAATTTTAAATCATAGGCACATTTTGGGGATAAATCTTATTCATATTTTGCTTAAAAAATAAACCAAACTAAAATCCAGAACATTTTGTACATCTGCTTCTTATTAAGATTGTTTAGTCATTGGTGGGGGATATGAAGAGAACAGTATTCAGCAGTTTGAGAATTCTCTCATAAGTCAAGACTGTTGGATGACAGATTTTGTACTGCTTCAGATGATGATTTAAAATCATTTATAGTCGTTACCTACTTTAGAGTGGAGTTACTCTGATGGAAAAGTTGATATTTGGTGACTTGGAGTTCTACCATGCAGCAGACCATAGATATGAAGGATTGTTTGTAAGATGCATCTGCCTGTGTGTGTTTCTCTTCACATGACCAGGTCAAACCACAGAAGAGAACCAAAATTCTGGGGCTCTGAGCCTGTTTACCCCGTGTCTCCTGGAAGAGCCTTTACAGAAATTCCTAGAAATTGTTGGGGTTGTTTGGGTTGGTAGCCATGGACAAAGCATAAACAGAACAAAATAACAATTTTTTAAATTAAAAAAATGTGGTAAAGGTCGAGTAAGTGTCCCCCCCAAAACCCCCTGCACCAGAGGAAAAATGGGTCTGTAGCCATTTTTCTTGGGGAGGGATGTATGTTGCCCTGGTTCAGCCATTGATGAAAACAACATATGGTTAGTTTTATGAGGACTTAGAGACAGATGGTGACCTATGGGCTAATTATGCAGTGGGCAAGATTCTTTAAACAAATCACCGTGATTGTGACATGGCTCTTTCTCAGGGGTTAGACAATCTGGACTGTTTATTGTCACACTAGGTAAACATGTTCCAGGTGAATGGGGAAAAGGTGCTACAAGAGGGGAGTGTATTTGCAATTTCTTTTCATCTTCATATTCATTTTAGTGGCTAAAGGGAGAAACGAAGAGAAGAGGTTAAGAGAAGCAGTTAAAACAAAGCCTCAGCTTATGCTACCATTGCACTATTTTGGACAGCTGACTCTGGAGAGCTGAGGGTTTTCCTCGTTAAACGTCAACATTTGTCTTTTCATCGCTTTGAATGGAGCCCCTTTTGAAGGCTTTGTTGAGCTTGAAAACATACCATTGGGAGCAGAAGTAAGTTCTGAGATGAGCACCTGGCCCCCTGGAGTGAGCGCTGTTCCCGAAGCTCATGGTTCCCTTGGGCCCATCCCCATGCTAAGATTGCACCCACTTCCGGGCTCTCCCTCTCCCTCACTTCAGTTTCCTTCACCACACTTTTCAGTCATCTGGCAGATTATATATATATGTATTTTTTTTTACTTGAACGTGTGTGAATTTTACAGCTCTTTCCCCAAATGTAAGCTTCACGAGGACAGGGGTCTTGGACTGCTCTCTGCTGTGACCTCGAGCCCTGCAACGGTGCTGGCACATAGCAGCTTTTACATATTTGCTGAAAAAAATCAATCGATTGATTAAAATTCTGTTCATCTTACCACGGTGCCACACAGTAGGCCTTGTTCTCTCTTGTCTGTGCGCTGGTCAGATGACCCTGTCGTGCAGTGCTTCTCTGCTTACGGTTCTTGTGTTCGGCTCACTATATTGTTAATGCCTTTTCTGGTCTGTCTCCCTCATTGGACTGTCTCATCCTTGACAGTGGAAATTGTAGAGGTTCGCCATTGTGTTCACAATGCCCAGTGGTACTGGTACTTGTTTATTGACTATATGAATAAACTAATTCACCAAGGGAAATAGTCACTACCCTGGGCTCTTTCCTTCACAAAACCCTATGCGGTAGGTGGTTTCATGCCCATTTCACAGATGCTCAACTGACAGAAGCAGCCATGATTGGAATCCAGAATTGTCTGACGTCAGGACCCATCTTTGAATATGTTGGTAATTCCCAGCCTTTTCAAGCGCAAGGACTCTCTTTTCATTGTCAAATTTCAGAAACCTCATACGTGATGGCAGATGTACTCTGTTTTTATTTTTATTTATTTATTATTATTTTAAAATACTTTTATTTTCTTAGGGCAGTTTTAGGTTTATAATAAAATTGAGAGGATGGGACAGAGATTCCCCCTATACCTCCTGTTCCCCAGCATGCCTTTTGATAACCTCCTCTATTATCAGCATCACTCACCAGAGTGGTACATTTGTGTGTGTGTGTGTGTTAAATCTCTTCATTATGGGTCTTTTTTTTTTCTTTTTCTTTTCTTTTTTTTTTTCTTTTTCAGCTTGGTACATTTTTAACCAAGGATGAACTTACGCTACCATAGCACCCAAAGTCCGTGGTTTACCTTCACGTTCACTCTTGGTGTTGCACATTCTGTGGGTTTGAACAAACATGTAATGTCATGTATCCATCATTATAGTAGATACAGTTTTTCGATCAGATAAGTAAAAAATATAGCAATGCTATAAGATCAGTAGTGCTTTTACTTAATAGTTTTATTAGTTATACTAACATAAACTTGGAAAGCAGACGGCCTACTATGTGGGAAGCCTTCTCGTATGTGACGATGCTTGGTGCTCCCTGGAGTCTGCCAGCTTCCTGCAGTAACTCTGTGTCTGCCTGGCGGCCCTGGGCCCCCCTCTCAGCCACCTCTGCACCCGCTGTGTGACCTCCCCTCCACGAGCGGCCGCAGACTTCTGGGCCAGCTTAGCCTGTGCACCGCCTTTCAGGATGTGGTGTCTCCTCGGCTGTCGGGTTTCCTTTTGTCGGTATAGCTCGTGGCCGGCCCCTTTTCTCATTCCTAATTTGCTGCTCTGTCATCAGCCTCTGGTTTGAAAGGCAGGTAATCAAGCCTGCTGGAACTTGTAAGAATGAGGAAAACAGACAGGTGGGCTCTGAGGGAGCTGCAGGGGCCCGTGCGACATGGGATGTGTTATGTCGAGTCTGGCCTCAGCCCTGAGAGGACCGGATCTTGCGCCCTTTCAGGGTCCCTGCTGCCAGGGGTCACCCGGGCACTCACTGCACACTAGCCAGTTCTGCTAGGTTCTGTGGGAAGTGGGATCTGCACCTAAGGGAGATGGGTAGAAAGAGTAGAGAGGGAGAAAGGAGTGGTGAGATGCAAGAGCACGGCCCTGGGCAAGTCGCCTTCGTGTCAATGCCTCCTCAAACACCTCTCCCTCTGCCTAAGCTACGCTGGCTCTGAGCAGTGCAGATGCTGTCTTGTGGCTTTTCAGATACACGCTTTTTTCCTCTCACCTTGCAGAGGGCTGAAATTTGCAGTCAGGATTTATATATGCCCTATAAACAAGGCAAATTAGGGGTACAAATAAGATGCTGCCGTGGATTGTAGCCTTTCTACTACAGGGGAGTGGTAGTTTTTGTTTCGCTTTGTTTTTCCTCACAGACCAAAGCTAAAACTGCCATTAATGTGCGAGTCTCGCTCTGCAGCCCAGGATGTACCAAGTCCTACCTGGTGTATCTAGCCATTTGCCATCATTAGTGCCCGTTCTCCATGATTTGGTTGAAAAGCCACCACAGATGTGAAATACTGATCTGTTTCTCCACCTTGCAGTTCATTCATCCATCTGCCGTCTCTTCGTACCTTGACTTTTCCAGAAACAAAATTTAATATATTTAAATATATGAAATTTAATATCCATTAAAAATACATGGTTTAAGGAGTCATAACATAAGGGATGTGTGGATATTAGAATGTCTAATAATAAGCACTCCATAAATATTTGCTATTGACTCTTACACTTTTTTTGCTTTATTGTTTTTAATTAGGAGAATATGTGTGAAGGGAAAATCAGGGATAAAAGTAATACTTTTACACTGGCAGGCGGTTGAACTTGCTGCAAGTGTGCTGCAAATGTTTTCTGAGCTTCCCATTAGCCAGTGCAAAAAGGGAAACATGTCAGCCTCATGTTACAAAATATGTGATACTGCTTAGAGAAATCACAGGGCCTGGTAGAATGGATACTTTGTGATAAAGTGGAAAACAGCTTTAGCAAAATCCCTGCAGTACACACAATAAGGAATTTTTAGAGCGGCCTCCTATAATATCCCTCAGTGTTGGCCATTGGGACAACCAAAAAAATGCATCTCAATAAGAGCAGTCCACCAGGGACAAAGTAGTTTGGAAGGTGTATTCTATAGAATGTGTAATGGAAATATTTGTTCCCAGATCTTCCAGTTTCATCCTTCTACAAACAGTACATTATACACAGTAATTAGTACTTTATACTAATATAAGTATATATTTATACTTTATACTAAGACTGGTGGAGTGTGGGGATAGGGGAAAAAATGTAGGCAGGAGATATGAGCTCTAACCAAGACTGTCTTTATTTCTGCTTTTTGACATCTGTCTCCGCATTTTTTTACGTCTGTCATTCAGTGCTCTTAGCTATGTATTTTCCTATGTACCTCTGTCAACTCTATCATGGTGATTGAGGAAGATCCTATGTCTTTCCAAAATTTCCGGTTTTTGGTGACCCTGGAATATTTTCTTTGGTTTATACAGTGGACATCGTTACTTTTTTGGAAAAGTCCATTGGGTTGCAAGATAATAATATCCTGGAAAATTAAATTGTTAATATGAATTACATTTGGGAATTTTGTACCAGATGATGAAACTGGATGGGTGTGCGGTCTTTACGTAGGCAGTGTCTTACAGGTTTGGTTTTTGGCCTGAATACTGGATGTTTGCCTTTTCATGGGCTGTCATAGATCTGGCATCTACCTTTATTTTATTATTGGGAGTTTTCTACACATGTTGCTGCAATCTCTCAGCTAAGGTCGTATTTTCCAATCCTCTTGCTATTTCTTTTTCACCACTTATAACATGAAAGGAAGTAAAATTAGATGTGATTTGATGTCTGATTTAAAATTCAACATTTTAGGGGATTCAGAAATACAAGAAGGTGAAAAAACAACATTGATTCTTTTCTTTGTAAAATGATTTATCTCTTTTGGCTGAAAAAGTTTGGTGTTCCTCTCCCATGGTGTTCATTATTTTAGACGCTCCCATCATAATCTGTGCATACCCCCGTCATAGCACTTATATTTACTAAAATAGTAAATTAACCTGTCAACACCACTAGACTGTAAGCTCTTTGAAGGCAGGAATCCCTGGTGACTGATGGAGTAATACCTGGCTGGCATGTTGTAGACAGTCAGTAAACCTTTGTGGAATGAAGAGTGACCAGCAACGTAATAAATACCTTTATGGTCCCAGCCAGTCATTGGATTGGGCATAGCTACTATCGTGTCATCTCAAAGGAACATCTCAAGCCAAATCCAGTTCAATAAACCTTCGCCCTGTGTTTTAGAAGCGGGGGCCCTACTCTGAATTCCTCTGAGTTGAAAA
The DNA here is from genome assembly GCF_964374135.1 of Grampus griseus. NCBI lineage: Eukaryota > Metazoa > Chordata > Mammalia > Artiodactyla > Delphinidae > Grampus > Grampus griseus. Next base: position 16,491,895 of record NC_138997.1, on the reverse strand, counting down.
TCTTAGAGTCATCTTTGCATTTCTTTCGTCCCCTTAATTTTCTCTTGTATTTTCCTTCCCCGCTCCCCCTCCCATCCCTATTGCCTCTACTCGAGTTTACGCTTTTGGTCACCTAACTTCTGTGGCTTGCAGGCTAGCTTTGCTGACAGAAGTCTCCCTTGCTCACCCCACCATAGGCAGACTGGCTGCCTCTGGTATCCCTCTCTGAGGTCGCCCCTGGAGATGGTCAAAGTGGGTTTTCCCAGGAAGTTGTGCAAAGCAACCTCTTCCAATAGGCATCCTTGTTCCCTTGATGACCCTCAGCTCTGAAGGCTCAGAAACGGATTTGAGGAGCATAGCAAGGGTTCATCTCTGCATCTTGTCAACCCGGTTCAGGAAGTGGATATATAAAACCAGATTGCCAGCTGTACTGACTTAAAATGAGAAGAGAACTATTGCTATTTCCATTTCATGGCCTGGGATTCCAGTGTGGGAACAACTGGTACATATTCTCTTCCTGTGGCCAGGCCTGTGTGGGAAGCCAAATCATAATCAGATGCTTCGTTGGCCAGTATGGAATAAAAACAAAGAGAAGTTAAGTGTCAAATGGCATCAGGTTGAGTCCGAGGCATCCATTTCACGGTCAGAAGCCTTGCCAGCGGGAATACCCAGAGGGAGCTGGCTTCAGCTGCCTGCGTCCTGCTCCGCAGTGAGACTGACTTTGCCAGTAGGTCCTGAACCCTCCAAGGACTAAGGAGGTTGCCTGCGGCTCTGTCTGTCTATTGCTTGGAGTGGCAAGGCCATTGTGAGTCTCTTTAAATCTCCCCTTTCAGGTCTGCAGGCCCCATCTGATTGACCTTCTTGCCCCTGGATTTAATACTTTCAAGTTTGCTGGCTTTGGAGCTGTTTCTCTAGGATGTCTTTGTGGATCTTGACTTTGAAAGTTTAGCTCTGAGACCAGCACTATTTCTCTGATTTCAGAGCCTTACTATTATCTAACCCCCCCACCCCCCACCCCATAGCTCTTTTCCTCAGAAACCTTGTAAGCTCCCTGGCTCTTGTTGGTGGAAGTCCGAATTTCTCTTTTTTTTTTTTTTGCGGTACGCGGGCCTCTCACTGTTGTGGCCTCTCCCGTTGCGGAGCACAGGCTCCGGACGCGCAGGCTCAGCGGCCATGGCCCACGGGCCCAGCCGCTCTGCGGCATGTGGGATCTTCCTGGACCGGGGCACGAACCCGTGTCCCCTGCATCGGCAGGCGGACTCTCAACCACTGCGCCACCAGGGAAGCCCCCTTTTTTTTAAATATATCTTTATTGGAGTATACTTGCTTTACAATGTTGTGATTGTTCCTGCTGTACAACAAAGTGAATCAGCTATATGCATACATATGTCCCCATATCCCCTCCCTCGTGAGCCTCCCTCTCTGAATTTCTGTGCTTCGCCTTCGAAGTCCTTCAGCCTCTGTTGCGCCATTATCTGTTCTTCTCCCTGTTGAATAAGGGCCCAGAGCAGAAGCCCCCGTGCACATCCTTCTGTGTCTCTGCTGAAGTTTCCTGAGCTCTAAAACTGTCTTGTCTGTTTCACAGAAGTGCTGTCATGGCCAAATAAAGTAATGTCTGATCATTGACTTATCGGTGCAGGATTCTGCATGGGTGAGGTGCCTTCTGTTTTTAAGCTGTCATATGTTGAGCACAAGCACTTTATATACATAGTCTCACTTAGTAGGTGCTATTATAATCCCCATTTTACAGATGAGGAAGGTAAGGCTCAAAGTCTCAGGCCTGATAGGGGCTGCCAGAATCTGTCCAACTCCTGTAATCCACTCTGAACTTCCTGTATTGTCTGCTACATCAGGCCGGACTCTCCACTCACCCCCGAACCAACCCAGCCTATTTCTGCATCTCTGCCTTTCCATCCCAGCCAAGACCTAGTCACTTTCCCAAGTCTCTTTCAGATTGTACCTTCTCTCACTCCCCTTGCTTTCCTCTCCAGCCCTCTTTGCTCACCATTACCCCTGAACTCCTGTGGTACTTGAGGATGTACTAGAGTCAGACCATCTGGGATTACATCCAGGTTCTGCTGTGCTGCTTTGAACAAGTTGGTTAACATCTCTGAGTCACTGAAAAAATGGGCAGTTTCCTTATGGTGTTTCTGGATGATTTCATAAGAGTACGTGTGAAAGGTCTTTGTAAATGGCTAGCTGTTCCCATGTGCCTCACTAGATCAGCTACTTTCAAACGTATTTTTATTTTGACCTACAGGAAGGAGTATATTTTAACACTAGGACTTGGTGGTGGTGAATACACACATTTGAATCAAAAGTTCCACAAGAGTTTTCTCTTTTATTCTTGTATGTGTGTGTGTGAAAAACAATGCTGATTTTGACCCATTTAATTGACTTTGACTACCTACTATGGAAGGCCACCCACAGTTTGGAAAAAACCATCTGGCCCAGTTGACAATAAGCCCTTTGAGGGCAGAGAGAGTATTTCGTCAATCTGTATTCTCACAGGCCTAACAGGTTATGAGAACCTCAGCCGGGTCTGGTTGATGGGTTTTCATCTGAGGGGGAGGGAGGAGGAGACTTGAGCCAATCATACGATCATTTATTTTTTTTTTTTTGCAGTACGCAGGCCTCTCACTGTTGTGGCCTCTCTCGTTGCGGAGCACAGGCTCCGGACGCGCAGGCTCAGCGGCCATGGCTCACAGGCCCAGCCGCTCTGCGGCATGTGGGATCTTCCCTGACTGGGGCACGAACCTGTGTTCCCTGCATCGGCAGGCGGACTCTCAACCACTGCGCCACCAGGGAAGCCCACGATCATTTATTGAGCGCCCCTTTGCAAAACTCAGCCAACATGATGCTGGGGGCAGCTTTGTTTCTGCTCCACTCAGGAGCCTGCACCCTCTTGAAGACATCATGCCGGCGTCCCCCCACTTGGCCGCGTAGGCCTCAGCACAGCTGTTTCTGCGACAACCGACTATCGTGTTTGATTCCTCCTATCCCGGCCCAGGCATGTTCGTTGGCCTGGAGGGATGTGCTGTGCTGTATTTCGGATCTCCTGCCCTGTAGGCTCTGCCTCTGCTCAGGGACCCACACTCACCCATCTCTGAGGCTAGCATCTCTGTTTGCATCGTGTCTTCCCCGCTGTGCTGGCGGGGACAGCCTCCCTCAGCCTCAGCGAGGCTCAGCTGTGTCTGTGCCGCCTGCTGGTCTCCCCAGCATCGAGGCTTCCAGGGTGAAAGCCTCTCACAGCTTACATCCTCGGGCCGGAGAAAACAAGGCTGCCGCTTGTGGTGCCCCTGTACCAATCTGTCACCCACTTCACTCAGCGCTGGCCCCCGGCTTCTCCTCTGTATGGAATCTTTCTTTCCCATGGCTGCTCCAGCTGGGCTCTGGCCTGACACTGGAATCACATGTTCTGGCTCCAGCCGCTGGTATTGTTCTCAGAGTTGTCAGCATACGTCCCTACGGCCATCTTTCTTTGATGCAAAGGTATTTTCATTGACAGACGCTTTTCCCTTCTAGACCTGTTGAGGCTGAGGTTCCCCCACCCCTGCCCTAGCCCCCCAAGCATTTTCCATGCCAAGTCAGAGACTGATTTCCAGACACCTTCAGAAAACTGCTTTGGCTTCACTTCGGTTTTAGCACAACCAACGTACATAACTCTCGTTCTTCAGTTCCATTAAATGTCACTTGCTTCTGACCCTACAAAGAGCTTAGAATGAGAGATTTAGGATCCGAAGCACTCAGAGTCTCGGGAGCCAGAGTGAGGAAAACTGTTTTAAGCCATTTGCCCCAAACAGACCGAGCAGACAGCCGTTGCCCCACCTCTCCTCTCATTTCCCATCCAAATGGATCCAAGATGCTCTCTGCCTCTTGCCTTCTCTTCTCACTAAAGCCAAAGAACTTTCCCCTGTGTTTCCTTTCGGCTTCTAAATTGCTCACTTAGCTTTGTATCCAAGCTTGTATTAAATTGCTTTGTGATTTCGTGCCCGGAGAGCCTTTGGCATAACCTGGCTCAGAGAAGTGTTGTTTTTTTGCGTTTGGACCACTTCACTGCAGAGGCATCTGCTTATGGCTGAGTCGGGCATGCAGGTGAGGTGTGTGTGCTCCGGGCGAGTGGAAAAGGAGAGAGCCCAGGCATCCAAGCTGTTGGCAGCTGTGACTCAGTCAGCAGAGATGTTGCTTAGGTGACTTTCAAACAGCCCCTGGGGTCCTCAGCTGCTTGCGATAAGGGCTACAAAAAAGCAACTTCAATCCCTCTGGGAAGTATATAACTTTCCTCCTTTAAAGCAGGCTGAATTTCATGCAGAGCAATGGAATTAGATGTATACGAATGATGTCACATCAACGATGGTATCTTTAATCATTATTCTCAACAATTCTGTTTCAAGAGGATTAAGTGAATTTCGGAAATTCATATGGGGAAAAATTTCTCAGCCAGTAAATGTGAGGTCTACTGTGTGTCTGTATCCTCCTCAATCCTTAAAGACCCCCAAAACGGGATGAAAATTTGCTCAAAAGTTCTCACGCAAACTCACAAGAGCAGGAGATCTGATCCACGTGGAGATATATTAGGAAATGATCAGATAAATATGTTTCTAAAATCCTATTAAAATGCTCAACAGTTATATGAACCATGCAAGTACTTAGATGTTTTAAAAGTTAATTGGCATGGGGGAATTAGATGTTCCTGTGATTTTAATTTAAAAAATTTCACTGCACAAGGGGAAGAAAAAACTAAGTGTCAGAAGGAAGAAATGCCCTTTATCTACTCATGCAAACAGTTCCCTTGTTCCTAGCTGTCACAAAGGACATGATGAGCCATATTGTGCAGGGTCCAAGGTTCACGAGAAGCAAGTTTGTAAGTGGCAGGTAGTGGGAAAGTGATTTATGTTCCATGAAAATCCATTCAGCAGTTGTAACACGCTCAGGGCATCTGATGCTTAAGGGAGCCATTGTCTTGACATTGGAGGGACAAAAAGCCTTCAGTTACCAAAGGGTGCTGGTTTGGGGTAGTGATATCCTGTCTCGTTTTCCATAAGGGCAGGAGCATGATTGTCTAGGGTTTTTAAAAGAAAAAAGCTTTTGTTCGTTCTCATTTAGTTACAGTGGAAATTAAAATAGAACCTTAGAAATTAGGAACACAGTCAGCTTTAGTGTCAGGACGCAAGCAAATGGTGGAAGTTAAATCAGCTGCCTCATTACAAAATGTGTGAATGTTGTTTACTTTCATTTAAATTTTGGGAAAACAAATGAATGGCTATTGAGGTTAGGCTTGGGAAGCAGTAATTAGTAATGGAATAAAAGGACTCCGAATACACTAACTTAGATCATCTGTATTTAGCTTCCACTTTTATTTCACTCTTTGGTTTTTTTTTTTTTTTGCGGTACGCGGGCCTCTCACTGCTGTGGCCTCTCCCGTTGCAGAGCACACGCTCCGGACGCATAGGCTCAGCGGACATGGCTCACGGGCCTAGCCGCTCCGCGGCATGTGGGATCTTCCCGGACCGGGGCACGAACCCGTGTCCCCTGCATCGGCAGGCGGACTCTCAACCACTGCACCACCAGGGAAGCCCTGGTTTTTTAATCAATCTAAATTAACTGCCAGAATTGCATTTCTCAATATGTAGAACAATGACGAAGAGGTGTTTGTTTGTATTTTATAATGGACCATTATTATTCTTATTACTTATGTGACTCTTTGAAAAATAATAATGGAATTTTACATAGGAAGATTTATTTACTCTTTTTTTTAAAAAATAAATTTATTTATTTATTTATGGGTGTGTTGGGTCTTCGTTGCTGCGCGCGGGCAGGCTTTCTCTAGTTGCAGCGAGCAGGGGCTGCTCTTCGTTGCGGTGCGTGGGCTTCTCATTGCGGTGGCTTCTTTTGTTGCGGAGCAAGGCTCTAGGTGTGCAGGCTTCAGTAGTTGTGGCACACGGGCTCAGTAGTTGTGGCTCGCAGGCTCTAGAGCTCAGGCTCAGTAGTTGTGGCACACGGGCTTAGTTGCTCCGCAGCATGTGGTATCTTCCTGGACCAGGGCTCGAACCCGTGTCCCCTGCATTGGCAGGTGGATTCTGTTTACTCTTAATGATTTTATTTGGGGCAGAAATTTAATATATTCTCTAAGAATTTGACAGAAATTATAGACTTTGCTTTATCAGAAAGCACTTAAACTGTGTATATCATTTAGCTTTCTAACAGTTCTTATTGGCTTTTTCTGTAATCTGAGTTGGGAGCCTAAACGGAAGGCAGTAATAGCAGGAGAGAAAAATAAATGAATTTGTTGCACTTTTCTGCAATAGAGTGTAATAACGGTCTTCCATTTAATTTTGTCTTATCAAACACTTTTGGGCATCAGAAGTACTTATTGGTCCTAGGCCTCAAGAAGCATATAGGTTAACAGAATTGTTCTCAACCTTGACACCACTGACGTCTTGGCTCAGCTAATTCTTTGTGGTGGGAGCTGAGCTGTGCATCGTTGGACGTTTAGCAGCACCCCTGGCCTCTACCCACCAGGGGCCAGTAGATCTCCCCCGACCCCGTTTCCCTGTTGTGACAACCAAAAATGTCTCGGCATGGTTCAGTGTCCCTTGGGGGAGAAGCAAAATCCCCCCCACTGCAGAACCACTGGTTTGACTCGGTGCATCTTGCTGTAGAAACTCAGCAGCATTCTGTGCCATTACAAGTTTTCAATGACTTACGTTTATTTCTGATTTTGGAAAAGCCATTTGGAAATACCCTGAACTGATTTTTTATTCTAGGCCAGAGAAGAATTGTTACTCGTGTGTAGGTGAGTGTATAGGTGTAGGGGTATTTTCTTTATCATCATCATCATCATCGTTTTACAAAGAAAATGCAGCCCTGGAACCGGTGAGCTGAAGGAAGACCCAAATGAGATCTCATGAGCAAGCAGGGCCGTGATTGTTTTTAGTAAACTCCTGGTATTCCCTGTAGTAACAGAACCCAGTGAGACCATGAAAGTTTAGAGGTTAATAAAATTGCTGCAATCTTCAATGTAGAGGATGTAGGAGACTTTTAGAGATCAGTTTTGAAATGGAACCGAAACAAAATGGATTTGCTTTATCCCTTTTCTCACCCCACCTGCCTGCCTTCTTCTTGTTCTCTTTCCTTCCTCCCCCCTCTGCTTGTTCAGGAGAAGCTCTTTTTTGGCAAACCTTTTGCTCATCCACACGATAACTCTGATGAATTAGAGAACAATGCCCCCTCTCCAGATAACGTATGACAGTTATCTACCAGAAAAGTGCCATGATAAGGGTATAAAACCGCAGTGACCCAGGGTAACTGGCACCTCAGGAGTTGGGCAGTGTGCAACTTGCGCAGCAGTACATGCTGGCCGCGTTTGGGCAGTTTCTTTCATTCCCATGACATTAGCTGTCACCTGGGTGCTGGTCTTCCATTTCTGAGCCCGGACCAGACCTCTTCCGGGAGCATCACACCTGCATGCCCAGCTGCCTTTTGGACATTTCCTCTCGGAAAACCCTCAAGCATCCCAAATGTAATATATGCAAACTTGGATTACTGTTTTTTCTCCCAGCTTACTTTTCCTTAAATATAAGAGTCATCTTAGACTCCCCTTCTTCCTTTATATATAAAACCATCACAAGCCCTCTGAGTCCCGCTCCCTCCATGGATTGGGTTGGCCGAAAAGTTCGCTTGGGTTTTTCCCATAACATCTTATGGTCACACCCGAATGAACTTTGGGGCCAACCCAAATAGTTCCTGAATCCTGTGATTTTCATTCTACACCACCCTCCCACCCACCAGCCCCCTTATTTCAATTTTTAGCTCCTCTCGCCTGGGGCCCAGGCCATTGCAGTCATCTCCTGAGGAAGTCCTCTGGTGTCACACCCCTTCACCCACCTTTTCAACCAGAGTGTTTTTGTAAAATGCAAATCTGATGTTGTCCCCATCCGGGCTCTCTGATTCCTTCTCTTATCCAGTCCCCAGCCTTGTTTCTAAACTTACCCTCTTTCCCCAAATCTTACGGCATTCCCGATCTGCTAAGTGCAGGTCCTGTTCTAGGCACTGGGGATTCAGCAGTAAAGAAAACAAAGACCTTGCCCTCCTGGAGCTTACTTTCTTAGGGGCTGGGCTATTTGCAGTTCCAAGAACTCTCTCTAGCTGCGTAAGCCTCTGCTCCTCCCCTTCCGCTGGAGTGCCTCCCACAACTGATCTGCCCAGAGAGTATCCGCTGCAATTTCAGGGTCAGCTACGGTATCACAGTACTCACTACAGTGTCCCACTCCTTTCTATGTCTTCTTTGCACCCCGTACTTCAAGATTCCCCTCGAACAGGGCCTAGCCTTACCAGGCTTTGTGCCTCTAGTGTCTTCTATAGTGCCTGGCACGTAGTAGTTGCTTAAAAATTGTTTACTGAGGGCTTCCCTGGTGGCGCAGTGGTTGAGAGTCCGCCTGCTGATGCAGGGGACGCGGGTTCGTGCCCCGGTCCGGGAAGATCCCACATGCCGCGGAGCGGCTGGGCCCGTGAGCCATGGCCGCTGAGCCTGCGCGTCCGGAGCCTGTGCTCCGCAATGGGAGAGGCCACAACAGTGAGAGGCCCGCGTACCGAAAAAAAAAAAAAATTGTTTACTGAGAGGTACACAACTGTGGACACCTTTTGGGGTCATGTTCCTCAAATGCTTCCTGTGTTTTCTTCCTCTCTTTGCTCATGCTCTTTTCTCTGTTAGGAATATCTACTCCTGTACCCCACCCATCCCTTATAAGCCACTTACTCTGTCCTTTAAAATGTCCTTACTGTGACCCCTTGCTAATTTCTTCCCTCAGTTACCTTTTCACAGAACTAATTGCTTTCTTTCACTATTTCAGTAGCTTTTATTCCACTACTGCTGGGAACCTGCCATTCACTAGGAGTTGTGCAGGGTTTTAGGGCTGTGAGGATGAAAAAGACCTGATCCCGGCCATCAAGGAACTCACGGTGTAATAGGAGACAGCATTGTGTTCATACCTTGCTGCAGGCTTGGTTAGTGGATGCAGTGATGCAGGAGCCCTGGCGCTTCCATGTGGCTCTGCTGACCTCACTGTGCTCTACTTCACGGAATGAAAAAGAGAGAATGGAGTAGACATGCCTGCCTCTGGAAGCCTTGCCTCGGAAGTGACACACACCGCTTCTCTCACGTTCCGTTGGCAAAGACAAGTCACAGGGTTGCCCCAAACGGCAAGGGCAGCTGAGACCTGTGGTCTCACTGGGTGCCCTGGAAGAAGAGATGGGGTTTTGGTAGACAACTAGCAAACCCAGTCACACCCCTCACGATGCTGGTTGCAAATTGTGTTGTCATGAGTTGCCTGCATATGAGTTAGTTCTCTCTGTCTAGAACATTTTAACCCCCGAATTTGCAAGACTTGCTCCCTCACTTCATTTAAATCTCAATCTCATCTGAAAGGTCTTCCAAGAATAAGGCGACCAGTCTAGAAAAGCTCCCCAGCCTCTTACACTGATTTTTTTTTTTCCTCTTTAGAGCCTCTGTCATTCACACTAGATTATATATATATTATGTATATTTTTATTATATATAATCTGGTATAATTTATAGTTTACATTTCTATATAATTTATTATTATTATATATAGTTTTAATATCTCGCCTTTCACCCCACCCCTCACTAAAATATAAGGGCCTTGAGGGCACAAGGCTCACTGCTGTGTCTGCAGAGCCTAGAACAGTGCCTGGCACTTCAAGGATTATGAACTCCTTGAAGACATTTACATTCCAGCAAATATTTGGTGATACTGCCTTGTTCTGGGCAGATCTTGGAGACACATGCTGAACAAGGTATTTAAGCCCCTGCCCTCCTAGAGCGTATAGTTTATTCCATATCTTTTTCACCTTTCTCTTATGCTGAGCATTTAGAAGTATTTAAATATGTTTGTGGAGTGAAAAAACTCATTAACAGCATACTTAGAAAAAAAATCTCCCTGTAGTAAATATCTTATTTAGTTGTAGGAAATCATGATAATCTAAGTGAACTACTGTGCAGGTCATGAGAATAAAACTTGGGTGAAAATCTACTGTGCTCTGCTCTAGCCTTTGAAAAAATCTGCCTCTCAGTCACTCTCTTCATTGCTAATAATACCACCAGTGGGGGGGACACTTGAATAAAGAGGCATTTGTCACCAAATGGTAAGTTAGCAGCATGTCTTGTTATCTGGGTGGAACACGTAGTCGTTAAGTGGCATTTGGACTGAATCTGATTAGAATTTAAAATCTACCTGGGGACAAACAGAAATATGTTTCTGCTTAGAAAAATTGCTTTTTTCCACCTCAAAATGTTTTGGATTAGAAAAAGATTAAAATTAATTTTTAAGGGAATGCCTGTCTTTGAAAGGATGGTTGTATGTTGATGGAAATTCTTCAGGGAAGTGACATCTCAGGAGGGGGAAGCACAGAAACGGCTCAGTACAGTCAGTCAGTTCATTTTACTTTGAAGAAAAAATAACTGAAAGTGCTTGTTGGTTTTCTGTAAGCTGTAACAGTTGGTCGACTCAAATTTTTACTTCCTACCAATTGTGAAAATTCAGCCTTAATTTGAAGAGTGCCTGAATGTTCAGGTTCTGTACGAAGATACAGGGGTAAGGAATATAGCTACGGCTTGTGTGTGATTAGATTTCAGCAAATGTAGAAAAGCTTTTGGAACCTACTTATGTTTTGAAGTATTTCCAACTAGTCGTTATGAAAGTAATTCAAGCAAAATCAGTATCTAATGATAGTAAAAAGCTGCTTTAAAAGTGTTCAAGAAAATGATGTGTGTATAACTTAGCATATATGAAGCCTTAAAGTCTCTTGTGAACTCCTAATCATCAATTTCTGTATTATCCTATTTTAATTCATATTTATAAATTCTCCTTCCTTTCTGGATAAGGACAGGCATAAATAAGGATAGATATAAATCCCAACCCCCCCCCTTCATTGTAGCATCACATTAGACCGTTAATGCCAGCAACACATTTTAATATCTGGTCATGTTTAGCCATTTGTATTATATTTAAAATTATTCTTGATGATTCCCAAATTTGAGAGACTTGGAAGGGAGATTCTAGGCTGTTAGACATTTTACCAAACAGTGATGCCCTTTTGCTATAGAGAGCATAGGAGACACACTGTCTTCCTGTCTTTACTGATGCTGTTCCAGTTCTTGAAGGGCTGTTTCCATCCGTGTGCTGCTGCATTATATTCAAAGAAGGGAACATGTGAGCCAGCAAGAATACGGGTTTGGGGCAAAGAGGCGTGGGTTAGAATTCTGCTCTGCCATTCCTAGAGGGAGTTTCTTTTCACTGCTGATTCTGTGTCATTGTCACTAAGGTGGGGATATTTACGGGACCTACTCTATAGGGTCCTGGGAGATTGAACAGGAAAACATACGGTGGCCCAGCACAGGGTAGGCAGGAACTCTGGTCCCTGCTTATGTCCTGCCGCTAAAGAAAAGGAATGAAACTTTTTTCAATTTGTTGTCTAAATGACGGTCTGACCCATCTTGCGGTCTCTCAGTTAGACTTCGGCCCATTCCAGTCAGATCAGCTTGCCCACATGGCTGAGTGCCCGTGGACGGGTGATCATAAACATGGAAGGGGAAGGCTAAGGTAGAAGCTAGAAAAAGCTGACACTAAATTCAAACACTGCCTTCTTGCGTGTTCAGATGATGGCAGGGTTGTTGCAGGGGCTTGAAAGGTGCTTTGAAATACTCTGCATATGCTAATCAGGAGCCTCAAAGCTGACCTGGCAGCGATCTCTCAAGTCGACCCCCATTAAAATCCCCCGTGGGGACTGTGCACGTTAGCCGGCAGCGCTGCACAAGCACTTTCTCTGCAACTTTTAAAACTTTCTGCTTAATAATCTCAGTTCTGCATTGTCTGGACTGTGTCAGCTAGGAGATTGAGGTCCCGGGGCAGTGCAAAACATAGAGTTTAATTGTTAGTTTTATTAAAAATGACTTTTTCAAGCCTTTTTTTTTGAGCTTTTTAGTTTTCTAGTCTGACACTCCAGGAAAATGTGAAGTGCTTTTAATGTTGACAGGACTTTAAAAATATTATAGTATTCTAGTATCTGAAATTTCAGAGAAAACTATTTTTCCTTTTAAGCTTATTGTGCTCAGCTCTCTGAGAAAAACATACCTTTTATTTTTGTTAGTCTTTTTTTTTTTTTCAAATGGCTATGTTTTAAAACTGGTATTTGAGTGATCAATAAAACAGCTCAACCCCAAAGAGGATTCTAAGGCAGGTTCCTGTGTCCTACTCAGGGACTTAGCCAGCTGAAAAGTTTGGGTAAATAAAACCCTTCATCAGCCACGTTTGATGACAGACATATTACAGTGTAACGATGTAAGTTATGTTATAACTATGGCTAGAACTGCTAGGAAGGGAGATGATTCTTTTCAACATTCATTAAATTAAATCTAGTTAATATTTTGAAGTGCCATGCAAACCTTCTATCTATAAACTTGATTTTTTAAAAAATAAAATCATTCTGTTTAGTGAAGAAATTAAGTAAAGAAGAATGAATAAATTTGAGTAGAAAAATGTTAGTTTTTCACCATGAAGAGGTCACACCTCTTCAGCTGTTCTTAAATCCTTAGAGCATCAGCTTAGAAGGGAACTGCAGGCCCTGATTCTGGGCTGAGAAAGTTTCTGTTCTTATCTGCAGTGACTGATCCACAATTTATGAAGAAATTTTCCCAGAGCTCTTCCTTCCAAATTAAAGTCAGTAATCATATCTGTGGGGGTGCACAGCAGTGAGAAAATACACTTTGTAAGCTTCTCTTTCTCCAGATGAAAGCACATGTTGTACCCTGCCACCCCCAACTTTTAAATTGTAAGCTTACATAGAAAGGTGGAAAAGTAAGATAGAAATCCATCTGCTTCAATAACTAAAAATAACACCTAGTGGTGAACACTGTGGGGTGGGTAGATTCAGTGTCAGGAAGCTGAGGCCCCTTCGGGTCCTGGGTGCCACGGGGCAGGGCAGCTTGCCAGGCTGTTACAGGAGCTGTGGTAACACTGCATTAAGAATCATGTTTTCTAAAATTGTACCATGACACCCAGTCTCTGGGGATGCCCCCCCTGCTTCAGTCCGTAAAAGTTTTCTGGTTGAAGAAGTTTGGAAAATGATGCGAAATATCATCTTTTTCACTCTGCACGTTGGAATTAGAAACCCTAAGGTGTTCACCCACAAAGGAACTTATTTTACCTTGACAGTACTAAGCTTGCCAAGAGATCGTGGTAAGAACTTGTGCAACCCACACCCACATTTGACTCTTCTCCATAATGGCTCTGTGGACCTGGCAGTCCTGCGTCCACTTTGGACAGGAACTAGGGAGATGCCTGTCAAATTTAATAGTGTAAGAGACACCACTGCTCCCTAAGAGGGGAGTAGTAAGAACGAGCTCATCTTAATCTTCCTTTTTTGGATGATTTTATTAGAATCTCTTTTGTTCTCATTCACTAGAACAACCACCTTCTGAATAACCATAGAAACATTTTAAAGGTTTAAAGAACTTTCATCATCATATTTCTATCTTGTCTGTGGGTATAAGGAAACTGAAACATCAAACTCAATCATAGTTTTTAAAATAAACTTTATTTTTTGGAAGAGTTTTAGATTTGTAAAAAAAAGTTGCAGAGATAGTACAGAGTTCCCTTTTACCCCCCACCCAGTTTCCCATTATTAACATTTTATGTGCAAATATGGTATATTCGTTACAATGAATGAACCAATATTGATACATAATTAACTAAAGTCCACACTTTATTCAGATTTCCTTAGTTTTTACCTAATGCCCTTTGCTATGCCAGGGTCTCATCAAGGATACCACATGACATGTAATCGTCATGATTTCTTCAGATCCTCTTGTCTGTGACAGTTTCTTAGACTTTGTTTTTGATGACCTTGACAGTCTTGAGGAAAGTCTCAAAACTGTTCAGGTGTTTTGTAGAATTTGTCTGATGTTTTTCTCATGATTTGACTGGAGTTACGGTTTTGGGAGGAGACTACAGCGGAAAAGTGCTATTGTTGTATCACGGGTACCTACTAGCGTCAGCGTGACTTTTCACTGTTCATGTTGGCTTCGGGACCTGGCTGATGGAGGGTCTGCCGTGTAAAGTGTCTCTACTGTAAAGTTATTCCTCACCCCCAGCATCCCGACTGTTCTCACTGGAAGTCACTGTACAAAACCCGTACTTAAGGAATAGGGAGTTATAGCTCCCCTCCCACTGGGGAGAGAGCATCTACATATATTACTTGGAATTGTTAAATCTGTTTCTAAGTGTGTGACTTTAAAAACTACTTGGATGGTAGAACAGTTACAGTTGAATTCATTACAGTTACCTACAAACTTGTTCTGATAAACACTTTATTCTAACTAAGAGAGAAAAATAGGCTTCCCAAATTGAAGCCCCCCAGCCCTGATCAGAGACTGCAGGATTTGTGTCACTGCCAGTGTTTGTTCTTAGTAGCATGCAAGAAGTTCCAGATGCTGCCCTCTCTTTTTTTCTGTGTCAAGATTGAATCCTGTTTGTGCATTTTCTTCTGCTTCAGTTGTGTTGGTGTCATTTTTGGAGCCCACAGACCTGTTTGTGCTGTATGTTACTGTCCAGGGTGGACCTTGTTTAGAAAAGACCTATTAGGACAAAACTTACTATTTTAACATCTTTATATATTTTAAGGGCATTCCCATCAAAGACATTTTTTCATGTCTATTAATTGCTTTGGCTTTAGTCACCCCTAGTAAGAGTATATAATTAGAGATTTTCTGTGTAATCAACTTTCAGATTACTTTAGGGATCGTTTTGCGTCTTGGTTCTTTCAAAATATTGGTATCATTTTTAACAGATTTATTTTAGAATAGCCATTTCACTTTTTGATAAGTATAAACTTGGTGAGAATTGGAAATGTCTTCCCAACATAGAAGTATCTATAGGGACTTCCCTGGTGATGATCCAGTGTTTAAGACTCTGCACTTCCACTGCAGGGGGTGTGGGTTTGATTCCTGGTCAGGGAACTAAGATCCTGCATGCCGCGTGGTGAGGCCACAAAAAAAAGTGTATATGTATTTTTTCTTCTATGTATATTTATTCTCTTTATATAGATATTAAAGATTAAAAAGATAAGATTTTAAAATATTAATATGAATATACATGTATTATATATAAAGATGAATATATATTTTTTCTTTAGCAAAAAATGATAATAATTGGACTTTAAGAGAAGCTGTCTCTTAAGGCAGTGATTCATGGACACTCCTCCACCCCAGCAATTTTATTGCTAAAAATGACTAATGACATATCCCTATCCACAGAAGAAAAAAAATGGGTTAATAAAAATAATTTTTTCAGTTTCAAGTTTTTCTCTTGTCAGCTTAAGCCTTTGGTATCAGCTACCACATACCTATTGAATATTAGTGGACATGAATAAATAAGCTGCGAAAGAATATTAACAGAAAAACTCAGCCAGCCAATGAGTTCAATAACTATTGATTTTGTTGAGAACCCATGGGTTTAGGCTGTGGTGGTTTTTTTTTTTGTTTTTTTTTTTGTTTTTTTTTTTTTCGGTACGCGGGCCTCTCACTGTTGTAGCCTCTCCCGTTGCGGAGCAGAGGCTCCGGACGCGCAGGCCCAGTGGCCATGGCTCACGGGCCCAGCCGCTCTGCGGCATGTGGGATCTTCCCGGACTGGGGCATGAACCCGCGTCCCCTGCATCGGCAGGCGGACTCTCAACCACTGTGCCACCAGGGAAGCCCTAGGCTGTGCTTTTACATGGCATTCATATGCTGCCTCTTCTGCCAGAAAAATTGTTCCTGGTTCATAAGAAGGAACAAAGTATTTCAGTATTGCATGCTTTTCCTCAATGGACAGCATTCCTGCCAGGTACTGCATCATCTGAGAAGTTTGAGACCCACTGCACTGATGAATAAGAGCTAATTAGGGAGCCTCTGGGAGCTTCCTGAGACAGGAAGGCACGGGTCATCCCAAAGTTGTGTTATAATTGCCTGTGTATCCTTCTGCAGGAAGGAGAATTGGCTTTCCCACCCACAGATTTGGCATAAAATTTCTGTATCTCAGGCCAAGGCCGTGTGTAAGGATTACGAAGTCTCCAGTGGATAGGGTTGTAGGTGGAGATACCAGTCCAGTGCTGGAGAGCCATTCGCGACAGAGGTGTGTGTGCGTGCATGCGTGTGCACGCGTGCGTGTGCACTCACAAATGCCTGAAGAGTTTTTCCAGTCTTTTTATAGGAAGGAAAATAATGAATTTATAGAATTGCTTTTTTTTTCCACCTAATAACATCCTAACAGTGTGGTAGGTCTTTTTAATTTAAAAGTGTAGGTTAAACTACTGAGAAGTTGTTAGCTTATTGTTTTGTCATTAGCATTATGATGATGCTGACGGTGGTGGTGAGTAAAGCAAGGTACGTGAAAGCAGCCTTTACATAGTTTTTATTCTATCTCATTTCAAACTAATTCTTAATTTTTAATTACATATTTATTTTTTTAATCTACCTTTTAGCATAATAACTGGAAAAATTTTGATGTGAGGTACCATTTATTCATTCAGCCAACTCGATTTTGAATACCTACGTGCAAGGCACTGTGTGGGGAAACACAAGTGGAAATGATATGTATGGTCTCCATCCTCATGAAGCATACATTCTAGTAGGGGCAACAGCTGAAAAACAGCTACAAAAACAATTAAAAGAGATAATTTCAGGATGTGGTAAGGGAGGTGAAGGGGGAATAAACAGGTGATGTAGTCAGGACTAGCAAGGGTGGGCAAAAAAAGACTTCTCTGAGGAGGTGTCATCCGAAAGGAGCCTCTGGGGGATGGAATAACACATCTTTATAAAGCGAGAAGGAAGAGATTTAATTAGCACTAGGGTTGAGATGGGAAATTTTGTGGTGTGTGGTCAAGGAGTTGAAAGTGGACCTGTATTACTGGATTGAATGGTGAGCAGTGAAGTTGGAGAGGTAGTAGGAAGTAGGACATGGAGACCTTCATGGGTCATGAAGTATGATGTGCCTACAGGAAAGTGCTCCTAGTGATGGGTTTTCACAAATTGAACATAGCTGTGTAACCAGCATTCAGATGGAAAAACTAACCATCTCCGTTGGGACCATTGGGAAGCATTGTTTGGGGTTATAGCTCACCCCCTGCTGTTACTTGTGTGTGATCCAATCAGGTGTCAGGGGCTTGGTTTGAGGAAACTTGTAGTTTTCTCAGGCTGTTTCTTTTATAACTACCCAATGCCTAAGTGCTCCTAGCAGCACACAGGGTATTTTTCTATGGGATTTCATCATAATGCCACATCTTCCCCCCAGCCTTCACCATGAACATGGACATGGAATTATTTGGTAACTAGGATACACATATGTTTTCCCAAAGTCTTTTCTTAAGAAAGCAAGAATCGTTCTTTCCGAGGATTCGTTCTTAAAGTATTTGTGGATTTGTCCTTTACGTCCAAGCCAAAACTTTTCATTTGGAATTTATGTATATGTTAATAGAGTTTATATTTTCTGGGGTAATGGAATCTTTTAGGGTTTGTTGCCTCATTATATTTATAATTTTATATAAAAAGCCCACAGGGGCATCAGACCAAATTTAAGCTAGAAGTAAATGAAGGATAATATAGTAATTTCAAATAGTTTTATGTTCAAGATGAAGGTTTTAAAGTGGTGATTCCCATGTGAATTTTAATGATTATTGTGTACAATGGCATTTATGGATATTCAGTCCCCAAATGAATATCATTAGTGTGTTCGATTATGGACTTGTAATGTGGAATGAGAACTCTTAATAAGCTTTCTCTGTAATGGTTCACGCTGTGAACACACAAAGTATGAGACACGGAACTTCACTAAATCATAGCCGGGTTTTTGGAATCAACAGGCTCACATTTCAAATCGAGATGAGTTTCACATTTTTAAAAACACAGCTAAAAAGTTAAAAGGCAGTTACATAACCAGATATTTTATATCCTTTTGGGGATTTGGGACAAGATGTTTCTTTTTATAATGCAAAGAAGATTGTACTTTTGAAGGGATCAAGCATAAAATGGAACTGAAGTTATTACACTTTGAGAAAAACTTGTTGATTGCAAGACCCTGTTATTTAACACGTCACTGAAAATGCTTTTGGCATTTTCTTTGGGAGACTTCTGGAGAACTACCTGAAGTCTGAAATTTGGTTTGGTGTGGTCTTGTCCAAACTGGTGGTTAGTCATTTTGACCCCCTAATCTGGTGATCCTGAGAAGCTTTCTGGAGACATACTTGAAAATGCGCAAATGCCTATTTCACCATTTAAAGGTTCTTTCAGTAAAAGCATATGAATAATATTTTTATGAAGTGAATCCATTCTTATGACATTTTGAAGAAGTATATTATTATTTTCACTCTGTATCATTGTCTTGTCTTTTATTTTTAAAAGCTCAATTTTTTACCCCTTATCAAGACAATATGATTTGGATGGACAATTTGGGAGAGACACAAGATTCTTTTTGTTCTACTTTTCTGTAATACCACCACCTAGGGATAACAGTTTTCAAACTGCCTAGTACTTAGTGTATTGTTTTCACTTCCTTTAAGATGCATTTTAACGTTTTAACCTTGGACTTTAATTTTTTTTCCTCTTGGAGATTTTGGTTGGTCCTAAAATACTACCATACTGTTTCAGCTTTTATTTAATTCACTCTATTACTTTTGGACAACAAATCAGATAATTTTATACTAATAGTGTTATCTAGCAATGTATTTTGCTTACTGTTACATTTTAAGATGTTAGCTCACAAAAAAGTTTTAAATATAAATACATATTAAATAAAATGTTGAAAATACATTCCTGTAGTTAAAGACCATTGTGTTGTTGACTAGCCTTGTAGTGGCATCAAGTAAAGTAACAATAAATGGGTCATTCATTATTTTAAATCTTTCATGTTACATGACGAACAGTAAATTCCAGGTAGTCCTTGAGAGGTAAACTAGTTACAGGGAAAGGATGGAGAAGTACAGAACCTGAACTTACTTTGGAGATCAGTGCACTCCATGAGGTTGGAGTTTATTAGCTTATACACTTGAAAAGAGCTTCAGCCACAGCTGTATCCAATAGTCAAACCACGTCATAAGGGATCCATCCATTTCTTGGCCCTACTTTCTCCTGGGTTGACTTCATTCTCGGTCAGGGTACCCCCCATATGGTTTCAAGATGGCTACCAGCAGCTCCTGGCATCTTTCCTACCAGTTTAAAAACCCTAGCAAATGAGAGTTTCTCTTGCCAAATACTTAAGTAGAAGTCCCAATACTGAGTCTCATTAAACTAGCTTTGATCACTTACTATTTTTAAACCAATCATTGTGGTAAGGTAGGTGGAATGCTATGATTACCAGTGTTGGGTCACATACCTCCCATCTCACCCTAGGGCACCAGGGTGTTGCCCCAACAAAGATCAGGGTGATATAACTAGAAGAGAAGAAAGAGATGCTAAGCAGGCAGAAAAGCCCCTGGCTGTCTGCTATCATGATCAGTAGTGAAGTCTAATTCCCATGAAACCTTTCGCTGGTACCGTATGATTTAGCATATAACTGTGTGTGGACTTCGTTTTCCACCATTGCTTCATCTCATTGGTTTTGTTAAGATGAAGGATGGAAACTTCTACTGTCTTACCCTTTCAGCACTAAGAATGGTCCTGAATAACTGACCGTAAATACTTAGCTGATTATCAATTTCTGAAGTATAATAGAGTTAAGTAGGAAATGTTGAGATCATTGTTTAGTTTGTTTTGTTTTTCGGTATGTGTTTGAGAGACATCGCTTAACTCCATAAGTGGGCAAATTTTTTTTCGCTACAAGGATGTGGGAAGTTTTTTGCTACCAGTATATTTAATACTGTAAAGGTGACAGATGAGGACTGAGAATATTAACCTGGGGTTCATATGCTTTCTGAGAGACCATGGAGAGCTCTCTGGGTGTCGGTGAACCCCCTAAAATCCTAGCAAATTTGTATGTGTGTGTACATCTCTACACCTGTGTGCAGTTTTCTTGAGAGAGGGTCCATAGCTTTCATTAGATCCTCAAAGGGGGACCCCTAACCCATAAAAGGTTCAGAGCCACGGAATGAATCTGTCTTACACTGACCAATAGTTCCTGACTTTATGAGGTTAAACAATTTAGTGTGAGTCGGTGGGGGAGTTAAAGGAGTAAAGCAACTTTGGGGAGACACAAAGGAGTTTAGGGTGCACTGTTAACTTATGTTAACAAATTCAGTCTGTACAAGGTTCAAACGAAATATATTCTGGAAGAGCCTGTAATAAAATGGGCTTCCTCAGCGCGGCCAGTTCGATGGTTAATGATTGTAGCTGTGCTGCCAGCTGATTTTGGCTCAGTCTCTGAAGCAGGCACAGGCCCACCTCTCGCCATTTGGCAGTAAAGGGAAAGCGATAAAACACATTACTCTGCTCTCATAAGCGATTTATGACAACCATTTAATAAAAGTGTAAGTAGTATTCTTTCCCGGAGTGAGGAGGGGCGCTGGGAAGCCTGGCTGTGAGTTGAGTGTCAGATGTGAACTTCCCCCGCCCTCCCCCCACCATCCCCTGCATCTCTTTGTGGGAAAGAGGGAGGGGGAGTGAGCCTGATGTTGCTTTACACCCAGTCAGGGCTGCTGGTATGCTTGTCCGTTTTGATTCCCGCCCCCCGCCACCCACCACCCCCAAACTCAAGTTGGCCCAGTGAGTGTAAGCTTCAACCTCCACGCCTGCAGGGCTGCCTGGAGCGGGGCCGCATCACTGCCGGCGGTGCGAGCCTCCCTGGTTTATGCACAGGGCGTTCTGTGTTAATATCACTGGCATCCGTCTTTTCAGTTTTGAATTACTACATAAACATCAGATACTGAGGGTTCTGTGAAAGGATTCATGTAGTCTCTCATATTTAGTGAAGGAAAAAAAGTTCATCCAGGGAGTCCAATGGGTTCGTGGGTTTCCCCATGAAAATGTTGTGCCGTGTTAGTCAACTTAAACTTTCCTCAACTCTTGAGGCCATTTGATTTTAATGTCTCCCTCTCTCCCCACCCCGACCCTGTGGGTCCTGGTATAGGTTATTTCACACCCAGCCTGCACAGAGCCGTTTGTTTACTAATGGCTTCCAACTCTGTTGACAATGAACTATAGTATAATAAGATATATTTTACATCACGACTCAGTATATACCTGTATAAGTGTATATGTAGATACAACTAAAAACAATATTTACTCTTCTACACTGTGTTCTGGTGCTGTATTTTCTATTCCATGGGGGAAATACTGCTGGTCTCTACTCATTACATCAGTTTCATGACCCGTTAATGGTTTGCTACCTGTAGTTGGAGAGCCCCTTCTCCCAGGGAGATGCTGTGGCGTATTGACTTTTGTATCACGTGGTGAAGGGGGCTCGGGTCACACAGAGCGGCTGGGTCTCTTTATGCGGCAGAACCGAGTTGTGTGTTGTCAGTAGCACTTGTGATCATCTGGAGGCCGTAGCACATAGTGGTTCAGCGTAAGTGCCCTGTTCGTTCCTGGCTTTGTGACATCACCCTTTGTCTCTGGTGCTGGGCAAGTTTCTTAACCTGAGTTAGTTTCTGCATATTTAAAATAGAGATGATAATACTTCCTTTAAAACATTGTATGAGTCGAGTTACAGAAAGCATTTAGCATAAGCACGTAGTAACGTTTAACAAATGTTTGCTATGAATGTTGCCAGTATAGCTTAATATTTACATGGGTCCCCAACTGGATTGCATTTTCCTTCTGCCCTTTGGAATAATTTATATTGAGCCCATTTAGAGTATGTGGCTTAAGTGTAGGGATAAAACCCCATGTTCCAAAGCCTAGATTGTAAGCAGTGTAGTTAAATGGAAACAATATATTGCGGCCATTTACACCTTGAAAATGTGTAAGGGCTGATTTCAATTACAAGTAACAAACCCCAATCAAACTGGCTTAAGTGAGAACAGGAAATTATCGATTCACGTAACGGAAACGTCTAGGGGTATTGCTCTCGGCATTGGCCATATCCAGCTGCTCTGACAATGTCAGAAATGTCTTTCTCTTCCTTTCTTGCTCTGCCTTTCCCCGTTGGCTTCATTTTCAGGCAAGCTTGCCCCAAGCAGTGGCAGAAACAGCCACCAGCTGCTCTAGTTTTATATCCCACTAGCGGAAAGGGAGAACCTCTTTTTTTAGTGGTTTCAGTTTAGTGGTACATCTGATGGGCATTGACTCCGATGGACTCAGGTCACCCCTCCTGACCTCTGCCACCTCAGTCACTGAGTCAAGGGGGGCAGTGGTACCTACCCAGGGTCCTATACCTGCCTGCCCCACTCAAACCACACAGGAATAACAGGGCAGGGCTGGTGCATGGGGAAATCACAACAGGTGTCCATGCTGTGCCTCCACCATTCCTTCTTGGAATGTAGGACTTTCTGCATAAGGTACTGTCTTTGAATAATCCAACTGAGAGTAGTGTTAGCACTGAGGCACTTCTCCTTCCGAACTACATTTCATTTCCACTCGTATAGTACAGCCGTGTTGGAAGGTGTGCCATCGCTGCTTTTCTGATCACTGCTTAAAAAAAAAAAAAGTTCTTTTCCAGCCACCCCATCTTTTTGTTGCAACTTAAAAGTTATCATTTCCTCCTGTCTTGTTTTATGCCTCCCTCTCTAATCTGCTTTCCCAAGCTTTTAGCACTTGTTACTCTCCTTGTAAACAACCAAATACAGAAATGTGACACCTCACTTCCTCAGTGGTTACTCCCTTTCAATTTGTGGTCTGGCCGGTCTGAGGGTCAGACTGTGTTTGTAGCACCCTGTTCATCTGTTGGCTGTGAATGAGGATGGCCTGTTTGCCAGAATCTGTGAGGCTGGGTCTCTGAGTTGTTGGACAGCCCCTGACTCTCCCTGTGTCTGCATGCACAACACAACACACACACACACACACACACACACACTCATTCATGCACACAGGCACAGATGGGGCCGGAGACATTGGGCACTGTGGTTTCAGTGGGGACTCCAGATGGTGAATTGTGTCTGCCAGGTTGTTTAACAGAACTGTGCCTCTGGGGCCAGCAAAGTTGAGGACACACCCCCAGAGCCTTTCATCTGCTGTGGGCAAGATATGTTTAACCCACTAATGAAATTAGAAATAAGATAAGCACTCCTTTATTTTTTATTGTGTTAAAATACACATAAAATTTACCATCTTACCGTTTAAGTGCACAGTTCGGTGGTATTGAATACATTTACATTGTTGTGGGACCATCACCACTATCCATTCCCTTCATGTTTTGCATCTTGTAAAACTGAAGCTATGTGGCTGTTAAACAGTAACTTTCCATTCTCCCCTCTCTCCAGCCCCTGACAACCACCATTGTACTTTGTGTCTTGATCATTTTGACTTTTCTAAGTACCTCATGTAAGTGGAATCATGCAGTATTTGTCTTTTTTGACAAATTTGGCGTGCTTTTTTGGCATGCTTCGCTTAGTATAATGTCCATCCATGTCGCAGCATATTACGGAATTTCCTTCCTTTTTCAGGCTGCATAATGCTCATTGTATGCATATACTAACGTTTTGCTTATCCATTCATCCACTGATGGACACTTGGGTTGTGTCTGTGTTTTAGCTGTTGTGAATAATGCAGTGACTATGACTGTACAAATATCTCTTCGAGACCCTGCTTTCAGTCCTTTGGGGTATATACCCGGAAATGGAATTGCTGGGTCATATGGTAATTCTATGTTTAATTTTTTGAGGAACCTCCATCCTGTTTTCTGCAGCAGCTGTACCATTTTGCATTCCTACCAACTACGCAAAAGGGTTCCAGTTTCTCCACATCCTTGTCAACACCTGCTGTTTTCTGGTTTTTGGATAGTAGCCACCCCGTTGGGTGTGAGGTGATACCTCACTGTAGTTTTGATTTACATTTCTCTGATGCTTAGTGATGTTGAGCATCTTTCCATGTGCTTATTGGCCATCTGTACATCTTCCTTGGAGACATGTGTATTCAAGTCCTTCTGCAATTATTTGCACTCCTTTATTTTTAAAGCCCAATATTGTGCTGTAATACTTTATGACTGTGTAGAATGGATACCAAATGTTGTGAAGTCCACATATACACAAAGATACGAATTCAGTTATTCCCAAAGTATTACTTTGGGGGCAAAATTAGGACATTCCCCAAAGACATTTAAAAACTCTTTTTAAAGTCACAAAGTTATTGTATGTAAATTTATACCTGTGTGTGTGTGTAAAACATAAGTATATTAAATACCAGGCAAGAAACAGATGTGATTTGCATATGTTATCTACTGGGAGCTTTGTAACTCCAGGCACATCCACTTGTGTGAAAACACATTCACACACAGAGTTGCAGCCCCGTTGTCAAACTCAGTAGGACTGGTCACTGGTTAAGCTGGAGAGTCCATTAAAATGATGAGGACACATGAAAATTGACACGTACTTTAAACATTTTATTTTAAATGAAAACGTAATTTCTAAGCCGCCTGTTGATGAGCATTTTGATTTTTCCCGGCTAGTGGTGTACACATGGAGACAGTGATATTTTCCTCCTGGTTGTCTGTCACTTGCTGTACAATTTGGAGTGTACCAAAAATGTTCTGATGTCGGCCCAAAGCCTTTTCCTTGAGGAAGGCTCCTCTGACTGCAGTGTCTCTCTTATATGTAAAGTCAGCCATAATCTATCGCCTACAACTTCCATTTATATTTCTTTAAGGCGGACCTAGAATTTAGCAATCCTTGCAAAGTTTATCTACGTTCAGGATCCTTCCAGACGTTTTCCAGTCTTTTAGAGTTGTCTCTCGCACACCTAATTCACCAGCAGACTTTCATGATCTGCCTTCACTGAGCCTTTACAAGGTATTTAACTTAGTTTTTAGAGAAATGACTCCTTTTTGACATTCATCGTTAATTGCTTTTACATGGTGCTCGGAGAGTATAAATGCAAAGCAAATACAATTGGCACAGAAAGGAAACCCAGCCCGCCTGGCATGAACACGCAGCCCTACTGGTGGGAGCAAATGCAAGCCAATGTGTTGGCGCTTTGACCACTGGTGACTGACGCTCGTAGGTGACTGACTGGGAGTCACTGTGTGTTCTAAGCTCTTAGCGTAGGTTGACTCATTTAATCTTCCGGGTACCCCCATCGGGTAAGGCACTGTTATTTCTTTTTCCCAGATGAGGAGAATGATGCCCGGAGAGGTTGAGAGATTTGCCTAAGAGTAGCCTGCTAGCTGTCAGCATTCACCCTGCCTTAGTCATTCTGTCTTGCAAAGGGAGTGAGAGCATTTTACATGCAGGTAAATTAAGATCAGGGAGAGCGAGTGAGAGCGAAACTGTGTAGAGGTATTTATCCCTTAAACAAAACCCCCCTTCATAACACAGAAAGCCTTCTGAAACAGGCTCTATAGTGCCCTAAAATTAGAATCTGGGCTTTTAGAGGTAGAAATGACCTACATAATCACTTATCCTATCTCCCACATATCCTGACAGGATAACCAAGGCCCAGAGGGGTGAGATGGTTTGCTTTACACGGACCCAACTAGTTAGTGGCAGGTTCTTCGTGAGATTAAGCTTCCTGGCTTAATCCACATTTTCTTCCAGGAGAAAGGGATGCGTGCCTTCCTGAGAGAAACATTCAGGAAATGAGTCAGAGTCTGCCAAGAGGGAAGGAAGGTTGGTAGACATGAGCACCTTAGTGTTAATCGAATCCACATCTGTCTATCTCAAGCCAGTGTAAAGCTTGTACCGGAGATTCTTAGGGCTGGAAAGGGCCTGGTGATGTGGTTGTATCTGTCCTGTCTGGAAAAGGAAGGACTGAGGCCGGCTGAGCCCCTTTAGAGGTGAGGAAGCTGAGACTCAGAGAGGTAAAGTGATTATCCGGAATCACACAGCCAGAAGGAAATGGAAGCTGCATGTGAATCTCCTCTTGCTGAAGCCGAGGCCCATGGTCCTGTGCTGCCTCGGGATGCCACCCAGGGGGCAGGGCAATTGTTCATCTGGTACGGTTGTGTGACAACAGGTTCTCTTGGCAAGAAGTTCTTCCAAAAGCTAATCCTAAATATCTCTTTAATTTAAACCTATATCCTTCTGCAGCCCTCGGTCAGCAATGAAAGCAATTGGTCATAGTCTTTTGGGTAATAATCTTTATATGTATATATTTTAATTGGGATATAATTGACAAATAACAATTGTATACACTTCAGGTGTACAATGTGATGGTTCAACATATGCATACATTGTGAAAGGTTGTTTTTTTTAAAGAAGATGTTGGGGGTGGGAGTTTATTAATTAATTAATTTATTTTTGGCTGTGTTGGGTCTTCGTTTCTGTGCGAGGGCTTTCTCTAGTTGTGGCAAGTGGGGGCCGCTCTTCATCGCCACGCGCGGGCCTCTCACTATCGCGGCCTCGCGGCCTCTCTCGTTGCGGAACACAGGCTCCGGACGCGCAGGCTCAGTAGTTGTGGCTCACGGGCCTAGTTGCTCCGCGGCATGTGGGATCTTCCCAGACCAGGCCTCGAACCCGTGTCCCCTGCATTGGCAGGCGGACTCTCAACCACTGCGCCACCAGGGAAGCCCTGAAAGGTTGTTTCTGTTATTGAACTTTTAAAAATTGAAATATAATCGACTTTCAACACTTAGCTCCTGGTGCACGTCATAGTGATTCGTATTCCTGTACGTTACAAAAGGATCACCACCACAAGTCTAGTTAGCATGTGTCACTGTACAGAGTTACTACAATATCGCTGACTCATTCCCCGTGCTGTACATTTCATCCCCGAGACTCATTTATTTGTAACCGGAAATTTGTACCTCTTAATCTCCCTCACCTATTTCACTCATCCCCCACCCCCTTCCCTCTGGCAACCACCTGTTTTTTCTCTGGATCTATGGCTCTGTTTCTGTTTTGTTATGTTGGTTCGTTTGTTCTGTTTTTAGATTCCACATGTAAATGAAATCATATGGGATTTGTCTTTCTGTTGACTTATTGCACTTAGCATAATACCCTTGAGATCCATCTATGTTGTCACAGATGGCAAGCTTTCATTCTTTATTATGGCTGAGTAATAATACATTATATATGTATAGACCACATATTCTTTAACTACATCTATGGATGGGCAATTAGGTTGCTTCCATATCTTGGCTGTTGAAAATAATGCTGCAGTGAACATAGGGGTGCATATATCTTTTTGAATAAGTGTTTTTGTTCAGAAAAATACCCAAAAGTGGAATTGCTGGATCATATGGTAGTTCCATTTTTAGTTTTTTGAGGAACCTCCATACTGTTCTCCACAGTGACTGCACCAATGTACATTCCCACCAACAATGCGTGAGGGTTCCCTTTTCTCCACACCCTTGTCAATACTTGTTATTTGTTGTCTTTCTGATAGTAGCCATTCTGATGGGTGTGACGTGATCTCTCATTATAGTTTTCATGACATTTTGTGAGTGAAATTGTATCTTCGATATTTTTGAGCCTACTTGAAGGGGGAAAAGAAGACCGATTAGGGGTGTTTGGGTACTAGTAGAATCTTAAGGTTGAAGGAATCTCCTTCACATCCCCATTACCCATGCTCACATCTGCTGTGTAGCGTCTCCATCAAGCCTGTGCTGGGTGGTTTTCAGCCCAGTAACTGAGAGACATAAGACAGAGGGCCCTCACCACCTTAGACAGCCAATTCCATCTTTGGCCGGGAAGTCACACTCACATAGAGTCTTTTACAGGATGAAGCTTTTGAAAACATTGCTTTAGATTTCTCTTATGTTTACAGAAGTAGTTCATGTTTAGCATGGAAACTTGGACAACTGAAGAAAGCTCAAGGAGGAATATGAAAACCTATGTGTATTAGTTATCTATTGCTATATAACAAATTACCCCGAAGCGTAGCAGCTTAAAGCGACAGACTTTTATTATTTCATATGATTTGAGAGTCAGGAATCTGGGAGTGGCTTAGCTGGCTTAGTGGCTTAGTTCTCTCATGGAGCTGCAGTCTAGCTGTGAGTTGAGACTACAGAAATCTAGAAGTTTGACCGGGCTGGCGAGTCTGCTTTCAGACCCAGTCGTGTGTGTGCTGGCAGGAGGCTTCTGTTCTTGCCATACTGGTCTCTCCATAGGGCTGCTCACGGTATGGTTTCCCTCCACACCATGTGGATCTGAGAGAGAGTCAATTTGCATTCGAGAGTGACCAAGATAGAAGGCAGAATCTTTTCTAAGCTCATCTTAGAAATGACATTCCATCACTTCTGTTGAATTCTGTTGGTCACATAACCAACCCAGGTATAACGTTGTCAGAGGAACTACCCGAGGCTGTGAATACCAGGAAGTGGAGATCATTGGAGGCCATCGTGAGGCTGCCTACCACTTTGTCAATTAAAAGTTGGCTAGAATAAATTACATAAGTTTTTACTCACTGTTTTTATTCCCCCAAGAGTATTACAAAATACAAAAGATCATCAGGAAAAACAAATCTGAAGAGAACGCGATGTTGAGGGATGAATGCACAATAAACGGTTCATTGCTCTCCCATCCTGGAGACACTTGCCGATTGTATTCCAAGTCGGCCGCATTGAGATGTGTGTGGTTTTGGGGTGGAGGGGAGTAATGGGAGTAGCGTGAATGGAAGGGTCTGGGTGTGCCTTGATCCTGAGGTCGTTTGTGTTTTGGGGAACCAGAGGTCCTCCTGCCTCTGGGATGGGATAGGAATTTAGGATTCTGTCCAAGCTGAAACATGGAGAGGCTCTTGGCTCCTAGACCCCTTCACTCTGCTGTTTTAGATGCAGTATAAGAAGCAGAGGTTTGTAAGAAATATTCCAATCTTTACAAATAATTATTTGAAAAAAAGGTGTAAGTACTTAAATCATAAATGTATATAGATAGTGACTTAAAAGTGTTTTGTGGCGGAAAGGATTTTGTTTATGCAAAAACGGTATACCAAGATCTAATAGGAAATCATAACATCTGGATAAACAATAATGTTCTATAATCCCTTCCCCCAGCTATTAAGTCATACAGATAATATAGGAAACGCATGGGTACACAGTAGTTAATACACACTTATAGATATGTGACATTTTAAAAGCACACATGCAGAGCTTTAAAAGCAAATGGCACACACCTGTATAGTATTTTGGCGACTAATGGTAATGCGGAAGCAAACGTTAATATCAAGTAAATTTGAATGAATTCTATTATAGGCAGAGGAAATTTATCAGCAAAAATTGGCACGAAACAACACGATGGAATAAATTTGAATAAATGCCTGCATAGGCAGTCACAGGACATGTTGATAAATATTTCAACATAGACTGATACAAGGTATAACAAAATATTAATTTTGAAGGAATCCCTACGTCATGCATTCAACAGAAGCTAATATTTCACGGAATGGTAGTGTGTGCGTACAAAGCAACAGAGGGGAAACTGAATCCGTTTTCCCAGGGTGGCTTGAGTCTAGGGTTTGTGACTGTGTGTCTGCTGCTTTGAGCTGCAGGTTGCAATCATCATAGCACTGTGGATCCTAGATGTTGGGGGCGGGGGGAAGCCTCCGTGGCCCCCGTTCTGCCCATCTGAGGACCCTCTGGCAGACAGGGAGTGAACACAGCAAGTTGGTGTGGCCTCCCTGCCCGGCCTCCCTCAGCCAGAGGCGACCCACGGGTTTCTCCATCCCAGGCCAGACCTGTTGGCGGCCCCAGGTGGACAGAGGGCAGGACAGCTACGAAGTAGTTCCTCCTGCTCTTTGGCGGGACCCCGAGAGAGGTGAGGTGCTCAGAGTTGTCGTTTCGAAAATGGAGCAACTTCATAACCAGCAGTTGGCTCTGAAGCCCTTTACACGTCCTCTGTTTCAGGCCTTGAGCTCTGTGGCCTTGGAACAGTCTGTGTCCTATGTTGGATCCAGATGTGGTCCCCCTGTGAGAGTGTGAGGAACCCGAGCCTTCGCGTGAGCGGGTTTCCCCCTGTTACTGCTCATACTTTAGAAGATTCTCTGCCAGGCATCAAGCTGAGCCCCTTACAGGTGGTACGCAGCCCCCTTTGTCCTGCAGTCAGCTGGAATCCAGCCAACCCAGCCCAGGGCCCGGGAGAAGGTGAACCCTGACACCTGTCCGTGGGGAGCAGTGCTGCGCATAAAAGTGCCACCGAGAACCCGGAGCAAAGCCCGGTGACAGGATGCAGAGGACGTGTCTGCGGACGGAAGCCACAGCCAGGCTTGTTGCATGTGGGGGGTCCTTACCACCTCCTGGCAGGGAGAGGCGGCATTGGAGACCTGAACGTTGGCTCGTCGATCAGCACACTGGGAGGGGGATGCGGGCTTTGTGGGGAGCACAGGATTTGGCAGCAGAAAGGTCTAAAATCAATTACGTAACCTCCTCTACACCTTAGCTTCCTCATCTGTAAAATGGGGCACCTGCCTGATGGGGTCGTGGTGAGAATTGAATTAGATAATGTATTTAAAGGCTCTGGGATCATTTCTGGTACAGAGTTAAGGGTTTAATAATCCTAGTTAAAAATATAAAAAAAGCTGTGTAATCCTGTGTGAATCTAATAAACTCTCTAGTTTGCTGTAAATGGAAAGACTAGACTCTTCGTTGGGTCTAAACAGCTCTTCCTCAGATTAGCTCCCGTTTCTTTCTCCCCAAGTCCAGCCGCCACCGAATCACCTTGCTCGGAGCGGTAGCAGGAACTCGGGTGGAGGGGAGCATGTAGCTGGGAAAGTGGAAACGGCTGTGAGTTTAGGGGGGCACTGGCCTCAAGCTGCTTCCTAGAGCTGTCTTGCTTCTGAGCCTGTCTCCTCATTTGTGTGAGGCGGGGGGAAATAGCATTGTCTACTTCGTGGGGAGATGAGAATTCTTACTTCCGTATACATACACTGATGACCACTACGAGGTAGCTGGTATCACCGTGGCTCAGGCAAGGGGCCTTTCATCCCTGGGCATCTCAGGCCATTTCACAGGGTGTGCTCATGAGCCCTGTGTGCCTCGGAACTTTCCTCTGCCCTGGTCCCAGTGTCCTCGTCAGCCTCCAGCAGGACACATCCATCATGTCTGCCTAACGAGTGAGGAGAGATGGCTGGGTGAAGCAGAGCAGCGTGGGCCATGCCTGAGGCTCACGGGAGTCTTCAGCAGTCCTTTTCCTGCCAGCTAATACGTGCAACAGATGATGCCATGTGGAGGAACTAACGGTGGTCTAGCTTTCTGACCAAAGCTGAGGTTTGTGCTTCCAGGGCATTGTGGATCTCTTTACTTGAACATTCTCAGACTCTTTATCTTTTTTTTGTTGTTTGTTTTGGTTCGGTCGCGCCATGCGGCTTGCGGGATCTTAGTTCCCCAACCAGGGATCGAACCCGGACCCTTGGCAGTGAAAGTGCGGAGTCCTAACCACTGGACCACCAGGGAATTCCCTCAAACTCTTCATCTTTAATTGCATCTTAGGGTCACACTAGTTTTTGGTCTCAGAGCCAAAATGTTCAGAATTAACACAGATCTGTGCTCTTCTGACAGAACAATGTCTCTTGACCAACCAAATAGGGCAGGCAGGTTACAGGTGAAGCTGGTTGCAGATGTCCCAGGTTCTCCTCCACCTGTGACGTAGAGGGGGTCCAGGTTCTGGAGTCAGATGCCTGGCTGCCTGCTGTAGTCCACGTCACTTATACCTTCTACCCTTGCAGAGTGAAGGTGGTGATAGCGTTCATCTCAGAAGGGTGTTGCGAAATGTCAGTGGGATAATACAGATAAAGTACTTACTTATCTGTACCAGGTCCATTTCAAGGACTCGAATAAATGTTAGCTCTTGTTTTTATTTATAATGGGCATATCATTTTTAAACTTGTTGCCTGCGTCTCGCAGTCTTTTATTCTTTAGAAGTAATGATTTTCGAGTCCTGAATTAGACCCTTGCAGTTTGCAGGAAAAGTCTCTGATCTTTGAGGGCATCTGTCTTGGTTGAATGCAGAACAACCAGATGGAGATATCTAGTGGGCAGATAAAGATATCAGCGTCTTCTGGATCATGTGCTCAACCACATTCTAAGATAATGCTTGGATGTAAGGGCATTGCCGGCCTCTGTGTGTGTGTTCTCAGTGTGTGGATGTGGACCAGGTGGCAGTTGGAATGGTCAAGAAGCATTTGTGGTTTAGAGCTTGGGGTCTGGAGTAAGCCTTCCTGGTTTTACATCCTGGCTTCACCACTGTCAATCTGACCATGGTGACCATGGGTGAGTCACTTAATTCAACTGTTTCCTCATCTGTTAAATGTGGATAAAGTACATTTTCCCCTAGGGTAAGTGCAAAGACTGAATAAGATCAATGAGAAGCAGTTTGCACTAAGGTCATACTGAACTGGGGGCAGTCAGACCATACTCCCATTCCCTGCAGGAGAATGGGCAAGACCAGCCCTCGTATGTGCACCTTGCACTGTAGTTCATTGGTAGCGTCGCTGGTAGATACTCAATGAAAAATATGTCTGTTTCTCACTTTAGCAGTGATTGGATTAGATATCTGTTTAATGCATGATCTCACTTATACGTGGAATCTGAAAAAGTCCAACTCGAAAGCAGAGAGTAGAATGGTGGTCGGCAGGGGCTAAGGGAGTGGAGGAAATGGGGGGATGTTGGTAAAGGGTACAACGTTTCAGTTATGCAGGATGAATAAGTCCTGGAGATCTAATGTACAGCAATGTGATTGTAGTTAATGATACTCTACAGTATGGATGAAATTTGCTAAAAGAGTAGATCTTAAGTATTCTCAACACACACACACACACACACACACACACACACACGAAGGTAACCCTTTGAAGCAATGGCTGTGTTAATGAGCTTGATTGCAGTAATCGTTTCACAATGTATATCAAAACAACACATTGGGGACTTCGCTGGTGGCACAGTAGTTAAGAATCCGCCTGCCAGTGCAGGGGACATGGGTTCAAGCCCTGGTCTGGGAAGATCCCACATGCCGTGGGGCAACTAAGCCCGTGTGCCACAACTACTGAGCCTGCGCTCTAGAGCCGAGAGCTACAACTGTGGAGCCTGTGTGCCACAACTACTGAAGCCTGCGTGCCTAGAGCCTGTGCTCCGTCACAAGAGAAGCCACCTCAGTGAGAAGCCTGCGCACCGCAACGAAGAGCAGCCCCTGCTCACTGCAACTAGAGAAAGCCCGCACGCAACAACGAAGACCCAACACAGTCAAAAATAAATAAATAAAATAAATACATAATTTAAAAAAAACATCACGTTGACGAGTAAAAATTATATTTAAAGTGTACAGTTATACCTCAGTAAAGCTGGAAAAATGCAAATTTCAGTAATGCTGCAGTGCTACCTCTGAAGTGAATAAGAGAGCTTTGCAGAGTTTTCATGACTCCTCATTATAGTAATTGGCTGACTTTGGGTTAAGTATGAGGTCTG
Source organism: Grampus griseus (assembly GCF_964374135.1). Taxonomy (NCBI): domain Eukaryota; kingdom Metazoa; phylum Chordata; class Mammalia; order Artiodactyla; family Delphinidae; genus Grampus; species Grampus griseus. Next base: position 16,458,452 of record NC_138997.1, on the reverse strand, counting down.
ATCATCCCAATCTGGCCTCTAGGTTTCTTGTTGTTTTATTCAACATACTTTCATAAACAAGTGTTCTCTAGATAAACATCTGTGAAAGTCAAAATACCAAAACAGGTGAAAGCTAGAACCAGGCCGGATGCTACATCAGTGTTTTAGTGGGAGCAAAACACCATCATCTGTTACATTTAATTCTTGTGGCTAGTTTGAGTTCTGTTGGTTTGGTAGTGTTTGGAGTTGATTTCTAAATATACTGGGGATTTTATACCAGTTTTCTGTTTCTGCACATTTAAGGAATATTTTAATAAAAGTAAATGAAGTCAACATTGAAAGTCATTTTTTTTTTCTTTTAAAGAGGGTCCGTACTTCAGTCAAGAAACATTGGCTAGATCATTCAGAGTGTGCAGAGTGTGTCATCAGCTCATTTTTCTGATTTGCTGGCTACTTGGTAGACATTTCTCTGTCCAGCTCACACATTGGACAGGGGAGCACTTTTACCACCCTGGTTTCTCCAAGCATTGGGTGACCGGGTTCTTCTGATTGTGTGGAGAGCTTCTTCTCTTCTTGTTGTGTGCTTTTAGCAGCAAGGGGGAAGCATATTCTCTCTTTTACCACTCAATATTCCTACCTTCCATATTCTGTTCATCGGATACAGCGACTTCCAAAGTCTTATTTTTTCACCATGAAATGAGACACACCATTGTTCTATCGACTGTTATTTCTTTTTCACATTTTTATATTAGGAAGTTGACTGTTGGCAAGTTCTCAGCGCCCGCCCCCGCTGCCCCGCCCACCGCCCAGTGATAATATCCAGGCTTTCTCCAGCCATTCTTTCCCTGGGAACTCTGTACTGTTCACAGACGACACCATTAGTCCTCACGGTTGTCCCCAGAGGTAGGTAGGATCAGACAGAGCATCTGGGTGTGTGAACAGAGGGCCGCAGTGAATTAAGTCTGAGGAAGGCAGTGGGTTACTTATTTTTTTTTTTTTGGCGGTACGCGGGCCTTTCACCATTGTGGCCTTTCCCGTTGCGGAACACAGGCTCCGGACGCGCAGGCTCAGCGGCCATGGCGCACGGGCCCGGCCGCTCCGCGGCATGTGGGATCTTCCCGGACCGGGGCACGAACCCGTGTCCCCTGCATCGGCAGGCGGACTCTCAACCACTGCGCCACCAGGGAAGCCCTGGCTTACTTTTTTTATGTCAGCGTTTCTGTAGACTTCTGCATTTGCACCTATTTTCATATTTTCTACAAAGAATTTTTCAAGTGATAACAGTCATTAACTTCATTGCTGCAGAATGAAATAAAAGGGATACTAATGTAGCTATTGAGAAATACGAACCTTCACTCAAATCTTTTTAGGGTCATTGAGAAAGCTCAGTTTTAACTGTTGATTTTGGTTGGATTTTTTTTTTCCGCCCCTAGGATTTGGAGTGTATTTAAATTGATCTTAAATTGTGAAGCTAAATGATCAAAAGAAACCCCTTTAGTAATACAGTTGTCTAAAATCTATTCAGTTTAGCTGTTTGAAGGTGCAAGATTAACATGCCTAAAGTCTAGCTCTGATCATTTCATAATTTTGTTTTGTTTCTTTTTAAGCATTATGAGCTTTGAAGTCAAAAGACCTGGCTTCATTTTATGGGCTGGTTATATAATCTCTCTGATTCTCACTTTCTTTCTCTAAAATGGAGATAATAATACCCACTTCAAAGGACGGTTATGGCAATTAAGCGAGATCGTGTGTGTGAGATATTAAGCACAGTAGCTGTCAGTAAAACTTAAAAAAGGTGGAAAGCTAAAAACCTATAAGGACCTCTCTGTCTTTACAATATAAAATCCAGATTCTTTGCTGCCATGTTCTAGACCCCTGCATAGTCTGGCCTGCAGTGACCTCATAGCCAACTTGTTATTTTCCAGCCAGATAGACAACTTCACTCTTCATTTTCCAGAAAACTTTCAAACTTTCTGACCAAGACCCTCAATAGGAAACACATTTTACGCATGACACAAAAGTTTCACGAAGCAGTACCTCACCTTGCCATATGAAATACATTCTGTTCTACATAGAAAATGCTGGTCTGACCATTCAACTGGTATCAGCAGGTTTTCAAACTTGCTGGTTGAAAACCCACTGATCTAGAAAACTCTTCATCTCCATTTCTTGAAATTCTTGAAAACCCTCCCTTGAGACCCATGCCCCCATCATGAAATCTTCCCTCATCTTGGCAGCCGGTGGCCTTCTCTGAACTTACCATTTTTTCTCAATTTCATTTATGGAATTTGCTGCAAGTTGGCTTTTATGTTAATTGTTGACTTATACCATCTCTGTGACTAGATGGCAAGTGTGGTCAGGGCTTGGTCCCTGTGGTCATTTATCAACCTGTGCGTGTAGTAGGAGTCATGCCCATTGCTCTGAGGTCCAGACTCCGAGGTGTTTGTTAAATTGCATGGTGTCTTGACAGCTTCGCTGCCTTTGTGCTGACATTTGAAAGCCATAAAATCAGGTTTGCGTGTGGACTCTTGGGGGCAGCAGCTTCTTGCCGCGACCACTGCCTAGATCAGAGGTCTTCATCTGTCGGGCTGCATTGGCTTCCTGTGTATCTGGAAAAGAATGCTGTGGGTTGGCATTGGGGTTCCAGCTTCTAAATGGAGATTCTCAATTTCTGGTTTTCTGACATGACTTTGCTAGACCTGAGGTTCCTTTCAGCTCCAGCAGTGTGTGAGCAAAGATCAGTAACAGCCTCCTCTCTGATTAAGCACAGCGTGGTACCTTTAAACCTCAGGCATTTGCAGCGTGGAACAGATAATGATTTTAGCCTATGAGACTCGCATTTTATAACATAAGACGTTTTTAGGTATGTTTCCATGTGTGGATATACTGTTCTCTCGATCCTATATGTGACAGTACTTATACACAGTATTAATGATGTAGAGCCTTTCATCTACAATGAGAAAATACTATATACGCCAGAATAGAATATTTACATCTTAACTACAGACACTTACCTCATGTTGGGAGCCCAGTTTTGAGATCCTGACTAATGATGAGATTTAGGGGAGTGCAGGACCCATTTTATGTTTACTCAAATTATCTACCCAAAGGTCAACCTCATTTAAAGGCACTGATTTAATTTAGGAAAGTTATTTTTCTCTGTTAAATCTAATTTAAGAAGCTTGACTGAAGTAGTAATAGATAGCCGAGGACTGCCTGTGCAGCAATGTAAACCAGCAGATCTGGACATAGTGACGTCTCCACAGTGACATACAGAGACAAAATACATAGCAGAAATATCTAGGGAATTGTGGATTAAAAACAAATTACTTAACAGCTAATGAAGCAAACAGTAAAAAGATAAATAACCCACTGATAACTGCATAATAATCTCTAGTAGAAGTTACTGATGCACAGTTTTTATAATGACTTGCTTTTTTAAGAGGCTGATGGACCCTTAGGTTTTTATAGTAAATCTCTTCATCCATAGGCACATTTTTCTCTTTTGAGCATCACACACTTGTAGGGACTTATGAAATGAGTTTAGTTAAATTCAGCACTCAGAGAATTTGCGCACAAGCTTCCTTATTTTGATTCTTCCCCATCCAGTTTGCCATTTACCAGAGTTAAAATGTGTGTCAAAGGCAGTGAGATTTGTCTTAAAAGAGATTAGGAGAAAATCTTCCTTCAATATTTAAAGTGCTTGACAAAGTCATGTTCACACGGAAGTCAGTATGGAGATGAGGAAGTTAAAATCAAGTGGCTGGGCTTCGAGAGTCCGCCTGCCAATGCAGGGGACACGGGTTTGTGCCCCGGTCTGGGAAGATCCCACATGCCGCGGAGCGGCTGGGCCCATGAGCCATGGCTGCTGAGCCTGCGCGTCCGGAGCCTGTGCTCCGCAACGGGAGAGGCCACAGCAGTGAGAGGCCCGCGTACCGCAAAAAAAAAAAAAAAAAAAGAAAAGAAAATCAGGTGGCTTATTTTTCATTACTGGCTGAAACCCGTCTGATGGGATTGACATGGAGCGCTAATTAATTACCCAGGGTCTCCTCATTCACTAATCACATTGCATGAAACTTCCCTCCTGGCTGAGCCTCAAGGGCAAAAAACCATAGGCATCCAGCCAGCTGATTTTTCATAGGCATTATGCTACCTCTATAAATTAATGTGAACCTAATATATACTGTCAGCGGCTTACTTTCCCATGGCGACCCTCTCTGGTTAAACAGCTTTAAATGAAATCTTATATTGAGAGTGAAAAGTTTCTTGCAAAAAGGGGGGAAAAAAGGAAGATTTAAAATCCTCTTTGTAATCTTTTTTCCCATGGTGTATACTATTTTGGCTCCAGTAAAAAATCTAATGCACAGATGACATGATCATTGCCTTTTGTTACCTGAAAAGTGAGCCTATGTAATGCTTAAGGAAGAGACTTTTTCCATGATATTTTTTAACTGCAATGATAATCTGTTCATTAAAGGCATACTGTACACAAACACATATCTCCTATGAGGATGCTATTACTGCCACCATTTATGGGCGAGAAAATTGTGAGTCTGTCAACTTGTCCAGGGTTACATCTAGTAAATGCTGGGGCCCAGATTTGAACCATGGTTTGTCACCAAAGACCATGCTCATGTGATTGTGTTACTATTCATGACTCATCTGGTCCCTTTGTACCGTTCCTTTTAACTTCAGGAAAATATGAATGGTCTTAGTCTTTAAAAATATTCCTGTTTCCATATTCATTTTTTACATTCATCTGGATGAATAAATCATTTTAGAAGCATGTTGATCTCTAGCACATTGTTTTATGTCTTCAAATCACTTTAATGTCATGCAGCTTTTTTTCAGAGAGCAAAAAGTTGTGGGCATCTTTAAACCAGAGGAAATAGGTACAGCTTATTCACACATCACTCACGCTGCTGTCCATCTTGAGATGCTTCCAAACAATTCCAGTAGAAAAGGGAAATTCCAGAGTGCACGTACACGGACAGTTTCCAAGGCAGTGCCTATTGAGAATGCAGCCTTCCACCCTGAATTTGTGAATGGCTCAGCTACAGCTTGTCCTATATGTAAATTAATTTCCAAGAGCGTGTGTAATAAACTCTTCCATGAAAGAACATACAAGAGTGTTTTGTCACAGCCCAGTTCCCCTGTTAAAAATACCTAACTAGAGAGAGCAGGTCGATATTCATTGGTTTATATGGGTCCTGTCTTAAGCCAGCACTTTCCTCCTTAGTATGCAGTGCTCATATTCTTGATTGAAAAGAATCCATTCCATTTCTTTTCATAGGGTCATGAAAAGTTGGAGAGAGGAAAAACTGAGCTGAACGTACAGAATAAATAACTAAATGGTGCCGGCAGTCGGCCCTTTTGTTTTCAGACCTTCTCCCTCCCCCATCCTTTGTGAGTCATTGAGCCAGTAAGACCTATCAAAGACGCCTCAGTGTATAGAACATTTTCTGTGGAGCGTTAGTTGGCATCCACAGCAAAGGGCCAATTGCCTCTAGGACTCCTTTCAGGTGATAACCAATGGATTTGGACCTCCTGGGTGTGCTCCATGTAGCCTGCATTCATCTCTCAAGATGTTTTAGGTTGTGATTGAATATAAAGGATCAGAAAGATGATGTCAATCCAGTAAAATCATTAAGGGGATTTTAAACATGAGTGTGGAAATGTAGAACATGAGCTTGAAATGAGGTACCTACTACTAGTCTTTTTGTGCATGGTTAATTGGATTAGAATTACAACGTCTGTGATAGCTATTAAGAAGGCTATATGGCATTACTAGGGTGTAGCATGTTTCTTCGAGAACTTAGCATTTCAAAAGGCCCACTGTGAGAAAATTCGGTTCCTGTTTTAATATGAACTTGTGGTTCTCAGAGATGATTTCTTGGATGCCTTTGTTACTAACGTTATCAATAAGATTTCGTTTTACACATTCTGAATTCTAACAAGAAGTCAGTGTACTCTGAAAGTAGTTTCCTGTGGTGGCTTTGCCTAAGTGGGGTGGGAGGAGGGTATGCAGGTGGGTGATGAGTGGGTGATGAGTGGGCGATGCGGGTGGAGAGGGTAGGCACCACCATTCCACTCACTCTATATAATGCCTGAAAAATTGGAGTTACGTCCCCCTGGCATTCTTTAACAATTATTTCTAAGGCACGTGATTACTAAAATTCACCTGAAACATGTAGTTATTTCTTAGAAGAATTTTTAATATTTACAGTTAAATGAGAACTTTTTTTTTTTTTTTGTGGTACGCGGGCCTCTCACTGTTGTGGCCTCTCCCGTTGCGGAGCACAGGCTTCGGACGCGCAGGCCCAGTGGCCATGGCGCATGGGCCCAGCCGCTCCGCGGCATGTGGGATCTTCCCGGACCGGGGCACGAACCCGTGTCCCCTGCATCGGCAGGTGGACTCTCAACCCCTGCGCCACCAGGGAAGCCCGAGAACATTTTTAAATGAAAGCATTATACATTGACTATAGCAAAGACATTTGTTTAGTAAGAGAGTCACCTTTTCCCCAAGAAAATGTGTAAATGTCACTATATTTCTTCGAAAAGAGAGATTTTATATATATATATATATATATATTTATATTTATATTTATATTTGGATAAAGAAACAAAATTTTTTAAAGGCATAACAAAATTTTAAAACACACAGATACATAGGCACAGAGTATTTGCATTAGGTTAAAAAAAAAATAGAGTACTAGAACTAGCTCTGACTGAACAGGTCCTCTGCCCCCTCAGCTCTGACTGAGCTGACTTCCAACAGGACAGACCAGGGCAAGCTGTGGGTGCCAGAGAACAATCTGTTGGGTGAGAGGGAAACACCCACCCTTCTTCTGTAAAACAATAACACAATGTCAAGAGCTGTGAGGGATCTGAGATTTTACCCTACCTGCCAGCTAGCAAGTTACCCTTCCACAGTGTCATGGATGCTGGCAGAGATGCCAGACTCCTGGGTCAGAGATACAGGACTTTATTAATCACAGCAATACTCGTAGCCAGTGTATCAATATTTTTCACTCTTTTCCTGAGCCCCAGTTTCTGTAGGGTGATGCAGAGAGGGCCAGTCAACACCTGTGTAGGTAGTGAGTTGTGTTATAGGAGGGGAACCCTGCGTTTAGGGAACCCAAACTTTTATAATGGTCAGCAAGCCTGCTGGATCCTTTGTAGGATCTCTGTAAAACACTACCTGTGTCTTCCAAGGCTGTCTGCTGTACACATCTCCCTGAAAAGATAGTCTGTCACAAATGACTCATTTGTAATTCCAAACGATTCGTAAGAAGTGCAGAAACTCGAGAAAATTATCTTCTAACATAAAATACTCTGGAAACAGACCCAAATAAGCACAGATTCCATGAACAGCTACTGTGCACTGATTTTTAGGGCTGCATATGTTCCGATGATATAGCCAGTAGCGACAGCATGTATCTCACTGTTATTTTATCACTTAGATAAAATGTGGTATTTTAATTACATTCAGTATCTGTATCACACATCCTTTTCAAAATGTCTTCCCTTCCCTTGTGTTGGTCACCACAGTCCTGCGTAGCTGGGGCAGGAGTTGTTATTGTCCATTTACACTTGAGGAGACTGTTGTCCAGAGTGACTTGACCAAATTCACACACTAGTTAATGTTCTGGTTGGCACTAAACCTGGGGTTTCCTGATACCCAGTCTGTTAGTCTTTGAAACATGTTGCCTAACTCTGTTCCCCTTTTGTCTCTTACACAAGGCAGAGGACATTACCAGCTATTATAGAGGTGACCCAAGGCCAGTCCCAAGTTCCTTCTTGGTAGTTGCCATCCCTCTCAATTAACCTTGGGTGTTGCCCAGACATCCTGGGAGGATTGTCTGGTGGTGGTGCCAGTGGTGTCTGGGGTCAGAAAGGAGTTTGAAATAAGGGAAGCGATTGTGTTGAATGTTTCCTCATTGCTCTACACTTTATTTTCCGTTTAATTGAACACAAGCAGTCTCCACTGTTTCAGCCCCTTTGCTTAGTAGAGCAGCCCCTGGCTCTCCTGGACTTAACGTATAATTACAGGTGTCAGACTCTCCATCTGTGCTTTTGGGGGCACCTGTCTGTCTTGGTTTCCTGCTGCCTCTGTGTCTGCTTCTTTGCAGTCTCCCCTCAAGTTCCCTCTGTGCGCTTCACCATGAATCTTACTGTTCTCTGGGATGATGGCTTGGTCCTGTTCTCTACGAACTCTTTATGTGGCCTTAACGGTAACCACAGGAACAATTATTCATTGAGCGTATCCTGTGTGCCAGGCCCTTTGCAAAGCACGTTATATGCATCATCTCATTCAGTCTACCCCAGTGACCCTATGAGATGGATACTGCTATCTCCACGTTTCATAGAGGAAGAAATAGAGAACTGAGAGAGTAAACTGTCTGAGGGCACATAGTTAATAAGTGATGGAGCTGGGTTCCTAACCCCGAGTCTGCTGTCTGGCCTCCTGGCCCTCATACAATTGTGCCAGGACACTTTCACGTGCATGTCTGACATTCATCTGAGTTTGTAATGTGTCTAAAACTGAATTCGAAAATTGATCTTTCTCCTAAAATCTTCTCACTGACCCATATCCCTAACTTTGAAAAGGACACCGCAGCCTATCAAGTTAAAATCCTGGGAATTTTCTTAGATTCTTCTCTCTTCCTTATCTCCCACAACTAATTCACTGATTTATTCAACAGTTATTTATTTAAGTCCTGTGAAGCAGACATCGTTCTAACTTTGGTGGGTACAGAATGAACTAAACAGACAAGGATCTCTGCTCCCATGGAGCTTGTTTTCATGGAAATTAATATCCCCATTTTATGGATTTGGAAACGGAGGCATAGGGAGATTAAGTGACTTGCCTAAGGTCACATATTTAGGATTCAAACCCAGGCATTGTGGTTTAGAAAACCATGGTTTTGACCTTATACCCTGTGCTTCCTGTCACCAAGTCCTGTAGAGTTTCCTCCTTAATCTTCTTTTCTGTCTTCATCCTACTGCCAGTGCCTCTGCCTCTGCCTTTCTGGGCTGGTGTCAGTGTCACCAGGATGACTGCAGGAGTCTCCCAACTTGTCTCATGGCCTGCAGTCTCACCTCCCTTCAATTTATTCTCTATGCTGTACTGGAATGATTTTTCTAAAATGCAGTCTGATCCTGTCACTGTTTTGCTAAAAATCCTTGGTTGGCTTCAAGTAACTTGGTGGTACCTTGGTCCCCAGGACACAGGCAGCCTGCCGTGATAAGGTCCCTGCTTAGCAACCTCTAGCCCAATGGTTCTCAGACTTCACTGTGTATCACAATTAGCTGGAGGGCTTCTTAAGCCAGGGCTTGCTGGGCCCCATCCCCAGAGTTGCTGAGGAAGTAGATCTGGGGCCGCCTGAGAATTTGCATTTCTAACAAGTCCCTGGAGCAGGACCCACGCTGTGAGAAGCCCTGCTTGGCAGCGGCCTGGCCTGATGTCTCTGCCCCAGCCCTGGGAGCATTTACGGATTCCTGAGGGACATGCTGTTTCAGGCTTTGATCCTTTTGCACGAGCTGCTTCCTCTGCAGGAGATGGTCTTCCTCTCTCCTTCCCTTTAAATCTCAGTTCAAGTGTCACTTCCTAGGAAGCTTCCTCTGACAGCACACAGCGATCCCAGAGCCTCGCCTCTGTGTTTCTGTGGCACCGTGTTTCTGGGAAGGCGTCATTCCATCCCCTGTGCTTGAGCCTTGGTTTTACTTATCTGTTCCCACTCACTGACCCACGACAGTTAGCTCTTTAAGAAAAGAGATCATCGGGCTTCCCTGGTGGCGCAGTGGTTGAGAGTCCGCCTGCCGATGCAGGGGACACGGGTTCGTGCCCCGGTCCGGGAAGATCCCACGTGCCGCGGAGCGGCTGGGCCCGTGAGCCATGGCCGCTGAGCCTGCTCGTCCAGAGCCTGTGCTCCGCAACGGGAGAGGCCACAGCAGTAAGAGGCCCGCGTACCGCAAAAAAAAAAAAAAGATCATCTGTTATGTTTTTCACCTTTCTGTGCCTGGCACCTAGCATAGTGCCCAGTATATATTGAAGGTATGTACTTACTAAATGAGTTGAAATGTATAATCCTACTTGTGCTTTAAAAAAGTAATCCTATTTTAAGTTTTCTTTGCATTAACCTTTAAGGCTTGCCTACGGTGTTTCTTTAAAACTTTAAGGTGTTTCAAAACAAAAGCAGTGTACATCTGAAAGTTTTTAAACTTTCAAAGCTGCTGCACTGCTTGGTTGTTTAATGCAAACAGCGGGAGCTTATTCCCACAAAGGCCGATGTTTGTCTGCAGACAACTTACTTGTCGTACCTGTGGTTTGAAATACTTGAGTTATCCCTCAGTCCTCCTCAGCCTTCAGAACCTCTCTCTGGTCTCTTCTTAGCCTTGGTTTAATCGAATCAGAGAATTACAGATGGAATAGCGCAGGTGGTGTAAGCCTGGCTTTTACTGAGACAAAGATCAGTGGGCTGTAAACTTGCAGCCTCCATGTTTCCATCCAAAATTACATAATCCTCCACGTTCCTTTCCGTGTGCTTGTGTTGCCTGAGTAATTCCCAAGAGGAATATAGGTTTTATTGCCTGTGTAGCCCTCCCCCTTTCTTTCCCCTCCCATCTCAGATGACTAGTTCTTGCCAAAATGTTAAGCTCCAAATTCTAACACAGGAATTTCTGAACAAGGTTGTCCCTGGATTGTAGACATTTCTTCAAGAGGTGCTCTGACCTGCTGGTGCAGAGCAAGCTCAAAGGTGGAGCTTCCAAAATTCAACAAGCAAGCAGAGGGCAGCCCTTTCTGTCAGGTAGAGTGTGGCTGAATCCTGTGTAACTTCTCACACCAAGTCACAACAGCTCACCCGGTAGTTCAGAACCGCTGGAGTCTCGACTCAGCTGTTTGGAAAGGAACAGCATTTTCCACCAGATCATTAGTCTCTCGAGCCCCATCACGCGCATGCCTGTTCCACACATTTAATTGTTTACAGTGAGCTTGTCACAGGACTAAATAGGAGGGAACTTAATCCGGTTTCTTATTTGCGTCTCAGGACCCTCTTGGTTGCAAGTAACAGGAAGCCTCCAAAGTAGCTTGAGCCAGGAGGGGGAGACGTACCATAGGGACCCAGGGGCATTACGTGGACCCCAGGATCAGGAAGTGCGGCCAGGGGTCCTGGGGATAAGGGGCAGAGGGCAGACAGGAACGCAAGTTTTCCTTGGTCTCTTTTCTGCTTCTACGTGTACATGCTCTACCCACAGCACCCCAGTCTGTTCTAGCATAAGAGAGACTGAAGCTGACAGAAATCACTGTGTCCAACACCCGATTTCTGGGGAAGAGAGACTCTGGCTCAGCTTCATATTTAATTACTGACCTTTCCTGAGACGCAGCCCACCCTAGTCTGCTCCTCAGTCTAGAGAGAGGGTTGGGAGGGAGTGGGCCCTCCTTGGCATATGTGGCTGCAGGGTCTTACCCTTGAGGGTAGGGGACAGTTTTCAGAAAAAGGGGCATGTAGATGGAGAAGTTGTCCCCATCGATATTGCTGATAATTTATATCCCACATTCTTCCAAAAAGATTCTATTGTTAAAAATGGATATAATGGAACCAAAACACATCACAGAGGATATAAAATAAAAACAAGGAGTGATAAGGTTAGGGAGAGGGACGATGCATCAGGAAGAGAGGCTCGCATACCAAAAAAAAAAAAAAAGCCCTGATGGGGGGACACTTATTGTAATGTGGGATTTCAGGATTCGTAGGTTTTCAAGTTCTGGGACCAATTACACCCAGAATGCATGAACCAGATTGCTCGGATAAGAAAGAGAAAAGATGTGCGGTTAAGCCTGATCTTGGTATTCTGGCTAGAGTCTGTTTCTTCTAAATGCACGGGGATATCGTATCCACTGTTCCTGGAAGGAGCCCCCAGCCTGCGTCAGAGGAAGATGATTAATTGGAGGGCAGGTGTTAAACAGGCACATGTTCTCTGTTTAACACAGCCCCCAGCGCTCCTGGAGTCTGACCTCAGGCCACACCACTCCTATCCGATCCCGTGTGTGTAAACATCAAAGTAAGGGTACATGCAGCGAGAGGTGCGCAAGTGGAGGAGAGGGTCCTGTGGTCACCGTGAACGAGGATGCTTTCTCGTCCTCGGGGTAGGCAGGACTGGAAGCAGGGTGCCACACTGACCCGTGGTGGGTCCAGGGAGGCCTGAGGACGGGGAGGGAACTAAGGCGTTGGAAGTACCAACTATTCTGGGCATGTGATTCGATTTTTGAATCTCACCCGGTCGCTTGTTGTCACACTGACCCCTGTAGCTGTTTTGTGCATTTCCTCAGGTGCCCTTAGTATCTCCATTTGACAGATGAGGGCCAGGGGGCTGTAGGAAGTCAGGAAACCCTCCAGTGCTTCCTTCTCTCTGTGGGAGAAATCACAGTCACCACCCACCATAGCCTTCAAAGCCCAGCCAGTGTGGTTCCTGTTACTCTCTGTCCTTTGCATCGGCCCTCGGGTGGCTGTTCCTCCAGTGAGCCTGTACACCTCAGCCGTAGCACCTCAGCCAGGCTGCTGTCTTGCCTGGAACACAGTCCCCCGACATCCACCAGTCAGCTCCTTCATGTCTGTCATGTTTTTGCTTATGTAGCTTTCTTAGTGGAGACTTGCTTTGTCGGCTGTGTTTCAGTGTCACACCTCCCTCCACCCTGGACCATGTTTCATTCCCCTTATGCCGTTCTCTTTTCCTGCAGTGCTTCTAAAATTGTATGTTATCTAACTCATATATGTTTCTCTTAATTGTCTTTCCCTCCCCACCTCGCCCCAACTAGAATATCAGCCCCAAGAGGAGGCACACTTGCCCGTTTTGCTTCCCAATTTATCCAGGGCCCCTAGAGGGCTGCCTGGCTCACAGTAGATGCTCAATAAATATGTGTTGAATGAATGAAGACCCTTTCCTGAGATTATAGAACCACAAAGTTCCAGAGCTGGGCTTCTGCAAGCTGTGTGTGTTCAGGCCGCTTGGAGGAGGCCGCGTGGGTGAAGTGAAGTGAGAGGTTGACCCTGGCTCAGATGGGGAATGTCCTGTTTACAAGTTCGAACTTTGTCTGCCACGCCATCTTATCACGAGGATTCCAGACAGTTTGAATGTACAAACTGGGATGCGGAGACCCAGTGGCAAAATTGGGATTGCCTTTCTGTGCATTGAATTTTCCACCAGCCCATATTTACTCCTCAGACATGGCAAGCATTATGCCAGAGACATTTTGTTCCTGCAGTCGGCCCCTGCTTGGTAGAGAGAACATGGATTTTGTTAGCAGAGGCATTTAGCACACTTGTGTGGACGGCTCCACCCCCACCTGCCCCGCCAGGCCTGGGGTGTTGTTCATACCCCTGTGTCAGAAAAACATCTTAATGAAACGTACATGTGTTGCAGGCTCAGGAAAATACATCTTTCCTAATGGCGTTCTTTCTCTTTCCTCTCTTCTGTGTCAAATGTTTTAAATGCGTCTCTCCTGTTGATTCAGGCAGAGCTTGAAATTGTTAAAAACAATGTCATCAGGATGATTAAAGAACACCCGTTCTTTCCATTGTTATTTAGGATAATATTTTCAAGATTCCAGTTAGGTGAGAAGATTAGCCTGATTTTTATTTTCCTCTATTGTGTTTACCTTGCTGCCTTGTTATTTTGAGTCTGTTCACAGGGTGCTGGGCAGATGCCATGGACGTAATTATTATTTTTGAAGCAAGAAGGATTGAAAATGTTTAAGAATCGCCTGTGAACTTTAACATACATCTATACGTAACTGCTTCCTTTTATGAATAAAAGTAGTAGGAGGTCGTAGACATGCATATGGATTTTAAATAATTTATGTTTAAAAAGTATACAAGCTGAAACTTGTTTCCAAGAGAATTCACACAGCAGCCAAAATACCCACGAAAGAAAACTGTCCTTCAGAAATGCTGCTAGATCTCAAGCTAGTTACAAAATTGACACCCGAGAGTTATTTCTGTCAGAGGACATAAGATGGATTTAGAAGAGCCAGAGTCCCCATGTAGAAGATGCCAGAAACACAGGCATTATCCTTATATCTCCCTCTCCTTCACCCGTACCCCCACCCCTTCGCCATATCCAGGTATCATCGAAAACGTCAGTTTTACGTCTAAATACTCGCAATTCCATGTGTTTCTCCAGCATATTTCAGTCCAGGACACAGTCGGGTCTTGTCTGCATGACCAAAGTGCCCTCCTTCTAGCTGCTGTGCATCTACTCTGAACTCTCCTCCAGTCTTTTCTGCAACTCAGATCATTTTTCCAAAGCTCAAATCTGATAAAGACCTGCCTTCTCACCCCACCTCAGCCGACTACGTATGTATGGCCCTGAATACCTTCCCGTCACTCTTACGGTGATGACTGAATTCCTTAGTGTGGTTTAGGAGGCCCTGCATGGGCTGGTCCTGCTTGCATCTCTCATTGCAAACCTGCCATACCTTCCCCCGTTCTCCCATTCTCTGTGCACCAGCCATACCGGTCACTTTTTAGACCCCTTTACTTGCTGTGCTTCTCCCACCACAGGGCCTTTGTACATTCTCTTCTCGCTGCCTGAAACTTTCTTCCTTCCTTTCTTTGCCAGTTAACATCATCTCATCTTGCAGACCCCAGTTCCTACATCCTTTACTTAGGGAAGCCTTCCTGGACCTCTCTCTAGGTCAAATCTCCCTCTTATGGTTTGTATCGGCCTTATTTTTTTCTCCTTTAGAGCACCATCAAGGGTGGTTTTGCCTTTTACACTTTATTTGATTAAAATGTATCTTTTTTTGGGTAAACATTCAAAAAGGTATTGTATTTTGAATAGGCGATACATTAAAATGGTTCAAAATTCAGAAGACCCAACAGGGTTCTTGGGAAGAGCCTTCCTCTTCTCCCACCCCCACCCCCTGCCCCAGTTCTCTTTCCCTTCCCCCCAGAAATCTGTTTTCTTACCTCCATTTATCCCAAGACAAAAGCAGTGCCTAGCACAAAGTAGGAACTCGAGAATATTTGTGGAAGGTTGTAGATAGATGGATAAATGGCTTCTTGAAGTACCCATTTTTGTACCAGTTAGAATGGAGCACTGATCCATTTCTAATAAGCTGGAGGCTCAGCAGGGGTGAAAACAACAGATTGAGGAAGAAATTTTCTGTTTGTAGGCCTCAGGGAAAAGGGAGCAGATGTGGCCCTCCCGGCAGAGAAGCCCCGGCACCCTAGTCACATCCTAGGGCCATTTTCCTCTCCAGCTTTTCCTGAGGATCAGCTCTGCTGGCTCTTGTCCTGCCAAGCCTGGCAGGCTTCCATCAGCATTCCACTCTCTGTTTCTACCCAGTGCCGTCCTTGCTCCCAGTCAGGAAAACATACCTTTGCCTTGAACACCTAGAAATTAAAGAAGTGATTTTGAGTCTTAGGACGTGAGTTTCAGTATAGTTCTCCAGCCCTTATTTGGCTGGACAGAGATTTTATGCACATTAGCAAAGTACTGTAATGGTTTTGAGTTTGGACTGAGAAGTCATGTTTCCTGAGCAACCCAGCTCAGGTGCCTGTGTAATCTTGGAAGACTTACTCCATGTTTCTAAGTCTGAGTTTTCTTTTCTGTAGAATGGGGATAATACTACTACTACTGCATGGGATCATTGTGGGACACTTCAGAACAGTGTTTTCCAATAATAATATAGTGCAGGCCACATATATAATTTGTATGTTCCAGTGGCTGTAGTTTAAAAATTATGTATAAAATAAATATGATTCAGGGGTCTATTACACAGCACAGGGAAATACAGCCATTATTTTGTAACTTTAAATGGAGTATAATCTAGAAAAATATTGAACCACTATGTTGTACCCCTGAAACTAACACGATATTTTAAGTCAACTATACTTCAATTAAAAAAAAGTAAAATGAAATAAATGAAATTAATTTAAATATATTTATTAACCCAATATATCCAAAGTATTATCATTTCAACATGTAATCAAAAATAAAACAACTGTAATATTACTCAGCCATAAAAAAGAATGAAATAATGCCATTGGCAGCAACATGGACGGACCTAGAGATTTTCATCCTAAGTGAAATAAGTCAGAGAAAGACAAATATCATATGATATCACTCATATGCTTTATATGTGGAATCTGAACAAGTGATACAAATGAACTTATTTGCAAAACAGAAATAGACTCACAGAAGTAGAAAACAAACTTATAGGTACCAAAAAGGAAAGGGGGGGAGGGATAAATTAGGAGTTTGGGATTAACAGATGTACACTACTGTATATACAATAAACAACAAGGACCTACTGTATAGCCCAGGGAATTCTACTCAATACTCTGTAATGACCTGTATGGGAAAAGAATCTGAAAAAGAGTGGATATATGTATAACTGATTCACTTTGCTGTCCACTTGAAACTAACACAAGATTGTAAAGCAACTATACTTCAATTAAAAATAAACAGTGGTTCATGAGATTTTTTACATTCTTTTTATTCATATTAAGTGTTTTAAATCCAGTGTATATTTGACACCTACTAGCACATCTCGGTTTGAGCTAAGCACCTTTCAGGTGCCCAGTAGCTCGGGCCTGCTGTATTAGGCAGTGCTCTTTTAGCTCACTCTTATAAAACACAATACTTAGCACGGTGCTTAGTTCATACTTTGCATTCGACAAATGTTGGCAAAATTAATATTCATTTAAAATCATCAAAAACTGGGTAGACTAACATTTGACTGCATGTTTGCATATATTGCCACGTGGGAAGACGCCTCAGATCTGGTTATTTCTGTTTCAGAGGGATAAAGAGCTGACTTTAATGTTCTTGGCTGTTCCCTGTAAGCGGCCTCTGGGTTTCAGAATGAGGTCAGTTTGGGGGTTTATGGTTGCCTTTTCTTTGGGAGGTGGGAAAGGGGAAACTCAGTGTGCTTCAAGCGCTGCGTGCCTGTCTCTGTTTTTTTGGCTCTTCTCTGTTTAATTATTTGGAGCTGGAACAACTTGATTTTAAAGCAAAACATATGGGCTGAGAGTAATTGGGAGGACGTTTACTGGTGATGGAGCGGCAAAGGTATGTACGGGTTTAGGCCCTGGCCCTGCGGCACTCACTTAGCTATTGACGGCTTTCCTGGACTTCAGATTCAGTGTTCTTTCTTCAAATTCTCAAACCTTGTTTGGAAAGTCACAGTTAAGGTGGGAAATACTGCAGCAAGATTATAAAGGAAATTGTGAGTCTTCTTTAGGTCCTGATTTTTTTCTCTTCTTTGATGAAAACTTGGTTTCCAATCTGTTTATATATGCTTTGGGAAAGAAAAAGGTTTTCCAAAGTGCCAGGAAGAGAGAGGAGAACTCCGCACAAAGAGGAGAAAGTTGACCCCCCGCTGAAGTTTTCTGTTTTCCGCTTTACTCCGTTGATGACACCAGCACGGGGAACGTCTGTTCTACAACCAGTTCTTAATGTGAAGGCAAGGTTTTCATCTCTTTTTACCTCCTCAACTTCCCTTTGCTTCCTGGGGAGGGAATATATAATACCCATGTCACATCCCCTATAATTCTAACCTGAATGCCTCCACTTTCTGTCCCATAGGGGAAAAGGGGGATGTGTCAAAACTGGTAAGAACACATACGTTGATGTTTAGACTCATCTCGGTTCAAATCTCTCCTTTTCCATTAGGAAGCTGTGTGCCTTTGAGCGGAGTAAACTCTCTCAGCCTCATGTGTCTCATTCTTAAAAAGGGGTTAATAATAGTGCCTATTTCAGAACAAAATTATTGTGACGCTTAAGAGAGACACGACATACAAAGCACTAAGCAGAGTGCCTGGAAAGTAATAGAGAAGTTTAATGTTAGTGATGAGGCGGGGGCCCTCAGCAATGATACGTTCACCCTCTTCGACGGCAAGAGGGACAGTGGACCACTGCGTCCTCTGCCACAACATCTCACCCATTGCTTGAGGCGACACTGTGATTAAATACTGCATCAGGGAAGTGACCGAACCTTTGTCCACAAAGAGCTTTAGCATCAGAACGTCTTGCATTTCACTGGGCTGAGTTTGATGTCAGTGTGGAAGTCAAGCGCTCCATGTCTTCTAAGGTCTGAAGGGCTCCTGTGTATGCACTTGTCCCTTGTTACCCTACTGTGCCTAGGACCTATGAATATGAGAGTGATGTGCTGAATTGCTTTATCTGTGTATACAGAGTGCCCCAAACCTTTTGAGTCATTTGGAGGACTGGTGCGTTTGTGGCTTCGGATCAGAACTGTGAAGCAAAATAGCATGCTGGCCTGGGCAGTGGAGGGGCTGAGCGTAGTGGGCTTTTTTGCTGGGATGTTGAAGACAGATTTTTCTGAACACTTTTCAAACCTCTATGAGCAAGGGTAGGAAAAAAGGGGTCCTCGGTTTTTGCTAAATCAAGGACACATTGCTGAGCTTTTCTGTGTAGGGACTCAGAAGGCATCGAATGCTATCTCACTGCGGTGTCAGATAATTGTCCGGGGATTTGGCAAGTTCTGCTTTTAAAAACACCACCACCTTTTCAGAGCGGTCATTCCTTGGTGTTTTTTGCAGTCCCCTCTTTTCCCTCTCTGCTCCTGCTGTTTTCCCAGCCCTTTCGGATTTATTAGCCTTGCCTACAAAGTGTCAGTAACTCCCCGCTGCGAATGGCTGAGACCTCGCCAGGTGGACCCGTCTCAGATTCCCCTGAAACTGGAGAGAGTAGCCACCCTCACTCTTGTTTTCTCCACGCCCCCCTCTCAGTGGACAGCTTCCCTGACACTTAACTTGATCAAGATGTTAGTAAAATAAACAGCTGCCGTGAGGCTGAAACTGCTTGTCAACCTGCCCACCCTCTTTTCACTTCACTGTTTGGAGAGGAAACTCAGAGCTGCTGTTGATAATAAAGAAGAGAACTAAGATGTGTCTTTTTCTTCGTGGTCAGTTACACCCAGTCTTGATCACTGAGCTCTTAGTGGGTGGACCACCCTGTGCAATGTGTCACCAAACCTGTGAAACTCTGATTATGAGACACACCATTATTTTAGGTACGATCAAGGGAAGAAAAGCAGACCATGAGACATCATGGCTTTTAAGACACATCCCGATTTCAGAGATGTTAAAATGTGGTGGAAAATGTGTATCAGAGGAGGTGGAGGACAGTGAGAACTAATTCAAATGGACCGTCCCCCTGGTTACTGACGGCTCCCCTCCGCAGCCGCATCTCAGTGCAGCTGATGAGGGAGTCTGTGTGTTTTTCAACTCAGTCTCAGGGGTTATTTGTGTACTCTGTGTTATGCATGAAGTTATAGCACTGAGTTGAGACCAGGCCGAGTCACGGAAGCCCTCTCAACTGCAATATAAGTATTTTAAGTTTCCGACAAACAGAAGAATCCAGGTGTTTTCTTTGGGTCACCCTGGACTTGATAAGGTTCACGTTCCCTTTTATTTATTTAGTTAGTTAGTTGCACCGGGTCTTAGTTGTGGCAGGTGGGCTCTTTAGTTGTGGCATGCGTGTGGGGTCTAGTTCCCTGACCAGGGATTGAACCCGGGCCCCCCTGCATCGGGAGCGTGGAGTCTTATCCACTGCGCCACCAGAGAGATCCCTCACGTTCCCTTTTGAAGGAGTGATAAAGAGCTTGCTGAGGGACATTGGGGGCTTCGGCGTGCCCTCCCTGCCCCGGCCCACTCATGGTGGCATGATGGCGAGGAGAGAATCTCCAGCTCCTCTAAATTCATGGCCCTACTTATCCATTTGCTAGTGAACATCGTGCTCAGATTTACTCACTGTTTCCTCTCCTATCCAAAAGGCAGCGTTAAACATTATTGATGACTTTAATTTTACTCAAGATTCTACCTAATTATTCTTCTTCATGATCTGTTAAGCATTCAGCTTAATTAACAGTAAGCAGGTGCCCTTCCTCATACTGTAATAACTTTAATCAAGGGGATGATGGTATTTCTTTTCCTGTTAAAGACTGTTAGGTTTTAGAGAAAACTATTTCTCAGCAGGTAAAGTAACCAAAAAATTGATTGCAAACTTTGTACTAGTAAAAACATGGCATTTACCTTCATACTTACAACACTTTCTCCCTTTCTTTCAGTTTTTGGGAATAGCATTTCTTGGAATTGGACTGTGGGCGTGGAATGAAAAAGTAAGTTAAACATCGTTAAAATGCACACGTTTTGGTTGTAAGAAGCTGCACATTATATGCTGTCTCCTTTTCCTCTTTGACAACTGCCAAGTATATGGAAACATGGCTCTTTAATGAAAAAGTGCTCTTGGAAGATAACGTCACAGTTCAAAGACTCTTTAAGAATGGAGCCTAAATTGGTCACTCGACAAGAATTTCAGTAATGCTTATAAATAATACTAAAGCACCTGTAACCTTTTTTCTCTGTTACTTTTTAAAAAACCCTTTGGAAGATTATTCAGTCCATAAAAAATGGTATTTTAGCGTGAGCATTACGTGCTGAGCTGTTAGCATGCGGTATGTATGAAGGAAGCTAGATATAATTCATGTTTGAACATCAGATAAACTTATCACTGTTGCTAATGTGAACACTTGTCTGCTGATTGAAAGTTTAAAGGAATATTCAAACTTTGTAATCAAATACAGCACAGAAAGGGCTAAATCTGGCAGGAGAAGGCTGCATGAAAATACAGTGTTCTGGGTGGTTTGTTCTGTAAACAACACACTCACGACACCACTGCCCTGTGTTCATTCCTCCACTTCGCTTCCCATCCATACCTTTCAATTTTTTCTCTGCAACTTCTACTGAAGCCAAGCTGTGGAATTCAAAAATAAACACGAACTCCTTTTTGCTTCCTTCTTTGGATGTGAGATCACTGGCAGCGTTTTATCTGTTCTGGTATTTGGCTACACAGTGAAGTTTTGTTATCTCCCACCTGTGAGAGTGAGTGAGTAGATGGATTGCTTAAAAGTTGTAAACTAAGACATTGGCTGAAATTTCCCCAGAAGACCATTCTCTTATCACTTTGGTATTTCACCCTCTGAGCTTGACCAAGGCCCAAAGTCAGGAGTTCCTTTGAAGTATTTCATGTACTAAGAAAGAAGAGAAAAACTACGAAAGTCCAGCAAACAAAAGCCCTTCAGACGTAGGAAGGAATTTCCACAGGTAAAACAATGTTTAGATAGACTGCGTCCAGTAAGTTCAAAATAAATCCAGAGTTTTGAAATTGAACCACCCTCTGTTTATTTACGTAATACTTCTACAGAGTGTGAAAAGTTCTATGGAAAATGAACCACCTTCCAGCCACCTTAGGAGGAAGGGCGGGGATTATACGTCAAGGGAGACAAATTACGTTCCCAAAACAGAGGTAATTTTATCTCTAGAAACTGTTCTGTTGAATACTGGCCTTCTGGTTTAGGATCAGCTTCTGCCTCAATCCCCTTGTAAGCTTGGAGATTTGTATTGGTGGAATCTCGGAAATTCCACTTTTAGAAGCCCTCTGTTTGCTTCGATGACAGATCATACAGCTCTTTATAACTCTCCTTTATCAATCCATTTCTATCAGCTCTGAAATGATGCTGGAAGGCATTATATGAACTCATTGTCTATTCTAGCAATACATAGAAAATTCATTGTTTTGAAGGTTTTTTTTTCTCTTTGTGAAATATAGTTATCCTTTTGTTTCATCAGTTGCCCCAGATGTCTCTTCTCTGATAAAATCACAAAATTCTAAAACTGGCAGTGTCATACAAATAGCAGAGCAAGGGAATGATGCGGTCTCTAGGGAGGGATGAAATAGCAGTTCCCTCTTTTGTCAGGGCCAGTGGTGTCAGCAAATGAAAGGTTTCTCTGGAGAGCTGAGGTTACTTGGCCAAGGTTACCCAGCTACTGTGTAGCAGGGCTCTGTGAGCTGGGACCAAGCGGAGGCAGCAGAGGGTAGATGACGCGCAACAGCCCAGTTTGGTGTGCGCTGGCCACGCGTCTGGGCCCTGAGCCTGAGGTTGAGGATGCAGCAGTGAGTGATGCAGAGTCCCTGCCCCGTGGGGCTTGCGTTCTAGTGGGGGCCTCGGCAGTAAGCAGTCAGCTTGCCAGGAATACGCGCGCAGGTATGGTGAGTGCCGCTGAGAAACGTCAGGTGTAGCGTAAGGGCTAGTTAGAGAGTGGTGGGGAAAGGGGTCTCTTTTAGGTAGAGTAGTTGGGAACAGCCTCCCTGAGGAGGGGGCACTGGAGCAGAGACCTGGATGAAGTTAGAGGGATCTGCATAGCACTAGGGGAACAGCATTCCAGGCAGAGGGAATAGCAAGTATGATGGCCCTGAGTCTCAGGGACTTAGCGATTCCAAGGAACAGGAAGAAGGCTGGTAGGACTGGAAGGGAGAGAGCCAGAGCAAGAAGAAGTGAGGATGTGGAAAGAGAGGCAGGCAGAGCCCGGAGCCGACAGCATCCTGCAGAAGTTGGATGAGAGGCGGTCACCGGGGCATTTTGGTAAGGGCGTGTCCTACTCTGGCTTTTGTTTTAAGATCGCTCTGGTTGCCGTGAGGAAAAAAGAAGCACAGCTCTAGGCGGAACAGACCAGAGTTCAGATGCTGACCCCTCCATTTCCGTCGGTGTGACTTTGGGCAGCTGCACTAACTTATCTGAGATACCCTTGCCCTGTTTATGCAGGGGCCGCTCATGTCACCTCATAGGGTTGCTGTGAGGATGAAATGAGATGGCTCCCAGCACAGCGCCCGGTGTGAGGTAAATGCCCTCTGGAGACATGGTTCCCTCCCCTGGATGCATTGCTACAGTACGTCCACTCCTACATGGGGAAAGGAGCAGACGGTGGCTTTGAAAGCTGCCTCAAGTTTTAGGAGAGTTCCAGGCTCTGATCCATGGACCCGAGAACTGGCTTTGTGTTGGAGTCTCTTAAGGAGGATGTGATGTGCATTGATGGACTTGGTAACTGCAGAGGCTACTCTGTTGAAGCCCTTCGGGTTACCTTCTAAGCTAGACCAGGCCTCGGATGGGATGACGTTCTGAGGTGAACCACAGCCGGCCAAGGGCGGCAGCTGCATGCACCTGCAGGGCGGATCACACCAGCCCATGAATCAGTAAATCCCCCCAGTGGAGATGTGGTGACATTTACTTGAAAAGAGGCCTAGAGAGTAAATCCCCAAACTGGGTCACAGCTGGAAGGATCAGATTTCCTTCACAGATGGGGTTTTGCACTTCTTCGTGTGGAGTACAGAAACCTTGGAGGCAAAAGTTATTACCCCTCATACTTACTTAATACCAGGCTGGGTTTTAAACCTAGGACTGAATATTACAGTTGAATATTAGACATAATAATTAAATAATTTATATTATCTAAATTCCAAATAGACTGTCGAGATGCAAAGAATGAGTGTGTCTCCAGAGGGAACTGGTTTGTGTGCAGTTTTTCAGAAATCATAGGATCTGCTGTTTTAGAAGGAACATTAACCATCGTGTAGCGTGAATCACCTCTACAACAGGCTTGGCAACTCATTCATTCAAAGAACATTTGCCGAGCACACGGCATGGGGCAGGGCTTGCGCTGGGCTCTGGGCAAGTAATTCCTCAGGGAATTGAGGGTCTAGGAAAGGCATGCATATATACATAAAACATATACACGTAGAAATAAAACAAGGCATTGCCACAATGCTAATTTGGAGTGTATAGAAGTTTAACAATTCCTTTGGCAAAGTGCTCAGACCTTCTCTCTCTCTGGGTTTCTCTTACTGTTAGAAAGACCTTCCTCCCACCCCATTAGAATCATGTCCTACTAGCCTACTAGTTTTCCTTCCTTGAATGTGGGTCTGCCCTGTTGGATCCCACAGTAAGTCCTTCTCCGTATTAGTCCTTGGTTCCTTCTGAGTTTCCAGGCTGCACATCTGCTTCTCTCTGGGTGGAGCCCTTTCATGAGCACCAGGGAGAGGGTGCTTTAGGGGCCAAAGAGGGTATGGCTGGATCATGTCCCTTCTCTCCTGTCTGCTGTCAGTGCAGCTTGCGATCACACAGTTAATCACCAAGAGTCCCAAATTGGTCTCAGATCCAGCTAGGTGTCCTCCGTCCATCCCACATCTGGCTGATTTTCAGAGGCAAATGCAAGATTCCAAATTGACCCAGTTATATTCTACCTGCGTGTCTACCTGCTAAGGCCCAAAGCTGTCATCCAGCACATTCCCCGTTCCATTTAGCTTGGCTTTAGCTGTACTTTTAATCAACCTCCTCCCTCAATTCCTTCTTTGAACTCAGGCCTGCCTTTAGCTCTCTGTCCCAGTGCCACCTGGCAAATTCAGATTCAGTAGGTCTGGGGTAGACACCCCAGGGAGGCTCTCTTTTAGCAAGCCTCTTATATTGTTCTGATTGCAGTCAAGTGTAGTTATCACTGATAGAAGCCACTGATACATTGAGCAGGCCAAGGGCAGAACCCAATGACATGTCACTAGAACTTTGCTTTGGGGTTGACACTCATTCACTTACGTGTGCCCTTGGGTGTCATTAGTCAAAGAATTTCTAGTCCATCTACTTGTCATTACATCAGACTGTCTTTCTGCATCTTGTCTTTTTCTCTGAATAACCAGCCTAGGACTTATTTCACCCTGGCGCTTTCTTATTGAAACCATATGGGTCCTGAAGCACATCATTTCCTCACCCAGGTGCCCTGAAACTCTTACCAGCAAAGCAAGGACTAAGCCATGTTTTATCATTCCTCCCTTCCAGGAACACTTGCCTCACTTGGCTTCCAAGAGATCACACACTTCTGGGTCTCCTACCTCGTAAGCACTGCCTTCTCACACTCCTTTGCAAGGTCCAGCTCGCCTCTCGGACCTCTGAATTTTGGAGAAACCCCTCTCTCTCTTCACTCTTGCTCTGGGAGCTCTCATCCAGGCTTGGAGCGTTAGGTACCATCTGTCACTGATGACTTCCAAATTTAGATATTTGGTCCCGGCCTCATCTGAATCCCAGACTCGTCACATCCGCAAGCCTACCCAGCATCTCTGCTTAAATGCCCACCGGCCTTTGGAAGCGTAAGAATCCAAAGCAATGCTCCTGATTTCTCCCCGCAAACCTGCTCTTCCCAATTGTAGGAAATGGCAGCTCTGTCCTTTCACCCACTTGGGTGTTCGTGACACCCTTCTATCTCTTCTTCTCATACTGTGTTCAGTCTCTCAGCAAACACCATGTGTCTACCTTGAAACTACATTGAGAATCTGATGTCTTTGTACCACCTGCACGGCTATACCTTGATCTAAGCTGCCACTTTTTGCCTGTGTTAGTGCAGAAGCCTCTGTTGTTTCCCTGCCTCTGCTGTTGTGCCTCTACTCCCACCCCAGGCCAGAGTGATTCTTTTAAATGTAAGACAGATGCTGTCATTTCTCTACTCCAAACCCTCCAGTGCACTTACTGTCTCGCTCAAAGCTGTGTGTGGTGCTCCCTCACTTCTGAGACCTTATTTCCCACACTGTGCCCTCCCCTGATGCACTGTAGCCCCCATTCATCATCTTGCTGTTCCTCTGACATCTCAGATGGACCCACCACCCCAGGCCCTTTGCACTGCTCTTCCCCTACCTGACGTCCTTTCCTTCCTGGTCTCTGCTCAAATGTCACCTTCGTCTGTAGGTGAAGGTGAAGCAGCCACTCTCACCCCAATCCCAGCCCTTTTCCCCTCTTCCCTGTGTTTTTCCCCCTCTGTGTTTTCATAGGACTTATCACTTCTGTGCTAACAAGGATTCCCCCCGCCCCAAGAGGGACTTTTGTTTACTGCTACACTCTAGTACTTAGAACGTTAACTGGCACGTAATAGACGTTCGTGAATGAATGAGCGAAAAGGGAAGATGAAAGCATTCTTTTAAACCCTGGCTCTATCACGCAGTATAGAAGTCAGTAGTCACCTCAGATCTCTAGTAAGCATGTTATCAGTTCTTACAGCCTAAAAGGAAGTAAAATTACATGTGGTTTCTGAAGTCTGATATGATAGGGGTTCAGTGTTAGAAATAGCAGATTTCTTACATCCATTAATTCTGGATATCAGGGGAAAATTTTATTTATTTCTGGCATAAAAGTGGGACTCTATATATGATTATCTTGATTCGTGGAAAAACTAGGGGTACCTTTCCTCTTCCGTTTTGCCTAATGTTTATGCCTTCCCCCACCCACTTTCGCGTGGCTTGTGGGATCTTAGTTCCCTGACCAGAGATGGAACCCGGACCCTTGGCAGGGAGAGCTTGGAGCCCTAACCACCGGACCACCAGGGAATTCCCGTGTTTACGCTTTTTACTTAATTCTCAGGTCGGGGCCAGAGGCCGAGCGACAGATCACTGACAGCCGCCAGCGAGGCGGCTGCCAGCAGAGCTATTGAGGGCTAGGGGGAGACTCGGCTCTTCCGAGTGGGAGAAGTGCGCTTCCCTGGTCCTCAGTGTGAGCTCCTGGTTCCTGTTGGGCGTCCTGCCACCGCTTCCCCAGCACCAGCCCCCTGGGCGGAGGGGGTGCCGGGCCTGGCTTGTCTGACCTGAAGACTCCTCGAGGCCAGGAGCCCGTCTCCTTCACCGCTTTATGCTCGGGTCTAGCATCGTGCCTGCTATACTGCGGATGCCGTGTTGCTTGTGACCAAGTGAATGAGAATATGCAAGAGTGCCCCCCACGGGCTCTCCCTCCCTGAGTCCCCTCTCTGCTCCTCCAACCTCCTCGCCTGGCCTGGCTCTGTCGGCAGCGGCTGGAAGGAGAGAGTGGGTGCACAGTCCTGCCCCAGGAGGCAGAATGGCAATGAGAAGAGCTCTAGCTTCTGTCGCTTTTCTCCCTGGCTGTCCTGGAGGCTTTGCGCCCTGACCACTGCCTGTAATTGTCAGTCTCACTTCAGAACCCTCCAGTTGCTTGCTGTCACGATCGTACAGTAGACTCGCCTTGGAAATACCTTCCCTGTTTTCCCAGGAAGGAGAAGTCAGACAAGGAGATTCCGTGATTCAGGCAGTTCTTAGCAGTAGCGGTCAAGGTAGCCAGAGGGAAGGTGGTAGGTGGAAGTGGCTACCGGGTCACTTAAACAGAAAAAGGCATGCCTCACCTGAGATACTACTTCAAGGAGACATTTCTGAGATGCTGAAAATACTTTCGAAGATGTCAGTTTATTACCTGAAATGTAGGAAGTTTGCATCTCTTTCTCAATTGTCCATGTAATCCCCTCAAGTTCTCTGTTGCAGCTAAAAATCTGAAAAGCAGGGGCTTCCCTGGTGGCGCAGTGGTTGAGAGTCCGCCTGCCGAGGCAGGGGACGCGGGTTCGTGCCCCGGTCCGGGAAGATCCCACATGCCGCGGAGCGGCTGGGCCCATGAGCCGTGGCCGCTGAGCCTGCGCGTCCGGAGCCTGTGCTCCACAAAGGGAGAGGCCACAACAATGAGAGGCCCTACGCACTGCAAAAAAAAAAAAAAAAAAAAAAAAATCTGAAAGCCACAGCTGTCGTTCAGTACCTGGAAAGTCAGCCTATGATCTGTAGGTGCTGTACCCAGTATGGTCAGCAGACACATGAAATATGTTGGAAAAACCCTTAATTCTTCACTGTTCGTATGTCCCGGTAAACTTTGCAGAGGGATTTCTCAGGAATGAAAATTCAGGGGGGTCAAAAATTGAGTGTCTTCATTGTTTACCCTCAGATACCAGAGTCCTGCGCTCATTTTAGGCCCAAGTCCAGGCCCAGTTGTTAGACAGGGCTGGATAATAAATCGAAACCCCAAACCTAACATTGCCTCAAAGTGTCCTCCCTTGCCCAGCACCGTTAGCCTTGCGCCCCTGAAGAGAGGAAGGGCTGAGGCCTTCACCCGCCCCCTGCTTCCTCCTGTCACCCCTCCCCCGGTCCCCCTGAGGTTCCTCTACCCACTTCCTGTCAGGGCATAAGTAGGGGTGGGACTTCGCCCTCTGGGCCTGACAGCTGGTAAAGGGGATGCTGCCTTGGTCTTTTGGAAGCTTCCCTGCGAGTCCCTCTGCCTGGCGGTTCCCTTCAGCTTGGTGGACATCCCTGTTCCCCGTGGCCGCCTTGCACCCCTGCCCAGACGTGCCGTCCACCAGCTCCTCTCACATCTGCTTCTCGGGTCTCTTCTCACCCCAAGCTGCCTGCCCTGTGCTGCCGTCATCTTTTCTCCTGGGCACGCTCGTCTGGGGGTGAGGCCAGTCCCACCGGGACAGCCCTTGTCTGCCCTGCAGCCCTCCTCAACCCCAGATTTCCGGGGCAGGGGTTAGACCTCAAGCCACAG
Source organism: Grampus griseus (assembly GCF_964374135.1). NCBI lineage: Eukaryota > Metazoa > Chordata > Mammalia > Artiodactyla > Delphinidae > Grampus > Grampus griseus. The sequence goes on along the minus strand of NC_138997.1, from coordinate 16,430,257 downwards.
CCTCCTTCCCGGGCAGACTCAGGCCCTCCTTGTGGTGTCTCAGAGCTTCCTCAGGGGTCCCCTTGAAACTTCCTTACTAGGTTTTGAATCAAAAGAATCCTGCTCCCCTACCCAGGAAGGAGAGTCACACAGCACAGCGACTGCTTTCTCTGGAGAAATCTCAATTCCCTCACCCACTTCTTATCCACTTGGTTTCACTGAGACGTGCAAGAGAAGGAAGTCTTTGCCTGTGTGTGTGTGTGTGTGTGTGTGTGTGTGTGTGTGTGTGTGTGTGTGTGTGTGTGTGTGTGTGTGTGTGTGTGTGTGTGTGTAGGGGGAGGTTGTTTCCTACTCACTTTGGTTTTCAGATTGTTATCAGTAAAGTCTGAGGTGTGACTATCATTCTAACATCACGTTTCATATTTTTCTTAACATTTTAGAAACAAACACATGATGTTACATTGAAAACAAGAATCGGCTTGCCCACTGCTGCTGTCTCTCTTCAGACAGTAGAGCATCGTGGTTAAAACACTGCTCTGGGGTCAGGTGGCAGGGCTCAAAGCCCCTGCTCTGCCACTTTCTCACCTGGGTCACCTGGCAAGTTACTCCATCGCTGGGTCTGTGTCCTGCCGTGGATAGTACCGTACCTGGAAGGTTTACTGTGAGGGGGAAATAATGCAGGTAGCCCCGTGCCTGGCAGAGTCCGTGCTCAGTAGGGGAGCTCTTACGTGGCTTTCGTCCCAGCGTTCAGCATCTCTCGCCTGCGTCACCATGGAACCTAGCGGCTCCTTAGCTGCTAGCAGCTGTAGCAGGTGTAAGTTTCCTTAGCACCTACCCGCTGCCCAAGGAGTAAGCTTTCTAAATGCACAAATGACCCTCCTCTGCTCAAAAGGCCTTCAGATTCAAACCCTGCCCCGCTCCACCAACCTCTGTCTCCTCTCACCACTTGTCACACTCACAGGTAGACCTCTCGGTGGGCCTGGTCCTGCCGCTTTGTCTCTGTACTTGCTGACGTGACCTTCTGCCCCTCCTGTCTACACCCCCATAACACACACTGCTAATACCTCTGCCCAGCGCACTCCTGCTAACTTGTCTTCCCTCTAGACTAACTCCTGACGGTGTCACCATACGTTTTCTCCGAATACGCATGACTAGCACAGCACCCGGCACCTCTCAGGTGATTCCTGTTTGCTCAGGATCTGAATGAGTTGTGTATCTCTGAAGCCCTAGAATACAGTGATCACCTGCCACTAGGCTAGACTTTTTTTTTTTTTTTCGCCTTAGTTGCAGGGCCACCGTGATCAGAGCCTCTATTACATATTTCAGTTTAAACTTTTTACTCAGGAATATTCCTGGGTATGTCTCTCATCTTCTGAACGTGCAAATGAAATATCTGGAGAGTGGCTAGGAACACGCTGGATTTCTGAAAAGCGACACTTTTGCAAGTGGCTGTTTCCTTGTTCAGAGAGGCAGTCACTCCCACCAGGGTGGTGATGGTAGTTTCCCGGCCTGAGAGTGGTACCAGCGAGGGGACTTGGTGCAGCTGTCCTCCCCGGTGGCTGCTTGATTGCAGGAGTCTATGGAGCCCTGAGATACAACTACCCCTCCTTTTCTTTCTCACCACAAAAGCAGGCCGTGGCCATTTTTTATCTGCAAGAAGGGATTACTTGAATCTCACCGATGACCTTTTCTGACAAGATAAAAATGGAAAACCACACATCTTGAAAGCGTCCAGTCTTCCTTTAACCTTACATCTCTTTGCCAGGCCACGAGTTATGCTACCCCTACACCCTCACATCTCCCTGAACTCAGGTCCCAGCGAGCTCCCATTCCTCTGCGTCCTCTCTCTGGATCCTGCAGGAATTCCTTAGATACATGGGTGTTTTGGAGTTTGCAGTGTGGCTTTGCCCTGTAACATTCCTTGAGGATCTCCGATGAATTGTTAAGGGGCACGTTTCCCTGTGCCCCTGTGTCCCAGCTTGGACTTCCTGTGGACATTGTTTCAAAACCCATCGCCAGCTCTCCAGGGCCATCCTCTCTGAGTAGCTCATTTTCTTGAAAATGTCCTGTCTCGTCATTCTTTCTCAGGTAGGGAAATGCTTCTCCCCCTCTTACTCTAGGAGAAGTGTTGCCAGTTTCACCCAGGAGTAGTTTAGGGAGGGTGGGTGAGTCAGGGCCCAGGGTCATAAATCTCCAAGGGGTCCATCTGGCCTGGCTTTGGGTGCACATTCCATTTGCCTGTCTCTCTGTTTCTTATCCAGCAATTGGAAGGAATGCGCCTGTATATGCCAAAGCAGAAGAGTCCCAGACTTTAGGGGCTTATTAATGCTATTTTTGCATTTCTTTGCTGAGTTGAGAGAGAAGAGACTGAAGGTTGCCAGGTGGCACACAGAGGCTGCTCTGTGCTGGTGGGGAAAACCACAGACACTCCTGAGGTTTATTGGTTTGAAACCCTTCTGGAGTTTTGCTTGCGTTTTCATTTCTGCATGTGTGTAAAAACCTCTTCCGAGAAGAAATAGTGATGCTCAGAATATAGTCTTTTATCGCCGAACCCTGGGGAGGGGCTGCTTAAATTCCAGAGACTGTTGAATGAACGAGGTGCTGATGGGGAGATGGAGGGTGGAGGGTGGAGTCATATCCTTACTGAGACTTACCATGTTCATCAGACCATTGGAGGACGAGATCTCGAAGGCAATGGGACATGGTTTAGTAACTGGGAAGTCGTTCAGGAGCCATGAATCTTCAGCAACCAGCGTGCGCAGTCAGCTTCTTGGCAGCGGTGGTATCCCTGGCCTGGTTCAGTGTGCAGCATCCCGGCCACGTGGCTGCCGGCTGCTGGGCATGCTCTCCGCTACTGGCTGACTTCTCACTGCTCCTTTCTCCGCTGCGCTGCTTCTGTGTACTCTCAGCTTCCACCCCCTCATGGCCTCTGCCTACTCCTGGCTTTTGCTTACTCATGGCCTCTTCTTTCTGCCTTTACTCTGAGTGCCTTTTAGGTGACTTCCAGTTTCTCAAGAAAGAAGATTGATTGGCACGTCGGTTCCTGCCACCTCCTTTAGACATGATCATCCAGTGTGGCCACGGAGCTTCTTAGAAGGGGGTCAGGCAGGGCAAGTGCCAAAGCAGAATGGATTCCTCTCCAAAGCCGTTGGGTTAGAGGCCCCTCCAGTGTGCTTTCTGTAGCATCTGATGTCTTCCTCTTGGTCCAGTATAGTCGTGATGATAACGACGATGTTGATAAACTTTGATTGAATTCTCGTTATGTGCCAAAGACGGCATAGTGTTTGGATTTAACTTAGATCATTTCCTACATCCTCACGATAACCTTATGATGTAGGGTACCATTTCATAGATGTGGAAATTGAGGCTTAGGCAGGTTTGGTAGCTTAACCGAGATCACACAGGTAATAGGTAGTGGAACTGAGATTCAAGACAAGGTAGTCTGTATTGCGATGCCCCGTCTGTCTGTCTGCCCTACATCTAGCCCTTGTCCAGGCTGCCCTTTTTCTGGATTCCAGGGGAAATTGCAGGTGAGCCAGGTGGCTTGAGTACAGGGTGGCTTGTGCCAGGAGGAGGCCGACCCTGGACCGCTGTCTGCCACACCCTAGAGCAGACTTGTCTAAGTAGCTGGAATTTCAGAGTCTCCCTTGTATGGTGACAGATACACATCAGTACATTTTTTGTTTGTTGGCTTTCTAAACTTCTGTTGTAATGATATTGCCTCAGCCGTGTTCCATTAATGTGTCTTGTTTCTTCTTAGACTCATCTTGGTCTCCTTGCTAAGTCTGAGAGATACTGTCTAGTACGTAGGGGTTAATGGAAATCTCCTATTTTCCTTGGCAGTCATCTCTTAAAGGCTCCACACTGATATGCCAAAAGCTAGTTGTCTAACAGCCAATTTGTGGAATGGCTAATTTGCTGAAAATATTTGTTTTAACTTTTTAAATTGACTGCGCTTCATTTTGTCTTTACAGCAGCACTTGGTTACGGTCGATTTGTTTTTGCCTCTGCTGCCCCAACAGCTGTAGACTTGGAGGAGATGAGTGAGGGTCACAAGAATATAGGTACAGGTGTATACAGTATGAATATGAAGAATTCTTACGGATGTTCATTTATACTAGTTTTTTTTAATGTAATCTTCATGTATTAACAAAGGATATGTGTATGAGAAATCCTCCTTTTATTCTTGACTCTATAGTATTAGAATATATTCTTCTTGTGACCTGCAATCTTGGTCTCTGGCTCTCTCTCTTATTCTCACTCCTTCCTTTTCTGTCTTTGCTGCTCCTGGTCAGAATTCCACCTTCACGTCAGCCCTAACAAATGGCTAAAGGAATAAGTACTTGTGGACAACTGTTCCGCTCTTCATCCATTTATCCTTATTCCGGTTAGATTCAGCTTCATAGGATGCTATTTTCTGACCTTACGCACAAGGCCAGTACCCTTGACGTCTTTAACTCCCAGGGCGTTGCTGCAGGATCCAGGCAGGAGGAGGACTTACTACTGGGGTGCAAATTCAGGCTCTGTGTGTGCTCTTCTCACATCAGCAGCAGCTCTGGGTACAAAGGAGAGTAGCCAGATAACGTTTTGTATTGGTTTATTTTTTCAATAAGTTTGAGTTCTAAAAAGTGGTTATTTAAACCCAAGGACTGACCATTCAAGTCAACGTGGAGAACTGGAGCTGAAATCATGTACGTGTCATTGGTGACGTAGGCAAAACCTAAAAGTTCCTTCCAGAACTGATTGTTTCATTAGTGATGCTGAATTGATAGTGAGTCAGCGTGAAGGAGATTATTTACACTGGCTCAGTTGCTGTGTTGACTGGAAACGTCAGCCATCTGAGTAAAGGTATCATTAAATCCAACACTGCCCTCTATACTCCCCACCCCGCCCCATCTGCTTCCCACCCCCGACCCAGTACTCTTTTCCAGGGTAGATTGTGAGCTTTCGTTTTGGTCGTGTGTGTGCTCGCACGCACATAGATGCAACACTAAAGCACAGTTTATTCGAAGCTGTCGTGTCGTGTGGGACTCCTCAGGTGCAAATTCAGATCCAGATACAACCACTCTATGCGATCAAGGGGTCTGAGGATCCTGAGTGACTCACAGGACTCACGGTCAGGCCAGGGCTTATAATACCGTCAGGATTTTCTTCCCCTACCCTCGTTCTTTGCTTGTCCCGCTACAGACTGACTTTCTCCACAAGGTGAAAAACACGCTGCACATGGCTCCAGAGTTGGGCCATTTACAGCCTCTGCCGCTAGAGACAGATGCCTGTTCCAGATCCTGGTGTCGGAGGCAGGGAATTTCAGGCTTTCCGACTCCTGCCGGGGCGGTGGGGTCACGTGAGAGCTGGCAGCTCTGAGGTGGTGGTGGAGTGGGTTTGGGAAGAAGGAATCCTCACAAGAAGAGGGAGGCGCTGTTCCCTGAAGGAGAGGGTGGCGCACACAGGTGCCCGGAAGATAAGGTGTCTGCCGCTGGTGTGCTTGCACGTTCCTCAGGATTTACCACGAATCTGAATGCCTGTTTTAAATCACTTGGCAGACTTAACTGTAATATTGGATTTTTTTTTTCTTCCGGCTTCTTGTCAACTACAAGCTTTAATTATAATCATTCTTCAGCTGGCATGTCCTAGCGCTTCTTACTCATCTGTCAACTTGAGTTTAACACAGTTAAGGAGTCCAGGGAAAGACCCCGTCTTTGAGACAGCAGAAGGCTGAGCTGTCAACTGCCTGTCGGTTTTGTAGTCCCCAGTCATTGTTGCCAGGATTATGTTCAGCTCCTCCTTGGTTTCTCTGTGTAGTTAGAAACAGTAAGACTGCTCCTCAGTGAGTATTTGGAGACACTGCACAGGTGAAAGAGTAGGTCTTTTTTCCATCCCCATCCAGGTTAGCTATCCTAATCCTCAGGAAAAGAAAACTGGGCCTTGACTGCCGTACTTTGTGTTTTAAGATTCAGGTTAGTTTGCGGCTGACAACTACCTGGGATCCATTAAAAATTAAGTTTTTGGTTGTCTTTTCTGTCCTCTGCAGAATATGATTTCCTACAAGCTCCCAGTATCTGTCTCCAGCCCTGTCTTTTGCCAGAATGTGGGATTAAATGAGTAGAACCTTCAGTCCAGCTCAGCCCCCAAATGATTGTTGTTTCCATGGAAACAGTGGAAGGCCTCTCAATTAAAACTGCCCCTGCAGGCTGGGGAGGGTAAAAGTATGAAAATGAGTTTGAGAAGCCAAGTTCTCATCCTCCAAATTAAACCCAGAGAGGACAGTGCTCCAGGAATCTACTGACAGTTGGGACCATACTTTTTTTCGCCTTTTGGTGAGGGAGGGTCTCGGTATTTCAGGCACAGGTGTGTGTTGGTTTGCTTGTTTGGCTAAATTCCTCAGGTAACTGTCCTGTTATCCATGGAGCTCTTTGTGTACAGCCGTGGAGCATGGAAGAGTGTTTGGGAACAATCTGATTTTTGCTCAGACTTTGGTGTGAATCACAAATAAAAAGTCCATTAAAAATGGATGAAATCATAGAATGGTCTTAAAACTGGAAGGAACCTAAAGGACAGTAGGTGCCAGGTTCCCCTCCTCTTCGAGAATCCCTCCTGGAGCACGGCTGAGGGAGGTTCACAGCTTCAGCTCCCGCCAGGGGAAGCCCATGTTTCTCAGGCCGCCTTCTCTGCCCCACTGCTGGAGACCCACTGGTATTAGAAAGGCCTCTTTATGCTGGAACTGACATCTTCTCCTGTCCCTTCCAGCTCTGCTGCCTCTTTTTGGTGCCAAGTAAATTGAGTCTAATTCTTCTTCCATAATTATATTGACTTTTTTTTTTTTTTTTTTTTTTTTTTTTGCGGTAGGCGGGCCTCTCACTGTTGTGGCCTCTCCCGTTGCGGAGCACAGGCTCCGGACGCGCAGGCTCAGCGGCCATGGCTCACGGGCCCAGCCACTCCGCGGCATGTGGGATCTTCCCGGACCGGGGCACGAACCCGTGCCCCCTGCATCGGCAGGCGGACTCTCAACCACTGCGCCACCAGGGAAGCCCAATTATGTTGACTTTTTAAAGTTTAAGAATGTTATCACACACCCTCAAAGTCCTCTCCTCCCCTGGCTGAGCAGGTCTGAAACATTAAGACCTTAAATATTACCACCTCTGTTTAAAGGCATTCTGAGGGGAGAAGTTGATTTCCTTCCAATTCTGGACCCTCACCACTGTCGCTTAGATTTTGTTTGACTTCTGGCAATTTTTGTTTTTTCTCAGCATCATTTGGGTAGGTGGAGAATTGGTTACAGTATTTCTGGGTTTTCCTTTTTCCCCCCTGGAGTATTCATAGTTCAGAGCTTGGAAATCTAAGAAACACAAGGTTGGATCAAACCATTGATCTGTGCAGTTTCACGAAGGGTGTGGTTGCCTCGTATGATGTCACCCCAGACATTAGTGAATACACCCTACATTCCTAAGTGTTTAATAATCTCTCATTTTTCATCTCTGACTTCATTTAAACTCAGCCCTTCATCTCTGACTTTATTAATCTCAGCCCTTAATCTCAGCCCTTACTCTCAGCCCTTACTCTCAGCCCTTCATCTCTGACTTTATTTAAACTCTGGCCTTTTTCATAAGGTTAAAGTTGTGCATTTTAGGAGTCCTTTGTGCCTCATACGTGTTCTATTATTAGTATCCTATTATTGTCCTTAAAGTGATTCCTGCCTACCCTGCGCCCACCCCTGCAAGAAACAGAAACCTTATAAACAAAATTCTCTTGTTCAGTGTTCCTCCAACCTTAAAATGGGTCAAAACATAGAAACCCTAAACTCAGGTGTTGATTAGTACTGACTGAAAAGTGCTGGGAAGCAAGTACACAGCTTCCACTTGGTAGAGAAAGATTATTGAAGTAGACATTCTGTTCTGATTCTAAAAAATCAATAGCTGTGTGACCTTCAGCAAATCACCAAACTTCTCTAGGTTCCGTTTTCCTCAAGGATAAAATGAGATGAGTATTCCTGTTTTTCCAGGTTGTTGGGAATGCTTTGAAAACAAATTGTTTAATATTAAGACTTTACAGCAAACTATACCATGGTACTCTGGGGGTATTTTGAGAGCTCAAAAGAAATTTAATAAGATAAGAAAATAAAGTACTGATGATATTGGGTATTTAAGACTCACATACCTCCACAATTTCAAAATAGCAGTAGCTGGCCTCTGTAAGAATGAATAGTAAATATATACCTTCCATCATAGAGGAAAACATCTCATAAAATTTCTAACTTAGGTTCTGGGTGGTATTTGATGTGGTATCACACTTAAGGGAGAAGAAATTTCTGTAAAGAAGTGGCATTGTTTGTGGAGAAATGAAATTACTCTGGGTCCTTTTGGCAGGAGAACAAACGGGTTGCAAGCCAGGGAGTAACCTTTGATTTTTAAGTCATTTAAATGAGGTTAAGGAAATACGCTAATAACTCAGTGTGGGACAGCCATGGGCACAAACCACCCAGGTGGGCTTTGGGGATCTGAGCCGGATAGGGTCTCCCAGGGAGCTCAAGGGTGGACCTGAGGTGAGTTTTCCCTGGAAAACTTTTAGGGGCTTGTGGCTGGGACTGGCTGCCCTGTTAGCTTTAAGATTCCAGCTTTCCCCTATTTCCTGAGAAGCACCAGTGATTTGAAGGTGGCCCTCGTCTGGCATCTGCGTGCCCTGGGGGTGTAAGAATGACAGACACCTCCTGGGTGTTGAGAGGTGTCTTTCTTACACATCTGTTTTTCACTCAGACCACTTAAATTTGGAGATGTAGAAAGCAAAGTAACATCCACGTCTTCTCCATACAGGGTCTGGGGACGGTTTCTAGGGGTCATGTCTTTGCTTTATGTAATTTTACCGAAAATATGAACCCACCTTGACCTTGGAAAGTAGTTTTTCTTTTCTTTTGTTTTATCTATCTCCCTATCTATCTATCTATCTATCTTTCTTTCTTTCTTTCTGTCTGGCGGTGTTTCTTGATGTGATGTGGCAGTCAGATACCTCTCAAGGTTTTCTTGGGGTGGGGTGGGGAAAGACAGTGGCAGTCATCTTTTCATGATAGAAAACTGACCCCGCCTCCTGGCACCCTGTTGTGTGTTCTTTTCCGCTTCCAGGGAGTTCTGTCCAACATCTCTTCCATCACCGATCTTGGCGGCTTTGACCCAGTTTGGCTCTTCCTCGTGGTAGGAGGAGTGATGTTCATTCTGGGATTTGCTGGGTGCATTGGAGCTCTACGGGAAAACACTTTCCTTCTCAAGTTTGTAAGTACCGCACTCTGCTCTCAGGTTGAGAGCCAAACTCTCATCTCACATCAAAAGGACACCCTGTCTACCAGCAAGAGTGAGCCGTACCGAAGGCACTGGCGAGCATGTGGCCTGGGTAATGCTTTTCTTTTAGGAGGGCTTTCTAGATACCCACCCTCCATCCTCCTCTGCCCCTGCCTCCTTAATAATATCAGCACCGGCCCCTCCCCATGCCATCCGTGGAGGCTTTGTACATGGATATCATGAGTTTGCATTCCAATCCCTAAAATCGCTTTAGGACTAAGGTAGGTCTATCTAGGTACCTAGTTTTCTTCTTTTGAATGATTTTTTGCCCCCTCTTTTAAGCACATAGTCAATAGAAAGCTGTTTAGGTAGTTGGTTTAGAGAAACCAGACGTAAGCACAGTGTCTGTGACATGTCCAGATTAAATCTGTTAAGCAGTAGGTTCTGGTGAATAAAGAGAAACAGTAAATGCATATCTCCTGTGTCCTCTGCCAGCGCAAAGGCCTCCTTTGTGTGACCAGCATAATTTTTAGATCCCTTGTGGGGTATTTGGTGTGATCATTGTCAGCATGAATATTTTTGGAGGAGGAGTTTAACCAGGGGGTAGATAAGTATTAAAAGTCGAGAATGGGCTTCCCTGATGGCCCAGTGGTTGGGAGTCCGCCTGCCGATGCAGGGGGCGCGGGTTCGTGCCCCGGTCCGGGAAGATCCCACATGCCGCGGAGTGGCTGGGCCCATGAGCCATGGCCGCTGAGCCTGCGCATCCGGAGCCTGTGCTCCGCAACGGGAGAGGCCACAACAGTGAGAGGCCCGCGTGCCGCAAAAAAAAAAAAAAAAAAAGTCGAGAATGAAAAGTAAAAGCCTTTTCCTTTGGAGATTCCTTCCTCAAGATATCAAAATGGCCTGTGTTTACTTGTGTGTGTTTGAAATCAGTTTGGTAGGTGTAGCCAGTGGTCACCTTCAGCTAAGTGTGCCTGTCTGTCTCGAGCTTGGCATTCTGGTGAGCGTCTGTCTCACAGCCCCATGTACGACAGCATCCACGCCCCTCTCCAAGAACAGAAAATGATTTTTCAAAACCCCACCATTCTGTGGGGAGGCAAGACGGTGGGACTTTGGAAGAACAGCCTTAGCGTTATATCCCCTGTTCCTAGGGTCATTCTCTACCTCAGCTGACACATCATCATCTAACTGCATTTTCATTTGAAACAAGAGCGTTGACCAGAACTAGTCCCAACGGCCCTGCCCTATGTGATTCCCTTCCCCCGCACTTCTGCCGCATCTCCTCTGGCATCTTTTCTTGAATCGCCCTAAGAAGAGCAGACGCTGTCCCCTCACTGGCCCCCTGGGCTATAGCTCATTTTGCATTTGGGCGGCCCTGCCTCCAAAAAGGTTCTGGAGGCTGTTCTGAAAGTTCATGTGACTCCTGCTAACAGGGAAAACCAAGGGATGCTTGGTGCTGTGTACAATTTGATGAGCAGTTGGTTCTCTGTTCTTTATACATAGGTCTGTGTTGGGAATAGTTTTCCAAGACTCCATTTGTCTTACACACACACACACACACACACACACACACACACACACACACACACACACACACACACACACACACACACACACACACACACACACACACACACACACACACACACACACACACACACACACACACACACTTCATTCCTCACCTAGTCTTGATCTCTGGAGCCCTCAGGAGAGCTTTGTCCCTGATTGTGACCTAACAACCTGCCAGTCGTCTTGGTGTGAGATACTTCCAAATGCTTGAGCTCACCTCACTCAGCGTTTCTGTAGCCTCATTGGGCCACAGATCATACTTACTACTGGCCACTATTTTATCAGCGTTAGTCTCCTTGCTCCCCTTTAATGTGACTTAATTGCATATAGTTTCGTTTATAAGGGTAGCCTGTTTAATATAGTTGATGATTTTTGTAGTTGAAGATACCAGAGTTAACTGAACGGGCAGAAATACATACATTTCTCTAGATTGGCATCTTAATTTATGAAGTCCCACATTGGAAATGAAGAGAACTGTGTTGTTTCTTGGCTTTTTTAAGTCTTGGAGAATATTTTAAATGCCCTCTCTCTCCATTTAGTACAAACAGTCAAAACTGGCCTAGAATATGCTTTGAAGCAGGAGCTATGAAGGAAGTAGGAAGTAATGTCAACATGGCTCCAAACAGCTTCAAACATCTGATGTCATAAGGCTAAGAGAACTGCTGGGGGGAAATCCGGGAGCTTCCTGACTGACTGAGGCCCTTGGATGAAGCCTGGGAGTCAGTCTCTGCACCTTCAGAAATGGGGGAAATTAGCTCATAGGACCCGAAGGATGCTGATTTCTGCCAAATATTTGATAAGAATTTAATTTGGACTCAATTTCTGATACATGTATTATGTAACATTATGAGAAAACTTACCAGGGTGACTGGGCCTCACCTTGATAGAGGTGAGAACAAAAATCTAATTAAAACCTTTGCCTGACCTGTGTTTTGCTACTTTGCATGTGCGCGCCTGTGAACTAGCTATGATTCTCTCATTTCTACAGTGTGATAACTGTCGTATTTACATGTGTAGAGTAGTACCCGATAAAGGAGGGAGTCGTTTTATGCGGGGGGGGTAGGCATTGTGTGAAAGTGATAGGATTTTTCTTCTTTCCTTTTTTCTAGATTGAGGAAAGCTCACTTTGAAATTATGGGTACTACTGATGATTGTTAAGAACTGTTTAGATTCTATTTCTAAAGTGAACTCATCAAGGACAGATGACCAGGAGCTCTGTGGAACCTGAGGGGCTGAGCTGGAGCGTCTGGAATTGGGACCTAGACCTTGGGGTCCTAGACTTTGGCAGGCATTTCTTTCTTCCTTCCACCCCTTCCCTCATGGCCATCCTCCCAGAATGGCACTTGGCACCCTGGATAAACACTGCCAGATGTACTGACATCTAACGTGGAAAGACCTGACCCCCCGGTCCTTTCCTACCCTCACATAAGACTGTGGGCTCTTTGGAGGCAGAGCTGTGGTCCTACTTATCCTTGCCTCTGCAAAGCCCACCTAGGCCCGAGCCTGATCTCTTGTGGGCCATTCAGTAGGTGTTTGCTGAGTGCATAAACCATTTTTGTCTTTTATTTTCGTAAGTAGCTGTAGCTTCCTTTGCACCCGTCGCCAATATATTTTCCTCTTGGTTGGCTGCATGCTGTCTGCTCGCTGAATGTAGGCACCGCAGACCGTAGCCCCTCTACCTCCCCAGCCTCTCCCTGGGTGGCAGGAGCCCTCAGGAGCTCGGCTCAGCAGGTGGCCCCAGTGCCACCCTTCCTGCCCTTGTCCACAGAAGTTTGCCTGCCGTTTACCCTCTGGTCCTTCACAGCCTCATTTCTCGTAAATGGCTTGAGCAAAATAGTTTGAAAAGGGTGAGAACATGGGGGTGGGAGGAAGTGGAAAGAACCATGGGCGTGAGCGGGACGTTGATATGACTAAGATGAGACACTTCTGGGTCTTCTAGATGAAAGGGAAATTTCTGCAGATTTATGGGCAATTTACCTTGCAACCCATGGTCTCTGGCCTTCCTTTTAAATTCCTGTTGTCTGCGTCAGCCCGAAGTCTTCCTCTGGCTGCGCGTTGATGCTATTTAAAGTATTCTGGGCCTGGTGCTTCACAAAGGAAAGCCAGCACAGCTTGCTGTCCCAAGAAAGCCCTCAGCCCAGTGGTTTCATTTTGTTTGCATCATGGGAAATTATTTTCATGTCACAGCTGCCCCCTCCTTCCCACCCAGTTCCTCTTTGACCTCTTCACCTAAAATGAACCCATCTGCTGTTGTGCCCCGTGTCGCAGGTGCAAAGGGGAGTTAACACGGTATCTGAATCCGGAAAAGGACTGTATTGCATACAGAATCAAGGCCACAGTAACAAATGACAGGCGATCTTAAAATACTGGGCTATTTTATCTTTCAGCGTTCCAAAAGCTTACTAGAGGTAGGAGCAGGTCGTTGTTCAGGCGTCTGACGAATGCATTCATCAGGAGAAATTCATTAGGCCTTAATGTGGGTCTAATGAGGCATTCCTAGTATCCACGTCTGCTTACGGGCTTTGTTGGTTAATTACCAAATGGAACACCAGAGCCCCTAAAATGTGATTATGAAGTGATTTTTAAAAATCCCTTCTTGGAGTGTAATATTCTATTAATGAATCTTAAGAAACTGAAGGTTATCTGCTTTGGCCGTGGGTAACAACCCAATGGTATTATAAAGCTTTTTAGAAGGAAGCATTTGACTGTACAGGATCAAATCGCCCTTATAACTGTTGTCTGTGTGTGTGCCTTTTGTTTTAGTTTTCTGTCTTCCTGGGAATCATTTTCTTCCTGGAGCTCACTGCCGGGGTTCTGGCATTCGTTTTCAAAGACTGGATCAAAGACCAGCTGTATTTCTTTATAAACAACAACATCAGAGCGTACAGGGATGACATTGATTTGCAAAACCTCATAGACTTCACCCAGGAATATGTAAGTTTAAATTTGGTTTATTTTCAAGTTAAAAGCCTTCTCGGAAGGATGACCCCAATGAAAACTCCTCCTGGCTTCTGCACCTGCCAGCTGGAACCTACCTCTGACTTTTCTGCATGGGTTTTTGTCTGTTTGCTTGTGTATTTATCATTTTCTGACTTGTTCTAGGGCGTACACGATATGTACCCTAGTGGGAAATGTCTTATTTTCACTTACCTCAATTTCTACTAAGAACAAGGAAGAAAACTCTTAGGCAAAAAGGTTAGAGTCAAAGGTGCCCATTCCTATGGACATTTGAAGACGATTGTTTTGCTGTAGGTTTAACCCTGTTCTTTGGTGTTAGATGTGGGTTCTTTCCTATCCTTGGCCCCCTTTTTGATCATTCTCCACACTTCATAGCTCATAATGATATACTTAGTCGATAGAATGTTTATCCACAAAGTTCCTAGAATTGTGCCTATCCAAATATTATTATAGCGCCCGCAGCTAAAACTGAAAGTCAAGCCTTGGTGGCTTCTCACAAGTGAAGAACCTGTGGAGTAGAGCCATCCCACTCAGGTTTCTCAACATTACGACGTGACAGCCCCTGCGATGCGAACGAAGTAGCGGATGCCCTGTTCCACTCACAACGCAGAATGGTATAAACAAGGGTTCGGAAGACACAGCTAGTGCCAGAATCTGATTAGCTGAGTGACCTTGGGCTAATAGGACCTTGAGCTATTTCCCCAAGAGTAAAATGGGAATAATAGTAGCAACTACTTAACTCACGGGGATATCATGCCACTCTCATAAGACGTACAATGGTTTTATATCAGGCTTCAGGTGTTATCGTCCTACACACTGACAGGCCTTTATTTGCACGCACTGAGAAACCTGGATAAGGTGAGCAGACCTGGAGAGCCGTGTCCGTGACGTTCACGTATATGGCAGAACTGGAGGGCACGCAGAAACTCAGCGGACCAGTGGCTGTCTCTTGGTTGGACAGTTTTCCAGAGTGAGCTGGGGTCCCTTTGATAAAGGGAGGAGAGGGCTGCATCGGCGCTTGCCGTGAGGGAGGCCCCCTGCCCTCCTTAGGTGCTCGGAAGTGAGCTGAATTGTGTTGCCTTTGTTCGGTGACAGCAACGACTGTCCTGGAGCCTGCTGTCCCTCGGGTGTGAAATTAAGCCCTGTTTCATCTCCTCAGCAGGCTTCACGGTTTTGTTGGGTCATAATGGATGCAGGCTCATACCTTGCCAAGTATTATTGCTGACTAGTTTGCGTGACCAATCTGATGGAGCGTTGTAGGCAAACTGGAGATGCACAGCCCAAGCGCTCGGAGGACTCTATGAGTCGGAAGACTGTGCAGATACACGTTCTCTTGAGATGCTGTCTGCCTTATATGGAGATTCTGTTATTTCATGTGATTTCACTTTTCTCTCATGGCCTTTAATACTTGGAAGTAGCTATTGGTCTTGAAACCCTTCAAATGGTCAAGGCTTGATGTTTCTTTAACTTGGAGAAGCAGGGCTAGTCCAGCATGGGGAGTGTCAAAGGGGCTTATGGTGGAGCAGCCCTTGAATCAGGCCTCATTTAAGACCCACTGAATTGAACATCTTGTTGGATTATATTTTAATTAGATGATTGAATTTTTTTCAGGTTGAAAATGTAAATACACGCTCTTTTTTTATAAAAATTCAGAGTAGAAACAGATATAGAATGAAAAGTAAGCCTCTAAAACTTGGGGGAAGGTAACGAGTACGTTCACTGTCTTGCTTGTGGTGATGGTTTTATGATGTATAAGTGTGTCAAAACTTATAAAATTGTATACTTTATGTGCAGTTTATTGTATGTCAATTACACCTCAATAAAATGGATTTTTTTAAAAAAACATTCAGGTGTAGAGATGGAAATTTTAAAAAAAGTAAGCCTCTAGATCTACCCACAACCCCAGCTGCCTCCTTCAGACACTACCGCTGTTTTCTGTCTTGCTTATCTCTAACTGGGCCCTGCTGTACAACTCAGGCTCTGCCCGTCTTCCACCTAACACCACGGGTCTCATCAATTGTTTTCTAAGTCTCACACCAACACATCCTTACAAACCTTCAGCCTTACCTTGGAAGCTTTTACAGGAGCCCTTTAGGTTCAGTTGGTTTAAAAATAAATTCTGAGATACAGAGAAGGTTAGAGCTGGCAGAAGCTGGGTGTGGGTCGTCCTGGCGGGTGCAAGTGTAGGCACCTGGTCGCCTCCAAGTCGAGATGTTCTAATTCTCTCCTGTTTGCTCTAGTGGCAGTGCTGTGGGGCTTTTGGAGCTGATGATTGGAACCTAAATATTTACTTCAATTGCACAGATTCCAATGCAAGTCGAGAGCGATGCGGCGTGCCCTTCTCCTGCTGTACTAAAGACCCCGCAGTAAGTGGCTGCCAGCAACCCGTTGGCCTGCTCCGCGTGTCACACCGAGAGCGTGTGTGGGATGAGCAGAGTGGGTTTTTTCTGGAAACCTCTTCTTACCCTCTTATTCCTAACTGTAGCTCCTGTAGGGGGGTTAGTGCTCAGATCTTCCCAGTAGGAGTAATCATCCCTGACATTAATTTAGCAGTACGTGCTGGTTCCTATTCTAAGCCTTTTTGTGTGTTGGCTTGAGTTTGGAACATCCCTGCTGGCAGATGCCACCATTATCTTCCCTTTTCAGGTGAAATCAAGGCCCGTGGAGTTTAAGTCACTTTCCCAAGCTCACATTGCTGGCAAGTGATGGAACCGAGCTTAGACTCAGGCAGCTGCCTCTGTTGCCTGTGATTCCTTCTTTGCGAGAAGGATGGGCTTGTGTGGAAGCTCTCTGCATTGCTTGGGGTTAGTAACCCTTTTCTTGCTGACTTAGCTCCAAAGGAATCCTAGGAATAGCAGAAGAGTTTGAGACAAGATAGGACGAGACCACTTGCAGGAAGACTGCAGCTGCCCAGACTCTGGGCCAGAATGACTACAGTCATTCTTTTTTTTAAAAAAACGGAAACAAAAACATAAAACCTGTTCACAAGCCACCCTCTTTACCACAGGTTTGATTGTATTTTGAGTCAAATCATGTGCCTGGTAGGTAGAACAGCTTAAAATGCAGCACCCCTGCTGTAAGTTAAAAGCCAGAATTGAGGGTTAGAACAATGAATGTGAGAGAGGAGGTGCCCCTGGCCCTTCCGCCCTCTTCAGCCTCTCTCTGGCTGGTCAGTCCCCAGGTGTCCTCTCCCAGACCCGCCCTTCCCCACAAGGAGCAGAGCCGAGTGGGCGCTGATGAGTTCATGGCCGATTTTCCCCTGCAAGGTAGGGGGGGTGCGGGGCTCTTTAAAAGGGGGCGTGGTTCATCTGTAAGGATACTGAATCATTATGCTGTACCCCTGAAGCTAATACAATATTGCAAATCTACTACACTTCGATTTAAAAGAAAAAAAGAGAGAGAGAAGAGGGGACAGTGGTCTGAGGTAGCAAAGCACAGCTTCTCGTAGGCTGCCCACCAGAGGTGGTCTGAAGGGGACAGAGTCGGTGAGGACTGCGCTGCCCTGCTCTGAGCCCTCAGCGGCAACGCCAGCCTTTCCCACTAGCTCACTTCTCCTTTCCTCTGAGGAGGCTGGGAGGCAAGAGAGCGCCCAGCACAGAGCCCAGGGCGCCCACCCAGGCAGTAGATGCAAGCCCTGCTCTCTCCGTCTCCAGCCCCTGCCCTGAGTTACCGTTCCATCAGAAGAATTCTGAAGATTCTTAGGTGTTGTGTCCCCCTTTCAACGACAGATCCTCTGGGTAGAGATATCTCATTCCATAAATGCTAAGCTAATAAAATCCACCCCATACCCTCCAGAGGGGAAACATAAACAAACCTAGAGCAGCGGAACCCACGTTTCTGATCAGGCCTGTAAGATTTCAGGGCATCTGTCCATGTGCTGTGTGGTCAGGGTATCATTTTTAATTATCAACATAATTCATTCTCATTGAAAAATCATTTAAATCACATACAAGTATATAGATTCAAAAGTAGAATTCCCCCCAAAAGATCATAAGTGAAGATAGTCATTATGAAAGTAATTATAAGAAACCTTTAACTGTGGTTTTTATGTCTCCAGTTTCCTAAACCCATAAGCTTCTTGAGATTATCAACTTTGAATCTAGAGCCTTCGACATAATGGAATTACTAGTCTTTCTGATATTTCCTGAGTCTCAGTTTTCCTCATTTGGAAAGGAAGGGATATTTAATACCTACTTCTGAGGATGGTTATAATAATTCCATGGAATTATGTGTAAAGGTGTTTAACATGGTGCCTGGGACGTCTGTGTGCCCAAATAAACATTTTCTGACCAGCACTTAACAGGGGTCTTCTGCTGACCCCTAGGTGGGCTTTCTCTCTGACAAGAGTGAATTTCACTCTTCTGTTTCTTTTCTCCACCAGGAAGATGTCATCAACACTCAGTGTGGCTATGATGCCAGGCAAAAACCAGTAAGTGGAAACTCATCTTGTCGCTTAGCACGAAGGGTGTTGGAGGAGCTTTTGAACTTGCTTAGTGATGCTGTGCTCTCCTCTTCCCTTCTGAAGGAAGTCGATCAGCAGATTGTAATCTACACGAAAGGCTGTGTGCCCCAGTTTGAGAAGTGGTTGCAGGACAACTTAACCATTGTGGCTGGTATTTTCATAGGCATTGCATTGCTACAGGTAAGATGGATGTCGCAGGGAAATGATGCCCTGGGAGAGCGCTCACCAGGACAGGAGCTTTGCTTATTCACCATCATTTCACAGTTTTTAAGACACATTGGAGGGCTGGGGAACAGACCTCAACTATATTTGGTTTGTATTTTATTGAAGCTCTGATTTTAGATGCTACTGTCCTGAAAGACTTTAGGAAACCTTTTTTTTTTTTTTTTTTTCCTTTTCAAGAAAGAGAAATTGACTGGGTCAGTATTTGCCTGCTGGCATTCCAACATTGCCATGGGCTCAGTAACGTGGCATTGTGACAACCGGTCAGACAGGAATGGTCAGATGTAGAGCCTTGCCCAGTGGCAAGGCTAAGGCTTTTTGGAGTTTCACAGATACGCTCTGCTCCTTTCTCTCTCTGGGCCACCTTGCCAAAGTGCTGTGAGGGAAGAGAGCACCTACTTTTCCTCCTGGGAAGTCCCAAGAGCTAGGCTTTGCATCTTATGGTGATGTGATACCTTTAACTTAGAGGGTCACAAATGAGGCGCCATGGTTGAAAGAAATTAAAGAAGACCTAAATGAATGGAAAGCCATTCGCATTCACGGATCGGAAGACTTAATATTGTTAAGGTGACAGTACTCCCAAAATTGATGTACAGATTCAGTGCAACCCCTACCAAAATTACAACTGCCTTTTTTGCAGAAATGGACAAGCTGATCCTACCATTCATATGGAAATTCAAGGGACCCAGAATAGCAAAACAAACTTTAACAAGCACAAAGTTGGAGAATCCACACTTCCCAATTCAAAACTTACTACAAAGCTACCGTGATCGAGATAGAGCGTACTGGCATAAGGTTGGACCTACAGATTAGTGGAATGGAACTGAAAGTTCAAAAAAGCCTCTGTATCTATGGTCAGCTGATATTTTGACCAGGAAACCAAGACCATTCAATGGAGAAACAATAGTCTTTTCAACAAACAGTGCTGGACCAACTGGATATCTATATGCAAAAGATTGTATTTGGACCCCTAACTCACATCACATATAAAAATTAACTCAAAATTCCCTGGCGGTCCAGTGATTGGGACTCTGTGCTTCCACGGCAGGGGGCCTGGGTTTGATTCCTGGTTGGGGGTGGGGGGCGCTAAGATCCTGCTAGCCTCATGGTTTGGCCAAAAAATAAAAATTAACTCAAAACAGATCAAAGACCTAAATGTAAAAGGTGAAGCTATAAAAGTTTTAGAAGAAAGTAAAGGTGTAAATCTTCGTTACCTTGAATTAGGCAGTGTTTTCTTAGATATGATACCAAAAGCACAAGCAACCAAAGGAAGAGTGGACAGATTGGGCTTCTTCAAAATTAAAAACTTCTGTGCTGAAAATGATTCTATCAAGAAAGTGAAAAGACAACCCACAAAATGGGAGAAAATATTTGCACATCAGTACATCTGTTAAGGATCCTGTATATAGAACATATGAAGAACAACTCAACAATAAAAGGGGACAAACGCAATTTAAAGGTGGGCAAAGGATTTGAATAGACATTTCTCCAAAGAAAATACACATTCGCTATTCGTAATGACATCGTTAACTGTGAGGGAAATTCAAATCAAAAGCACGATGACATACCACTTCAAACATATCAAGATGGCTATAATAAAAAAGACAAACCAATAACAAGAGCTGGTTAGGAGGTGGAGAAATTGGAACCCTCATACATTGCTGAAGGGAATGAAAATGATGCAGTCTCTTTGGAAAACAATTTGTCAGTTCATGAGAAAATTAAACAGAGTGACCATATGACCCAGCAATTCTACTCCTAGGTATGTGCCCAAAAGTACTGAAAACATGTTCACTCAAAAAGTACACAGATGTTCAGAGCAGCATTATTTGCAATAGCCAAAAAGTGAAAACCATCTAAATGTCCATCATCTGATGAATGGATAAACAAAATGTGGTGTATCCGTATAACGGGATGTTATTCAGCCATCGAAGAGACTGAACTACCGTTGCAACATGGACGAACCTTGAAAACATTTTGCTACGTGAAAGCAGACCAACCCAAAAGGCCATATATGATATGATCCTGTTTATATTAAATGTCCAGAATAGGCCAGTCCGTAGCAATAGAATGTGGCTTAGTGGTTGCCAGGCCTGTCGGGATGGGGGTGGGGTCTGGATGACTGCTCATGGGTACAGAGTTTCTTTTTGGGGTAACGAACATGTTCTGGGTTTAGATAGCGGTGATAGTTGCACATCCTCACGAATATACCGAAAATCACTATAAATTATACACTGTAAAAGGATGAATTTTGTGGGATGTGAATTCGATCTCAATTTTTAAAAATCAAAGATTTTTAAAAAATGGAATTCAGTGGCCAAAGAAAAGCCTAATCTAAAGTTAAAAGTTCTACTGTTTGACTGTCTTTTCCTTCCTTGCCCAGATTTTTGGGATCTGCCTGGCCCAGAACCTGGTGAGTGATATTGAAGCTGTCAGGGCTAGCTGGTAGAGCGCCTGCAACAGCTGCCTCCAGACACTGGACAGACCCCGCCTTCCTGACCCTCCATTGCGCCCAACTGATACCCATGCTGCACGGACCCTAATCACAGAGGCATCCTGCGATCCCACCTGATGGAGCTGCCATCAGAACTTAGTTTTTGGGGGGGTAGAACCGGGAAATGCTGCTCACTGACAGAATTAAAAAAAAAAAAATTAACCAGTATGAAAGTCGTTGCGCCGTGAATCTCTATTGTAGCCATGAATTTCTGGACGGTTGGATACTTACCAAATGAGAAAAAAAGGGAGGGTGGGGGACCCAGATGCACTGAATTTGTGGAAAAGGCTTGTTCTCTGCTTCGGTAGTTGGAGGTCTGCCTCCTGTGCCATGGCCTGAGGAAGTGCGTCTTTTCTAAAACTCAGCCCCTTACCTGGGAGGGCTGTGGTTTCATTTCAAGGAACTGCTACAACCATGGTCCCAAGAAGAAAACAGCTTGCCTTTGGGTTCAGATTTTGTGACCGTGTTCAACAAGGAACTTGTGTGGGCACGTCTGGTCTCTCCTGAAGTTTCTCCTCGTAAGAGAAGTTGGATATTCCTTGTGTGCTGAGCAGGGCTCTGGAACACTTCATGATGCTGAATTTTAGCAGGACAGATCTCTCTTCTGAGTAGGCCTGAGCTTTATTTATCAGTGAAATCCAAGGAGAAAATGAGGTTAATGAAGAGGTAGTAAATACTGCAGCCTACCAAATTAGTCGTTGGATTCTTTGGAAACTCTGGAATACTATGGGTTTCGTTTTGTTGTGGGTGTTTTTTTGTTTTTGTTTTCTTCCAAAAGTGAAAGCTATGATACAGTTTCTTAAATTTTAAAGATTTTTTTTTTACTCAGCTCGAATATTAATTTTTTATATAATCTCCCTGCATGACCTGTGAATCAATCCACCAACTCCTTTACCTGCCGTCTTTTCTACAAACCTTTAAAAACGTTATTCGGTCAGCATTGATTTCGTGGGTTCACAGCCTTTAGAGATGTGTCCTCCCTGTCTGCGAAGGATCCATCTGGGCCATCGCAAATGCTTCTGTGGACTCAACACTCTCTGAACCGTGTCGGTTGATCATCGTGGCCTCTTCTGCAGCCTCCCCGTCTTTCTCTTTGAAGGGAATTAAACCCAATTCTGAAATGATGTGGACACAATCAAAGCTTCTGATGGTTTCTTTCTTCTGGTTTTAGTTCGTTTTTATTAAAAACAAATGAAAACAAAAACAAAAAAAAACCCAGCGTGCATGGCCAGAGCTCCTTCTTTTCTTAGTACAGACTCACCTTCAGGATGGTAACAAAGCACAAACTCTTTGGAGGGGAGAGCATTGATGGGGCGAGTGTTCTGTGACACAAGGTGGGAAACACTTCCAGAGACTGCCACCTGCCCCCATTCCAGGTGGGAGGGACGAGTTTTGCCCCCAGATTTTAATCATCCAGGTCCACCAGGATGTCGCACCCCCTGGGGAGGAGATGTTAGTCTGTGGAACACTGGGAAGACCACAGGTGTATTTTACGGTGATGACACACTTACCAACACAGAACTGGGCAGCCAGCTAGCATAGTTGGTGGAAACTTAGCAAGGTTTTCCATTTCAGCCCCATGTTGCATCGCTGTGGCTGATGAATGTGTCCATCTGCTCAGAGAAAGGACAAAAATTCTTTGAAAATCTAGGCTCCAGAGTTAAGGTGTGTATGACTCTGCATGTGTGTGTTTCTGTGTCTCTTTGTAGTTAGAGATGTTCGTTCCATATTCTGGCTGTAAGATTATTTTGTTTCATCTCTGCCCCCACCACTGTTGTCATTCCGTATTGTCATTCCAACATGGAGAAGACTTGAGCTCTCCAGTTGGCACTCTTGTCTTGTTTGTTACCTCATTCTCCAGTGAACTCCACCTGACCAGTTGATTAAGAATCAGGCGAGCTTCCCACCCTTTGGCACATCCAGTGAAAGGCCAAACAGCAAGTCCAAGTGAGTTCTAAATTTTAATTAATCACCCTTTATTTTTTACACTTGAGAGTGGTTGTAATTAAAGGTTGTCATTAATAAACTTGGTTCTACCTTACGTGGAGTTATGTCTGTCTTCATTCTCTCTTGCAGTTGTGAAATTCTCCAATCCAGTGGTGATCAAACTTAAGTGTGCATTGGAATCACCTGGAAAGCTTGTTAAAACACAGGTTACTGGGTCTGCCCATCCCCAGAATTTCTAATTTAGTAGGTCTTGGGTGGAGCTTGAGAACGGAATGTGCATTGCTGACACGTTTCCAGGTGACGCCGTTGCTCCTTGTCTGGGAAGGACACTTGGAAAGGCACCGTTCTGATCAGGTTCTCTCAGAGGGGAAAAGGAGAGGGGACATTTTGTGGCTGGGGAGGGGAAGGTCCCTTTGTGCTGCTGGACACGGACTGATGAGAGACGAGGGCAGAGCTGGGGATGGAGGAAAACCTCTGTCTCTGAAATCATTGTCTGCTGGTCACAATCACCTGGGCACCACGTAGAATACAGATCAGACCTTGCCCCGAGCAATTCTGGAGTGGGAGAGCCAGAGACTGTATTTTTAAGAAGTTCCCATGAAAATTTAATGCACAGTGAGATTTAGGACCCGTGGACCTAGGTAAATCTTAATAATATTCACAGGCCTTTTATGAGAAAATAATTTCTAGCAGTCTCAGAACAGGAATCTTAAAAATCTAAGTTTTTAAGATTAAAATGCCAATGTAAATGTCCTTTCATTGTGAACTGTCACCTCAGAAGCCTCTTTCAAACTATTAAAGACTATTTTCAAAGATCAAAAGAAAACAAAATGTTATGGTTCACATAGTATTCTCAGACCCTGACACTATGTCTCAATACTTGTTTGAGAAACAATGTGCCTCACTTTCCTGGATATTTAAGACAGAAATGTTATTTTGACTATAAGGAAATTTATCAGGGGTAACTGGAGATAACTAATCCCTATTTCTTGAGTTTTCTTAGCTGTGCTATAGAGATGATCTGTGCACGTGAGGTAATTGGCCCTCCTTGTTCAGAGCAAACTCTGGGCCAACAAAGGAGAAATGTTACAGCTCAGAGGTAACAAGGTGCTTTGTCTACAAAACTCAGAACTTACAGGAGGTTTCTTCCATATTTAGAAGGGGATGATTATTAAATTTCTCTATCTCCGTTGTTTGACCAGCTCCCACAAACATCATTGGTTTCTATGATTCAAAAATATCTGATAGTTTTTTTTTTTTGAAATGAATGCAGGAATTCAAAAGCAGAATTTCGTGTCATGAAGCACTTGAAATAGAAGTGCCTTTCCTTGTCCTCCCTCCTCCTCGCAAAGAATAAACCTCTGCTTCTCTTGCAGCTTTCTTCCCGCCCCAGGTCTCAGTCAGCCTTCTCTCAAGGGGGTGCTGAGAAGTGTCTCTTGGCTGCTTCTTATGCAGACTGTTTCCTCCTCCGTGTGTGTGTGTGTGTGTGTGTGTGTGTGTGTGTGTGTGTGTGTGTGTGTGTGTGTGTGTGTGTGTGTGTGTGTGTGTGTGTGTGTGTGTGTGTGTGTGTGTGTGTGTGTGTAGGGGGTGGGTGGATGCACTAATTCTGCAGTTTCCTGGTTCTGCGGCCTTGGACCAGAGCCCTGGGAAGCCGGTGGGCTGAACAATGAGAAGCCTGAGCCCAGCGACCTGGCAGGCCTTCCCCAGCTCTTTGTCATTTATTCCACGAAGCCCTCCTCCTCTAGGGAAATCCTGTTGAGACCTCCAAGGAAGAACTGGGAAGCTCTCCATAAACGCTGGCCAATGAGGTTGGTGGCCAGCTCTCTCCAGGGAGGCCGGGGGGCTGTTTCTAAGTGATGCCCTTTCAGCAGTAGGAGGCCTAGTCTTTGAATGAGAAGGAAAATGCACTGTTTGGAAATACTTTAGTTTGGGCCTTATCATGGTGACATGATAAAGTCTATACATGACAACAGACAAGACAGATAGATGTATCTAGGTGTGGGTAGGGGACAGAGAAGGGAAGCCAAATTCTGCACGGGACCGAAGCCATCTGTAGACTTGAGCGTTTCTTTTTTTGGAAGAGTTTGTGACAGAAGAGTTTATAAAATTATGGTTTTTAAGACTTCTTTGAGGAATTAAATAGAGTTTCCTTTGGGGAGTGTTCATGCTGAGTAGTACTCTTGTAAGCTTGGCACCAAGGAGAGGATGGGTGCCTGAGTGAGTTCATCCTGGTATCCTTTAACCTAAACCAAACTCCTCAGGACCTGCCCTGGCCAGTAATTCCTTCACTTCCAGGAACCCCCAACAGAAGGAAAGCTGAAGGAAGAGCAGGTTCGTTCCTGGGCTTTACTCTGTAAATTTACTCTGAAGAGAAAATGGTAGCATGCAAACAAGGTGGTGCTTCGCATGGTGTTGCGCTCCACTGAACTACGTGTAGGAGAGGACCAGCTAGAAAGCCGCCTTTTAAACCTGGAGCTTGTCAGCTTGTATTAGTTTTTGCTTTTACAGAACGACTGGTTTGAAAGGAACGTTTTAACAGCCTGCCCTCTAGTGGCGACCTTGTAGAACCACTCCTGACTTGAGTTGGAAGAGTCACTACAGTCTATTCAGAGGCCCTTGCTCTTTGGAGAAACTTGAGGGTGTACAGCTGTATGTTGCTTGCTTAGGGTGGGTAGGTGCTTTATTCCTTTGACACTCCTGAAAAATGACAGAGTTTGTTTTGGAAAGTTAGGGAGCAGGTGTTAAGCTCCCTTCACCATCTAAGTCCCAATCTTATGGCTGGGACTTTCCAGGTCACTGTAGCAATGTGTACAGGTTGAAGCTGGGCCCTGTCCTCCTGCCTAGGCTCAGACAAAGTTTCTAGACGGGGTGGAGACAGTCTGAAACTGCTAATCTACCAGGCAAGAGGCACTGCCTCGGTCAAAATGCCCAACGAGGAGGGGAGGTGCACTGACCTTTTACACTTTCCCTCCCAGCTCGCCCCTACTCTCCACTGGCACTCTGGAGGCTTCTGTGACACAAGGCCCCAGTGTCCTGATCTGCATCTGTATTCCTCTTCAAGACAAGCAAGTCTCCTGAAACAAAGATTAGCTATTCCTTGTATTCCCTCTAAAAGCACCCCTGTGGAGTGTGCTTTGATCTGAGAATTTGCAACCTTGATTTTAAAGGCTGTGAAGACTGGTAGAGTGTTCCTCACTGTAACTTGTGTTTTAGGAGTTTGTTATAGGTTGCATTGCGTCTTCCAAAAATTCATGTGAAGTCCTAACCTCCAGGACCTCAGAATGTGACCTTATTTGGAAATAGCGTTGTTGCAGACGTAATTACAATGAGGTCATACTGGGTGGGTTCCTACTCCAGTAGATTATTGTCCTTATAAAAAGGGGAAACTTGGACGCAGACATGCACACAGGGAGAAAGCCATATGAACGTGAAGGCAGAGATCAGGCGATGCATCTGTAAGGCAAGGAATGCGAAAGACTGCGAATGGGTCACCAGAAGCCAGGAGAGAGTCATGGAATCGACCCTCCCCCAGAGCCTCCAGAAGGAGCCAACCCTGAACTTTTAGCCTCCAGAATTATGAAACAATAAATTTCTGTGCCTTAAGCCATCTACATTGTGGCTTATTAGGAACCTAATAGAGTTTGAGCAGCTATTGCTGGCTTTCAGGCTGGAAATGGTAGGACCATGTGCTGCTTTTAGCTGGTAGAATGTGTATGTGGCTCTTATTATTTGAGTGGATGCACCCGAACATGGCTAAGGACTTGCTCTCTGTATCTGCTTTCAGCTCTTTGAAAACAGCCTTGATACGTTTTGTGGGGCATTTAAAACAAGGGATGCTTTATTACATGATGATTAAAAATGGTCACACTGGGGTGGAGTCAAGATGCTGTACTAGGAGGATGCAGAATTTGCGTCTCCTTCCAACGAGGGCACCTACCAGGCACCAGTGGGGGACCACGGACACCTAAGGGGACAGGAGGAACCCCCAGCTACCGGGTAGGACGTGGGGCGTGGGGGGAGTGAGGGGGGAGGAGAAGTGGAGGAGGGATGGGACTGGCGCCTCTGAGGGGTGGCTGGGGCAGGGGAGGAGTTCCTACACCCAGCGGGACCCACCCACGGTTAGGGGTCCAGTGGGGACAGGGGAGACCCTGTGGGAGACAGTGGGGGAGGGATGCGAAGGAACAGAAGGGAACGTGGCCTGTGCTTTCCCTGTCCACTTAGGCACCAGGGAGCCTGTTTGGCTCCTGGGCCTAATCCTCTGCCCTCGGAGCCTCCCTCCTGCCACGCAGAGCCCAAGCTCCACCCTTACACCCCCACCCAGGGCCCCACCTCTTCACTTGGAGACCCCCTCCAAGGCGCTGGGCCTAAACCCCACCCACACACCCTCACTCAGGGTCCTACCTCCAAAGTCTGGACCTCCACACCCCAGAGGCCCTCCTTTCCAGGTGCTGCCTCTCCCCTTCCGGAGGTCCTAAGCAGAGGCCCCGCCCCATGCTTGAATGTCGCCCGGCCTGGGTCCCGCCCCACCCAAAACCCTGCCCCTGCCTAAGTTCCACCCCCCCGCCTAAACTCCACCCCCATAGCCAAGGTTTTTTTTTTTTTCTTTTTTCTTGTTCCTGTTTTAGATTGGGGTTCTGTTTTACCTTGTTGATTCTTTTAAATTTTTTATTTTTCCTAACAAATCTTTTATTTTTCTAATTTTATTTTATTCTCTATAATTTGTTATTGCTCTCTCCTTTTGGCTTGTCCCCTCACCCTTTTTTGTTTCTTTTCTCTGTTGTAGTTTTATTTTACCTTGTTGCAGTTGTTTCAATTATAGTTTTATTGTTCCTAATATATTGTAAATTTTTCTACTTGTATTTAGTTTTTTATTCCTCGATATTGTACTGCTCCTTTTTTTTTCTTTCTTCCTTTTTTTTTTTTTTTTTTAATTTACCGCTCCACAAAGCTTGCGGGATCTTGGTTCCCAGGCCGGATGTCGGGCCCGAGCTCCAGTGGGAAGACGTCCAAGTCCAAACCGCTGGACTAACAGAGAACCTCAGACCCCAGAGAATATCAATCGAGTGAGGCCTTCCGGAGGTCCTCATCTCAGCACCAAGACCTGGCTCTATCCAACTGCCTGCAAACTCCAGTGCTGGATGTCTCAGGCCAAGCAAGCAGTAAGACAGGAATACAGCACCACTCATCAAAAAAAAAAAAAAAAAAAAAATTGAAACAACAAAATAATATGTTACAGATGAAAGAGCAAGGTAAAAACCTATAAGACCAAATAAATGAAGAGGAAATAGGCAACCTACCTGAAAAAGAATTCAGAGTAATGATAGTAAAGATGATCCAAAATCTTGGAAGCAGAAAGGAGAAAATACAAGAAACATTTAACAAAAATCTAGAAGAACAAAAGAGAAAACAGTGATGAACAACACAATTACTGAAAATAAAAATGCTCTAGAAGGAACCAATAACAGAATAACTGAGGCAAAAGAACGGATAAGTGAAGAAGAACGGAAGATGAAATGCTGCAAATAACTGAGAGGGAGCAGAATAAAGAAAAAAGAAGGAAAAGAATTCAGGACAGTCTCAGAGACCTCTGGCGCAACATTAAACACACCAACATTCGAATTATAGGGGTTCCAGAAGAAGAAGAGAAAAAGAAAAGGTCTGAGAAAATATTTGAAAAGATTATAGTCGAAAACTTCCCTAACTTGGGAAAGGAAATAGTCAATCAAGTCCAGGAAGCACAGAGAGTCCCACACAGGATAAACACAAAGAGAAACATGCCAAGACACATATTAATCAAACTATCAAAAATTAAATACAAAGAAAAAATATGAAAACAGCAAGGGAAAAATAACATACAAGGGAATCCCCATAAGGTTAACAGCTGATTTTTCAGTAGAAACTCTGCAAGCCAGAAGGGAGTGGCAGGACATATTTAAAGTGATGAAAGGGAAAAAACTACAACTAAGATTACTCTACCCAGCAAGGATCTCATTCAGATTTGATGGAGAAAATAAAACCTTTACAGATAAGCAAAAGCTAAGAGAATTCAGCACCACCCAACCAGCTTTACAACAAATGCTAAAGGAACTTCTCTAGGCAGGAAACACAAGAAAAGGAAAAGACGTACAAAAACAAACCCAAAACAATTGAGAAAATGGTAATAGGAACATACCTATTGATAATTACCTTAAATGTAAATGGATTAAGTGTTCCAACCAAAAGGCAAAGATTGGCTGAATGGATACAAAATCAAGACCCGTATATGTGCTGTCTACAAGAGATCCACTTCAGATCTAAGGACACATACAGACTGAAAGTGAGGGGATGGAAAAAGAGATTCCATGCAAATGGAAATCAAAAGTAAGCTGGAGTAGCAATTCTCATATCAGACAAAATAGACTTTAAAATAAAGACTATTACAAGAGACAAAGAAGGACCCTACATAATGATCAAGGGATCAATCCAAGAAGAAGATATAACAATTGTAAATATTTATGCACCCAACATAGGAGCACCTCAATACCTAAGGCAAATGCTAACAGCCATTAAAAGGGGAAATCGACAGTAACACAATCATAACGGGAATTTAACACCCCACTTTCACCAATGGACAGATCATCCAAAATGAAAATAAATAAGGAAACACAAGCTTTAAATGATACATGAAACAAGATGGACTTAATTGATGTTTCTAGGACATTCCATCCAAAAACAACAGAATACACTTTCTTCTCAAGTGCTCATGGAACATTCTCCAGGATAGATCATATTTGGGTCACAGATCAAGCCTTTTTAGATTTAAGAAAATTGAAATTGTATCAAGTATCTTTTTTGACCACAATGCTATGAGACTAGATACCAATTACAGGAAAAAAATCTGTAAAAAATACAAACAGATGGAGGCTAAACAATACACTATTAAATAACCAAGAGATCACTGAAGAAATCAAAGAAGAAATCAAAAAATACCTAGAAACAAATGACAATGAAAACATGACGACCCACAACCTATGGGATGCAGCAAAAGGAGTTCTAAGAGGGAAGTTTATAGCAACGCAATCCTACCTCGAGAAACAAGGAACATCTCAAATAAGCAACCTAACCTTCCACCTAAAGCAATTAGAAAAACAACAACAACAACAACAACAAAAACCCCAAAGTTAGCAGAAGGAAAGAAGTCATAAAGATCAGATCAGAAATAAATGAAAAAGAAATGAGGGAAACAGTAGCAAAGATCAATAATACTAAAGGCTGGTTCTTTGAGAAGGTGAACAATATTGATAAACCATTAGCCAGACTCATCAAGCACAAAAAGAAGACTCAAATCAACAGAATTAGAAATGAAAAAGGAGAAGTAACAACTGACACTGCAGAAATACAAAGGATCATGAGAGATTACTACAAGCAACTATGCCAATAAAATGGACAACCTGGAAGAAATGGACAAGTTCTTAGAAATGCACAACCTTCTGAGACTGAACCAGGAAGAAATAGAAAATATGAACAGACCAATCACAAGCACTGAAATTGAAACTGTGATTAAAAATCTTCCAACGAACAAAAGCCCAGGAGCAGATGGCTTCACAGGAGAATTCTATCAAACATTTAGAGAAGACGTAACACCTATCCTTCTCAAACTCTTCCAAAATATAGCAGAGGGGCTTCCCTGGTGGCGCAGTGGTTGGGAGTCCGCCTGCCGATGCAGGGGACGCGGGTTCGTGCCCCAGTCCGGGAGGATCCCACATGCCGCAGAATGGCTAGGCCCATGGGCCATGGCCGCTGGGCCTGCGCGTCCGCAGCCTGTGCTCCGCAGTGGAAGAGGCCACAGCAGTGAGAGGCCCGCTTACTGCAAAAAAAATATATATATATATAGCAGAGGGAGGAACACTCCCAAACTCATTCTACAAGGCTGCCATCACCCTGATAGCAAAACCAGACAAAGATGTCACAAAAAAAGAAAACTACAGGTCAATATCACTGATTAACATAGTTGCAAAATTCCTCAACAAAATACTAGGAAACAGAATCCAACAGCACATTAAAAGGATCATACACTATGATCAAGTGGGGTTTATCCCAGGAATGCAAGCATTCTTCAATATACGCAAATCAATCAATGTGATACACCATATTAACAAATTGAAGAATAAAAACCATATGATCATCTCAATAGATGCAGACAAAAGCTTTTGACAAAATTCAACACCCGTTTAAGATAAAAACTCTCCAGAAAGTAGGCATAGAGGGAACCTACCTCAACATAATAAAGGCCATATATGACAAACCCACAGCCAACATCATTCTCAATGGTGAAAAACTGAAAGCATTTCCTCTACAATCAGGAACAAGACAAGGATGCCCACTCTCACCACTATTATTCAATATAGTTTTGGAACTTTTAGGCACACCAATCAGAGAAGAAAAATAAATAAAAGGAATCCAAATCGGAAAAGAAGTAAAACTGTCAATGTTTGCAGATGACATGATACTATACATAGAGAATCCTAAAGATGCTACCAGAAAACTACTAGAGCTAGTCAATGAATTTGGTAGAGTAGCAGGCTACAAAATTAATGCACAGAAATCTCTTGCATTCCTATACACTAATGTTGAAACATCTGAAAGAGAAATTAAGGAAACACTCCCATTTACCATTGCAACAGAAAGAATAAAATACCTAGGAATAAACCTACCGAAGGAGACAAAAGACCTGTATGCAGAAAACTATAAGACACTGATGAATGAAATTAAAGATGATACAAACAGATGGAGAGATATACCATGTTCTTGGACTGGAAGAATCAACATTGTGAAAATGACTATACTACCCAAAGCAATCTACAGATTCAATGCAATCCCTATCAAACTACCACTGGCATTCTTCACAGAACTAGAACAAAAAATTTCACAATTTGTATGGAAACACAAAGGACCTCAAATAGCCAAAGCAATCTTGGGAAAGGAAAACGGAGATGGAGGAATCAGGCTCCCTGACTTCAGACTATAAAACAAAGCTACAGTAATAAAGACAGTATGATGCTGGCAGAAAAACAGAAATATAGATCAATGGAACAGGATAGAAAGCCCAGATATAAACCCACACACATATGGTCACTTTATCTTTGATAAAGGAGGTAAGAGTGTACAATGGGGAAAAGACAGTCTCTTCAATATGTGGTGCTCGGAAAACTGGACAGCTACATGTAAAAGCATGAAATTAGAACACTTCCTAATACCACACACAGAAGTAAACTCAAAATGGATTAAAGACCTAAATGTAAGGCCAGACACTATAAAACTCTTAGAGGAAAACATAGGTAGAACACTCTATGACATAAATCACAGCAAGATCCTTTTTGACCCTCCTCCTGGAGTAATGAAAATAAAAACAAAAATAAACAAATGGGACCTAATGAAACTTAAAAGCTTTTGCACAGCAAAGGAAACCATAAACAAGACGAAAAGACAACCCTCAGAATTGGAAAAAATATTTGCAAATGAAGCAACTGACAAAGGATTAATCTCCAAAATATACAAGCAGCTCATGTAGCTCAATATCAAAAAAACAACAACCCAATCCAAAAATGGGCAGAAGACCTAAATAGACATTTCTCCAAAGGAGATATACAGATTGCCAACAAACACATGAAAAGATACTCAACATCACTAATCATTAGAGAAATTCCAATCAAAACTACAATGAGGTACCAACTCACACCATTCAGAATGGCCATCATCAAAAAATCTACCAACAATAAATGCTGGAGACGGTGTGGAGAAAAGGAAACCCTCTTGCACCATCGGTGTGATTGTAAATTGATACAT
The DNA here is from genome assembly GCF_964374135.1 of Grampus griseus. NCBI lineage: Eukaryota > Metazoa > Chordata > Mammalia > Artiodactyla > Delphinidae > Grampus > Grampus griseus. Next base: position 16,397,532 of record NC_138997.1, on the reverse strand, counting down.
CCACTGTGGAGAACAGTATGGAGGTTCCTTAGGAAACTAAAAATAGAACTACGATATGACCCAGCAATTCCACTACTGGGCATGTACCCTGAGAAAACCATAATTCAAAAAGAGTCATGTACCACAGTGTTCACTGCAGCACAATTTACAGTAGCCAGGACATGGAAGCAACCTAAATGTCCATCGACAGATGAATGGATAAAGAAGATGTGGCATATATATATACAATGGAATATTACTCAGCAATAAAAAGAAATGAAACTAAGTTATTTGTAGTGAGGTGGATGGACCTAGAGTCTGTCATACAGAGTGAATTAAGTCAGAAAGAGAAAAACAAATACTGTATGCTAACACATATATATGGAATCTTAAAAAAAAAGGTTATGAAGAACCTAGCGGCAGGACAGGAATAAAGAGAATGGACTTGAGGACACGGGGAGGGGGAAGGGTAAGCTGGGATGAAGTGAGAGAGTAGCAGTGACATATATACACTACCAAATGTAAAATAGATAGCTAGTGGGAAGCAGCTGCATAGCACAGGGAGATCAGCTTGGTGCTTTGTGACTACCTAGAGGGGTGGGAGGGAGACACGAGGGAGGGGTTATGGGGATATATGTATGCATATAGCTGATTCACTTTGTTATACAGCAGGAACTAACACAACACTGTAAAGCAATTATACTGCAATAAAGATGTTAAAAAAAAAACAATTTGGTACTGAACAAATAAAATATATAAAACTTAAAAAAAAATGGTCACAGTGCAGTATGTATTTCTTTGAAGTAAACCATCTTAAATGCAACTTGTGTGAGTGATTAAAGTCTTACAAATAAAACAGCTAATTTCCATGACTCTGCTTCCTTTAGTCTTGTTAGTTTGTGACCGAATCAGTCCACTACTTCACCAACCCCTGCTGCAAGCCAGCTACCAGAGGTGAATGCATCATCCATCCCTTGACATAACAGGTAACATTCACTGAAAGTTTACTGTGTTCCAGGCACTGTGCTATAAGCACTCTGCATACATTTTTGAGGAAATGTAAACTGCAGGAGAGAAAAAACCCACACTCGTGGAAAATATAAACTTCACCAAGAGCATGTTCCCCAAAGTGGTGCTGGCTGAGATGGGAGGATCACGGGTAATGGAAGAAGGCCTGGAGGAAGAAGAGAGGCCTGACCTGGGCCCTCAGGGAGAGTGGAGGAATGAGGAGGTGAGTGCCACTGGGGAGATGGGGAGGCCCCAGAGCTTCCACAATGCAGGAGTGGGGAGAAGTGCAGGTAAGCCATGAGAAGTTCAGGTACAGAGAGTGCTGGAGTTGTGGCCAGTCTCTGGCCCATGCCAAGCACTCAAAAACTTGCTGAATGATGAGTTGAGATAATTGAGGTGATGGGTATGAATGAAGAGGTGACTGATGCAAAGTAGAAATTAGGGTAAAGCTGGTCAGTGTCTGCAGGTGCAACCCCCCTGCCATCTGGGAATATTTAAAAAATCATTCCAAAAAGTCTGCCAGAATTGTCTATCAAAGCATTCTGTGGAAGGCAAAGTGCCAGTTGCCACACCCCAGGCCTTCTAAAGAAGTCACCATAACTTTACAGGCCACAGGAAATCCTGTGTTTTATCCTTGTTCTGGAATCCACTTTTTTCCCCACCCAGTTCCAGTGTGCCTCTGAAATTTCTATGATCTGGGGGCTGGCATGGAGCTCACCATGTTGCAGCAGGGGACATTGCCCTGAAGCAGGTAGAGGTTGGAGGTGACCAGGTCCTTGCGTTTGACAGTGGTTCTCAGCTCTAGATGCCCATGAGAATCACCCGGGAGCATTACACAAACAAACCACTGTGCAGCCCTTCCCCCCCCCACCCCCTTTTAAAGCTTCCAGGTAATTCTAATGTGCCACCAGGGTTTCTCAAACTTCAATATATATAAATCGCCTGGGTCTTAATTCACCTGGGTCATATTTCACTTTAAATTATCTGGGTCTGATTTAGCCAGTCTTAAGCGGAGCTGGAGAGTCTGAGGCTCCAGCAGGCTCCCAGGTGACACTGATGTCATCTGCAGAACACAGTTTGAGAGGCAAGGACAATCTACAAGTAGGCCTTATTTAGAACCGTGCAAAATTAATACCTTATTGACATTTCTGGGTGATATCTTTCCTAAAACTACTAAGCTGAAATTTTCAAGTCTGGGTAAGAAAATACAGGGTGATTATAAATAGGCAATGGGTATATGTTTGTTAGATACATTTTATTTTGATTACAAAAGAAAAATGTGCTTAATGCAGAAAACACAGGAAAACAGAAAGAGAAATAACATGTATTTTCACCATCTAGAGGCCTATGCTGGTATACATCATCTAGAGGTATGTTCGTGTGTGTCTTTCCATTACTTTTTTGATTGTTTTAAATTGTATAGTACTGTTTATAATGTTCTGTAGTCTGCTCTTTTTTTTTTCTTTTTCAAAACAGAACGTGTTCAATGTCAGTGAATATTCTACACAATAAAAATTTGTGGTCACATAGTATTCTATTGTATAGATCAGGGGTCCTCAAAATGTGGAAATGTGGACAAGGGAATTTTGGGGTTTCCCAAGACCCTCTCAGATAGTCCATAAGCTCAAAATTATTTCATAATGTTGTAAGACATTATTTCCCTTTTTTGATACCATTCTTTCTGAGTGTACAGTGGTGTTTTTCAGAGACTACACGATGACGTGATATCATCACTCTGACAGCTAATGGAATGTGTGTGTATTGAACGTTTCTGTGTTTAAGTATTTCTCCCTTTTAATTTCTGATATAGGAAATACTCATACAAATAACCCACATACACAAAAGTTGTTTAGGGGCTTCAGTCATTGTTCAAAGTGTAAAGGGGTCCTGAGACCAAAAAGTTTGGGAACTCCTGGTGTAGATAAACTATAATTTAATTAACCAACCCATCACTATTAGAAATTTAGGCTCTTCCCCATTAAATAACTTTTTTTTTGAATTTTGTTATTTTTTTATACAGCAGGTTATTAGTTATCTATTCTATAAATATTAGTATATATATGTCAATCCCAATCTCCCAATTCATCCCACCACCAGCCACCCACCTGCTTTCCCCCCTTGGTGTCCATACGTTTGTTCTCTACATCTGTGTCTCTATTTCTGCCTTTCAAACCAGTTCATCTGTACCATTTTTCTAGATTCCACATATATGCGTTAATATACAATATCTGTTTTTCTCTTTCTGACTTCACTCTGTATGACAGTCTCTAGGTCCATCCACGTCTCTACAAATGATCCAATTTCGTTCCTTTTTATACCTGAGTAATATTCCATTGTATATATGTACCAAATCTTCTTTATCCATTCGTCTGTCGATGGGTATTTAGGTTGCTTCCGTGACCTGGCTATTGTAAATAGTACTGCAATGAACATTGGGTGCATGTGTCCTTTTGAATTATGGTTTACTCTGGGTATATGCCCAGTAGTGGGATTGCTGGATCATATGGTAATTCTATTTGTAGTTTTTTAAGGAACCTCCATACTGTTCTCCATAGTGGCTGTATCAATTTACATTCCCATCAACAGTGCAAGAGGGTTCCCTTTTCTCCACACCCTCTCCAGCATTTGTTGTTTGTAGATTTTCTGATGATGTCCATTCTAACTGGTGTGAGGTGATATCTCATTGTAGTTTTGATTTGCATTTCTCTAATAATTAGTGATGTTGAGCAGCTTCTCATGTGCTTCTTGGCCATCTGTATGTCTTCTTTGGAGAAATGTCTATTTAGGTCTTCTGCCCATTTTTAGACTGGGTTGTTTGTGTTTTTAACATTGAGCTGCATATATTTTTTGGAGATTAATCCTTTGTCCATTGATTTGCTTGCAAATATTTTCTCCCATTCTGAAGGTTGTCTTTTCGTATTGTTTATAGTTTCCTTTGCTGTGCAAAAGCTTTAAAGTTTCATTAGGTCCCATTGGTTTATTTTTGTTTTTATTTCCATTACTTTAGGAAGTGGGTCAAAAAAGATCTTGCTGTGCTTTATGTCAAAGAGTGTTCTTCCTATGTTTTCCTCTAAGAGTTTTATAGTGTCTGGTCTTACATTTAGGTCTTTAATCCATTTTGAGTTTACTTTTGTGTATGGTGTTAGAAAGTGTTCTAATTTCATATTTTTACATGTAGCTGTCTAGTTTTCCCAAAACTACTTATTGAAGAGACTGTCTTTTCTCCATTTTATATTCTTGCCTCCTTTGTCATAGATTAGTTGACCATAGGTGTGTGGGTTTATCTCTGGGCTTTCTATCCTGTTCCATTGATCTATATTTCTGTTTTTGTGCCAGTACTATACTGTCTTGATTACTGTAGCTTTGTAGTATTGTCTGAAGTCAGGGAGTCTCATTCCTCCAGCTCAGTTTTTTCCCTCAAGATGGCTTTGGCTATTTGGGGTCTTTTGTGTCTCACTACAGATTTTAAGAATTTTTGTTCTAGTTCTGTAAAAAATGTCATTGGTATTTTGATAGCGATTGCATTGAATCTGTAGATTGCTTTGGGCAGTATAATCATTTTCACAGTATTGATTCTTCCAATCCAAGAACATGGTATATCTCTCCATCGGTGTGATCTTTGATTTCTTTCATCAGTGTCTTATAGTTTTCTGCATACAGGTTCTTACCTCCTCAGATAGGGTTATTCCTATGTATTTTATTCTTTTTGTTGCAACGGTGAATGGGATTGTTTCCTTAATTTCTCTTTCTGATCTTTGGTTTTTAGTGTACAGGAATGCAAGAAATTTCTTTGCATTAATTTTGTAGCCTGCAAATTTACCAAATTCATTGATTAGCTCTAGTAGTTTTCTGGTAGCATCTTTAGGATTCTCTACATATAGTATCATGTCATCTGCAAACAGTGACAGTTTTACTTCTTCTTTTCCAACTTCTATTCCTTTTATTTCTTTTTCTTCTCTGATTGGCGTGGCTAGGACTTCCAAAACTATGTTGAATAATAGTGGCAAGAGTGGGCATACTTGTCCTGTTCCTGATTGTAGAGGAAATAAATGCTTTCAGTTTTTCAGCATTGAGAATGATGTTTGCTGTGGCTTTGTCGTATATGGCCTTTATTATGTTGAGGTAGGTTCTCTCTATGCCCACTTTCTGGAGAGTTTTTATCATAAATGGGTGTTGGATTTTGTCAAAAGTTTTTCTACATCTATTGAGATGATCATATGGTTTTTATTCTTCAATTTGTTAATATGGTGTATCACATTGAGTGATTTGTGTATATTGAGGGATCCTTGCATCCCTGGGATAAATCCTGCTTTATCATGGTGTATGATCCTTTTAATGTGTTGTTGGATTCTGTTTGCTAGTATTTTTTTTGAGAATTTTTGCATCTATATTCATCAGTGATATTAGTAATTTTCTTTTTTTGTAGTTTCTTTGTCCGGTTGTGGTATCAGGGTGATAGTGGCCTTGTAGAATGAGTGTGGGTGTGTTCCTTCCTCTGCAATTTTTTGGAAGAGTTTGAGAAGGATGGGTGTTAGCTCTTCTCTAAATATTTGATAAAATTCACCTGTGAAGCCATGTGGTCCTGGATTTTTGTTTGTTGGAAGATTTTTTTTTATAAATTTATTTATTTGATTTTTTATTTTTGTCTGTATTGGTTTTTCTTTGCTGTGCGTGGGCTCTCTCTAGTTGTGGTGAGTGGGGGCTACTCTTCGTTGTGGTATGCAGGCTTCTTATTGTCGTGGCTTCTCTTGTTGTAGAGCACGGGCTCTAGGCACGAGGGTTTCAGTAGTTGTGGCTCGTGGGCTCTAGATGGCAGACTGAGTAGTTGTCACACACGGGCTAAGTTGCTCCGCGGCATGTGGGGTCTTCCCATACCAGGGGTCAAAGCTGTGTCCCCTGCATTGGCAGGTGGATTCTTAACCACTGCACCACTAGGGAAGCCCTGTTGGAAGATTTTCAATCCCAGTTTCAATTTCATTACTTGTGATTGGTCTGTTCATATTTTCTACTTCTTACTTGTTCAGTCTTGGAAGGTTATACCTTTCTAAGAATTTGTCCACTTCTTCCAGGTTGTCCATTTTATTGGCATAGAGTTGCTTGTAGTAGTCTTTTATGATGCTTTGTATTTCTGCAGTGTCCGTTGTAACTTCTCATTTTTCATTTCTAATTTTATTGATTTGAGTCCTCTCCCTCTTTTTCTTGATGAGTCTGGCTAAAGGTTTATCAATTTTGTTTATCATCTCAGGGAACAAGCTTTTAGTTTTATTGATTTTTGCTGTTGTTTTCTTTGTTTCTATTTCATTTATTTCTGCTCTGATCTTCATGATGTCTTTCCTTCTACTAACTTTGGGTTTTTTTGGTTCATATTTCTTTAGTTCCTTTAGGCGTAAGCTTGGATTTTTTATTTGAGATTTTTCTTGTTTCCTGAGGTAGGATTGTATTGCTATAAACGTCCCTCTTTGAACTGCTTTTGCTGCATCCCATAGGTTTTGGATCATCGTACTTTCATTGTCATTTGTCTCTACGTAGTTTTTGATTTCCTCTTTGATTTTTCAGTGATCTCTTTGTTACTGAGTAACGTATTGTTTAGCCTCCATGCGTTTGTGTCTTTTTACGTTTTTTTCCCTCTAATTTATTTCTAATCTCATAGTGTTGTGGTCAGAAAATTGATATAATTTCAATTTTCTTAAATTTACCAAGGCTTGATTTGTGACCCAAGATGTGATCTATCCTGGAGAATGTTCCATGTGCACTTGAGAAAAAAGTGTAATCTGCTGTTTTCAGATGGACTGTCCTATAAATATCAATTAAATCTGTCTGGTCTATTGTGTCACTTAAAGCTTGTGTTTCCTTATTCATTCTCTGTCTGGATGCTCTGTCCATTGGTGTAAGGAGGTGTTAAGTCCTCCACTATTGTTGTGTTACTGTCGATTTCCTGTTTTATAGCTGTTAGCATTTGCCTTATGTATTGAGGTGCTCCTGTGTTGGGTGCATATATATTTATGATTGTTATATCTTCTTCTTGGATTGATCCCTTGATCATTATGTAGTGTCCTTCCTTGTTTCTTGTAACATTCTTTATCTTAAAGTCCATTTGGTCCGATATGAGCATTGCTACTCTAGCTTTCTTTTGATTTCCATTTGCATGGAATATCTTTTTCCATCCCCTCACTTTCAGTCTGTATGTGTCCTTAGGTCTGAAGTGGGTCTCTTGTAGACAGCATACATATGGGTCCTGTTTTTGTATCCATTCATCAAGCCTTTGTCTTTTGGTTGGAGCATTTAATCCATTCACATTTCAGGTAATTATCGATATGTATGTTCCTATTCCCATTTTCTTAATTGTTTTGTTTTTGTTTTTGTAGGTCCTTTTCTTCTCTTGTGTTTCCCACTTAGAGAAGTTCCTTTAGCATTTGTTGTAGAGCTGGTTTGGTGATGCTGAATTCTCTTAGCTTTTGCTTGTCTGTAAAGCTTTTGATTTCTCCATTGAATCTGAATGAGATCCTTGCCAGGTTGAGTCATCTTGGTTGTAGGCTCTTCCCTTTTATCACTTTAAGTATATCATGTCACTCCCTTCTGGCTTGTAGAGTTTCTGCTGAGAAATCAGCTGTTAACCTTATGGGAATTCCCTTGTATATTATTTGTCATTTTTCCCTTGTTGCTTTTAATAATTTTTCTTTGTGTTTAATTTTTTTCAATTTGATCACTATGTGTCTCAGTGTGTTTCTCCTAGGGTATCCTGCCTGGGACTCTGCGCTTCCTGGACCTGGGTGGCTGTTTCCTTTCCCATGTTAGGGAAGTTTTCAACTATAATCTCTTCAAATATTTTCTCAGCTCCTTTCTCTCTCTCTTCTCCTTCTGGGACCCCTATAATGCAAATGTTGGTGCATTTAAAGTAGTCCCAGAGGTCTGTTAGGCTGTCTTCATTGCTTTTCATTCTTTTTTCTTTATTCTCTTCTGTGGCAGTGAATTCCACCATTCTGTTTTACAGATCACTTATCTGTTCTTCTGCCTCAGTTCTTCTGCTATTGATTCCTTCTAGTGTATTTTTCATTTCAGTTATTGTATTGTTCATTTCTGTTTGTTTGTTCTTTAGTGCTTCTAGGTGTTTGTTCCTTAATTCTTCTAGGTCTTTTTTAAACATTTCTTGCATCTTCTTGATCTTTGCCTCCATTCTTTTTCTGAGGTCCTGGATCATCTTCACTGTCATTATTCTGAATTCTTTTTCTGGAAGGTTGCCTATCTCTACTTCATTTATTTGTTTTTCTGGCGTTTTATCTTGTTCCTTCATCTGGTACATAGTCCTCTGCCTTTTCATTTTGTCTATCTTTCTGTGAATGTGGTTTTCGTTCCACAGGCTGCAGGATTGTAGTTCTTCTTGCTTCTGCTGTCTGCCCTCTGGTGGATGAGGCTATCTAAGAGGCTTACTGGTAGGAGTAAGCCTACCAGTAGGCTTACTGGTAGGAGGGACTGGTAGTGGGTAGAGCTGGGTGTTTTTCTGGTAGGCAGAGCTAAGTAAAACTCTAATCCGCTTGTCTGCTGATGGGTGGGGCTGAGTTCCTTACCTGTTGGTTGCTTGGCCTGGGTGACCCAGCACTGGAGCCCACAGACACTTTGGTGGGGCTAATGGGGTCACAGCAAGGAGTACTTCCCAGAACTTCTGCTGCCAGTGTCCTTGTCCCCACGGTGAGCCACAGTCATCCCCTGCTTCTGCAGGAGACCCTCCAACGCTAACAGGTAGGTCTGGTTCAGTATCCTATGGGTCCTGATGTGCACACTACTTTGTGTGTGCCCTCCAATAGTGGAGTCTTTGTTTCCCCCAGACCTGTCAAAATCCTGCAGTCAAATCCTGCTAGCCTTCAAAGTCTGATTCTCTGGGAATTCCCCCTCCCATTGCCAGACCCCCAGGTCAGTAAGCCTGATGCAGGGCTCAGAACCTTCACTTCTGTGGTATAATTGTTCTCCAGTTTGTGAGACACCCACCCAGCAGTTATGGGATTTGATTTTATTGTGATTGCGCCCCTCCTACCATCTCATTGTGGTTTCTCCTTTGTCTTTGGATGTGGGGTATCTTTTTGGTGAGTTCCAGTGCCTTCCTTTTGATGATTGTTCAGCAGTTAGTTGTGATTCCGGTGTCTCTCAAGAGGGAGTGAGTGCACATCCTTTTACTCCACCATCTTGAACCAGTCTCCACAGTGAACTTTCTTATATATTTCTTATACTTTGCACATTGATAGAGCCCTAGTAGTGGAATGACTGGATCAAAGGATTAAAAACATCTCATTTGTGGCACTAAATGAATACCTTACCATAGACATTTAAATTTTAAAGTGAAAATTGTTTAAGTCAAGATTTGCACCCAAATCAAGAGGAAAGATTAATGTCTCCAGATTAGCATTTTTGTTTACGTAACAAAAATAGAATTCCAGTTACACCACAAACCCAGACCTGTTGCAATGGAGGTATTTAATTACCATTGTGGTGTCTGGAGTGCAGAGCTGCATGCTCTACCCCTGTCTTCTGCTTGGAGTGTGAGAACTTAAATGAGAAAACGGCTCTCAAGGTTCTGTCAGGCCATTTTAGGAAAGATCATCTCAGGACTCTGGCTTCATGTTCTAATTTAATTTCTACTGATGCTAATTGGTAATGAGGACTCTTAGCACACTTTTTTTTTTTTAAACAAGAAAAAAAGCATACAAATTTAATTTTTTTGCATGTACATGGGAGTCTTCAACAGGAAAATGAAGACCAGAAGTCATTAGGACCAAAAGCTTAAATACCTCGTTACACAGCGAACAATAAATTGTGGGGATGTGACAAGACAGAGGGGCTGGTGCTATGAGCAGTATATTGTGGGACAGTCACTAGCAGCTAAATGCGGGAAACGAATGGAAGGTCATTTTAGTAGGTGTGTTTGTACAGGTGCATTTCGGCATTGCCTCCCAGTCTCTGGTGATATGAATGTTCTTCCTGGTACAGGGAGGGCACCTTTCTCAGGGGAAATTTCATGTCCTGCTTTTAGGTAGAAAGGGGGAGTCCCAGAGCCCTCCCTGTGTCTGCTGTTTCTCAAGCTTAGTGCACATTTTTTGAGCCTCACGTATATCAAACATTCTACTAAGTTCTAGAGCGAGAGAGGGAAGAGCGGGAGGTACTAAAACCAGAACGAAGAGTAAGGCAGGGCTTACTCCTTTCACTGCAGTGCAGAGCAAAGGCTGGAGGAGATTTGATTCCTTTATTGACTCTGTCAGGGAAAGACCTGGAGTCAAGCTGGACATGGGAACAAATGCCTTAATGACTCGGTCTCTGGGGAGAACCTAGGAGGCTGGTCAGTCACTAAGCCTGAAGAATATCGTACAATCTGTACTCAGTGAAAAAGCTCCTCAGGTTGCTTTAGCAAAGGAAACCCATGCGTGGCAAAGTAAGAAAGTCACAGACAGTGTGTGTGCTGGTTGGACTCAGAGCTTAGCCACTGGTTATAGTGTGGGTGTGACCTTAGACACGTGACTTTCTCTCTCCTATCCTCAGAGCCTCCCTCATGAGATGGAGATAGTCATGCCTATACCACAGGGATGTTGCAAAGATGAAAAGTGTCGAACTGCCCTTCTTCCCCAAATCCCATTCATGCTTCAGATCTCACCTAAATCAGCTTTCTCAGGGAGCTCTGTTAGCCCCCTCCTCTCCACACCAAGATGTGCTCCTGCAGCATCCTCTCTGGAAGAACTTACCTGATTGGCATCTCTTTTCCGTGGAATCAGGAACCTCTATGTCTCTAGCACCCAGACCAGGCTACTGCTTTGAGCAAGCCAAAGGGGATGAGCATACCTTTGTTTCTGTGTAGAGAGTATGTGCTCACCTAACGGATGGACTTTTATTCTGAAAAAGAAAACTGTTTCTATTTTCCTGTAATATGGCTTTTTCAAAGAGGAACTGACCCTGGCATCTGTCAGCCAACCCTGGATGGGCTCAGGCCTGTGCACTGAGTACAGCAAGTGCCTAATCCTCCCAGGGCACCTCCATCTCCCCCGCCCACCAATCCTGTTTAAGCATCAAACAGGAAAGGCAAAGGTGGGTAAGGATTAAGCCTTGGAAGACATTATTTTGCTAATGAATTCTGAGTTTTTTCCAGGCTTGCAGGATTTCTGAACTCAACATTTTTTGAAAGAGCTATGTTGCCAGGAGGTGGGATCACAGTTAAGCTGAGAAAAACTCGTGCAGGACTGCCAGACTGAATTGAGACCCTCATGAATCTCATGCTTTTAGGTTCAACCAGTAGTAACAGTGTATGTGCTGGAGGACTTCCCTGGTGGCGCAGGGGTTAAGAATCCTCCTGCCAGTGAACGGGACACAGGTTCGGTCCCTGGTCCAGGAAGATCCCACATGCCATGGAGCAACTAAGCCCGTGAGCCACAACTACTGAGCCTGCGCTCTAGAGCCTGTGAGCCACAACTACTGAGCCCATAAGCCACAACTACTGAAGCCCGCATGCCTAGAACCCATGCAACGCAACAAGAGAAGCCACTGCAATGAGAAGCCCGCGCACCACAACGAAGAGTAGCCCCCACTCGCCGCAACTAGAGAAAGCCCGCGCACAGCAACGAAGACCCAGTGCAGCCGAAAATAAATTTTTTTAAAAAAAGGTGTATGTGCTGGAGTAGGTGGCTACCCTTCATGTCCTGCAGGGCAAAGGGAGACCAAGCTTTCCAAGACAAGCGGAAGTCATGAGTCAGCCATGACTGTAAGGCTGTCACTTGGACACATGGAAAGCTTACAAGGAAGGCTCTGTGCCCCTCAGGAATGCAGCAACTCCCTTCGCCTTCTCTAGATGCTCAGGGCCCCAGACTATCAGCAAGAGGCTCCTGACGCCCGGGCCTTCCATCAGGGTGATGGAGGACAGGCTGCTGTGGTGGATGGTTGTTTCCGGGCTGTGCCCAGTAAGACTAAGCAAGCGTGAGGGTATCCAGGTGACTTCTCCAGAGGATGTGTCAGGCAGCATAGATTCCAGGTAGTTCAGGGTACCATTCTGGGAGATGTCTACCATAGACCACATCTGGAGTTGAACAGCTCAGGAAGTTGGCTTGCTCTAAGTGCAGCAGTTTACTTGGCAAGTGATAATGGGTCCCTGGGTCAGAAGTGAGGGGCCTCAAAAAGGATGGAAGTAGAATAGTAATCCTGGGTTACTGATGCAGTAAACGGCCACCTGCTTGCCCAAATAGGATGATGACCCTTTTGTTGGCTAGGTCAGCCTCTCTCTGAGGACTTTAAGGAAAGTTTGCTTGCCCTTCATTCTAATAGAACAATGCTTTTCCATTCTGGCTGCAGATTGGAAATCACCTTTGGAGCTTTAAGAAATTCAGATGTCCAGGCTCCAGCTCCAAAGATTTGATTCTGTAAGTTTTGGGTAAATCACCCCTTTTTCTTTTCTTAGAGGGGTCTGTTGGTGTCTCTTGGGGACTCCGATGTGACACAATGCCATGTGAATTAGGAAGCGCTGAAGGGAGGGCTGTGGGCTGAGGGGCTCCGTCTGTGTGTGGGTTAGCACCTGCAGTGAAGGCTCAGCTGGAATGAGGAAGTGCCCCCTGGACGTCTCCTCAAGGTCCCTAAGCACCTCAGCCCAGCTCACGTTCCTTTACAGGAGGCTGCTCCTCCTTTGTTCCTGCTCTCAGTTCACGGCGCCACTGCCCTGTCTCCCAGCGCAGACATTTGGGAATCATCTTTTTTTTTTTTTTTTTTTTTTTTTGTGGTACAAGGGCCTCTCACTGTTGTGGCCTCTCCTATTGCGGAGCACAGGCCGCGGACGCGCAGGCTCAGCGGCCATGGCTCATTTTCCCGGACGGGGGCACGAACCCATGTCCCCTGCGTCGGCAGGCGGACTCCCAACCACTGCGCCACCAGGGAGGCCCTGGGAATCATCTTTGATTCCAATCTCCACCCCACACACATATCTTAGACCTTCGCCGTCTCTCTATTCCTAGTTCAAGTACCAAGAACTGTGAAGGCTCAGAGGCTTTACCTTCTCGCAGGCTAACTGCTTAGCTTGCCTCGGTTTCACCAATGCTCGCAGGAGGCGTGAGACTTCTGGGTCAGAGACAAAGGACGGCCTTGCAGATGGTGTGAGCTTCATGTTTGTGATAGTTCCTGAGCCCCTAGTCCCTCAGAGGACAGTGACCCAGGTGGCTACTGCACACACACTGTCTCTGCTGCAAGGTGCACTGAGCTCAGGGATCCCCCAACTTTTTTTTTTTTTTTTTTTTGCTGCGCCTCCTGGCTTGCGGGATCTTAGTTCCCTGACCAGGGATCAAACCCAGGCCTCAGCAGTGAAAGCCTGGAGTCCTAACCACTGGACCGCCAGGGAATTCCCAGGTATCCCCCAACTTTCTAAGGAGTCTGCAAACAATCCCGACCAAACTTTGCCCCGAGGGAGGTGTTTTTAATTATCTCACACAGTACAAAAGTATGCCCCTGCCCTCAGAAGGAGACCCTATCTCTATCTTACAAGGCTGTTACATAAACATCCTCGAAGAGATAGTTTGAGATGAAAGCTCTTCACAGAAGTATAGAAACATGAGACACCCATGGAGAATTGTCTCCCGACACTAGGAACTCATCACAATTACCTATGAATCTCTGCTATTAGTCTCTCTTCCACTAGCAATAGTTCTGGTTCTAGATCAAAACATAAAGCAAATATGCCGATCGTCTGTTTAAACTTTGGTTTTCCACTACATAATAACAAGTTAAAATGTCTAAGGCCCCATCCCATCTGGTCTGCTCTGCTCTATTTCTCCTTCCCTATCTCTTTACTTCTACTCTGCTTTCACAGGTAGCTTCTGCTCCAGGATGCTCGGAGCTGAGTCGTCTCTCTACAGAACCCCTATGACTCTGTTTATACGTCAGTTAATATCCTTACTTGTTTGCTTTACTATGGTAGTCAGATAAATATGTTTCTCATCTTCTCCCCCAATGGAACCTATCTATCTCCTTGTTCTATCCATAGTCCAACATGGTGCCTGATGTACCCAGTATGTGCTCAGTAGATCTTTGTGTAGTGAGGAAGGCTGCTAGGTCAGCAAGTCAGGCTGTTTGGGGTTTTTCTGAACTTTGAGGGTTAAAGCTGGCAGCCCCAGTTGTTTCAGTCCTCTGGGCTTTGTTTTCCTGAGTTCTGTGGCCATAACCTGTAAGCATAAAAAGTTGTTCCAGGGAGGTCTTGATGCTTTAGTGACTAGCCATGTGAATCAAGATTTCATTCCAATCCAAACAACAGAATACCTTGCTCTAGGGGTTTAAACAGGTAGGTGTGTGTCCCCTGCATTATCTGAGGTTCCTCAGTACAGGGCTGATCCTTCGGTTCATTGTGGGATCCAGGTTCTTTCCACCTTTCTGCTCCACTGCGCTTAATGTGGAGGCTTTCATTCTCATGCTCATACTTCCTGGCTGCAAGAGGGCTCCTGCACTTCTGGGGCCCATAGCAACATCTGAGGTAGGGAAAAGGAAGAAAATGAAAAGGTGAAGGGCCAAAGGCCTTCCAGCAGGTCTCTGCCTTTTTGTTTACTAACGGATGCCCTTCCCATGAACTTCTATAGAGTGGTAACACCGACTTCGAAAGCCAGGGAATTGGAGTATTTTAAGCTTGGTACATTGTCCTCCTGAACAAAATTGGGTTCTGTAAATAGGGCAGAAGGGGTAGCTGGATATTGGGTAAATAACTTGCAATATCTGCCCCAAAGACAGATGTCCCTTTTCTTTTTGTCTTTGTATTGTTTTTTGTCTTTGCATTGTTCTTTTTAAAAAATTTTATTTCATTGAAGTACAGATTGCTTTACAATGTTGTGTTAGTTTCAGGTGTACAGCAGAATGATTCAGTTATACATATACGTAATACTTTACATCTGCTAATCTGTAGTTTATTTATTGGTCCTACCGACGTGAGCTTTTGCCCAGGCCCACTGTTCCTGTGTCCGATGACTTTGTGGACATTCATGTCCTGAGTCCTGAATGATTTTTCCTTCCTCTTTCCCTTTCATGCGCTGCCTTGTCTTCTCAGAAACTGAAGGCATTTTTGTTTGTTTGTTTGGGTCTCTTACTGATATTATATTCCTCTTCAACCATGGCAGGGAGGTGGGGAGTTCCGGCATTTTTTGGTCCTGGGTTAGTCACCTCTAGAGAAAACAAGGTTTGGCAACCATTCCTGTGCTGTAGCCGCACTTTAGCTCCTGGTCTGTGCATTCCCTGGCGGTCTGAGGCACGGAGACTTACCCGGGCCTCCGCACGCTGGGGGATATGAGGAACATGCTCTCCTTTGGTGCGTTATGTCAGTGAAACATTTAGGAGCAGGCTGTTTCTCTTCAGGGGTGTTTCAGCTGAGTGGATTGAAAGTTTTAATTGTCTGAGCCTCTTTAAATGAGGAGACTCATAGCTGAAGGGTTGGCTACAAAGAGGAAATTGTGGTTGATCAGGTTATCCCGGGAGTTTGGCAGGTGTTAGAATTCTCTGCTTCTCAAAGAGCAGAGTGTAATCGCTTGCGTTAGCAGGGTCGCGTATTCCATAAGAGCTCCTGAATCATGGGATAAAGGGGGTGGGGAAGATATTTTTGGCCTCAGGAGAAGGGCTGCATTCCTGATCCAGCCAAGAAAGGATGTCCTAAATTCCTACAGTCCCCTCAGGGTGCTGCCAGCCTCAGCCCACTTCTATCAGCAGGATGGCGTGGGTACGGCTTACAGCTGTTTGGGTTTCCAAGATTCCTGACACTTGACAGTGAGACTGCAGCTGTCACTGGCCTTCAGAATGTCGAGTCTTTTCTCTGAGGGGATAAAAACAATCCAAGTTTGCACAGGTCATAAACATGCCCTGGGGTCAAGTATTTGGACCTCTGTTTGACAAGCCCCTTCCCATGGCGCTGCTTCTCTTCCCCTAAAAATCCCCACCCCTTCTGCTCTGGAAGCAGACAGACCACACGTGAGGTCTCCACAGGGTCAAGCCACGCAGGCTTCCGGGGGCTCTGGAGTTGAGGGGAACAGGGCGGGGTGGGCCAGGTGGGGCCTCTAACAGGCTGGAGACGCACGCCCTGCCCAAAGGCACAGGGCCACAGCCACACACCGCGCTCCTGGGATGCAGAATGCCTGGTTGCCAGCTCTCCCCCTTTTAAAAGAAAAGTCAAATAACTAGATTTTTATGCAAAATCATCCAAAATTTCAGTGTTTACAGCTGTTTGTTTTCTTCTTTCTTTTTCAAAATACCATGTGGAACAAACACAGATGTATGAAGGCCCCCAGTCTGCTGTGGTCTCTAGAGGAAGAACTGGGTTAGCCAGGTCACAGATGCCTCAGGAGTGTTAAATGAGGACTCTTGTGGAAGAAGAGGCCCTGCACCCCTCTCTCCTCTCTCCATGTGAGTGGTGCCTGGAGTGTGTTCATCACTTGGAACCAATCAGAATGGCGGTTCACAGGCTTGGCAACAGGTGCAGAAGTGTTGGGAGAGGTGGATGACAGTGCTAAGAGGCAATTAGACTCCAATTAGCTAAACACCAGCTCCAGTGGGTACTTGGAGGTGTGCCCTGTGCCACCTCTTTTTAGAGGCCCTCTCTGATACATCTGGTAAGCGGCGCTGGTGAAGGGTGCGTGGGTGTAGCTGATCTAAGGCCCGGATGCCAGGAGGGAGGTGCGGCCACCCCACCCTTGTGACGCCACTACCCCTTGTGGTGGGTCCCCTTAGGAGACTAGCAAGCACTTTGCAGGAGCAGAGCGTCCAGGAGGTGACACGTACAAGTGGATCAGGAGGAGGCCGAATTGAGAAATTGATAAGGGCTCTTGAAGAAGAAAGGAATGGAGTTTTAAATTTAGGATTAGGGGCAGAAAGCAGAGGGGACTTACAGGTCAGATGTTTTGAGTTGAGCATCTGCAAATGCTCACGACTTAGCATTTGAGGTTTGTTTTTCAAAACCTGGAATATGTCTCTAATGTCCAGATGTGGGAAAACGGCTAAGTAAATTACGGTGCTTCCATATAACTGGAGAATATGCAGCCATTAAGAATGAGGTTATGAGACAGTTCTTAGTAATGTGGAAAAATGCTTATTGTGTACATGGAAAAAAAAGGAGGTAGCTGCATGTGGCATAACACTTCAACTATGTAAAATATGCAGGCACACAGGGCAACTGCTGTGGAGAGCACGCCAGAACACCCTTGCGAAACTGCCTCAGATGAAGCCTGCCTTTTACAGAGTAAGGGCCCACCAAATCAGGTTACAAACGCCCAGAGGTACAGGTAATCTCTGCTTTCCATCTCTTGCTTTTCTTTGGTCAGTGCAGGGGAAGGCCCTGCGTCTCACAGTGCCCCTGATAAGGGGAACAAGAGGGCAAGGGGTAGGAGAGGGGGAAGCAGAGGATGTAACATTGTGTAGATTGTGCTATTATGAAGCTCAGTGGTCACTTTGCTGTGTCACTTCCCCTAACTTCTACTGGGCACCAGGGGATGAGGGGTGTGGGTGAAAAGAGTGGAATATGAGTCATTAATAACTCCTTCCATACTTACCTGCACGAAAAGGGAAGTCATTATAGGAGAGGCATGGTGGAGAGTGGGATACATTCTAGAACCATTAAAAAAACGGAGGGTGAGGGGGAAGGAACTGTGTACGGATAGTCGGCACCAACTGAAGTTAGGGACTATTTTGGGTTCCTGCAGAGATGAGTCTAAAATCAAAGCCGCTCTGGTTAATATTTCCTCCCCGTGGTTCCCTCTGATTAGGGCAGCACTTTATCTTTTACTGTTGGGTTGCAATCTTAAGAGTATGATTCAACCTTTACCTCCTTCATAAGTTCTAGGTAATCGCAGGTATTCATCTGATGTGCTTATGTTAGACACGGGGAAGAACGGAGCGCCGAGAAGCAGAGCAGACATCCCTGAAGAGCGCTCAAGGTCAAAGGCAGCTGACCTTCTCTGGTCCTGGTGGTGGGGTGATGGTGACCGCACGAGAGCTCTGTGAGATGTCCTCAAAGGAGCAGGGGTTTTTCATCTGAGGGCACGGACACCCTAAGGGCAGGGGTGTAGCCAGCTTCCCAGCAGGCTTAGCTCTGTTCTTTGTATGACAGTTCATTAAAAATGAACCAAAGAAACCACAAAAACACCATTTGGCTAGAAAATCCCCAACTTGAAACTTGGCCTATTTTAAAGTAGATATGGTTATAAAATTCAAAGTGAGAATTCATATAGGAATTTATTTTTGACAGTAATCTGAGGGTATAGTTTTTGAGTTTCTTTCCTTCAGGATTCCTGGGAATCAATAAATGACAAAATAACTACTGCAATAGTAAGTGATATCTGTCAAGTATACTTAAAAATCAGATTTTTTAAAAAACTTAAGTACAGTTGATGTACAATATAATGTTTCAAGGGTACCACATAGTGATTTGACATTTAAATACATTATGAAATAATCACCATGTCTAGTAACAAGTTATTACAATACTATTGACTATATTCCCTATGCCGTGTATCACATCCCCGTGACTTTATAACTAGAGATCTGTACCTCTTAATCCCCTTCATCTATTTCATCCAGCTATACACCCCTCTCCCCTCTGGCAACCACCAGTTTGTTCTCTGTATCTGTGAGTCTGCTTCTGTTTTGTTTTTGTTGTTTTTAGATTCCAAGTATAAGTGAATCATATGGTGTTTGTCTTTCTGTCTTACTTCACTCGGCATAATATCCTCTACATCCAGCCACGGTATTGCACATGCTGAGAGTTCACTCTTTTTTTATGACTGAGTAATATTTCATTGTAAATACAGTTAACCCTTAAACAACACAGGTTTCAACTGCACGGGTCCACTTATACATGGATTTTTTTCAATAAAAACTACAGTACTACACAATCGGTGGTTGGTTGATTTCACAGATGCAGGACCATGGATACAGAGGGCCAACTGTGGTACTTGAGCATCCATGGAGTTTTGGTATCTGAGGCAGGTCCTGGAACCGATCCCCAGTGGATATCAAGGTACGACTGCATACGCCACTGTATATTCTTTACACATTCATCTATTGATGGACACTTAGGTTGCTTCCATATCTTGAACATAGGGGTGCATATGTCTTTTCAAACTAGTGTTTTTGTGTTCTTTGGGTAAATACACAGAAGGGGAGTTGCTGGATTGTATTGTAGTTCTATTTTAAATTTTTCAAGGAACACTAAATCCAACCCTAGATCTTCTAAAAATATGTATAAAGTTTATATACTGGAAATCTGGGTTAAAGCTTTAAAATTTTTTATCTTGAGATAACAGAAATCTAATAAAGATGTTTTGAATTATTTAATTTAAAAAAATCCCAAACTTGAGACTAAGAGGCTTCAAAGTATGACAGGATTAGGCTTTAAACTTGCTTGATGAAGATTAAAAAACCTAGCTAGTTAATTTTCTTAAAACCTAATCCTGAAACAGAAAATTCTCTATATATGTGACCAACACCAAAACACTATAAAGTTCCACACACCACTGAATGTGGTTTTACCTTCGTATGGTTAAGCAGATTAATGTAAGATTGCACACATGCCTACCAGCAAAACCACAGATCTCTGAGTCATGGATAAGTTCTAAGAATGTACTCTGAGGTTGGGGGTGAATATGAAAATGAAGTTTTTTTTTTTTTTAGATTGTAGATGGTATTTGAATCAAGTCACTTCTCCCCTGAGCCCCTGTGTCCATGACTTAACCATCCTACTTGCTCCATTTTTACTCCTTAAAAGCTGCGTTCATAATGCTGGGGATCAGAGAAACCATTAAAACCACTCGGGAGAAGACATCACCCTGATCCTCCAGTTTGCTTAGGAAGTGGGAGGCTCTACATTTCTCTTTGGACAAATGTGACATCAGGCAGTAGAAAAGCCAGGGACTGAGGAAACGAATGTCAGGAGAACCCAGGCATCAGTTCCTACCTGGCTTAAGTTTGGTCTAATTATAGTTGGTTCCAGTATATAAATGAATTGTTGCCATATTAAATGTCTATCCAGTGTTATAAATAGCAGACAGATGCATATTGTCCATTTCTGAAATGATGACAGATTACAATCTCTGTGGCCATGGCTAAAAAGCTCAATTTGGTAAAAGGGTTTGTTTGTTTTTCTGGGAAGAAACAAAGTAAGGATAAGGAACTTCAAAAAGTCAACTGAGAAGGAAAGAATAAATAAATTGAACTTAGGAGCATAAGTTCCATGCAAAGCTCACTTTTTCCTTCAAATACTGTAGCTTACCATTCATGGCATACAAGGAACTAATAACTTACCCCTGGAAACCTCCAACAAGGGACTCTGCCTGTCTAGTCAAGAAGCATAATGATAAATGAGTGGGTTCTATTACAGGATTCAGAGCACAGTTACCATAAACCTTTATGCAAAACACATAGCATTTATACATAAGAAAAGATGAAAGACATATGAAAAGTATATATATTAAAAAGGTGTATTTTATATGTACTGATAAAAAGTTGGCAGCACTGAAAATGGGAAGGGGGGATTGTTTTGTTTCTATACTGAGGAAAAACTCAGTACTATAGCTTTTATCTATATTGACTTAGTAATAATACTAATAAAAGCTAATATCACTGAGCGAGTACTGTTATTCCCACTTTACAGATGAAGAGGTCTGAGACAGGAAGAGGAAGTACTACAGTGGGAGCTACACTGAAAGGCCTTCTCTGCCCACCTGGCCATCTTAGTTTCAGGGGGAAGGAGGTAAGAGGTTATACACTCTGTATGGAGGATAACTGGGTGCTCCTCAAACTATTAATAGACACTATTAATACATTATTAATACACTATTAATAGAGACAGAGTCTACTATCAAAAAAAATGCTCTGAAGTCAGACAAATATCTAAATGTCAATTTCTCTATCAATCTCTCTAGAACTAATTCTCCTATTTGGCTTTTGTTCTTTGAATTCCTTTAGCCAGGAATCCTGTAGGGGGAAGGTGGGGAATATAGTTTAGGCCATAAGATGTCACAGTTCCCTCCAGCTTTACCGTCAACCCCCGAAAGTTTGAACTGTCACAAAAACCCTGGGAAGGAGGAATTATTAAACTCAATGAGAAAACAGGCCCAGAGAGTTTAAGTAATTGGCAATGGTCACATAGGTAGTAAGTAATAGAATCAGGATGTGACTACGGAAGAGGCAGTATCCAGAGACCTTACTCTTTCCACTTATCACACTTTTCAAATAGTTTCCACAACATTTTAGTAAGACAGACCTTTAAAACATATCTGTGACGCCACATGACATATAATGATGTATCTTTGTATGTAAACTAAGAGATCACATCTGTGAAAAAAAACCCCTCAATTTTCCTGGTTACAGCCATGAAGATTCACCCCAGATATCATTAAGTGCTTTTTTTTTTTTTTTTTTTTGCGGTACGCGGGCCTCTCACGGTTGTGGCCTCTCCCGTTGCAGAGCACAGGCTCCGGACGCGCAGGCTCAACGGCCATGGCTCACGGGCCCAGCCGGTGCGCGGCATGTGGGATCCTCCCGGACCGGAGCACGAACCCGTGTCCTCTGCATTGGCAGGCGGACTCTCAACCACTGTGCCACCAGGGAAACCCCTCATTAAGTGCTTTTTAATAGACACTTGTATGATTCAAATGTATGGCTTCCTAGAGTTAAGAAGTGTCTTTTAAGCTTATTGATTATAGTAACAGCTGGATACAAAGGATAATGCTTACCTGAGTAATAGACATCTTCACCCCTTATGTTCAACAGAATTAGATAATAAGCCTTCTAATGATACCAAGGAGTATTTCTTTTTGAAATCTTCACATGCAGGGGTTTCTCAGAATACTTCACCCTAATGCTTATATCTGAGAGCATTCTGTTCCACCCAAGAGGAAATTGTATTAGAACTGAAAAATTTTGTTCCACATCTCCACTGTTATCAGATAGTATGCTCAAAGCATGTTTTATCAAGGAAGACACAGGATTATGGGCCAGTATTTAATCAATTTTGCTTTGAGCACAGTGAAGTTACACTCTGGGTGGGTGGTTAGGAAGATTCCAAGGAGCTAATGGGACTGGGAGGGAGGAAAGGAGGACATTCCAGTGCATTTCACTCAGACATCTCCTTCCCTCTAAGTTTTGGCCTTTTTGCTTTTCATCTATGCTCTAGTCCTGGCACAAAGTGGTCATGAAAGTTTTGTTTTGCGGCTCCTCCCATCTTTCCCTTAGAATGCACTCTTAGTGAGTAGCAAACTAACGTAAAGGTGGTCTCTAAAACTAAGACCAAGTAGTAGGAGAGGGATGGTATTGTCTGTGGACTCTCACCCACTGCCCTGGCACAGCAGCACATCACCGAGTATGGTGGAGCCCTGTTATCATAAGGGCACAGCCTCTGGTCTGGTCACGCCGCAGAACAACTGGTGATTTGAATTGCATTTTGTTTTGCTGAAGATGAGAGCTCCTAGCATATTAGCAAATTGATTGCTGGCAGCTGTGGCCCAGACAGTATTTTTTTTTTTTTTTTTTTCCTCAAGTCCGTGCTTTTTGGACGCTTCTGTTCTGAGGTTTTCTATATAATGCTTTTCAATACAGACAGATCTTACTATCAAAAAAGGAAAATTCTCTGAAGTCAGACAAATACCTACATCTCAATTTCTCTATCAATCTCTCTAGAAATAGTTCAGGCACTCTGGAAGTTTCATGGAAGTAGGGATTCATTCAACAAATACTTACTGAGCACCAACAATGAGCAGGCACTGTTCTAGGAGCTGGAAATAGAAGTAAAATATACAAATAAACCAAATGATGTCATTACAGTTTATATACTGTTTATTTAGTTATTAATATGGACAGCCTATTATGCAACATTACAGATGTCTTTCAAAATCTAAAATAAAATATAGTCCACTATCCAGCCCAGGAGAAGACAATGAACCAGATCGTTCTTACAGTAAATGTAGCAAAAGCGCTCACAATAATCGTCCTTTGCTTGGACATCAGAGGGAACAGTCACTCAAAAAGTTCTTTACCTCCACTGGGGTTTTAACTTTCTCAAATTACAGCTATTTCAGAGTCAAAAGTCCAACTTCGATCACCCCATAGAGATGCGCAGCATCAATTCTGGAGAGCAAGGAGCCCACCTTACCTTTCAGCCAGTATTTGTCAAACACGGGCATTCGGAGAAGGCAGGTATGTCACAGGGATGTTCGTGTGTTTCAGAGCTCTAAGACCCGTTTGGTGTGGTGGTAGCAGTGAAGAGTGTACTACATTCTGCCAAGGGGGCTTCTGACCTCTTCAGTCTTGGCACTTGGCACTGTCACTTTCCGATAGGCTTTAAGATCCACTGCAGTTCTCTGTGGAAAGTGGAGGTGGGAAACTCTAACAGCTACTGGGATGAGGCCATGTGCAGAATGAACTGGACTGGCTACTATGGCTTTTATGACCTTCCTTTCTTTAGTCTAGACAAACACTTCTTAATCTTTTTTCATATGCCCTGCTAGTTCTCATATAAAATTTAAAAGGGTTAAAAGACCAAGGAAACTTCTTGCTTTCAAGCTGAATGGTGAAAAACAGAAAAAAAAAAAAATCCATTTTCTAAAGAGCTGTACTCAACTTTCTCAGTTGAAAACAAATCCCAAGTGACTTTTAAAGACATGTGGTGAACAATGTTGATTAACTGACAGAAGAAATTCTGAGGTGAAACTGTACATATATCAGAATCTAAAATACAGGCAAAAAACAAGATGTACTAGTATACTA
Organism: Grampus griseus; assembly: GCF_964374135.1. Taxonomy (NCBI): domain Eukaryota; kingdom Metazoa; phylum Chordata; class Mammalia; order Artiodactyla; family Delphinidae; genus Grampus; species Grampus griseus. The sequence goes on along the minus strand of NC_138997.1, from coordinate 16,373,808 downwards.
TTCTTCAACCCCTTAGTTTCATGCTGAAAACTACAAATGTTTTCAGCATCAGGCTACTGATGACGGCCAGTTAAATATGACATAGAAAACCTTAGAAAGTCTTGCCAAGTTTGTGGCAGTTTCAAGAGTCTACAAAGGAAGAAGAAGAAACCAGAGGGTAAAGAGCGAGAGCATTGGACTTTATTTAACTCTAGGTACCATGGGTTTGACATCAGTAGGTAAGACTAATGAATAAGCAGCCATACAGGTTTTTTGGTCACTGTGCTTTCCAAGCACCAAGAAATGGAGCTATTTTTACTATTCAATTCCATCTTTCATAAGCTAGTCAGATCCTGCTGCATTCTCATTTGTTTCTAATTAATTTACCAGTACATTATTATGTAGTCTACCAAGGACGAGGAGCAAGTCATTGTGTAGTACCAAGTTTACGTCATCATCATAGGACTACAACATGCACATTCTACTTAATGTAGCTCAAGCAACAGGAATACAAGGAAACAGTTATGGGGTGGAGACTTGTTTTTGACAAATTCATGTTCACACTAACTAACTAACTATGGGTTTAGAAATCTTATTGGGAAGGTACCTACAGCAGTTCTTCAATTGGCATTGGAACATTACACGCATGCACAAGTGATATGGAAGAGAATGAAGCAGAAGAGGCAGCTGGATGGAGGACAAAGGGGAAATGAGGGGTGTATCAGGGAGGGGTAGTTCTCAGCTTTCCACAGCAAGTCTCTGCTCTGTGAGAGAAGCCTGTTGAGCAACACTTTTGTTCTCATGACTGCGAAGTTTGGATACAACATCTAGAAAGGCCAAATCCTGTACTTCCTTGTGTAGAGATTCTGGAAGACAAAAACAAGGCAACAGGTATGCTTCTATTAGGTTGTTCTACTCTTTCTTACTATACACTCGACCTAAAACATATACCCAAAATGCTCATTTAAATGATACCGAGTGATAAAACTAGGAACAATTCTGGAAAAAGACACAGCAGTAGCCTAGAAATGTCTTTTTTAGGGATGTTAGAATAAAAAAATCAGAGACCCTTTATAAAAATAAATCATATGTCAAGTTCTACAGTCAAAGGTTGATTAAAGTAATGAGTTATAATTAAAACACAGCTCATTGTATGATCTCAAGGTTCAGTTATACACTCCTAACTTAACCCTATCAATCATCAGTTCAAATATGAAGTCCAATACTTACGGAAAAAATCTTAGATCTGTTTCAAATTAATTTTGTGGCAAATAAAAAGGTTATTACCTCACATCCTTTCAACAAATTTCTGTGATAGGAAATCTAAAAAGGAGCCTACTATATCTTCCTCTTTCTCGTTTTCTTGCTCTATTTAACTTCAGTTACAGTAAAATACAGGATTCCTCTTAAGTCTCGTAAGTTTAATGTAATTAGCATCCCTCAAACTGATGTGTTTATTTTGATAAAACTGAGGTATAAAACCAGAACCAGCTGGAGTAGCAATACTCATATCAGACAAAATAGACTTCAAAATAAAGACTGTTACAAGAGACAAAGAAGGACACTATGTAATTAATGATCAAGAGATCAATCCAAGAAGGAGATATAACAATTTTAAATATATATGCACCCAACACAGGAGCACCTTAAAGGCAAATACTAACAAACAGCCATAAAAGGAGAAACTGACAGTAACACAATAATAGTGGGGGACCTTAACACCCCACTTTCATTAATGGACAGAGCATCCAGACAGAAAAACCAATAAGGAAACACAGGCCTTAAATGACACATCAGACCAGATGGACTTAATTGATATTTATAGAGCATTCCGTCCAAAAGCAGCAGAATACACAGTCTTCTCAAGTGCACATGGAACATTCTCCAGGACTGATCACATGTTGGGCCACAAAGCGAGCCTTGGTAAATTTAAGAAAATTGAAATCTTATCAAGCAAATTTTCTAACCAAAACGCTATGAGATTTGAAATAAACTACAAGGAAAAAACTGTAAAAAACACAACATGTGGAGGCTAAACAATATGCCACTAAACAACCAATGAATCACTGAAGAAATCAAAGAGGAAATCATAAAATACCTAGAGGCAAATGACAACGAAAATACAACAGTCCAAAACCTATGGGACACAGCAAAAGCAGTCCTAAGAAGGAAGTTTACAACAATACAATCTTACCTCAGGAAATAAGAAAAATCTCAAACAAACAACCTAACCTTACACTTAAAGCAACTAGAGAAAGAAGAAGTAACAAAACCCAAAGTTAGTAGAAGGAAAGAAATCATAAAGATCAGAGCAGAAATAATTGTAATAGAGCCAAAGAAAATGATAAAAAAGATCAAGGAAACTAAAAGCTGGTTCTTTGAAAAGATAAACAAAATTGATAAACCTTTAGCCAGACTTATCAAGAAAAAACGGGAGTGGGCTGAAATCAATAAAATTAGAATGAAAAAGGAGAAGTTACAATGGACACCACAGAAAATCAAAGGATCATAAGAGACTACTACAAGCAACTATATGCCAATAAAATGGACAACCCAAAAGAAATGGACAAATTCTTAGAAAGGTGCAATCTCCCAAGACTGAACCAGGAAGAAACAGAAAATATGAACAGACCAATTACAAGTACTGAAATGGAAGCTATGATTAAAAAACTCCCAACAAACAAAAGTCCCGGACCAGATGGCTTCACAGGCAAAATTCTATCTAACAAACACCTATCCTTCTGAAACTATTCCAATAAAATCACAGAGGAAGGAACAATCCCAAACTCATTCTATGAGGCTACTATCACCCTGATACCAAAACCAAACAAAGGTACCACAAAAAAAGCAAGTTATAGGCCAATATCATTGATGAACGGACATGCAAAAATCATCAACGAAACACTAGCAAACCAAATCCAACAATCCATTAAAAGGATCACACGCCATGATCAAGTGGGATTTATCCCAGGGATGCAAGGATTCTTCAATATATGCAAATCAATCACTGTGATACACCACATCAAAAAGTAGAAGAATAAAAACCATATGATCATCTCAACAGATGCAGAAAAAAGCTTTTGACAAAATTCAACACCCTTTTATGATAAAAGCTCTCTACAAAGTGGGCATAATAAAGGCCATATATGACAAACCTACAGCTAACAATGGTGAAAAGCTGAAAGCATTTCCTCTAAGATCAGGAACAAGACAAGGAGCTCATCAGTGAATTCGGTAAAGCTGCAGGATACAAAATTAATACACAGAAATCTGGTGCATTTCTACACATTAACAACAAAAGATCAGAAAGAGAAATGAAAGAAACAGTCCCATTTACCATCTCATCAAAAAGAATAAAATACATAGGAATAAACTTACCTAAGAAGGCAAAAGACCTGTACTCTGAAAACTATAAGACGCTGATGAAATAAATCGAAGATGACACAAACAGATGGACAGATATACTGTACAATGTTCTTGGATTGGAATAATCAATATTGTCAAAATGATGATACTACCCAAGGCGGTCTACAAATTCAACGCAATCCCTATCGAATTACCAATGGCATTTTTCACAGAACTAGAACAAAAAATCTAAAAATCTGTATGGAGACACAAAAAACCCCAAATACCCAAAGCAATCCTGAGAAGTAAAAACGGAGCTGGAGGAATCAGGCTCCCTGACGTCAGACTATACCGCAAAGCTACAGTCATCAAAACAGTATGGTACTGGCACAAAAACAGAAATATAGATCAATGGAACAGGATAGAAAGCCCAGAAATAAACACACACATGTATGGTCAATTAATCTATGACGAAGGAGGCAACACTATACAATGGAGAAAAGACAGTCTCTTCAATAAACGGTGCTGATAAAACTGGACAGCTACATGTAAAAAAAATGAAATTAGAACATCCTTTAACACCATACACAAAAATAAATTCAAAATGGATTAAAGACCTAAATGTAAGACTGGATACTATAAAACTCTTAGAGGAAAACATAGGCAGAACACTCTATGACATAAATCACAGCAATATCTTTTTCAACCCATATCCTAGAGTAATGGAAATAAAAACAAAAAATAAACAAATGGGACCTAATTAAACTCAAAAGCTTTTGCACAGCAAAGGAAACCATAAACAAAGTGAAAAGACAACCCACAGAATGGGAGAAAATACTTGCAAATGATGCGACTGACAAAGGATTAGTCTCCAAAATTTACGAAGAGCTCATGTAGTTCAATATCAAAAAAAAAAAAACAACCCAATCAAAAAATGGGCAGAAGACCTAAATAGACACTTCTCCAAAGAAGATATATAGATGACCAAGTGGCACATGAAAAGATGCTCAACATCGCTGATTATTAGAGAAATGCAAATCAAAACCGCAATGAGATTCTACCTCACACCAGTCAGAATGGCCATCATCAAAAAGTCTACAAACAATAAATGCTGGAGAGGGTGTGGAGACAAGGGAACCCTCCTACACTGTTGGTGGGAATGTAAATTTGTATAGCCAGTATGGAGAACAGTATGGAGGTTCCTTAAGAAACTAAACACAGACCTACCATATGATCCAGTAATCCCAGTCCTGGGCATATATCTGGAGAAAAACATGGTCCAAAAAGATACACGCACCCCGATGTTCACCACAGCACTGTTTACAATGGCCAAGACGTAGCACAACCTAAATGTCCACTGACAGATGAATGGATAAAGAAGATGTGGTACATATATATAGTGGAATATTACTCAGCCATTAAGAAGAATGAAATAATGCCATTTGCAGCAATATGGATGGACTGAAGATTATACTAAGTGAAATAAGACAGGGAAAGACAAATATCATATGATATCGCTTATATGCAGAATCTAAAGAAAAAAAGATACAAATGAACTTATTTACAAAACAGAAACAGACTCACAGACTTAGAGAATGAACTTTTGGTTACCAGGGGTGGAGGCAGGGGTGGGACAGATTGGGAGCTTGGGATTGACATATACACACAACTATATATAAAATAGATAACCAACAAGGACCTAGTGTGCAGCACAGGGAACTCTGCTCAATACCCTGTAATAACCTAAATGGGAAAAAATTTTGAAAAAGAATAGATACATGTACATGTATAACTGAATCACACTGCTGTACACCTGAAACTAACACAACATTGTTAACTATACTCCAATATAAAATTAAAATTTTTAAAAATAAATAAAACATTCACTAATAGAATATAATGGTAAAACTAATAATAAAAATAATCAGTTTCATTACAACATAATAAAATAAAAATAAACATAGTGGAAAGGCTAAAAAAATACAAAAAATGAAACCAGAACCAACGTTTTTAGCAGAAATAGAAAAATCCATTTTAAAATTCAGATGGAATCTCAAGGGACTCCAGATATCTAAAACAATCTTGAAAAAGAATAAAGTTGGAGGCCTTACACTTCCTAATTTCAAAACTTACTACAAAGCTACAATAATCAAAACAGTGTGGTGCTGATATAAAGGCAGAGAGATTAACAGAATAGAACAGAAAGCCCAGAAATAAGGCCTCACATATATGGTCAAATAATTTTCAACATGGGTGTCAAGACCATTCAATGACAAAAGGACAGTCTTTTCAACAAATGGTGCTGGTAATATCCACAGGAGAAAAATGAGGTTGGTCCCTTACCTTACATCACATACAAAAATTAACTCAAAATAGATCAAAGACCTGAACATAAGAGCTAAAACTGTAAGATTCTGAAAGAAAACATAGGGGGAAGACTTCATGACATTGAGTTTAGTAATGATCTTTTGGATATGCATGAAAAGCACAGGCAACAAAAGGAGAAATAGATAAACTGGCCTTTATCAAAATTAAAAACTGTGTATCAAAGGACACAACAGTGAAAAGGCAACCCTTGGAATAGGAGAAAATACGTGCAAATCATATATCCAATAAGCATTTAATACACAGAACATATAGAGAACTTTTCCAAAAACAACCCAAATAAAAAATGGGCAAAGCACTTGACTAAACATATCACCAAAGAAGATAAGATATACAAATGGCCAATAAGCAAATGAAAAGATCCCCAACATCACTAATCATCAGGGGAAAGCAAATCAAAACTACAATAAGATACCACCTGACAACCATTAGGATGGCTATTATCAAAACAAATAACAAATATTAGCGAGGATGTAGAAACTGGAACCCATGTGCACCTCTGGTGGAAATGTAAAATGGTGCAGACACTGTGGAAAACAGTACAGTGGTTCTTCAAAAAATTAAGCATGGAATTACTGTATTATCTAGCAATTCCACTTCTGAGTATATAAGCAAAATAACTGAAAGCAGGAACTCAAACAGATATTTGTGCATTCATGGTCATAGTGGCATTATTCACAATAGCCAAAAGGTGAAAATAACCCAAATGTCCACTGATGGATGAATGGATAAACAAAATGTAATGTATACAAACAACGGAACATTATTCAGCCTTAAGAAGCAATGGAATTCTGACACATGCTACAACATAGATGAGCCTTGAAGACATTATGCTAAAGGAAATAAGCCAGACACAAAAGGAAAAATATCGTATGATTCCACTTACATGGGGTACCATGAGTAGTCAAATTCATAAAGAGAGAAAATAAAATGGTGGTTGCCAAAAGCTGGGGAGATGGGTGATTAGGGAGTTACTGTTTAAAGAGTATGGAGTTTCAGTTTGGAAAGAAGAAAAAGGTCTGGAGATGAATGGTGGGGACGGTTGCACAGTGATATGAATGTACTTAATCCACTGAACTGTACACTTAAAAATGGTTCAAATGGCAAATTATATGTATATTTTACATTAAGAAAATGCCTGAACAATTATGAACACGCTTGAAACAAATGAGATCACAGCAAGGAAACAGAAGATATAAAGAAGAGAATAGAAATTTTAGAACTCAAAACTACAGTACCTGCAACAAAAAGCTTGATAAGCCTATCAAGACAGAAGAAAGAAGAGAAGACAGAGAAGACAGAAGAAATAATCAGTGAACTTAAAGCAATACAAAGCAACAAAGCAATACAAATTACCCCATCTGAACAACGGAGAGATAATAAACTGGAAAAAAAATGAACAAAACCTCAGGGACCTGTGGGATATAACTAAAGAGCTCACATTTATGTCATTAGAGGACTTGAAGGAGAAGAGAAATAAGGTGGGACTGAAAAGGTACCTGAAGGAACATGGTTAAAAACTTCCCAAATTTAGCAAAAGACATAGCGTACAGATTCAAGAAGCTGAGCAAGCCCTAAACAGGATAATCCTAAAGAAATCTATGCCAAGACACATCATAGTCAAACTTTTGAAAACTAAGAGAAAAAAGTCTTGAGACAGAAATGACACCTTACCTACAAGGGAAAAAACAGCGAGATAGTGGATTTCTCATAAGAAACTATGGAGGCCAGAAGAAAGTGGCACAACATTTTTCATGTTCTGAAAGAAAAGAACTGTCAACCCAGAATTCTATACACAGAGAAAATATTTTTCAGAAATGAAAAAGAAATCAAGATATTCTCAACGAAAATGAATAAATAAGGAATAATAAAGGAAATGAGAATTTGTCACAAACAGACCTAACCTAAAAGAATAGCTAAAGGAAGTTCTCTAAACAGAAAGGGAAAAAAAGGAATTTTGGACCATCAGAAAGAACAGATATAGCAAATACATATAGATAAATACAATAGGCTTTCCTTTTATCAAGAGTTTTCTGGATTATGTTTGATGGTTGAAAACAAAAATTATAACACTAATGTGGTTCTAAATGTATACAGAGGAAATATCACTAATTTGAAAAGACATATGCACCCCACGTTCATTGCAGCATTACTTAGAAAAGCCAAGATACAGCAGCAACTTACATGTCTATGGATATGTGAATGAGTAAAGAAATTATGGTGTGTGTATATAATGGAATATTATTCAGCCATAAAAAGAATGAAATCTTGCCATTTGTGACAATACGGCTGGACCTTGAGGGCATTATTCTAAGTGAAATGAGACAGAGAAAGACAAATACCATATGATCTCTCTTATATGTGGAATCTAAAAACCAAGTTCATAGATACAAAGAATAGATTGGTGGTTGCAGGGGACAGGGATTGGGGTTGGGAGAAATGGGTGAACTTTTAAAAATTAATTTAAATAAATGGAATAAATATTAAAAACTGCAATATTAATAAAAAACCCAAAGAAATAGTAAATGATTTTTGCTTACTGATTAAACAACACACAAACTTTTTGTTTCCCACTGCTCTCCAACTTGGGTATCATATTACAGTAAAAAAATAAAAAAATAAAAAATCTCACCGGTTACCCAAATAATATTTCTATTTTTCTCTAACAGTGCATCACTAAAAATACTGGCCCTGGAAAAATTCAGAAAATAACCAAAGGAAATACTTCCTTAACTAAAGACTTAACACAAGAGTGTCTTGACCATTTATTTATTGGTCAAATTGAGAATGGATGCACTCTTTGTAAAGGAGAATTTTAACATTTGAGGGGTTGCCCAAGCAGGATTGGTGGAAAGGATCAACAATTACCTCAAAGAATGCAAGCAAAGCAGAGGTTACTGGGGCATTCGTCAGTACAGCGGCATAGAACAGAAAACACTACTGTGGGTAATGCAGACAGAGCCATACCAGCAACATCCAAAAAGATGGAGCCTCAAGCCCAGGGATTCCATGCTTCCAGTTCCTTTAGCAAAGCTGATGCAACTGCAGAGACAGATGCATCAAACCACTTTGACCTGATGCCATTACACAATCCATTCATTTAATTCTCCTTGTTCTGATCAAAGCTCATCAAGCAACCCTTGATGCCTGTCTGCCCTGAAGGAGTCAATGAGCCAGACATGTGCACTTGGGGTGTTCTGAGATCAGTGGCAGGCATACTTCTCATTATATATAAGTAAACTAACATTCTGGTTTTGTACTTGGATAAGGTGAGCCTGCCCCAGGAGTCGTATCCACCCTTGGTGTGTGCACAAAAAAGTCCACCTAGAAACGCAACTCTGCCCATCAAGGCTCACTACCAGAGGTGCTTTCCCGACACCCACCCCCTCTACTGCCCATCATTTGGGTTGTTACCATCACCTTGAAAGTGCCTGTCACTAACCAGACAGGACAATTTATGTTCACCACTCCTCACCCAGCACCAATGCAATGTCCCTGCTCACTTCCTTCACTGTCTTGGCTTCCTCGTCTAACCAATGGTAGTAATAATAATGATAACCAACTTTGTGGATGAAATTATGTAATCTTTACGCATTAAAAAAAGAGGTGGGGGGATGACAGAGTGGATTAAAAAACATGACCCAACAATATGCTGCCTACACTTCAAATACAAGATACCGCAGATTGAATCTGAAAGGGCAGAAAAAGATCACGTGAATGTTATTCAAAAGAAGGTAGGAGTAGCTATATTAACATCAGATAAAGTAGACTTCAGAGGAAAGAAAACTACCAGAGACAGAGAGGAACATTACATAACGATAGAAAGGTAAATCCACTAGGAAGGGTGTATGCACCTGCCAACTGAGCTGCAAAATGTATGAAGCAAAACCTGACAGAACTGAAGGGAGATACAGACAAATCAACAATAATAGCTGGAGACTTCAACACCCCTCTCTCAATAACTGACAGACCGAGTAGAAAATCAGCAAGAATACAGAAACACCATTACCAAACAAAAGGATCTAACTGACATTTATAGAACTCACCACTCGATAACAGCAGGATACATGTTCTTTTCAAGTGGTCCATGAAATGTATAACAAGATATGCCAATGATTTCTTGAACAAACTCCTTAGCTAATATCATGGTATACAAAATCAGAATTTGTTCTTTATATAAAATATTTTAGGGTTAATGAAACTTAAAGGTATTAATTTTTTAACACTGACTTTTGCCTATATTTGCTATATAACACTTTTCATTATTAAGAATCTTTTGGGAGTATTTGCAGTGTAAAAGTAATCCTGTATCTTCCATAAACTAATTTCTAATGCTTTTAAAACCCAAAGCCACCATTTAGTATGATTTTATATTTAATGTCAACCGTATGTTGATGAATATCAAATGACAGAGAAAATACGTACCAGATCCCATGAGAGCACAGATCAGGACCATGGAATTATATTTGATTTCAGGAGCACTTCTCTCATCTGCTAGCAGTGTGTGTAAAATCTGTACAAGTTTAGCACTTTCTAGATCTTTCTCAGCAGTGCCTGGAACATGAAACGAAGTATCAGCTATATTCACTGGGTATGAACCTGGGACAATCTGGCTAAATACTAACTTCCCTTTCTAGAAACTGATAATGTGAAACCTTTCAAACGGGACTCATAAATAATAATGACATAGACATGCAATATTAAATTTAGACCTTGTTAAAAGGGTATTTAGATCTAAAATTCAGTAGATACTTCAGGAGTTTAGGCCTAAAATTCAATATTAAAACATTCCTTGAAATATGAGGCAATTAAAAACCTTTATTATGAAAACTGTTAAACATATACAAAAGCAGAAAAGATAGTATGATACACTATGTACTATCACCATCTTCAAAAATGATCATGGCCAACTGTGTATCCTCTATCTCTAGTCTTATCCACTTATTCTAACCCATCCCAAATTATTTTGGAGCAAATCCTATAATCACATAATTTCCTCCACAGGTATTTCAGCATGTATCTTCAAGAGAATCGGACTCTGCAATTCCTATCAAAATCCCAAGAGGATTCTCCATAGGAAATAGATAAGCTTATACTAAAATTTATATGGAAAGCCACAGGCCCTAGAAGAGGTAAACAATCTTGATAAAGAAGAATAAAGTGGGGGAATTCCTCTACCTGATATGAAGGTCACTGTATAGCTACAGTTATCAAGACAGTGTGGTGTTGGTGGAGAGACAGACACATAGGTCAGAGGAACTGAAAGAAGACCCTAGAAGTAGACCCACACACGTAAGCGCAACTGATTTTTAACAAAGGTACAAAATTAATTTAGTTGAGGAAAGACAGCCTTTTCAATAAATGGTGCTGAAGCAATTACATCCATAGGCGAAAAAAAAAAAAAAAAAGAAACCCTGACCTAAACCTCACATCTTATACAGATATTAATACAAAAAGGATCACAGAGTTAAATGTAAAACTACAGGACTTTCAGAATATAAATAATCCTCAAAACTCAATAGTTAAAAACAATTTAGAAAATGGGCAAAGATCTAAATAGGCATTTCACCAAGGAATAAATACAGATGACAAATAAGCACAAAGATGTTCATCATCAGTAGTGATTAGAAAAATGGAAATTAAAACTGCATGAGATATCACTATATATCTATCAGATTGACTAAAATAAAAGAAAAAAACAGGGACAATACTAAATGTTGGTGAGGGTACAGAGCAAATTAGATCACTTATGCAGTGCTGGCGGGAATGTAAAATGGTATAGCCACTCTGAAAAACAGTCTGTCAGTTTCTTTAAATATCAATCATGAAGTTACCATACAACCCAGGAGTTATCTAGTAACTCGTAGGCATTTATCTAGAAAAATGAAAATTTATGTTTACATAAAATCCCATATATGAATGTTCATTGTAGCTTTATTTTTAAAAATCCCAAAGTGGAATCAGCCCAGATGTCCTTCAATACGTGAATGGTTAAACAAATTGTGGTACATACATATCACAAAATACTATTCAGGAATGAGAAGGAATGAACTATTGACACACAAATCAATGACTCTTTAGGAATTTATGCTGAGCAAAAGAAGCCGATTCCATAAGGTCACATACGATATGATTCCATTTATATATTTTTGAAATGAAAAAAATTTTAGAAATGAAGCGCAGATTAGTGGTTTCCAGGGATTAGGAGCAGTGTAGGAGGTAGGTGAATGTGGTTATAAATGGAGAATCCTTGTGGTATTAGAACTGCTCAGATACACCTACACAGGTGATAAACTGAATATAACATACACACAAGTAAGTACAAGTAAAACTGGGGAAGTATGAATAAGGTAGGTACATTGTATCAGTGGTTGGGATGTTACACTAGTTTTGCAAAATGTTACCACTGGGCAAAACTGGGCGAAGTGTACAAGGGATCTTTCTGTATTATTTCCTACGACTGCTTGTGAATGTACAATTATCAAAAAAAAAAAAAAAAAAAAGGATAAGGACTCAAAATGTTGCTTCAATACTATTATCGTAAAAAATTTTATAGTAATTCCTTAATAATATCTAAAAGCCTGTAAGGATACAAGTTTGGAAAAATACGGTTTTCAAAGTGTATTTTATATTAAAAAGGTAGTATGACCTCATTTCTAAATCTTAGGCTCAAAGAGCCTAGGAAACACTAGGTGACAACAACCAACAACAAATACGATTATGTTTTGTCATTTTATATAGTTCTGTGGTAAGGTAAACAGACTCAGGCAATGCTCAGCTATCAGGAAGCAGACAAAATTAAAGCCTATTTAGAAGATACTAGTTATGAAGGGCACAAGACCAGATTCAGCCCAGGATAGGAAGTCAAGGATATTCTGAAATTGCTCTATCACTTTAAGCCATTTTTAAAAATCAAGCCATGAACCCCGTTTGGTATTCCATGTCCTCACCAACTCTCACCTCTTCATCATAGCTTCCCCTCTTAAAGGTGTCTGGACCTCTGGACAGACTCACATAATCTACCCAAACCATGGAGGAAATCACAGCATCTTTAACCTAAGTTAGTGACCAAAGCCACATATATTTTCTGGATGTTTTCTTTCTTTAGAATTCAAGAAAATTTTACATCCTACTTATACGTGATTTTTTAAAAATTATAAATTGTTTTAATTGTCCCCTTAAGAGGACAAAAATTCAAATCTCTCATACCTGAAATCTGAGTAAATCTGACACTGAAGGAGGTATACCATGTTTATCTTTTGGCTTCTCCTTCCTGGGATAAGGGTTGGTGGGTCCACTTGCCCCAGTGTGAGAATTACGGGCAAAAATCATCACTGGGAACTGAGGTGATCAGTTAACAGTATTTACCCGAATGGTTTTGAACCGAACAGGACATGCCTACCAAGTCTATAGTCCTCCTTTACGTAAGGCAACCTCAGGCCTTACCACAGGCCATGTGACTTTGATTGTCCCCAGCTGACTATGTATCAGAGTTTGGTTCCGGAGACAAAGTTGCTACCCATAAACTAGATGCTAGCTTCTCCTGAAGAATTCTGAGTAACAGGAATGCTACTGCTAGAGAGAAACTACCTGAATCATTTAGACTCTGCTTTGGGGGAATCCTGAATGTAAATACACAGAAGAGTGACATAAAAGGTGAGAATTTAGAATGAAGGCAATGCTGTAAAGCAACAGAAACCATGGTGATAGAGAGGAGGAGGTTAGTAAGAGAGAATCAATAGTAGAAATGGAAGGGAAGGTCTGGATGTCTGGAAGAGTAGCAAACCCTGAACTTGTTGTATTTTAAGTATTGTTTCACTTCTCCATGAGGTCTGCTGAAAATGTTTTCTGTATTCCCTAAGTGCCTAAACTTTGAGGTATCAAAATTTAAGAGTCAAACTAACCTTAAAGCATTACCCTAAAAATGTTACCAAAAGAACAACCAAAAAGGACAGCTACGGTGACAATCTATAGAATATGATTTTCCATATACTTAGATCCGGACGGGTACAGAAACACACTGGCAAAATGCTTCTAGTCAAGGTCCTGTCTGACTTCTATTCCACTCCTGTGCTTCCTTTCATCCAAGATAAAAACAGGAGAAAATAAGTTTGTCACTGGGGTACTTACCCAATTCTAAAGCTGCTATTAGTGCCAAAGCAACAAGGGCTTCATTCTGCATTATTACATGTTCACTAGTTGCCATGGTAACTAGATGCTTGATGCCACCACTTTGTACAATGGTTTTAATTACATCCTACAATAAATTAATATCACAGAATTATAAACTTTACTTTTAAACATTAAAAAACTGCGTTACCATCAGTCAATTCACTGTTGAGTGGTTTTCTGACAGTGTCCCTATGAATCATTACATTTAACCATAATTTCTTCTTCTTCACAGAAGAGAAGGAAAAAGCTTTTACCTTTAAATAAATTCATCAAAAGATGACAACTTAAATTACCTAAGCAAAAAAGACCACTGCAGTTCATATCAAGGAACAGAGAGTCCCAGAAGCTAACAAAGTCAAAGAAATAAAAGTGCCATTGCCCCAAATGAAGACTTACCACGAGATCAACAAAAGAGAATAAATCTTGGAATAATAATAATGTAAAAAGTTCTTCCTTTCAGATTTTTATTATAACACCAGGTAGTTGTTTCAGATGCATCAGGTGAAGCTTTTTACGTATGTATGTGTGCATGTATACATGTATGTATGCAGCCTTTTAAAACCTTTGTTGGGTCTAACAAAACTAGATTACATACAAAAGGACTTGAGCAGAACTTAAATCAAAATTCTGTCTCCCTCATTTCTCATGGTGCCTACAGCTCTGTCCTCTCCAGCGGCAGAGGGGCAGTGGGCTCCAGACTCAATAAATCCCACTGACTTTGAGCAAACTACTGACTCTCTCTGCATCTCAGAGACTTCACCTATAACACTGAGACAATGTAAGTGTATATCTCATAGGTTTTTGTTATAATTACAAAGTTATTACATGAAGAGCACACATAAAAGTATACAGCAAAGGCTAGATAGAAAGAAATGGGTACATTTATTTCTAGTACTCATTTTTGTCTTCATCTCACTTAGGGTTTTGTTGGATTAAATATGATTTAGTAGAAAGCCTCAATTATAAAATATTTAAAAAGTAATTTTAGTACTTTTCACTATTTTTAGTAATTTGAAGTAAGCACTGAATATTTTAAGTAGCCTGTCCAAGTTAATGGTACAAAACTGTAATTAGAAATATTTTCAAATTAATTTGCTAAAATATTGGAAAAAGGGTTTATGCTTCTACCTTATGTAAATTTTTAAGAAAACTATTTATAGACAGTATCTTTGCTTTGAGTCCAACCTTGTTTAGTGAGCAAACATTCTAAATCAAATAGAGTCTAAGTTCTGAGTTTTTACAGCAGTTGTGTTCTAGCATTTAATGTCTTTTCGCATCAACTTTTTTAGAAAGTGAGAAACTATCTTTTAAAGCCTTTTCTAATGAAAAGAAAGCCTCCCAATATAGTCAGCCCTCCGTACCTGCAGGTTCTGCATCCATGGATTCAACCAACCATGTACTGAAAATATTTGGGGAAAAAAATTTCATAAAGTTTCAAAAAGCAGAACTTGAATTTGCTGTGCGCTGGCAACGATATAGTAGTTACACTGTATTTCCAACGATCTACTAGCATGTACATCATATTAGGTATTATAAGTTATTTAGAGATGATTTAAAGTCTAAGGGGGATGTGTGTAGGTTAGATGGAAATACTATGCCGTTTTTATATAAGGGACTTGAGCATCCACAGATTCTGGTATCTGAGAGGGTGCCCAATCCCCCTCAGATACCGAGGGACGAGGATGACTATATACCGCTTTATACTGCTTACTCAGAGGCAGTTTATTTGAAACTGATACAGAATTCTTAAAATTAGTAAAGAATTTTATAAATATCACAAAGGAGCTTGTTGAGTAAAAAGGATCAAAAGAGATTCACAAGATACATATGCAGTCACCTAGGAAGGTTCCTGGGCTGTCATTTCATCCTCTCTTTTGTGATTCACCCTCAAAAGCCCACTGTAGTAGAAAGAAGGGAAAGGGATGAATGAATGAAGAAAATCTGCACATCAGAAATACCAAAAATCACCACCCCCCACCCTGACCCCTTAAATCAAAGCGTAGCTTCTTTTCCATCTCACTTTTCTGGAACGAATATCTGAGTACTGTCCTTTAAAGTGCCTGCCCTCTCTCCTCCTACTTCAATAAATGCTTACTGAGTAGCTACTCTACAGAATCACTTTGCCCGATAGAATAGGGGATAAAAGATAAATGAAGCATTGTACTTGTGTCATATGACAAAAGAGGATTATTACTATTGACAGCTACCCTGTATGGAGAAACACCTATACACTGGACAACACTTATACACTGGGTAACTTACAGATAGTAGCTCGTTTTTATCCTCACAGAAAATCCCACTAGCTAGATATTATCTCCAGTTTATAGATGAAGAAATGGAAGCTTAGATTAAGTTATGGAATTTGCCCCAAATCAGACAGTGATTAAATGGTAAAAAGCCAAGATTCAATCCAGGCAGTTTGACTACTAGGTCTTGTTTTTAACCATTTGTGGTCTATGGAAAAGCATACACACTGAATTCATCATAATGCCAAGCAGAGGCAGTCATTTAATGTGATTTGAAGGGGCTCTATAAATGTATTTTAAAGTTATATTTTTAACTTCAAGATTAAAAAAAAAAGATTAGCACCACTCCATAGAGCAAGAAGGTTCATCTGGAAAATTAATTTTAACCAATACACTTCTAAAATTAATCCAGAGATTATTTTAACCTCTCTGAAACCATTTCATTTATAATAAGTAAACTGTAGATATACATAATGAGACGTTTTCTCTGGGTAATCCTTCTAAACCTTAGATGTCTCTGGAGAGTCTTTAAGAATTTTGGAAATATTTTATAATGCTTTACAAAGTTTGAAACAATATTTTATTTCATAATCCTATTTTTCAAGGAGTTTTCTTATGGAAAACTAAATTTTGGTACATATATAACTAAGGCAAATTATCTATGTTAACAGTCTCACATATTTAGCATTTATGGTCAGTTTGTTCTTAACTGTTGAGATAAATCCACCTCAAGACTCTGTTGAAAATTGTATAACAATGTTGTTACAATGGAATGGTTTGAGATAGGCTTGAATTTGAGATAATCGATTTATAAGACTGTAGGCTGGTGTAGCTACTGAATCACCTACCAAAAATTTTCTTTTTTAATATTGTATCATCAAAGCTCTCAGTACAGGTTTAAGTAAATGTTGGATGAATAAGCAAATGACTAAGTACATTTGTTTAAACAAGTTTTTAGCTGATACTGATGAAGAATGTTTTACTCTTACAGGTTAAAGAAAAGTGCCTACTTTGATAAAAGGGAATTTTTATTTTCCTATTGTAGAGGCAAACTATATTTCTTTCTCTGTTTTTGATATCTGCAGTCAGAAGGTCCAGCTAGTTGGTTACGAGTCGTAGCCTAGGGCACTCTTTAGAGGGAAGATGTAATTTTACCTATTGGCATAAGCACAAGGATACACCATATATGGCTGAAAGGCCTAAGCCAGCATGAAACCCCATGAATCAGTGCAAACTTTTGGAGGACTGGACTCTAAGGTAGAATTCAGGGTGACTTTAAAAGGAGTAGAATATTCAAAGTTTAAGAATAACGTAAGGACAGAGCTGTGATTCACAACAGCTGGTTAAGGATATACAGGAATGTAACAAATTTGTACCTAGTGTTTAATTATTTTAAAAACCTACTCCAGAGCAGCAATTTTCCAAAGTATGTCCAGTGGAATGTTAATAGATGCCTCTTGCAAAAAAGACCCACAGTTAAATAGCTAAAGTTAAGGAAGTTTCCTTAGAGCTTCTACAGAATTCTAAAGGCAAGTAAAGGGAATGCACTATTATCCTAACTACTCTGACCATGAAACCCTTTTTCTTGGAACATTTCTTGGGGTTATTATTCGATAGAACATATTTTGAGAAATGCTGTTCAAACAGAATCATCTGTTCCTTGAATGTTTGTTAAATTTAAAAATAATTTAAATTAATAATTCTAATCCAGAGCTCAAATAACACACCTTGTATCTAATCATTAACGTCTATGAATCAAGGTTCCTATTGCCTCTTAGTAGCAGTATAATCTCAATTGTAGGAAACATATGTAAAGGAAAAAGTACCCTATCTGGTACTGAATTATAAAAAAGTTATAATGTAACTATAAAGTTGCAATCCCATATCATTTCAAATTGTTTTTTATTACACACACACACACACACACACACACACACACACACACACACACACACACACACACACAC
Source organism: Grampus griseus (assembly GCF_964374135.1). Lineage (NCBI taxonomy): Eukaryota > Metazoa > Chordata > Mammalia > Artiodactyla > Delphinidae > Grampus > Grampus griseus. Next base: position 16,355,714 of record NC_138997.1, on the reverse strand, counting down.
ACACACACACCTAGAAAGGTACCATCCCATATTTCTCATAAGTCTTTTCAAAGAACCTACATGGTGATGGATGCTTAATGGGTATTTTATTTGAAAACTTTTGGGGGGAGGGAGTATGGTATTAGATAAGGGAAAGGGAATCTGTGATAATGAAACCCACAGAAAAGCCTCAAAACTCTCAGATCTCAATATTACAGCATCTGAAGAGCTTTGGTTCCAAGATTGGGTTATTTAAGATGATGGAACGTTATCTTCCTGTGCACACATTTTTGTGTCCACTAATGGTTTGGTTATACAGTTCTGTTAGTTGTTAGTGAACTTAAGGTATATTATGGATTAATCAAGTCTTCATTGGCCTAACCACCACAAGTAACAGGAATTTACCTGCGAGTTCCAAATTCAGATGCCCAAACATGGCTCTGTTTGTTGCAATCTAGTTAACAGAATTATGGTTTGCCTAAATGAAACCACTGGTAAGAATTCTCCTAGAATGGAGCAAAGAATTAGGTAAAGACTCTGAAAAGGATAGAAGAGTGATTTGGCAGTAAGCAAGTTAGGGAATGTCAGTTCTTCTCATGGTCTCTTATTCTGATGAATGGCATGATTACCCCACCCGGTGCTAAGCCCCAAACTTGGAATTCTCTCTAAAACCTCCTTCTCCTTGGACCCCACTTTTGAATTCTGTCAATTCTGCCACTCATATCTTTCTCAAATCCTTCTTTTCCATCCTCACTGCTTCTATTAGGTTGAACCATATGATACTTGTTTCTTTGTGTCAAAACCAGCAACTTCAAATTGCTTAGCCCAAAACCTTAATTCAGGCCTTTATCATCTCGCACGTATATTTTTGAAAAACTATGTTTTCCTTGCCCTTAGTAAGCCCTAGAGTCGTCTTTCTAATGAAAACCAAATAATAGCACCCTGGCGCTTAAAATCCTTTGGGAGCTTCCTAATTCTCTATAGGATAAATTCATACGCCTTAAGCTGGCACATAATTCATTTTGATCCCCTCTTCTCTTCCTCTCTGGTCACTGTCTTTACACACTCTGCTCCAGCAATACTGCTTTACTTGCAGTTTTCCTCTCGGACTATGTTGTTGTAGACCTCTGTGCTGCTGACACACTGTGGTCTTTGCTTGGAGGTCTTTCTATGCTTTCTCTTCCCACTCTCCTCCTGAGAGATTCCCAGTTAACATCTAAAACACGACCCCTTCTGTGATGCCCAGACAGTTGGTCTCTCTGTCTTCTAAGTTATATCTGAATTGGAGTCTGTGGCTTTAATGCTGTTTTTATATCTGCCCTCCCACTGGACCGTTAATTCTCGAAAGTCATACTATATTTTATAATATTTACACTGTAAGTACCAAAATGTTGACTGTGAAATGAACAAATGGGCCTGACAGAGCAGTTATGATGAAGAGGTAAAAGGACTACCACAGGAGTTCATTTTGCTATGCTTTCTTCATACTTTCCATCTTGTCAACAATATACTTGGTCCTGTACTGGTGTCAGTGAAAATGGATGGGATTTTAGGCTGCTATAGGTGAGACAGGTAGTAGGAAGGTCCAAGTTAACAGCTGCTTTTGCCGCAGGGAAAGATGCCAAGAGGTAGCATCTGACGGGGAGGAACATTCCTGTGGCCAACCAGCTGGAACAGTTACTATGGTGAAGTCAATTATTTATACGAAGGAGATTTACACAAGTCAAGGAATACCTTTACTTTCAAGCTTTTTCTCTTGCCATCTTCTTTTAATCTGTTTCCTAAATAAATGAACGGTTTCCTCCGGGACTTACTTTTGATTTACTGTGTCGTATGAGGGCAGAGAGCAGTCTGTTTGACTCCCCCATCACACCAGCGTGATCTTTGGCTTCACACCATTCCACCAAACGCTCCACTAATTTAACATTCTTTCCCAGTTGTTCAGCAGCTTCTGCTATAGGAAAGAAGGCAAACCACAAAGGAATGAATCACTGATAGGCAATCAACTGAAGTAACTGGTAAAGATGTAAGAGTGTGAAGGAAAATTACAGGTCTGAAAACAGAACACAACGATTTTATTAAAGCAAGAACTGCAAATATTCCGTATCTGATGGACTACTGAGATTTTCTATTCAGTTGTGGACTGTGTTATACAAAAACAAAATAAACAACTTTATACTCTTTTGGCTCAGCCTGGCAGTGTGTTAGTACTTTGGAAAACTGTACCGAAGAATTTTTAGCAGTACTCTGAGGAATCAGTATAGAGAAGGTTTAGAATTTAGAAGTAAGTAAATAAATGTAACTCATCCCAAGGATTGGTTTTCATTATTGTTTCTGTAAACAGAAAAATGATCTCCCTGTTTGCAAAACAAATTTAAAAAAATTTTGACTGTCACTGTATTGCAACTTGATAATTTTACAAGGTAAGAAAGGGTATAAAAAATGCCAAAACATAAAAACCCCTCAAGAACCACTAATAAATTAACCTAAAATCAGATTATATGTACTAATAAAGAGAAATGCAATATAATTTCCATTGAAAGTCAATTATAACAAGCATGGAAATTAATGAATGGGGGTTCCAAAACCAATCTCTTTTTGCCTTTTATTTGCTACTTATCTTTATGATTACATAATTCTGAAAGCTAAAAACAGGTCCTTTTTCCACTAGAGGCACATTAAGACTATTATACCAAAAATGCACCTTGAGAAAGCATTTCTCTTACCTTGTGCATCTATTAACATTCTTAATGTTCCCAGGAGTTTGAACTGAACTGGGGGCATTTCAGATTTAAGAAATTTCAAAACTGCCTCTGTGACGCCAGCTGATAACATCTTTGCTTTATTTATAACTAGAGAGAGAGAAAAAAAAAACACTGATTAAAATGATAGCATTTTTGATGATAATCATTCAATTCAATATACATTTTTTGAGTGTCTTATTATCTTAAGGCCCCATGTTATATTTGTCTACTTAAAAACAACATTGTTACTTTTCTGTTAATTTTAAGAATGGAACTGGGAATGGGAGGGCTAGGGGATAAGTATCCTATTTGTCTACAGGAGCACAACATACAAAATCACACTTACTTGCTTTCAAAATCTAATCATAAACTAATAATTTGTAAAGGAAATCTGATAATGTTGCCTTCTTATTTATGAAAAGCACAATTCCTCAACTTTGATAAATGTTTCTTTTTACCTCTGTCCTGGACCCAACTGTTAATATAGATATTATAGACATTAATGAACAGTATTAATCTGCTACATGAGCCAAATTGATTTTATATAGATTGCATTTTCATATAGTTATACTATTTTACCTAATCAGAAATTTACCTTTAGAAAGTAGAATAAAAGGATAGTTTCAACTATATCCTGTATTAGTTCCCGTGGTAATGTGATTTCAAAAGGCTTGTAATCCAAAAAGGCACATTAAGGCTATTTAAAAAAATTGTGTCTGCTCGTAGGGAAAAAGAATTCTTAAAAGTCATTCTTTAAGGGAGTCTGTTAATTGATACCATTATCTTACCTCAGCTGAAGATGCTTAAAAAATCTTAACTATACAATATGATGAAAATCTAGGAGTTCACAAAAAGTAATAGAATATTTGAATAATCTGAAAAAGGAAGATTATGCTTGTATAGTCTCAGAAAACTTCTTTAACATATGATCTCCACTTATTAGTAAGAAAAATGTAAGCAAGCTGAAGACTATTTTTCTTTTCTTGGTCAGGGCAGGTCCACAAATCACATAAACATCTTCCCCAAACGACAGATCTTTATCTCTTACACAGTTGGCTCCCATTCTTTTTGTTTTTAATTAATTTTTATTGGAGTATAGTTGATTTACAATGTTGTGTTAGTTTCTGCTTACAGAAAAGTGAATCAGTTGTACGTATACATATATCTACTCTCTTTTAGATTCTTTTCCCATATAGGTCAGTACAGAATATTGAGTAGAGTTCCCTGTGCTGTACAGTAGGCACTATTGCTTTCTGAGCTATTGACCTTGGCTTTGATGTTGTTTCAGAGCAGTTTCTATGACTGAAACCACGAATTTCATTTAAATAACAGATTAAAATATTGGACTGCACTGAGAACGAGATAAAAGCATTTGAGCTAATAAAGAGGCTACTGATACAACTGTCTCAAAGCACCCCATCTCATAGATGACTTTTAGAATAAATCTCATTGGCTCCCATTCTTAAGTCTTACCTGGAATGGCTAGGTTTCTGAGGGCACTTAGTGCCGCGTGCTGCACGGTTACGTTTCCATCTTCTACATGTCTGTCCAGTAAATCCATAAGTTTTTCTACAATTCCATTGTCTACCATATGGATACAATTTCCATCTAAATAACAACAAAAAACATTTTTTTCCCTCTTTACAAATATCTATAAATATTTTGTAAAACTGATGCCTGCCCATTATCTACATTAGGGAAAATGGAGCTATAGGAAAATAAAATGAATTCCATCTCCTTCTTACATCAGATTTACAGATTTTTTGTTTGTTTACTGACTGAGAATCCGATTATAAGATTCTTAAAATAGATAAAATTTTAAAAACTGGCCAAAATTTTAAAAAACTGGCCAAAAAAGTCTCTAGCTGAGTTCCTGATAATATATCAGAAGATGAGTAAGTAGAAACCACATGCTTAAAATGTCCTCCAGTAGTTTCCATTTATAGTGAAGTATGCCAGTGTTCTGCGAACGTTACAGTGACAGTACTCTACATTTTGTCATCATGGCTGATATTTAAATTATTTTTTAAAGACAGAATTTCTGAAACATTTATAAAGCAGAGAGAATATTATAACGAACTACTATTTACCCCCCGTTTAGCTTCAATAATTATCAATATTTTGCCAGTCTTAATTTCATCATTAAGGAGTTAATGATGGTCCCCAGAAGGAAGGAAGGAAAAATGGAATAAGTCATCTATTATAACATGCTATAACAACAGTTAATACTCAAATAAAATCAAATTAAAAACAAAAATAACTCGTATTTCCTAGACACAGTATAAGTTTCTAGAGGGAATAGCAGAAGTGTCAGACTTCAGAAATATACATGGAGGTCTGGTGCCTCTGAAATTTTATTTAAGTAAATATTCTATCTTAAACCAGAGGATTACCCATGCTTAGATTTTATAGGTGTAACACTATAAATGAGGCACAATAATGAATACTCAGATTATTAAATCCAAAATAAAATCACCAGGCAAAAAAGTATATCCTCCCACATCAGATGTTTATTAGAATGGGACTCAAGTTTATTCATCTCTGAAGTACACAGTACTCAAAAGAAAGACTTCATAATCACTGTCATGACCTTTAAACTATTAGAACTTAGTTGAATTGCATAAAATATGTAATTTGTTGGGAAAGTCAATATTAGTATTTCAGATTTCTGAAAAATTAAGGTAGTATTACACACAGATACTGCACACGCTTCTGAACTGTTTTAGGTTTCGTATACGTTATGGCAAAGCAAAATTTAAAAATACAGAAGGTCTGATTTAATAAGGATGAACTCATATGCTTACCATTTCTGGCAAAATTTGCAATTGCCAATGCTCCAGCAAGCTGTAGCTGGTGGTTATTTGATGGAATCCAAGACAGTACCCTTTGAAACACATTACCTTTTCCTCCTTCAAATAATTTCTGCATGGATTCATCTAGAGGTAAATGCAACAGGTAAGAGGAAAATACTTAGAAGTAACATATCCCTATTCTTAACTGAATACCCAATTGGGAAATCACATAGATACTTTACAATCTATAATTCACAAAGGGAAAAGTAATGACTCTATTTCTTAAATAAATTTATAAATTTATTTTTGGCTGCGTTGGGTCTTCGTTGCTGTGCGCGGGCTTTCTCTAGTTGTGGTGAGTGGGGACTACTCTTCGTTGTGGTGCACGGGCTTCTCATTGTGGTGCCTTCTTGTTGCAGAGCATGGGCTCTAGGCGCACGGGCTTCAGTTGTGGCACGTGGGCTCAGCAGTTGTGGCTCACAGGCTGCAAAGCGCAGGATCAGTAGTTGTGGCTCATGGGCTTAGTTGCTCCGTGGCATGTGGGATCTTCCCGGACCAGGGCTCGAACCCGTGTCCCCTGCATTGGCAGGCGGATTCTTAACCAGTGCACCACCAGGGAAGTCCCAGTAATGACTCTTTTTCTAATAACCTTTTAGCAGAGACTGGACAAAAGGGCTTAGAATTTTTCTAGTCTAAGTCCCAAGTAGCCATCTCGCTTTTAGTCCTTTGGTGCCACAGCTGTCTCTTCTATATGACAGCTCTTTAAATACTGGAAGATGTATTTAAGGTTTCAAAATCAACAAATCAACAGGATTAAATGTGACAGGAAAATGAGAAAATGCCTAATATAGTATTTATAAAAGAGACGATAAATTTTTAAATATCTGACAGTCATGTTCTTTTGTTGGCATAAATTACAACTCACCTCCAAGAAGTAATAAAACCATTAGATCTGAAGCGGTTTTGAGCTCAGCAATATCCTCCTCTTTGTCACTATCCACTTTCTGCTGAACAATCTCTAGTAGACATTCTACCAGGCCTGCTTCAACCAGCTGTAGCTTAATAGCATCTAAAGAATAATGTGAACAAAATAACCAAAATTTGAGATGAAATAGCAATTCTGGTATAAGCAATTTAATGTAAAGAATTATAAAAAAACCAAAAAAGTGTATGATTTAGATAACACACCTCTGAAGATCTGAGTTTCAAATGGGAGTATCTGACACTGCAGCTTAAATACACAAAAGCTTTATTTCATTTCTATTTGGTATGTCACTTTTCACAATGTCTGGCAGCAACTAAACAAATTGATTCTCAGCACTGAAGGTAAGTAATATCATTCTACTGTTATTCTAGATACTATGCTCACATTTAAAAGGCAATACTATAAAATACTGCACACTGTTTAAAATAAAACACACATAACTGTTAAAGTTAAAACACATTCACTAATGGAGTTTGAATACAAAGATACTAAAAAGAGGTATTAGTAAATTTCAAAGTATATCCCAAGTATTTACATTTGGATTCATATTTGTACAGATGTTATTTTTCTAGGGCAGTTAATTAATTTGTAACTTTCTGAACTTGAAAGTCATGTTTTTAAAAAGCGTTTCAGGTTTTCATTAATTTGAAGCTTTCTTGGGTGATGGGTACATGGTGGTTCATTATACTACAATCTCTCTACATCTGAATAGGTTGTTTTTTTTTGTTTGTTTGTTTGTTTTTGCGGCACGCGGGCCTCTCACTGCTGCGGCCTCTCCCGCCGCGAAGCACAGGCTCCGGACGCGCAGGCCCAGCGGCCATGGCCCACGGGCCCAGCCGCCCCGCGGCATGCGGGATCCTCCCAGACCGGGGCACGAACCCGCGTCCCCCGCCTCGGCAGGCAGCCTCTCAACCACTGCGCCACCAGGGAAGCCCAGGTTGTTTTTTTTTAAAAAAAATAAATTTATTTATTTATTTATTTTTGGCTGCGTTGGGTCTTCCTTGCTGTGTGCAGGCGTTCTCTAGTTGTGGTGAGCGGGAGCCACTCTTCGTTGTGGTGCACGGGCTTCTCATTGTGGTAGCTTCTCTTGCTGCGGAGCACGGGTTCTAGGCACGTGGGCTTCAGTAGTTGTGGCACGTGGGCTCAGCAGTTGTGGGTCGTGGGCTCTAGAGCGCAGGCTCAGTAGCTGTGGTGCACGGGATTAGTTGCTCCACAGCATGTGGGATCTTCCCGGACCAGGGCTCGAACCCGTGTCCCCTGCATTGGCAGGCGGATCCTTAACCACTGCACCACCAGGGAAGCCCCTGAATAGGTTTTTAAATTTTCATAATAAAAGCTGAAAGAAACAAATAACTTTCAAGTTTTCTAATGGATAACTCACAAACTAAGGAATTTTAGAGACAGAATTTACATACCAATTATATTTTTTAAAATTATCTTCATAGCAAACTCTGTGAGCCTATCAAATCGATATTGTTTGCACCACTAATATCTTAAATATTCTTTCATTATAGAACTTACTTCGTTGAAGATTTTATATTTGCATCCATATCTGTCTCCCCCAATATACCTCATTCATCTTTGTGTTTTAACCTAAATTGGCCTACTTAAATATTTTGGGTATATTTGATACTGCTTAAGATAAATGCTGATCAACTGACCTCAGAAATATATTTGTTACACATAAATTTAATTTAAATTTTATTTTCTAGTTGGATTTTATTTTAGTCTTCAGTTTCCCTAAGCTGTATATGCACATATCTACAGCAATGGCAGTTCAAGTTTTTTATTTGGAAGAAACTTTTTTATTTGGAAAGACTGTTTTCATACTTAAGACTTGTTCTTTCAGACAATTTTAATGTGTAAAAGTTTGGCTTTTTTCTATCACTAGGATCGCTGATATTCTTTAGCATATTATTTCAGAATACACAGAATATTCAACCTGTAATATTTTTTTAAAAGGTATACTTGCACTGTGCCATGCTGAAAGTAGGGAGTTTCCTTGGTTACAGAATGACAGAAGTAGAAATGTGTGGCGACTAGAATTGAAAGCCACAATGAAAAAGCCTTAAAAATACAAAAAACCTTGAATTATACAAATCCCAGTTTAAATGTTGGAATCACTCTCCTTTGCATACAAGGAAAACCAAGGATGATATGCTAAGGCTAGTCCAGAAACAAGTTTTCAAAAGTATCATTCAATCCACAACACAGTTATAAAACACAAGTGAAAATAGTGGAGGACAAAACAAATAAGAGAGAAAAACACTGTTATTTTGAAATATTGCAAGGAAGGGTACAGGTCATTCTCTGGCATAAAACTGACTGAAGGTCACAATGAAAATTTCCTATTTGGCCAAACCACCAAATGAGAGGAAAAATAAATTTCTTCCTAAAGAATAAGATCTAAGGCGTTCAGAAGATTTAAAATGTGTCAGGATTAAAGTTTACAGATCTTTCCTCTCAACAGTTTAACTGTAATCACATATATATGTGGGAGTCTTAAATTGCCTTATTAAAAAGGATTAATGAGGCATTCTGCCAAAGCAGACAGCCCAGCACACATTGATCAATACCATTCTGCCCAAGGACATCTATCTTTATCACCACCGTTTGCATATATACGTACATATATGTACATACATGTATCATATATATGTACAAGTATATGTGTATAAATGTGTATTTGAAAATCTTTTCTAAGTGGTGAAAAAAAGCCCACAAATGCCGCAGAGTGCATAAAATATACGTTACTCTTAATCAATTATTATTACTAAGTAAATAACTGTGTAACTATCACCTAGATCAAGAAATTCATTGCCAACAACCCTGGAAGCCCCTCTGTGCTTTACTTTTTTCTATCACTTATCCCTCCCTTTCAAATCACCATGCTTTTTAAGGTAATCACATCCATACTTTTATAGTTTCACCAAATAATCATTCCTAAAAACTATAGTTAATTTTAGCTTTTTTGTAACTTCATATAAATGGAATCGTAAAATATGTATTTTTCAGTGTTGGCTTTTTCCTTTTAATATGTTTATTATAAGATTATCTACACTATTGGTTATAGCTGTCTTCATTCTTTCAAAACTGTGTATTTTTCCATAATATGGATATACCATAATTTATTTATTCTACTGTTAATGGATATGAGTTGTTTCCATTTATTCATTATTATAAATAATGCTGTTATGAACATTCTTGTAATGGCTCCTGGTGCACATGTACCCATTTCTGGGTATACACCTAACAGCGGAATTGTTGGCTCACAGGGAAGGCATATCTCCAACTCAGTAGATACTGTTCTCCAAATTGTACCAATTTACACTCCCATCAGCACTTAATGAGTTTCCACTGTTCCACACCTTCATCGACACTTGGTATTATCACTTTCCGGTGAGTATACAGTGGTATTTTATTGTGGTTTTATTTTGCAGTTCCTGATTTTTAATGAGTTGAGCATATTTTCATGTGTTTATTAGCCACTTGGATTTTATCTTTTGCCTTCTTAAATCGTTTGCACATTTTCCCACTGGGTTTTGTACATTTTTCTTAATGATTTGAGGGAGTTTTTCTATATATTGTACACATCAGCCCTCTGTTGGTTACATGTGTTGTAAATAAATTCTCATCTACTGTCATGCTTTTCACTCTTAATGGTGTCCTTTGAGGAATAAAAGTTTTTCCTTTTAAAATAACAAAATTTATAAATTTTTCCTTTATAGTTACAGCTTTTTGTGACTTAAGAAAACTTTCTGTACTCCAAGGCTGTGATGATATTCTCCTATTTTAAGATAAACTTTCTTGTTTCAACTTTTACATTCAGGTCAATAATCTATCTGAAATGAAATTTAAAAAATAGTATTGGTACTTCCCTGGTGCTGCAGTGGTTAAGAATCCGCATGCCAATGCAGGGGACACAGGCTCAACCCCTGGTCCGGGAGGATCCCACGTGCTGCTGAGCAACTAAGCCCATGCGCCACAACTACTGAGCCTGCGCTCTAGAGCCCACGAGCCACAACTGAGCCTGCGCACCTACAGTCCATGATCCACAACAAGAGAAGCCACCACAATGAGAAGCCCGCACAGCACGATGAAGAGTAGCCCCCACTCGTTACAACTAGAGAAAACCCATGCGCAGCAACGAAGACCCAACGCAGCCAAAAATAAATAAAAATTTTAAAAAATTTAAAGAATAAAAATAGTATTAAGTGGGATTGTATGAGTGTCTCCAACAGTTTTTTTTTTTCCATTCCCAGCACTGTTTATTAAAAAGATTGTCCTTTCAATATAGTTTTGCAGTGACACCTTTTTTTCTTAGTAAAATAAACATCTACTAATGCATCCATTTGTTTCTGGGCTATCCTGTTCCACTGGTCTTCTTGTCCATCTTTGAACCAATACCACATTGTCTTTTAAATACTACAGTTTTATCAGAATGAAGTTTTATTATTGTTATGCAATAAAATCAGTTCTGCTACCTTAGTCTTTTTCACAGTATCTTGGCTACTCTTGGTCTTTGGGATTTTGATGAGAACTGCCATAAGTCTTCAAATCAATATGGTGAGATATAAGATCATTACAAAATCAAGGTTTCCAATCTGTGGAAGTGATATAGCTTTGCACTTATTTAGATTTTAATTTCTCTTGATGACTTTCTACAGTTTCCTTGCACATTTTTTATTTATTTATTTTTTTCAAATTTCATTTGATGGTATTTCCAAGATGACATTAAAAAGTAACAATTCTAACCATTTATTGCTTAAACTGGAAAAGTTTTTTTAAAAAGAATAACACCAAAATGGGCTTCCCTGGTGGCACAGTGGTTGAGAGTCTGCCTACCAATGCAGGGGACACAGGTTCGTGCCCCGGTCCGGGAAGATCCCACATGCCATGGAGCGGATAGGCCCGTGAGCCATGGCCGCTAGGTCTGCGCGTCCGGAGCCTGTGCTCCGCAACGGGAGAGGCCACATCAGTGAGAGGCCCACGTACCGCAAAAAAAAAAAGAATAACACCAAAACTGTATCTGTTAAAAGACTGTCATTGTCTCATACAGTCCCACACTCTTCTTGAAATTGCAACACAACCTCTAGATTTCCCAAAAAGAGAAATCCAAAATGTGGTATCTTCATAAAGAAATGGCACACAGATCTATGTGTTTTACCCAATGGCTTCAATAATTTCTTTGTCTGGGTCAGTATTGGTTTCTGCAGAATTGGAATGCTGTCTGGGATAATGACTATGGGTCATCTCTCCATTTGTAAGTTCAATCAAATGAAACACTTGCTTTCGAACAACTAGCAAAGAAGAAATGAACAATGAAATCCAGTATTTGCTGGATATGAGGGTTGTTGACAACTAAGAATAAATAGAATAAATAATTAAAGTGAAGTAGGCTTATATAACAGAATGTTATGCATAACTCTTAAAACATATTGTTGAGCAACAAAAGTTAAGAATACAAGGAAACTTATAGAAAAATGTCACTTGTGTAAATTATAAACAGATACATTCATGAAACTATATCAATACAATTTCACATAAGCATACACAAACACATCTATTACATGCATTAAAGTCAAATCCTCTGGTAAATGGTGTGCCTGAGGAAGACAGTGGTAGGGAAGGGCTAAGGAAGAAGGCTACAAGGAGAGAGACCTTGTTTAGATTACACATCTTTTATTAGTCCATTCTTAAGTATTCCTTTTTTTTTTTTTCGCCACGCCGCACTGCTTGCAGGATCTTAGTTCCGTGACTAAGGGTCAAACCCAGGTCCCTGGCAGTGGAAGCAAGGAGTTCTAACCACTGGACCACCAGGGAATTCCCTTAAATATTTCATTTTTTATACTATAGTAAACAGTGTATTTTTAAAAATATATTTTCTGTTTTTGCTGGTATGTAAAAATACAATGCTTTGGTTTTTAGATGTTTTTCTTTGTCTTGCCTGGCAACCCAACCAAATTCTAATTTTAAAAATTAATCTATATATATATATATATATATTTTTTTTTTTTTGCGGTACGTGGGCCTCTCACTGTTGCGGCCTCTCCCGTTGCGGAGCACAGGCTCCGGACGCGCAAGCTCAGTGGCCATGGCTCACGGGCCCAGCCCCTCCGCAGCATGTGGGATCTTCCCGGACTGGGGCACGAACCTGTGTCCCCTGCATCGGCAGGTGGACTCTCAACCACTGCACCACCAGTATATTTTTGATATACATAATCATATCTATGAATAATGATAGTTTTATTTCTTTCTTTCCTATATCTTTTCTTTCTTTTTTACTCTACAGCACTGGATAGTTCCTACAATACAATAAGAAATAAAAATGGGGATGACCTTTCCTATTCCCAATCTTAAAAGGAAATGCTTTTTGTTATACCACTCAGTATGATGCTTTCTATAGGCTTCTGGTTATATATTCTTTTCATTCTCTTCTAGTGATGGTTTGCAAAGAGTTTTTAAAAATCATGGAAGGATGGTTAATCTTCTAAAATGCTTTTTCTGAATGACAAGATCATATGATTTTTTCCCCTTTATTAAGTTTTAATGTGATGAATTATATTGATTGCATTTGGAATACTAAACTACTTTATATTTCTAGAATAAATCCAATTTGGTATGATGATGAATTTTTAAATATATTATTGGATTTTGTTTGCTAAAGTTTATGGGAATTTTGGATCTATGCTCATGGTGAGACTGGCCTTTAAATTTTATTCTTGTATTGTCTTTGTTGGTATTTTATTAGCTTCACAAAATATATTGGTGAGTATATCTGCTTTTCCTATTCTGGAAAAAAATTAAGATAAGATTACTCAGCTTTTCTATTCTGTATCACCCATACTTGAAAATGTATTGGCATCAAATTTTCATAACATTCTCCGAATATCTTTAAGATCTGTAGTGAGATCTCTGTTTTCTTGATTTTGGTTATTTGTGCTTTCTCTCTTTTTTTTTCCTGATTAATCCTACTAGGGATTTACCAGTTTTATGATGTCTTTTCAGACTCAACATAGGCAAGTATATGCTTATATTGCATTACATATATTCTATTTTATTAATTTCAGTTCCTGTATTTCCTTCCTTCTATTGTAATTTCTTTGGGTTTCATATATGTTTTCCCTCTCTCAATTCCTGAGATTAATACTGAGCTCACTGATGTTAGCTTTTTCCTTTTCTATTCATTTACAGTGAAAAAAAAAATCCCTCTAAGTATGGGTTTACCTGCAACACACAAGATTTGAGATAGTGTTCTCATTTTCATTATTAGAAAAATGTTCTAATTTTCTTCATGATTCTTCTTTGACCTCCAAGGTATCTGAAGTGTATTTCTTAATATCTAAACAAATGGGGATTTCCTAGTTATCTTTTTATTATTAGTTACTATTGTAATTCACTTAGATCAGAGAACATACTCTTAAGATTGCAATCCTTTGATATTTTTCCCATCAGTATACATGTTTTAAATGTTTCATATGTACTTGAAAAGAAAGGGCTCTGAAGCAGGGTGCAGTGTTCCAAAATACGTCCATTAAATCAATTTTCTTAATCATGTTGCCCACATTTTCTATATTCCTATTTTTTAATGTTTGTTCTATAATGATTTTTGTGGATATTTAGGGCACCTCATAGTTCTGAATATTTTTGCTTCATATCTTTTGACATAATGTACATTTTTATAGCTTCCAAGAATTGGACCTTTTATCATGATAAAGTCACCTTCTTTATCTCTACCAAGTCTTTTAATATTAAAGTCTCTTTTATCTGATATTAATATGACTACCTCAGCCTTTTTTAGGTTTGAATGGTATATTTTTTCCAATCTTTTTAATCTCAACCTTTTAAATCTCCTCATACTTAAGAAGCGTTGCTTGTTTAAAAAAAAGCTGGTTTTTAAAAAATCAGTTAATGATTAGTCTTTTAACTAAAGCATTCAGGCCACATACATTTAATGTAATTAATGAAATACTGTGTCATAAATCTAGCTTATTTTTTCTGCCCTATTTTTACCCCCTGTTCCATGTTCCCTTTTCTCTCTGCTCTTCTGTTAATTAGGATTGATGGGGTATTAAAACAAAAAAAATCTTTCCATAAATCCTTCCATTAGTTTGGTAGTTACACACTGGTTTTAAAAATTATTTTAGTTCACCTTAAAATTTGAAATCATTTATTCACCAGAATCTAATAGTACTTTCCTCCATGTAGTACAAGGGTTTTGGGACTCTTTAACTACTTTTACCTCCCTCCAGATTTATACACTCATTCTGTGGTGTATTTTAGATAATACACATATACATTTTAAACTTCACAGTGAATTATTTTTATTATTTTATATATTCAATGTTCATGAGTTTACACACATATTTACTGGGTTATTTTGCTTCCTTCTCCTCCCTTGTACCTATAACCTTCCTTCGGGAGTCAGTTTCCTTTTGTTTTTGGAATCATTTTCCTTTTTTCTAACAAACATCCTTCATAATTTCCTTTAGTAAGGGTGTATTGGTGGTGAACTTTCGCAGTTTCTAACCTGAAAATATCTTCATTTTGCTTTCAGTTTTGATGGGTATTTTCACTGGGTTTAGAATTTTAGATTGAATTTATTTTCTTTCGGCACACAGAAGATATTTGTCATCTGGCTTTCATTGCTACTGTCGAGAAGTTAGTTGTCAAACTTTTGCCTCTTTTAAGGTAATCTATATTTTTCCCGGCTACTTTTAAAACTTTTGTCTTTTTTTTTTTTGCAATTTCAATATGATGTATCGAAATGTGTATTTCTTTTTATCATGTTTTAAATTCATTGGGCTTCTTGAATCTTTGATATCTTTCATAATTTCTGGTAAGGGTTCTGACAAAATTTCTTCAAACTTCTGCCCTCCCATCTGCCCTCCTTCTAGGACTCCAAAAAATGTATATGAGACCCTCTCACTTTATACTCTGTACCTCTTATTCTCTCTTATGTATATTGGGTCTTTTATTTCTCTATATTTCATTCTGGATTTTCTTCCAATCTATCTTCCAGTTCACTGGTTCTCTAATTCAGCTATATTTAATCTGCTGTTAAACTCATCTATTAGGTTCTTAATTTTTTTTTTTTTTTTTTTTTTGCGGTACACGGGCCTCTCACTGTTATGGCCTCTCCCATTGCAGAGCACAGGCTCCAGACGTGCAGGCTCAGCGGCATGGCTCATGGGCCTAGCCGCTCCGCAGCATGTGGGATCTTCCTGGACCGGGGCACAAACCCATGTCCCCAGGTGGACTCTCAACCACTGCAGCACCAGGGAAGCCCTATTAGGTTCTTAATTTTGGTTGTATTTTTCAATTCAGGAATTTCCAATTGCTTCTTTTTCAAATCTGCTATTCATTCCACTTTTTATAGTTTCTAGTTTCCTTCTAAAAATTTTAAGCTTGTTTTTAACTCTCTGAACATAATAAGCATACCTGTTTTGAGTCAAAGTCTAATAATTCCAGTATCTGGAGATTTGCTGCTGTTTCCTGTTCTTTGTGCTGATTCTTGCTTACAATGTCTTGTCTCCTCATGTGTCTGGTCCTCTTTGATTGTGTGCTAGACACTGTATTTGAAAAATTATTTGTATGGGATGGTTTGCTTACTCTGGTTCCCTCTTATTCCTAGAGTGTATCCCTTAAGATTTTTTGCTCAAAGACAGAAATAGTTTACCAGTGTTCACACTGTTGGTAGGCCTGGTACTCCAACTTTTATGACCTTTTTGCCCTGCAAGGGTACATAAGTGGAGTTCAGCCTACTGGCTGCCTGTTCCAGATTGGCATAAGAATGTGTAAGCTACAGAACCATCTTTGCCAAGATTATAAAATCAAAGAAACTTGGAAAGTAGCTTTGGCCAATGTAGATATAGTTAGGCAGTAGATAATGCAGCTGAAGTTAGAGATACCCCAAATAAAACTTATCACATCATTAATAAAAAAAAAAGAATTTTGAGTTAAATAGCTGGCAATTAAATAATATTAGAAAAAAATGGAAAGAGCCTACGTGATCAAAAATCAAGAGATGCATTTATTTTCTCACCGTTTTCTGCCAATGGAGCAAGAACCTCAAACACCATTTCCCTCTTATCATGGTCTATTTGTTTCTTGAAGAGTTTTACCAGCTCTTCAGCAATGTTCGTACTGGCAAACTGTTCTTTACTTGACTCTGCAAAAAACAAGAGGAAAATTTAGAGTAAGCAAACAAAATTAAGCCCAGAAACTGTTTTCTATTACCTTCAATATTTGGTCATTTTTTACCATTACTGATAAGTACAAACACTCTTCAAATACAGGAACAATCAAAACCATTTTTTTAAATGCCCCTGAAGAGGAAAAACATCTAAGTCTTCAAAGAAAATGTTCTGGCCCAATTTTATTCAAGGCTATAAAATAAATGTTCACTAGCATAACATATAGGTAATCATAGCAACAGTAAAATTACTGTTATAAATTCATAGTTTCAAGGCTTTTAGTCAAAGAAGAAAAATTACTCGTAACAGACTGCATTTTACATGGATGAATTAAAGGTGACTTGTCTTTACACCAATACGGTGGTATACTTTTGCATTCTTCTTGACATGCCTTTCTAATTTATGTATTTTTAAAATTTATTTTTGGCTGCCTTGGGTCTTCCTTGCTGCGTGCGGCTTTCTCTAGTTGCGGTGAGCGGGGCCTACTCTTCGTTACGGTGCGCGGGCTTCTCATTGCAGTGTCTTCTCTTGTTGCAGAGCAGGGGCTCTAGGCGTGCAGGCTTCAGTAGCTGTGGCACGTGGGCTCAACAGTTGTGGCTTGTGGGCTTCAGAGCGCAGGCTCAGTAGTTGTGGCGCACGGGCTTAGTTGCTCCACAGCATGTGGGATCTTCCCGGACCAGGGCTTGAACCCCTGTCCCATGCATTGGCAGTTGGATTCTTAACCACTGCGCCACCAGGGAAGCCCCTAACAAGTTTTTCTATCAAAGGCCAATTCCTCATTCCCTCTTCCTCTTCACCATCTCCAGCCTCTCACTCTAGAGCCTCATCCTCACCGTTTAAATGTGCTTTAATATTTCTCACAGAAAAATAGCAATATTAAAAACAAACACCTTCCCTTTACACCACTTTTATTCACTACCATCCAATCTGTTCCCTTTCACAAACAAATTTCTTGACAGCATTGTCTACATACACTGTCTTTCCTTTCTCAACTCACATGCATTCCTAAACCCAGCTCAGACTAGTTTGGCCCACCTCTCCATTCTGCGGTCTCCCTTGCTGGCTCCTCCTCCTGCACCAGATCTCTATACATTCTGTTGTGGTTCCTTGGGACTTGATCCTTTGCCTTCTCACCTTTTTGAGCCTTACTCTCACCCTAGGCAATCTAACTTCTTCCATAGCATAAAATAGCACCTATATGTTGATGCTTATATAATCATATCTCTAGCCCTCTTCTGGACTCCAGGCTATTTATTTAACTGGCCATTTGACGTCTCCATTTGAATCTCTCTCTAGCATCCAAACTCCATGTCTAAAGTGGACTTCTGATACTCCCCTGAAATCTGTTCTTCCTCCAGACTTCCATAATCTAGTGAAGGAACATGCCACCTAGCCATCTGCCATGCGGGCAGAAACCTGGGGGTCACTGCTCACTTGTTCTCACTCAACTGTACAGCCAAAGAATAACCAAGGTCTATCAGTCTACCTCCAAAATACAACCAGAATCCATTCCATTTCTCTCCAAGCCTCTTCTCAGTTTCTTTTGCGCATCAGATATCCTATCAATTTATCTAGAAGTTTCTTTCAGAGAATTCTGACCAAATCCAGCCTAGATTGGTTGCTCTCCATGTTTGTGGGACACAGCTGACATCCTGGAATTCCTTTTTCATCACCTTGATGGATGCTTTCTTCTCCCTCCTGTATCAGATACTCTATTATCTATGTCCTCTCACCTTCACATTTTTAGTTTTGGTGGAGGCATCCTCCAGCAGCTTCCTGAGAAAGCTTCTATGTACTGTGTATAGGAGATAAATATTTTGAAATTTTGACTGTCTGAAAATGCTCTTTCCCACCTAGAGTCGATGCCTGTCATTTAAATTAGTTCCTTACCCTGTTCAAGTACTTTCTCATACTAGCAATTATCATAATTTAAAATTATATGCTTATTTATTTGTAAATTCATTTAAAAAATAAATTTCCATCTCACCCACTAAACTATAAGTTCTTTGAGGGCACGGACAGTGTATAGTATTTTAACTACCATAAATACAGTGTACAGTATAGTGCCCAGTAGAGAGCAGGTGTTCAAAAGAAATTTATTGATTGCATGAACGTGTGACTGAAAGAACAAGTAAATGAATGTAAGAGCGATATTCTGCTCTCTAGTCTCTGGTAAATCTCTGCCAATGTCAAATAAAAAATATTACAAATTCAACTTTAAAAGAAAATGGAGAAACATAAAATTTTATATGGCTTAATACAGTTTTGATTCACTCTACTGTTACACTGCTTTTGGCACATGTACCACATCTATGCCAAAATGATGAGAATCCACTCCAAGACTTGTAAGGATTCCTTAGTGCCACAAAAAAAGGAGTGTGGGTGAAGTGTCTTTTCTGATAGGCTACCTAAACCCTCAGAAATCATAGTTTACAAACGTCAGCCCACCTTACCCTAAAAGGAGGTTAGTTTGATTTAAATAGGAATGATTTAACGCTGGTGGTTACTCCTCTGTTTCAGACAATTCTTCAAATAAAATGAAACATAAAATCACAGGTGAAATAGACATCATTTATCTAGTTATGTGCTATTATTCTTTTCAAAAAATAATAGTTCTAGCACTTTTTCCAATCCATATTTTATTCTTCTACTTATTAAACTGAAACCAAATCACTGCTGCTAAGTAATTCATGTCATTCGCCAGCACAAGGAAACAAGGCACTATGATTAACATAGGAATTAACGAAAAAAACCTGTACTTATCCTGCAGGTGGATACAGAGAAAAGATAGTGTGAATTATGACTTGGACATTATATTTGGATTAAATGCCATGGATCCTTAACAGACCTTTAGCAAGAAGGTTTATTTCCTAAGGGATTTCTTTTTTTTTTAATCAAAATTATATATGAGTTTAAAGAGTTAGTCCTAATACTTACACTACCGGCAGAATCGAGTACCCCTTGCCCATTTCTTCTTCAAAAATAAGCGCATAAAGCTCTTTTAGCTAATTCACTGGTATTTACCTCCAAATCTTTAAATAATGTATTTATATTAAGTTTTGATTGACTTCCCACTATGAGAGATGAAGCACTAGCTTTCTTTTCTTCTTGTCTCCACAATACCCTCCATCTTCTCACTGTAATTATACTGTACTTTTGGTTATTTCAATAATTAGTGTTTCAATGATACACTATTTCATTTGCCCTGGAATTACTTTTATTTCCCAGGAAATTTTTTTTTCTCATTTACTTAGTTTTCAATGTACTTACATTAGTTCAACTCCACACTCTGTCAGTTGTCTAGTTTTCTCTTAATAAGCTCGTTCACTTTAGGTGCTCAATCAATTTCATCTCGTAAAGAATTTCCCCAATCTGGACTGGTTACTCTTTGAAAATAGGCCATTTGGGGCTCTCATGTCACCATAATACTAGGAACTCCTATTTTCCTGTTGTATCTCTTGTTTCCTGATTCCTATGTAGTCTTATTATTTATATCCCTTGTTTTGGTGGGACACATCTTCCAGTGGCTTCCAGGAAAGATGTAGGACACCAATTTTGAGACATTCATGTTTGACAAAGTCCTTATTGTAACCTCAGACTTGACTGATGGTTTGCATATAGAATTCTATATTTGAAATAATTTTTCCTCAAATTTTTGAAGACAATATTCCATTTTCTTCTGGTTATCAGTGTTGTTTTGATACATCTGACGTCTACTGATTCACCATCTTTTTTATGTAACTTTTTCCCCTCTCTCTGGAAGTCTGTAAAAGATTCTCTTTGTCCCCATTATTCTAAAACTTCACATTGATGTGCCATGGTCTGGGGGCCTAATTGTCATCTGCTAGGCTAGGCATTTGACAGATTCTTCCAATCTGGAGAAATATATACTTTAGTTTTGTGGTACTTGAGTTATTTGGCCATTTCCTCCTATTTACCTCTCTCTAAAACTCTTCGTTTGATCCTCTATCTATATTTTCACTTCTACTTTCCATATCCTTGTTTTTTGCTTTATATCTATAAATATTTCTCCATACATTTTATTGGCTTTCATTTTAGCTATTGTTTTTAATGTTCTAGCTTTTTCATTTGTTCCTTTTCTTTAAAAATAGCATCCTGTTAGTTTCATGATTACAGCATTTTTCTCATTTCTCTGAGCATGTTTGAGTATCCCCCACCCCCATCCTGCATAGTTTCTATTTCCTCCGAGTTACCTTTTTTTTTTAATTTATCTTCCATTTACAGGCTGTCGTCACCTCTCTGCTTGTCTGCCACCGATTAACTGGGATCTAAAAACTGATTAGGATCTATGAGTAGGAGTGGCCTTATTTTATTTATTTAATTTATATATTACACAGCAGGTTCTTATTAGTTACCTATTTTTTTTTTTTTTTTGGCAGTACGCGGGCCTCTCACTGTTGTGGCCTCTCTCGCTGCGGAGCACAGGCTCTGGACGCGCAGGCTCAGAGGCCATGGCTCATGGGCCTAGCCACTCCGCGGCGTGTGGGATCCTCCCGGACCGAGGCACGAACCCGTGTCCCCTGCATTGGCAGGTGGACTCTCAACCACTGCGCCACCAGGGAAGCCCTAGTTACCTATTTTATACATATTGGTGTATATATGTCAATGCCAATCTATGAGCGGCCTTGTTGACTGAAGATTCCCTGTAGGTCAGATGGATCTTTTGTAGAGAAACTCCAACATAAGCATCTTTAAGTCCATGTTCTAAAGGACAAATGGGACCATTAAGCATACCTACCTTCATTTAACTGTGTTCAGAATGGTACTCTGGTACCTCTTACTTCATTTGGTCTGATGTCCCCAGTGTACAAACCCTCTATTTTTAGTCTCTCCAGAGAGTAAACACAGTCTTCTGCTTAGATGGGAAGGGCTAGTTACCACAGTGTGGGAAGGGAAAGAAGGTTTAGAAATCTTGATGCCACCAAATCCTAAACTTTTTGAAGATTCCAAAGAGCAAACTGGTTAGTTCTTGGTTTTCCAATTCAGGATTTAGATTTCAAAGTTTTGCTAAGTGAGTTACTGCCTGCTTTTCTTTCCGGGCTCTAAAAAGTTTCTGTGTTAACCTCTTTACTTGGTCCCCCCACCAACCCCGCTTTCTTTTCCTTGATGGTTTTGCATTTAAAAAAGAATCTATTGTAGTTTTAGTTGTCTTCCAGAAGAGAGTGAAAGTAAGTGCAGATTTTCATTCTAACATCTCTAACCCCCCAAATACTAATATTTTAAGCAGACAATTTTATTTATAAAAGATTGTGGAGCCAAATAAAAAGAGGAAAAAATCCCATTCTGCTTAATCTATAATGTTAAATAAATCTGCAAACTTTAAAATCGGATTAATGCTATAATTGTGAATATAGAAAAATTATGTGTGCACATAAACTAGGACTGAAAGAGAATAAAAAGATAGAGCTGCACATTCCTTTTTGGCCCCCAATTATGAAATAGTTTGCAATTGTTTAATTATTTTATATTTTGTCTTTATATTATATCTTTAGTGAGCAAAACCACACAAATTTCTGCTATTTAACATTTTTATTAAGAAATTTTGACAAAAAGTAACTCTAGCATTTAATGATATGCCATACTCAGAAGTGTGTGATATAAATGTGATATGATCTTGATCTTTACCTGTGTCCATAAAATAATACTAGGTGATTTGCTAACTCACGGGCAATAAAGCCCACACTGAAAAGAGAAAACATGTATCCTGGGCATACATGTTTTATTTCAGTGTTTATGTATAACTTAGCTATTACATGGGCATAACAGACTCATGATATATACTCTAGAAGTCTTAGTAAATGAAGAAGTATTTCTCTTTTATACTTTCTTTCTCCATATGGGGTAAGGGCAGTAACAGCTGGGACCAGAGTATGGAATTGGGCCAAACTAAATTGGGTGCATATCCATCTTTTAATACAGACCCAGGTCTCCCTATATGCAGAATCGAGGTGGTCTATACAATTTCCCAAACAAATCCTGACACCTTAACACAGGTAACTCATATTAACTGGTGTCTGTCTCTGTTACAAAGGTTATGACATTATCAGGGATTATAACATACTTTGTCTTAATTCTACAAAGTATACTAAACACAAACTCCTACATTCCATTTTAATAATGGAAACTAACTTGTAAAATGGTAAATGAACGTTGTTTCATTCTTGGCCTTACTTGAATGATGGAAATAATGAGACAGTATGAAAAAGAAAAAAGCAGAAGAGAAGACAAGAAACATTCACAAATGCCAGGAGATGACCCACTGAATAAAAATGACTTCTAAAAATTAACTCCGATAAATAATCCCTATTCCCTTAACTTGAAGTCAAAGCAAAAGTAAAGTACTAAAATCAAGATTTTAATGTGAGTGTGCAAGGAGATGAGCTTTCAGTTAGAAAAACCAAGGTTAGAGTCCTGGTGCTTCTGTTTATTTATTTATAAAATGGGGATATTAATAGAATTGATTTACTCATTTGATATAGCTATTATTTTAGCTATGATGAAACATCATTTGGTTTCACTGTCCCCATGATGAACAATTTATTATGAACATGGTTGTGGGGTAGATTTAGACCAGGAGTTGTAACTTTCTATCAAGAATTATGGGGAGGAAGGAGAGAAAAGAAGAAAGGGTAATATACATGATATAGAGAAAAATAAAACAAGGAAAAGAGATGGGGGTGCTGGGGTCATCAGTCCTCCCTCTGTTAGGGCTGGGCTGTGTTGCCTGCACTGGTCTGTTTCTGCCCACCTTCTGATTTTCAAGGATTTCTCATATTTTTTTCAAATTCTGTTACAAACATATTCTGATGAAAAAGTTCTCTATTATTTTTTTGGATTTTGTAAAAAGAGAGGGAAGAACCTTAGTCTGCTAGATTCCTTTTCACCTGATAAGCAAATAGTTCATACAAAACATAATAAATTATGAGATCCTTATTTTTGGCCTGGAAATACAATACTTGATTTTAAGACCATCACGTTAAGAATACCAAAGTCAAGTGGAGATCATTTTAAATATTCAATTTCATTAAATAGTATACAAGTATAAACTTTAAACCTTAATACATAAAGCAATTAGGAAAGCAAACTAGCTCCAATTATAAACAACACAATCCTAAGATGTAATTGGATCTACACTTTTTAACACTGAAACAATGTATCTACAATGCTTCAAAAAGAAAAAAACTAATATAAACAGATTCCCAGGTTAACCTCTAAAGGAAAATTTATTATAAGTACATTAATAAGTTTATTACATTTTTGACTCATGGCTAGGACTTACCAAGTTCTGCTAAATTGCCAAATGCAACAAGACACATTTCTGTAAGAGCTGCATTTTGGCAGTGGATGCCCAGTAATTTAACTAAGGTAGGAATAACACCCATGTTGATAAGCTGAGCTTGAAGGGAATCTGTAAAAAAAAAAAACAACAACAAAACACAAAAAAAATGTTTATGTATTAAATGGACATTAGTAAGAAGAAAACACCTCTTATTCTCTCTATTGCAAACTCAACACTACTTCAATTAGAGTAAAGCAAGATTAAGTCCACTCATATAACTGCCTCGAAAATGTTTAAGACATTAGTTCAGAAGAGTTGAATTTTAAAACTTTTCAATGATTAAAAGACACTTAGAAATGAAAATAATTCAAATAAGATGTCAAATCACTAATTTTTTTAAAAAACATGATCTTATATCTTTACAGAGCAGGTTTTAAAACGTATAAATAATTAAACACTACCACTGGTTTTTAAGTTAAAAGGTTCGACAAAGTAACATTTGCATTACAGGAAGTCACAGAGTATATAAAAAGCGTAAGAAAAAAAGCAATTTTAATAAAGATTAAGACAAAAAAAATCTTAGAATCCCTTAAAGATAGTTGCTCCATAATAAAGAATGAAAAGTATGTAACACACACAGGTTATTGTTTATTTGCAGCAGAGTGTTCTTTGATGACTGTTAGGAAGGAAAGTAGTTTTAACAAGGAAAAAAAAAATCTGGTCACTTAAAATATTTTTCTTTTCAAAGTTTTACTTAATAACAGTGACAATCATCTTAGAGGTAAAGAGAATGAGGTCAATATGGCTTTGTCATCATTGCTTGCCTTCATTTTCTAAGAAACTAATTGGTTTTAAAGTACTTAATATGCCTTGGCTTTCCACATGGCTCTTCATGAACAATGATAATAGAATACCTATAGCAGTAGAGTTGAAGGTAAATAAATCAAAATGAAAACCAGAAGTACTGTCTCTTAGAATAAGCTAAGAAGAAAGAAAAACACTCACATGCCTATGCAAAACACTATTACTGTTAATAACTGGCTCATCTAAAGATAAAGGAATGCCTTCAACATTTTTTTCTTTTCCTTTTAAAAATTATATGCCATTTTCAAGTTAATTTTCTCTAAATTCTTTTTAGTTACCTACTTGGAATTTAAAGATTAAAAATCTGTTTCTTACAGAACACATTTTCCTCTTAGCATGCATCCCTTGACGGAGTTTGCGTACTAATCTCTTTGTCACTCTTCTTAGTTCTTAACCGTCAGCAAAGAACATAAAGGCAAGGTTGAGCTGTCTCACATGCCAACTGATTACTTGCCCGGAGGTCTCTGTACTTAATTTTTACTGCTTTTAGAGTGAAGTATGAAGAGACAGCCAACAGAGGCTTATCAGCCCTGAAAACTGACAGTAATTATGGATATTATCTGGTTCCGCTGTGGGGACCATCTATACTAGAAAGGGGCCTATTACCAAAACAAGAATAGGAAACAAGGCCTGAGACAAAGTTAAGTTTACATTTAGAGTTCAAATAGTCTAAAACAATTTCAAAATTTACAATGGAATTATGAAGTCTGTTCTAAAAGGAGATAGATATAAAAGAACATATTCAACTAAATGATTTGTTTTTATGCTTTTGATGCTAAATATTTTTTTCTAACTCTACAATTTAGTAATTAATGAATGACTCACAATACTTATCTTACAGGCAAATTACTTGTTATACCTATAATATTATATCTATTATAGTACTATACCTATGTGTTATAGTGGCAGAATATCGTATTGTGGTTATAGTATTTTTAAAGATCATGTACCAAGAAGCTTTCCATATTAGAAATTATTTTGGTTACTTACCAGTAGATAGAGTTCCTTACTATTGGAACACCTCTGCAGATTCTTGTTCTTTAGCAGTATTTTTAACTTTATTTATTTATTCATTTTGACTACCTCTTCAAATACTGCAGAGCTACTGAATCATTAATTTTCAGGTACGTAAGCGTGAGCACTAGCGCATGCATTGAGTAAGTCAAACTCCACTATGTGTTTGCATATATGTAAGCATCACACACCCCCTCAGTACTATTGGTGCAAACTATAAAAATCCAACAGTCCAGGGACATTAGAGGAATAACAAAATTTGTGAAGGAGATAACTCAACAGGAGAATGCCACTTAGATATTCTTCATGTTCTCTTAACTTAGCATCTCTAATGCTCTCTAATTTTACAATATTATGAATTTTGGTTCCAGGGATAAGAGGGACAAAAGGTTAAGAAATATTACAGAGTTTCATACAATCTGTGGCATACAAATTGAAGCAGTAATATTTGAAATTGTGGTAGATCAGCAGAAAAAGTAGCATAGCCCAATGGCATATGGTGTGAATTGCCATAATTCATGAAAATCACACTGCTTCATGAAAATGTGTTTTCAAGCTACCCAGGAGCCAAACTGATTGTATACTCACATACAACACACATACCACACACAAGTAAAGAGAAAAATATATAGTCATCCAATGGACAGACCTCATTTTGGACCACTTGGGTGCTTTCTTTTATATCCATTTCTATGATGGTAACTAAAACAAAAATTATACTCAAGTAACTCTAAAATCTGTTCATACCAATTACAGGCAAGTCATTCTCCTTTGATAATGGAGGCCCAGAAGAGGGAAAAAAATTAAACAGGTTGGTACAAATTTTCATTTCGAGATAAGCAAGCATCTTAGAACATGGTTCTCAAAGTAGAGTCCCCAAAACCCTTTCAGAAGATCACCAGGTCAAAACTACTTTCATAAAAATACCAAGATTTGATTTGCCTTTTTCACTGTATTGACATTTGCACTGATGGTACAAAAACATTAGTGGGCAAAACTGCTGGGGCATTAGAATGAACGCAGTCAGTGGCACCAAATTGTATTAGTAGTCATTGTATTCTTTACCATCATACATTCACAGTAAAATAAATGCTGTTCTCAGCAATTGTTAAAAAAATTTTTAAAGTTATTTTTCACAAAAACATGCTATTTACCTTAACCTATAATGGTAGGTTAAGATAGTAAAATGCAATACTAAATAATTTTAAAAACTGTCACTTTTATTTCCAATATAGTAAATATTGATAGATATAACCCATATATATAAACAAAAATTCTTTGAGATCTTTAGTAATTTTTAAGTGTCTAAAAGAGTTCTGAGATCAAAAGTTTAAGAACCACTGCCAACAGATTACCTGATTTTTATAGGAATTGGAAAAACAATATGGAAAAAGAGATTCTGAAATTCAATGATATGCTTGGCAGATGTGACAACAGAAAAAATGTAAAATTAAAAGCACAGTAGGAATCCTAGATTGTGATGCTCAGATATTTTGAGCGAAATAACATTAATTAAGCACCTTAACATCTCATTTTGCTTATGTGAGCAGAAATTCTACTTAAGCCTAGGAAAATATTTCATGATTAGATCTGTTTGCCTATTTCAGTTACAACTTACTATGTTATCAACAAATAGTTTTTTTGAGGGTTAAGTAGAGGTCCTGTTTGTGTGGAATAAATTAGTATTAGTACTTATTGCTGGAAGCAAATGATTAAGTTGAATCACTTTTTCTTATTGCCCAAAGAAAGCTTTGAATAGACTTCAAAGGATAGTAGCTGACACTCATGCTATTGTGAATGGTATCAGGAATATGACTTTTAAATTAAAGACTAACTGGAAGAAATCCTTAGAACCAGAAATAGTTCACATTCTCTAGATTTGAGAAAATAAGTAACATAATTCAAGACTGAGACTTTTTGCATCCTTCAAAGAATACCAGCAACTCCAAGGGAATGTTGTCAGAGCTCAACAAACACAATTCACAAAAATGCAACCAAGGCCCATACACAGCAAACACTTATGTGTGAAAGACAGTCTTTAGACAGCACAATGTCATAAATGTCTGAAGACTTTTAAAAATTGCTCCTGACACACAACACAGACAAATACTGACCAAAATACAGAATTACAAAATTACATAATATCAAGATGACACAGGCCCTGCATGATCTATGGGGAGGAAGAGGAAGGCACTGAGGGGGTGCAATACAGATGCATATACAAAGAAATATAAGGCAATCAACGCATGCGCTGGTGTGAACACTTACCTACCTACATTTGAATTTCAATGGTTCCAAGTTCTTCAGGTCACACACATGGAAACTCCAAAGAATGGAGATCTGGAGAGAAGATCTCAAGTTGAAGAACCTTTTTCCCCCTGAGTTTTAAGTTTAATGTTTAAAACGTTGGTATAGATTATAGGTCCAGAAATGTATGCCAAGAATTGCAGTAACTCAACTGAAGTTATGTTGATCAATTACTAAAAAGAATAGGTTTCTTAAGAAGATTATAACACGTCTATCTTATTCCTAAGAAATGGCCCTTATAGACAATAAGCTTATTGATAAATAGGACTTAATGATGAAACTGTGTCAAAATAACACACACAGAATTCAAAATATACAGTCTCTACATTAGTATGTATATTATTTATAGTATAAAGAGTACAACATTTCCTATTTACAGGACTGCATAAAAACCTAATCTACAGTCAAATTAATTATATACAGTTGAAACAATAAAAACAAGCAAATGTAAATCCTGATGAGAAGTTCTAATACAATTTGGATAAAAATCATTGGGGCATAATAAAGATGGAAGAAAACTGCCCTTTACTAATGGCACATCTACATTTCCAAAAATATATATAAAAAGTAAAAATTAGAAATGAGGTTAACAGTGAAGTAGAACTTGCAAGTTGAAGCAAGTTGCAGCTCTATCTATTATAATGTTGAAAAGTAAACTGACTTAAATACAGCAACCAAGAGGATGGTTTGTGGTTAAAAACTTTATACATACACATGTGCAGGTACAAGTAAAGACTTCCTTTTCAGTTACTTATGACTTACTTTTGTTGATTGATCAGGAAAGTGAAGAATTTTTATTCTAAACCTAGTGCTGAGATATGAAACCAAAAATATTTAGACTGTTTAAAGTTAACTTCAAATCAATGATTTTCAAAGGCCTCTTTACACAAAACCTGCATTATATGTTTTGCACCCAGATTACCTCTATAATTTAAGCCCCAGGTTATACATTTCCAAGACAAACAGCCATTTCAAAGAAAAAAAAGAAAGAGAATCACGATTCATTAGTATTGAGAATATGAGTCTAAAAACAATACATTTATATATTTCTTGCTTTCTAAAAGTTAACAATAAAAAATGAAAAAGCTTTTTTCTGGGTTCTGAAAATAAAAGTCTCTACAGAGCAAAATTTCCCTTTCGTAAAAGTTCTAGAGATAACTGACAAAAGTACATGAGTGAGTATGATGTAAAACACAGCAACAATGAAAAACCTCAAAGCAAATCACAAGACAAAGGAAAAATGTTTTATTATTCTTAAGAGGCCCACCCATTTGCTGTTCTCAATCCAATAACATCTAGAATGATTATGTCTTAGTCCAGCAGATAACTTTTTCCCTAGACTCACTTCAGGTTAAATTATTTACTACAGATCAACTCGTTATAATGAATACTGCTACAAAGATTTCTACATATACATCTACTCTGATTTAAGAAAACGCTGTGCTTTCATCTCAGAAACAAACTGGTCTTTTAAAAGTTAAAATTGTTTTTTGTTTTTTTAGAAGAGGACTACTGCCAGCTGTTGCTTACGTAGCTCTTATTGGGAGAAATAAATCCAGTCTGGGCTCTCATAGGGCATTGCTGAAAGGCCACATCTGTAGTAAGTATAAATTTAAGCCTAAATTTTTGTATAGCAAATTGAGCTAATTGTCAGGTTAATTTACAGACAACATGTATATCTTATAATCATATGCGTTTAAAAAACATGAAAATTCTGTTTTACAAAAGGATTTACTGGTTTTAACAAAAACCCAAATAATACTAGTTACCCTGGAGCATTACTATGATTAAATTTTTTACACTTTAAAAATTCATAGAAGTTATTTGCAACACACAAACTGTGTTAACAAGAAATATCTATATAACCCAAAGATTTTTAATTTCTTTCCAAGAAACATTTTTCAAATATTTAATTAAAATTTTTTTTCAGTAAATAAAATATAGGCAGTTTGCTGTTAACTGGACTTATTTGTAGTCAGAAATCAGGGTTACTAATTTTTACACAAGTTAGTTTACATATGATACTTTTCTGCCCTGAGCTTCTCACTGAATGAATATTTTAAATGGTCTGAATTAAAGATGCACTGATATATGGTCAAAATCCATTACTCATCTCTGGCTTTTGCCTCAGCTCTTGAAGGTCAAACACCTGAATGCTTACTTCAATGTCATTTCTAGCACCGACAAATTTGTGCATAGTCAATGATCATGTGCTTGATACCATCATATTTCAACCAGTGTAACATCAAAAATAAAAACAAAGCCTGGTCTTTCAGTTTTATCTTTACTATCTGAATATTCATTTTTAAATATAGGTAAGCATTTCATGTACAGAGAAAAATCTCCCAATGTGTTTCACGTGTTGAAATTCTATTAGATGAAATGTAAATGTGTATTTATACTGCAATATTAAAGTGTGGCAATAACTAATGAGGGTGAAAGCTATACAAATGTAAAAATTAAATCAAGGCAGAATAATAGAGATTATATTATCTACTCTCTTTATAATTTACAACAAAAAATAAAATAAATGTTAGGAGTTGTTTTTGATTTTTAGTTACTTAATTCCATTCAGGCCATGAATCTTTCAGGAAAAAGTCCAATTTGAGAAGTCTTTACATCTTATGAGGATGAGTTAAAATCAGAAAGCCCACTCTGCCTCTTTAAATTTTCACTATGAGAAAATTCTTGAAAGTAATATTCAATAACATCCATGATTAGTCATCTTCAATCAAGACATAAAGCAAATGAAGAAAAACATGTTAGAGAATAAAGAACCCCAAACATATTTTGTTACTCCACTGTCCCCAGTTAAAATTGATTATTTAGCATCACAATGCTAAATGCACTGTCATGATTATAAAAATAATCCAGAAGCTAAAAATGCTGCAAAGAGTATAATTTCTATAATTTAATGCCAAACTTTAAATCATTAACAAAAAAAACCTATAACAATCATTTCATTTTTTTTGTGATAAAATTTCCAATTCTTGCATTCAGAAGTTCATTCTATAATGGCCAAAGCTTAATATTAACGCTAATACTTGTCTATGTGGAATTAAACGAAAATATGCATTTGGTACACCTCTACTAAAAACCAAGTTCTTAGCCTGTCCGTTAAATAACAGCATTATTATAGTAATTGTTTAGGAGGGTTATGGTGAAGAGCTAATAACCTAGTCTAATTGGTCAAATTTAATAGGCAGAATTAGCAGGAGGCACAAGAACAACTAACTGCTCTGTACATCAATAAAACAATTTGTTTAAAATGACATTTGTAGCAGAACTTCATGAATGCAACCTACTTCAGACTGATTAGAAAGCTCTGTTGGACAAACAGTAAAAATTCAGAAATTTTTTAGAGAAAACAGCAGTTAGTAAATAAAGAATTCTAATATTATTATTTTTTAAAACCTAAAAACTTTTCAGGGGTACAATAAGTCTTTAACACACCTTAACATACTAGAGTACTTTAATTTGACAAACTGGGCTTCAAAAGATATAACTTAAAAGTACATCTCCCATGCCTTTATGAACAGAAAATACATGAAAATAGTATATAGGAAAATTATAATTAAGAAAAAAAGACAATAAATTGCAAAAACACACTTTGTTTTGTCTTTCCCCCTTAAAGTTAGGCAAAAAGTCTTCAGTGTTTAGGAAATTTATGGAATTATTAACTAGCTTATACCCACAGTAAGTAAACTTTGGAACTAGTTCCGCACTCATGCAAAGCAAATCATTTTCTAAACATCTAACATCTAGGAAGCATTCTTTCTTACCTATAATAAAGTAATACCAAAACATAAACAAGTAGCTCAGTCCAAAGTGTGTTTTTAGTTTTTAATCAGGATTATTCCTTATTAATTTCTATTCTTCCTATTTTAAATATGAAGAAAAATCAAGTAAGCCAAGTTATTGGCTGAGTTCACTAGGAAGAGTATTATTAGAATTGGGAAACTGCTGGTTGAAATGAAAGGAGCTAAAACTAATTACATATTAAGTGATCTTTAAATTAGAGGAGAGAAGATACTTTACAGCCCTATTTTAAACAACTGAATTTAAGTACTGGGCTTAATACTTAAATTCAATTGTTAAAATGCTCTGATACTCCATGAGCTGCATTTCTTAAATCACACAGATGGCCTCCCTTCAACCGTAGTTCAGTTATCATAAGTCCGTGCGGCAAATAAATGTGAGAATTATCATGAGAGTATCGCAGAGAGATTTCAGGAACCACAAAAAAAGAGAAATTACTCTTTCGATAATAAGGAGTTATTAAGATACCACAGAAAAATCAGCTCTATTTGTAAAAATCATAGGTATATACATATATCTATATATACACATACACATACATATATCATATATATGATACTGGTCACATGACGAAGCCCATCATAGACCGTGTATATTATGTTAGTCACTTTAGAAGGGCTCGCTTGCCCACTGCTCACCTCCTGCTGTGAGGCCCGGTTCCTAACAGGCCGTCGCAGACTGGTACCGGGGTTGGGGACCCTGCTGTAACTACATAAAGAAAATACAGGAAGTTCACATTTCCTCAAATAGAACGTCAAACTGTCAATACGCTTGTCTCTAACCACAACTGTCAAATACTCAGAATATTTTGGAGGGCCACAGAACTGAAGAGTGCTTTTTCACCATGTGAAAAACAGGTATGATTTTTCCCCAAAGGAAAAATTTGAAATGATTTTTACTAAACAAAGTTTTGTTTGTTATTCTAGTTAAACATGATTTTATTTAGCAATATTAATGACACAACTTTTCTAGCTAAGCAATTATAACTTTTTCTATTCAGATATTCCAAACTTACTTGTCTGAATATAGAAAGTTTTAATTGCTTCACCAGTGGGGAAACAAAAGAATATATCTAGCTCATAGCTTAAAGTCTTGAGATGGTTCAAAAGTTTTAAAACTCGTGAACCTTGAGTTTTATACCCTTTTATCAAAGGGTATAAAAATGCCTTTACTGAGTGTTTTCATTATAGATATCTTTCTTGCAGGTGTTTAAGAAACTTGATTTCCTATTTAATGTATTCAAAGATTTGATATGCTCGGAGTTGTCCACTATATGGACAGGAATCAAGATATCCTAAGTCTCAGCCTGGTGTCAAGCCACCTTTAGGACTAATAAACAATTTGAAAATGTTCTTATTAGAGAAACTATGTTGGTGGATCTTTGTTACCATTTCAGTACTTTTTTTTTTTTTTTTTTTGCTATACGCGGGCCTCTCACTGTTGTGGCCTCTCCCCTTGTGGAGCACAGGCTCCGGACGCGCAGGCTCAGCGGCCATGGCTCACGGACCCAGCCGCTCCGCGGCATGTGGGATCTTCCCGGACCGGGGCACGAACCCGTGTCCCCTGCATCGGCAGGCGGACTCCCAACCACTGCGCCACCAGGGAAGCCCCATTTCAGTACTTTCTTATCTCTCTCTGTTTAAAAAAAAATTTATCTATGAAGCTAAAGAATAACTCCCTAACTACAAATGAGGCTTAAGTTCTTGGGCCCAAGGGTAGAGTTAATTTTTCCGTTAGAGTAATAGTATTTATCACTCAACTATTCTACTCAGAAACTAGCACAGGCTTGTGTACTGGAATTCAATAGTAAATACACAAAAAAGGAATTTCATTTATCAGCGCTAGTAAAAAGCGCCTCCTGAGTTTCAAAAAGCTCTAGTGCTTTTTGGCTCAGTGACTCATACAGGTGGACAGGATCAATACCAAATGATCTTAAGTTAACCAAGAAGACCTAACATTAAGTTGGAAAGTCTTTCAACACATATTTTAAAGAAAAGAGTAAGTAAATAATTGATACAACAACAAAGATGCTTAATAATTATGCAAAACAAAAAAGGATATAATTTAAGTTAAAGAACATTATGGAGAAAAAGAACCACTTCACAAACTATGATCCCCATGACAGACAAAAAGTAAAAGGAAGCAGAGGAAAGAAGATCGTCACAAGTCTGGCACTTGTTCCTTTAAAATACTAAAGATAAGTTTACTTCTATTTAATCTAATAACTTTTGAAAGCTGCATTCAAATTTCAGCTTTTAGAATAATGGAACAAAAACACCACTGCTCGAGTAATGTTCTGAGAAAAGTTAATATAGCTTTCTAAAGTATCTAAGCTATTTCTTGGGAATACTTGCACACCAGGGGAAAAAAAAAAACCTACCCTTACAAAAGAAATATACATACATTTAGACCGTGCACTCTGTGTATTGTTAACATTACCTTCCCAGTACACCTCTCTACACAGTGTGACACCCTATTATAGAGACTCAATCACAATCTCCTTTGGATTAGAATTAGTGATGTTTTTGAAGACCCTTTTGCCATTTGATAAGCTTTTGTACAGATTTTTGAAGAACTTCCTCAAAGGATAAACAACTAGTTTAGATGCATAACAAGCCTAATTCTTTTATATCCAAAGCTGCCATAATAACTTCACAACTAGTTTCTTTCACTTGTTTCTAAACCATTCTCCCACTTAGCTTTGTTCCACTTTCTCAGGTGTCCAAGCCTAAATGAAGCCAAAGAAAAAGCAAGTGACATGAACAACTGGCCAATGATTTCTTAATGCAATTCAGATACCTGTGTATTATGGTCAAATTTCAATTATTTAGGAACTTTACCCAGATAGATGAATTCTCCTGTTCATATTTAGGACATTTTCTCTTCAAAAATGATTCCACCAGAGGGTAAGAAAAATAGAGGTAACTGACCCTATAAAGACTATATTTGTTTCTAGCTCAAGTTTAACAGGCAAGCCATTTGATGAATAAGAACTATTTTTTATTATTATAATGGATAACTTTAATTCATAAGTTTAAAACTGGTGTTTCTTGGAAAGGATGTGACCTGAGGACACATTCTGTTTAGCTTGTACAGTGCTAGAGAATCAAATGTAATCCACCATTTAAAAAACAGATGTCACAAGAAAAGTTAAATTTCTAGCTTCCTCTTCCCACCAGATGAAAAGATTTGGCAGTATGTGGCCAAACTGCCACACAGAAACAACTAGCTAGAGGAGAGTAGTAGCTCTCCCCTTTCAATGGGACAGGGCTCAGTCCCCACCATTTGCTGCTATCACTAACACCAAGGTCAAATGTCAGTAGCCATTTGTCATCGATGTTTACCTTTTTTTTTTAATTACTGAGAATATTTCTTTGGACTCATGAAGAAATAAAAAATATACCTAAAGGGCCATGTGTTTCTAGGACACATGAAAGAATACTATTACATTTTCAATATACAAGTAAAATTGGTCTCTGCCAGAGATTACAACTTAAAATGCCATGATGAAATAAGCCACAGAAAGACCTTATTTGTATTAATTCTAGGAACCTACTAGAATTTGAGTGTTTTACCATGCAGTAATTCATAGGACAGATGAATTTTTTGTGACATTTAAAAGTACAATGAAGCTTTTGTTTCACTGTTCTTATGCTCATTTAATTAACAACCATATAGGCTATCTGAAAATTGACATGTTATTTGTTGTTGGGTTCTAAGAATGTTTTACAGTGAAAAGAAACTTCTGTTTACAAATATTTATTAAATTTCTAAAATCAAATATCTGAACTTTATTTTTCTAAGGCCAGATTTCATTAAAAGATTTTTTTATTGTTATAAGTAAACCCAGTATCTAGAGAAAATAATTCTATTTATATAGACAGTGTTTATGTTTTAAAGCTGCTCCTGGTATTAATATAAAGTAATAAACATGAAGGTATTTTAACATTGTATATTTTTTAAATGTTCATAGCAAAAAATATTAAACCATACCATTATGTTGTTTCTTGTTTTTGGTATTGATTAACATGGACAACCCTTCAACAATTAGTCCCATTTAGTAAACTTGACCATTTTGTATTTTTAAACATTGTTATTTAATGTTGACTAATTACTAATTTTATATGCTACTTATCAATGCTTTGCTCATAATTCTTCTAAATAGTTTTGGTTTATACTACAGTAATGATTTTTAATTTTTCCCCCACAGATAAAGCAAGTTTTCAATTTTGTTTACCATTCTCATTGCTATAGTTCATCAGCATGCCACAAAAGACAGTCAAGAGCTTCTCATTGGCGGGATCTGTTTTACTGCACAGTGACCTTAAATGGTCAATTACAATCTGTGCACCACCTGCTTGGTCAACTGCACTTCTGCCCTCATCTGTAAAACAAAGAGTCAAATTAAAAAGAAAAGAAAAAAGAAATGTACCTTACAATTTCAAATACAAAACATAACAGTTATTCCTTATTTAGTGAGTAAGTAGAAAATAAACCTAAGTAGGGCATTAAATATGACTTTTCGGAAAACAAAACAAATAAACATGGAAATGGGGGTGGGATGGGGAAAAGAGACAATCACTTTTTAGGAGAAAAATGATTATTCTCATTGGTATCATATAGGAACCTAAAGAACTTCTGTGGGTCCTAAGATTTTATGACTATGACATGTGAAATATTCTGCCTCCTCTTTCACAGATGACAACTCTGTGTAAGAGAAAAAAATAGGAACTAATATTCCATTGGAATATTTTTTTTCTCAGCTTGGAAACCACTAAATGTATCTTTCCATCAGTGGTTTCAGTCAGTTATTACCAAAGATAACCATCTGCAACACAGTATAATTTTAGATTACAATATGTAATTCCTAAAGATTAGTACTAGAGTCTTTTACTGGCATTTTCAATAGCACATAAGCATGTTCCCTTTTTCAATTCTTAGTAGTTTGTGTTTTCATTTTTCCTTATTCTCTCCATTCAAGAGCACACCAATATACTTCAACATTACAACCAGTGGTCAAATGGTCAGACATACCTTCTATTTACGTGTACACCTACACTACATAGAACAGATGTCATTTAATTGTTGGAACATATAAACTGCTTTAAAATACTTTCTAACCCTTGAACATAGAATTGGAAAGAGATGAAAGAAAGACTATGTCTTTCTAAATCTGACTTCCTTATATAAAATATGACAGACTCGGGTTTCCCTGGTGGCGCAGTGGTTGAGAGTCCGCCTGCTGATGCAGGGGTCACGGGTTCGTGCCCCAGTCCGGGAAGATACCACATGCCGCAGAGCGGCTGGGTCCGTGAGCCATGGCCGCTGAGCCTGCGCGTCCGGAGCCTGTGCTCCGCAACGGGAGAGGCCACAACAGTGAGAGGCCCGCGTGCCGCAAAAAAAAAAAAAAAAAAAAGACAGACTCTAGAACAGTGCTATCCAATAAAGATATGAGTGCCACAAATGTGAGATACCTACATAATTTAAATTTACTAGTAGCCACATTAAAAACATAAAAAGTGAAAAATTAGTTTTAGTAATATATTTTACTCAATTCAATATATCTAAAATACTGATCACTGCAATACACAATCAATATACAAATTATTAATGAAATATTTTACATCTCTGCTTTGTAATAAATCTTTGAAATCCAAGTGTATTTTATATTTTACACTTACAGTTCCATGTCAATTCAGACTAGCCACATTTCAATTGCTCAAGAGTCAAAATGCCTAGTGGCTGCTATACTGGATCTTGCAGCTATAGAAGCACAACAGAAGGATCAGTAAAAGAAATGGCTCACAAAGGACTTAGAGCTATGAAATTAGTGAGTAAATGAAAGATTTTCATTTTCCTAATAAAAGAACTGAAACTAAGGTCATATCTTTATAACTGTTGCTGAACCATATTAGAAAATGAGGCAATACATATCATTTCCTGTGGTAGAAATACACACACACAACCTATATAGCAGGGCCTCATAAATACTAGCTTCATAATTTTGCAAAATTTTAAGGAAATCCATACTAAAATGAAACAAAACAGTTTTGTTCACTTAAGTTTTGTGTCACGTCCACTTGACTTTATTCTATGATTATACAGATGCAGAAAAGGACCCTATGCTAATTAGCTAATAAGATCACAGAAAATTCTTAAGTGCCAAGGTAGCTAGTCACATGAGCCAGCCAAGTACATTGGTCCTATCTCATTTAGAAATCTAATTTCTAAAGTTTTCTTTTCCAATAACATAAATGTAAATTATCTAAATTGTTGGGCAATTTGTAGGAGGATCATGTCAGAAAAAACTAAATATTAGGATGACAAATCTAAAGGTTCAGACCTTCAATACTATGCATATACAATATATATCCCATCCCTAAACTGCAAAGCTCAAATAGTTTTTGATTCTAACTGTTGAGTAAATATGGGCTTTCAAAATATAAATCGTGTATGCTTAGAAAGCTAAGCTGGCTTCCTATCAACACTCAGGTATTCGATATTCAAAACATTAAATAATTCAATAAATTTTCATACAAATTTATTCAACAAATTTGGTCATCAAACTTAATAATGCAATAAATAAGAACGAAGCTACAATTAAAAGGCAAATTACCTACTTGTGTTTCAGAACCACAGTATTTCGCTTCCCTTCCTTTGCTTCCTTCTTCATTCCCTTCCTCCCTCCCTGCCCTGTTTGGACTACAAGATAGCTATGTGTTATCAAGGGTTGGCTGAAGAGCATAAGCTCAATTTCTACATTAGAAATTATTGATACATTATTACCAAATTTGAGAAGAAAAGCAAAGCACATATAATAGAAGATATCTGACTCAAGGAGAATTTTATTAAAATATTTTAAAGAATCTGAAGATGCAAAGAAATAATAATGCTTTTTTTTTTACTGGAGTATAGTTGCTTTGCAGTGTTGTGTTCATTTATACTGTACAGCAAAGTGAATCAGCTATATGTATACATGTATCCCCTCTTTTTTGGATTTCCTTCTCATTTAGGTCACCACAGAGCATTGAGTAGAGTTCCCTACTCATTTAGGTCACCACAGAGCATTGAGTAGAGTGCTATAATGCTGTGTTCCTTTATTCTACCAAAACCAGTGAGTAAGTTTTTAAAGGCATCTTACAAATTATTTAAAATACATATTAGAACATCTGTCATTACACAAGTCCATATAAACTGTGTTTCCGCAGTAAAGGTAACCCTATAGCTTTATGTTATATTAAAATGAGTATTATTGTTCACTTAAAAATAATTTCCAAAAGGTTCCTTATCCTAAACGTTCATATCCCCAAATGTAGGCTCACTTTTAACTCTTCTGATAATAAGTGACTTCTAATTTGTGAAGCATCCTGGGCTGTAACTTCTAGAAATATAATTTACGTTTTTATTTTCCATAATTATGAGGTATCCAACCACTGGGGAAAGTGCAGCCCACCAATTCTTTAAGCCCTGCTACATTCTTTAATGATGACCTGTCACAC
Source organism: Grampus griseus (assembly GCF_964374135.1). NCBI lineage: Eukaryota > Metazoa > Chordata > Mammalia > Artiodactyla > Delphinidae > Grampus > Grampus griseus. The sequence continues at coordinate 16,316,215 of NC_138997.1, read as the reverse complement.
AAAGTAGTTACCAGCACAAATATGATCTTTCTTCACACTAGGTAAGAGCAGGGCTTTAAATCTAATGAGATACTGCACTTTAAATCTAACAGGTGGTATTACTCTTCAGTAGTCAAAAAGATATTCAGTAGCCAAAAGCAGGAAGCAATAAAATTTGTATGTCATGTTTAGTATGCCTCACAAATGAGAAAAAAATGAGAACAAGTTGGTATTCCATTACCAAGTACAAGTTATACGCTAAGGCTGAGGAAAGGACCTAAAAACAACCTCTGAATACAACTACCTGATGGGTTATAGTATATCCTACGTTCAGATTTGCTTGTATTTTTCCCCAAATACTTAGTACACAGCAGGCACTCAATATTTATGGAATGGATGGGGCCTTAGGGTAGATTTTGGTAAAGTATGATTCACCTTGGGGATGAGAGAGAGGGAGGGAGAGGGAGAGGTGAGAATGAAAATCATTTACTTCTTTTTTAATGTTTAAACCACAATATGGTTTGGCTTTGCTTTTTTTGAACTTTATTTGAATGAACTCATGTTATATTCATTCTTTTTGTGCCTTCTTACACTCAACAGTATGTTTATGAAATTCATCCACTCTGCTATATGCTTCTTTGCTGTACAATATTCATTATATGAACACATAGTAATTGTTTGTCTATTCTTTTAGCTGATTATTACTTGGGTTGTTTTTAGGTTTGGGCTATTATTTATAATACCCAGGTGGTATTGTTGGTTCATAGAATCTGCACATCTTCCACTTTTTTAGATAATGACCAACAGGCTTCCAAAGCCAGTGTACATTCCCTCCAGCAGTGTGTGAGTTCCTGCTGCTTCACTCCTTCACTACCACTGGCATTCTATTTGATTTTTTTTTTTTTTTTTTTTTGGCGGTACACGGGCCTCTCACTGCCGCGGCCTCTCCCGCCGCGGAGCACAGGCTCCGGACGCACAGGCCCAGCGGCCACGGCTCACGGGCCCAGCCGCTCCGCGGGGACCCTCCCAGACCGGGGCGCGAACATGCGTCCCCTGCATCGGCAGGCGGACTCTCAACCACTGCGCCTCTAGGGAAGCCCTCTATTTGATTTTTAAATCTGATGGGTGAGGTTGAATCCATTGCAGAATATACAGGAGCAGGTCTTTGCTGACAGTTTCCTTTTCTGTACATTCAATAAGACAGTTAATTTAGTTCAAGAGTATGTAGCATGTACATGGGGAAACAAACAGTTCACGTTGAGGGAGGGAGAAAAAGAGAGAGATAAATGGATGCATACATGCTAGAATTTGAAAGAAAAAAATGGAAAGAGAGCCAAGTAGCTACTAGAAGCTGACTATCAAGCCTGTGTAATAATATGACTGGATAAGCACAATTCTAGAACTTTTTTATACTCTTGCTTATGGAAAAGCCTTACAATAATATCAGCAAATACACTGTTGTTTTTTTTTTATCATTTCAATAATCACCAGCTTTCTGAAAGGAGAATTTAGAAGGATTAAATCTTTGAAAAGACTAAGGAGGAAGACTGGGGAAGCAGCACGGTGTTGGATGTCAAAGTGGCCCATAATTTGCAATAGCACATTTTATCTAAAATTTATTTTTAAAAATAATTTATTTTTATAATCTAAAAGTCTGTTTTTCCATGCTACCTTCCACTTTTGTGGTTTAAACATCACCTTTTTCATATTCTCAGAAATTCTCAGTATCATAATTCTATTTTTAAAGAATTATGCCTACATACATATTTGATATGTTTTCCTCCCACCCTCTACTTATTTGTATAATAACAAGATCTTCATTCCTTATGCATCCATCTGCTCAAACTACTTATTTCCCCCCAGAAGTAATAATCCTCTGTGACATCAGGAGTGGTTGCTGTGGTGATGATTATGACGTACCACCTCAGAAAATTATGAGAAATAAACTTCAGGAGCTGATCATACTAATAAGCTTTCATCTAAATTTTGTCAAAAATTAATATTGAAAAACACGAGAAAAGTATGTGTTGTGGAGATACTACTGAATAAATTATCTCTTGTGTTTTCAAAGAAGTTTTAGCAATTAAAGAGTTCCCTTTTAACATGTTACACTGTCATGGATTTGTGCACTGCCTCACTCACTCTGTTTTTTATAAAAGCATCCTTTACAAATGCTCTGTGTTAATCAACAATGCTGGCTGTGCACCGGCTGCACACACACATTACAGTAAGTGCTAGAGATTTGGCATAATTAAAGATGATATGGAGCATAAAGCTAACAAAGGCTCTTTAGGGTTACTGATGGCCAAAATAAAAGCTAAGGCTCCGAACACAGAGATAAAAATGACTTTTCTTGTACGTGTACTTTAGAGATAATACTATTATAAGTGAATTAAGAAGATAAATTATAAACCATATTTCATTTTTCTTATATTTCAACTCAGACTTTGCTTAAAGAAACTGTGATGATTAAATATCAGCCTTCTGAACTAAAACTTGGGAAATCTGAATTCCAATTCAACGTTCCCTCATTAAACACTAAAAAAGGTATATTGCAATACTTTTACCATGTAGTTCAGCAAGACAGTAGCACTATATTGGTGTCAATTGTGAATCTTTTTTAAAGATTCATTTCTGACAGGTTCTTGGGTATCTTTACCCCCAAAATCTTTTTAGGGTATCCATGAACTTAACAAATATCAAGACCAATCTACATTAAACAATAGCTGTCCAAAATGCAGGCTAAACGGAGAGAAGATGATAGGTAAAATCTATTTCACATATAATTGGTTAACAGATTAAAGAGGCATAGTACAATAACACAATTTTCATATCCGTATCAAAACTCACGGAGAGTCACACATCCATTCATTGAGATCCACACTGAGAGTGAGAAATTTCCATATCTCTGAGAAAATGTGCTTTAACTAACAATAGAATCACAGCAAAGAATGAACAAATTACACCATCTTTTCTTTAACGCTGTAACACTTATATGCCTTATAAACAAGGACAAACCCTTAAACTATGCTGCACATCTTTTCACACATCCCTGTCACATCACCCATGATGAGCCGTCCAAATAGTCACAACTTTGACAAGTCCCTCCCTTTCCCAACTTCTGCATTCTTAACAGAAACCATGCATCCTACTTTCAGACAGAAAAGAGAAGACATCAGATACAATCTTTCCCACTTTTTCACCCTCTCCACTTATTAGACCTAGGATGATATGCAACTTTTCCCAATCACTTTCAGTATCTCATACTGTAATTAAAGTTCAGTTATAGCTATTTAAGGGTAAAGAAGATTTATTTTCAACAGGAAGTAACACTTCCCTTTTTAAGTAAATAAAGTTGTAGACATGTCATAAACTGAGGACCTGAAGGGAAAGAACATTTAATGATGAAGTCCTTGGACTAGTCCTGGTTGTTGGAGTAGAAATTAGAATGTTTTTGTTACCTAAAATTTGGAATGTTAAAATTAAGAATTTCAATAAGGCAAAGTAGAAGTTTTTAATATTTAAAAAAACTGAGGTAATCACTCACTGAGTGATTATCACTGAGGTAATGACTTATAAAATAACTATAAGGTCTTTAAATTTGGGGTTTTGTTAAGATTGACCATAAGAAAGCCTCGTAACCTCTGTTGATGTCAGTTTCCTAATCTGGAAAAGGGGGGAAAGCAAGAGTAGAAGATGGTCAGACTTCTTTTTAGCTTTGACATTCTCTTATTCATTTCAGTTTCTACTTCTATTTCTGCTGTGTCCATGTGTGCACACAGGAAATACTTAACATATGCTGTGTAAGGTTTTTTAACGTGTTAAATTTTGCTATTTTAGCTTTCCAATAATTAATCATTATAATTCATGTACTTATTTAAATTTTTCCCAAGTAAATATTACTAGACACTATAAAGACCCTGGCAAATAAATCAGAAATTCTTTTTACAAGCTAAGTTAGAAAGCTGAGCTCTGAAAAATTATACTGTCTAGAAAGAATAATAATTTTTGATGTGCTTTTTCTTAGTGAACAAAAAAGTGATTCAGAATAGGTGCTTAAAGTCAAAACAATTATAACTTAAGACCTTACTAGTATTGGTTTGGAAAAAGTGGTAACATTATAAAGATGCCACTTATTTTAATAACATTTATTTTAATAACATTTATTTTAATCACATTCTTCACGTCTTTCCTTCAGACTCTACTACTATGCCACTTTTAAACCTCCAAGGACAAATAATTTGTTATAACAGAATTTGAAAATGTGTAATATATACTAAACAAGGATCTTAATACAGCAGGCAACATAAATTAGACTCATATTAAATGCAGGTACACAAATACTATTCTGAGACTTTTTAGTCAATACTAAACTATAACTGAGATTAGAATCCTAGATTTTAAACTTCAAAGAGCCCATTAAGAGCCCTTTCATTTTCAGTGCATGCCAGCCACATGTGTTACAAAACTCAGATGTCTTAGATAACTAAATGAAAAATATTACTGAAAATCCCCAAACTATCACATTACTCAGTTAAGAAAATGATTGAATTTCTAAAGTTTTCCAGAATTCTGTATGAATAATGATCCAAATAAGGAGTAAATAGGATAAAGTTTGTAAATATTTTCATTAAAATGTGATTTAAAAAATGTTAGTCGCTATCTTTAAATTTACCTGAACTGAAAAGGAATCAAATATCAAATTTCTTCTTATAAACTTCAAACACAAATTTATGACACACAGATTTACTCATGAGCATATGCTTACCCTGCCATTTAGGTTCAGTAGTTTAATATCTTTATCTGAGATAACACTACTGATAAAGGAGTCTGCTTTTGAGACACTGACATCATTCCTGCTTATTATGGGTTGAACTGTATCTCCCAAAAATATATGTTCAAGTCCTAACTCCCAGTACCTCAGACTTTATTTGGAAACAGGTTCATTGAAGAGAGTTTAGTTAAGATGAGGTCATACTGTAGTAGGGTGGGTCTCCAATCCAATATGACTGGTATTCTTATAAGAAGAAGAGAGAGACGCAGAGAGGAGAATGCCATGTGAAGACATGAAAACACAAATGGAGAAGACAGCCATGTGAAGATAACAGCAGAGACTGGAGTTTGCTGCCACAAGCCAAGGAACTCCAGATGCCACCAGAAGCTAGGAAGAAGCAAAAAAAAAAAAAAAAAAAAAAAGTCCTCCTTGCCTACAGGTTTAAAGGGAGCATGGCCCTGCTTGACACCTTGATTTTGAAGTTACAGCCTCCACAACTATAAAATAATAAATTTGTGTTGTTTTAAGCCACCAGTTAGTGGAACTTCATTACAGCATCCCCAGGAAACTAATACACTTCTTTACATAAACAATGTGAAATGTTCAAGCTTCATATTAAAAAAAGAATATTTGACATTAAGTAAGCCTATACTATATATTCAGGTTTTATAAATCTCACAGAAACTACAGTTTTCAGATTACTAACAATAATATTTCTCAAGTATAATTAATACAAGACTTTATTTAATCAATAATACAGGACATTATATTATTTAATCAATTAATATAGAGCTTGAATTATTTACTTACCTATTTAATTACTTAATCACATGTAGCAACTGTGATATGGGTACAACCAATGGAAAATTACAGCTTCTTTCCTCACTACTTAATCTACTTTGAATTTCTTTCTACCTAGAACCAAAATGTTTCAAAATGGGTTTTGCTTCATAGATAAATAGTAACAGTGATGGATGTCCAGCATGGTGCTTATCAATAATAGTCTACTGTTGGGAGAAGAACAAGAGTACGGAGAGAATCTCTCTGTGGAACAGGCAGGCATGAATGGCTAAAGTCTGAAGAGAGAGCAGGAACACTAAAAAAAGTCCTCTAGTACGCCTACTCTAAGCACAAGGTAGGAAGAGCCAACTACTAAAGTTCTGAAGACTACCGCGCTGAAGTAAAGTTAGCAACAGCAAAACATGAACCCAGCTCAACTTCTGACTAGATTGGCTGGTCCTCCACCCCATACTAACTGCCTGAAATAAAAGGAAGTGTGCTACTTCCAGAGATTAAATATTGTTAATTTCAGTCTCTAGTGTTTTTCTACACACAATGTCCATCATTCAATACAAAATTAAGAGATACCTTTTAAAAAGGAAGGAAAAAATAATTCACTGTCAAGAGATAAATCGATCATCAGAATGAGACTTCATAGGTGACTAAGATGTTAGAACTATCAAAAAGGGACTTTAAAATAATCATGATTCACATATTAAAGAATTTAGTAGAAAAAGTGAATATCTATGAACACGTGGAATTTTGTAGAGAAACAGAAATTATAAGAGTTAAATGCAGATGTTATAATGAAAAACATTATCAAAGATAAAGAATTATTTCAAAAGGTTGAGCAGTAGACTCAACAAAATGAAGGAAAGACTCAGTGAACTTGTAGATCAACAGAAATAAAAATTAAAACACAAAGAGACAAAAAAGAGTGGGGGAAATCCCAAAGCACATACAAGCTGAAAGAAAATAGCAAAGGGTCTAACTTGAGTATAACTGGAATCTCAGAAGGAGAAAAGATTGAGAACATGGTAGAAGAAAATTTAAACAGTTAACAGCTGAAAAATTTCCAAAAATAATGAAGGACACCACGCCACAAATCTGTGAACTTTAGGGACCCTCCCCCTCCCCAGCAAAGAAAAGAAAACAAAAATACACACCAAATAGTCAAGCTGCTGAAAAATCAAAGAAAAAGAGAATCTTTGAAGGCAGCAAGAGGGAAAAAATAGAAATATTTATATTTGGAATAGCAAAAATAAGAATACAGCACACTTCTTATCCAAAACTGTGCAAGCTAAAAACCAATGGAATAACATCTTTGAAGTATTGAAAGAAAAAAAAAACCTGTTAACAAAACAGATTTTCAGGCAGAAGGTGTAAAATACTACACAAAAATTTGAATGTATCCAAAGAAACAATGAATGATAAATATGACAAAAATCAAAGTAAATATAAAAATTTTTTCTCCTGTTTTTAAAAATACCTGTCAAGAGAGATTGGTTCAATATGGCGGACCAGAAGAATGTGCGCACACTCCCTCTTGCGAGAGCACTGGAATCACAACTAACTGCTGAACAATCATTGATAGGAAGACACTGGAACTCACCAAAAAAGATACCCCACACCCAAAGACAAAGGAGAAGCTGCAACGACACAGTAGGAGGGGCTCAATCACAATAAAATCAAATCCCATAACCACTGGGTGAGTGACACACAAACTGGAGAACAATTATACAACAGAAGTGCACCCACAGCAGTGAAAGCTCTGAGCCCCATATCAGGCTTACCAACCAGGGGATCTGGGAATGGGAGGAGAAATTCCCAGAGAATCAGACTTTGAAGGCTAGCAGGATTTGATTGCAGGACTTCAACAAGACTGGGGGAAACAGAGACTCTACTCTTGGGGAGCACACACAAAGTAGTGTGCGCATCAGGGCCCAGGGGTAAGAGGCAATTACCCCACAGGAGACTGACCCTGTTAGTACCTGTTAGTGTTGGAGGCTCTCCTGCAGATGTGAAGGGTGGCTGTGGCTCATTGCGGGGACAAGGACACTGGCAGCAGAAGTTCTGGGAAGTACTCCTTGGCGTCAACCCTCCAGGGGTCTGCCATTACCCCACCAAAGAGCCTGTAGGCTCCAGTGCTGGGCCGCCTCAGGTCAAACAACCAACAGGAAGGAAACTAAACCCCACCCATTAGGAGACAAGGAGATTAACGTTTTACTGAGCTCTGCCCACCAGAACAACACCCAGTTCTACCCACCACCAGTCCCGCCTATCAGTAGGCTTTCAAAATACTCTTAGATAGCCTCATCCACCAGAGGGCAAACAGCAGATGCACAGAGAACTACAATCCTGCAGTCTGAGGAACAAAAACCGCATTCAGAGAGAGAGACAAAATGAAAAGGCAGAGGACTATGTACCAGATGAGGGAACAAGATAAAACCCCAGAAAATAAGTAAATAAAGTGGAGATAAGCAACATTCCAGAAAAAGAATTCAGAATAATGATGGCGAAGATGATCCAGGACCTTAGAAAAAGAAAAGAGGCAAAGATCAAGAAGATGCAAGAAATGTATAATAAAGACCTAGAAGAATTAAAGAAAAAGCAAACAGAGATGAAAAATACAATAACTGAAATGAAAAATATACTAGAAGGAATCAATAGCAGAATAACTGAGGCAGAAGAATGGATAAGTGACCTGGAAGACACAATGGTGGAATTCACTGAAGCAGAACAGAATAAAGAAAAAAGAATGAAAAGAAATGAAGAGAGCCTAAGAGACCTCTAGGACAACATTACACGCAACAACAGTCACATAATAGGGTTCCCAAAAGAAGAGAGAGAAAGGACCTAAGAAAATATTTGAAGAGATTCGTGTCAAAAACTTCCTAACATGGGAAAGGAAATAGCCACCCAAGTCCAGGAAGCGCAGAGAGCCCCAGGCAGGATAAACCGTAGGAGAAACACGCTAAGACACAGAGTAATCAAACTGACAAAAATTAAAGTCAAAGAAAAATTATTAAAAGCAACAAGAGAAAAAGGACACATAACAAACAAGGGAACTACAATAAGGTTAACAGCTGATTTCTCATCAGAAACTCTACAAGCCAGAAGGGAGTGGCACAATATATTTATTTATTTGTAACATCTTTTTTAGAATATAATTGCTTTACAATGGTGCATTAGTTTATGGTTTATAACAAAGTGAATCAACTATACATATACATATATCCCCATGTCTCTTACCCTTGCATCTCCCTCCCTCCCACCCTCCAAATCCCACTGCTCTACATGGTCCACAAAGCACCGAGCTGATCTCCCTGTGCTATGTGGCTGCTTCTTACTAGCTACTGGTTTTACATTTGGTAGTGTATATATGTCCATGCCAATCTCTCACTTTGTCCCAGCTTACCCTTCCCCCTCCCGGTCTCCTCAAGGCCACACTCTACGTCTGCATCTTTATCCCTGTCCTGTCCCAAGGTTCTTCATAACCATGTTTTTTTCTAAGATTTCATATATATGTGTTAGCATACAGTATTGATTTTCTCCTTCTGACTTAGTTCACTCTGTATGACAGAACACAGGTCCATCCACCTCACTACAAATAACTCAATTTCGTTTCTTTTTATGACTAATATTCTATTGTATATATTTGCCACATCTTCTTTATCCATTCATCTGTCAATAGACACTTCAGTTGCTTCCATGTCCTGGCTATTGTAAATAGAGCTGCAATGAACATTGTGGTACATGACGTATGGTTTTCTCAGGGTATATGGCCAGTAGTGGCGTTACTGGGTCATACGGTAATTCTATTTTTAGTTTCTTGAGGAACCTCCATACTGTTCTCCATAGTGGCTGTATCAATGTACATTCCCACCAACAGTGCAAGAGGGTTCCCTTTTCTCCACAACTTCTCCAGCATTTATTGTTTGTAGATTTCTTTGATGATGCCCATTTTGACTAGTGTGAGATAATATCTCATTGTAGTTTTTTTTTTTGGCGGTACGTGGACCTCTCACTGTTGTGGACTCTCCCGTTGCGGAGCACAGGCTCCGGATGCACAGGCTCAGCGGCCATGGCTCACAGGCCCAGCCACTCTGTGGCATGTGGGATCTTCCCGGACCGGTGCATGAACCCGTGTCCCCTGCATCGGCAGGCAGACTCTCAACCACTGTGCCACCAGAGAAGCCGCTCATTGTAGTTTTGATTTGCATTTCTCTAATGATTAATGATGTTGAGCATTTTTTCAAGTGTTTGTTGGCAATCTGTGTATCTTCCTTGGAGAAATGTCTATTTAGGTCTTCTGCCCAGTTTTGGATTAGGTTGTTTGTTTCTTTCATATTGAGCTGAATGAGCTGCTTGTGAATTTTGGAGATTAATCCTTTGTCAGTTGCTTCATTTGCAAATATTTTCTCCCATTCTGAGGTTTGTCTTTTCATCTTGTTTATGGTTTCCTTTGCTGTGCAAAACCTTTTAAGTTTCATTAGGTCCCATTTGTTTTTGTTTTTATTTCCATTTCTCTAGGAGGTGGGTCAAAAAGGATCTTGCTGTGATTTATGTCATAGAGTGATGTTCTGCCTATGTTTTCCTCTAAGAGTTTCATAGTGTCTGGCCTTACATTTAAGTCTTTAATCCATTTTGAGTTTATTTTTGTGTATGGGGTTAGGGGGTGTGCTAATTTCATTCTTTTACATGTAGCTGTCCGGTTTTCCCAGCAACACTTATTGAAGAGACTGTCTTTTCTCCATTGTACAGTCTTAACTTCTTTATCAAAAATAAGTAGACCATATGTGCATAGGTTTATCTCTGGGCTTTCTATCATGTTCCATTGATCTACATTTCTGTTTTTGTGCCAGTACCATACTATCTTGATTACTGCAGCTTTGTAGTATAGTCTGAAGTCTGGGAGCCTGATTCCTCCAACTCCGTTTTTCTTTCACAAGATTGCATTAGCTACTCGGGATCTTTTGTGTTTCCATACAAATTGTGAAATTTTTTGTTCTAGTTCTGTGAAAAATGCCAGTGGTAGTTTGATAGGGATTGCAATGAATCTGTAGATTGCTTTGCGTAGTATAGTCATTTTCACAATGTTGATTCTTCAGATCCAAGAACATGGTATATCTCTCCATCTATTTGTATCACCTTTAATTTCCTTCATTAGTGTCTTATACTTTTCTGCATATAGGTCTTTTGTCTCCTTAGCTAGGTTTATTCCTAGGTATTTTATCCTTTTTGTTGGAATGGTAAATGGGAGTGTTTCCTTAATTTCACTTTCAGATTTTTATCACTAGTGTATAGGAATGTAAGACATTTCTGTGCATTAACTTTGTATCTTGCTACTTTAACAAATTCATTGATTAGCTCTAGTAGTTTTCTGGTAGCATCTTCAGGATTCTCTACATATAGTATCATGTCACCTGCAAACAGTGACAGCTTTACTACTTTTCCAATTTGGATTCCTTTTATTTCTTTTTCTTCTCTGATTGCAGTAGCTAAAATTTCCAAAACTATGTTCAATGATAGTAGTGAGAGTGGGCAACCTTGTCTTTTTCTTGATCTTAGTGGAAATGCTTTCAGTTTTTCAGCATTGAGGATGATGTTGGCTGTGGGTTTGTCATATATGGCCTTTATTATGTTGAGGTAAGTTCCCTCTATGCCTACTTTCTGGAGGGTTTTTATCATAAATGGGTGTTGAATTTTGTAGAAAGGATTTTCTGCATCTATTGAGATGAGCATATGGTTTTTATTCTTCAGTTTGTTAATATGGTGTATCACATTGATTGATTTGCGCATATGGAAGAATCCTTTGCATTCCTGGGATAAACCACACTTGATCGTGGTGTATGATCCTTTTAATGTGCTGTTGGATTCTGTTTGCTAATATTTTGTTGAGAAGTTTTGCATCTCTGTTAATCAGTGATATTGGCCTGTAGTTTTCTTTCATTGTGACATCCTTGTCTGGTTTTGGTATCAAGGTGATGTTGGCCTCGTAGAATGAGTTTGGGAGTGTTCCTCCCTCTGCTATATTTTGGAAGAGTTTGAGAAGGATAGGTGTTAGCTCTTCTCTAAATGTTTGACAGAATTTACCTGTGAAGCCATCTGGTCCTGGGCTTTTGTTTGTTGGAAGATTTTTAATCACAGTTCCAATTTCAGGGCTTGTGATTGGTCTGTTTATATTTTATATCTCTTCCTGCTTCAGTCTCGGAAGGTTGTGCTTTTCAAAGAATTTGTCCATTTCTTCCAGGTTGTCCATTTTATTGGCATATACTTGCTTGACGTAATCTCACATGATCCTTTGTATTTCTGCAGTGTCAGCTGATACTTCTCCTTTTTCTTTCCTAATTCTGTTGATCTGAGTTCTCCCTTGTTTTCCTGAGAAGACTGGCTAATGGTTTACCAATTTTATTTATCTACTCGAAGAAACAGCTTTTAGTTTTATTGATCTTTGCTAATCTTTCCTACACTTCTTTTTCATTTAGGTCTGATCTGATCTTTATAATTTCTATCCTTCTGCAAACTTTGAGGTTTCTTTGTTCTTTCTCTAATTGCTTTAGGTGTAGGATTACATTGTTTATGTGAGATTTTTCTTCTTTCTTGAGATAGGAGTGTATTGCTATAAACCTCCCTCATAGAACTGCTTTTGCTGCATCCCATAGGTTTCGGGTCTTCGTGTTTTCATTGTCATTTGTTTATAGTATTTTTTGATTTCCTCTTTTATTTCTTCAGTGATCTCTTGGTTATTCACTAGTGTATTGTTTAGCCTCCATGTGTTTGTAATTTTTACAGCTTTTTTTCCTCTAATTGATATCTAGGCTCATAAGCATTGTGGTTGGAAAAGATACTCGATACGATTTCAATTTTCTTAAATTTAACAAGGCCTGATTTGTGACCCAGGATATGATCTATCCTGGAGAATGTTCCATGAGCACTTGAGAAGAAAGTGTATTCACTTGTTTTTGGATGGAATGTCCTATAAATATCAATTAAGTCCATCTTGTTTAATGTATCATTTAAAGCTTGTGTTACTTATTTATTTTCATTTTGGATGATCTGTCCATTGTTGATAGTGGGGTGTTAAAGTACTATGATTGTTACTGTCAATTTCCCCTTTTATGGCTGTTAGTATTTGCCTTATGTATTGAGGTGCTCCTATGTTGGGTGCATAGATATTTTACAACTTATATCTTCTTCTTGGATTGATCCTTTGAACATTATGTAGTGTCCTTCTCTGTCTCTTGTAATACTCTTTATTTTAAAGTCTGTTTTGTCTGATATGTGAATTGCTACTCCAGCTTTCTTTTCATTTCCATTTGCATGGAATATCTTTTCCATCCCCTCACTTTCAGTCTGTATGTGTCTCTAGATCTGAAGTGGGTCTCTTGTATAGAGCATATATACGGGTCTTGACTGTGTATCCATTCAGCCAGTCTATGTCTTTTGCTTGGAGCATTTAATCCATTTACATTTAAGGTAATTTTCGATATGTATGTTCCTATTACCATTCTCTTAATTGTTTTGGGTTTGTTATTGTAGGTCTTTTCCTTCTGTTGTGTTTCCTGCCTAGAGCATTTGTTGTAAAGCTGGTATGGTGCTGCTGAATTGTCTTAGCTTTTGCTTGTCGAATCTGAATGAGATCCTTGCTGGGTAGAGTAATCTTGGTTCTAGTTTTTTCCCTTTCATCACTGGCAGAGTTTCTGCTGAAAGATCAGCTGTTAACCTTGTGGGGATTCCCTTGTGTGTTATTTGTTGTTTTTCCCTTGCTGCTTTTAATATTTTTTCTTTGTATTTAACGTTTGATAGTTTGATTAATACGTGTCTTGGCGTGTTGCTCCTTGGATTTATCCTGTATCGGACTCTGCGCTTCCTGGACTTGATGAACTATTTCCTTTCCCATATTAGGGAAGTTTTCAACTGTAATCTCTTCAAATATTTTCTCCATCCCTTTGTTTTTCTCTTCTTCTTCTGGGCCCCCTATAATTCGAATGTTGTTGCGTTTAATGTTATCCCAGAAGTCTCTGACAGTGTCCTCAATTCTTTCCATTCTTTTTTCACTATTGTGTCCTGCAGTAGTTATTTCCACTATTTTATCTTCCTCGTCACTTACCTGTTCTTCTGCCATTGATTCCTTCTAGGGAATTTTTAACTTCATTTATTTTGTTATTCGTCACTGTTTGCTCTTTAGTTCTTCTAGGTCCTTGTTAAACGTTTCTTGTATTTTGTCCATCCTATTTCCAAGATTTTGGATTATGTTTACATTATTCTGAAATCTTTTTCAAGTAGACTACCTATTTCCTCTTCATTTGTTTGGTCGGGTGGGTTTTTAACTATCTGCTGTGTGTCTGTCTTTTCATTTTGCTTAACTTACTGTGTTTGGGGTCTCCTTTTGGCATGCTGCAGGTTTGTAGTTCCCGTTGTTTTTGCTATGTGCCCCCAGTGGCTAAGGTTGGTTCAGTGTGTTGTGTAGGCTTCCTGGTGGAGGGGACTAGTGCCTGTGTTCTGGTGGATGAGGCTGCACTTGTCTTTCTGGTGGGCAGGTCCACATTTGGTGGTGTGTTTTGGGGTGTCTGTGACCGTACCATGATTTTAGGCAGCCTCTCTGCTAATGGGTGGGGTTGCGTTCCTGCCTTCCTAGTTGTTTGACATAGGGTGTCCAGCACTGTACCTTGCTGGCTGTTGAGTGGAGCTGGGTCCTGGCATTAAGATGGAGATATCTGAGAGATTTTCACCATTTGATATTACATGGAGCTTGGAAGTCTCTGGTGGACCAATGTCCTGTGGTGGAGCAATGTCAGCTCTCCCACCTCAGAGGCACAGGCCTGAAGCCTGGCCGGAGCACCAAGACCCTGTCATCCACACGGCTCAGAATAAAAGGGAGAAAAAAAGAAAGAAAGAAAAAATAAAATAAAATTATTAAAATAAAAATTACTAAAAATTAAAAAAAATTTTAAATAAAAAAAAGAAAGAAGCAACTAAACCAAAAAACAATCCACCAATGATAACAAGTGCTAAAAAGTATACTAAAAAAATAAAGCGGACAGAACCCTAGGCCAAATGGTAAAAGTAAAGCTATACAGACAAAAATCACACACGGAAGCATATACATACACACTCAGAAAAAGAGAAAAAGGAAAAATATATATATATCATTGCTCCCAAAGTCCACTGCCTCAATTTGGGATGATTCGTTGTCTATTCAGGTATTCCACAGATGCAGGGTACATTCAGTTGATTGTTGAGATTTAATCCGCTGCTTCTGAGGCTGCTAGGAGAGATTTCCCTTTCTCTGTTCGCACAGCTCCTGGGGTTCAGCTTTGGATTTGGCCCCGCCTCTGCGTGTCAGTCACCTGAGGGCGTCTGTTCTTCGTTCAGGCAGGATGGGGTTAAAGTAGCAGCTGATTAAGTGGCTCTGGCTCACTCAGGCCGGGAGGAGGGAAGCGTATGGAATACAGGGCACCTGTGGCTGCATAGGCCAGCGTGACGTTGCACCAACCTGAAGTATGCCATGTGTCCTCCCGAAGAAGTTGTCCCTGGGTCATGGGACCCTGGCAGTGGCAGGCTGCACAGGCTCCCGGGAGGGGAGGTGTGGATTATGACCTGGGCTTTCACACAGGCTTCTTGATGGCTTCAGCAGCAGCCTTAGTGTTTCATGCCTGTCTTTCGGGCCTGCGCTGATAGCCATGGGCCGCACCCATCTCTGGAGCTCGTTTGGGTGGCGCTCTTAATCCCCTCTCCTCGCACACCGCGAAACAAAGAGGCAAGAAGTCGTCTCTTGCCTATTCGGCAGCTCCAGACTTTTTCCTGGACTCCCTCCCGGCTAGCTGTGGTGCACTAGCTCACTTCAGGCTGTATTCACGCAGTCAATTCCAGTCCTCTCCCTGGGATCTGACCTCCGAAGCCCGAGCCTCAGCTCCTAGCCCCCACCTGTCCCGGTGGGTGAGCAGACAAGCCTCTCGGGTTGGTGAGTGCTGGCCGGCACCGATCCTCCATGGGGGAATCTCTTTGCTTTGCCCGCTGCATCCCTGTTGCTGTGCTCTCTTCCGTGGCTCTGAAGCTTATCCCCTTCGCCACCCACAGTCTCTGCCTGCAAAGGGGCTTCCTGGTGTGTGGAAACCTTTCCTCCTTCAGAGCTCCCTCCCAGAAGAGCAGGTCCCATCTCTATGCTTTTGTGTCTGTTTTTCCTTTTGCCCTACCCACGTACGTGGGCAGATTCTTGCATTTTGGAAGGTGTGAGTTCTTCTGCCGGCTTTCAGTAGGTGTTCTGTAGGGGTTTGTCCACATGTAGATGTATTTCTGATGTATTTGTGGGGAGGAAGGTGATCTCCACGTCTTATTCTTCCGGCACGATATATTTAAAGTGATGAAAGGGAAGAATCTGCAACCAAGATTATGCTACCCGGCAAGGATCTCATTCCCATTTGATTGAGAAATCAAAAGCTTTACAGACGAGCAAAAGCTAAGAGAGTTCAGAACCACCTAACCACCTCTACAAGAAATGCTAAAGGAGCTTCTCTAAGTGGGGAACAGAAGAGAAGAAATGGACCTACAAAAACAAATCCTAAACAATTAAGAAAATGGTAAGAGGAACATATATATCGATAATTACCTTAAATGTGAATAGATTAAATATTCCAACCAAAAGACACAGGCTGGTTGAATGGATACAAAAACAAGACCCAAATATATCCTGCCTACAAGAGACCCACTTCGGACCTAGGGACACACAGAGACTGAAAGTGAGGGGATGGAAAAAGATATTCCATGGAAATCAAAAGAAAGCTGGAGTAGCAATACTCATATCGGATAAAATAGACTTTAAAATAGAGAATGTTACAAGAGACAAGTAAGGACACTACATAATGATCAAGGGATCAATCCAAGAAGAGATAACAATTACAAATCTATATGCACCCAACACAGGAGCACCTCAATACATAATGCAAATGCTAACAGCTATAAAAGAGGAAATTGACCGTAACACAATAATAGTGGGGGACTTTAACACCTCACTTACACCAATGTACAAATCACCCATATATTTAATAAGGAAACACAAGCTTTAAATGACACAATAGACCAGATAGATTTAATTGATATTTATAGGACATTCCATCCGAAAACACCAGATTACACATTCTTCTCAAGTGCACATGGAACACTCCCCAGCACAGATCACATCTTGGTTCACAAATCAAGCCTTGGTAAATTTAAGACAACTGAAATCATATCAAGCATCTTTTCCGATCACAATGCTATGAGATTAGAAATCAATAAAAGGGAAAGAAAAACAAACACATGGAAGATAACCAATACGTTATTTAATAACCAAGAGAGCACTGAAAAAATCAAACAGGAAATCAAAAAATACTAGATATAAATGACAACAGAAACACAATGATCCAAAACCTATGGGATGCAGCAAAATCAGTTCTAAGAGGGAAGTTTATAGCAATACAATCCTACCTCAGGAAACAAGAACAATCTCAAATAAAAAATCTAAGCTTACACCCAAAGGAACTCCAGAAAGAAGGGCAAACAAAACCCAAAGTTCGCAGAAGGAAAGAAATCATAAAGATCAGAGCAGAAATAAATGAAATAGAAACAAAGAAAACAATAGCAAAGATCAATAAAACTAAAAGCTGGTTCTTTGAGAAGATAAACAAAATTGATAAACCTTTAGCCAGACTCATCAAGAAAAAAGAGGGAGGGTCAAATCAATAAAATTAGAAATGTAAAATAAGAAGTTATAGCGGACACCGCAGAAATATAAAGCATCATAAGAGACTACTACAAGCAACTCCATGCCAATAAAATGAACAACCCGGAAGAAAGGGACAAATTGTTAGAAAGGTATAACCTTCCAAGACTGAACCAGGAAGAGATAGAAAATATGAACAGGCCAATCACAAGTAATGAAATTGAAACTATGATTAAAAGTCTTCCAACAAACAGAAGTCCAGGACCAGATGGCTTCACAAATGAATTTTATCAAACATTTAGAGAAAAGCAAACACCCATCCTTTTCAAACTCTTCCAAGAAAATGCAGAGGAAGGAACACTTCCAAAGTCATTCTATGAGGCCACCATCACCCTGGTACCAAAACCAGACAAAGATATCACAGAGAAAGAAAACCACAGGCCACTATCACTGATGAACATAGATGCAAAAATCCTCACCAAAATACTAGCAAACAGAATCCAGCAACACATTAAAAGGATCATACACCATGATCAAGTGAAATGTATCCCAGGGATGCAAGGATTCTTCAATATATGCAAATGAATGAATGTGATACACCATATTAACCAACTGAAGAATAAAAACCATATGATCATCTCAATAGATGCAGGAAAACCTTTTGACAAGATTCATTACCCATTTATGATAAAAACTCTCCAACAAGTGGGCATAGAGGGAACCTACCTCAACATAACGAAGGTCAAAGGCCCACAGCAAACATCATTCTCAATGGTGAAAACTGAAAGCATTTCCTTTAAGATCAGGAAGAAGACAAGGATGTCCACTCTTATTCGACATAGTTTGGAAGTTCTAGCCACGCCAGAGAAAATAAATATATAAAAGGAATACAAATTGGAAAAGAAGAAGTAAAACTGTCACTGCTTGCAGATTACATAATACTATATATAGAGAATCCGAAAGATGCCACCAGAAAACTACTAGAGCTAATCAATAAATCTCATAAAGCTGCAGGATACAAAATTAAGGCACAGAGATTTCTTGCATTCCTATACATTAACAACAAAAGATCAGAAAGAGAAGTTAAGGAAACAATCCCATTCACTACTGTAACAAAAAGAATAAAATACCTAGAAATAAACCTACCTAAGGTGGTAAAAGACCTGTACTCAGAAAACTGTAAGACACTGATGAAAGAAATCAAAGATGACACAAACAGATATACCATGCTCTTGGATTGGAAGAATCAATACTGTGCAAATGACTATACTACCCAAAGCAATCTACAGATTCAATGCAATCCCTATCAAATTACCAGTGGCATTTTTTACAGAAGTAGAACAAAAAAATCCTAAACTTTGTATGGAGACACAAAAGACCCCAAATAGCCAAAGGAATCTTGAGTGGAAAAAATGGATCTGGAGGAATCAGACTCTCTCACTTCAGACTATACTACAAAGCTACAGTAATCAAGACAATCTGGTACTGGCACAAAAACAGAAATATAGATCAATGGAACAGGATAGAAAGTCCAGAGATAAATCCATGCACCTACGGTCAACTAATCTACAACAAAGGAGGCAAGGATATACAATGGAGAAAAGACAGTCCCCTTAATAAGTGGTGCTGAGAAAACTGGACAGCTACATGTAAAACAACGAAATTAGAACACTGCCTAACACTATAGACAAAAATAAACTCAAAATGGATTAAAGACCTAAATGTAAGACTGGACAGTATAAAACTCTTAGAGGAAATCATAGGAAGAACACTCTGACATAAATCACAGCAAGATCTTTTTGACCCACCACTGAGAGTAATGGAAATAAAACCAAAAATAAACAACTGGGACCTAATGAAACTTGAAAGCTTTTGCACAGCAAAGGAAACTATCAACAAGATGAAAAGACAACTATGAGAATGAGAGAAAATATGTGCAAACAAATCAATGGACAAAGGATTAACCTCCAAAATATACAAACAGCTCATGCAGCTCAATACTGAAATAACAACTCAATCAAAAAATGGGAAGAAGACCTAAACAGACATTTCTCCAAAGAAGACATACAGATGGCCAAGAGCCACATGAAAAGCTGCTCAAGATCACTAATTATTAGAGAAATGCAAATCAAAACTACAATGAGGTATCACCTCACACCAGTTAGAATGGACATCATCAGAAAATGTACCATCAACAAATGCTGGAGAGGGTGTGGAGAAAAGGGAACCCTCTTGCACTGTTGGTGGGAATGTAAATTGATACAGCCACTATGGAGAACAGTATGGAGATTCCTTAAAAATATATATATAATATTATCATATATCCCAGTAATCCCACTACTGGACATATACCCAGAGAAAACCATAATTCAAAAAGACACATGCACCCCAATGTTCACTGCAGCACTATTTACAATATCTAGGTCATGGAAGCAACCTAAATGTCCATCGACAGACGAATGGATAAAGAAGATGTGGTACATATATACAATGGAATATTACTCAGCCATAAAAAGGAACGAAATTGGGTCATTTACAGAGACGTGGATGGATCTAGAGACTGTCATACAGAGTGAAGCAAGTCAGAAAGAGAAAAACAAATATTGTATATTAAC
Organism: Grampus griseus; assembly: GCF_964374135.1. Taxonomy (NCBI): domain Eukaryota; kingdom Metazoa; phylum Chordata; class Mammalia; order Artiodactyla; family Delphinidae; genus Grampus; species Grampus griseus. The sequence continues at coordinate 16,296,363 of NC_138997.1, read as the reverse complement.
GCATATATGTGGAATGTATAAAAATGATACAGATGAACCAGTCTGCAAGGCAGAAATAGAGATACATATGTAGAGAACAAACGTATGGACACCAAGCGGGGAAAGCTGAGAGGGAGGCGATGAATTGGGAGATTGGGATTAACATATATCCACTAATATGTATAAAACAGATAACTAAGACGAACCTGCTGTATAAAAATATAAATAAATAAATGTACAATGAAAAAAATAAAAAACCGCAAAGGATCCAGACTCAGTATGTCATATGGTTCCTTCTGCTTTTAACATGAATTTTTTGTTCAGTGTAATAAATTCTTTCCCAAAAGGAACTGTGTAAAGTATCAACATAATTAACAACAATATATTGTGGGATTTCTAACATGTAAAAACAACATACATGACAATAATAGCACAACGAATGGGAGGAAGGAATTGGAATTATATAGTTGTAAGGTTATTAAACTATATGTGACATAATATAGTATTTGATGGTAAATTGTGATTAAGTTAAAGATGTATGTATGGGCAACCACTAAAGAATTAAAAAGAGGTATAAGAAGTCAATCATGAAGACAAATGACAGAAATTAATATTGCCCAATTTATCCAAGGAAACTTACACATTCAATTAGACTAGGTACTTATTAATATTAACTTAGCCTTTATGTCAGACAGTGTGGATATCAACAGGAATATAAGAAGCCTCTTCTTTTACAGAGTTTCTATTTCAGTAAGAAAGACAGAATAGTAGACAATAAAAGCTTCAATACAGTTTTTTACAGCATGTTATGGAAGCACAGATAAGAGAATATATACATGTTCGGGAGGAACAGATGGAGAAAAAAGGAGAAAGGAAGTTTATATAAAACTTCACAGAAATTAAATTTGACGATAAACATAAGTGTAGTCACCTAAGACCTGTAAATTATGAATCCATAATAATAGGTATATTTCTACAGTAAAATTACAGTTTTCTCTAGCTCACCTGTAATCTAAGTTAATCACTATTTAAAAGGAGTAACAGTTCCTTAAACTACTAATTAATGGCATAAATTACATGCTCAGTTTAATCAAGGTATTTTAAGACCTGGGGCCAAATTAGCATTAATTCCCTGCATTTATTTATCAAAATGTTTTGGGGGTACATATGGTGTTTCACATACTGAGCTAGGTTTGGGGAATACAAAGCTAACTAATTCATAGTTAAGGAGAGAAAAGTATGAAGGAAAATATTTATGCAGTAAACAGTTAAGTTTTCAGAGTACAGTGCAAGCACAAATAAAGAAGTTTTACCTAGAAGGGTTAGAAAAAGATTCATTGTCATGTTTCTCAGAATGTTTTTCAAGTCCTTACTGGCATTTATTAAGTGTATACAAAGAAAAAAAAAAACCCAACTGTGTACTTTTTCGCTTAGATTCTGATTCATCCCCTTCCGTATTAACTCTATCAAGGAAAAATTTATGTAAAATAAACTACTGAACACACAGATTTAAAACATATAATTGATGAGTTCTGACAGTTTTGCACATCCTAGAAACTACCAACACAATCAAAATACAAAACATTTTATCACAATCAAAAGATTCTTCATGTCCCCTTGCAGGCCTTCTTTCCCTCCACTTCTGTCCCCAGACAACCACTGTTCTCTGTCATTCTAGATTAGTTTGAATAAATACATTCATATAATATGTATTCTTTTATGTCTAGCTTCTTTAACTCAGCCTAATGATTTTGAGATTTATTCATAGTGTCAGGTATGTAAGTGGTTTATTCTTCTTTATTACTGAGTAGTATTCCATTGTATGTCACAAATTTTTTTTTAATCTGTTCACCTAAATGTATAAGACATTTGGGATGTTTCTAGTTTGGGGCTATTGTGAATACAGCTGCAGTGAATGCTGATGTACAAGTTTTTGGTTAAATATCTAGAAATGAAATAGCTGGTTCTTATGGTAGGAGTACGTTTATGAGTATATGGTTACTGAGCACTATTACAGTTAAAAGAATGTGGTGTGCCATTGAAAAATTGTATTTAAAAAGTTCTCAAATACAGTAAAAATTCTTAAAATAAAGGACAATGCATGTACTCCTGAGCATAAGAGGTACTTAAGTAAATGCACACCAAATTGAAGTGAAACCTTAGCTTCATATCTAAGCAAGCATAGGGCTTCTGCTCCACAATCAACTTGACCACTAGAGAAAAGCATCAGCCTCATTCTACTAAACTGATTTTAACTTTAATGTGTAACTTTTCTAATTAATTTTACAATAAGTAATCATCTAAGTTACAAAATGAACAAAATTCAGGGCTAAAAGAAAGGTTGATTAAAAACTAAAATTCTAGAAATGAGTGCTAAGAAACTGTCATAACAATTCAGAATTGTGAAGAGGAAAAAGACAACTAGACCTTCACGTAAGAATGATACAATTGATTCCATGCTCAGAAATCATTAAATATTTCACCTGGTGGCTTTGTTGTTAGTCAATTTTAACATCAAATTATTTTTTTAAAATTTTGCCTGATTTTCATTCACTTACGGCATCATGAAATATATACCAATCTGAAAAATAATTTGGTATATCTTCTTTTCGTTCTTTTCTTTATCATGGGACACTACATAATATTGATCTGGTCTAATAAAGATTAGCTAATACAAACAACATATATTAAATACTTAACTGACCCATACTACAGTATGTGGAAGAGAGAGGAAAAAAACAAGCATCACCTGGTGTTCACTCAAATGACAAGCTGTCCAAAGGAAAGAACCTGTTTCTGTTCTTTTAAAAATAAATTTATTTATTTATTTATTTTTGGCTGTGTTAGGTCTTCGTTGTTGTGCGCCGGCTTTCTCTAGTTGCAGTGAGCAGAGGCTACTCTTCGTTGCAGTGCGCAGGCTTCTCATTGTGGTGTCTTCTCTTGTTGTGGAGCATGGGCTCTAGGCGCGCAGGCTCAGTAGTTGTGGTGCACGGGCTTAGTTGCTCTGTGGCATGTGGGATCTATCCGGACCAGGGCTCGAACCCGTGTTCTCTGCATAGGCAGGCGGATTCTTAACCACTGCGCTGCCAGGGAAGTCTCCTGTTTCTGTTCTTGTGTCTTATCACTGCTTATTTTAAGGTTTTTCAGGTCACTCAGGAAATTTTTTTGCTGCTTATTTGTTACATTATTATGGTTTTTCTACTTTAAATCCCAATTTATTTCATTTAGAGCACAGTATGAGGAAAAATTTTAGGTTAGAGAACTACTAAATAGAAAAGCTCACTTTGTTAAGCCAATAAATTAGAGAAATTTAAAAGGGTGTATCAATCAGTAAAACTGAATTTAAAATATTTATTAAAAATATGTAAGATGTGTATAAATTCCTTTCTATTATTTTTCATCCCAGGAAAGGAAGAATTATTCAGGATATTTAGTAAGGACAGTATAATTCTAATTTTTATTATCTATATACCTTGTGTGCAGAGGAAATTGTACAAAGCAATAGGTATTTGTCTGAAAACTTGAAGGGTTTACCAATGTTTGTCTAGCTGGTTTATTGAGAATTGTAAAACACTCAGATTATTAACTGGATTTCCTTAGTTTTTACTAAGAATCCTGATCAAATTTAAATGTTCATCATTTCCCGATGGATAAAAAGGAAAGTCAATATCTCATACATTCTTCTACATTTAGAAAAAATGAGAAGAATAAAGGATCAAATGTGTGCATGCTTACATACACATATACATTTTTACACAAAGTTTTAAAATTTGGAGAAATGTGAAAAGCTTCTCCTTCATCACTTGGTTCTGCTCTATCTTCTTTCAAATTAGGTAGTTTACTTTTTTGACTTAAAACAGATTAAACAAAATATTGATTTAAGATTAGCTTCTAGCAAAATTCCTACACCATATTCCTATATCTGCAATTCTAAGAGCTGAACTATTAATACTGAAACATAAAGGTATTTGATGACATATTTATGTATTTATGAAAGTGATAATTTCTTCAATTATAGTACTTTGAGAAAATGAACAAGAGACATGAATTTTAGTTCAACACTATGACCAGTTTAGCTGTTGATCCTGAAAAGTCATGTGAACTCTCAGGCCCCAGTTTCCTTATCTGTAAAATATGGCAGGGTTGGATTAGATGACTTCTAAAAGTCCCTTCTTTTAAAAAATTTCATGAATTCTATGTGGCTTTATACCCTTAAGCTTGTTCCTTGAATCCACATATTCTATCCAAGTAACATCTGAATATTTTGCTAAACAAGAGAGATTTAAACTTTTTGAATATTTATCCCCAAAGTGTGTATGAATATAAAGATATAGAAATTGACCACTTGCCATTTCCTTTTGTATCTCTCTATTAAGAATCTCAGATTTATTACTGCCACCAACAAAATAAAACAAAACAAAAACAAGCAGCAATAACAACAATACTCAGAAAAACATAACAAAATAACCTCTGTTCTTTCCTTTATCGGTAAACTACCCCATCCTCTGGTCGAGCCCCAAATCTAAGAATCACTCTTGATTTCTCCTTTACCCTTATTCCTGATTCATCCACCACTCTAAGTATTTCTCAAATTCTTCTGATGGCCCTCATCTTCACTACCACAAACCTAATCCAAGTCACCATTATCTCTTGCCTAGACTGCTACAAATCTTATAATTGGTCTCCACACTTCCTTTCCATACTCTTCCATTCTTCTCAACCCACTTTTCATGCAGCTCCAAGAGTGATGTTTTAAAAATCTATGCCAGATCCCCTTTGACAGCTTCTCATTACTCTGGGATGGCCCACAAGGCTATGATCTAGGTCTTATTTATTTCTTCCACTTTATTATCCAACACTCTCCCTGTCTACTGCATCTCATATACCTTGGTCTCTTTCCTGTGCTTTGACCAAACTAAGTTCTGTCCTCAATTGGCGCTTTGCAATTGCTATACTTCTCTAAGGAATATTCTTCCCCTTCTCTTTAAATAGCTACTTTATTCTCATTTCTTCAGAATTCAGCTCAGATAAAAACAGAACTTTCTTCACCTTCAGATATTCTCCATTATATCATCTTGTTTATTTCCTTGATACCAATGATCACAATCTGTAAATATCTTCTTTTTGTAGTGTTTACTTGTTTATTATCTATCTCCTCCTGTGCAATACCCACAAAGGGGCTTTTCGCTCTTATTTTCAATGATTCCCAACACCTGGCACAATGCCCTGAACACAGTGGGCTCAATCAACATTTATTGATTAAAGTATTTGGTGCATATATATACATGAAATAATACAAAGGCACAGAATGAGAATTTCCTGGGATTTACTCATCATCATTACTGGAAAAAAACACTCAAATCATATGACCCATGGTGTATGTACTGAGACTTTCTATAAGGAGGAACATAAATACATACCTTCAATGACATAAAGTCATGTTTCTAGTTCTAATCTCACTTAGTAGAGATAGTTTTTTTCCCTATGTTATATAGAAGGCTGATTAAAAAAGAAGAGTTTACAGGTTAAATCTCTGTTAGCTATTTTACTATGATGGCATGTCTCTTTTGATTTGCAATCTTCAGCATCATACGACTAGATTCAAACGAAACATTTTGTAAATGACAAAGAATTATCCCCCAATGTAAAAATTCTAGCCTTTGAATCTACATGGTGTAAATGAACTTTCATAATAAATAAATCATTACTGTATGTGAGCAATATCCTCAAAGGTGGGGGGAGGACAATTATTTTTGGTGCTGAAAAGAAGGTCTTCATACCCAAAAAAGTTGGTAGCCTAAAAAAACTATAATTTTATTTGTTATGGGTGCATGAAAAAGAAAAAATAAGTTGGTAGTCATGATGTAAATCATTAGGAGCAGTATCATATTTTTGTAAGTCAGACATATTTTCTATTCTGATATACAAGATTATAAAGGATTTTTGTACTCTTCTTAAATATATTGTCTCTTAATTTTGCCTAGCGCTATTTTATTTTTTAGGAGCAGGGTACTGGTAAATAGACATACCTGCCTTGCTTTTCAAGATAAAGTCAAAACATACTTATGAAATCTACTAGGGAAGAAAATTAACTTCTGATGCTTACATTTTCCCCTATAATTTTGTCAAAATAGGTAATTTCTACTATGTACCTTAGACATATTCAAATATGTTTTAAACATTCAAATGAAAAATCTAAACCCATCAACATCTTTTCTGAAATTCAAAAAAACAACTTATTCATGATCCAGGTGCAGGTAAAATGCATGAAAGACTAGATATAAAAGCAAAAGCTATAAATATTACACCAGTGAAATTACAAAAATGAGTCATGAAGAAAAAAAACATCATGACCGTTAAATACCCATATATCAAAAGGAAACATAAAGCTTGCAATTTGGTGGTACAGTATTATATTCAGGTTTAAAATTTGCCTTTATTTAATGTAGGATAATTTCAAATATTTATATATTTACATTTATAATGCAGGATCAGGAGAGGAAAGCACCAGTTCCACAGATGCAGTTTAAAATTAGGTCACAGCACGGCATCTGATGGACAGCTTTGGCATGCCTACTGATATCAGTATTAATTTATATAGACCAATAGATTTCTCACATCAGTCAAAATTGTTGACAACTCTAATTTTTTAAAAAAGCCTTTATATAATAATAGAGCATCCGTAAGTCACACTGCATTTGCTAAAGAAATCACTGAAGTTACTCTGTTTACCAGGCTTTTATATTTCTACATTACAGTAAGTCCCCTATACATGAACAAGCTCTGTTCTGAGAGTGCATTCATAGGTCCAATTTGTTCGTAAGTCCAAGAAAGTTAGTCTAGGTACCCAACTAACACAATCGAATATACAGTACTGTACTGTAATAGGTTTATAATACTTTTCACACAAATAATACATAGAAAACAAACACACAAAAAATAAAGAAAACATTTTTAGTTTTACAGTACAGTACCTTGAAAAGTACAGTAATACAGTATAACAGCTGGCCTACAGGGGTTGACATCAAGTGAACAGGCAAGAAGAGTTACTGACTGGAGGAGGGAGGGAGGTGGGAGATGGTAGAGCTGAAGGATCATCAGCAATAGGAGACGGAAAGCAAGCTGCAGTTTCACTCACACCTGATGTTGATGAAATGCAAGTTCGCATCTTTGAAAGTTTGCAGCTTGAAGGTTCATATGTAGGGGACTTACTGTAACAGCAAAAGACTGAATATCTGTATTTTATAAACAACTTATTAATTAAACTCAGTTATTTCATAAAATCACCTTAAACGACTTCTGAACAGCATTCAGGCAACAATGTAAATAATTTACTGCTCCAATTTATTAGTCTAATTGCTCAAGATCAAAATTAAATTTTATTCCAACTATTTTAAATGAGACGCTTTTGTATCAAACTATTTCATACTTTAAAAAAACTACCCTAGACGATGTATACGTATTTGCATGTGTGCTCACATGTGTATGTAGTAATGATTTAGAATTTAACTTAAACTGATAACAGCACAGTTTCTCAAAAGGTACATTATTCCACTCAGCAAGAAGAATGTGAATTATTCACCTTTAAATAGTATTTATCTTTTATATTCCTTCCCAACCAAGGGAAAGACTCCCAATATGCAGTAGGGATAACTTTGATTAAAAATAGAGAAAGTTTTCAGTACTTTAGCTTGGTTACAAAGAAGAAAAATAGAAAAATTAAAACAGAACACAATTAAGAGCAGAGGATACTATGTATTGACAGGGCTTCAATAAGCAGACTAGACATTTTATGTTTAATGTGTCTATACATAGACTTTATCTTTAACAGGTGAAATTAGGATAGTAAAGGTCTGGGAAAAAAACAGATTTCAACAGCAAAAACAAACAAAAAATCTTACTTTTGCAGAGCTTCATAATTAGACTTTCCCTACCCTTTTTAAGACTTTCCCTACCCTTTTTAAATCAGGAAAGGGAAATTCCAAATGCCATTTAGGCTTTGACGCAGAGGAGAGGAGAGAATCTGGTATCCAAGGGACACACACAAAAAAATTTAATTTGGCAACCATATATGACTTCTTATTGAGTTCAAAAAAAGAAAAAATCATCTAATACTTTTGCCATGTACAATGCTCCCTCACATGTTGTCTCTACTTTCCTATCTATTAAAATTGATCACAACTACCTGTAAACTATTAGGCCATCTCTTTAACAAGGCATTAGCTTTTTTATAACATGGTACATGGGAACTAATCAAGTACTGGAAAAAAGCAGCTAAATATATAATGTGTTCTTTGCCATACAAGTTTTATGAAGGTAAAAATTTATAGACTGTTAGATTTTTAAATACCATTTTAATAAACAAAAGGTATTTGAATGTAATATGAAGCACAAAAATGGAAAAATCATAGTTCCTCGAAGTATAAACTATCTGAAGGGTTACTAAATATTTAACATTGCTTAAACCTAGTACAGTACTTTGCAAGAACCAACCAAATTAATGACAAGCAATCCAATCTCACTTCAAAATTCAATTTCATTCTCTCCGCCCCAGTCAGTATTTACCGTATAATACCTGGGTCTACTATAATGGCTTTTTGATATCTCTACCTCACTTCTCCTCTCCTTCCAATACAAATTGGACCCTTCTATGGAACTGAAAATACCAATTTCAAGTTTTCTTCCAGTGGCTTTTTCCTGTCCACACATTCCAGCACAAAAACAACTCCTTAGCCTATATACATTGTAAGTGCACAACACAAATCGACAAATGAATGCAAAATCAAGATCTCTACCTACAGTAAACCTTCGCTACCATTTGGTTACCTAAAAATCATATCCTTATGACTGCTTATAATACGCCTCACAGCCCCAACTCTGATCCCTTCCCCACACCAAAGCTTCTTACCGTCACTTTGCAACTGACTTCTATTTAATAATGAGCTTGACTTGTACTTTACTGGGAAGATGGAGGCCATGCCAGAAGCACTCTTTTGACTGCTCTCTGTACTACTGTAAATTGTTCTTTCATAGTTTCACCTATGTTGTTATTTTTCTCTAAGGAAGAATGTCCCTTCCCATTCTAACACCAAAGATTTCATTTCTTCTTTTTTCATCTATGATCTTTGCCCATCAATCATTTACTCCAGGAAATTTACTCTGTCCTTGTCCATAGGGTCCTAGCCCAACAAATGAGTTCCTGTTTCCACTACTCTAATTACTCTCACAATGCTGCCCTTCCCACAAACCGCTTCTGTCTCTTCTTTTCTCATTCAATTTCTAGAAAGTTAATACCCTCTTTTCATTTCCTCATTACTCACCATAGCCCTTGAAATTCTATTTCTTTCTCCACAAGACTCGACTTAGAGATTTTTTTAAAACATGAATGTCTGTTAATCAAATGACAAAATTCAGTATTTTTCTTGGCAGTACCTGACAGTGTTTATCACCCAACTCTTTGGAATCCATGACAAGAAAATCGTTTTCCTCGAATCTTTCAGTGCTTCTTCATAAGCTCCTTCCTTTCTTCTATACTCAAAATGTGGCTGTTTTCCTCACGCTTTCCTTTAAACATTTCTTCTGTTCCCATGGGTCAACCATCACTTTTAAGTGTGTGAATCTCAAAGCTCTGTCACCTGAATGTGACAACAGCACCTCAAATTCAACATGCCTCCAAACATATCCACCTGGCTGAGATCTATTTCTGTTGTTGATATTATCCAGATTTGAATTTTGGACTCATGGACTCCTTTCTCTTACCTGATACTTTCTTGGATTCTTACACACACACACACACACACACACACACACACACACACCCTCTCTCCCTTTCTATTCTCTTTTATTCTTCAAGCTTGAAAAGAAACAATAACCTTCTAACTGGTTATTTTTCATCTAGTCTACTGTCCAATGGTTTTTAAGTATGAATGTGTATTAGAATCATCTAGGGTGTGGCCAAGAAAATGTATTTTGAAAAAGTCCGCTAAGTGTTTCAGATACATACTTCTTGTTAAGGGCAACTGCCTATCTTATAATGTACATCTCTTTCAAATTAACTTTTTCTATGGGATCGATCTGCACATTTAACTCTTGCTCAAATACCTCCAATGACTCCCCACTGTACTAGCCTTTCTCCAATATGGGTTCCAGACATATCTCTCTACTATATTATCTACCTTTTAAAATGCTTTTCTGTGCTCCTGAATAATCTCCTAATCCTTTCTCCACATGTCCAGATACTATGCAGATTGACTGCTTCCTCCTCTATTAACACCACTGGGAGGGCTCAAACACAAATGAGCTCCCTCCTAGATCTCTATTGTGTATCCTCTTACAGCACCATCACTGTGTCCTATTTTACTCACATGTTTCATTACCTTGAATGCACTATTAACTCTTTAAACAAAGGAGACACACTTGAACAATTAAACAGAAGTGATTACCAGCAAAACCATTTTCCCCCTCACATTATTTGCGTTGGTTTTTCCAGAACAAAGGTAAATTATAAACTACTTACAGGCTGATCCTGACTCACCAGAAATCTCACCTGAAGTAGAGGCTTGTGGCCCAACACAGAAATCCTCCCGAGACTAGGAGTGCTAATGCCTAATCTATCCCTACAGGATGCATAGAAGGCAGAACCTACTGATTACCTGTTCTGATCAAGGTCCCAAAAGTATGAACTGTCTCTCCCTAAATTTTATTTTAGGGCTGTCAATTATTGTTGATTTTTTTCCCTTAAAGTCAAATTTGGAAGGAGAAAAAATTAGAGGCAATTTTATCCTCCACTTTAATTATATAAATCCAATAAAAAGAAAATTACTGTTGTAGGTCATACTTTAAATGTTTATATGTACGTGTATATGTATATAAGTTTGTAATTATGTTATATACATTTCTTCTTCCCACTCCCTCAAGTAGGGCTGATAGAAACAAGGTCATTTCCCACAGATTATATGTATGCCTCTTAGAAATGTGGAGTTTTTTAAAGGTTTAATTTTGAAATAATTAGAGACTCACAGAAAGTTGCAAAAAAAAAAAAATTAGTACAGACAGGTCCTATGCACCCTCCAACCAGCTTGCTCCAAGGGTAACACTTACATAACTCTAATACAATATACCAACCAGGAAAGTGACAATCTACGGACCTTGTTTAGATTTCATCAGTTTTTATATGCATTTGCATATGTGTGTGGGCATGTATAGTTCAAAGCAGTTTTATCATGTGTATAGATTCATGTAACTGTGGTAGTTTTAAATATTCACTATCGTGTAAATCAAATTTTATCAAATCGGTAACAGGCTTAAAAATAAAAGATAATTATATTTTTTGGTCTCAGAAAATAGAACTTGGATACATTACACAACACAGAAATTGAGCAGGTATAACGAATGCAAAGTAGAACTGTATTTTGGTTTAAAATAAACTAGGAAATATATTCAAGTCAAAACTTCTTGAAAATTTTAAGTTGTATGCTTGAATCAAGTTCAACTACCAAAAAACAACACATTTGGGCTATATTGTCCAAATAGAACTACGTTTGCTAAAGTACTCCGTATAATTTCTTGGATTCTGTTAAAGATGTGGTGTAAGAAACAATCATATGGAGACTATTTGAGCAATTTTTTAGAACCGTTATTGAAGATACTGTCTAATGCAAACCAATATCTTTTGCAGATTTTAAGAGGAATGTATACAGAATCATCTAAGAAGCTAATGATATCCTGATGATAAATCTCGTCTAGAATTTGTCTCAACAGTTTTTTGTTTAACTGAAGAGCTACAAAATTTCTCCTTAGCATAAAATAAAAATTACATAGCATATCAAGTTTTTCACCTTGGCAACTGAGATGCTCAAATTAAATTAGTGCTCATTATGGTAAGTATATTATCCCTGACTCTTACTAGATTTATCTTTGCCTCTCCTTATATGGATTCTGTCCTTTATACTTTAAAAAAGTATATCCTGAGTACATTAGTGTATGCATTGCATTATGTCACAGCATACTTTTTAGAAACAATAATGTTATAGAATGAATGTTTGTGTCTACCTAAAATTCATATGTTGATATTCTAACCCCTGATGTTATGAAATTAGAAGGTAATTAGGTCATGCAGGTAGAACCGTCAATGAAGAGACAGGAGAGCTTGCTTCCTCTAGCTCTCCTCTCTCTGTGAAGATACAATAAGAAGGCTGTGGGCAAACAAGGAGTGTCCTCACCAGATACTGAATCTACTACTGCTTTGATCTGGGGTGGATTTCCCAGCCTCCGAAACTGTGAGAAATAAATGTTGGTTGTTTAAGCCACTCAGTCTATGGTATTTTAATATAGCAGCCCAAACTGAGTAAGACAAATGATCATACATAAATGCTACATATTTCCTTTGCCTAGCAGTTCATAATTTATATTGTACATCTATATATAACCTTATTTAATCCATACAACAGTCCACTTTTCCAATGAGGAAACTAAAATTCAGAAAGATTAAATGATAATTTAGTAAATGGTAGATCTGGAAATCTTATCAATCTGTAATATTTGCCTTCCAGAGAGCTTACTAAAATTTTACTTATTTATAATTTTATTAATTTAAAAATAAACTATATTTTATAAGCAATGCACCATTTGCTTAATTTCTAAAAAATGGCTCCAAATACTACTCCCATCACCCATTTATTTTCATTCTGATCAAAAACCACATATTAAGTGTGTACTCTGTAATTGTCCATAAGTTGTGTTCCTTTGTGCATTTTATTTTCTCCACCATATTAAAAGCTCTTTAATGGCAGGAACCTTTTATAGAGCTTATGATAGGGTTACAAAACAACATCTATTTCCAACTACTATACACGTAGGAAATCTTTACAAGAGAGGATTTTCATGTGATAATAGCCATATTTACTGTCTCTAAAAGCAGTTGCATACAGTTGTTTATTCTTATATACATGATGTACTCTGATAATAAATTTATTAAAAATTACAACAGATTAGTAAAAGCTGAAGAATCTTATTTTTATACTTATTGGTTGATAATTCTATTCTACTCTAAAATTGAATACTAAAAGAAGTAGGACAAATCTACAGACCTGCAAACTCTTTAATACATAATCAAACACTTAACCTAATTTATATCACTGAAACAAACATTTTAAATGTAAGATATAAATAGTTCTGTGTTTAATATAACTGCTGCAAACATATTCTGACTACTTAGGCAATTTCAAAGCATGTCTGTATTATTCTTATCTAACCAACTTACATTATGAAATATTACAGAATTATTGCTAATTCTTTTTCAGCGTTTGCAGTCAGAATAATAAACTTTTTCTTCATCCCTTACATTAAAAATAGTGTAGCACAGTTAGAATCACTAATATATAAATAGGTCCATGCATGTACTTGGGCATCCTTTCATTTTTACACTTCTTGAAGTCATTGAAATAAACAATATTTAGTTTACCTCATAAACAATGGCTTTGGCAAGCCTGATTACCACCTCATTTTGGTAGATTTATTTCTTCATTAGTGAGCAAGAATTCAATTTCCTTTATATCATGTAAGACAGCATGTCACACAAGCTTCTTAAGTGCGCATCTTTCTAATAATAGGACTAATTACATAATCAAAAGCACTAATTTCATTTCTGTAAAGAGGTATATTTGTTTAATTTTAATTAATTTGAATTCTATATTATTCTTTCTCTGGTATACAAAAAGGCACAAATATTTAATTTCATGCAATCATTTTCTTTTAGCCTCCACTAAACGACTTGACCAGTATTTCTGATATCAATTATTTCCTGACCTCAAGCAGTACCATCTACAAACAGAGAAAGCTCAGTCTCCAGTCACCAATTTATCCCTACGAATTATAAACATGGGGGGGGGGGATTTAACATGAAGCTCTTTGATACTGTAAGACCATTTAATTATATAAGCAATTTTAAATGTGCACAGTTATATAAACAAAACTAATCATTAAAAGAAGAGAATACCACAAAAATGGCCAGGTAAGGAGAAAAAGGGGCTCATTTTTTTCCATATCACCTTTGAGAGAAATGTGTAATTAAACAGGCCAAATGTATGCACTGCTGAGATGTAGTACTACGTTATCTAAAATCATATCCCCTAGCATATCCCATCACAGCTTTTCTGACTTCTTTCCAAATTGAAATATAATTTTTCTCTCTTCTTTGATCTAAAAGATGTCAAACTTCTTATAAAAAGAATTATTTTGGAGAAGTTAAAGGGCAAAGAGTTAAAATGTTGCTTATATCAGAAGTCTGGATACTTCGAAAGAGAAATCCATAAATGCCTTGGCAGCTCTCTGGAAGCACAGAAAAAAGACCAGGCATTTTAAATGAAAACTGTTCCCACTCGCTGATGCTTTCATCTCTATATGCAAGAGAGAGACTGGGTGGGATTCAAAAAGTTCATCAGCAACAAAGCCTCATCCTGTCCCATTTAGCAGTTATATCAGTCTATTACCTGATGTTAGGATATATAAGACAGTTTCCTTCCATTAGGAAGAGTTCCCTAAAATGGGCACTGTCAAAGCTGGGAAATCTGAAATCTGACCTACTTTTTTCAAAAGATTTCCATGAATTTCGTGGTAAGTGTAATTCTTTCTACAGTTAGAGCTCTCCTTTCAAAAAGAACTGTTAACTGACATGCTGGCAAATTGCCTTACGTTTTAAGTATCAAAATAAAAATCTATAAAATATGCACAAATTTCTCACATATTTATCTCTAATACTGAATTCCCATGCTACTTTATGTATACGTTGACTTTACTATCTGTTGTAAGCCCAATAAAATTCTGAATAAACCCACACTAAAAAATTATTCATTTGGAATACATTTATAAAACAAGAATAAACTGATTAGTCCTATGGGTAAGTTTAATAAAATACAAACGTGAATTTTAAAACACATGTTATCTGTAAGAAGAAGATTCCTTGTATGTACAAGGCTGTCATTTGTAGTTTTCTATTCTCCGTTTAGGAATGAAGCATTACATTCTTAAGAGGGAAGAAGGTTAATTAATTAATTAAAATAGAAGTTATTCAATACTTTTTAAAGAGAGAAATCTAATTTCTGGGTTCTTTCAAACTCCTGCTTGTCATAATATGTCACTGCATTTCAAGTAAATTAAAAAATCAACCACACAGCATCACATTTATAGACTTTGATATCATTCTTGTAATTAAAATAAAGGTGCTGTACTCTTCCTACAACTATTCTGGAGAAATCACTCATAAACTGACATAGATTTAATTTCAAATAAAAGGATAAGAAAGCATACAGTATTATGGAAATTATATGCTTAAGACAGCATGGCACAATGAACACATTTTTACCACATGATTTACAGTAATAAATCACTTCTTATATTTATTCATTTTTAAGATTACTAACTTCATTTTCCTTAAACAAGGTTTAAATGTATAAAAAGTCTGTATTCAGTATGCTTAATTTTCTATTTAACTATAATTTTCATTGAACTGAATGAGAATAAAGTGGTTATAGTCACGAATAAATGAAACAAAAAATTAACTTCATAGCCTAAAGCATATCCACAGACTTTATACTGTATACAGAGTAAATGGATACGATAAACAGCATAATAATGGACTTCAGTTTCATCAAAATGATATTTATTAACTAGACATTTATTACACTAACTTCAAGGTTCTTTAGTGTATACAGGAAATAAAATTACTCTGTGCCCATAAAAATCATAGCAAGATGAGACAATAGATCACTATGGGTATTTCTTCCATTGTGCCAATATTAAGTGAAACTCTAGGACAAAAGTACTCAAAACAGATAATTCCTATGATGTTCAAACAATGCATAATTCAAGAATATCTAAACTGAACAAAGATTAAAGAATACTTTTGATAGCCTTAAATTCTAGTAATAAACACAGAAGATAAGAATAAAAAGAGTAATGACTATACTCTCCAAATACTTGCCATCAATCTTTGCCTATTACTCTGCAGGGGTCTATTAAATATACATTGTTAAAATTAATCATATAAAATACACATTCATTCTTGAAAGCTAACGTTAGAAGCTATAGTGTTTAATAAAAATCCTAAATATGAAAATGCAAGTTATAAACATAGAGCACTAGGATTTTATAAACAAAGCTAATACCCTAGGATAGTAAGAATTGGAATGAAGGCACAGATAGGTAAATTTATAAGCAGCATTAGGGACTGAAATTCTCCCATTAAAATTCACATTAAAAGACATCCCGTGTCCTCAGATATAATATATAATATTCCAGAAAAAGGAAAGAATAAATGAGGCTAGTCTTACCACCACTGCTACAGAGAAGTTATAACTGAAAGCTGTAGTTTCAATCTTTTTTTCTGCTTCTTTCTTTTATTATAAATAAATATGTTTATGACTTTATTTTGTCTGGCTTATATGCACAAATCACTTTTTGAAACACTGTGTATTATAAAAGAGCTATCTATGATTTTTGTACATAAACTCAATGGGGAAAATAAACAATAAAAGTTATCCTAGTTGTATAAATAGAACTAAATTCTTAGGAGACTTTAAAGGTGAATGTTAAAAAATGTGTTTTTGTCTCAGAAATCTAAGGAAAATCAGGATAAGCCTAATTAAACTGAATATACTCAAGATTTTTTTCTGTATTTTGTTTGCATATACGTGGGAAGGAAAAGTAGAAAATGTAAAAATTTTGCAATATCTATACCCATACCCAAGTTCTTGCTTTCTCTTTGCCTAGTAGAACAGTATATTATATAAAGTGGTGAGGATGACAATGACGTTATGACAAATAGGAATGGAATCAATGCAAGATGCAATAGGCCAATCTAGCTCTTGAGAAGATAATGGTTTTTATGAATGGCTTTACTGAATCGCAAGTAATTAAAAATGTATTTGGACAGACTTAGAAACTAAAAAATGTGTTCAGAAGTATTCTCATGCAGAGATGGTACTTCAATAAAACCTAATTGAAAAGATATATTTTTTCCCTAAAATTAAAAGCTCCAATTCTTAGAAAATGACTTATTTTCCTCTGAAAATATCATTTGTGATATGAGAAAAAGAATTCATTTCAGATAAGTCTTAGATAAAAGAATACTATGGCCCGAATTTCCATCGATTCAGCTACATAAGCAGAGCTGAGTCATACTGGCTCACATTAATGTCTTAGCCTAGAAAAGACAGTGCTAACACTAAAAGCAGAATTATTATGAAAATCGTAATTCTTAAACAAAAGTTTATAAGTGTACCATTGCTATTTCAACACTTACGGCTATCGTAACATATGTTTCCTAGAGCCCTGCCAGTTTGAAGCAGCACTTCCTGGTCTTTGCTATTTAGCAGCTGCACCAGTGGTGAAATTAATCCTGCATCCACACATGGAATTCGCATAAATTCTGAAAAGAAGAACATATTTAATTAAAAATATAAAGATTCTCAATTACATAAAAAACCTCCCTTAATAAAATAAATATATAATATGAAAATGTTTAAGATGGCTTACTATCTGAAGAGTACATTTCTGTCTAAAAGTACCATTACAACCCTACTAAATACTTAATGAAATAAGTACACAAAAATGAGTGGGGTCATATTTTTCTTTGCTGATAGTCTCTACCATAAACCAAAAGAATTTTTCATTAACTTTCATTATACCTAATTTATCACTATCTTCTTATACCTGGATGTTATAAGAGGAGGAAGGTGGAGGGGGGAGGGGGGGAGGAGATGGAGGAGGGGAATAAGATGTAAAGGTTTTGTTTGCTTTCACACATTTTCAACTTCAGTTATCAGCACTGTAGACACATAACAGTACCTCGTTTCAGAAATTTGTTGTTGTTGTTGTTATTATTATTAGACACTCTGAGAGTACAATTCTAAAAAGGAAGAAATATTCAGATACTTCCTCTTTTACTTATTTTTCCTTTGCCTCAAATCCATCTTAAATCTGTTATATAGGGGAACACTTTATTTAAAAGATATCAAAATCTTTTACTGCAATTTATGGTCATAGCTATGCTCCCACGTTAAACTTGCCCCTGGAACTTCTTACTAATACTCTGGATTTTGAACATCAGCACATAGTCAGGTACGCTAATATTTAGAGAGTTCCTTTTGTATGTACACATTTAACCATAATTATATTTTATAATTAATCCAAATCTAACAAGTATATGCTAACACTTCTCTTCTATTATTATATAACGTGCACAGCAGAGTGACGATGAACAGATCAACTTCCAATTTCTTTTTTTCTCCGGTTCACACAATCTTCTTTCATTGTCAAGTTTCTAACCAGAAGAAATATAAGGCTAGTTAATATCTCTGTTGGGTCATGTTGCATTTCTGAAGATATTTATTTAAAAAGAAAGACTCTAATCCACTTTCTCAGCCAGTCACTTAAAAAAGAAACAATGTGACGATTAAGCAGTAAACAACCATTTAAATGGATCCCATTTATTTTAACCAGTAGGGATTAGTGGCATGCCCTTAACAAGCCTCTGATTAAAAGTATAAATGCTATAAATTATGTCTTTAAAACATAGTTGTCATCTACTAGAGTGTAACTAGAAGCAACCTCTAGCAGCAGAGTTATCATGCAACTGTGACCAAGTATTATAAGGATTGATACTATTAAGTAATAAGATCATATAGGAATGTCAAGCCATTTCAAAAAAAAAAATCTATTCAAAATTTCTCAGTCTATGTTATGTGTGTGTGCTCATTCTTAAGAAAAAAAGTTTTAAGATAAAAATTGATTTCTGGAAACTATACTGTGTTTCTAATGAAGTTAAAAATAAATTACTTGATCTTAAAAATCAAGCTGCATCTAAGAAGATTTAGATAGTGGTTGCTCTAAGTTAACAAACAATATCTGAAGGGGTTTCATTTTCAAACTAGATCTGCTTCAGGAGTTCTTTGTTGTCCCAAGGTGATCCCTATCTATTCAGAGCAGTTCAAATCTTCTTGAAGTACACTAAATGCTCCAGACCACTAGGAATCTCTGAACATTTATGACCAGCTCAACTCCAGAGCACAGCAAAATGATTATAAATTACAACAGCTTAGATGTACATACAAACAATAGATGGTCAGTTTTCATTAACAACCAAAAAATGATTTACCAATATTGGAATTTGGAAAGATATTTTGAGCACCTCTAAACAAATGAAAAAATTTCATGGCAATTCTTTCTGGTAACACACATATGAACATGTTGTTTTACTGGGCTAAAAACATACTTTACAATGCCACCTGCCACAGTGATTCCACAATGTATAAAATTGTGTAAAACTGAAGCCAGAATTTTAAAGTTTCTTTTTTTAAAGTATAATATATGCAACTTACTAAAATAAAAGAACTAAAAATAATATCAAACTTTGACAAACTGAGGCATACTAATGGTATTACATTTAGCATGGCCTCCCCTTTTGCTTAAAAACTGCTTTAAGAAGTCAGTGTTTTTCTCAAATTGACTAAACTAAAATCATACACAAATATTTCTGCTACAAAATAATTCTTCCAAAGAATCCCCTCTCACTGGATATAAACCATATATAATGGGACGGCTATTTTATAATCTATGCTTTGCTGTCATTACATGGAAACCTAAGAAATAAATGTTTCTCATGAAGATGAATTCAGAAACCAGTATGTATTCCAACTACACTGTTGCAGTCAAGTGCCAACGTCAGTAGGTCAGACTAAAAAGAAAAAAACAGTGAGTTTATCTGGATATAACACAAACCAACGTATACACTGAAAAAGGGTAAGCTCTCCTGTGACAATGAAGACGAATGACTCAGTGGCAGCTCAAGAATCCTGTAACCAAAGCAATAAATGATACAGGTACAGGACTAGCAGTGCTGTTCTTTAATTCTACTCTGAAGGAATGGAATAGCAAATGGGAAATGTACGAATAGAATGACTATAATGATAGTCATTTTAAACAACATTTCATTACGTGAAAAAAGTCAAAGAAAAGAAAAATAGAAAGAAAGTAAAAAGGTCTAATCTACAAAATTAAAACATAAATTAATAAAACATACTGACAGGTAGGGTGTAAAACTGAAGATGTTCCCAGCAGAAAAGTTCTTGAGGAAAACCTCACCATTTTTGGCTATTTCTGCTATGATGTTAGCTACTTTGGCTGTGCAGGAAGACTGTGGAACCAACAGACTTGCAAACAGTTGAAGTATTCCACTTCCTTGGATTTTTTCACTTGTTTCCATATCTGAAAGAGATACATACAAAGAGCTTCAGTGAACATCTTCAACACTAACACTGACAACTTCATTTACAATAAATTCTTTCTTTAAGAATTTTCACCATCCATAATAGAAACAGTTCATTATATATCAAAATGTGTATATTTATATAAAATTACCTTCAGTTCCACAAGCTGCTTTTATGTTCAGTTTTTATCTATGCAAAACACTTTCTAATACAATCTTTTCTAAATCTACAGATTATAAAGGAATCCTTTCTGAATATACCATTTGCATACCAAATTTACTTCTCAATGTTATTTCCAACACTGTCTATTCAGAGTAGGAATGCTTTACTTTCTACTTCCCTTCTGAATTCTCTAACAGTGTGTTATTAATACATGTGAATTCTATGATTACCTGTAATGCTACAGCAATTAAAAAAATAAGTGGCAACTAAATGTGCTAAAAACTCACCTCATATCATTTTATATGGAGTGATAGAAGAGACTATTCAGTTCCGTATGATTACTATGTTTCTCACACAACTTATTCAAACCACCACTAATGAGAAAGGGAAATAGTCAACAGCAATAAGGCCATGGTATTTAGAACTCTATATGGTGATATAGAAATTCAAGAAGACCTACTTCTTTCCTTTTCTTTCCATCTTTGTTAAAATACAAATAAAGAGGCTTTGTATGAAATCAAGCTGCTTCATGTAAAAAGCATGACCT
This sequence comes from Grampus griseus, assembly GCF_964374135.1. Lineage (NCBI taxonomy): Eukaryota > Metazoa > Chordata > Mammalia > Artiodactyla > Delphinidae > Grampus > Grampus griseus. The sequence goes on along the minus strand of NC_138997.1, from coordinate 16,275,411 downwards.
ATTAAAATAAAAAACAGGAACACCTGGAATGATGATGGAAATAAAGACAAGCTCAAGGAAACAAAATTTAAAATCACTATTTGGCTCTTAACAACGAAGAGGAATGGCATTGTTTAAAAACAGGGAGCTATAAGGCTCATTAAGACATTCTATTTAAATTTATTTCTATGTGTAGCTCCTCTATATCCTTTACATCCTTTGGTTATACAAACAAACAAGAGAACTCTAACGATTTCTTGTTAAGTAAATGGCAGCTGCTCTGATCAACAGAGAGTAGGGAATCATTTTTAATAATTTGAGAAAGTCTACAAAAAATTATCTATTTCTTTATAGTAAGCGCTGATTAGGGCTTCCCTGGTGGCGCAGTGGTTGAGAGTCCGCCTGCCGATGCAGGGGACGCGGGTTCGTGCCCCAGTCTGGGAAGATCCCACATGCCGCGGAGTGGCTAGGCCCGTGAGCCATGGCCGCTGAGCCTGCGCATCCGGAGCCTGTGCTCCGCAACGGGAGAAGCCACAACAGTGAGAGGCCCGCGTACCGCAAAAAAACACAATCTCTTCATATAGTAAGCGCTGATTGTTTAGCTCAGTGTTTTTCAAACTGTGGGTCCCAATCCATTAAGAACCCTGAAATCAATCTGGTGAGCAAGGACCAGCAATTTCTTAAAAAGAGAAATAGAATCAACAATATCCACAACAACAACAAAAGAATAGAAAAAAATTCTTTTGCGGACAGTAAGGTAAAACACTGAGTGAAACACATGCACATGTAACTGTATGTGTGTGCTTACTGAATGTAAAATGTACCACTAATCGTAGATTCTGGTCAAAAAGTTAAAAAGCAATGTTCTGTGTAACCCAGGACTAGCCAGGATTCTGGGTTAAAGAGGTATAACACTCTTAACATTATCAGAAGACGCTGGAATTGTTGAATGGCTGAAGCAATAGAAAATTATATGGAAAATTATTTATAAATTTGTAAAAATTGAAAATTGTAAAAGTTCCATGGATTTGTTATCTTAAAAACATTTCTTTGCAATTACTGTAGTTACTTGGGTATATGTGCATGTTTATATGTGACATTAGTACAAAAGATCAAGTAATCAAAATTAGTCAATGTTGAAACTCCATCCATGCACTTCCTTTTCCATAAGCCTAGTACACTTTCATACAGCTAATACTATTTTGGTTTTCTTACATTTTATGTACTGTAATAAAAAAGGATATTTTGGAGATACTTTAAAACAGCGCTTTTTATTAGGTGAACAAACAGAAGCCCAGAAAGATAAAGTAACCTTGTCTAAAGTCACCAATAATCATAGAGCATGAAGAGCAAATTCAGATTCTACTACACTAACAATTCAACATGTGTATCACCTGGCAACCACTGGTGTTATTTTTAGAACAGAAAACTTACTTAAGCATAAGTAAATGAAATTTGTCTTTCTGTACGCTGCTACTCACTGGTTTCTCACAATTCAGATTATTACAAATGTAAAGTACACATGACAGAACATAAACACAGGAGCTGTCCTTTCAGCAAGCGCATTTATAAAATACAATGTGGCTTTTCACTTTTACTTTGTTTCTTGGATTAAAAAATACGTTTTTAAGGTACCACCTGAAAATCTGACACCAAGTTTCTGTTAATTATTATTATCATTATTATTCTTTCTAGCAAGAAGCCAAAAGAACTGAACTCAGTTTGCCATGTTAAAATTCTTCCTTTTCTGACCACTGCTACAACGGTAGGACACTGGGGTTGACTGCCCCAGGGGTCTTGTCCCACCATCTGCTGGTGCTAGGATGACAGCAAGAATCTGGCATGAGGGATGAATCATGATTAGATGTGAAGCTGAGGCATTTGTGTGTGTGGAGGCGAGCAGTTAACTGCAAATCACCCAGGCACGTCTCACTTTAACTATAACTAAAAAAATGGCTTAACATCAGAGCTGAATGTCAGGGGCACAGGGAAAAAAAGAAAACAAAGCAATACAAGACTCTTGCACTCTGATGAGTTTCCATGGATTACAATCCAGGGAACTGGGAAAACAATTATAATAAGATGAATCAAGATTTGGGAATAGTATTTTTTTAATACTATTGTCAGAGAAATAAAAGGGAAAATATAATCTGGTTTTTCACATAAATCTGATTTACAATTTAGAAAAATCGAAAAGGAATTCTATTTACTTGCTAGCATGTGGATTTATATATAGGTTTAGAACTTAAACAGCTGGGAATTATCTTCTTTCGTTTGTCATGAAAACATAAAGGGCCAAATACTGCTTTTCATTAAAATGCCACTATCCAATAAACAATTACAAAGTTTCAGCCTCATTTCATATATGCTTTCTACACTGGCATTCTACTGCATCTCACAATGTGTATCTGTGAACTAAACATGTTCACAGATATCTGTGAGCACCGCTGAAATGATTTTAAGAGAGCATTAAGAAGGCGTCAGTGGTGGTGTTTGCAGGTCTAAATGAATGACTGCTTGTAAAAAGAAATCATGTGTTGTGATCAGGAGTCCTAAAAAAAAAAAAAGGCAGACTTTTCATTATCTTTAGCCATACTACTACTGACATTGGAACTATACCCATTTTAAATATTTGCAGGAATCAATTCCACTTCTTTCTCCCCCTTCACATTTAGGTGCAGTCATAAAAGCGTTTGAGTATGCCTACAAATTATAGGCAGCTGGCAGTCCTTGAATTTTGAAGGACCCATACATGAAGGGCAGTTGCTACTCTAAAATAATATCTGTGGAGCTATGGCAGGAGTCATATCCATTAGAGTAGCCCTTGCAGTTCTGCAAGCACTCATTCTGTCTCTGCAGTCCTATGTCCACACCCCACCTGACCTCCTGGTGGCAAGGAGCAGCTTCCTTATGAAACTGCCAGGGACAGAAAGAAAAAGAAAACTGGGCAATTGGGTCAGAGAAACTTGAAAGAAGAGTAAATCAAGAAGCTGTGCTACAATGCTATAGGGAGAGGAGAAGTTAAAGCACAATTCATAGAATTTCTCAAGACCAATAACCCAGGAGAAGACAGAGAATGGGTGGAATAGGAATGGGAATTTAAGATATGGCTCGAAAAATGTTAAAGTTCCCAACAAAGCTGCCAAGTAAACACGTTAAAATAATTGGCTTTACAGTTAAATATCAAGAGCAGGTTTTCAGGTATGCTGCTATAAGCTGAATTTATGATGTTACGTTGGCATATAGGCTTTATGAGGAGAAGCTAATGAAAAGCATTTGATAGCCAATTTACAGTAAACTCCAAATTAGAAAAACAAAAATAATGACTGTTATTACTGTGACTCTATTAGATTAAAAATGTACTTGGATTATTTACTTCTAGTTATGAGAACAATAAAGAATTGCTATTTTTACTTATATTATATGTCCAAGGATCCTCGTGACTGACTGTGAAGAGAAGACTCAGATTTGGGATTGACTGCAACGACAAGGAATATGACTCCAGGGCTGTGTGTGTATCGTTGTCTCTGGGGAACTTTTTATTTCTCAAGGGGTAGACTTTTAGAATAGGGTGTAACAAGAGATCTGGCCCTGTGCCTGGGAGATCTGATCCAAATCCAAGGTTTCATTTCCTACCACACAGACGAGCCCCAAATCCTCTCTCCCTTTATCCAAAGGAAAACAAAGCATGTGCGCTTGGATATACAATAAATACCTCAAATTTATCATTTCCAAAATCCAATTTACTCTCTTCCTTTCCTTTCATTTTAGTCTCTATTGCAGTTAATGGCAGGGAACCCATCTAAGCCAGAAGCCCTAGAATGATTATAAATTTTTCTTTTAGTAAATGCCTTGCTACCACCCATGTTAATCAGAAAGTACTGTAAGTTCTGTAGATTCCATCTGACTAGCATCTTGTGCATCTATCCTTTCCTTGTTACATTCGTGCTACTTCCAGTTCTCAATTCTGACCTTTATTAAATGCAACAGCCTCCTCAAGAGTCTCCCTAACTCCAGCCTCCCCTGCAACTGTCATCTACATTGACGGCAGAATAAGCTTCTGGAAATACAAATTTTATGTCACTCCCCTACTTTAAATCTTTAAATGATCGTCTATAAGTTTTAATTAAACATTCAAGCACATCCATGACATTTATATTTCCCAACCATATCTCCTGATACTCCTCCATTGATATCCTACATTCTAGTCACACTAAATTGCTTATAGAAATCTAAATTAATCATTTTATTTCATACTTTCTTACTGCATTTGTTCCCTCTCTGAAATGCCACACCCACACCACCACTATAGCTAATGCCTACACAGAGGCATAGTGTCCTCATTTAAAGGCACCTGACTGAGAGCCATTTAAACTTTTAAAGATACCTGACTACCATAAAAACTCATTTTTTAAAACAGACATGTGACATAGGCATGATAGGTTATGTTTTCTTCATACTACAAATAAAGCTATATGATTATATTGGAAAAGCAATAAGAAACCAATTTTTCTGATTCCTAGTCCAGTGCTCTTCCTAACACAACTGTTAATTTAGAAGATATATAGTGCTAACAATACCTTGACCAGATTCACCAAGTTATTACGTGACAAATATTTTTATTTAACATATTTTTCAGAAGTAAGAACTAAACTAAGACAACTAGGTAAGAAAGGGATGCACAGTATTTTGAGATAGATAAATTGACTCAGTGATTGAAGGAGAGAAAGGGAACTGTGTATAGAGAAAGTGAAACAGGTTTAAAATATATTTAAAACACAGAAGAGGACTATACTGGGTATAAGATTAAAGGGTCTGACAAATGAGAAATTAATGTTTCTAAAAGAAAATGGAAGTATATGGGGGGTTGTTATAAAATGCTTTTTCTTTCACTGATGAGAATCTTTTTCCCGCAATAAAGATTTTAAGCAAATAAAAGGAACATGAAGTACAGGAAAGAAAAGGCTGGATATAGTCATGAAAAGAAACAGGGCAGAACAAAGACCCATTTGCACAATGACTCACCATCAGAAAGAGGTCTTACTAAAAGATTAAGTTGTGAGAGTCATTTATAAAATTACAATAAATGATTTTGACAGTTTTGCAGTCATTTCAATTCCAGGGATAATGTAAGCTGTGGGAGTTGGAGAAGTTATGTATTTGGAAATCACTAGAATGAGCAGGGAGATCTGCTAGTCTGACTATTTTCCTTAAACTTACCACCAACTAGGTCAGTTGCTAAAAACTGAGTTGGTTAAAAAATAAAAGAAAGATATTTGCTGAGAAATACCCGGAGGAACCGTGCTAATGATTGTGGTAAAAGCAGAGTATATAACTAGAAACGTTCAACTCTAAGTTCACAGTAATTACTGAAAACGCGGTCCCTACGGTAAACGTGGATTTCCTCACTTCATACTAAGAGAACGAGGACATAGTAAAACAGTGAAGGAATATTTTTAGTAAAAGATCTATCTCCATCCTGTGAAACACCTTGGGGAAAAATATGAAGTAAACAAAGCTAAAGAGATTGGCATCTGTAGGTCACAGGGCAGTCTTCATGTAGGGATTAATGACCTTACAAAAATAGACCCCAGAGAGATGCCATGCTTCTTCCACCATGTGAGGTTTCAGTGAAAAGACAGCAGTCTATGAATCGGAGAGCAGGCCCTCACCAGAATCTGCTGGTGCCTTGGTCTTGGACTTCCCAGCCACCAGAAGTGTGAAGAATACCACCTAGTCCAGGCTATTTTGTTATAGCAGCCCACGTGGACTAAGACGTATGGCATAAAAGTCCTTTCATAGTTTGACCCCTACTCCCTTTCCAGTTTCAGTTTCTGATTGAACTAGGTTTCTTCCCCACCACTGTGACATTGTATATGTTGCCTCCATTGCTTGGGATGTTCTTCCCATAATCCTTGTGCCCTCACATTACCTGGGTAAAGTACACTGTATTTTCAAAATCCAGCATTCCCTGATCCTGCTTATCAAATTCACCCCTCTTCCCCAATATTCACACACAATGTTGTAATTGTTTCCAAGCTGTTAGAACCTATTTGGTAGCTGAAGACTTGGAGTAGATGAGATTATCCACAGAAGATGTCTTTTTACTGAGTCCCTACCATATTGGGAATATAAGCTAAAGCATACAAATCATATCCTCAGTGAGCTGTCTAGTAAGAGAAAGAGAGAGGTAAATAAGTTACCACAATTCACTGTGACTGATAACACCATGGAGGTTACATACAATGTATAATGGGAAGCAATCACAGTTCCATGAAGATCATAGAAATTTCCATAAACAAGGTAACATTTAAACAGAGTTCTGAAGCCCAATAAAGCATGTTCTAAGCAGAAAAAGGAGAAAAATTTATTCCACAAAGAAGGAACACATAAAAAGCACTACTATCTGAAGCTAGAGACCCTAAATTTGTAATAGCAACATTCTGTACCATTGGGTGATATTTTTACCAGCAGCTGGAGGCTGCCAGAATTGAGAAGTGGAAAAGGTAGACGGCTGATATTATCTTAGGTTTGAAGAAAAGGTAGGTAAAAGGAGAAGGATAAGAGAATACACCTATGAAACACCCATTTATCCATCAGAATCTAGGTGAAATGGCAGTCCCTCTGTGACACTCTGAAAGACTCTTACAACTATGAATTGAACCCAGTTCTCTGAACACTTTGTAATCAGCTCTATTATATAATGTGTTATACTGTATTAAAACTTATCTGTTACTTGTCTATCCAATCGCTCCGGGGCAAGGTACCAACTAATGCATGGTGGTACCCAATTAATGCTAGTTGAATAGAACTGCCCTGTGCTTAAGGAGTTTATAACTGAATTAAAAAAGGCATACACACATAATTAATATACACCAAAATAAGTTCAACTAGAGGGATGCATAAGCTGTCCTACAGAATACTAAAGATGGAGCAACTGAGTTACATTTATTAATGTTGTAGAAGTTGTAATTACTTTTAACAGAAAAGAAGATTGAGCTTATAAGGAGACTGTCTTATATTTTAAGAATTTTCTCATCAAGAATGGAAGTTTTTTTGGTAGCATTACCAATCGCTAGCTTATGCAGAGACTAAACTTTTCACTTTGCATTAAGCTAATCAGGTCTCAGATTACATTTTTTCAAAAGCAAACATATGCAAAAATGTTCTTGAAGCTTCAGACATCATTTTAGAAACTACTTTGTTTTTATCTTATCCCTCCCACATGCACACATCAGAAAGAAAAGGTGATCAATCCATAAGTAAGTTATTATGAGCAAAATGAAAACATTCTGTTTGCTCCTTTAGTACAAGGAGGAGAAAAGATGCGTAACGCTTAAATATGGGCAGAGAAAATTACCAGCATCTAAGTGAACTCACCTCAGAGAACACTGTGTGCTAAAACCCAGATGTCTCTTAAAAATAAAACCCCACTACTCTGCCTTTTGGAGTCTCAGTTTGGGGTTTATCACAACAAATACTAAAAAGCAGGTCATAAAATCAACCTTAGTCAAATCAACTAGATTTGCTTGTGGAAAGCTCTAATGTTAAGGGCATCATTCCTCACTAGCAGTTATCCCAACACATAACTATTATGCCACACAATTCATTTTGATATGTCAGTAGAATATAGAGTCCACTTGTGATGGTTACTTTTACATGACAACTTGATTGAGCCATGGTACCCAGGAATTTGGCCAAACATTATTCTGGAGGTTTTTGTAAGGGAGTTTTTGGATAAGATTAACATTTAAATCTGTACATTTTAAGCAAAGCAGATTGGCTTCTACAATGTGGGTAGACCTCATTCTATCAGCTGAATGTTTGAATAGAACAAAAGACTGACCACCCTGAACTCTTTCCCCCACGTGCCCTGGAGCAAGAGGAATGCTGCCAGCAGAGTAATTCACGTGCAGGGTCATGAAATCTCACATAGTATTCTGTACTACTGCTCCAACTCTGTATAACTAGAGTCAGAAAAGAAAAGTGACTTTGACTCTGTCTGAATGTGTTGGCTTTCTGAAATTTCAAGAAATTACACAATGCATTGTTTGTTTTTTAACTGGTAATAAAACAGCCAAAATTTCCAAGTGAAGGCATCTGACAACAGAAGGCACTGAATGCTACTAAATTCTAGTAAAAAAAATTAGAGTATAAAGATTCCCTACATTATACAGTCCACTGTATGAATACCACCTAGAATATTATACCTAAACTCTATCTTACTAAGCACATGAAACGTTCACACTTTCTCAGTTATTGATGATTTTTGAGGAAAGAGGTTGTGTTTATTTTTACTTATTTGTTAATTTTTTTCTTTATTTTTGAAATAATTGATTTATAATATTATATTAGTTTTAGGTGACAACATAATGGTTCAATATTTTTATAGATTATAATCCATTTAAAGTTAGTACAAAACAATGGCTACATTTCCCTGTGCTATACAATATATTCTTGTTGCTTATTTTATAAATAGTAATTTGTGTCTCTTAATCCCATACTCCTATCTTGTCATCCCCCGCGCTTCCCTCTCCCCACAGGTAATCACTAATTTGTTCTCTGTATCTGTGAGTCTGTTTCTGTTTTGTTATATTCATTCATTTGTTTTATTTCTTAGATTCCACATATAAGTGATAACAGAGTATTTGTCTTTCTATGTCTGACCTATTTCACTAAACATAACGCTCTCTAGGTCTATCCACGTTGTTGCAATGGCAGGATTTCATTCTTTTTTATAGCTGAGAATACTCTAGTGTGTGTATACATATACCACATCTTCTTTATCCATTCATCTGATGATGGGCACTTAGACTGCCTCCATATCTTGGCTACTGTAGATAATGCTGCTATGAACATTGGGGTGCACGTATCCCAATGATCCAGTGTTTTCTTCAGATATATACCCAGCAGTGGAATTGCTGGATAATATGGTAGTTCTATTTTTAGTTCTTTGAGGAACCTCCATAGTAGCTACTATGTTTTCCATAGTAGCTACACGAATTTACAATTCCACCAACAGTGTACTAGGGTTCCCTTTTCTCCACATCCCAGCTAACATTTGCTATTTGTAGACTTTTTGATGATAGCCATTTTGACAGGTGTGAGGTGATATCTCATTGTGGTTTTGATTTTAGTTCTCTGATTAGTGATGCTAAGCATTTTTTCACGTACGTTTTGGCTAGCTGTATATCTTCTTTGGAAAAATGTCTATTCAGGTCTTCTGCTTGTTTTTAAATTGGGTTCTTGGTTGTTTTGATATTGAGTTGTACGTATAACTAGCAGTTATCCCAACTGGGATAACTGGGTTGTTTATATATTTTGGATATTAACCCCTTATCAGTCATATCTTTGCAAATATTTTCTCCCATTCAGTAGGTTGTCTTTTCGTGTTGTTGATGGCTTCCTTTGCTGTGTAAAAGCTTTTAAGGTAAATTAGGTCCCATTTGTTTATTTTTATTTCTTTTGCCTTAGGATACAGATCCAAAAAAATACTGCTAAGATTTATGTTGTGATTTGTTATAAGACAGTAAAATGACCATGAACCACACACAGTTAAGAATATGGTATATAATACTTTTGGCCTTAGTATTCTTCATCAAGAGCTTACTGTACAACAAATAAAAATAATATAGTATCTTACATCCAGTTAAAGAGATGTATAGCTGACTTAGCATACATTTCTTCAACTCTTTTTTAATATGCTTCTAAAAAGTGTTTCTTAATTTGGAACCTTTTCCACTTTCTGGCTATTCTTCCCTTACTCTCAATATTTCAAGCAAAGAGTTAACCTTTTACTCTCTATTTTGCCTTTAATGTTACTACTATTTTTCCTATTTCAACAATATTTGCAGTTGGTCATTAATATTCATATACATTCATAACTCAAAAACTGAAAATTGCAGTAGGTAATAAATGAGTAACAGTGAAAAGTGAAATAACTTGGCTTTTGTTTATTTACTTGGTATAAAAGATATTCCCATGGTATGGCATCTCTTCCAGTTTTAACATAATAGATAAACTATAGGTTTACATTGATTAAGATTCATATAAAATCAAACCTCCAAAAGGAGAAAAATTTATTTCAATTACCTATTTTTCTGGCTAGTGTTTCTTTTCCTTCCTCTAAGCTAAATGTTAGAAATTTAAAAAATGATTATTAATGCCAAGTAATTAAAATATTTTTTAAATTTATAAAATAATTTATATTCATATTTCATTAAATCTTGACATACCAAAATTCATATAACATTACAAATGTCTAAGAGGAATCTATGTAAAACTACACTGCATAAAACTACATGTAGAACTAAATTTATATCTATGTAAAACTATATTAAAATGAAGTAAGAAAAATAATAAGCAATCACGTTCACACTGTCAGGGCTGAGTAATACAAACTAACAAAAAATGAATATCTCAATTTATAGCTATAAACATAATTCAAAGGCTGATATAATATGACCTTGTAATTGTAACCAAACAATTATCTGGTGGCAAAATTAATGCTCCACTGACTGTAGTTTTGAACCTTTGGGGGCTGTAAATTACTAAATTGAGAAATTTCCTAAAATGTTTATCAGACCATTTAATAATCATTCATTTTAAAATAAATAATTAACATTATTAATTTTAATTATTCTTTAGGTACTAATTCTCAATAGGTAAACGTTTGTCCCTGAATACACAAGGGAAGATATAAATCATACTGAACCTCACTATTCTACTAAATGACATTGAATCTGTAACTGTACAACTACACTGCACTTTCCATACTTAAGAAAATCTTCCTCTAGAATTAACGCTCTCAGCAAATAATTTCATTATAAATAAACTTCAAAATAATAAAAAAGAAAAATGTTTACTATTCTTATACTGAGTAGGCTAAAGATTTATGGTTTAGAGGTACCTGTTCTTGATTTTTTTAAGAAAATCATTCTTTAATTAAGACTATCTTAACATGAAAAAGGATTTTTATATTAAGTCCAGAGGTATTATATTGAATGGTGAAGCATTAGAAGGGCTTGCCACTAATATCAGAAACTAAAATAAGATACTACTCATACCATTGTTATTTACTATTTTGCTGGCCGTTCAAGCCAACTCAATAAGTCAGCTATAGTTACAAGGGAAAGAGGAAACAAAAATAACAGTTTATGTTCTGACTGCAAAACCCAAGAGAACTAGCTAAAAAATTATTTTAACTAATAAGTGAGCTCAAAAGGTAGCTGAATACAAATAAAAGATATAAAAATCAATACAGCTTTCAAACTGATCTCTAACAAAACGGCCTGGAAGTTATAATAGGAAAAAGTCCATTTGCAAAAACAACCAAAATAATGTAGAATACATAGGAAAAATCCTTTAAATAAGATACATATGGAAAGCATGTGAACCAAATTACATAATCTTAATGAGACATAAAGAAAGAAAACTTGAATAAAAAGATGTAATTTATGTTTTTAGAATAACAAACTATTAAGAAGTTTTCAATTCTTTCCAAATTAATTTATAGCTTATCCCAATTTCAACAGCATTCTCCAGGAATGCAACAAAGTATTTACACAACTTCTCTGATATAACAAACCCATGAAAATAAAAAAACTTTGAAACAGATTTATGAAGAGGAACTTTCTCAATAAAGCTACTATAATTAAAATAGCATGGTTACAACACAATAATAGACAAACAAATTAATGGAATAAAATAAAACCCCAAGACTGGCCCAATTATATTAAATTAAGTAGTTATTATGTGATAAAAGGAACATCCTCAACCAATAAGGAATAGATTAAATAGATTAAATGACACATGGTGTTGGGAAAATTGATTGTCTAGAAAATAATAAAATTAAATCCTCACCTATACCATATATAAAAATAAATAATTGGGGGCTTCCCTGGTGGCACAGTGGTTGAGAGTCTGCCTGTCAATGCAGGGGACACGGGTTCGTGCCCCGGTCCGGGAAGATCCCACATGCCGTGGAGCGGCTGGGCCACTGAGCCTGTGCGTCCGGAGCCTGTGCTCCGCAATGGGAGAGGCCACAACAGTGAGAGGCCCGTGTACCGCAAAAAATAAATAAATAAAATAAAATAATAATTGAACATAATAAAATCAAATAATCATAATAGCAAGAATACATGTATTTTATATAGAGTCTTCCTTTAGCAAAAATAATGATTCATTAATTTCTCAAAATGTCACATTTATAAATCCCAAAGTCTACCTAATGGTGAAACTTTAACCTTTGTTTTACAATGCCAAGTGGGTACTCAGGAAATCTGAATTACAAGAGGTAAAAATGAAAGCATTTAGACTATGTAAGAAAGCTTTCTAGAGGAAACAACCATCATGACTACCAAGTACTACAAGAGCTAAAAAGCAGTATGCTACTGCCCATACCTTTAATATCAGGTTCAAACATCCATAATCACAGCAAAGACACTGAAAACAGGTTAATTTAATCAATCTATTTCTTACTTTAAAGCATTTTCCTTTAAACATCAAACTACATTTTTCTGTTGAGAATATATAATCCTTTTTTTTTTTACAGTCACTCTGCTCTTTAATTCAATTCACAGAGCTGCTGAAAAAGTAGACATTTCTATTTAAAAGTAGAAAAAAAGGTTTGTATAGAAGGTATTTCTGTTATACAAGTATATTACACAGCTTGGGGCAGTAACAGTCCAAAAAGCTCTTCTCACCCACTGATACTTTAAGCCTAGGAGGGAAGAGGTCTATCACGTAGGGTCTGGTTCTTGCTTGATTTGAGAGCGTCTATCAGTCTCCTGTATTTCTTCTGTTGCAGGAACCTCCAACTGGCTTGGCTCAGCTGATTCCTGGATTACGGGCCTTCTGACTCACTCTGATCAACCAACTGGTTATTAATCACAAGTCCTGGAAATGGTCTAATGACTGTGAATTTAATGAACTCAGCACGTGGAAGGCTTACCCGAGGGTGTGCCATTCTGATGACCATCTACTTTTGGCATTCCAAGGCTGGAGAAGATACTCAGAAACAAAGCCAAAATTAAGTTCATCATTAAAAAGCCTGAAATGTTTGAGACAGCAATTAAGGAGAGCACCTCCTCCTCTAAGAGCCCTCCAAGAAAAATAAATTCATCGCCCAATGTTAATACTACTGCCTCGGATGTTGAAGATCTTAACATCATTCAGGTGACAATTCCAGACTATGATAATGAAAGACTGTCAAAAGTTGAAAAAGCTAGACAGCTAAGAGAACAAGTTAATGACCTCTTTAGTTGAAAATCTGGTGAAGCCACTGGTATGGACTTCCCTGTGAAAGTTCCCTACAGGAAAATCACAATTAACCCTGGTTGTGTGGTGGTTGATGGCATGCCTCCCGGAGTGTCATTCAAAGCCCCCAGCTATCTGAAAATCAGCTCCATGAGAGAATATATAATTCTTATTAATTCATTTCCAATTCATTATACTAGTTAAAAGTCCAATCTGCATGCCTCATATTTTTTGACACGTTCAGGACATGTTGGGTTAGTGTTTAATTTGAGAAGCCAGTTAACATCTATCAAGCATATGGCCACAGAAGACCTACAGGTAGCTGCAGTTACACAGTTAAATGGGCCCCTGTCAGAAACAAATGTTAGGAAGACACAGCAGCACAAACCCATCAGCTTCTCCCTCAACAACTTAGTGACAGTAAGTCAGTATTAGTGTTTTACTGAGGATGGTAGATCTTTTTCAGTATATATTTGGCATATAGTATCATTTCAAATCACATTTCTCTTACATATTTTACTGTCAGGAACATAAGAAGTTTTTCAAATTTAGCAAACTTAAGAAGCAAAAATGGTATCATTTATCAATTAGCTAGTGTAAGAAAATCCAGATTCTCTGTCCATGCTTCAATCACAAAATACAAATACCAATGGAGGCTTATCTCCTTCTGGAGATTGTACACAATGAGAGCTTTCTTTGCCCCTTATGCTTAAAAGCATATTAGAAGGCAAACAGAACCCAGTAACCATGTTATTATCTTCTGTTACTAATCTTGTGACCTGTGAAAGATTTCAAGATGGTCTTTCTCATTATTTCAATCAGATTCAAGCCTTTCTGTGACCCCTCTTCTACGAATTCCTAGATATAAATATATTTGAATATATACTGTCTCTTCTTTCTGCTTCTGACTAACATATATCTTGGACCTATATGCTACTACTTCCTTAGAATCTAACCCTAGGATAATGAACTTAAGGTTCATTATTTTAAATGGCCTCTTTTAAAAATGTCTGCTCCTCCACTGAATAACCCAACTACATTTTATTGATGACAATGATGATGATTTTGTTTCTCAGCTTCATTTCCATCACATCATACTGGCTGGTCCAATTCTTAAACCACCCATAATTCAAGAAATGATAGCCTATAAAACTCCAATAGAAATATTTATAAATATTTTATAAAATTTTAAAAATGAGATTCAATATATAATCAATAATTTTAAAACGTTTCATGAGATATTTTACTTTTGAGGAAGTTCTAAGTCTTTATAGTACAGTATGTATTTTACACTCATGGCATACCTAAATTCAGACTAGCCTCATTTCAAATGCTCAATAGCCATGCAGAGAATGGATACTGTATTGGACAGCACAAGTTTAGAAGATTCCTCTGGAAGGCTAATGAGCATAGTATTCCCTGCGTTTTTCCATGTTTAACAGAATTTTGCTATAGCCTTGATACTTACTGAGCACCTTGGCTCAATATAAAATTCTTATTCCTTTAGTTTTCTGAAAATACTGCTCTAATATTGAATTGTTTTGCATATTGTTGTTGAAGAGTCTGATGCCAATCTAATTTTCTTTTCTTTTTAAATAAATTGATCTTTTAGCATGGAAGCCTGGAGGATTTCTCCTTTGTATTTATTTTTACCTTTAAAGTCTAAAAGTTTTGCTAGACTTCTTCGAGGTCAATTTTCACAAGTACATGCTAGGCCCTTTCAACATACAGATTCTGGTCTTTTTATACTTCAGAAAAGTTCATACTTTTAAATATTAGCTCTGTTCCACTGTTTTGTTTTTCTCCTTGAGGATTCCAGTTGCACATATGTTGGATCTTTTTGCCTATCTTCTATATTAATCATTTTCTCTTTGATCCTTTATTCTGTCTTCATTTTGCCCACTTTCCTCAATGCTCCTTATTAAATTTTCAGTCACCTCTATTCTTCCTTGGTACCTTGTAATTTAGTCTTACTTTTTAAAATGATTCTTTTCTTCATTATCTTCTAGTCAACTCTTACTTTACATCTTCCTAGTAATTATCCACTTTGGTTCCAAGTTTCTGAATTTCTTACCCAGGTATTCTTTTTCCTTTTCATAATTGCAAAGGCTTAAGGATGTTTAATATAGGTCATGGTGTTCTGTTACTGATAACCACTTTGTGGGTGGTTTAGGAGAAAACAATTCAATAACTAAAATGTTTTGATTCTTATTTTCTGATTTGTTCCTTGTAGCACCTATGTATGTATATAGCCTGCAATTTCCTATTCAGTGTATAGTTTTTCTTTTCTTTAACTAGCAGTAAAAGTTGTATGCAGTAAGGGTAAGGATGAATTCTCAGGTTTTTTAGTTCAAAAGCTCCCTCTTCTGAACTTAAACCAAAGGGGGTTATTAGTGTGTCTTCTAACAGTATGATTTTCTTATTTCTACAGAACACTTACTTTCTCCATCTTGCATCCTTCTTTTCCTTCAACACCACGTCTACAAGGGAGAACAATTTCATCCCCCAAAGTGGCACTCTCCTGATCTGTTGCCTAGGGTCCTGTGTACTTTTAAGTCTCCTCCTTTTGATTCCCAATAGCCAATGCTCCAATTGAATCTAAGGCCAGATCTTAGAATTTTCCCACCAAGTTAAGACTTTTTCTTTCTAAAGGCAATTTTAACTGTAAACTATCACCCCTAGGCTCCTGATTCAACCCCTCTCGTCCTTTCCATGTGGTCTCTGCAGTCTTCATGAACTCTCTCTAAAAATGGGCTCTGAAGCTGAGTAGGCTAGATTTGGATATTAATTTCTCTCTCCTAATAATCTGAAGTTCTTAGTGTGTCTCCAGGGCATAGGTTATAGATATTTGATTTTATCTGATTTTTTGTTGATTTGTATGGCTTTTTAGACTGCGTAGAAAAATTCAAACTTAGGTGGCCACCACTACTCTATGGCAATCCAGGGGTCTTAATTCATCAAGAATTGTCAGTGTCTTTTTAGTTGACCACGTTTTCTAGTTTAGCCTAGTCTCCTCTACTCTTAAAATACTACCTTTATTTAGTAAAAACTGAACCTTTGGTAATTTATGATTAGCACCAGTCATAAGCCCTCATTAATGATGGACACAATAACTAAAAGAGCCACATAATACAAAACTATATAAAGGAGATGAACACCATAATGAGTTTAGCTTGCAAAGAAAGCTGCAAATGTATCACTCTGTGATACATTGGATAACGTAGGGTAAAAAACTGAAATCTAGATATTACTGTGAAAGAATTAAGTGAAATAAATTTTCATTTCTACTAAAGCAGCAGCGATCTTTCATGCTCAGTAAATCAAGATTTAACAAGGTTATTGAAAAAGAGTTGATAATAAATTTCAAAGTCCCTTACTTGGGAAATAATTTTGATACATGACAGTAAGTCTGTTCAGAAATATTAAAGGCATAAAGCAGACTAAAAGCAAACAACAGACAATTCTTACTGTTAGAGAAGATTTATAATCTACGTTAGTAGCTTCTGTACATAATTTGATATGTTTAGGATTATAGCCTAGTAGGGAGCCAAAAATCAACACACTGAATAAAATAAAGAACAAGCGTTAAGAAATAACCTAAGAATTCAAGAGGTAGATGAGTATTACCAAGTTAGGAATATGGAACTAGATACTAAATACTTTCTTCTTTAAAAACAAGTAAACTGATGTTCTTTCATAGGGTTTTCTATAGATAATAAACAATTACGTGACACTTGTATGAAATAGGAATTGCCATCGGGCAATTGGTTAAAGTTAAAATACAAAGGTATGTGAGGCAATGAGAAAGAGGAAAACAGCCTAATCCGTTAGGGAAAAAATTGAAAGTGGTGCTGGTGATCATGCTGGCACTGTATTGTGGTTCCCCCAGCCAAAAAGAACATGGTCCCCATGCTCTTACAACAGAATAGAATTTTTATTATGAACAGACTGTAAATTTTGCTTATTTGGGGGCCTTTAATTCATGCTAGTAGTTTGTCTTATAAGGTGGTTCAGATGTCATACTCTCTAAGGACAATTCCTGCCTTAATGTTTACGGATAAAAATGTGGGCTGTTTTACATTTTCAAATAAGCATGAAATAGAATAACCGACACTACAATTCAACAAGCATTTACTGAGACTCTTCTAACTATTCTCTGAATCAAAAGAGACCAGAATAAACGGGCTGATTTCTTGGCTGGTAGCCTTCATATATTTACTAAAAACATTTTAAAGCTGAGATCTGAAGTATTTATATGAGTGAATGAATGCTTCTATATTAATTTAGATCAGAGATTTACACAAAATGCTTGCTCAAACAAAATGTTTTCCATAAAGTCTAGTACGTATTCAAATTTTCAACTTTTGTCTTTTAAGATCCTTACAAATACTAGATTTAATGCCCCCCCAAATTTAAGAAAACACTCTGAAGTCATACATCAAAGCAAAAATTCTAATTCAGATTATGATAATCTGTAATATACAATTCAAAAATACTAAATTTCCACAGTGTAAAAACTTAAAAGCATAATTTCTTTCCTCTCAGAAATGTCCTTTCCAATGGTAGGTTAGTAAACTGTAAAACAGAACTTTAAGATTAGATTTCCATTACACACATTACTATCTTGTAAAGAATGGAGAAATCATTCTTTCTTGATCAGGTGCAATTCTAGTGCAAACACTGATATTTTTTAGATAAAACACCTGACACTAGGAAGAATTATGAAATTAGAACTTCTCTGTGTAAAAAAAGCCAGTATAGATTCTAAGTTATATGCTTTATAATTTTACCGTTAAGAGCATAGAAGTAGTGACGGATCAAACATTTTATTCAGGGAAGTAAGAACTTTATAAAATAAACATTTCCCTGGTATTTAAAAAAATTTTTTCTTGCTTAAAAGCTGGATGTTAATTTTATAAACCATACCAATTAATATCTATAAAATAAATATATAGCTCAAAGGGGAAAATGGTTTATAAATTTTCTTCCTCTGTAATAGTAATTTGAAACTATTTTAAAGAAAAAGCAAAAATTTAAGACAATATTAAAATCTAGTTTCTGAAAACACTTTCACATTCTATAAACGCAGGAAAAAAGCTGCACTTTACTCAGAATGTAGTTTTTTATTTTGGAAACTAAGAGTTCAAATTCAAACTCTGTACTCTGCCAGAGCAAGGCAAGCACCCTTACAGGGACTGTTTCCTTATCTTTTAAATGGTGATGTATATAATACCTCCTCATGGGTCTATAGGAAAGATTAGATTAGACAACAGATAGAAGTCTGAAGTCTAGTGCTGAGTACACAGTGGATGCTCAATGATAGATATTATTTGTGGATGCTTAATCAATGATAGATATCATTTGTAAGTCAAAGACGGAACATCTGCATGAACCACCTCTTCCTACATCAAATTCTTTTGTGTCAATAGTCTCAGATGTGAGGACAATTATGAATTTTATTACAGATTCTTAAGAAGCCATATTCCTTTTGTTCCCTTCCTAAGGAGTCAATAATTAAATTGGTAGAGTCTGTTGTTTTCATTACCACTTTGTAACTATTTGGCCTTAACATTTTATGATATATAATTTCAAGACCATTTTCAATAAATGGGTCCAACGAATAACTCTGCAATGGGTCTGAAATTTAGTTCAGCAACTATATACACTTGTCAATATTTCCTGAATCTGTTCTTTAAAAAGCTATAAAATGTTGCTTCCTTTTTTCATTTCTCTTCAACAATTTCATCTATCTGTGTACCAGTCTTTCCAGGAGAGGGCTGAGCAAGCCTCCATGTATAACCAAGGATATCACCTCCGTGTCCTTCAGGTCCTGAACAAATGGTCCATTTAGAAAATACTACTTGTTTTTAACACAGAGAAAAAACTGGGCCATTTAAAACAAAGTAAGTTATAATAAAACAACGCTTGAAAAAAAATGAACTTGAGATACTCAATTTATACAGACTGATTACAAGATTACGTAAATCTGCCTATACAGGCATGTGTAAAACTCAGGTCATTATGTGGTTCTATCCAAAAGAATATTCTGTGATGATGGAAATAGTTTATACCTGTGATCCCCAATAAGGTAGTCACCAATCAAACATGGCTATTGAAAGTTAGACTCAAGAACTTAATTTTTAATTAAATTTAATTGTTAAAATTTAAATAGCCACCTGTATCTACTATAATGGAGAGTACAGCCTTACACATTCTCTCTTATTTTTCTTTACCACTGTGACCCTTATCCAGATGTTTTTTACTGAACTCCTTATTTTAAATCCCTTCTCTGATATCTCTAAGATTAAATAGCTTGACATAATTATAATCTCAAAAGCAAAATATTACTAAAACAGAATTTTAAAAGCTACCTTAAATGTGCTTTTTGATAAAGAGTATTGCAATCAATTATTTTAAATTTCCTAATCACAGTTTACTAAAAAAGAAGAAAGAAAAAAAATGCATACATATCAGAGTGCTTGAAACTGAACTCTAACAATACAGTCTATTCTTCCTCCTGAATTATTTGTCAGCTACATAATTAGTCCCAGGATAAAATAATGGCATAATTAAAAACAAGCACAGCATAAACCACAGCACAGCCAAGGAGAATTAAGGAAACAAATGAAAATTATTCTGTATCTGTCTATTCATTGTGATAATACAGAAATTAGTGAATAGAAATATGATGGATCAAATGTAACAATACAATGTATTAGTCAATGAAGAGTTGTATAATTTTTATCTCTTATTTACCACGCCACCAAAGATCAAGTGTTACCTCAGTTTTACAGGATTTCTGGATGACTACTGATGGCTCTTTCCAATTAAACCTAAGCATACACATTATTTTAAAGTAAAATGATTAAAAAGATCTCAGAAAAAAAATTTCAAGTGTTTTAAGCTCCCTCTCTCTTTCTTTCTTTCTCTCTCTCTCTCTTTCTTTCTTTCTTTTTCTTCCTTCCTTCCTTTCTTTCTTTTCCTCTCTGTTTCTCGTCCCCACATGTAAACACAGTCTTTTTTTAAAGCGTAGTTAGGTGTTAAGAAGAAAAACAACTTTGGCGCTTATCTGTTAAGAACTGCCTCTCTCTGGGACTAGTATTAATGTCATCACCACCAATCAATTCCACCTTTCTTCTGCCTATCAACTTGGCTTTCAGTATCCTGGGGGTGGCAAGGTAAGTAGGAGGGTGAACATGTAAAACAATCTCAGTATTCAGGGACAGGATTCAAAAGAATTCAAGTTATGTGAATGTAAGTTATGTGCTAAACTATATACCAATTTCTGAATGACTGTTGATTTGATTTTTTGTTTGGCATTTGAGTAAACATAATAAAACTTACTATTTTTTTTTACATCTTTATTGGAGTATAATTGCTTTACAATGGTGTGTTAGTTTCTGCTTTATAACAAAGTGAATCAGTTATACATATACATATGTTCCCATATCTCTTCCCTCTTGTGTCTCCCTCCCTCCAACCCTCCCTATCCCACCCCTCTAGGTGGTCACAAAGCACCGAGCTGATCTCCCTGTGCTATGCAGCTGCTTCCCACTAGCTATCTATTTTACGTTTGGTAGTGTATATATGTCCATGCCACTCTCTCACTTTGTCACAGCTTACCCTTCCCCCTCCCCATATCCTCACAGTATGGAGGTTCCTTAAAACTTACTATTTTGAGCCAAGGCTTGAAGTAGACAATCCAAGCATCCTTCTAAACTATCATCAGTTCTGTCAACAGCTGTTATCTTCAGCTTCTTCAAGGTATCACTGAGATTATCTGCTTAGAGAAAAAAGAGCAATCAGAAACCTCCCTAACCATCATGTTACATGATAAACAGTACCACTAACAGGCATAAGGCTCCCATATGGTGAATTAATTTCCACATACATTCCAAAATGGCAATGGACTATACGATTACATATTTTTTAAATAAAATTTTATCCATTTAACTCCTATAAAATATTCATTCTGTATCTGTAAGATACCAAGAATATTCCATAGATAGTCACAGAACATCTTTTCAGCATTCTTGTACCTTATTTAGCTTGTTCAGGAACAAGCCATGGTTAACTGAAAAAAAAAAAAGGTCTACAAAAAATTACATAGCTTTGCAAATAATACTTTATTACATTTTTGGCTTCCTCTGTTGTATTTTAAATACATAAAATGAAAATGAAGGTTTAGAAAAGTTTCAAAATGATATGACTTAAAATAATAGTCTGATGACTATAAAACCTGTTTTAACAATGCCATTTAAAAAACGCTTCAAAGTACTGCTTTAAGCCAAAACATGTACATTTTGGATTTTAAAGCAATGCTCTCCTCCTAAATTATACATGGATTCCTCTAGACCATAGACTGTTAAAAATCTTTTTACACTATTAAAAATTATTTAGGACCCCAAAGAGGTCTTTTAAAATTTTTTATTCAAGTTTAGCTGATGTATAATGTTATATAAATTATAGGTGTACAATATAGTGATTCACAATGTTTAAAGGTTATGCTCCATTTATAGTTATAAAATATTGACTATATTCTCTGTGTTGTACAATGTATCCTTGTAGCTTATTTTATACATAATAGTTTGTACTTCTTAATCCCCTACCCCTTTACTTCCCCTCCCCACTTCCCTCTCCCCACTGATAACCACTAGTTTGTTCTCTATATCTGTGAGTCTGTTTCTTTTTTGCTATATTTAATAGTTTGTTGTATTTTTTAGATTTCATATATAAATGATATCATACAGTATTTGTCTTTCTCTGACTCATTTCACTTAGCACAGTACTCTTTAGGTCAGTCCACATTGTTGCAAATGGCAGAATTTCATTCTTATTTTATAGCTGAGTAGTATTCCATTGTGTGTGTGTATATATACGCACAGACACCTCCCCCCAACATCTTCTTTATCCATTCATCTGTTGATGGACACTTAGGTTGCTTCCATATCTTAGCTACTGCAAATAATGCTGCTATGAACATTGGGGTGCATGTATCTTTTCAAATTAGTGTTTTGATATATATACCGAGTGGTAGTTCTAGTTTTATTTTTTTGAGAAACCTCCATACTGTTTTCCACAGTGTAGCAACAACTTACATTCCCACCAAAAGTATACAAGGGTGCCCTTTTCTCCACATCCTCACCAACATTTGTTATTTGTGTTCTTTTTGATGACAGCCATTCTGTCACTTGTGAGATAATATCTCACTGTGGTTCTAATTTGCATTTCCCTAATGATTAGTGATGTTGAGCATCTTTTCATGTGTCTGTTGGCCATCTGCATGTCCTCTTTGGAAAAATGTCTGTTCAGGTCTTCTGCCTATTTTTTAATCAAGTTGTTTGTTTTTTGATGTTGAGTTGTATAAGCTGTTTATATATTACGGATATTAGTCCCTTATTGGTCATATAATTTGCAAATATTTTTTCCTATTTAGTAGGGTGTGTTTTAATTTTGCTGATGGTTTCCTTTTCTGCGTAAAAGCTTTTAAGTTTAATTAGGTCCCATTTGTTTATTTTACTTTTATTTTCTTTACTTTAGGAGATGGATCCAAAAAATTAATGCTGCGATTTATGTCAAAGAGCGTTCTGCCTATGTTTTCCTCTAGGAAATTTATAATTTCTGGTCTTACATTTAGGTCTCTAATCCATTTTGAGTCTAGTGTTTTATATGGTGCTAGAGAATGTTCTAATTTCATTCTTTTCCATGTAGCTGTCCAGTTTTCCCAGCACCACTTATTGAAGAGACTGTATTTTCTCCATTGCATGGTCTTGCCTCCTTTGCTGTAGATTAACTGACCATAAGTGTGGGGGTTTATTTCTGGGCTTTTTATTCTGTTCCATTAGTCTATGTGTCTGCTTTTGTGCCAGTACCATACTGTTTTGATGACTGTAGCTTTGTAATAAAGTCTGAAGTCAGGGAGCGTGATTCCTTCAGCTCTGTTCTTCTTTCTCAAGATAGTTTTGGCTATTCAGGGTCTTCTGTGTTTCCATCCAAATTTTTAAATTATTTGGTCTAGTTCTGTGAAAAATGTCACTGGTATTTTGACAGGGATTGAATTGAATCAGCAGACTGCCTTGAGTAGTATGGTCATTTTAACAATAATAATTCTTTCAATCCAAGAACACAGTATATCTTCCATCTGTTTGTGTAATCCTCAATTTCTTTCATCAGCGTCTCATAGTTTTCCAAGTACAGGTTTTTTTTACCACCTTAGGTAGGTTTATTCCTAGGTATTTTATTCTTTTTGATGCGATGGTAACTGGGATTGTTTCCATAATTTCTCTGATTGTTAGTGTACAGAAATGCAAACAAATTTCTGTACGTTAATTTCGTATCCTTCAACTTTACCGAATTCATTGATGAGCTCTAGTAGTTTTCTGATGATGTGTTTAGGATTTTCTATGTATAGTATCATGTACAAAAGAGCTCTGTTTTCAATTATTTATATTGATATTTAACATACTAAAAATTAAAAATGAGACTTTTAAATACTTATTTTAGTAATTCATTTAAACCTAACAAATATAAAACTATTATCTGTTAACATAATTATATTTTTAATGAAAAATAATTATATTTCAAAACCAACTTACTGAGAAGAGTGGCATTTTTCTACATTTTCACAAATCTCTGTAATGTCTGCCTTAATAGAAGAAAACTGGATTCTCATATCTGCTTCTGTACTCAATCTTTATAATTTGTTGTTTTGGTTAAGTAGATGAAAAAAATTCAGCCTCACACATATACATAGTTGGAAAACAAGGGAGTATTTTAACAGCCTTTTCAGATAACAGTGGATAGTCTTTGATACTACACCAAAATTTGATTAGTGGTAGTGTTTTAAAGGCTAGTTACCATGTGAAATCTGAAACAATATCACTGAGCTCTGCCAACTGTTACATGAAAATCCACTGCTCTTTTGCATTTTGAATCTTTCATGCATGCAACATGTTTGTCATCCATGCATTGGTCATTTAAAAAATTAGGTCATGGAGTTATGCATATCTTCCAAACACTGACACATTTCATTGTACTATTTCAAAATATCACATTTGTTAATATCTTCACTAATCTTTTTTAAAGACTAAGTACTGGGAAGCTGTCCAGCCTAAGGTGATACAAGTTTTCCAAAATTCTAATTTTCTCTTAAAACCTCTAATTTTATCACCAGCAACAGATACTGTGAGTTGTTTTCCTTAAATGACAAATTAACCTCATTCGTGAGAAAATATCTGCCAAATATGAAAAGCCAGTTCGTCTCTCTGTTCTTTCAAATTAAAAAAAAAAGTTATTCCATGAAAAAAAGTATCTCAGTCAGCTCACAACTCAAAAGATTGCACAACTGCTTTTCTTAAAAACAACCATCAGACGTTACGATGCAATGCAGGTGTTTTCTGTGTACTTCCCATTTTATCAAATAGTATATTTTTAAAATGTGTATTAAAAAGTTAAGAGTTTTAAAAACATTGTTTTTCCTGCTTCATCACGGACATTCTTAAGTAAAACTGGTATTTTTTTTTTAACCTCAAGTATACGATGGTAAAGAATACAATAATTACTAGTTATTGTAGTTTGGTGCTACTAGTAGCCTGATTCACACATACTGAAGCACTAGCAATTTTTTACCCACAGATGCTTTTGCACCACTGTCAGTGCAAATGTCAATACAGTGAAAAAAGACAAAAAATGTCTTTTGATGATACCACACAAATAGTTTTGACCTCATGGGCACCCTAACAGCACACCAAGGACTCCTGGGATTGCTGCTCTAGTATTAGAATTTCAGGCATTTTCTTACTTCAAAGTAAGGTGTAAATTTTAATAGACTTTTGTACATTGCCAGCTCATGACAATTCTAAAAATAAAGTGGAATTCCCTATTATAAAATGAGTGGTAATTTATTTTCCAGGTCAACCCAGGAAAAAGTAGACAAAAATTTACATTAAATAATACTAACATGCTCTAGTGATGTCTCATACAACTGTGATTAACCTAGTAATCCTAAACCTACTTTATAAAAAAACCCCAGGTTATCATTCACAACGAATGTTAATATTTATTTTCCTAAGAGGGCTTAAATAGTTTTGAGAAATTGATTTTATTTCCCTAAAGGAAAAGAAAACTATATTCATATATATGTCTTCTATTAACTAAAAAGAAGTTGTAGGGCATCACATCTCAGATATACTTGTTCTATCTTATTACATGGATATAGGTTGATTTTTCTGAAATAAAGTATGAATAATATATCATATCTAAGTTCATACTACTAAAAGTAATAAAAAGTAATTACCACAACACTGAGGAAAAAAGACATAATGTTAGTCAAATGATAATAATACATCAAAACTATGAGTCAACAAGTAATAAAAGTAGTTAAGACGTACTTAGTACTACCTATATTGGCATCTGGATCTGTTTTACTTGTTTCCTTTCCTTCATTCCATCCCCAGTGCTCCTTGTTTGACATCCCTTTCTTATCAAGTTTCAGCCTAACTGTCACAACCCCAGAGACCATCGTTCTTCTAAGTCTTCTCTTCCCCAACCCTCCAGGGTTATTCTCTATCACTGCATCCATCCTTCACAGCACTATTCACAGTGTGCAGTTATATATTCTTTTGTTTAATTGGTAATATATACTCCCCATCTATATTGTATGGGGCACATTGTTAACTATAGTCATTGCACTATACCTATTACTTGGCACAAAAAGGTAGCCAGCAAATATTTATTAAATTAACTAAGTGAATAAGGGAATGAATTCCTTACTTGCAGAAAGCTCTCTAGTTACCATCCTTTATATCACACACTTATGAGCCAAAGTATACCAATAGGGAAGGGAAGGTAAATGTTACCTGCTATGCACCTACACTATGCACTCCATATTATCAGAAATAGAAATACAGGATCTTATATTTTAATATAGGAAGGTATCAGTGAAGACAATTTAAGTACTTAAGAATATAAAATATATAACTAAAAAAATACATAGACCATTCCATTTTTAAAAGACTTCTACTCAGTAAAAAAATCATTCAGTCTCTCCATAGAAATAATTATATGCCTACTAATGATGTGGGATCTTTTTAGAAAAAGTTCATTAAACTCTTCATCCAGAAACAACCAAAGCTGTCAACAGAATTATTACAAATTTAATGTATTTTTTAAGCATTTAAAATGAACGAACAGGTTAGTACTTAAAAAACTCTTGCTGTGAATCTGTTTACAGTGTCAGAATGTTGATATCTTGATTGGAATAGTGATTACATAAGTATGTACATTTGTCAAAGCTCATCAAACTGTACATTTAAAATCTGTGTATTTTAGTCTGTGTGAATTATACCTCTTTAAAAGAGCATACTGGAAAATAAAATGACTGGGGCAGTAACCCCTTTCCCACTGGTCTCAAGCTTCCTTACAGGGAATTTTTACTACAGCGACACTTCTTCTGGCTCTTCACTTGGCAACTGCCACCTCCATTCTCCAGGAGAGGAATGATTTATCTGATTAACAAGTTGAGAGAGAAGAACTGGATATGCATGGCTCAGCCCCTTCTGGGCTCCTGAGTTTTTAGTAGAAGGGGCAAGAATTCTCTGTTCCTCTCCATCTTTGGCTGTCCAGCGGCACCAGTGACAAGGTTATTAGTAAATACATTTAATTCAGCCCTGAAGTATTAGCCATTCCTTTGTGACTATACAAATAGGCTCTGTCCTTCATTCTAGACTTTACCAATTTTAAAGCAGTTATTCTGAATTCCAACAGAGAACTCATCTGCTTATATCGCCAGTGATTCTGAACTTGAGTAGGGAACGGGGGTATTATTTTTGGACCCCTTCAAAGCATGACAGTACATCTCAGTAGTGAATCCTTACCATCCAAATTTTTTTTGTGTGTAAATCCAGATTTCCGTACTTTATATTTACTTATGATTTAAGACACTGTAATTATTCTAATAGAAAATTTCTCAGCTTCTGGCTGGTGGGGAGGGTAGGGGAAGTAAGTAGAGAATGATAATTTTCATGGGAAGTTCTAGTACTAAGAAGTATTAACTAAAATAAAAATTTTTGCCTTAAAATAATAATCTCTTCCTTATATTACAGCATATGGTCTAGCTTGTCTTGTGAAAGAAATTATGACATCTTCAAAGAGTTAAAGCAGGGACTTCCCTGGTGGTGCAGTGGTTGAGAACCCGCCTGGTAATGCAGGGGACACAGGTTCGATCCCTGGTCCAAGAAGATCCCACATGCCGCGGAGCAACTAAGCCTGTGGCGCCACAACTACTGAGCCTGTACCTCTAGAGCCCAGGAGCCACAATTACTGAGCCAGCATGCCACAGCTACTGAAGCCCGTGTGCCTAGAGCCTGTGCTCCGCAACAAGAGAAGCCACTGCAATGAGCAGCCCGCGCACCACGACGAAGAGTAGCCCCTGCTCACCGCAACTAGAGAAAGCCCGTGCGCAGCAACAAAGACCCAACACAGCCAAAAATAAAATAAATAAATTATAATTAATTAATTAAAAAGAAGGAGTTAAAGCAAATTTGACTTCGGTCCTTAATTCTCTGTCTCCTACTTCTTAACCACTTAATCACTCTTAAAACCACAATCTAACCAAATTGTCTAAAACTCTTATCAAAATTAGTCTGGCAAAAGTCTTAAATGATATCTCGACAAACACAATGGACTTTTCTCAATTCTATTATTTGACATCTTACTTCAAAACACCAGTGTCTCTAAACATTTGTTCTTGGTCTTCTCTATCTGTCCCTTTAATGTTAGTATGACCGTGGTTTTGCCCAGAGTCCTCTTCTCTCTCTGGATAATATATACATGTTCACCAGAGAATTAGAATGGTATGCTGATCATCAACAAAAAAACCAAACAACCCAATCAAAAACTGGGCAGAAGACCTAAATAGACATTTCTCCAAAGAAGACATACAGATAGCCAACAGGCACATGAAAAGATGCTTAACGATGCTAATTATTAGAGAAATGCAAGTCAAAATACAATGAGGTATCACCTCACACTGGTCAGAATGGCCATCATCAAAAAGCCTACAAATAATCAACAAGGTCCTACTGTATAGCACAGGGAACTATATTCAATATCCTGTGATAAACCATAACAGAAAAGAATATAAAAGAGAATGTATATATATGTATAGCTGAATCACTCTGCTGTACAGCAGACATGAACACAACATTGTAAATCAACTATATTTCCATTTAAAAAAAAGAATAGGGTATTCACTGACTATTAGGAATAGAAGAGATCTGTGATCTTCTGAATCAACTTTCTCCTTTTATAGGGACCTACAGGGATTTATATTCCAAGGTCACTCAGCAAGTATGCAGAATTGCTGTCACAGGTCTCATTTTCACTCTTTTACTACTTAAATGATCGTAGGCAAGTTAATACTTAAACACAT
This sequence comes from Grampus griseus, assembly GCF_964374135.1. Classification (NCBI taxonomy): domain Eukaryota; kingdom Metazoa; phylum Chordata; class Mammalia; order Artiodactyla; family Delphinidae; genus Grampus; species Grampus griseus. The sequence continues at coordinate 16,246,745 of NC_138997.1, read as the reverse complement.
GATAGTACATATAGATAGGGTAGCTTATGAACTGCAGAATGTGTAATGAGAATTTAATGATTTAAAATACTGAGTCCTATGTAATTGAAAATGTACATAAGTCCCACGTGGCCAAAAAACCCTAGCATTTTAAAGAGCTAATTAAAATGAAGATGTGAAAAAAAAAAGTCCACAAATAATAAATGCTGGAGAGGGTGTGGAGAAAAGGAAACCCTCCTACACTGTTGGTGGGAACGTACATTGGTGCAGGCACCATGGAGAACAGTATGGAGGTTCCTTAGAAAACTAAGAGTTACCACATGATCCAGTGCATGTATCTTTTTGAATTAGAGCTTTCATCTTTTCCAGATATATGCCCAGGAGTGGGATTGCTGGATCATGTGGTAATGACCTACATGGGAATGGAATCTAAAAAAGAGTGGATATATATTTATATGTATAACTGATTCACTTTGCCATACAGCAGAAACTAACACAACAACATTGTAAATCAACTATACTCCAATAAAAATTAATTAAAAAAAAGACACATGCACCTCAATGTTCATAGCAGCACTATTTACAATAGCCAAGACATGGAAGCAACCTCAATATTCATCAACAGATGAATTGATAAAGAAGATGAGGCATATATATATACAATTTAATATTACTCAGCCATAAAAAAGAATTAACTAATGCCATTTGCAGCAACATGGATGAACCTAGAGATTATCATACTAAGTAAAGTCAGAGAAAGACAAATATTATACGATATCACTTATATGTGGAATCTAAAAAAATAGTACAAATGAACTTATTTATAAAACAGTAACAAACTCACAGACAGAGAAAACAAACATGGTTATCAAAGGGCAAGCGGGGGAGAGGGATACATTGGAAGTATGGAATTAATTAACAGATGCACACTACCACATATAAAATAGATAAACAATAAGGATTTATTGTACAGCACAGGAAACTATATTCAATATCTTGTAATAAAATATAATGGGAAGGAATAAAGAGAACATAGATATATATATGTATAGCTTAATCACTCTGTTGTACACCTGAAACTAACACAGTATTATAAGTCAACTATACTTCAATAAAAAATATTAATTTAAAAAATAAAATAAATACATAGAATGTTATGCTGCCTCTCCTTCTATCCTTCCTTCCTTTATCCAGCTGGACAGATAACTTCCTTTATCTATCCAGCTATCTACCTATCAATGTAAAGAACTGCCACTTTTTAGGCCTTGTTACATTTGGATAAAATATGACTGCAACTTCTGATAACCCTGATCAGCAAGCTAGCTCTCATTCCAAGTGTCTCCTCTTAGAAGCCCTTGTTAAAGATATTAAGACATAAAGATATGAAGACAGCTATACTTTCCTGGTGGAACTTTGAAACAACCTTGTCCAGACTTTTCTCTTCCAATCCTGTATACCATTAGGCACCAGAGGCTCTTTATGCTCCAATTTCTCTATTCTATTAGCCAGAAACTCAATGTGCTGGTCTTTAAGTGTGTACTGCAATGGAAGAGTTTCAAATTTTACAGCTATCAGTTCCTCTCTTTTCTTAATATCAATCTAAGAAAAACTGACGAGAAAAGTGGGGTTATTTTTATATTTAAATAACTTGACTATAGAAGTGCCTAAGATAATCACCATCATCAAAGAATATACTGTCCCAAAGAGCCAGTCTCAAAATGAGACAGTATCTTATTAGGCTAGTAAGTCCTGAAATTCTTTCCTTTTTTTAAAAGAGAAAAACAACCACTGTTTATTTCTAATATAATAATATAAAGTCAAACGCATTGTGCAACTTTTGCTTTATAGTTAGCCTAAGGGGTGGGGTTGATGGTCAGAATGGTTAATGGTAGGGAAGACATACCATTCATTTTTAACAAATTTGTATTTTCCAAACAGTATTACCTAATTAGATACCTGAATGCTGATAGCATTATTTTATATGTAAGGATATCGACATTCAGTCACAAAGTAGATCAAAAAGGAAATTATTTTAGGTCCCAGAATAATTCAGTTTTTAGTCTTATTTTCATTCATTTTTTTTCCTTCTGAATCTCATTAGCCGAAACTTGAATTTTTTTTTAATTTTAGTTGATTTACAATGTTTCAGGTGTATAGTAAAGTGATTCAGATATATATAGATACATATATATATTGTTTTTCAGATTCTTTCCCATTATAGGTTATTACAAGATACTGAATATAGTTCCCTGTGCTATAAGTAGGTCTAATTGTTTATTTTATATATAGTAGTATATATCTGTTAATCTCAAATCCCTAATTTATCCCTCTCCCCTTTTTCCCCTTAGTAACCGTAAGTTTTTCTACGTCTGTGAGTCTATTTCTGTTTTGTAAATAAGTTCCTTTGTATCATTTTTTAGATTCCACATATAAATCTGAAGTTCTTTATGCTATTCATGGTAGCATAATTTTAAGAGTTTATCTTCTTCAAAGATATTATCTAGAAATAGTACCTTTAGTTTCAAGGTTCCTGGATCTAAAAATATAGTGTATATTTTCAAACGTTCATTCTATCGTCTTACTATATAGTAAGTGGACGGATGGATGGACAGACTGACCGACTGACAGATAGAGAGGTGTTTATCTCTCTGGACAACTATATCACTGTTGATAATACCCATTAGGAGACAAATTTATCGCCCTTCAAATGTCACTCAATATTTTCTAAATATACAGCGTCTTAGTAATAGCAACACTCTTAAAAAAGAGATTATTTCTTGCAATTGAAGAGAATTAACCTTCATGTACATATATAGTAGCAAAGCTTTACTATCATCATTATTACACACACCAAATGAAAATAAAAATTATTTTTATACTAACATGCTTTTCAAGCACCTAGAATGTAGTCAATGCATGACTGGAAGAATTTCAAATTCATCTCCAAATGAATGGCATTAAGTCAGTTTGGGGCACCTGGCTTAGAGAGCTGGAAATAATAACAGTCTCTCCTGAATATTATATTTCACTTATCAAAAGGGTTTAGTATTTGACAAAATGAAACTATTTTAAAAGTTTGCCTGCTAAAGAAAGAAATGATTGTTTTTTACTAGTATGACGATGGAAAGTACTGTATTTAAAAATTATAGTATTTTCAGCTTCCGTATATTGTAACTCAGTTTCTATCTTACTTTTTTGCTTAATATATCTTTACAGAGTTTAGTCCCGAGCCAGGCCTAAAACCCAGAACACTTTTAAAAATTAGTCTATTGCAGACTTCCCAGGTGGCGCAGTGGTTAAGAATCCACCTGCCAATGCAGGGGACACGAGCTCAAGCTCTGGTCCGGGAAGATCCCACATGACACGGAGCACCTAAGCCCGTGAGCCACAACTACTTAGCCTGCACTCTAGAGCCCGCGAGCCACAACTACTGAGCCCACGTGCCACAACTACTGAAGCCATGCGCCTAGAGCCCGTGCTCTGCAACAAGAGAAGGCACCGCAGTGAGAAGCCCGCGCACGGCAACAAAGAGTAACCCCCGGGCTTCCCTGGTGGCGCAGTGGTTGAGAGTCCGCCTGCCGATGCAGGGGACACAGGTTCGTGCCCCGGTCCAGGAAGATCCCACATGCTGTGGAGCGGCTGGGCCCGTGACCCATGGCTGCTGAGCCTGCGGGTCCAGAGCCTGTGCTCTGCAACGGGAGAGGCCACAACGGTGAGAGGCCCGCATATCGCAAAAAAAAAAAGAGTAGCCCCTGCTCGCCACAGCTAAAGAAAGCCCGCGTGCAGCAACGAAGACCCAAAGCAGCCAAAAATAAATAAATAAATAAAATAGATTTATTTAAAAACATAGTCTATTGCGTCTTCCATTAAATTATGCTACATGTGAGGAAAAAACAAATTTTAAAAATATATTTGTTTCATTCTTTCTTTTAATCCATTTCTGCTAGTTGAGAACTCAAAGACCAACACAGGATATAAGTCCCCTCTGATTATTATCCCTCCCCCTTTACAAATAAATCTTACATTCTCCAATTTTCTTATTAACACTAAAAAGAGTAAACGAAGATTGTTTGAGTCTTACGGAACCTGGGTCCAACTTACCAATTTCTATTCACCCAGGCTAGAAACCTCAGAAACATGTTCTTTCCAGAGCATATCACTGTTCTTTCAAAAGTATTCAGTGATGAATAATTGCCTAAAGTCCAGAATACCTTACGTCAAAACCAAGTGCCTCAACTAATATTATGCCCTCATCTCATTACTTTCTCACACAACATATGTGTCAGTCCCACTAGATTACTGGCTTTTTTCCAGGCATATGCCCATTTTTACAACTGTGCTTATTAAATTCTTCCTGTCTAAAATGCCTTTCTGTGCATTCTCTATCTATAGAATAACTACTTACTCTGCAAAGTCAACTAATATTCGATTCTGATGTGAAATCTTCTGTATTCTTGCAGTCAGACCAACTCCTTTCTTTTCTAGGCTCCCATATCTTGTTCCTAACCTCAATGATGGCACGGATTTCACTGTTTTCTATATTGCCACTGTTTCACCATAATAAGCAACTCATGGACAAAAAAGGCACCATATTTTAATGATTAATAGCCTCTGGAGTCAGTCCATCTGGGTTCAAATCTTGGTTCCACCACTTAAACTGCATAAACTACACAAGCTTATTTTCTCTGTCTTCTCATATATAAAATGTGGATAACAATAATAAGTACCTCATCAGGTTGTTGTGAGGATCAAATGAGGTTATACATAATGCTCTTAGAACAGGCTATATAGCATGCACTAAGCAATCAAGCACTGTTGATGATTGTTGATATAATAATTATTAATAACTGTCATAGTTGTACTGCTCATTACACCCACCATGCTGTCTTGAACACAGTAAGCATTCAGTGAACAACTGCTGAACAGAATTTAATGGCACTCACCAGCTATGTCTACTTTTTTTTTTTTGCGGTACGCGGGCCTCTCACTGTTGTGGCCTCTCCCGTTGCGGAGCACAGGCTCCGGACGCGCAGGCTCAGCGGCCATGGCTCACGGACCCAGCCGCTCTGCGGCATGTGGGATCCTCCCGGACTGGGGCACGAACCCGTGTCCCCTGCATCGGCAGGCGGACTCCCAACCACTGCGCCACCAGGGAAGCTCTTTTTTTTTTTTTTTTAATAAATTTATTTTATTTATTTTTGGCTGTGTTGGGTCTTCATTGCTGTGGGCGGGCTTTCTCTACTTGCGGCGAGCGGGGGCTACTCTTAGTTGTGGTGCGCGGACTTCTCACTGTGGTGGCTTCTCTTGTTGCGGAGCATGGGCTCTAGGCACACGGGCTCAGTAGTTGTGGCTCACGGGCTCTAGAGCGCAGGCTCGGTAGTTGTGGCGCACGGGCTTAGTTGCTCCATGGCATGTGGGATCTTCCCGGACCAGGGCTCGAACCCGTGTCCCCTGCATTGGCAGGCAGATTCTTAACCACTGCGCCAGCAGGGAAGTCCCAGTTGTGTCTATTTTTAATTTGCTTTTTCAATGTTATTTAACATTTTACACACGCACACAAAGCTTAATTAAAATGCATAAATGTGATAACATCTTCTTTTTTGCCTGGTCTTCCCTGTCTCCATATCAACCTCTCCATTTACATGTCAATAACCTAAGTTTTTTAAGCGTTCATGTTTTTTTTACATCCTCACATAATCATGTATAAAAATATACAGTAAGTTTGGGAAACTGTTAACTAAAATGGGATTATATTATACACACTTTTTTGCATCTTGATTTTCTCACTCAATAACTCTTATAAATTACTCCAAGTCAATCTGTATAGTTCTAACTCATGTTTTTAAATAACTACCATAGTTCATAGTACAGATACACCACAATTTATTCAATCATTCCTGTACACATACGTTTTCACTTTCTTTTGCTAAAAGTGTTTCATTTTGGTCATTGGTACCCCTAGTGCAATAAGCATCATTATACATGTACAAAGTACTTTTAGTTTTATGGGATAGGCTCCCAGGATGGAATTGCTGATATTGTAATTTTAATAGATGCTGCCAACAGCTGCCCGAAAAGGATGAAAGATTTCACTTTTCTTCCAGATGTGTTGAAAGTATTCTCTTTCCAATAACCTGGCTATCAATAAATATTGATATCTATTTCTTGATGGTCTGATGGGTTTAGAGTTGATATGTAATTGTTATTTTAATTTGCATTTCTTTAACCACTATAAATATCAGCATCTTTTCATGTTTGTTGGCCACTGGATTTGCTTTCCTGTAAAGCGTTTATTCACATCCTTTGCCTAGTGTTCAAATAGGTTTGTCAGTCTTGTTGTTATTGTACAGTATAGACATTAACCTTTTGTCTGTCATCCATTTAACTTTTTTCTCTAAATCTATTACTAATCCACTAAAATTGTTTATGTATTTTTTCCTAATTTTCTTTTATAGCATCTGGATTTCCACCTGTGGTTAAGAAAGTCTCTTGAGCTCCCAGCAAATGCCTCAATTTTCTTACACTATTATGATACTTTTAGTTTTTATTTAAGTATTCGATTCACAGGAATTCATTTTTACATGTGGCCTAAGATTAGGGTGTACTTTTATTTTCTTGTGTCAGGAGTAGTTTTAATACTCCATCCTTTTCTCATAGAATTAAACTACCACCTTTGTCTCTTTATACAGAAATGTATTTTCTAAAGTTTCTTTTCTTTCCAGTGACCTTTTGTCTATTCTTATACCAACACTATATCTAAGTAATTACACTGGCTGTATCTAATATTCTGATACCTGGTAAGGCTAGTCCTGCCACTATGTTCTTTTTCAGCTGTCTTGACTACTCAGATTTTCTTCTTCCATAAGAGGTTTAACATCATTTCATCTAATCATTCCACAGCAAATGAATTAATGGATGAATAAAAACCCTCCTGAGATTATAACTGGAATTATATTAAATTTATATTTTAATTGTGGGATAATTTGCATTCTCACACTATGAAGTCTTCCCTTCCACTAAATGTATGTATTTCATTTTATTCTGATCTTGTTTTGGGTCTCTCAGTAAAATGTTCTATTTTTATATAGATCCTGTAATTTATTATTAAATTTGTTTCAACATATTTAAAAATTCTGTCATTAGTGAGAACTGAATAATTTTTCCCATTATCATGTGTAGGTGTTTATGCCTAGAGTAGAAAAGAGTTACTTTGTATAATTATTTCATAACCAGCCAAATTCTCTTATGAGGTTATTAAAAAGTGGGACTTTTTAGTTTCCTGAGTTTTCTGTATATAAAATTATGATTAGTAAAAAACAGATCGTGTTATCCCTTCTTTTCTAATGTTTATACCCATTCCCAAGAAAGACAGGATCAAACGAGGAAATAGTTCTGAACTCAATTAATTCATGGCCAAGTTAATCATTTTAGGTTAAAATTCAACATAGAAAACCTTCTCTTCTGCCCTTAATACCGCTGCATCCTCCATGGCTCTCTGAAGGTGGGTAGATATACTCATATAAACACACATACACACCTAACAAAACAGGGACTTATTTCTTGGCAAGCAAAAAAAGGTGAAGTAGAAAAGTTCATGACTCAGTCACTGCTGCTGCTACTATAGATTTCTGGGGTCAAAATATCAACTGGGGCAGTAGGGGGCGGGGGGAACACCTGAGAACTTAGGAAAAGGTTTAAAATTTAATCATTTACTATTATCTTCATAATTATTGTTTAGTCACAGAATAAAGAATTTGAAACTTAAAGTGAATATAAAGCTAATGTAAATAGGCCATTTTCTTTAAATTCGTTTCCAAGATTAAGTTCCACAGAAGCATTCTAAGAGGAATCTACCTAAATACTAAATGTTTGGTGAACACTAAACTTGACTTGGAAAAGAGATACCAGAGCAAAACTGTAACAGTTCAAAATGCATGTGTGCAATATTTATTTTCAACAGCAATTCAGGCAATACGTGGAGAATTAGAAATATCTGTAATATTTAGAAAGAAACGAAGACATAGAAACTGTTTTACTTAATGAAAGAACTCCAAAACAAATTTCATAAATATTAAACTCCTAATTTCTACCTTAATTCATTCATTACTTTAACATGTAGTCATACCTCTTCATACATGTGGGTTCTCTCCCAATACACTTCTCCAGGTTGCAAAGACATCATAACTTTGTGCCCATTTGCCAGTTATCCACACATCTATCTACTGGATATGCTTCTTTCACTCCACAAGACGATTATAACTGCACATCTCACATTACTTCCTCCCTCACTTGAGACAAGATTACTAACTTAAGAGTTCATAAAAATATAAGGCCTTAGATGAATTTAATCAATCTCTTCTATATGTCAACGGTTTGAACTATATAAGTAGATGAATTCCAAAATTTAACTTCATAATCAAGTTCACAAATCTCTTTAACTAAGAAATCATTTTTATATACTATTGTACAGTTCTATTTCTTCTGTATTTTTCATTTTGCTAGTTTTATAGTCCTAGGTTCATAGAACTCTTTTAGTTTATTTCTACTATTTCTACTATTTGATGGGACATTCTTGTACAACAGGAGATTCTTCTAGGATACTCACATTGCTCTCCTATAGTAGAAACTTAATAAAACCTGAAAACCTACTTTACTGAGTTATTTGTACCTGCATTTCTTATTACAGATTACGGCATAAATTGCCATGATTAAGAAATATTTTTATGTTACACTAAAAGATGCTACTCTAAAAACAATGACTACGCTTCATTTTTTCTTCTCTAATTATTTCAGAAATTGGATAAAAACTTTTTGAGCAATCACTTTTCATGCATTCTTAAATGGAGTTAAAGTCTATTTTAGTTTGAACCAATAACACTACAGTCTTAGTAAGATGTCATGTTTGATTAGAGGGTCAGGAGTATGACTGATGATCTTCACAACTACAATATTAAACCATAATGGATAAGAGCATTTGGATAAGATACAGTTTGTAAAATTTTATTTCACACAATGCCAAAAGACCTTTTCACTTAGAGTTCAAGAATGATCTGTTTTATAGCTGTCAAATATAGCTTTAGCAGATAGTATGACACAAACTGCTAATAAGTTAATATATCAGCTTTTTTTAAGAGAATGATTTATGCTGAGATTCAAGCTTAATTAATTCTTTGACCCAGAACTGACCAAGAAAAATACCAGGGCGATTTCTTCTCCTCAACAATCCCCTAACAGAAAGATTTAAAATACAACCATACCAAATAGTTGTCAACACCCAGGATATTGTAAGCCAACTTAGAAAATCAATGTAGATAAATCTACAAAGCACAATGGCATTTGTCAAAGAATTTTAAAGACACCCAAGAATTATACTAGAACAATGTCGGTGAAACCGTGTAATTTGTCATATTACAAACAGCTTCCGTGCAGAAGAACTGTCGGAATGATCTCTATACACAAGAGTTCCAGAAAATGCTGGGAAGTGGAAACTATATACTTTCCAACTTGACTTCTGTACAGGTAAGCTAATTGAGTCTGTAACAAAAGAGAAACTCTCTAAACATAAAAACAGCTACTTGAAACATATTTACCCTGTTCCAGCTCCCTATACCTGGTACGTGCCTGCAGATCAACTGAGTCCTCACAGTATCAGCATTCTACCACCAGATTCTTCGGAACAATGTTTTATCAGTTCACTTCATTATCCTGCATTTCCCAGTTTCTCAGGCCCCATTTATCTTCAGGCTTTCATATTCTATTTAGTCCCTCAGAATAGTACATTGATCTTGGATTTAATATCTTAGCTGTGACCTTTTACTCCTCCTGGATACTAAAGTGTCTGCCTATAATGCTTCAGCTCCTGGCATTTAGATTCAAGAGTAAAAGATATCCTGCCTCCAAGCTCTGCCCTGGACTCTAGGATATGCCTGACAGGGGAAGGTGAGGAAGACCAGACAAGAGACAGATAATATAATTTCAATAAGAGGAAATCCTGCCTAAATATATGGGAATTTTAAAAAGCTACATAAGGTAGATAAACAGAAGTGTTTGGGGGCTATCTACTTATACTTCCAAACAGTCCCGAGCAAATTCTTCACTAGAGTATTCTTAGAACTGTGACTAATCAATTATAAAGATGGACAAAGAAGCAAAGACCCTGCTTTATAATGCTTTGTAATAGAGAACTAGATTAAAGATTGACATAAAAGACCTACGTAAATGGAACTTTCTTTAGCTAGAGAAATATATAAAGAAGTACTTCATTAAGATTGGTACAAAGCAAATAGTCTCACTTCGTAACCGAATAAATACAAGAAAGATAATATACACTGAAATTTATAAACTTTTAGGCAACACCAACTTTTCTGGGTAATAAAATGCCAACCAGAGAAAAAGGATATATAAACAAGTAGTCATAAATGTGACAGATAAATTTAACATAGGCATATATTAAGGAACATATTAAGAATTTTAAAAATCTAATAAAAATGATAATGTCTGGACTGTAACTGATGAGCCCACAAAGGAATATTTTCCCAGGATACTGCTACAGAAAGCAAAAAGAAATGTGAGGGTCAAGGTAAAACAAGAGAATTTAGATAAAAATTAAATATATAAAACAGAAAGCATGATAATATCTGTACTTAAACCTATGATGTACCATGAATTTAAAAGGAATAAAATTCAAGCAATAGGATGAAGAGACATTTAAGTCAGTTACCAACCTATTTGTCTCTCAGCTCCAAATTCACCCTTATTGCCTGATCTGTAAAAATGAATCTGGGGGCTTCCCTGGTGGCACAATGGTTGAGAGTCCGCCTGCCGATGCAGGGGACACAGGTTCGTGCCCCGGTCCGGGACGATCCCACATGCCGCGGAGCAGCTGGGCCCGTGAGCCATGGCCGCTGAGCCTGCGCGTCCGGAGCCTGTGCTCCGCGACGGGAGAGGCCACAACAGTGAGAGGCCCGCGTACCGCAAAAAAAAAAAAAAAAAAAAAAAAGAATCTGGGCCCTTTACATATTTTTCCTTTGTCAGATGGCATGATACAAGCTTTGTCTGTAGATGACAATGGATAGCACTGAAGAGGAAGGTGCTCTCCTTCCTGCTCAGCCTGCATAATTTTCTCCAGTGTCAAGTGTCTGCGAGTCATAGCATTCACCACACATTTTCTCCAGCTCTCAGCTCAGGCAGCAGTGCTGTGTACAACAGCCCCGCACAACTCAAGGCTGCATCCCAGCCCCGGTTACTGCTTCCCACACCATCTCTCAGCCCTGGAAGTATGTGTGCCAGAAGCCCTGTGGAGCTGGCTATCCAGAGCTACTCCAGCCCAAACTGTACACAGAAGTGTGCCGGGTTCCTGCAGAAGAGGGCTCCTCCAGCTCCAGGTTCCAGTAGTACCTGAAGGGGTGCTTCAACTTCCTCTGCATGCCCAACTATCTGTGTGCCACCCATCAACCCCAGCTTGCTTGTTCTCCCAGGAGTCTCCTACAGGTCTTATGGGTATGGACCAGCTCTGGCCTGGGCAACCCAGTGAACTTCTATGCCATCAGGGGGCCTGAAACTATATCTTTTAATGAGAATTCACCCTTCCAAAGAAGTGTGTGCTTCCTTGGATACACTCCTGCACCAAACACTTCAGAGTTTGCTATCTACCTTTAAAGTTACTCTCCAATTACTGTTTAATAGTTTTTACATCAAATGTCCCCTGTTTAAATTACTGTGTGTTGAAAGACAATTCTCCCTGGATTTCATGGTGTTCCTGCACTGTTGGGGCATTCTGAGCAAAGGAAGTTGATAACCTATAATAAAGATAAGTCTCCCACCCTTAGAATGGACACATTCTAGGATTGTAAAACATTGCCCTCTTCTTCCCAGATATTTGCTTTTAGCTTACTTTTAGGGTAACAAACCTAGAGATGCCATCCCTCTCCCAAGAGAGGCTTTGTTTAATTCAAGAGCAAAGATAAGGGGTATGTGTGCATGTGTTCCTCGAATGGCAGATGTGCCAGCAACCCAATATAAGCTCTCAGTGTCGTAATTTTAGGATTCCTCTCTTAAAATTCCTCTCTGCTACATGTGCACCAATCACCAGTACTAAAATGTTCTATGAGTAATAAACCCTGTTCTAAGATCTACAGACCTCGTGTTTCCTGTCATAATACCTATACGTACATATAAATGTAACATTAGGTGGTTTGCCTTCTGATTGGACCTAGACTGATACAGATATATACATAGTCGGCTTAGAAAAATGAGGAGATGTGTGGCAAACAAGTAAGAATATTAGCTCTTTCAGTGAAAAATATCATAGTCTATCAGATCATGAATGCTATGTATCAGGTGAATAAAGGTTAAGAAGATAACCTCAAACTTCTACTCATCCAACAATATGAACTAAGCATCTACCAAACGTCAAACACTGCCCTAAGTGCTAAAGATACAAAGATGTATACAACACAGTTCGCATAGTATAGAAAACTTTTTTTTTTAGTTTTAATTTTATTTTCGTGGGAATTACCTTCACATGTCTCAATTTACTCCCAGAAGCAATCAATGTTAACATTTTCTTGTGCATGCTTCCAGAAGCACTCTATTTATGCAATTATTTATATTTAAAAACACATACACACACACACACACACACTTTAAAGCATAATCAATCCAAATGTTACCATAGTACTAACTACCTTTCTCATGGTAATGATCTTAATAAAGTACCCATTATTATTAGAATCATTATAGTATTATTTTAGAAAATCTAGTAACTACTATGTATCTGAAATTCCTTGGTAATTATATGAGAAAGTATTATTTCATTTAGTGGTAATAAACTTAGAAAACCCACTGTCTTCCAAAAGTGACAGGAAAGAAACAGACTCAAAATAATTTTGTCAAATATATAATATGAGCTTAACAAATATACGAATATAAGATTAACATTAAAATTAATATCAGGTATAATAAATTTTCATTTGGAGAGAGGAGTACAGATATTCCTTTGTTCCTATGAGATTTTATTAGGCTATTAGGTTTTGAAAAAAAATACGTAATTTTTAGTGGTAACTATCCTTATTAACTTAAAAGTACTGACTGACATTTTTCATTAGCCAAACAGGTAACATTTACGAAAAAGTTATAGTGAAACCTATAATACTGTTTAAACATGCATATCTCTTTTCTGGTAGCCAAGACAGTCAACAAACATTTTTTCAAGGGAATTAATGTCACATAAAGAACAATTAAATAAACCATAAGGAAATGCTACTTAGTAGAAAAAATTCTCTGTTAGGTTATCTTCATTTGAAATGAAAGAAAAAAATCAGTAAACATTTATTCAGCAGGTAGTTCCCACTTTAATGAGTTTTAACAGCAATCTGTTTCTTACTGAAACAATGTATCTTTCACATTTTATAACTGTTCCAATTATTACTGTTACATAACAAACCACCCCAAACTTACTGGCATAAAACAAAGGCCAATTTATTACTCTCACAGATTCCTTGAACCAGGAATTCACAAAGGACACACTGAGAATGGCTTGTGTTCTCTCCACAAGGTCTGGGGCCTCAATGCTGTCTCAAAGGCCAGGAACGTCTCTGGGAGCGACTCAACGGCTGAGGCTGGTATCATCTGAATCATCTGATAGCTCATTCACACACATGTCTGGTGATTGGCCTGGAAGGACCTGAATGTTAGGATTGCTGACCTGAGACCTGACACCTGAGGCCTCCTTATGTGGCCTGGCTTCCGTATAGCATGGCATCTTCAGGGTCTCAGACTCCTCAGGGCTCCAAGCAGGCCAGTGTCTCGACAAATAAGGTAGAAGCAACAATGCCTTTTACTACTGAGACTAGGAAATCACAGCATCACTATTGCTGTCTTCTATTGGTTACAAGTGAGTCACAAGCATGCTCAGATTCAACAGGAAGAGAATTCCCCAACTCTCAAGTGGCAAGATTTAGAAGAATACCTGGGGCCAAAAGAGACTGTTGTGGCCACCTTTGGAAAATATAATCTGCTACAGTAACTTAATATTCACTACATAATTTGGTTAAAATAATACAACAAAGAGCATTACACCCTTTGATTGGTTTTAACTCTTAATATAAGATAAAGTTTCCCAAAAATGACTGTATTTTCAGCTTTGGAAATAGAAATTAAAATTTATATGATTGTTATTTTACATAATATTTACAACTACCTTGTGAAATAGGTGTTATTATTACCTGTATTTTAACAGCTGAGAAAGTTGAATTCGGCAGCTGAAGAACTTGCCCAGAAACTTAAGTGTCAAAGTTGGGATAAATCCAGACATGTGTGTCTTCACAGTCCAAGCACTTCTCACTGACCAAGCAATCTGCACCGTACTGCAATTAAGTGAACCTCATGCAGATCTCATGCATACCAGAGCTGTACAAAGAAGGACTACCTGTATCTTTCTTTGTATAGACGAAAGCTATTCAATAATGAATTTATAACCCAACCATGTTAGATAGTTGTACTGGCTAACGACTGTCCATGTATCTTAATATGTCACAAAACAGAACAAAAAACAAGAAAGAAAATCACAATGAAATGTATCAGGGAGCAGTCTCTGCCATAGCATCTCAAGGGTAGTACCACGCTTTTTAGTACAAGTAAGTGTTTAATTGAATAAGTAAGTAAATTCTAGGAAAAATTTTCCAGATCACTGTAAGTAATGAGCACTTGTATATTTCAAACAATCTGTACTAGGTGCTGAAAAGATAAATTTGATCTATCCTCTCATTTAAATTCTTAGGGGGGGAGGTGTTTTCTCTTTTTCTAGAATCCAAATTATGGGGACTTCTCTGGTGGTCCAGTGGTTAAGAATCCACACCCCAGTGCTGGGGACGTGCGTTCAATCCCTGGTCGGGGAACTAAGATTCCACATGGCGTGGGGCAACTCAGTCGGCGTGCCACAACTACTGAGTGCACGTGCTCTGGAACCTGTGCACCGCAACTAGAGAAAAGCCCACGCGCCGCAACTAGAGAAGCCTGCGCGCCACAACAAAGAGCCCATGTGCTGTGACTAAAGATCCTGCATGCTGCAATGAAGACCTGACTCAAATAATAAAATTTGAACATAATTAATTAATTAAAAAAAAAGAATCCAAATTATGGCCATATCTGTTTCTATTACTCATTCTTTTATATTATTCTTTATGTACCAGTTAGAGGTTAAGCTTTTCAAAAGCAAAAAAATGTGGCTACTTGCACTCCTTATTTTGTCACTTTCTGTAATGCCTAATATGGTAATCTTGTGTTTCTCATCTGACTATGGAGCTTTACACAAACTATATAAAAGCCAGAAATGTGACACAGTGGACAGTTACTTTTTCTGGGAGCTTACCACCACCCTCCCCAAAAATGTGTTCCTACAACTAAAAGGAAATTAAGTTAATCAGCTCATATAAATTTTGTCTTTGTTCTGATTTTGCTTCTGAGGCCATCTTATAACCTTAAAGATAAACCAACATTTATATTTCTGTGAAGCATAAATACATCAATGTAAGTTTTACGTTCTTATAATGATCAGTTTCATCTTTCATAATGGAGTTACTTGAGGAATCTTAGAAGGGGAATATTTTTCAGAAGAGTTAACGAAAATAATTTTTACAACCTGACAAATCTGTTGTTAAAAAGAATCTTAGATGATGTGAGCTTCTCACAGCTTTGAAAACAGTTTTCTGTTGAAGTACGATGACTGCTGGTTATAATTTTTTCCTGACTATAAAAAACAAAACTCCACCCATAAATTCAGGGAACTTCTAGTTATTTGAAATTATTTTATACAACTATTCTTATACAGTTTTTAAAAATAATTTAAAAATTTTAAAATTATGATTTTATGTAATTCTTTTTATATAATTATTTTAAGTTCATATAATTCTTATATGTTAGAAAATACTTTCTAATACATAAGAAAATAATATTCTCTAAAAACAGTTTAGCAGTCTTATTGCACTTCGATTGCTTTTTTAAATGCCATGCCATCATTTGCCCTAGAAAATGTATTTTATGCTGGAGAGCCAAAAAAGAAAGGAAAAATACAACAGATCTTGGTTTGGGGGCTAGTAGGTCTTTATTAGGTAACTGAGCTTGAAGTTTTCCATATGATAATTTATATTAGTATGAAATGGGCATCCCCCTTCCATTTTTAATTGAAATCTATTATTTGGTTCCTATTCAATAATAATGTAATATTTTAAGGATATATATGAAATGGGGATTTAAAGACCTGAACTAACTTGCCAAAAGGTTATACTAAATTAATTTACGGAAAAGCAGAGATTCCATCCTCTATCTCTTTGATTTCTTGTATTATTTGGTCAATTGAAAATTCAGTTTAATCATCACTGATGACCATATAATCACAGATAGTTAACTTTGCTCTTGACTAGTTGTACGATTTAATTTTCACAACAATTTCTTAATTTTAAAATAAATGTATTAATTTTCAAAAGTAATATAAGGTCAATTTTACCAGAAGTTTGAATACAATTAACTCTTTAGCAGTTCAAAAGCTATAACAGAAATTTCAGACATTGCAAATTTAAATACTTTCAAGAGTGAGAGAGTACCGAGTGAGATTTGTAGGATTTAAGATAATAGTAAGAGGGACTTCCCTGGTGGTCCAGTGGTTAAGAATTGAGCTTGCAATGCAGGGAGCACGGGTTTGATCCCTGGTAGGGGAACTAAGATCCAACATGCTGGGCGGTGAGGCCAAAACAAACAAAACAATAAAAATAAAGTGGTAAAAGAAGTGTCTTATAAAAAAAAAGATAATAATAAGAAGTAATGAACTGGGGACCTTATACCCTGCCTAAAGGACAACTATCATTGATTGTCACCAATAGAAATATAGGTTCAGAGATCCTAAATGTTTACCTTTTCAAGAAAAGTTGGTGAAGCAGATTTTTATCAGAAATTTCCTGATTATTTAAATGTTGACAACTAATTCCAATTTCTAAAACTTCGCTAAAAAAATCCTTCCGCAGAGTATATGTGGACCATGGACTGCTGGTTTGCAAGCTCTGTTACAGACATGTCTTTCATCACTATAGGGTAAGGCTGTTAAATTAGGAGAAGACTGACCTGAATCTGTAGTGACTCTATAACTGAACAAACAAGTATTTACTGAATGCCAATAAGAAATATGAAATACTGATCAACTAAAATTATTGAATTATTGAATGTGTTATAGAAGTCTAAGAAGTAAGAGGTGTCCAGAGAACAATAAGAGGTCAGTATGAGAGGTCAGAAGTAGTTTTCATGAGCTGGACTAAGGAGAATGAATATGAAAAGTTATTCTAGAAGAAGGGGTAACATGAACAGTGGTGTCTTGGTGGTATCACTGACGAAGAATATTTAGGATAAAGGAAGATGTATTTCAGAGAGCAGTGAGAAATACAAGAGAGGTAGCAGATTTCTATGGACTTTGAAAGCTAAGCAGAGTTTAGACTTGATGTGGTCAACAGTTGAAGCAATATTAGATCTTGTGTAGGGAAGTGACATGATCAATGTGGTGTCTTAAAAAAAGATGGTCGTAGCACGTAGAAAAGACTGGAGAGCACAGTCTAGTATCAAGAGGCCAACTAAGAAATGGTCTCAGTAGTAGCTGAGGTAAGGGCCTGGACTCTAGCAATAGAAATGGGTAAAGAGTTTTCCACTATCCTATTCACCTGAATAAATCCTTGTTATTAGCTCGTGTGTGTGTGTGTGTGTGTGTGTGTGTGCCCGCCCCTGTGTGTGTGCACTTTTTTTCATTAACAGATTGGAGCTGGCCTAGTATAATGAACAGAACACTAGTTAAGGAGTTAGGAAATAAGGGTTCTAGATCTGACACTGACCCTAACTGAATGTGTGAAATTGGGCATGCCTCTTAATCTCACTGAGCCTCAGCTCCATAATCTGGACAGAAAGAGACAGAGCCAGATAGACGTCATTGTTTGAGGCCCTGGGTCTTACAATTCCGAAAACTAACAATCTGAAGTATTCAGATAAAAGTGTAATCTCTGGTTTCTTTTGAAAAGTCTGAAAATCTGGCTTCCTTGGGCCCTCATCTGTACATGGCAAAACTGGCTGGAGCTGAGTAGGGCATTCCTCTTTTAGGTTGGGCACATACTCTCTTAGTTGGCCATAGTCCCACCATTTCCTGTTGTAGCCCTTCAGTGAGGCCCAGCGTTAGTTACAATTCATCATGCTTTCATTGCTGTTTTTTATTATGGTAGAGAAACATTTTTCTAAACTTTGTCTTTTATCAAAGGTGAGAAAATGAAAGACAAAAAGACATTTTGTCAAGAAAAATCAAAGAAAGCATACATTTTTATGGAAATAAAATATTCCTTTAGATTTAATATGCAAAAGAAAAAGTGCATATGTGTGAAAAGATCACCACTTAACCCTCTTTAATCATATAGTTTCATTTGAGTTTGGAAACCCTGTTATACATGTTGGAAACCTATTGAAAAAAATATCTATGGAGTGAAATGATTAGATTCACATTTTAGAAAGAGTACTCTAGAAGCATGCAAGAACTTAAGAGGGGGAATGCTGAGAGAAAGAACATCTGTTAGACTAGTAAAGTGGTTTCAAGAGGTGAACTGACATGTTTACAGTGGAGAAAGGAGGAGAGGACTGATTCAAGCAGGTAGAACTATTAGAATTTAGGGAACCCAAAGGGTGTTGGAAGTAGAATGATTCTAGATTTTAGGAACGGCTGACTGGATAAATGGTGATACCACCAGGGAGTTACGGAATGCATAATGGAGAAAAAGTCTTGGGGAAAGGTGAGGTAGTATAGCATTACTCTAAAGCAGGAGTTGGCCAACTACGGCCCACCGCCTGTTTTTATACAACCCACGAGTCAAATGGTTTCACATTTGTAAATGGTTGAAAAAAGTCAAAAGAAGAATATATTTCATAATGTGTAAATTATATGAAATTCAAATTTCAGTGTCCACAAATAGAGTTTTATTGGGACATAATTCATTCCTTTATTTATTGTCTACACCTGTGTTCACTTCACTATGACAGAGGTGAGTCGTTGAGACAGCAATCATATGTGGTACTCTCATCACTTTAAACTGTTGCTTGACGTACTACAAATTGCTGTGACACAGTTATGATTGTTCAGTGTTTCGAGTACCATGTGTATTGCCACACCACAACATTTCACTTTGACCATCACATCAAAACGAAGAAAAAAAGTATACTTCAAATATCATGCTTTTAATGTTTAAAGTGACATATGGATTATTTTGTTACTGAATGAAATGGCAAACCACTGTATCACACAATGACACTATAGCTACCCTAGAAAAATTCAACATGTATCTATATTACCAGACTAAGTATTCATCATATTCACAATTCATAGGAAAGTAATTGTCAGAGGAATTAGAAAATACAAAACAAAGTACCTCTGGGAGGTTGAGATTGACATATATACACTACTGATACTATGTATAAAATAGATAACTAATGAGAACCTACTGTATAGCACAGGGAACTCTACTCAATGCTCTGTGACCTAAATGGGAAGGAAATCCAAAAAAAGAGGGGATATATGTATACGTATAGCTGATTCACTTTGCTGTACAGTATACACTAACACAACATTGTAAAGCAACTATACTCCAATAAAAATTTTTAAAAATAAATAAAGTACCTCATCATAGCAGAATTTCTTCACAAAAAGAAAAAGAGAAAATGAAGTTGCAAACAAACTAAGTTTCTGAGGGGCTCACTTATTAGTCAAGCAAGGAAAGCTGTTTACTCGTGGTGAGTTAATTAAACTGTATTTTGACTGTAGCAACCAAAGAAACATTTCCAGAGGGGGAAAAAACTCGTTTAAGAAAACTCTTTCAGTGAGAATAGCTACCTGAAGAGGTAAGGGCGCTGGGAGCAATATCAATATTCAATTAAAAGACAAGGCAAATAATTTTAAAAAGGTTTTCCTTGGTTCTTGATAAATTAACAGATAGATATTTGTGATACTGCATAGTGTCCTTATTTTCGAGAAGTCAAGGCTGAACGTGACTGAAGAAGAGCCTCTATAAAGACTGCATAGAAGAGACAAAGATATTTTTAAAGTTGAGAAAACATTAATTCAGTACAACCTGAAGTGGAATCTATTAAGATGTGTTACATCTGATGGTGGTAAAAACATGTGAGGAACAGAAAAAGGCTTAGTTGAATAAATTTATAAAGTCTGTGAAAATAAGGTGTTTAAAGTCTATGTTTCTTCATTATATTATTAATCAGCAGGTATTTTGTGGGAAAAATATTTTAAACTAACATGTATGATTGAACCAATAGTATCAACTTCATTCACACTCACAGATTTAACCACTGTCGGTTGTTTGTACTTTGATAAGAAATAGAAGCTGCATATCCTAACTTGCCTTACCACACAACAGCTTAAGGGCTTAGCAGTTGTACGGTTTTACAGCGATTTTTTTTTTTAGCTCAATGGTGAGACTGAAATTTCTGAACAATAAGAAGTGCCTTCAACCATTATTATCAAACAATGAATACCTTTGGAAATGATATTTTGCTGCAGATTAGATAATGTCTCCTTGAATCTGACCTGAAAGTCAAGGCAAAACAGTGCTTATATGTGAAACATACTGTGTTAAGTCATTTTGACAACATTGTTCAAATCACAAGTAACCATCAATCTGCTTTATACATTTCTTGCACTGTCAAAAGTTAAAAACAAGAAGATCTCTGTGCATATACAAATGTGCAACAGATATATTATGCAAGCTCAAACTACAGTTCCAGCAGTGTTTTTCAGACCTCACTGCAAGTGCAAAAGAAACTTCCATATATCAAAATCCATTTAACTATGCAATTGAGGAACTTCCATCTAACTTTCAGTTGGTTAATCTGCAGTGTAAACAGCATACTAAATGGAAACTATCAAGAGAATCTAAAAGAATTCTATAAATACCTTCCATACAATCAATGTGATTATTAAGATCACATGCCCATGATTGATAGCAGCATTTGGTAGTACCTGTCTGTGTGAAAACGTTTCAAAGACAAAATCAATTAAATGCCTTTACAGATCTGCATTAACACATGAACAACTGCAATCAATTTTGATGATAGGGTAACTGGAAGTCCCAATTAAAGGAAACTGCTATCTCAAAAAAGGAATTACAATCTTTTCATTCGGAGACCTGTATTTTACAATCATGTTCAATTCATGTTATATTTTGAATTTAGTCAATAAAAATTTTGTGGATATTTGCTTTTTCTCATATATAGTTTCACTCTTATCTATGTAATATCCTTGATTTTGCCTCTCGGCCTACAGGGCCTAAAATACTTTCCATCTGGCCCTTTATGTAAAAAGTTTGCAGACCTCTGCTTTATGGTGATGCTATTCAAAGTGCGGCATCGTCTGGGAAATGTCTTGACAAGGCAAATTCTTGGCCCATCTCACACCTACTGAATCAGAATTTCTGAGGGTGAGCCCAGTAATTTTTCTTTTTTAACAAGCTTACAGGTGATTCTTATGCAAGCTAAAGTGTGAGAATCAATGCTCTCAAACAGGATTTTAGAGACTTAGTTCTGTCCCCTTGGATAAATTATTTAATTCTTTGAGTAAATAAAATGGGGATAGTGTCCCCCACTTCACAGAACTGTTGAAGAGATTAAAACTTTTTAAAAAAATATAAAAAAATGTAAAGTTTAACATGATTACTGACATCAATAATTCTTAATAAATGGTAATAAATGATAATTATTACTTCGAAGGTGTACTGGGGCCTCCTTGCACCAGCTCATGAGATAATGATAATTAAATTTTTCAGAATTTTGTGAGGCAATTATTAAAATAGCCATTATCAGAAATTTTATAAACTTAAAATTAAATAAGTTATATTAAAACAAAGTTATTAATAGTCAAAACTTATCACTACTTAATTACTTTACTACCTTTTATTATTATCTGTGCTCATGAGGCTATTATGTCTGTATGGTTGGTATATTATATAATGGTGTGCTGCATCTCACTTCTTCCCAACTATGCATTCACAGGAAATCAACCACCACAATCAGAGCTTTTTTGGAGAAAGGCTTCTGGCAAAACGTTAATCAACACATCTCTGGTTATCATTATTAAAAATTACATAATGAATTCAGTTTTGAACTCAATGAGTTTGAACTGACTATGCATGTAGGGATGGATGTCTAACCGTCTACTAGATAAAAAGATAGAGCCCAGATATATATTTTTAGGCATCAGTAGCATATAGACAGTAGTTGAAGCCATAAACATGGACAAAATTGAGCAAAACAGCCTTTAGAGAAGGGGTCAGATATAGAATCCATATGGAAAAAGTTAATTTTGTGAACAAAAAGTCAGAAGGACTTTAGAATTTATAAGTATAGCCAATTATGGCTAGCAGCTCAATTTAACTACTCCCATTTATCACTATCCTAATTCTTAGTTTTAACTCCTGGAACGCTTCTACCGACAAAAGTTGTATAAATAGATGTACTGAGAGAATTACATTACTCTGTAATTTGAATTCAGCATCCATATCTTAGCCAGCAGGGGTAATGGTATTTTAGGCCATCTATTTAGACAAGTCTAACAAATTGGTTCATACTCAGAAGTTTCTACCTCAAGGAGACATTGCCCTTCGAACAATAAAGAAAAACAAGTTATATAGGGATGATTATAACACACTTAAGACATCAATGATATTGAGTATATTTCAAAGTTTAGTTTCAAAGAATTGCAGAATTTTAGAACCAAAATAGACTTTATAACCTATTCTGATACCTTAATTTTTTTTGGCTCTTCTCTCCATAAGAAAGAGCTGTTTGTCAAGTTAAATGTCTAGGAAAGCATTTTAAATTAAATTTTTTCCTTATTAGTTATCTGAACATCTGATTATCTAAAATTAACATGGAGTTCCCAAAGGAGATGATCTTCCTTCTCCATCCCTCCTGATGTTCATGAGGGGATATTAAAAATTTACATAATTCTTTACGGCTGTTGTTGGTGCCTCTGATAACTGCAGAATCGCCAAGTTCAGTTCAGCTGATTTGGAATCTCTGGAGAGAGCAATCACACTATTTCCCTAAAGGCACCTAGAAACTCCAACATTCCACTGTGAAAATTAAAACTCTATGGTTCTCAAAATGAATTAAGGCTATTATAACTTTCCAAATAGTAGTACTAGAGACTTCAGAAAATATGACTCTGCCAAGGATAATGAATCTAGCTCTCTCCCGTATGAAAAAAAAAAAGTGGGCATATACAAAATAGGTATAAAGCCAATAAGAAAAATTACTGAACTAGTCAATATATAATCTATGCTCTTCTAAAATAATAAATTTTAGTGATTATCAGCTTATAAAAATATTTTATTGCTCTACCTTGACTTAAAAAGAATAAGCAAAAGTACCAATTTTAACTATTTATCTACGAAACTATTCCAGGACTTAGAAATGCAAGCCAAAAAAAAAAAAGCAAAAAAAAACAAAAAAAGACTTATGCATAAGGCTTATACATACTTACAGAGAAAAAGAAAACTCCATGAATTAAGAGTATAATTAGAGGCGAACATATAACTAGAGAAATCCCAAATTCACAAAGATGAATAATAAATAAAGTGATAAAACCATTCATTAGTAGAGTATCCTTTATGCAAACTGTCATGTAAAATTATAAAACCATTTCTAAACTCCCTCTACATGACAGATACTGCAAAAACAGAAAGTACACTATACTAAGTCACAAAGACATAAAAAACGGAATGTCAAAGAAATGTGACGCACTATGGTGAGATTACAAATTGTTCAGCAAAAAAATAGCACATGTCATTCCACGTAAAGTGAGACATTTAAAAAATGTTTAAACAAAACTATGCTTATGTACAGATATTTAAATGGGGCAAGGAATATTGCACTACTATACATAGGGAACTCTGTCTCCACTTACTCATTAGCCACTTAGCCTTTACAACTGACCTCCATAGCTATCATACCTCGTAAAGCTGCTTTTTAGAAAATACCCTAGGTAATATCCTAACCAAACCACATCAGCTTGGAGCCTTTTCTCAGTCCTATTACTCTTACTGTTCTGAAGCAACAGCCATTATTGACCATTCACTCTTGAAATCAACCATATGCCTATTCTAGTCTTTCACTCCTACCTACTACTGTCTTTTCTGGTGTCAAATCATTTCATTCTTTTTCCTTAACAATGGGGCATTCTTCAAGATTCTTACCTTGGACAAAGTTTCTTCTTTTTCTTTGTTGACTCTCATCCTCCTACCTAACTTCAAATATTATCTCAGGAAAATTGTGGATAACATCCAGATCTCTAGCTCAAATCCTCTCTTGAGAGTTAAAATAACTGTTAAATATTTTTTACCTAGTTTTGGTTAGTCAACTGATTTTTACTGCATAGCTCCTACATGCAAGACACTAGTGTTAGGAAATGTATTCAAAACCTAATATGAGAGTCCCTGTCATCAAGAAGCAGAGAAGCTAAAAGGCAAACTAAATAGTCCAACACATCAGGTCCAAAACTGACTATTCATTCATGTTTCCTCTTCCCGTGGATTAAACAGATATTTAAAAGATCCCACATTCTCATTATTGCCCAGGCAACAATGTATGACTGCTTTCTTAATTCCATATTCTTTATTGCAATTTTCTATTCCCATTGCCACAGGCTGGTTCAGGACAGTATATATTTTCACCCAAACTGCAACAACCACCTTCTGAATTATTCTCCAGTTTCTCATCCAATCCATCCTGCACTCAACTGACAGATTAATTTTCCTAAACCACAGATGTGCTCCATCACTTACCTATAAAAAAAGTTTAACAGTCCCTCAATAGACAAGTCAAGCCTAAAAACTTCGTCGGCTTGGCATTCAAGGTCCTCCATTATCTGTTCTTTACCTATTACAACTTTTTCATCTCTGTCACCCACTATTTCCTTACCTTTTGCTCCAGCCAAACATGGTTATTTAATCATATCCTGAAACTATTTGAATGTTTCTATCTCTGTATCTTCCTTTATGTCATTTCTCTCCCTCTGCTCCCATCCTGATTAACAGTCTCTGTTCATTTCTACCTTTCAGAAGCTTAACCAACCATTAGATCAAATAACATCATTTTTCTGAAAACTCCTCTCCATCCTCTGAAACTATAAAATATGTTAATGTCTTTTGTATCACTCATACTTTATTTAGTTATCTGTGTATGTAGAACATTATTCCTGTTAAGATTATAAGAAACTTGAAAAATGTTTTATTAATTTTTATCCTCCCACAGTACATTACATATGGTTGATATTCAACAAATTATGCTGAATTTGTAAAAAAATATATACATAAAATAACAGCCATGGTCCATAAGACTACACAGGAAGTCAGTTTCCTTCACTCTCTTGTGGCGAAAAATCACTGCCACGACAATATCTTTTTAAAAAATCACTGTATTTATTTCTTGAAAAGACATTACAAAGTGATTTTTCCCCCTACCACTAATCAGTATACCCCTTATGTACATATGAATTGTTATAATAACTTCCCTGGCTTCGAATATAACATTGCTTCCCAAGGTTTCAGTTTTACATTATAGTACGTACCTACTGATCACAAACTAAACCACTGAAAACAGCAGTGTAGAAGGAAATAGCTTGCCTGGTGGCTGCTCCAAAACCCGTACCTCTGAGACAACCCAACTTATTTTTTTTGAGAGAGAGAAGAGCAGTCATAATGTAATTATACTTCTCTGTTCCCACTTCCTTCACATCTCCAGCACCTCCATAATACCTACCAACCTAAATGTTTGTTCAGAGCCCATACTTTCAGGTTCACAAGTTGAAAATAACAGACAGGTTTCCAGTTCAACAATTAATTCACCAAAGATTTACTGAATACATACTATGTGGTAAGCACTGTAGAGGACTCAAAAATTCCTAAGACACAAATTTCATCTTCTGGAACACACGATTAAATGCACAACACACACACCTTAACAACTCCATTATAAAGCAGATTACGTAAGGGCTATAAAGCTTCCAGCAAGGTACAAACAGAATGGTAAAAGGAGAGAGAGTGCTTAATCAAAGTATATCTGACAAGCTTCAAATGAGAGATGGATTTCTGGATTTCTATTTGGAGTTTCTTTGAAATCAAGTAAAGAATTCAAGATTTTCAAGATTAATTATTTTTAAGTAAATTATTTAAGTATTTTTTCACTGGTATTGCAACAGAATGGATTTTTTCCTACTGAAAAGGTACTGATTTAACATGTAAGTTAAAATTTTAGTTAAACAGACTTTTTTTTAGCTCACCTTGAAACATGGGGAAATATATTTTATAGGCCAAACTTGTGCCTACAATTAAGAAGAAAATTTTTGTTATGTTCAAGGGAAAGACACAATGTGTCCAATAATCCGGACTAATATTTATTTAAAATTCCACTCCCAGAGAAAGACTAGATACATATAAATGGGCCACCCGATTTTTACAGAAATCTGTCAGCATACCAATAGTACATTAAAAAGGAAAAAACTGAAAAAGTGAAAATAAAATTCTGGGACCTAGATTCATTTTTCATTCATACCACCTCCTCTTGTAACAATGACCTCTTCCTCATATACGGCCAAAAGTCTGAATCAGAGTTTGGAGCCTTGAAGTAGGCTCCATCGACACCAGATACTTCTTTGAAGATTCAGAGTTGCCATGACCTAACTCTGTACGTGTTGGGCAATGTATTGACAGGTGAAAGGACCACGCTCATCTCAAGCTTAAAATAACTTGCAAGGAAGGGGTGGGAAAAGTCCGAGTTGACAGATGCCAATGTAGCAAATTTTAAAAAGAGGAAACTATGATAGACAGGAATGGAAGCAAACTGGGGAACTTGCAGAAGTATGGCATTCCAAATTGCTACTATTTTTTTAAAACTTTCGTCTTTTAATTACATTACAGCATCCAAGAGACGTTTCTGCAATTACTGAACTTAACAATTAAGCAACATACTATGAAAAAAAAATTAGGTTTAAATTACATGCAGTTTTATAAAACATATTTGCTTTTAAATATCTCATCCAAAACTCTTGATATTAACGCGAAAGAACTAAAATCGGATTATGGAGATTTCGACAAGTGAAGCTGGGAAAGAATAACTAACATGTAAGTTCGGTAACATGTTACAGGCAGGTTGCAGTTTCCCTGCTACAGTAGACAGGCGAAGGAACCAAGAAAATGGGTTGAGCACAGGAATACTGCACACTGTAGCCACCCAACACTAATTCAACAGCTAGCGGGCTCTATCCATCCTCCCTCACGTTCCTCGTGGCCTCTGACAAGTCATCCTTTCAACCTATGAGACTGTCCGCTCTCCCCCACCGAAAATAATTTCCGTGCAGGTTGTAAAATCTCCCGCACAAACTACTTGCTCGCACCTCCTCGCCTTGGGATGGGCAGTCCCCAAGATGGGGAAAGGTCGCCCTGGCAGGGAAGTTACGTGAAGTGGTCTTTCTCGTGGTCCGCCCCGAGCCTCCAGCCCAGCAGCCGCGGGAGAAAGGAAGCGGGCGGCCTCCGAAGAAACCGGGATGGGGCAGCGAATGCGAGCCCGCGAGGCAGGCTCTGTGGTGCCCGAGCACCGGCTCGGGCAGGAAGAATGGAGGAGGGGAGGCGAGGCAGCGAGGTGCCCGAGAGCCGGGCGGGCGGTCCGGCCCCGCGGCCCGACCCCACCCCGCCTCGGGACCCTCCCAGCCCACGGACTCGGCGTGCGTTCCGCGTGCGCCGACTCTCCCCGGAGGAAGAGCCACTGCCTCACACCAGTGGATTTGAGAAATTCGGCAACTTTGCGCGAGAAACGCTTCCCACCCTGCAACACGCCGAGAAAGAGAAATATGTCAGGCGATGACGGGGGAGGAAGGATGACTTACCCATGGTCCTCCCAGAGGGTGAGGAGCCGGCAGGGCGAGGCGAAGGTCTCCGGTGCGGGCGGCGCGGCGCTGTGTCCTCACTCTACCTCCGCCTCTCCTGCAGCCAGGGAGGGACCCGCGGGGGGCGGCCGCCGGGGAGGAGCAGCTACTGCTGCCGCCGCTGCTGCTGCTGCAGGCGGCGCGGCCGCGGCGGGGACGAACGGCGGGGGGCGGGGCGGGGTAGGGCGGGGCGGGCGGGCGCAGCCTGCGGCGGGCGCGGCTCCGCGGGCGGGAGGCGGAGGCGCCGAGCCTGCTGGAGCGGCGTCCGCCTAGACGCGCGGTCCGGGAGCGCCCCGCCCTCCCCACCGAGCATGCTCAGTGCTTCCCTTCCCCCCCACCCCGGGGCGAGAGAATCTAAACGTGCTGGTGGGCGTGTGTTTGCCGGCCGGCTGCCGCCGCCGCGGAGGAGCTTGATGGCGGCAGCTTGAGGGGCGGAGGGTGAGCCTCGGGAAAGCTGGGCGCAGGGACCGTGAGCCCGAACTATTACCCTCCGGCTCGCTACCTCGACCCCACCAACCCACACCCGAAAAACGGGCCGGTGTTTATTAGGGGGCAGCCCGGGTGCACAGGCGGGAATTTCCCGAAGAAGGAAACGCTGGGCCTCCTCAGACCTGGGAGGGTGGTCGGAAAGCAAAGCGGACGTCCTGAAACAGACCTACTGGCGATGAGGCCAGTGCCTCTGGAGATAAGATACCTGGGGACGCCCGTTTTCAGAGCAGCCTGTGGGCTCGTTGGGCGGCCCCTGGGAAGGTGCTCAATATTAGCGGGACAGTTAAGACCAGTTTAAAAAGAGAAGTCCGGGCAGCGAGAGGAGTGATCGCCCCGGGATGTCCTCGGAGAGTGTGTCGTTCTCCTTCCTAGAGGAGTGCGGCCTTCCTTTCCCCGGAGGACACCTGAAAAGCCATGTAACGAGGGTGCCCTGGCCGTCGGGCTCCACCCTCCCGGGATGTGCCCAGCTGTGCCCGGCTCCCTTGGAACGCGGCCGGAACAAGGTCGCCACGGTGAGAAAATAAAAGTCCGCTGAGTCGGTGCGGCCCCGCAGGGTCCGCCGGCTGGAGTTTCCTCGGTACGCGGAGCCGCCGCCCGCTCCCGACATCCCCCTAACTGCGGGGAAAACCTGAGCCGCGCGCTCCCTTTTGAGGGCGCCCTCCCAACTGGGCATGCGCGCGGGGCGAAGGCTGGTCTTGGGTTCTCTACCCTGGGGGAGGAGGCTGGGGAAAACCTTCCATTTCTCCGCATCCTGGTCGTGGCCTGAACCCTCTCTGGTGGCTGCGGTGAGGGATCAGGTCGCTCTCCCAAGGCAGCAGCAACTGCAGTCCTGCAGGAGAAGGGGCGCCGTCAGCAGCACAACCTGTGAGAGGGAGATGCTGAATAGCTCAACGGAAATTCCTTTCCCTTTTCAACTTTTGCTCTTTCGACTCAAGTGTTGAGAAAAAGGTGCCCCCCGCCCTTCATCCGTGGCCCCTTTTAACAGTCATATCACAAGCACACAAGTCAGAATAGGCCTTGTAATGCGTTGAGCAGCCGATTTTCTAAAACAAAAAGGAAACATAATAAAAAGGTTTGATAAAATAAGAAAATACAATAGAACTACAGAAGTGAAAACTGTTAGACTTTTGTGATGCCCAAGACAATCAGGCTCTTCACTCCTACTATACTGCTTTCCTTTCTGTGATATAAGAATGCTCTTGCTTTTTGCCTCAAAATAGTCTTACAGAACAGAATTAGTTTCCTAGGGCTGCTAAGTACCACAAACTGGGTGGCTTAGGACAACAGAAATGTATTTTCTTACAGTTCTAAAGGCCAAAAGTCTGAAATCGAAGTGTGGGCAGGCCCGTGCTCACCCTGAAGGCGCTAAGGAAAGATTTCTTCCGGGCCTCCCCTAGCTTCTGGTAGGTCCTTGGCCTATGGTACCATAACCACAGACTTCACATGGCATGTCTGTTGAAATTTTTCTTTTTTATGAGCACACCAGTCATTTTCGATTAGGGGCCCAAGTACTCTAGTATGACCTCATCTTTAATTATATCCGCAGTGACCCTATTTCCAAATAAGGTCACATTCTGAGGTACTGGAGGTTAGGACTTCAATGTATATATTTTATAGGGAACGTGAGTCAATCCATAACACATACCGATGCAAGCTACACACATACACCGCCGCACACACCACACCACGTTCCACTTTCATTTTGGACCTCGCCAGAAGACTAGACCAACCTTGGGCCTTTGTATCGCTGCTTCTCATTTTTTGTTCCTCTCTCTTTCTTTAACCTTACATTAATCTCTTCCAGATTCTCAAGTTCATTTGCTTCGTCTTTCCTGCTACCTTCCTTTTGTAGTTATATATTACAATAATTTCTAAGAGCATCTTTTATATTTTGTTTGGGTGCATAAATTGAAACTAGCAAAAGCAGCTGAAGACGTTTTGTGACCTCCCACCTGACACTAGTTTAGGTGCCTTCTTTGCTCTGCTCGAATCCACAAGCCATCCTTTCAGCACCCCTACCAGTTAAAACCACAGGGCTGTCCAGGCAAACTGCATAGTGAATCCCAATGCACTGCTGTGTAACCATAGTGAGACCCAGTACTGACTGCAACATGCAGATGTGGGCTGGTATAATGCCTACCCCTTTCACACTAGTTCCCCTCCCCTTCCTTGTCTTCTCCTGTCATAGGAATGTCACAGGAATATCTTTTTATTCAAATCTTATCTATGTGAGGCCTTCCCTAGCCATTTTATCTAAAATTTCAACACTAGCCCCACTTCCATACTTTATTTTTTCCTTACTACTTATCACTAAAATAATACATATTTTGCTTATCGGCTATCACCCCATTTAAATTTAAGCTCTGGGCTTCCCTGGTGGCGCAGTGGTTGAGAGTCCGCCTGCCGATGCAGGGGATGCGGGTTCGTGCCCCGGTCTGGGAAGATCCCACATGCCTCGGAGCGGCTGGGCCCGTGAGCCATGGCCGCTGGGCCTGCGCGTCCGGAGCCTGTGCTCCGCAACGGGAGAGGCCACAACAGTGAGAGGCCTGCGTACCGCAAAAAAAAAAAAAAAAAATTAAGCTCTCCAACGGCAGGAATTTTTGTCTGCCTTATTTCCCATTATGTCCTAAGTGCCAGAACAAATGCTCACAGAGCAAATGCTCAGTAAAAATCTGTTGTATGAATGAAAGTCTTTTCATTCAGAGTTTTTGTCTTTAAAAAGCAAGAATGGTGTTAATATTCTTTTTATAAACTCTAGCACCTTACCAAGTAAAATTAGTTATGCAATAAATATTGATGATGATGATGATGACAGCTGCTATCTGTGTTGTTTCTGTCTTAAACTATGAATCTTCTAAAGAATCTTCTAAAGGGACTCGTTTTTGTACTAATCTATTCACTCATTCAGTTAATAGAGATTTATTGAGTGCCTACTACGTATCAGGCACTATAGTAGGCATTAGGGATAAAGAATAAACTATGGTCCCTGCTCTCAAAAAACTTATATATTAGAAAAATTGCTTTGATGAAACTTCCAGTCATTGATCACATAAATAGCTAGAAAATATACTCCTGATGTCAAAAGAGTTTTCCAGAATACATCTACTAGTTCTCATGCTCCAGGTTAAGCAATGCTCAGGATTTGATTAGGCCTGCTACAAAGTGAAGGAGGAAATTCTATCCAGAAATACCTATATATTCATGAAGTATCACAGATTTATTTGTGTATCAAATTATTGTGGTAGGGGGCAGGTGAAGAGAAGTATCAAGGAAAATGTTTATTAGAAAGGGTCATAAGTACTATATTTTGACAAGGTTTATAACAAAACTTACCTCATTTTTGCATGTAAACTTCAAAAGTTTAGAAGGTGCTTTAAATTCTGTAAAGGAAATGCACTGGGAGGGGCAGAGCAAGAGGAAGTAGAAAGAGAAGAGAAAGAATGTTCTTTAAAAGAAAAATAGGGAACTGATTGCCTCTTCTTCCCCATGATGTTCTGAACAGCATTTAAGGGAATCTCACTGGAGTAGTTAACTAGACTTTGCAGTGATAAAAAATGATTTGTCAGTGAACAGTCTTCTGCCTAAATTCTATAGTTTTAAAAGGCCTCAATGAGGTTAGGCTAGTCCAGATTGAACAACTGAAATATCTTAAACCCTAGCTCACTGTAATCCTATCCCACCCCCTCCTCTCATTTACTTCCTATATTAACCATTTTCTACTTCTTATGAAATCTAAATTTTCTTTTTTCATAGTTTGTCACCTCAAATTACCAATGTCTACATATTGCAAACAATTATAGGCCTAGATTATATACATTTTTTATTTGTTTGCTTTGTTTTGTCCACAACACAGGGCATGTGGGATCTCAGTTCCCCAACCAGGGGTGGATCCTGCGCCCCCTGCATTGGAAGCGCAGAGTCTTAACCACTGGACCACCAGGGAAGTCCTATATACATTTTTCAGATGGGACGAAGCACTTTGCAATCAGTCAAGTAGTTGCTGAGCATCTCTTCTGAGCTCAGCACTGTGCTAGATGCTCTAAGAGATAGGTATAGGTATGCATCATGCAAAACAGAGTAGGAACAGTCTATTTTTAAAGTTTCTTCCTATTAGAAAATCGCCTAAATCTGTGAGCACTAACATATAAAGAACACTAGTCAAAAAAGTCAAAGATGGCTTCATAAGATGTGTATGGATAGAATTTTTCTGAAGATATTATGAGAAGAAAGGAATCTATTCCGAGAAAGAGTATGAGCTAAGGCACAGAGATGTCATATTCATAAGACCATAGAAAGGTACATGTTGAGGCATATTGGGAAATAAGATTGAAAAATGTAGTAAGAGGGACAGATTGTGAGGGCCTAAAATAGCCAAGCAAAGGAATTTGAACTTGATAAGGTAAGAAATAGGGAACCATTGAAAGTTTCTGAGAAACGGAATGTGGTGAAAACAATACAGGGGGCAGGAGAAGGAGTAGTAGATTTAAAAAAGCAATACTTACTGAGAGCATGTGACATTCTGTCTAGGAGTTAGGTACACAAGGGTGAATAAGAGGGTTTTGGCCCTCGAGGAGTACAGTGGCAGAGACACAAGTGAACAGAGTACATGCTGTAAGTAATAGGACAGAGTAGTGCGGAAGAATATAGGTAGGACATTTAACCCTGTCATGGAGAGCCTCCTGGAGAAGATGCCATTCAGCAGAGACCTGAAGGAGGAACAGAAGTCAACCAATCAAAAGGCTTTATGTACATGGGCCTGGAAACAAGAGTTTGAATCTTTAAGGAACCTGCAAGCAGTTGGTGGCTACAGTGAGATGTGCACAGATATGGGGAAAGGGAGAAGGTCATGGAACAAAGTGGACAAGTAAGAGGGATCAAATCTTGTAGGGTCTTGATGGTTCAGGTAAGATATTGGACAGTATCCTGAGGGCAGCAGGAAGCTACTGGAGGGTTTAAAGTTTGAAAATGACATAGTTAAATTTATATTTGAGTAGTTGCAAAGTGGAAAGTGCCTAAGAATGAGGTCTAGACTAGAAGCTGGGAGACTTGCAATATTCCAAATGTGAGCTGAACTGAAATAGAAGCAGTAGGGATAGAGAGTAATGGACAGTCCTGAGAAATACTAAGGGAGTGGTATTGGCTTGGTGATTGATCAGATGTTGTTTAGGATTGTTTATTTTAAATATAGAGCAGCACTAAGGGTGAGGTATTATTATCTCAGCTTTACCAATGATGAAACATGTTAAGAGAGGTTAAATAATTTAACTTAGGATCTACAACTAATACATAAAGGAAGCAGAAGTCAAATCTAAGCCTCTCTGACTCAGATCCTCACTGCAATAATGTGTTAGATAAATGTGTTGAGGGAAAATACCTTATATTTTGTGTGACCTCAACAGATTAAAAATACTATGTTGTAAAATATTTTTATTTGAAGTGAGTTTCATTGTCTTTAAAATACTCTTTGTGTGCTTCTACTTCTCTGAACTTTACAAGTTTAAAAGACAGAATCTCTGTGTTACTATACTATTTGTGACTATTGAATAAAGCTACTTTTGATTAAGATAGGCTCAGTTATTCTTGAAATAATATTTGGCCTATTTTAATTTCAGTTGGCTTTGCCATTCTGTTGCATTAAAAGGGGGGTTAGAAGTTTGCTATGCATCTAGGATTCTAAACCATGACATGCAGGGATTCGTTACATTTGTATGTTTTTAGACCATTTGATAAGCATGGATAAACCTTGTTTCCTTTTCTTCCTGTAAACTTCAAATTTAACTCAGTCTTTAAAAGGTTGTTAGTGAGATATCAGCTCAGAAAGTGTCATCTCAGTCTACAGACTCCTTACTGAGTTTTGTCACCTCATTTTTTCTTTCATGTTTCATAATAATGAGAAAATCGTGCCAAAGTAAAATGAATAGGTGGCGTGAGAACATTGAGACCTGATGGCTGAGGACATTACCATGGAGGCAAAGGGAGCTCAAGACACAAGAATGCTGAGTCCTAGTCTACCTCTAACCACCTCTGTGGCAGTTAATTTTGTCTTTTGGGATAGTTCACTGTGTCTCTGAGTCTCACATTTCGTCTTTGTAAATACTGTAAATTATAATAGGTCAGTCAAGGGGAGAAAACATGAACTGTCTTGCACATTTAAGGGATATTTTCCTCATGGTGCATGGTTCTGATAGAGGCATTCAGTTCTACTACCTAAAATTATCTCCACGCTCCAGCCCACCCACCCACGTGTACATATCCTCACAAACTTGCTAGAGAAATCCTCCAAGTCTTAAAACATTTCATTCCTCCCACCCTGGACTGGCCTAAGGCAAACCTGGGAAGTAATTGAAATTAGTGTGATGCTCTTGGGATTATTTATGTGTCAAAAACTCTCATGTATCAATAACACTAACATCTAATACTAACCACATGAGTTAGACATTTTACAGGTAAGGAAATGGAGAAACAAGATATTTTAATTAATTTGCCTAGTGTCACATGACCAATAAAAGGTAGAGCTGGAATTTGAACCAAGTCTGTTTGATTTCAAAGTCCACGCTCCTTCCATTTCATCGCATTGCCTCATGTAAACTTGTTTCCTCACCTCTAACCTCACCTCCACTGTAACACTTCATGGAAAAGAAACACCTGTATTTTATCTTACCTACTTCTCCACTCTGGCTAGGTTAACTATCTGGTTCATGAATGATTTTCTTTTCAGAGTTAACAGAAGCTAATCTAGTAATCCATGCCAATAGGCTTATAACCATCCATTCCTCTGTGAAACATATGTAAGCATTTTAAGAGTGGTGTTTTAGATAAAAATAAAGTAATTCAAAAGAGGAGTTCTGATTAGATTATCTTGCTTCCTTCATATACTCTCTTTTTTCTTCATATACTTTTGTGTAGCGCAAATCACCAGCAATTGCCCATTTTCCCTACTTAGGATTTTTCCAGATCCTTTTGAAGTCTCCACCATTTCCTTTTCAGGGGTCCTCTTTTATCTACTTTAAAATTCACCTAAAGACTTCCTTAAGGAGACATATTCTAACTTAATCTCATCCAACCCTGATTAAGAAGTTCTTAGTGCTTATAAAGCTCCTATAACAAAAACTGGCTTATGCAGACCTCTGAACAGAAAAGCCTCATTAACCGGCATGTCTCTTTACCTACAGTTCACTGATAATTGATTCTCATAATGATGATCCTGAAGATTCTAAAGTATTAAAGATTGAATAAAGTTTGCTTAATGTACTTGTATTTGTTTCCCATGGCTGCTGTAACAAATTACCACAAAATTATTGGCTTAAAACATCATAGATTTATTAGCTTACAGTTCTGGAGGTCAGAAGTCCAAAATGGAGTTCACTGGGCTAAAATCAGGGTGTTAGAAGGGCTTTATCCCTTTTTGGAGGCTCTCAAGGAGCATCTGTTTCCTTGCCTTTTCTAGCTTCTCGAGGCTGCCCACATTCCTTAGCTTGTGTGCTCCTTCCAGCCTGCAATCACATTCCTTCCTCTCACTCTCCTGCCCATTGCTTTCCCTTTTAAGGGCCCTCATGATTATATTGGGCCCAGTAAAATAATCCAGGATCATCTTCCCATCTCATGCTCCGTAATTTAATCGCATCAGCAAAGTCCCTTCTGCCATGGAAGGTAATATATTTTTTATTTTTTTCTTTTTCTTTTTATTGAAGTACAGTTGCTTTACAATGTTGTTAGTTTCAGGTGTATAGCAGAGTGATTCAATCCTCTCTATATGTATATCTATTCTTTTTCAGGTTCTTTTCCATTATAAGTTATTACAAGATATTGAATATAGTTCCCTGTGCTATACAGTAGGTCCTTGTTGTTTATCTGTTTTACATATAGTAGTGCATATCTGTTCATCCCAAACCCCTAATTTATCCCTCATCTCCTTTCCCCTTTGGTAACAATAAGTTTATTTTCTATGTCTTTGAATCTGTTTCTGTTTTGTAACTAAGTTCACTTGTATCATTTTTTTAATATTCCACATAGAAGTGATATCATGTTATTTGTCTTTCTCTGTCTGACTTACGTCACTTAGTATGATAATCTCTGGGTCCAAAGGTAACATATTGACAGGTTCCAGGGACTTGAACGTGGATATCTTGCGGGTGGAGAGGCATTATTCTACCTACCTTGGTAGTTAATATTAAATTTATTTTGTTCCATTAAATGTATGACAATTAGCAAAAACCTATATGCATAGATGATACATATGTGATATGTATATGTGAGTGTACATGATAAATTTGTTAACTAGTTCTTTAATCATGCTGGAAAATACACTTGTAATTTTTATCTTATATATGTGTTTTAATCATTTCATGGATATACATATATTTGTCTTTCTAGATCC
Organism: Grampus griseus; assembly: GCF_964374135.1. NCBI lineage: Eukaryota > Metazoa > Chordata > Mammalia > Artiodactyla > Delphinidae > Grampus > Grampus griseus. The sequence continues at coordinate 16,209,900 of NC_138997.1, read as the reverse complement.
ATTATCCAGATCCACATTTTTATGTCCTTTTTCCCTTCCTAGAATCTAGTAATAGTTCTATTGGCTTGGCCAAAAAATTTCTTCAGTTTTTAACTAAGAATAAAAGACACATTTTTCATTTTCACCAAGAACTTTATTGAACAACGTATTCACCGTTTTGATCCACTACCTTCTGCCATTTTTCAGGCAACTTCATAATTCCATCTTCCCAAAACCTTTTTATCTTTTTGAGCAAAGAACTGTTCCAGGTGCCTTTTACAGTCTTCCAGGGAATTGAAATTTTTTTCCAACAGGAGAATTTTGTAAAGATGGAAATAAATGGAAATCCCAAGGTGTAATGCCTGGTGAATATGGCGGATGAATCAGAACTTCCCGGCCACGCTGTAACAGTTTCTGCCTGGTCATCAAAGAAACATGCAGTCTTGTGTTATCCTGATGGAAGATCATGCGTTTTCTGTTGACTAATTCTGGACGCTTTTTGTCAAATGCTGCTTTCATTTGGTCTAACTGGGAGCAGCACTTGTTGGAATTAATCGTTTGGTTTTCCAGAAGGAGCTCATAATAGAGGACTCCCTTCCAATCCCACCATATACATACATCACCTTCTCTGGATGAAGACCGGCCTTTGGTGTGGTTGGTGGTGGTTCACTTCACTTGCCCCACGATCTCTCCCGTTCCACATTATTGTACAGAATCCACTTTTCATCGCCCGTCACCATTTGTTTTAAAAACAGAATGTTTTCGTTAATGTTTAAGAATCACACGCGGAAGGTTTTTGTCAAGAAGGTTTTTGAATCACACGCGGATTCACACTCTTGACAAGGTTTTTGTCAAGAAGGTTTTTGTCACTTAACTTATGTGGAACCCAAACATCTAAGAGATGTACATAACCAAGCTGGTGCAAATGGTCTTCAACGCTTGATTTGGATATTTTGAGTAGGTCAGCTATCTCCCACGTGGTATAACGTTGATTGTTCTCAATTAATACCTCGATTTGATTGCTATCAACTTCAACTGGTCTACCCGACTGTGGAGCATCGTCCAGCAAGAAATCTCCAGCATGAAACTTCTCAAGCCACTTTTGACATGTTCGATCAGTCACAGCACCTTCTCCATACACTGCACAAATCTTTTTTTGCGTTTCAGTTGCGTTTTCACCTTTCTCAAAATAACAAAGCATAATATGCCGAAAATGTTGCTTTTTTCCTTCAATCTTAAAATGGCTACACAAAATTTCACCAATTTTGATAAGTTTTTTTTTAAATGTGCTCTGATATGACAGCTGTCACATACAATCTAACAAAATTGTTTCTAATGAAGTTAAAGACAACTACTAGAGCCATCTTATGGAAAAAAACCGAACGAACTTTTCGGCTAACACAAAATGTACATTTTCAACAAACATCATTGATTAAGTTGACTCATATTCCTGAAGTAATCAGACTTGAACCAGGTTTTTATGGTAAATAAACCAGTTCATGGTTTTCTGGGAGCAAAACAATTAAAGGGATATGAAAAATTCATATGGAAATTAATTAGAATTTACACTTTGTAATTATCAAGTCAGCAAGTCAGGCTGTTAATTCTGCATTGCTGTTTCCATGTAATCATTCATTTATTCAACAAATATTTAATACTAGCCTACTGTGAGCTAAGACTTGAGGATACAACAGTGAACAATAAAGACTTGTTCCTTTATTGAGCAGATTTGAATGAGGAGGACAAACAAGCAAATAAACAAAACATAAAGATGGGATAAGTACTATAAGGGAAGCAGATAAGGAGCTGGGACAGACAAAAATGACAGTGGGGAAGTAATTTATAACATTACATTGTGTGGGAAGGCCACTCTTAGAACATGATAACTAATCTGAGACCTGAAGATAAGAAGCTGATCACACAAAAAGCCACAGGGAGAACTCTTCAGGCAGAGGGAGCTGCAAGTGCAAAGGTCCAGAGGCAGGAAAATTGTGGCTACGTTTTAGGAAATGAAAGGCGGCCAGAGTATTGAAGCCTAGTAGGTAGAGGAGAGTGGCAAAAAATGAAGTTGCAGAGGTAGTGAAAAGTCCATTAATGCTGAATTTGGGGCTTTAATGGATGCAAAAAAAAAAAAAAAAAGCCCTCTGTGGTATTCCAGAATTTAAAAACAAGTGGATATAGGTCTCAGGGGTCAGATTAGATAGAGGTCAAAATAGCATCTGTGTTACTGATTCTGCTGATTGGAGAATTTAGCCAAATGGGCTTCCTAATACTCCTCCCACTGCTATAACCTCCCGTTTTCCCCAGCAGAGCTGAACTGCAGGCTTTCCCTCTATGGGCAAGCTAGTTACTGAAGGGCAGAGGAGAAATAAGCCGTTCTGAAAGAAAGAACCCAAGAAGTCTCTGAGCCACGCATTCTCAATTCCCATTGCCATCTCACCAGTGAGATAATTCCCTCTTCCTACTCCGGGGAAGGAGTACTAAGGGATGAGAGTGGAGGGGGCAGTTGCTGAGAGAGAATGGGACTATTTCCATGATTTTCTCCCTGCTGAGAGAAAGTTCTCTCCTTTCTATGGAATGTGTGGAGGGGAGGGGAAAAATAAATATCACCCTTACAGTTCCATCAGATGGGTCTTACAGGCCATGATGCAGAGTTTGAATTTCACTAAGTACAAACAACAAGCAGTGAAGGGTTTTCAATAGGGGAGTTACATAGACTGATACACAATTTGGAAAGATCACCTGGGCTGCTGTGGAGACCAGTCGAAATAAGAAGAGCATCTAGCAGGAAGAGTTACTGCCTCCTAGATGATTTGAGAGATGGTATGGCTCACATCAGGGCAGTGGAGGAGGAAAGTAAGAGGATTAGAGGTCTAGAGGTAGAAAGGCTGTACTCGCTGATGAATTAGATTTAGGGCAGACAGTCAAGGAGGAATTAAGGCTAAGTAACTAAGGCTGAGATTTCTGGTTTAAATGACTGGGTGGATGGTGGAGCCATGTATTCAATTGGGAAAACTGGGAAAGAAATAAGACGGCCACAGAATTACATTCCTTGGATTTGGCAAAGAAAAGATTGTTGGTGATTCTGCAAGAGTAATTTTTGTGAACACCAGGAAGTGAAACCAGATTTAGAATTTGAAAGACTGATAGATAGGTGATTGCCTGTGTACGTTTTTAAAAGAAATTTTACTATGGAGGTGAGCAGAGAAATGGCATAATAAGGGAGATAAGGGATGTTTGAAGATTTTTTTGTTTTTACACTGAAGTGAATGGAGTGATGAAGTGATGCAAAGTAGAATAATTAGAGGTACAAAACCTTTAGAAAGGCAAAGGGGAATGGGACCCAGAGCTCTAACTGGGTAATGGGCCTGAGAGACGGACACCTGAAGTGAATCTCTGTAACAGGAGTGAAGATAACAGATACAGGTGGCCTGGTAGGTTTGATGGCAGGAGGATGGAGAGCCCCCACTGAATAACTTCTATTTTATTTATGAAGCGTGAGGGGACATCATTAATGGAGGGTAACGGGAGATAAGTTATTTGAGGAGAGAAGAGACAACATGAAGCAGTTGTGTCCAAAATTATGAATTCAAAGCTAATGCAGAAATTAAGTACTATTACTGGGCAGTGTTTAATGCCCATGTGAGGTTTGTAATTATCAATGAAAAGTATATCAGTTTGGTTATTTTCTTCAAAGTTTCATTGTCTATCAGATTCTGATATGGTCAAAGAATGGTTGTAGTGCAGTTAATAGTGCACGTGAGCTAAAAAGATATTTGAAATTTGTATTTCAGAGGTAGTTCAGTTTATTCTAGGCATGACCATGGGAACAGGTGGCTGAAGACAGGAAGAGGAAAAGTTAAGAAGTCAAGGAGCTAAGAGGAAAGTTATAGGCTAGGTCATCCACATGCACAGTGAAATCACAGAGCATGCTGACAAAAATAGGAGTGGAGTGTAAGCCAGGGGCTAGGTTATCTATGAGTAAAGAGGAATGGCCAAGAGATCAGCAGATGGCAGCAACATGATTTAGAGAGGGATATAGCCAGATGGCATGAGCTTCAAGAGAGCAGAGGTCTCTGCAGGAGGACAGTGGGGAGAGAGGAGAACACCTACTCTATTGGCTCTGTAGTAGGTGGAGTGTGAGGGGGGAAAGCAGATGTCATTCGAGAGGCCTGTAGTGTAAAGTGTCCTCAACTGGAAAGTCAAAAGATGGAAGGGAAAATTTCCAGAAGATTGAGAATGTAACAGATGGTTTTGTTATCAGTTGCTGCTTACTAAACCACACCAAACTCAGTGGCTTAAAAGAGCAATTTCATTATCTCTCAAGATACTTCAGATTGACAGTGCTCAGCTGGGTGATTCTTCTGATTCACATGATGTCATATGGGGCTGAAGCCACTGGGAGCTTTGACTGGGCTGGAAAATCCAATTAGCTCATTCACATATTTGGTGTCTTAGTGGAGATGACTGGAAAGCTGGGCTCACTTGGGATACCAGTGCATCTCTCTCTCTCTCTCTCTCATCTCAGGGTTTTTCCTTCTCCACACGACTACTAACATGGAAGCTTAGGCTTCCCAAAAGCACAAAAGTGGAATCTGCCAGACCTTGAGGCTTATACCCAGAGCTGGCACATCATCATCACATTCTATTAATTAAAGTGAGTCATGGGACCAGTCCAGATTCAAGGGAGGGGTCTCACAATAATGTCAATACCAGGAATTGTGATCCATTGGTAGCCATCTGTGGTGATTAGCTTACCATAAGAAATTTGTTGATTCAGACTCAAACTTTTTAGAGGGCAGAGAGGAAAGGCTGAGATGGGATTCAGTCAGATTAGGAGATAGAGCAGTACAGGAATGGAAGAGCAGGTTATAATGGATGATGAAGGGACTTGTACTTCCAAAGATTACTGAAATAAAAAGGAATTTGAGGCATGATGCAACTAGTTCTACTAAAGCAGTGATCTCCAAATTTCTTTTTGATTATGCACCCCTAAGTAAAAATTTTTGAACAACTTAATACATTATAATTACATAATTATTAATTATATATATTTAATAATGTTCTACTGTAATGTGTACTTTGTAGAACAACTTAAAATAGAAATTAAGAATGATTAGATAAAAAAGATTAAATAATACTTTTCATATTATTTTATTCTATTTATCAATGGTTCAACAGCCTCCTTGCCCTTTCTGGTGAGAGCAATTTGGTTGACAATTCCTCATCAATTAAAAAAATTTTGTTTTAATACCTTGTGATATAGTGGCTCAGTAGTCTGCTTCTAAGTTCAGTTTATTCCCATGTTGGTTTTAATGGCTATTTTAGCTGAAAGAGCTTTCTCACAAAAATAAGTACAGCCAGATGGAAGAAGTGCACCATTAGCTGTGCCTGCTAAATCATGATACTCATTTTTCAAACCCATCCCCAATTATGCAAAGGGTTTTGTTGAAATTCACTAGCCAACATATATCATACCCAATATCAGTCAGTCATTCTTACAAACTAATCAGAAGTTATTGCATTTTTATATTTTTAAGAAATGGGCTCAAAACCCACTGAAACTACTCATTTTTTAAAGTGAGATTAAAGGAAGATCTTTAAGGAAGATTTGTTAAAAAGTCTTAAAAACTCAATTTCCAAGTTTTTGTGTGCAGATATTAAGAGTTTTACATTTAAATTGTTTTCAACAACAAAATTACATAACAATGGAACATTTCCAAGTATCTATTTTAAAAATGCTCTCTCCTTAGCCCAAATGTCTTTTGAGCAGCAGTTACTTTCTCCTTCATTATTAAAAATGTCACCTTTACCTTGAAGAAACTGATTAAGAGTATTATTTTTTCAAAAATATCTGACTGTCACTTGCGTTCATAGAAAAAGTTAGCAAATTGGGCACACTTGTCAAGTTTACTTGACAAGATGTTATTCAGCTTTTAGTTGGACAGTCCTTTCTCGAAGAAAACCAGTATACTGGTTACTGTGTGGTAAAAAGATTTTCATGGTCAGCCCTTGCTTATTACAAGCCTCCACTATTATTTTAAAGATCTTATTTTATTAAAAAGTTAATCACATTGACAACATTCTGTGTAGCACACGAACCATGGTACAGTATCATACATAGAAAGGAAATCAATTCATAGCATCTTGATGCTATGTATTTGCCTTGTGGAGCAAGTGAGGACAGGAGTGTCAGTCAGTACATTGAGTATTAGAAAAGCATAAGTCCCTTCATATTTTTTAGATACAAAATAAAGGTGTCAAGTCTAATATTTTACTCTTGCTCCCCATTGTTTTGTTTTGCACATTTCATTTTGGAAACCATACTCTTTGAGTAGGATGAAGAGGAGAGACATTTGGTTTGGCAGCATGGTCCTAAGCAAAACAGTAAAACTGGGACTTTGGGGTGACTGCTCCTTCTGACAACACTCAGTATAGTAAAGACTTCATGCTAAAACATCCCACTGCAGTACAATTATTAAGCACCAACTACATGCAGACAATGGTTATAACAATGACTTTTACATTGGAAGACAGGTGATCCAACTTTTGGTCTTCAGGTACGTATTATATACATTTATAAATTCACTCATTCACTTAATATATTTTCCATAACTTTTGGCACATATTTTAGAAGTGAGGTAATATTGATATGAGTTTCAAGGATTTACCAAAGATTACACTTACTGTGGGTGGTGAAGATTAAGCTATATGCTTAAGGTATTTTCTATCTAAAATACTTCCTTTAAGAAGCTCTTCAGTTACTAAGATGGAATTTAATCAGGCATAAAATGCTAAAAACAAAAACAAAATACAAAAGTTCCCCCCAAACAAAAAGCACAACAGGACTTGTACTATCAGGGAAAAGCACGAACATTCAGATGCCAGAGTTGGGTAGCAGAGTATGCTGCGTTCAGAAATGACTTGGGGTCGGGGGGCAGGTGGTTTGCAGCAGCAGAGGAATCAGTCAAAGGAAGGAAGTCATTGGAAACACTTGTCTTCTTAGAACAAATAAGCATACTGGGTGAGTGCCTCACAGGCAAATCCTAGAATTTCTTCCAATAGCAACATAGGAAAAGGATATCTTATTGGTTGTTTGGGAATGATTATAGTGTAGACATTGGATGTAGGAGTCTGGAACACAGTGGAGGAGAGGTCATGCTCTGCTTTTCCTCTTAGCTCAGACCTCCTTCTCCTCTGCCCACCTCTCAGCGTGAGGTGGGCCCTCTTCTCTTCCCTTCTTTCTCTTCCTTTCTCTCCTTTACACACTATCCCCGCTTGACACTGAGTTCCAGATCTGTATATCCAGCTACCTACCATACTTCTTCTTGCTTGTCTTATAAACATTTCAAATTTGATATAGCCAAAAAAGAAATTTCAATCATCCTTTCTTCTCCAATCTGCTTCTTTCCTAATCTTTACCATCTCATTTTGTTTAAACCAAAAACCTAGAACTCATCGTTTACTATTCGCTTGCACTCTGTGTTCCTTACCACCTGCCCCCACCTCCCCACCCCAATCCATCTGATTCTTCTTCTTTCAAAACATAGATTTCACATCTGTCCACTTCTATCTCTGTTACACAACCCTGGTCCAAACCACCAAAGAAGATGGTCCAAACCATCTTCTCATGCCTAGATTTCTCTAAGCGTCTCTGACTTTTTCTCTTGCCCCCTTACAATCTAATTTCTACACAGCAGCTGGAGTCATCATTATATAAAATGTAAATCAGATCCATCACTCCCCTGCTAAAACCCCCCAAACTTCCTACCTCACTTAGAAGAAAGCCCAAACTCCTTACCCTGGCTTACAAGGCCTCATGTAATCTATCCTGCTTGCATCTTTGTCATCATTTTAAACCCTTTTCCCCCTTACACTGCCTTTCTTTCTGTTTCCTAAAAATGCCAAGCTCATTCCTGCCTCAGAGCCATTGAACCAGATATTCCCACAGCCAGGAATGCTTTCTCCATAACTGCTTCCTTCTTGTCATTCAGGTCACAGCTCAATTATTATAGAGGAACTCAGTTGCCTCACCTCTATAATGTACGGAAACCGACAAATCTAAAGTAATCAGTTACTCCATCATATCACTGTTTTATTTTCTTTATAGCCTCATTGTTATCTGATATTTTCTTGTTTTATTTGTTTGTTTTCTCCCTGTATTAGAATGTAACAATAGTAACAATAAGGATTTTTATCTTTTTTGTGAACTGTCACTGTTAGAACAATGTCTAGAATGATTTTCTTTTAAACATCAATTGCATGCTCCAATTTAGTGCCCTGGAAGACAGCTTTAAAGATAGAGTATCACAAGCCTCATTAAAAGTGTCTCATATCTAATGCTGTTTAATGGGAGATGGGTCATATCCAGCAACAGTTGTTTGGTAGCGGGGAAGGATGTCTAATGGAACAGCTGTTTTCAAAAGAATCTTAAGAGCTTTAGACTTCTAATTCAGGGAGATGAATGAATAGACTCAAGGAGCTCTTCTGAGCATGTGCTATGCTGGTGACAGTGATAGGATTATACAGGAGATAAGACTGTGGAAGAGAGCCAACTCATTTGTCCAGCTGATTGTACTATGAGCGGTTGGGGGAATAGAACACAGAGATAATATTAAAATAGAAATCACAGGAGAAATACAAGTTACAGATGGATAGAATCCAAATCAATTGCACAAACAGAGATCAGTTACTATAAAACATGATTCAGGCCTTCAAGGAAATTTACAATATAAAAGTGGAAGTGAATATATACATAGTTAAATGGAATCCAAAATTCAGCTTGGACTAGCCTCAGGCACACCTTCAAACCAGGCCACTCAGTTTTAGCCTTTAAATAAACCCAACTGTGAGAGAATTGCGTAGAAATAAAGCCTTACTAAAGATTTAATGAGAAAACAGAAGGAGTCATATAGCAAAATAGCCTAAAACTCTGCTCTTTCTCTTTCTTACAACTGCCTTATTCCTTCCTCAGAATCTCCTCAGCAGCCTTTCTAATCACTTAGTCCTCTTTTTCCCCTTCCCCCTTCTCTAGCCAGCTTGCATCGTATCCTCAGCAAACCAAAATCTAATTGTCAGCCAAACTCTGACCACCTATTGTTTCTCAAACGAACTTAGGATGGTCGGCATAGGGGTGTGGTTGGGGAAAATGACTCAACTCTTATGCCACCGATATGTCTGGAAAATGGAAAATAATTCAATATTATTAGAGTTTAAGTTTCACAATGGGGTTTAGTTGGAAATAAATTTGAAAAGGTAACTCAGAGCATGATTAGCCTTGAATGTCACCCCAAACATTTTTATTTTGGAGGTCAATAGGGAATTTTGAAGATTTTTAAACAGAGACGTTTCATGACCAGATTTGTATTATAATAAGATAAGCCTGGGAACAATATGAGGGATGAATTAGAAAAATAGTCCACCAAAGATAGGAACAATTTGCAACGATTTTAAAGTTATTCAATGACGAAGTTATAAAATACAGTAATGGAAATGACATGGAGAAGATGATTTCTAAATATATTTAAAATTCAAGAATCTTCAGAATTTTAAGTTTGATTAGATGTAGAAGGTGGAGAGGGTTCTCTTGTTTCTAGCTTTGGCAACCAGTAGGCGAATGATGCAATTAACTGAGTTAGGGAGTACAGACAATGAATAGCTGCTCTATCTTTGTGTGTATTTTATGATTTGTTTTTGTGGGCAGAGATAATGATTTAGACGTCAAACCAGACAAGTGTGAGCAGGAAAGCAACACACCCACATTAAGATGTACAGCATTTAGAAATGCATGTGTGAGGTTTAAAGGAAAGGTCAAAGTAAGATGAAATTAGCTGTACAGAATGATGATGAAAGCTATGGAAGCAGATAAGTGATGCATGAGCAAGTGTGAAGCTAGGAGAAAATAGTGCTAAGAACATGTACATAAGGAAGTATTACATTTAAGATATTTGTGGGAAAATAGGAACAGATAAACAGATTGACCAAGAGTTGTCAGAAGGAGAAGGACTGTTGATAAAAAGAAGACCATTATTTTTGAAAAAGTGAGAACTTAGGATAAAGAATTAGGATATATGATGTACAAGTAGTTGTGGAATTCTGATATAGCATAGGTTTTAAAAAATATTTTTTCATACCTTTATTTTTAAAAAAATAAGTGTATTTATTTATTTTTGGCTGTGTTGGGCCTTCGTTGCTGCACGCAGGCTTTCTCTAGTTGTGGCAAGTGGGGGCTACTCTTTGTTGTGGTGCGTGGGCTTCTCATTGCGGTGGCTTCTCTTGTTATGGAGCACAGGCTCTAGGCACGCGGGCTTCAGCAGTTGTGGCACGCAGGCTCAGTAGTTGTGGTGCACGGGCTCTAGAGCGCAGGCTCAGTAGCTGTGGTGCACGGGCTTAGTTGCTCCGTGCCATGTGGAATCTTCCCAGACCAGGGCTCGAACCCATGTTCCCTCCATTGGCAGGCGGATTCTTAACCACTGTGCCACCAGGGAACTCCTACCATAGGTTTTGAATCACAAAGTTTTTAAACTGTTAAAACATGATAAACTGTTCACAGTTATAAGCCTGATTATAAGGAAGTAGGGGCAGAGGTGATAAAGGGGGATGAGGGAGAAGCTTCAGCCATCATGTTGAAATAGAAAGAATTCCCATTTTCAGGGCCTTCTTGTATAAGTCTAGAAAACTAAATTAGACCTCTCTGCTTTCTCCATATATTCTTTTTTTTTAAAAAAAAATTTGTATTAAAGTATAGTTGATTTACAATATTGTGTAAGTTTCAGGTATACAGCACACGTACATATTCTTTTTCAGATTCCTTTCCCCTATTGGTTATTTATACATATATGTGTGTGTGTGTGTGTGTGTGTGTATATATATATATATATATAAAACATCTTCTTTATCCATTCATCTGTCAATGGACATTATTTAGGTTGCTTCTATGTTTTGGCTATTGTAAATAGTGCTACAATGAACACTGGGGTGCATGTTTTTTTTAATAAATTTATTTATTTATTTATTTATTTATTTATTTATTTATTTATTTATGGCTGTGTTGGGTCTTTGTTGCTGCGTGCAGGCTTTCTCTAGTTGTGGCGAGTGGGGGCTACTCTTTGTTGCAGTGCATGGGCTTCTCATTGCGGTGGCTTCTCTTGTTGCGGAGCATGGGCTCTAGGGGCGCAGGCTTCAGTAGTTGTGGTGCGCGGGCTCAGTAGATGTGGCTTTTGGGCTCTAGAGCGCAGTCTCAGTAGTTGTGGAGCATGGGCTTAATTGCTACGCAGCACATGGGATCTTCCAAGACCAGGGCTCGAACCCATGTCCCCTACATTGGCAAGCGGATTCTTAACCACTGTGCCACCAGGGAAGTTCCTGCATGTATATTTTTGAATTATGGTTTTCTTCAGATACATGCCTAGAAGTGAGATTGCAGGATCATATGGTAGCTCTATTTTTAGTTTTTTAAGGAACAGCCATACTGTTCTCCCTAGTGGCTGCACCAATTTACATTCCCATCAACAGTATAGGAGGGTTCCCTTTTCTCTACACCCTCTGCAGCTTTTATTATTTGTAGACTTTTTGATGATGGCCATTCTGACCAGTGTAAGGTGATACCTCATTGTAGTTTTGATTTGCATTTCTCTAATAATGAGTGATGTAGAGCATCTTTTCATGTGCCTGTTGGCCATCTGTATGTCTTCTTTGAAGAAATGTCTATTTAGGTCTTTTGCCCATTTTTTGATTGGGTTGTTTTTGGTTTTTTGATATTTTGAGGTATATGAGCTGTTTGTATATTTTGGAAATTAATCCCTTGCTGGTAGCATCATTTTCAAATATTTTCTCCCATTCTGTAGGTTGTCTTTTCATTTTGTTGATGGTTTCCTTTTCTGTGCAAAAGCTTTTAAGCCTAATTGGGTCCATTTGTTTATTTTTGCATTTATTTCGTTTGCTTTAGGAGACAGACCCAAAGAAATGTTGCTATGATTTATTTCAAAAAGTCTTCTGCCTATGTTTTCCTTTAGGAGTTTTATGGTTTCCAGTCTTACATTTAGGTCTTTAATCCATTTTGAGTTTATTTTTGTATATGGTGTTAGCGAGTGTTCTAATTTCATTGTTTTACATGTAGCTGTCCAGTTTTCTCAGTACCACTTATTAAAGAGACTGTCTTTTCTCCATTGTGTATCCTTGCCTCCTTTGTCATAGATTAGTTTACCATAGGTGCCTGGGTTTATCTCTGGGCTTTCTATCCTTTTCCACTGATCTATATTTCTGTTTTTGTGCTAGTACCAGATTGTCTTGATTACTGTAGCTTTGTAGTATAGTCTGAAGTAAGGGTGTCTGATTCCTCCAGCTCCATTTTTCTTTTTCAAGATTGCTTTGGCTATTCAGGGTCTTTTGTGTTTCCATGCAAATTAAAATATATTTTTGTTCTAGTTCTGTGAAAAATGTCATTGGTAATTTGATAGGGATTGCACTGAATTTGTAGACTGCCTTGGGTAGTATCATCATCTTGACAATATTGATTCTTCCAATCCAAGGACATGATCTATCTTTCCATCTGTTTTTGTCTTCTTTGATTTCTTTCATCAGCATCTTATAGTTTTTGTAGTACAGAATCTTTTGCCTCTTTAGGTAGGTTTATTCCTAGGTATTTTATTCTCTTTGATGCAGTGGTAAATGGGATTGTTTTCTTAATTTCCCTTTCTGATCTTTCATTGTTAGTGTATAGAAATGCAACAGATTTCTGTGTATTACTTTTGTATCCTGCAACTTTACCAAATTCATTGATGAGTTTGAGTAGTTTTCTAGTAGTTTTTTTCTGATAGCATCTTTAGGATTTTCTATGTATAGCATCATGTCATCTGCAAACCATGACAGGTTTACTTCTTTTCCAATTTGGATCCCTTTTATTTCTTTTTCTTCTCTGATTGCCACGGCTAGGACTTCCAAGACTATGTTGAATAAAACTGGTGAGAGTGGACATCCTTGTCTTGTTCCTGATCTTAGAGGAAATGCTTTCAGTTTTTCACCATTGAGTATGATATTAGCTGTGGGTTTGTCATATATGGCCTTTATTATGATTAGGTATGTTCCCTTTTTTTTGAAGTGAAAATTAAATTTTATTTATTTAATTATGGAGGGGGAAGTTAACAATAGTAATTTGGTTAAAAAGCTTATATTCTTGATCAGGGGTTAGCAAACTTTTTCTGTAAAGGGCCAGATTGTAAATATTTTAAGCTCTTTGTGGGCCACACTATTTCTGTCCCAACTACTCAACTTCACCATTGTAGAATAAAAGCAGCCATAGACAATACATGAAAAGAATGGGCATGAGTGTGATCCAATAAAATTTTATTTACAAAACTGATGAGGGGCTGGATTTGGTCCATAGGCTATAGTTCTTTTACCCCAGTTTCTGATCAGTCATGCAAGTGAGATTGATACCTGGTTAGGGTGGGCATATTTGATCTTGGTGTAAGTATGAACTATAAATCTCTCACAGAGCTAGTCCAGTTTTGTCCAGGTGAAAATCACTTTTATCTTCATATCTTGATCTAGGTGTGGTAAACATCAACCTGGTGATCTTTGAAGATCCAAAAAATGAGGGGGTATTGTGAAACCAGCAAGGGCACTTTTGGTTTTGTTGAGGTAGAGACCTTCATGATTAACTGAATACCCACAGGACTTTTGATATTCCTTGGAATCTTGACAACTGCATGCAGTTTTTGCACCTCCTTCATTATCTTTTTACTCTCCAGTTTAATTGATCAATATATGTTAACAAATAGACAAATACCATGATATGTTTTAGTTAGAAGAAAATTACCTGTCTTATTTGTTTGTATTAATCCACAATTTGCTTACATGCCGTTATTAATCACTACAATTAAAATGGGCTGAAAACACTCAAGATGAGTTACTATTACTTTCTCGCTATTTAATCAACATTTTCCTGTGTGCTTTATTCAATTAGGCTCTCTCCTTTAGTCATAGTTAAAAATACAATATGTGTTCATTCATTCATTCATTGAAATCTCATTGAGTGCCATGTGTGAAGCACAATGCAATGTGCTGTAAATACAAAGATAATCCTGTTTAATCTTTGCCCTTGAAATGCTCTCTGGCAAGCCATAATAGAGCTTCCAGAGGGAGGGAGTGGTCAACAGTACCAAATATGGCACAAAGGTCAATCATGAGAAGAGAACATAGGCCACTGTATTTAGCGGTAAAGAAACACAGAGAGAGACATTTCTATAGAGTGTCAGTTTAAGTGCACATACTCTTGGATCCCTCAAACTCTTCCTATGCTACAATGCTCAGATTCCTAACAATACAGCCCAAGGGCACAGTCTTTGTTCCTCCCCAGAGGCTATATGATAAACTCTAATTTCCAGATGGATTGTACCTCAGAGCTATATTAGTTAGGATACCAGCTTTGCTAGGCATCAGCAGGAAAGGATTTTAGTAAAGGATATTGGATACCTCTCAAAATTTCTGGAAAGAAAGGAGAATCAATCATGGAAGCTACACAAATAGGAACTCAGTCGGGGAGTCTTGTAAAGACACATTGCCTAGACACTGCATTTTTTAAGACTATTTTTTAGAGGAGTTTTAGGTTTACAACAAAATTGAGAGGAAGATACAGAGATTTCTTACATACCTTTTTCCCCACACATGCATAGCCTCCCCCATTGTCAACATCACTCACCAGAATGGATCATTCTTATTTTTTTTACCGAGGATGAACCTACATTGTCACATCATAATCACCCAAAGTCCACAGTGTAACTTAAGGTTCATTCTTGTTGTTGTACATTCTATGGGTTTGGACAAATGTATAATGTATGTATAATGTATAATGACAAACAGTCATCATTATAAAATCATAGAGTATTTTCATTACTCTAAAAATCCTCTGTGCTTTGCATATTCATCTCTGCCCTCTCTGACTTCTGGCAATCCCTGAACTTTTATTGTCTCCATATTTCTGCCTTTTCAAAAAGGTCATATAATTGGAAATATACAGTATGTATCCTTTTCAGATTGTTTTCTTTCACTTAGTAATACGCATTTAATGGCCCTATGTGTCTTTTCATAGCTTAATAGCTCATTTCTTTTTAGTGCTGAATAATATTCCATTGTCTGAATGTACCATAGTTTGTTCATTTGCCTAATGAAATACATCTTTGTTGCTTCCAAGATTTGGCAACTATGAATAAAGCTGCTATAAACACCTATGTGTAGGTTGTTGTGTGTATATAAGTTTTCAACTCCTTTGGATGAATACCAAGGATCACAATGACTGGATTATTGGTATGAATATGTGTAGCTTTGTAAGAAATTGCCAAAATCCCAAAAGTCTTCCAAAATGGCTGTAACATTTTGCATTCCTAGCAGTGATATATGAGAGTTCCTGTTGCTCCACATCGTTTCCAGCATTTGGTATAATCAGTGTTTTGGGTTTTGGCCATTCTAATAGGTATATAATGGTATCTCATTATTGTTTTAACTTGCAATTCTCTAGTGGCATATGATGTGGAGCATCCTTTCATAGGAATTTGTCATCTATATATCTTTTTTTTTTTTTTTTTTTTTTGGTGGTACATGGGCCTCTCACTGTTGTGGCCTCTCTCGTTGTGGAGCACAGGCTCCGGACGTGCAGGCTCAGCGGCCATGGCTCACGGACCCAGCCGCTCTGCGGCATGTGGGATCTTCCCGTACTGGGGCACAAACCTGTGTCCCGTGCATCGGCAGGCGGACTCTCAACCACTGTGCCACCAGGGAAGCCCTGTATATTTTCTTTGATTAGTGTCTGTTCAGATCTTTGGCCCATGTTTTAATCAGGTTATTACTAAGTTTTAAGAGTCCTTTGTGTATTTTGGATAATAGTCTGTTATCACATGTGTCTTTTGCAAATATTTTCTCCAAGCCTGCGTTTTTTTCTTCTCATTCTCTTGAATTGTTCTTTTTTTGTGTGTTTTGAAATTTGACTTTTTCCAAATCTTATATCACTAAAATAACTTTCTTTGGCTAGTATTTACATAAGATATCTTTATCTTTTATTTTCAGCTTTTGTGTGTGGTCTTTTAGTTTAGTGCATTGCTAGCAACATAGAGCAAGATTTGTTGCTTTATCCAACCTAATAATCTCACTATTACTATTACTATTTCTGGTATATCTGCAATGACTTTAACAGTCTTATTTTATATTTTATGCCTACCATTCTTTTTCTATTGCTTAATTTTTTTTTTCTGCCTTCTCTTGGTCCAAAAGTTTTCTATTCTCCACTTTTTGTCTGCTGAGTCATTTATTACTGATTATATATTTTGTCTATTAGTTATAATCCTTATTTTTTCAGCATTATATTTAACTATAAATATTTCTTACAGATTTTAAGTTATCTGGTGTTTTTATTTTTCAAACGTAAAATGATCTTAGTATGCTTCAGTTATCCATTATTGTACTCTCCAATCTCATGACTGTTTGACTTTTTTAATACAAAAGTAGTTTTTTTTAATAGTCAGTACTAACTTTAGTTTCACTAATTTAAAAAAAATATGGAATGCTTCATGAATTTGTGTGTCATCCTTGTGCAGGAGCCATGCTAATCTTCTCTGTATTGTTCCAATTTTAGTATATGTGTTGCTGAAGTGAGCACTTCATTAATATTTTTAATTGTAGTTGATTTACAATATTGTATTAGTTTCAGGTGTACAGCAAAGTGATTCACTTATATATATATATATATATATATATATATATATATATTTCAGATTATTTTCCATTATGGGTTATTACAAGATATTGAATATTGTTCCCTGTGTTATATACTAAATCCTTGTTGCTTACCTATTTTATTTATAGTAGTGTGTATCTGTTCATCCCATATTCCTAACTTATCCCTTTCTCTCCCCCTTTCCCCTTTGGCAACCATCAGTTTGTTAATTTCTAATACACCGTTTTAAAAAGTTTCATGCATCTTCTGGTTTATTTTACTTTTTGCTGAAAGACATCCTTCACTATTTTTTTCACTGACAGTCCATAAGTAGTATTCTCTCTCAGTCTTTGTGTATCTGAAAATGTAATTATTTTGTTTTATTCTTGAATGATAGTTTGACTGTATATAAAATTTTAGATTAACAATTATTCTTTTCCTCAGTGCTTTAAAGCTATCATTCCATTGCCTCTGTTGCCTATTATTATTGATAAGAGGCCTGCTATAGGTTAAAATGTGTTCCTCTTCTCTCTCTGGTAGCTTTTAATATATTTTCTTTTTTCTTTTTTAAAAATTCAGGTTCATTGAGGTATATTTTACACACAATGAAATCTTTTTATGTGTACAGCTCAGTAATATAGAACATTTTCATTAAACCCAAAAGTTTTTTCATGCCCCTTGTTATGCAACCCCTCCCCCATCTCCGATCTCTGACAATGATCTGATTACTGTCTCTATGAATTTGTCTTTCAGAATGTTACATAAATGGAATTCTACAGAATTTTTATTTGATTTCTATCACTTAGTATGATGGGTTTTGGAGGTTCATTTATATTATTTCATGTACTAGTACTTTGTGTCTTTTTATTGCTGAGTTGTATTCCACTGTATGGATGTTTTGCAATTTGTTTATTCATTCACCATTCACCAGTTGATGAATATTTGAGTTGTTTCCAGTTTGGGGGCTATTATAAATAGATCTTCTATAAACATTCTCCTATAAAAAATTTGTATCAACATATGCTTTTATTTCTCTTAGGTTAATATTTAGGAATGTGATTGCTGGTTCATACAAGAAGTGTTTGTTTTACTTCATAAAAAATTGCAAAGGTATTTTCCAAAGTGGTTGTCCAATTTTACATTCCTACTAACAATGTAGGAGAGTTCTATTTGCTTCTTTTTTTCAGTTCCTTTTTTACCTAATTATATTTTCATTTTTATTATTTATTTATCTTTATTTGTTATTGGCCACACTGCAGCATGTGGGATCTTAGTTCCCAGACCAGGGATCAAACCCATGCCCCCTGCAGTGGAAGCATGGAGTCTTAAGCACTGGACCACCAGGGAAGTCCCTTTTATTTTTTTAAATTTATTTTTATTTATATCTCTTTCTTTTAAATAAATCTCTTTGTCCCAAAGTTGTATTTTGGGCTGAATATCTCAATATTATCTTTAAGTTTGCTAATTCTCTCTTTGTATCCATTAATACTATCTAGAGTTTTATTTCATTTATTGAGTTTTTAAAATCTCAATAGCTTTATTTTTAATTTCTATAAATTCTACAATTCTCATATTTATCTTTTTTCTTCTTTTATTTTTCTGTTTCAAATTTCTTTTTATTTTTTAAAAGCAAATTATGTCTTCATTTATATCAATGAACTTGCTAAATATTTATTTTAATGTCTTCGTTAGACTATACTCTAATTTCATCTGGGATGGATTCCTCTGTTGAGTTTATTGCTGTTGTTCTTGGAAATATATATATTTTGAACTTTTACTTTGAATTTCTCTCTTACTTTCTCTACCTCTGTGCTCACCCCTGCTTCTCTTGTGGTTGTATTGTTGCTTCTGCCCAGATCCTCAAGCCAAAATCAGGTTTTATAATATTAGTTTGGAGTCCTCGCTACCTGTTGATTTGGCAATATTGCGGATTTGTTCATCAAGCCAGCTAATGACTTGCTTTTCTTCACATTCGAGGAGCTGTGTCTACTGTTTTCTTTGCCTAGGCCTGAAGCTCCGTATATACTATACAAAGCAGCAGATACAACAGTGGTTTTCCATTTGCCTTTTTGGAGGTGAGCTCCACCCCAAGTCTAGCTTGGATCAGTGGATGTGGTTGCAGTCCTCCACCTTGCATTGCATATTTTTTGTCCCTGTTAGCCTTCAGAAAGCAAATTCCAGCCACTAATTCTTATTTTTGGATTTAGAGTCCAGCAGAGCTTGTGACGTTTCTCTTCTGCTTCTTATCCATGGAGATTTATCTTACATTTGAGCCTGACAGGTCTTTTTTGGCTTTCTCTCTTAAATTATACAATTTCTCTCTTAAATTATACAATAATTTATACAATATATGTTACTGATTTTTTTTGTGTGCTGGGTGGGCACATGAAAACCTGAACTTACAGTGTCATCTTGACTGTAAATCTCTCAACACTTTTTTTTTTTTTTTTTGCGGTACGCGGGCATATCACTGTTGTGGCCTCTCCCGTTGCGGAGCACAGGCTCCGGACGCGCAGGCTCAGCGGCCATGGCTCACGGGCCCAGCCGCTCCGCGGCATGTGGGATCTTCCAGAACCGGGGCACGAACCCGTGTCCCCTGCATCGGCAGGCGGACTCTCAACCACTGCGCCACCAGGGAAGCCCTCTCAACACTCTTTTAAAGCCTAATACTTCATACCCGCTCTACACCAGAAAAAGATACGATGAGAAAAACAACACATTAGATTCTCTCTGCTTAAACTCTGCTTTTCACTGATATGAGAAGTTGTTCTGTCCAACCTTTGTGTGGAAAGGAAATTATACACTGGGTTGCATAACCTTCTCATAAGTTTCATAGCTTCTCGTAAGTAAAAGCTTTATTTTATGGTACCATTATTGTGATCACTCATTTGTGTGGCTCTAGAAATTCCAAAAATATCAGGTACATCCATAAAAAATTATACTCTGAAGTTAAAAGAACTTATTATCCAGTTCTTAGGGTAATCTGCCGTAACTCTCCACAGTACTGTTGGACTGCATGGTAGTTACCTACTATCTTTTATTCATTTTATTTATAGTAGTACAGCCCTTCAATTGTTTGTGCTACATTTTTGTTTTAATTTTTCCTTATTCCTGTATTAATTTTCATTATTTGTAAATATAAGTGGCTTAGCCCTTAGGCCTAAAAATAAGAAGACCTTTATATTAACCAAGATTTTCCATTAATTAGAAAATTAGTGTCACTTTAACTCTTTATTTCCTTGTTTGTAAAATCAGGCATATTAATTTTTTATTGCTGCTATAACAAATTACCACAAACATATTGGTTTACAACAACACAAAGTTATTTTCTTATAGTACTGGAGGTCTGAAGTCCAAAATGGGTCTTACTGGGCTAAAGTCAAGCTGCTAGCAGGAATGCATTCCTTCCGGAGGCTCTAGGGGAGAATCCATTTCCTTGCCTTTTCCTTCTTCTGGAAGCTGCCTGCATTGTTTGTGGCCCCTTCCTCCATCTTCAAAGCCAGCAGCATAGCATCTTCAAATCTCTCTCTGATTCTAACTCTTCTGCTTCCCTCTTCTACTCCTAAGTACCTTGTGATTACACTGGGCCCACCTAGATAATGCAGGATAACCACCACACTACAAATCCATCTGATTAGCAACTTTAATTCTATCTGCAACCTTATTCCTTAATTCCCTTTTGCCATGTAACCTAATTTATTCACAAGTTTTGGGAATTAGGACATGGACAGCTTTGGTGGGTCGTTATTTTGTCTACCTTAATATTAGGTAACATATGAGTTCTTCCTGTTCTATCGAGGATTCTAAATTTTTTAAGTACTCTGTCAGACATATTAGTGCAAAAAATAGTATATAAGTACTGAATAATGCATAAGAATATATATTTTTTATTCTTTTTTTTTTTTTTTTGGCTGCGTTGGGTCTTTGTTGCTAAATGCAGGCTTTCTCTAGTTGCGGCGAGTGGGGGCTACTCTTCGTTGCTGTGTGCAGGCTTCTCATTGCGGTGGCTTCTCTTGTTGCAAAGTGCAGACTCTAGGTGCGCAGGCTTCAGTGGTTGTGACATGTGGGCTCAGCAGTTGTGGCTCATGGGCTCTAGAGCGCAGGCTCAGTAGTTGTGGCATAAGGGCTAAGTTGCTCCGCAGCATGTGGGATCTTCCCAGACCAGGGATCAAACCCGTGTCCTGCATTGGCAGGTAGATTCTTAACCACTGCACCACCAGGGAAGTCCATGCAGAAGAATTTTACCTATGGAACAAGTTTTTATGTCTTGCTAAATTCACAGAACTATTTTTTCCATTGGATACATTAAAATATAAAAAAAATTAACAGTGATTACTTTCTACAAGTAATTCAGAAGATATCCTAATTATCATATATTATCATTTTAAACTATAAACTGAGATTAGGGTGAGGATCATTTATACTTTCAAAAATCTACTTAAAATTAAAAATTAAAAAGTTTTTTTTCCATGTTAACTAGTCAATAAGAATATTATCACAATGGTTTGGTAGGTACTCAAGAATTAAAATTTGGTAAAATGATTTTAATTAAGTTCTCTCTACCTCATTTGCAACTTGCTTTTTTTTTTATGCAGTGGCAAAATGCAAATGTTTCTCATAGAAACTTTCATATTCATATTCATGAAAATATTCTCAATCCCATGGGATTTATCATGAACCTTAAGCTTGCCTTATTATTTTTCAGGTCAGTGTAACCAAAGAGGGAGCTTTTTAAATAATACCATGCTTTTGGTATGGGGGGGGGGGGTTAGTTTCATTTCTTTTAAGTCCAATGCTATTATAAAAGCAATACTTTTATTAAAAACCAAGACAAAATAACTATAACTTTCAATTTTCCTGTAATGAATATATTCTTGAAAGTAATTACTGAAGTCCCCAGAGAGAATGGTTTAAAGTGATAATGTGAAATAATTTTACTTTCATGATCCTATATTGCTCTTTTAGCATTAACATTTTGGTTTAAAGTCTTGAACACAATTCATTTGCTATGCTTGTTGTGTAGATGTCCTTTTCCCTGGAGGATTTTTTAGAATATTGCATCAGCTTGTGTTTTCCAGGTTCTCATTTCTGAATTTGCAAAGAGGCTCCCAAAGAGATTATAGCTAAGTGAGACTTCATTATTTATATATATTTTGTTTGAATATATACCCAAGGATTTGAATCTATCATCAGCTCTTTTCTGACCCCAATTATTAAGATAGTTCAATATTTCCACAGTCATCATTGTAACTGAAATAGAAATAATATTGTTTTAAAAGGCACACCTAACATCAGAAATGCAACTGATTTAGTCTTCATTGGAACTGTAATTAAAACATAATAATAATGTGTGCATATACATTATATTATTTCTATTTGTTTAAAATAGTTGGTGTATTTTGGTACTTAATTTTTTACAGTGTTCTAGTTAGACATCAGCACAAATGAATTACTCTCCTATAGATACTCCGTACACACTATCTTCTTTTTTTTTCTGTCTTAGTTTGCGCCACGCAGCATGTGGGGTCTTAGTTCCCTGACCAGGGGTCAAACTCATGCCCCCTGCAGTAGAAGCGTGGAGTCTTAACCACTGGACTGCCAGGGAAGCCCCCATAGACACTATCTTCTACATAGAGATGCCTGTGTCTACAGTATTCAAATTGTCAATGATGACAGTAACATGGTATATTACAGAGGCAAAACTGCCCTCTTCATCTCTGGAAGCACCTCTATTTAATTAATTAAGATTTCATATACTTTCTAATTACCTAGCTTTAACAGAGCTACCATGTGTTTGGAGAATGATTGGGGCTTTATGAATTCATGATCTTTTAGAACTGAGAAGATGTCTTTAAAAGATAGATGTTAAAATTTTTATTTGCACTGTATTATAATATTCTAGATTTGTTCTATTAAAGGAAAGTAGGGGGCTTCCCTGGTGGCGCAGTGGTTGAGAGTCCGCCTGCCGATGCAGGGGACACGGGTTCGTGCCCCGGTCCAGGAAGATCCCACATGCCACGGAGCGGCTGGGCCCGTGAGCCATGGCCGCTGAGCCTGCGCGTCCGGAGCCGGTGCTCCGCAGCGGGAGAGGCCACAACAGTGAGAGGCCCGCGTACCGCAAAAAAAAAAAAAAAAAAAAAAAAAAAAAGAAAGTAGGGTGTGTGTGTGTGTGTGTGTGTGGTTTGGGTCTGGGGCAACTTTCAGAAGTTCACGTAAACACTGATTTTTCAAATTGTGAGTTAGAAAGTGTAGTGACTTACATTAAAATTACATTTAAAACAGTTTTGCAGCGAAAATTGTAAAACATGGAAAATCTTCCACATTTTCCCTGTATTGATGCCATGACTCTGGCCAAGTCAATACTGACTGAAGAGAAATGTTATGAACATCAGATGGCCAGATTTTAAGTAGAAACTTATTTCATCCACAGAGTCTTATAACTCATCAAAGTTTATGTTACACCTCCCCTTTCTATTCTGATTATAACAGAAACTTTGTCTCACTTGAGAGACTGCTGCAACAGCATTTCTTCACAGGTGTGAGGATTCCCTTGGGATTGATTCCCTTTGGGGGTCTAGGGAGTGTCAGGTGATCTTCTCACTGTTCCTGTGTGCTGCCACAAACACTCACAAGGATTCTGGCCGAGGACCTGTTTGATTTTTCTGAAGCAGCTTCCGTGTGCGCTGCCCATATGAATCGGGAAAGTGAAGGTGGAGTTTTCTGGGGATGGTGGGAGAGGTGATTTTGAGAGTCAGGTAGACATCCCCAAGTGTACCTGACAATTATCTGCCAGAGGGACAAAGGTGTGAGAAGCCAGCTCCACATATGACTATGAGACTTCAAAAAGTTGCTCTCACAGCTCCAACCCAAAGTTAAGAGGCGTTTGGCAAGAAAAAGTCAGATTTGGATCAGGAAAAGTGAGTTATTTTATTTTTCCCCAATGAGTTTAGTTGTGGGTATTCTCACATGAAAGCCATGATGGGTAATAAAGGTTGCAAGGCTGGCTCAGAGACCGCAAGAAGACAATAGCTAAGGAAATAGTACAATAGGTCATCTCAATAATTCTCAACCAGTGTCACACTCTGGCAATGCAGAGTGATGTAAAGCATGGTTAAGAAGCTGGAGGGCATAAAGATTGCTAGAGCCTCTCTGGCAGGAATGGCGAGCATCTCCCTACTGCCCAGACTAATTAGGTCAACTTTTCACTGGATGCCAAACCCTTTGGTATATTTATCACACCTGCACGAACTATAATTATATGATTATGTGTGTAATTATTAGTTGAAAAGTCTTTTTCTCTCATTAGATAGTAAATTTCTTGAGGGCAGAGAGCACGACTGTCTTACTGCTACAAATCCAGTGACGGGCACATAGTTGGTAGTCAATACTTATTTGTTGAATGAACTAATGGTAGTAAATTGGGTGAAAGCAAAAAATGTCTTGCAGCTTCTTCAGGCTGTATATTCATGAAATGAAATTTAATTTAGCTTCTACCCTTTGTGCTTCCAATCTGGTTCTCTCCTGTATTCATTAACATGGCTAATGGCATTATCACTTACCTGATCTCCCAAATTAGAAAGCTCAGAGCCATTCTGTATTTCTCTCTCTTCCCCAATCTATGTATAATTGACCTTCAAATTTTTTCATTTTGCTTTGGACTGTCTCCAGATTATGATTCTTCTTCTATCTTCATAATGCTATGATCTTAATCTAGGCTTTTATCATCTATTATCCAAAATATTGCAACAGCTACCTAAAGGAACTCTTAGCCACTAACTTCTACCTATTTCAATCTGTACAATGCCATCGGAGGCTGTCTTCCAAAACACTGGTGTGTGAACACCTTGCTACTTACAATTTTTCATTGGCTCTCTATTAACTAAAAAGTAGTCTTATATCACTTAAAAAGTGGTCCTCAAGGGGAGTAATACTGCTCCCTAGGGATATTTGCAAATTTGTGAGTATATTTTTGATTGTCACAAGGATTAGAAGTACTACTGGCTCTCACTGGGCAGGGCCAGGGAGGCTAGATGTTCTACAACGCATGGACAGTCTTGCTTAATAAAAATTTGTTTCATGTTCGGCACATCTTTTTTTTTTTTTTTTTTTTGCGGTACGCGGGCCTCTCACTGTTGTGGCCTCTCCCGTTGCGGAGCACAGGCTCCGGACGCGCATGCTCAGCGGCCATGGCTCATGGGCCCAGCCGCTCCGCGGCATGTGGGATCTTCCCGGACCGGGGCATGAACCAGTGTCCCCTGCATCGGCAGGCGGACTCTCAACAACTGCGCCACCAGGGAAGCCCCAGAATTGTCTTTCTAATGGGTAAATCAGATCATGTCACTCCCCTTCATGACTGCCTTCAGAATAAAATCCAAACTCTCTACCAAGGCCTACAAGGCCCTACCTATGTCTTCCCTTTCTGCCTCCCTCTCTGACTTCATCTCTTGCCACTGTCCTTCTCATTCACAGTGCTCTAGCCCACATCAGACCTTCCCCAAGATTTGCATGTACTGCCTGCTTCTCACCATTCAAGGCTCAAGTCAAAAATCACTTCATCAGAAAGTTCTGCCTGTCTCGTTCATCTCTGTATCCTCACATTAAAGCACCTAGCTACTCAAAAAATACATGTTAGTTGGATAATTGGTGAATTTCTGCTGTGAAAATCTGGATGAGTATTCTCCTTGGACTAGTGAGCGTTGAGGTGCAACTTTGGGGGGTGATGTAGTGGCATGAACTACTGAAGCCTGGTCGTTTGCCCTGGGCCGTTAAGTTTTCTCACAGTGTTCTTTCTATGATTCCAGGCTATGCTGGTCTACTGGCTCTCTCAGCACTTTCAGGTTCCCTCTCTAAAGCATTCAGGAATTTCTGGGGTCACTGGAGGACACGTATATGCCATGAGCAGCCAGGAGATGTGCCTCCGATTATGTGGCCATGATATATCCCCACCTCCACACCACGGTTCCCATGCCATGTTGGACACTGTGTAGGGTGGGGTTCTCCCAGGCCAGTAGCCTCCCAACGCTGCTCCTAAAAGTCCCTAGGTCCAATGTCCTTGGTCTTTGTAATTGCTGTTTCAATGTTTCTAAATGCCCTTCCCTCACATACTGAAGGCCGTGAAAAGATGCTCAACATCGCTAATTATTAGAGAAATGCAAATCAAAACCACAGTGAGGTATCGCCTCGCACCAGTCAGAATGGCTATCAACAAAATGTCTATAAATAATAAATGTGGGAGAGGATATGGAGAAAAGGGAACCCTCCTACACTGTTGGTGGGAATGTAAATCGGAGAACAGTATGGAGATTCCTTAAAAAACTAAAAGTAGAGCTATCATATGATCCAGCAATCCTACTCCTGGGCATATATCTGGAGAAAAACATGGTTTGAAAGGATACATGCATCCCAATGTGCATTGCAGCACTATTTACAATAGCCAAGACACGGAAGCAACATAAATGTCCATCCAAAGATGAATGAATAAAGAAGATATGGTACAGATATACAATGGAATATTACTCAGCCATTAAAAAGCATGAAATAATGCCATCTGCAGAAACATGGATGGATCTGGAGATTACCGTACTAAGTGAAGTAAGACAGAGAAAGACAAATATCATATGCTATTACTTATATGTGGAATCTAAAAAAACAATACATATAAACTTATTTACAAAACAGAAACAGACTCACAGACTTCGACAAATTTATGGTTACCAAAGGGGAAAGGTGGTGTAAATTAGGAGCTTGGGATTAACATTTATACACTACTATATGTAAAATAGATAATCAACAAGGACCTACTATATAGCACAGGGAACTCTACTCAGTATTCTGTAATAATCTATATGGGAAAAGAATCTGAAAAAGAATGGATATATGTATATGTATAACTGAATCACTTTGCTGTACACCTGAAACTAACACAACATTGTAAATCAACTATACTTCACTATAAAATAAAAATTAAAAAAAGAAAATAATTATAAACAAACAAACAAATAAATGCCCTTCTCTCTCATGCCACACCTTTTACCTGCAGTCCCTCTGCTCTCTCAAAGCAGAAACCAGGAGGAAAGAGGAGAGAGACATCCTTCAGGTGTCACTCTTTCTATTTCTTGTCTTTCTGTATAATGTACAAGACTGAAAGGGGCAGATGCTTCCAATTTAACCTTCCTGCCTGTATTGGCTCTCCTTACGTAAACTGTATAGGCTGGCTTTTGAAATATTAAGGGAGAGATTGAGGAATTTAGTAAGTCCTTTTCTCTCTCTTATAAAACCTGGCTCTCAATTACTATCTTCCTAAAAAAGTCAAGAAAGTCTGCTTTGATACCTAAAGCAAATCAAAGACTCTTTTATTTTACAGTATTTCCCCTACCATGGCATGATAAACTTCATGGCTTGACACTGGAAGTGCAAGAATGCAAAGGAACATGCTTTAATGGGGATATTACAATGCACTGATTTAGTATTTCTAAAATATTATTCCTACTACACATAACATGATCCCAATCTGCTTTATCATCTTATCCTCACTTCCTGCTATTTTCCATCTGCTACACAAACCCAATTCTTTAGACACCATAAATTTCTTAAAATTTTCTGAACACAACATACTCCAAGAATTAGCACAGCTGTTTATTTTGCCTAGAACATTCCTCTCCAATGTACTCTGCCTGGCAAAGTCTTTTTTATCCTTCCAGATTTAGCTCAAATCTTCAACCACCTTGTCCTTCATAATGTCGTAGCAATATGTAAACATCACTGCTGTAGCATGCATCACATTACAATTTTCTTTTTACCACTAGTTTTTTCAGCACTTCAATGGCAGGGGCAGAGTTTTACACATCTCTTTACCAACAGACCCTATTATTCTGGATAAACATATTTCTTCCATTCTTATTTAATTTAGACAGGAGAACAAACTTAGTATTACATAGGAAAAGGATATTGAATTCCTACACTAATGTAGTTTTCCCTTTAATTTGCTACATGAAAATGTGAAAGCAACAAAGAGTAAGAAAAAAGATAGTTTTATAAATCTAAAATTCTTTCTTACTTAAACCCTCTTCTACATTTTTATGCACAGGATAAATAATTCATATTAGGAAAAAAAACTGTGGTGGATTTTTTAAAGTCCAAAACTTTATACAAACTTCAAAAAGAATTATAAACTAATATTTTAAAAATCCCACACATTCTATTCTACATTAATAAAGAATCAGAGTGTTTTAGATAAAATATTCCAATCAGGCTTCAGTGAATGAATATGCTGAACGGGAGAAAGAAAGATCAAGATAGCAGCTAACTGTACAATTTAAACATCAATTAACAACAAAATAAAAGGTTTTTGTTTTATGAAAAGAAAGTCAGATAACAAGCTTGTGGAATTATGTCCTATCTTCTTTCCTTTATTGCCTTCTTTCATGGTGAATTAAAAGCAGGACTTGTCTATCACAGGTAGGGAAAGGTATGCAAGTAAAAGTCACCACGCAGGGGAAGGCTTTGTTCTCAAGAGGCTGAAGCAGGAGCCTGGAGACCTTGCCTTTTCTTTAGTGCCCTGTGTGGTTTTGTTCGATCAAAACATGTTTGCTTTAACCCACTCCCAATGTAGCCTTGCGGCTATTATTTTCCTATTTGAGCTTCAGAATAGGAACATATTGCTTCTTTACCTTTGCAAAACACAGCAACTGTAAAAATGTAACATTTTCTTTAAAAGACTTGAGAGCATGCCTGTGAAATATTTAGGTTTTTAGTTATAGATGTGTGATGGGTTCAATAGTGTACTCCTCAAATTCAAGTCCACTCAGAGCCTCAGAATGTAACTTTATTTGGAAATAGGGTCTTTGCAGATGTAATTAGTTAAGGATCTTGAGATAAGGTCATACTGGGTTAGGGTGGGCCCTAAATCCAATGTTAGGTGTCCTTAGAAGAAGTGAACAGGCATAGAGATACACAGAGAAGGCTGTATGAAGACAGAGGCAGAGATTAGAACTATGTGGATAAAAGCCAAGGAATGCCAAGGATTGCTGGGAATTACCAGAAGCTGGAAGAGGCAAGAAAGGATTTTTCCCTAGAGCCTTCAGAGGGAGCAGGACCCTACAGACACCTTGATTTTGGGGCTTCTGGCCTCTAAAACTGTGGGAGAAAAAAATGTCTGTTTTAAGACACCAAGTTTGTTATAATTATTTCACAGCAGCCCTAGGAAACTAATATACAGGAGGTAATTCTTAGCTCAAACTTTATCTTAGAAAGCAGAGTCTAGGGATTTGGTGGGGAGAAGAGTCCTTCCTTCTATGAACTTTCCCATCACTGTTTACATCAATATAATCCTCCTGTTTCTCTTCCTTTTATTGGTAGCCAATCTATGGATGACTGTCCCCTGGGGAATTAAGGAGTCCTTGCAAAGCATCCCTGAAGCCATTTTGAATTAGATAGTAACTGAGAACTGAATAAATGGGTTTCCTCCAGTTTTGCTCAACTGTTTCCAAAGATGTGTAGATGCTGTCATCACGGACACTGTGTACAGTAGGGTAGACTGTGCACTGCACAACTCCGAGGGTAGCATTCATATCAATGTCAATATGCAGAAGGGTCAAATTGTGTACAATGTAAACAGACATAAAGGCTGTTGTGATTCATAAAATACAATTTCATCTAAAAGCATTATTGAGTTAACGGCAGTTGTCTGTTACTATGCATTTCTCCCCATGATTGGATTTTTAAGTTACAACTACTATCCTGTAGGTGGCTATGACTTTCTTAAAAAGATGTCCTTACGTAAAAATATACATATATATTTGTTAGCTTTGCTGCCCTAATAAGTGAGCCCATTGCCTGAGAGTCTCTTTTATCTTTTCTTCTTATTTGTCACCCATAACAATCATTCCTAAAGCTCTGCCCATTTCTTCTTTATAATATTTGTTAAATGCTATCTGCCTCTACATAATAACTACTTTACTTTGGGCAGTCAGGTCCCCTGGCTAGGACGACTGTAACCAGATTCCTATATCCTTTTGTTTTCCATCTCTTTTCACTCCTATTAATTTGTGACAGAATTGCACATTAATCTTTGAAAAGATAATTTTTTACTATGTCAATTCCCTCATCAGGAAATTCCACTGACTTCCTTTTACTTGTAGAATTAAATCCAAGTTTCTTAGCCTTTCATTCAAACCGCTGTTAACTTATTATATCTGATCTCTTTTCTCACTACTTCCTATCACTGTTTTTTTAAAGTTGGTGAATTGACTTTACAATAATATTAAACAGCTGCAGTGAAATTTTGATTTCTTTCTATTGCTTTCCTCTTCCATCTTTTGGACTGTCACAGCTTCAAAGGAAGTTCCAGAAGGAGAACATACATGAGGCATATAAAGGAAAAAGATGTGCTCACAATTATGTTTTTGCTTTTATTTCTAGCTTTAGAGACCCTGTATTATAAAAGTATTTGGAAGTAAAAAACTAAATGTAATGTAATAATTATAAGTAATTATTCTTTGATGGAGCTAATAATATAACTAATAAATAAGCAAAAAAATTGATGAGTCACCTATTTATTAGTAATCATCAATAATTATATTTCATCACAAAATATACAGGTTACAAGGCAGGTAGTTAAAATTAGATCTCAAGAAACTTTCCATCCATATTGCAAATGCATGTATCTTATATTTAAGAACCTATTTTTTTAAATGTTAAAAACATTTAAATTTCTTATGTAATAATATTTTTGCAAAACTTACATAGCATTATTATCACTTCCCAAGAATTATTATGCTAGCAAGTAAAATTTCAGTCTTTTCCCTTTACATCATAGATAATGAAGATTTTCACATAAAAATGGGAGCAGTCTTTCTAAGGCTGGTTGAATATTAATTAAAGTTCTGTTGCTAATATCTCATACTTTATACATTAATAGTGAGGTTTATTATGTGTGAAATATTATTATTTATAGTAGATAGTAGACATTATTATTCAATATATGAAACTTCAAACTTAAAAAATTGGTAAAACAGGGAACTAACACATATTTGAAGGAACACAAATAAAAATCTTGAGGAATATGCCATGTGTTAGTCACATACCTGGGCAGGTCCATAAACACATTTTAAAAGCATAGGACGTAGGAGAGTTCTACGTAGAACCTGGACATACTCTGGCAAAAGAGAAATTCTTAAGATTGTGTAATGGAAGGAAATAATGAAAGGGTAGATCATAAAGTAGAGAAGGCACTGCTAAAATCCATCCAAATCGTCAAAACCTGAAGGCAAAGAGTCGATCACTAGGTGCAATGATAATTTGGAATGTCATTATCTGACAGGGCCCAGCAAACCACAGTAATGATCACCATAGCAATCTCTTCTTTCCAGAAAGCTTTTGACTCAGGTCACTGAAGAATTTGCTTTCCATGGTAATATCTCCAGTTCTGTAATTAAAATATCAAGTAGGATTTCAAGTAGCTTTCCAGACAGTTTTATAGAATCTCATTTGTCCTTAAGGAGTAGGGTACCTGAATAATCATTTTAATACTGTCTTAATATAATTACTGAAAAAAATAGTAAGTGTGTTTTGGCTGCACCAAACCACACTTATTAATTGGAACTGCAATACCACTACTGACTTTGGCAGAGCAGGAAAAAATTGCTATTTAAGCTAGTTCTGAATATCGGGTTTTTTTCCCCTTTAGTGTTTATCCACTTGGAGCTGAAGAAAGTATAAAGGCCAAATGGGAATCTGACAGTTATTCAGCCAAAAGATGTCAACAAATCAGGAAGTTTTTACCTAGCAAACCCTGCTCAGAAATAGATGTGAGCTATAAAGGCAAAAAATAAAGGTTAGAAAAAGCAGGAAATGAGTTTGGACATCAAAAAATTGACATGTACACCTACATACACTGTTTTATTCCTTGTGAAAATGTCAGGAATGCCATCATTTATTATTGGCTGTGTGTTAACAACTCAGGGTAAATGATCACAGTAACAGAGATGAAAAGTATTCATCCCAGACCTGACAGGTGGGAGTAAACGGCGAAGAAAGTGCTATTTAAAAATGGTGAGAGGAGGGCTTCCCTGGTGACGCAGTGGTTGAGGGTCCGCCTGCCGGTGCAGGGGACACGGGTTCGTGCCCCGGTCCGGGAGGATCCCACGTGCCGCGGAGAGGCTAGGCCCGTGAGCCATGGCCGCATAGCCTGTGCGTCCGGAGCCTGTGCTCCGCAACGGGAGAGGCCGCGGCAGTGAGAAGCCCGTGTACCGCAAGAAAAAAAAAAAATGGTGAGAGGAAACCAATCATGGGGTTGAGGGGTCGGGAATAGACGGATAAAAAATTCTCCCTTGCCAACTATCAATACCCATGGCCCGAGTCAATCTGAAACAATATTCCCATATATTCTCTAGACTGTGTGGCAACGAAAGTGGGCCCATCGAAGGCCAGAATGGAAACAATTACCAATTTCCTCTGCTATTTTGTAACTGGTATGGTTGTTCCGTGGTGTGAGTGAATCTGAGCAAGGTATGCATCTGTTCACGCAGCCCTAAACCACATAAGGTCCATAGTCATCTTACAATTTCATAATAAAAGCATGAAAACAACAGCAACCAGTTTTTATCTTCAACCCTAAATTAGATATTGAGCATCTTAATGAAG
Source organism: Grampus griseus (assembly GCF_964374135.1). Classification (NCBI taxonomy): domain Eukaryota; kingdom Metazoa; phylum Chordata; class Mammalia; order Artiodactyla; family Delphinidae; genus Grampus; species Grampus griseus. The sequence continues at coordinate 16,177,571 of NC_138997.1, read as the reverse complement.
TCAATTTTATCAAATGTTCCTTTTTGTTGTTACAATAGCTTTTCCTAAGTGATAATGTTACTTGTTATTGAACTTTATGAAACCTCGGTCTGACCTTCTTTCAGGTTTGGGTGCCAGTTAAGCAAGCAGATGAACCACATGTTAAACCACATGAGGTGGTTACCTGGAGAGCTAGGGAAACAGGAGCCAGACCAGATGCGAACGGAGTCAGAGAACTGAGAATAAAAACCAGGAAAACCAAATTTGTTATTTCCTACACTAGGAATGTAGGGAGACAGGCCTGGAAGATAGGAGTTCAAAGCTGGTATTCTAGAAGATTGTATTCTTTTGTTTCAATTTAAATTATTATGAACATTATAGAAAATAGACACATGATAAAAAAAACTTAAATGAATATACAGAAGTATGAAATGAAATATAAAATCTCCTACCCCACTCACTTCCACTTCCACTGTCCAGAGATAACCGTTGTTAACAGTTTCTTATGTATCCCTCCAGAATTGTCTATCCATATACTAGTACATTATTATGAAATTATATTAAAATATGAATTCAAGGAATGTAATACCTTAAAAGAGCAGAGCTCCCCCAATGTATATCTACAAAATAAAGTTCTAAAAATCACGCATGCAAGTAAAAGGAATCATTCATTAGTAATCATCTTGTATTACGTTCAGTGAAAAGTATAGGGAACAAATCAGTTAATTGGAAGCAGATACATAGAAAATGAATATCCTTAAAAGCAAACACACATATGCCTTTTTAATTCTTTTAAATAACAAGGAATTATACTATTAGGTGCTTTTGTTTTTAACTTTAACTGGGAAGGGAATGGGTTCTCACCAATCAGATTGGGCACAAGTTGTAAGCAACTAGCACAGCCCTAAAAGGGTTTACCAGCTGAGAATCAGGCATACCTACTAGAATTAAGACTCATTAAGGAGACTTTGTTTTGTGCTTGTATCATTTCTTCGTTAAATAAAATATTTTAAATAGATTTGTAAGTCTATACGTCAATTTTTGTCTTTGTGGTTGCTTTTCTTCTCATTGAATAGCAAGTGCTTTTGTATATTAAAGAAATTAGAATTTTACTGATATGTATTACAAGTAATTTTTTCTCAAGTTAGTTGGTTGTATTTTATCTTTATCTGTAGTATTTGTTTTGTCTTGCATGTCCCCTTAGTTTTTATGTAGGCAAACATATTAATCTATTCCTTAATGACTTCTAGATTTTCAATCTTCCCATAAAAAGCCTCCTACTCTAAAATTATTATTTTTTAGCATCTTTATTGGAGTATAATTGCTTTACAATGTTGTGCTAGTTTCTGCTGTACAACAAAGTGAATCAGCTATATGTAAAAATATATCCCCATATCCCCTCCCTCTTGCGTCTCCCTCCCACTCTCCCTAACCCACCTCTCTATGTGGTCACAAAGCACCGAGCTGATCTCCCTGTGCTATGTGGCTGCTTCCCACTAGCTATCTATTTTACATTTGGTAGTGCATACACGTCCATGCCACTCCCTCATTTCGTCCCAGCTTACCCATCCCCCTCCCCGTGTCCTCAAGTTCATTCTGTACATCTGTGTCTTTATTCCTGTTCTGCCCTTAGGTTCTTCAGAACCATTTTTTTTTAACATTCCATATATATGTGTTAGCATACAGTATTTGCTTTTCTCTTTCTGACTTACTTCACTCTGTTTGACAAACTCTAGGTCCATCCACCTCACTAAAAAGAACTCAATTTCGTTTCTTTTCATGGTGGAGTAATATTCCATTGTACACAGGTGTCACATGTTCTTTATCCATTCATCTGTGGATGGACACTTAGATTGCTTCCATGTCCTGGCTAGGGTATATAGTGCTGCAATGAACACTGTGGTACACGATTCTTTTTGAATTATGATTTTCTAAGGGTTTATGCCCAGTAGTGGGATTACTGGGTCATATGGTAGTTCTATTTTTAGTTTATTAAAGAACCTCTATACTGTTCTCCATAGTGGCTGTATCAATTTACATTCCCACCAACAGTGCAAGAGGGTTCCCTTTTCTCAACACCCTCTCCAGCATTGCATTTATTGTTTGTAGATTTTTTGATGATGGCCATTGTGACTGGTGTGAGGTGATACCTCATTGAAATTTGGTTTGCATTTCTCTAATGATTAGTGATGTTGAGCATCCTTTCATGTGTTTGTTGGCAATCTGTATATCTTCTTGGGAGAAATGTCTGTTCAGGTCTTCTGCCCATTTTTGGATTGCGTTGTTTGTTTTTTGATATTGAGCTGCATGAGCTGCTTGTATATTTTGGAGGTAATCCTTTGTGAGTTGCTTCATTTGCAAATATTTTCCCCCATTTTAAGGGTTGGTTTTTGTCTTGTTTATGGTTTCCTTTGCTGTGCAAAAGCTTTTAAGTTTCATTAGGTAACATTTGTTTCTTTTTCTTTCCATTTCTCTAGGAGGTGGGTCAAAAAGGATCTTGCTGTGATTTATGTCATAAATGTGTTCTGCCTATGTTTTCCTCTAAGAGTTTTATAGTGTCTAACCTTACGTTTAGGTCTTTAATCCACTTTGAGTTTATGTTTGTGTATGGTGTTAGGGAGTGTTCTAATTTCATTCTTTTACATGTAGCTATCCAGTTTTCCCAGCACTTACTGAAGGGGCTGTCTTTTATCCATTGTATATTCTTGCCTCCTTTATCAAAGATAAGTTGACCATATGCGTGTGGGTTTATCTCTGGGCTTTCTATCCTGTTCCATTGATCTATATTTCTCTTTCTGTGCCAGTACCATACTGTCTTAATTACTGTTGCTTTGTAGTATAGTCTTAAGTCAGGGAGTCTGATTCCTCCAGCTCCATTTTTTTTTCTCAAGATTGCTTTGGCTATTCAGGATCTTTTGTGTTTCCATACAAACTGTGAAATCTTTTGTTCTAGTTCTGTGAAAAATGTTGTTGGCAGTTTGATAAGGATTGCATTGAATCTGGATGGCTTTGGGTAGTATAGTCATTTTCACAATGTTGATTCTTCCATTCCAAGACATGGTATATCTCTCCATCTGTTTGTATCATCTTTAATTTCTTTCATCAGTGTCTTATAGTTTTCTGCATACAGGTCTTTTGTGTCCTTAGGTAGGTTTATTCCTAGGTTTTTTTTTTTTTTTTTTTTTTTTTTTTTGCGGTACACGGGCCTCTCACTGTTGTGGCCTCTCCCGTTGCGGAGCAACAGGCTCCGGACGCACAGGTTCAGCGGCCATGGCTCACGGGCACAGCTGCTCCATGGCATGTGGGATCTTCCCAGACTGGGGCACGAACCCATGTCCCCCGCATCAGCAGGCAGACTCTCAACCACTGCGCCACCAGGGAAGCCTTATTCCTAGGTATTTTATTCTTTTTGTTGCAATGGTAAATGTGAGTGTTTCCTTAATTTCTCTTTTAGATTTTTTGTTGTTAATGTATAGGAATGCAAGAGTTTTCTGTGCATTAATTTTGTATCTTGCTACTTTACCAAATTCATTGATTAGCTCTAGTAGTTTTCTGGTAACATCTTTAGGATTCTCTATGTATAGTATCATGTCATCTGCTAACAGTGACAGTTTTACTTCTTCTTTTCCGAGTTGGATTCCTTTTCTTTCTTTTTCTTCTCTGATTGCTGTAGCTAAAACTTCCAAACCAATGTTGAATGACAGTGGTGAGAGTGGGCAACCTTGTCTTTTTCTGGATCTTAGAGGAAATGGTTTTAGTTTTTCACCATTGAGACCGATGTTGGCTGTGGGCTTGTCATATATGGCCTTTATTATGTTGAGGTAAGTTCCCTCTATGCCTACTTTCTGGAGAGTTTGTATCATAAATTGGTGTTGAATTTTGTCAAAAGCTTTTTCTGCATCTACTGAGATGATCATAAAGTTTTTCTCCTTCAATTTGTTATTATGGTGTATCACACCAATTGATTTGCATATATTGAAGAATCCTTGCATTCCTGGGATAAACCCCACTTGATCATGGTGTATGACCCTTTTAATGTGCTGTTGGATTCTGTTTGCTAGTATTTTGTTGAGGAGTTTTGCATCTACGTTAAACAGTGATATTGGCCTGTAGTTTTCTTTCTTTGTGACATCTTGTCTGCTTTTGGTATCAGGGTGATGGTGGCCTCGTAGAATGAGTTTGGGAGTGTTCCTCCCTCTGTTATATTTTGGAAGAGTTTGAGAAGGATAGGTGTTAGCTATTCTCTAAATGTTTGATAGAATTTACCTGTGAAGCCATCTGGTCCTGGGCTTTTGTTTGTTGGAGGATTTTTAACCACAGTTTCAATTTCAGTGCTTGTGATTGGTCTGTTTATATTTTCTATCTCTTCTTGGTTCAGTCTTGGAAGGTTGTGTTTTGCAAAGAATTTGTCCATTTCTTCCAGGTTGTCCATTTTATTGGCATAGAGTTGCTTGTAGTAATCTCTCATGATCCTTTGTATTTTTGCAGTGTCAGTTGTTACTTCTCCTCTTTCATTTCTAATTCTGTTGATTTGAGTCTTCTCCCTTTTTTTCTTGGTGAGTCTTGTTAATGGTTTATCAATTTTGTTTCTCTCTCAAAGAACCAGCTTTTAGTTTTATTGATCTTTGTTATTGTTTCCTTCATTTCATTTTCATTTATTTCTGATCTGATCTTTATGATTTCTTTCCTTCTGCTAACATTGGATTTCTTTTGTTCTTCCTTCTCTAATTGATTTAGGTGTAAGGTTAGGTTGTTTACTTGAGATTTTTCTTGTTTCTTGAAGTAGGATTGTACTGTTATAAACTTCTCTGTTAGAACTGCTTTTGCTGCATCCCATAGGTTTTGGGTCGCTATGTTTTCATTGTCATTTGTTTCTAGGTATTTTTTGATTCCCTCTTTGATATTTTCAGTGATCTCTTGGTTATTTAGTAGCGTATTGTTTAGTCTCCATGTGTTCATATTTTTTAGTTTTTTTCCCGTAAGTGATATCTACTTTCATAGTGTTGTGGTCGGAAAAGATACCTGACATGATTTCAATTTTCTTAAATTTAACAAGGCTTGATTTGTGACCCATGATATGATCTATACTGGAGAAAGTTCCATGGGCACTTGAGAAGAAAGTGTAATCTGCTGTTTTTGGATGGAATGTCCTATAAATATCAATTAAGTCCATCTTGTTTAATGTGTCATTTAAAGTCTATGTTTCCTTATTTATTTTCATTTAGGATGATCTGTCCATTGGTGAAACTGGGGTGTTAAAGTCCCCTACTATGATTGTGTTACTGTCAATTTCCCCTTTTATGGCTGTTAGCATTTGCCTTATGTATTGAGGTGCTTCTGTATTGGGTGCATAAATATTTACAATTGTTATATCTTCTTCTTGGATTGATCCCTGGATCATTATGTAGTGTCCTTCTTTGTCTCTTGTAATAGTCTTTATTTTAAAGTCTCTTTTGTCTGATATGAGTATTGCTACTCCAGCTTTCTTTTGATTTCCATTTGCATGGAATATCTTTTTCCATCCCCTCACTTTCAGTCTGTATGTGTCCCTAGGCCTGAAGTGGGTCTCTTCTAGACAGCAAATATACAGGTCTTGTTTTTGTACCCATTCAGCCAATCTATGTCTTTTGGTTGGAGCTTTTAAGTCATTTACATTTAAGGTAATTATCGATATGTATGTTCCTATTACCATTTTTTTAATTGTTTTGGGTTTGTTTTTGTAGGTCTTTTCCTTCTGTTGTGTTTCCTGCCTACAGAAGTTCCTTTAACATTTGTTGTAAAGGTGGTTTTGTGGTGCTGAATTCTCTTAGCTTTTGCTTGTCTGTAAAGGTTTTAATTTCTCCATGGAATCTGAATGAGATCCTTGCTGGGTAATCTTGGTTGTAGGTTTTTTCCTTTCATTACTTTAAATATGTCCTGCCACTCCCTTCTGGCTTGCAGAGTTTCTGATGAAAGCTCAGCTGTTAACCTTATGGGGATTCCCTTGTATGTTATTTGTTGCTTTTCCCTTGCTGCTTTTAATATTTTTTCTATGTTTTTAATTTTTGATAGTCTGATTAGTATGTGCCTTGGTGTGTTTCTCCTAGGGTTTATCCTGTATGGGACTCTCTGTCCTTCCTGGACTTGATTGACTATTTCCTTTCCTATGTTAGGGAAGTTTTCAACTATAATCTCTTCAAATATTTTCCCAGACGCTTTCTTTTTCTCTTCTTCTGGGACCCCTATAATTCGAATGTTGGTGCATTTAATGTTGTCTCAGAGGTCTCTGAGATTGTCCTCAATTCTTTTCATTCTTTTTTCTTTAATCTGCTGTGCAGTAGTTACTTCCACTATTTTATCTTCCTCGTCACTTATCCGTTCTTCTGCCTCAGTTATTCTATTGATTCCTTCTAGAGAATTTTAAATTCCATTTTTTGTGTTGTTCATCATGTTTTTTTGCTGTTTAGTTCTTCTAGGTCCTTGTTAAACGTTTCTTGTAATTTTCCATTCTATTTCCAAAATTTGGATCATCTTTACTAACATTACTCTGAATTCTTTCAGGTAGCCTGGCTATTTCCTCTTCATTTGTTTGGTCTGGTGGGTTTTTACCTTGCTCCTTCATCTGTTGCATATTCCTCTGTCTTCTCATTTTGTTTAACTTACTGAGTTTGGGGTCTCCTTTTCACAGGTTGCAGGTTTGTAGTTCTCGTTGTATTTGGTGTCTTCCCCCAGTGGGTGAGGTTGGTTCAGTGGGTTGTGTAGGCTTCCTGGTGGAGAGGACTGGTGTCCGTGTTCTGGTGGTGCTGGATCTTGTCTTTCTGGTGGGCATGTCTGCATGTAGTAGTATGTTTTGGGGTGTTTGTGACCTTATTATGATTTTAGGCAGCCTCTCTGCTAATGGGTGGGGTTTTGTTCCTGTCTTGCTCATTGTTTGGCATGGGGTGTCTAGCACTGTAGCTTGCTGGCCATTGGGTGGAACTGGGTCTTAGCGTTAAAGCGGAGATCTCTGGGAGAGCTCTCACCGATTGATATTATGGGGGACTGGGAGGTCTCTGATAGTCCAACGTCCTGAACTTGGCTTTCCCACCTCAAACGTTCAGGTCTGACACCTGGCCCAAGCAACAAGACCCTGTCAGCCACACAGCCAGGTATGTGGGGATTTTCTTGCCTTTTGGGAAGTCTGAGGTCTTCTGCCAGTGTTCAGTCGGTGTTCTGTAGGAGTTGTTCCACTTGTAGAAGTATTTTTGATGCATTTGTGGGGAGGAAGGTGAGCTCCACCTCTTACTCCTCTGCCATCCTGAAGGTCCCCCTAAAATTATTATTATTTTTAAAGTATTTTTTTAAATTAATTAATTATTTTTGGCTGCATTGGATCTTCATTGCTGCATGTGGGCTTTCTCTAGTTGCAGCAAGCAGGGGCTACTCTTCGTTGCAGTGCACAGGCTTCTCATTTTGGTGGCTTCTCTTGTTGCAGAGCACGGGCTCTAGAACTGCAGGCTTCAGCAGTTGTGGCACGTGCACTGAGTAATTTGTGGCTCACGGGCTATAGAGTGTAGGCTCAGTAGTTGTGGCACATGGGCTTAGTTGCTCTGCGGCCTGTGCTATCTTCCTGGACCAGGGCTTGAACCCCTGTCCCTTGCATTGGCAGAAGATTCTTAACTACTGTGCCACCAGGGAAGTCCCTAAAATTATTTTTTTAATTCAATTTTTTTGCTTTTTATGATTTCCCTTTTACAGTGCAATATTTACATGTTTGGAATTCATTTTGAGATCTTTCTAAATTAGTAGCCCAGCTGTTCCAACATCATTTATTGAATAATCCATTTTTCCCTCAATAATTTGAAAAGATTTATAAATTATGTACTAAATTCCTATTTGTTTGGAGGTTTATTTCTGAATTTCTTTTGTTTCACAGAGCTGTCTATTCTTTGGCTAATAATAACATTCCTTAATATTGAAGTTTTACTGGTAGGTATATTACCTCTGTATTAATTTTCTTTTTCAGAGATTTTCTGCCTCTACTCAGCCATTTATTTTTATAGGTGAACTCTACTATTATTTTTGCAAGTTAAAAAGAAAAGAAGAAACCTCTGGAATTCTGTTTGGGATGATAATGAATTAACCTATTAAACTTTGGGAGATTTTCATGTTTGTATAATTATTTTTTTAAATTTAATTTTTATGTTATATTGGGGTATAGTTGATTTACAACGTTGTGTTAGTTTCAGGTGTACAGCAAAGTGGTGCAGTTAACATACACATATATCCATTCTTTTTCAGATTCTCTTCCCATATAGGTTATTATAGAATACTGAGTAGAGTTCCCTGTGCTATATAGTATGACTTTGATGTTTGTATTATTTAGTCTTTCTACACTGGATGAAAGTACAGTTGACCTTTGAACAATGTAGGGGTTGGGGTGCTGACTCTGTGAGCACTGGAAAATCCAACTATAACTTATAGTCCATCCTCTGCATCTATGGTTCCACATACTCAAACAACTGCAGAGAATGTAGTACTGTAGGATTTATTATTGAAAAAAAATCATCGTATAAGTGGACTTGTGCAGTTTGTACCCCTGTTGTTCGAGAGTCAACTATATATCTATATATATTTAATTTTTTATATTCCATAATTTTTTTCCCAAGTAGATCTTATATTCTTCTTTTTAATTTTACCACTAAGTATTTTGTTTTAAAAATCTGATTTTGTAAAACGGGATGCTTTCTTTCATTTTGTTTTCTAACCTATTTTTGTCCAAAGGTTTGTTTTCTCATTGGGTGCCAGCCACATCAAGAGTGGAAGTGTGGGCTTCCCTGGTGGCACAGTGGTTGAGAGTCTGCCTGTAGATGCAGGGGACACGGGTTCATGCCCTGGTCCGGGAAGATCCCACGTGCCAGGGAGCGGCTGGGCCCGTGAGCCATGGCCGCTGAGCCTGCGCGTCCGGAGCCTGTGTTCCGCAACGGGAGAGGCCACGACAGTGAGAGGCCCGCGTACCGCAAAAAAAAAAAAAAAAAGAGTGTAAGTGTGAATCCGGTTTGAGCAGAGTTAAGACAAACAACTTCAAGTTCTGGGCTATATTTGGTCTTGTTTTTATCTAGGTCTTCTCCTACTTGCCCCCTATCCATTCTAAAACTGAGAATGGCCCTTTTATTATTCAATGCCTTGTATCTCAGCATCTTTCTCAGTTAGCCAACTCCCTACTGTTCATCCAAGCACACTGAGAGTTGTAAAAAAATGCTATTATACATATATATATATATATTATTTTCTTTGTTTTAAAATTATTCCTAACATTTTGAGTTATGTGGATATTTAAAAAATAAATTTATCAATTATATATTTTTTTGCTTAATTCTTTTTTTCCATAGGGGAAAAAAAAAGTAAGTTTCACAATAAAAGTAGCTTATACTCAGGGACACAGGAGTAGAGGGAGGCTGCCAAAACTCTAGGAGTCAACAGAGCTGGAAACCACAACTTAATTCATCAGTTTGGCATACCTCATTCTTATATTTGCAGAAACACTGATGTCTACCTCCTGTGGCCTCCCCACAAGCAACTGCCCACAATGGTCAGTTCAGCTTCCAAAAAGATGTGAGGAGAGAGAACCAAAAAGTCTGTTGATGCCTTTAGCACCAGAAGTGTTTTGCTATCGCACAAGCTGTCTCTACTGAGTATCTGTTCTGCACAATCTGAGGAGTACCTATCTATTGCCACAGTGATATCTTTTCTTGCCCAGACCTCTTCAGCCCTGTACAGTTATACCATAGTTAGACTTCAGGTTTATACTTACACATATCCAGCCATGGATCCCCAAAGGTGATAACATGCTAGGGCGTCACTGGAAGCTCCTGAAGTAATTACCTATTTCTCATGTGTGCCTCGACCAAAACTGCTTACTTTGGATATTGAGGTTCTTGGGTTAGCTGGGTCTTAAGCACAAATCACTGAAGGAGAGTTCTACTTCAAAGCCCTTGGTGCTTTTTTCCAATGAAAAATCTTGGACTGAACCCCCTCAATCTGTCAGAAAACTTCTAACAATGTTAAACCTCAAAAAGGAAGTTGTTCAAATTCTAGTTCATATTTTTTTCCCCAAGTGGCTCCTTCACCAGTATGCAAAATTTCCCATGCCTTACCCTGGAGGCAGGCTCTGTACACCATGAAGTCTTGAGGAAAAACATCAGGTTATGAGACTCACCCCCAAGATAACAGGTGCCTGAACATCTTACATAACTAAAAGCAAAACAAAGATCTCCAAAGGGACTGGCTACAGGTACCTAAACCAAGAAATGCTGCCAGCTTGTCATTCAAGGTTCTAAATTCAGCTCACCTGAAACTCTGTTACACATGCAGGCTATCAAAAAAACCAAAGCAGGTTTGGAGGAGGTATGAGTTTGGGGAAAGAGAAATGGGGGAGGCAATTGCCTAAAACTTTCCTTGGTGCTTTCAGTTTGTCTTTAGGGTGTGTGGGTGAATTCGCCAGGTGTAAAAGACTGGAGACAGAAGGGACACTATATACATATAATGAGTCTAGTATGGAAGTTGTTAAAACAGTCCACATAAGCTCTGTTATGACTAGCATACAAATGCCACCTCTTTTCAACATTAACAGAATTATATTCTATCCCTACATGTTGCTTTAGGCACCTCATTTACCAACACATTTGGACATCAGATAGGCATAAAGTATATAATTTATAGTGCATAAAAATCACAGAAATGCTTATGGATCCCTAAATTAGGATAATATATTTTAGCTGGTGCAGTCTTTTATCAATAAATCTTAATTGAATTTTCAAGTTAGAGCCTGCAGGGAAAATGTGCTCTAGTTTTGTTTTATTTTCTTAGGTTTCCAGAAACATTGAACCCAAACACTGTGAATGTTCCCTGACTAAATGTAACTGGATTGCTTTGCAACAAATATGAATCAATTCCCTTAATTTGTTCAAATGAAGATCATTCACATATTCTAGGTCTAAGGTTTTCAACTACTCTGTAAAAGTAATTAGTTTTTCTTGTAAACTACATTACAACCAGTAGAATATTATAAACTATTAATCTTCTTTTAAACGAATTCTCAAATTTCAGCACTAGTTTCAGTGCAAACACATGTTAAACTTTTACCTCTGGGATAAACAAAATGATGATGCATTAAAAAGACTATTCCTTTTAGGGAATTTTGCCAACATTTTTTGCAAAATAAATAATGTATGCCAGAGTCATTAACAGCATAGAAAGCCATGAGAATGCTCCCAAATTTTAAAAAATGAAATTCAGTATTTTCGCAGCTTGATTTGAAGAAAATGAAAGTGGAGGCATCACTGTGGAATTTTAGTTTTGAATGCCTCTTTTTATCTGATGTGTTCAAAGTCAAACATAATATTTTCCTTCCATTGGTATGAATCTGTCTTCATTGTGTTCCCTCAAAAGCCAACCCTGAAACAAGAGCTTGGGTGCAGAGGGTGTGTTTGGGGGATTATCTGCAGGCAAACTGAGGAAGGCAACTTGTGTGACAATCTATCGATTTTATTTTGTTTAATTACAACACCAACTCTCTGAGGTAGATAAATCAATCATCACCCTTAATTTCAAGCACCTGAAGTTAACTCTCTTTAGCTGATTAAGCAGAAAAAGGAGTTTATTAAAAGGATACTGGCTGGCTCAGGGAACTGCTGGGAGGCCCAGAGAATTGAACTTGAAGTTAACTGCCTGGGAACGATTCTGAACATCACACAGCTCAGTTGGCCCAAAGAGGAAACTGCTGCTTCTCTTGTCCTACAGAGCATTAGGGAAGGTGCTGCCACCTCCCAACTCCCCTCTAGGCCACTTCTGTGCCGGGAACTGGACCCTGAAACCACACAGAAACTGCATACACTGGTGCTGCTACCATTGAAAGAAGCAGCATAGTGCGCACACCTTGATTTAGCCTTGCAAGACTTATTTTGGACTTCTGACTTCCAGAGTTTTATGAGAATAAATTTGTGTTGTTTTAAGCTATTAAGGTTGTGGTAATTTATTAAAGCAGCAACAGAAAACCCAAAACACCCTTTTTACCAGAGAGATAAGAGGAGAGAAATAGGGAGAGACACAGAGAGATCAGTCAAGATGATGATGATGACTGCAGTGATGCAGTTTGAAACCCTTGATTTATTTGTGTCTAAGCCAGTACCACCCCTGCAAACTGCAGTTACTCGGCAGACACATTTGTTTTGAACACCAAATAATTTGTATGTATTTCTACCACCTACAACTGAAAGTCTTAAAAATACAAGGTAGCAATCTCATTTTCAAAATTTCCAACTTGTAAAGTGTAAGGAAAATGAAAGTATAGAAAAAGCAAGTTTCCTCTTTGCCATGCACACAGGTAAAGTGTATTTCTTAAAGAAAGAAGAATGCTTTCTGAATTCTGTGCACATTAACCAAGCACACTCAGATGGAGACAGTATTACAGGTAAAAAATGTTCAAAAAATCTCTGAAGACATAAGAAAGTCAATGCCTCCATTACTCACTGTTGAATATAAACTTATTTATTGGGTGGTGGTGTGACGAATTGGGAGATTGGGATTGACATGTATACACTGATGTGTATCAAATGGATGACTAATAAGAACCTGCTGTATAAAAAAATAAAATTAAATTAAAAAAACACCTTATTATCTTGGGATAAAATAGCAAGCATTTAGCTTCTGAATCATTAAAGTTCACTGGTTTCAAGAGTGAGTTGTCATTTTGGCCAAATACAAATTTTGTTCTTGTTTTAGGAGAGTTAATTCCCCTGAAATAGTCTGGTCATGCAGAATTTAAAAAGAAGCAGTACCTAGATCTTTTGGGAGTATGATTAACTGTAGCTCAACACCTGATAAATCTAGTGTACACTTTTACATTAGTCATTTTAGATAATATAACTTTCCTCTAGTTTGGAAGGCACACATCGGTTACATATGCAAAGGCAGTTCAAACAAGGATCATAGTCACTCATATACTTTGACAAAAAGATGGTCAATCTATGTGGGAAATGCATCTTTATTTTTATTTTGGGAGAGACATATAGAAAAAGGAAACATTCAAAGTTGAATCAATTTTGGTAATTAAAGGGGCGAAAAATATTACAACTGGATTTCTGCTGGCATTTAGATATAGGTAAAAGGTGTTCTAAGCTTGAATCCAACAGTGGTTTGAATGACCTACCAATTTTACCTTCATGTAATTGGTCTGAAGTTATATACCTTTTCACATTTATGTATAGTTTATTATATGCCTGACACTGTGCTAAACACTTTACCCACATCATTTCATTTCATTGTCATAGCAACCCAATGGAATAGGTACTGCTTTTATTTTCATTTTACCAATAAGAAAACTGAGGGCTGGAGAGATTAAGCATCTTTCCCGATATTATAAAACTAATAAGTGGAAAAGACAGGATACACATTTGACAGTTAGATTCAGATACTTCAGAGCCTACTTTCTTTCTTTTTTTTTTTTTTTTTGCGATACGCGGGCCTCTCACTATTGTGGCCTCCCCCGTTGCGGAGCACAGGCTCCGGACGTGCAGGCTCAGTGGCCATGGCTAACGGGCCCAGCCACTCCATGGCATGTGGGATCTTCCCGGACCGGGACATGAACCCGTGTCCCCTGCATCGGCAGGCGGACTCTCAACCACTGCGCCACCAGGGAAGCCCAGAGCCTACTTTCTAAACCAATAACAACAGATCAATTCCAGCTTGAACTTACATATGCTACCTTTGTTTCATTATATTCTTCTGATGTTTATGCTATGTTCTAGAAACATAAATCTTTATGGAAATACATGACTAACAGCTTCCCTATGGATCTACTAACATGCTAGTTTTGTTAATTTAGAACTATACGAGGAAAGATTATAAACTTACATTTGGAAGAAATAATTTTTCATGGAATAATTAAAAAGACAGGATTGACAATTCTTTTCTTGGACTACTGAACTATTTTTGTAGTTAATTAATTGAGACTGATTCTAAACAGATATTTATTATCTCATCTTAAATATCTGAGTTTTCCAGAGTTATATCTTAAGCCTGGTTCACTTACTCTACATATAGAACTCTACCTTCATGATTGCATCTGATGTCATAATTTTAAGCATCACTTATATTCAGATAACTTACACATTTGTATCAATAGCCCAAACCTCTTTACCTAAATCCAGTTGCTTAGTGGTTATCTTTGTTTAGAAGAGCCACAAACACTTTAAACATTATCAAAGCAGAATTTATTGTCTCTTCCTCTTGACCACATCCCTTTCTGTTATGACCCCCTCAATCATTTTTTATCTTGTATGCCCTGTTCAGTTAGTGGCACCACTATCCATCATCTGAGCATCATTGATTTCTTTCTTGGTCTTGAAGCATCAAAGAGCTAGGTATCTAGGAACTAGTAACCCATGAACCAAGATCTTGGAGAGAAGGTACATAAATTGGTACCTGATGATCCCAACACACCGTGCTGCTTATCCTCTCCAGGCATGTGCTTACTGTGCATGGTGTAGAACGAGGGGATTAGAAAGCAAACAGAAATCATTGGCCAAGAGGTTGAGCAGGAATTTCATCAGTCTTACAATGGTGGGGAGACAAAATTTGGAGTTTAAGGACCTAAAGAAAAGAGGCTATAGTAAACACTCCAGACTTTCAGTTGAGACCCATGAAGGGAAACATCCTAGAAAGAGTACAAAGTGAAAATATGGAGCTATCACAAAACTGAAATTCAGGGCCTCCCTGGTGGCGCAGTGGTTGAGAGTCCACCTGCTGATGCAGGGGACACGGGTTCGTGCCCCGGTCCGGGAAGATCCCACATGCCATGGAGTGGCTGGGCCCGTTAGCCATGGCCGCTGAGCCTGCGCGTCCGGAGCCTGTGCTCCGCAACGAGAGAGGCCACAGCAGTGAGAGGCCCGCGTACCGCAAAAAAAAAAAAAAAAAAAAAAAAAAACCCAAAAAACTGAAATTCAACTGTGAATTGGTACAACCCAAGAGTATATTCAAGGTGATATATCCCTATTCTAACTACCTAGAGGGGAAAAAAACCCCCCAAAACCGAAATCCTTTTTTGGAGAAGGAAAGCATGATCCAGAGTTTCAAGTTATCACTACAAATTTTCACACACAACACCCAGTATTTTGTGGAAAATTATGGGTATGCCAGGACATGACCACAACCCAAGAGAGAGAAAAAAAAAAAAACAACAGATAAAAGAAACAAACACAAAGAGATCCATATATTGTATTTATTACGTATGAATTTTAAAATAACCATTAATTAATACATTTAAGTAAAAGATGAAAAGATAAGGGATTTCAACAGAAAACTGGAATTATCAAATTATCTTTGAAAATTCTAGAACTAAAAATTATAGTAACTCAAGAACTTAGCTAATGAGCACAATAGATATTAGACATGGCTGAAGAGACGGTTGATGAAATATAAGAAAGATCAGAAAACATTATCCAGATTGAGTTATGGTGAGAAAAAGAGATAGGAAATGCAGAAAAGAGCTTAAGAATTCTGGGGCATGATGACATTTTCTGATGTACACGTAATCTGAATCCTAGAAAGGAGAGGACAGAGAATGAGCAGAAGCAATATCTGAAAACATGATGACATAAATTTTTAAAAACTTATGAAAGACAAAATAATAGAATCTAGAAGGGTTATGAACTTCAAGCAGGATAATTAAAACACCATCTAGACTAATAATAAACACACTATTAGTCAAACTGCTGAAAGTGAAATATAAAGAGAAAATCTTGGAAGCAGCCAGAAGACAAACAGTAAGACGCCTCAACAGAAATGATGAAAATAACAACAACAAAAAAAAAAAACTAGAAGTTTCTGTAATCAAGTGAAAACAAATACCTTAGAATTCCAAACAGGCAAAACTATCCTTCAAAAATTAAAATAATTTAAGATGGATCATAGAACTAAGTGTAAAAGGTAAATGATAAAACTTCTGGACTAAATAATAAGAAACTATCTTCCTGGCCTTGGGGTAAGCAATTATTTCCTAAACAAAACATACTAACCACAATAAAGAACACTGGAAAATTGGACTTCACTGAAATTAAGAACTTACGTACATGAAAAGACAACGTTAACAAGTGAAAAGGGAAGCCAAAGATCAGAAGACTACAATCATAAGGCATATCCACCCAAAGACTATTACCCAGCAGGAAGGCTGACTATACCACAGGGTTAGTGAGGATGTGGAGAAAGGAACTCTCATAGTTTGCTAATGGGAGTGTTAATTGGTATAGCCACTTTGGAAATCTGTTTGGTGGTATCTATTAAATGGTCTACTCTTAAATGATCAGCAATTTCATTCCTAGTATAAGGAGTGCTTATGTTCACCATGTAAATGTACAAGAATGATCATAGAGCTTTATTCATAATCTCAGTCATCTGAAAACAACCTGAATATGTATCAATATGATATGGGATAAACCAACTGTGGTAATTCATACAATGGAATATTATTCAGAAAACTGCTACATGCCACAGAATGAATGGATCTCATAGATACAATGTTGTGCAAAAGAAAGCAGGCACAAAAAAGTATATACTGTATAAGTCCATTTATATGAAGGTTAAAAGCAGGCAAAACTAATTTGTGGTTATAAAGGTCAGGATAGTGTTAGCTCTGGGGAAATCTTGATTAGGAGGATACAACAGAGCCTTCTAGCCTGCCGGAAATTCTTCTAGAGTGCTTGAGCTAGGTCATGGTGACGTAAGTGTTTACATATGTAAAAATTCATTTACCTGTAATGAAAGACATTTTCAGAAAAAGAAAAAAAATGAGAGACTTAATCAATAGTAGGTGTGCATTAAAAGAAATAAAAAAGGCAGTGCTTCAATTAGAAAGAAATGATCCTTGATGAAAGCATGGAAATGCAGGCAGCAGTAAATAGCAACAGAAAGGGTAAAATGTGGGTTAACATTAACTGTATAAAACAATAATAGTAATGCCAAATGACATTTGTAATATCTAGAACTAAAATACCTGACAGCAATAGCACAAAGGGAGGCAAGGAGCAGTTAACAGAGTGGAAGTGTTCCAAAATCCTTGCATTGTCTGGTACTTGTAAAAGTACTAGTTTATAATAGACTTGAGTAAGTGAAGGATGTATGTCATAATCTCTAGAGAAGCAATGCAAGCCACAAATGAGAATCACAAAGGTAGATCTTCAATTTCTAGCAGTTATATTTAAAACTAGTAGAAAAAAAAACAGGTGAAATTAATTTTAATAATATTTTTCTAACCTAATATATCTAAGATATAAATCAATATAAAATTATTAATGAGGGTCTTTAAAATAATAAGTCTTCAAAATCTGTTGTCTTACTTTTATAGCACATCTCAAAGTGGACTACCCACATTTCAAGTCCTCACATGTGGCTACTAGCTAACATACTGGACAGCCCAGCTCTAGAGCAGTGATTCTCAAGAAGAGGGATTGTGACCCACAGGGGATATGTGACAATGTCCGAAGACATTTTTGATTGTCATGATTGTAGCAGCATGGGTGGTACTATTGGTATCTAGTGGGTGGAAACCATGGATGCTGCTAAACATCCTATAATATACACAGAACAGCCTCCTCCCAGCCCATAAAGAATTCTTCAGTCCAAGATATCAATCATAACATGGTTGAGAAACCCTGCCCTAGAGTAACCTGTAAAATAAAAGTTAAAAGTTATATAACTAATAAGCTAATTGTGGGAAGGAGGAGAATGAACGGTAAAAACTACTTGACTAATTCAAAAGACTAAAAGAATGGAGAGAAAAAAGGAATATAGAACAGATGGGACAAATAGAAAACAAGTAGTTATATTCGTTAATTTATGCTAAATAAATACATGGATTAATATTCTAATTAAAGATTAAGATTGTCGGATGGGGAGAAAAGTCCCTACCTATATGTTGCAAAATTTTTTTTACATATTAGGGTGCATAAAAGTTGAAGGTAAAATGGTTACAAAGGCTATACCTTGTAAACTCCAACCAAAATAAAACTGGTAGAGCAATGCTAAGATCAAAATAGGCTTTAATGCAAGATGTATTACTAGAAGCAAAGAAAGATATTTCATAATGATACAAAGGTCTTCCATCAAAGTGATGGAAGTGACTGATTTAAAATTCCAGATGACCACATTACTTCACTGATATAAATGTTTCAATGTCTCCCCATTGACCTTGAATAAAGCTCAAACTACAATTATAGTAGATAAGTTCCTCCAATAATCACCTGCTTTACCATTAACATCTCGACATTTCTTCTCACAAAATTCATGTTCAGCAGTGTTGAAGAGCATGCAGTTACTCAAAATTATCTTATCATTTTATGCTCTCTGTGTTTTTGCTCGTTATTAGTCCCACTCCCTGTAATGCTTTTCTTCATGGAAATCATCTGAAAAAGTTCTGTTTATCTTTCAAAGCTGTATTCTGTTATATCCTAGCTAAATCTTTTCTGACTGACCACCATATATAATTCTTCCCTCTTCTGTGTACCTCTGTACCTCATGGATACTTAAAAAATAATTTCTTGTACAATTCTGCTGTTTCTGGTAGCCAGCAGGAAGATATTAGGCACTCAGTAATATATATTTTTAGAAGTTACAGAATTTTATTTACTAAAGCAAAAATTTAGCTACAGACCTCTGCGACAACATTAAATGCAACAACATTCGAATTATAGGGGTCCCAGAGAAGAAGAGAAAAAGAAAGGGAATGAGAAAATATTTGAAGAAATTATAGTTGAAAACTTCCCTAATATGGGAAAGGAAATAGTTCATCAAGTCCAGTAAGCACAGAGAGTCCATTACAGGATGAATCCAAGGAGAAACATGCCAAGAGATACTAATCAAACTATCAAAAATTAAATACAAAGAAAAAATATTAAAAGCAGCAAGGGAAAAACAACAAATAACATACAAGGGAACCCCCATAAGGTTAATAGCTGATCTTTCAGCAGAAACTCTGCAAGCCAGAAGGAAGTGGCAGGACATATTTAAAGTGATGAAAGGGAAAAACGTACAACCAAGATTACTCTACCCAACAAGGACCTCATTCAGATTTGACGGAGAAATTAAAACGTTTACAGACAAGCAAAAGCTAAGAGAATTCAGTACCACCAAACCAGCTTTACAGCAAACGCTAAAGGAACTTCTCTAGGCAGGAAACACAACAGAAGGAAAGACCTACAAAAACAAACCCAAAACAATTAAAAAAATGATAATAGGAACATACATATCGAAAATTACCTTAAATGTAAATGGATTAAATGCTCACACCAAAAGACATGGACTGGTTGAAAATAAGACCGGTATATATGCTGTCTAGAAGAGACCACTTCAGACCTAGGGACACATACAGACTGAAAGTGAGGGGATGGAAAAAGATATTCCATGCAAATGGAAATCAAAAGAAAGCTGGAGTAGCAAATCTCATATCAGACAAAACAGACTTTAAAATAAAGACTATTACAAGAGACAAAGAAGGACACTACATAATTATCAAGGGATCAATCCAAGAAGAAGTTATAACAACTGTAAATATTTATGCACCCGACATAGGAGCACCTCAATACGTAAGGCAAATGCTAACAGCCATAAAAGGGGAAATCAACAGTAACACAATCATAGTAGGGGACTTTAACACCCCAGTTTCACCAATGGACAGATCATCCTAAATGAAAATAAATAAGGAAATACAGTTTTAAATGATATATTAAACAAGATGGACTTAATTGATACTTATTGGACATTACATCCAAAAACAACAGAATACACTTACTTCTCAAGTGCTCATGGAACATTCTCCAGCATAGATCATACCTTGGGTCACAAATTAAGCCTTGGTAAATTTAAGAAAATTGAAATCATATCATGTATCTCTTCTGACCACTACGCTATGAGACTAGATATCAATTACAAGAAAAAAATCTGCATGAAATACAAACACATGAAGGCTAAACAATACACTACTTAATAACGAAGAGATCACTGAAGAAATCAAAGAGGAAATCAAAAAATACCTAGAAACAAATGCCAATGAAAACATGATGACCCGAAACCTATGGGATGCAGCAAAAGCAGTTCTAAGAGGGAAGTTTATAAGTACAATCCTACCTCAAGAAACAAGAAACATATCAAATAAACAACCTAACCTTACACCTAAAGCAATTAGAGAAAGAAGAACAAAAAAACCCCAAAATTAGCAGAAGGAAAGAAATCATAAAGATGAGACCAGAAATAAATGAAAATGAAATGAAGGAAATAATAGCAAACATCAATAAAATTACAAGCCAGTTCTTTGAGAAGATAAACAAAATTGATAAACCATTAGCCACTCATCCAGAAAAAAAGGGAGAAGACTCAGATTAGTAGAATTAGAAATGAATAAGGAGAAGTAACAACTGACACTGCAGAAATACAAAGGATCATGAGAGAGTACTACAAGCATCTCTATGCCAATAAAATGGATAACCTAGAAGAAATGGACAAACTCTTAGAAAAGCACAACATTCCAAGACTGAACCAGGAAGAAATAGAAAATATAAACAGACCAAAGACAAGCACTGAAATTGAGACTGTGATTAAAAATCTTCCAAGAAAACAAAAGTCCAGGACCAGATGGCTTCACAGACGAATTCTATCAAACATTTAGAGAAGAGGTAACACCTATCCTTCTCAAACTCTTCCAAAATATAGCAGAGGGAGGAACACTCCCAAACTTATTCTATGAGGCCAGCATCACCCTGATACCAAAACCAGACAAAGATGATGCAATGAAAGAAAACTACAGGCCAATATCACTGATGAACATAGATGCAAAAATCCTCAACAAAATACTAGCAAACAGAATCCAACAGCATATTAAAAGGATCACACACCATGATCAAGTGGGGATAAACATTCCAGGAATGCAAGGATTCGTCAATATATGCAAATCAATTGGTGTGATATACCATATTAACAAATTGAAGGAGAAAAACCATATGATCATCTCGATAGATGCAGAAAAAGCTTTCAACAAAATCCGACACCCATTTATGATAAAAAGCCTCCAGAAAGTGGGCATAGAGGGAACTTACCTCAACATAATAAAGGCCACATATGACAAACCCACAGCCAATATCATTCTCAGCGGTGAAAACCTGAAACCATTTCCACTAAGATCAGGAACAAGACAAGGTTGCCAACTCTCACCACTATTTTAATCAACATAGTTTTGGAAGTTTTAGCAACAGCAATGAGAGAAGAAAAAGAAATAAAAGGAATCTAAATCAGAAAAGAAGTAAAGCTGTCACTGTTTGCAGATGACATGATATTATGCATAGAGAATCCTAAAGACGCTACCAGAAAACTACTAGAGCTAATCAGTGAATTTGGTAAAGCAGCAGGATACAAAATTAATACACAGAAATCTCTTGCATTCCTATACGCTAATGATGAAAAATCTGAAAGAGAAATCAAGTAAACACTCCCATTTACGACTGCAATAAAAAGAATAAAATACCCAGGAATAAACCTACCTAAGGAGACAAAAGACCTGTATGCAGAAACTTATAAGACACTGATGACAGAAATTAAAGATGATACAAACAGATGGAGAGATATACCATGTTCTTGGATTGGAAGAATCAACATTGTGAAAATGACTATAATACCCAAAGCAGTCTACAGATTCAATGCAATCCCTATTGAACTACCAATGGCATTTTTCACAGAACTAGAACAAAAAATTTCACAATTTGTATGGAAACACAAAAGACCCTGAATAGCCTAAGCAATCTTGAGAAAGAAAAACGGAGCTGGAGGAATCAGGCTCCCTGACTTCAGACTATACTACAAAGCTACAGTAATCAAGACAGTATGGTACTGGCACGAAAACAGAAATATAGATCAATGGAACAGGATAGAAAGCCCAGAGATAAACCCACGCATATATGGTCAACTTATTGTTGATAAAGGAGGCAAGAATATACAATGGAGAAAAGACGTTTTCTTCAATGAGTGGTGTTGGGATAACTGGATAGCTACATGTAAAAGAATGAAATTAGAACACTCCCTAACACCATACACAAAAATAAACTCAAAATGGATTAAAGACCTAAATGTAAGGCCAGACACTATAAAGCTCTTAGAGGAAAAAACATAGGCAGAACACTCTATGACATAAATCACAGTAAGATCCTTTTTGACCCACCTCCTAGAGAAATGGAAAGAAAAACAAAAATAAACAAATGGGACCTAACAAAACTTAAAATGTTTTGCACAACAAAAGAAACCATAAGCAAGATTAGAAGACAACCCTCAGAATGGGAGAAAATATTTGCAAATGAAGCAACTCACAAAGGATTAATCTCCAAAATTTACAAGCAGCTCATGCAGCTCAATATCAAAAAAACAAACAACCCAATCCAAAAATGCACAGAAGACCTAAACAGACATTTCTCCAAAGAAGATATACAGATTGCCAACAAACACATGAAAGAAAGCTCAATATCACTATTAGAGAAATGCAAATCAAAACTACAATGAGGTATCACCTCACACCAGTCAGAATGGCCATCATCAAAAAATCTACAAACAATAAATGTTGGAGAGGGTGTGGAGAAAAGGGAACCCTCATACACTGTTGGTGGGAATGTAAACTGATACATCCACTATGGAGAACAGTATGGAGGTTCCTTAAAAAACTAAAAATAGAATTACCATATGACACAGCAATCCCACTACTGAGCATATACCCTGAGAAAACCATAATAGAAAAAGAGTCATGCACCACAATGTTCAATGCAGCTCTATTTACAATAGCCAGGACATGGAAGCAACCTAAGTGTCCAATGACAGATGAATGGATAAAGAAGATGTGGCACATATACACAATGGAATATCACTCAGCCATAAAAAGAAACGAAATTGAGTTATTTGTAGTGAGGTGGATGCACCTAGAGTCTGTCATACAGAGTGAAGTAAGTCAGAGAGAGAAAAACAAATACCGTATATATGGAACATATATGGAACACATATATATGGAATCTAAAAAAAAGAAGAAAAGGTTTTGAAGAACCTAGGGGCAGGACAGGAATAAAGACGCAGATGTAGAGAAGGGAATTGAGGACATGGGGAGGGGGAAGGGTACCTGGGATGAAGTGAGAGGGTGGCATGGACTTATATATGCTACAAAATGTAAAACAGATAGTGGGAACCAGCCACATAGCACAGGGAGATCAGCTTGGTGCTTTGTGACCACCTAGAGGGGTGGGATAGGGAGGGTGGGAGGGAGACGCAAGAGGGAGGGGATATAGGGATATATGTACACGTATAGCTGATTCACTTTGTTAGAGAGCAGAAACTAACACACCATTGTAAAGCAATTATACTCCAATAAAGATGTTAAAAAAAAGAAAGAAAAAAAGACTGAATAATGAAGAAACAGAAAATCAGAATGGACCAATTACTGGTAAGGAGATTGACTCAGTAATCAAAAATTTCCAAGCAAAGAAGAGTCCAGGACCAGATGGCTGCACTGGTGAATTCTACCAAACATTTAAAGAATTAGTATCAATCCTTGTCAAACTCCTTCAACAAATAAAAGAGGAGAGAACAATTCCAAACTTATTTTCCAAGGCCAACATTACCCTGATACCAAAACCAGATGAGGACACCCATGATGGTTGGGGGAAGTGGGTGAAGGTAGCCAAAACGTACAGACTTCCAGTTTTAAGATAAATAAACTCTGGGGAAGTAATGTACAGCATGGTGACTACAGTTAACACTACTGTGTTGTTTATTTGAAAGGTGCTAAGAGAGTGGATCTTAAAAGTTCTTATCACAAGAAGAAGAAATTGTAACTATGTGAGGTGATGGATGTTGACTAAACTATTGTGCTAATCATTTCACTATATATACATATATCAAATCATTATGTTGTACACCTTAAATTAATACAATGTTATATGGCAGTTAGACCTCACTAAAAATGGAAAAAAGAAGAATCTGCAAAGTAAATTTGACACTTACTTAACAATAATGCATACTTGTTATTGTCCTGAATGATAACTGGGAATCTGTGGTGAACAATTATTTTAATGGTTGCAATTATATTACTGTTACAGTAGAGTCAAACTCTTTCTCCCTCTTTTAAGAAATTAATTTTCTTGATTTTTTTCAATAAAAATGGTAAATATTAAAAGTTTATTCTGATTCTATAGGCAGTTTAACTTGATCACACTCATGCTGATTGATTTACACATTGAAAAATCCTAGATCTTGAATTCCTACTTCACAGACTTATGGGGATTAAATGTTGTTCAAGTTTATGTTGTTGAAGATGGATTGTATTCCTCAAACCTCTTCCCCTATTATCCAGTCAAGACTCAGAGCAGACAAGACCATTCCTCTTACCTGTACTCCCTGCCATAGACAACGTCATTACATGATGAAAAGGAGCAGGTTGAATAAAGTGAATGATGGGCAAGGCCCAGGAAGTAATGGATTCAGGTTTTTCATTCATTCCTTCTTTCACTAATATCTGGATGCCCTTCTTAAAGCATCTGAACAACATGTCTGTTCTCTTTCCTTAAGGGCTTGCCTGAGAGTATAAGGCAGCACAGATGGGGCTCTGAAGCAATGGATAGATGCTCAAAGTTGGGAAATAAATCTTATCTTTCCACATAATGCAAGTGCTACCTATTGTTTTTAGCTGCCAAGTACACTAGTCAGATTACAGGCCAACTCCAATCATACCTTCTAGTGGCAAAGCTCATTTTCCTGGGCATGTGGCTCAGACCAGGTCAGTCAGAATACTTCTTCCTCTGGTGAGGTAAGTCATCTGATCCAAGTCACAGTATTTCACCAGGATTGTTCTAGATGGAGATAGCAAGGAAGGGCTTACTTTTGAATACTAGAGTTAGAAGTCTGTGAAAATAGATGCCAGTGGTCTTATTGCTCATCCTGTGGAGATAATGAAACCACAGAGAGACAGGAGAGTTACAGATATAGTGAGATATGAGAGAGAGGCAGACAGAGAGAGACTAGGAGACACTGGGTGGTGTTTCCAGGTCTGAGGCTCTGAAAGCTGACATTCCTCAGGGTGTTTGTTAGTCAAGGAAAATTTCTGGGCAGAGGAGGCTGTGTCCTCAGCTCTGTATCACACTTCACCATCTGGAGCTGAAAGCAGCACTGTTCATGCCCACGGCTTAGAATATGTCTTATATAAACAGTTTCTTCAACCTCCGACCTCCAGGTCCTTATCTTCTACCAGCAATGTCCTCAACTCACATGTCACAAGAGAAGCAACTTTTTTCACGTATAAAGGAGTCAATCTCAAGGGAGACATTCACTCAAGGGAACCAAATCTGTTGAAATTCAACTCCTGTCAACCCAGTGAACAATCTTTTATATAATTAAACAAACCCTTCTTTTAAAAATTGTCGTCTTTGCTGTATATTTACATAACAAAAAATTCAAGAGGTTTAATCAGAACAAAGGGGCTGTTTGTCCCAAATGTGGTTCCATGTTTTTGTGAAACAAACAAACAAAAAAAACTATTGGCAGCTTTGAAATGGAAATTTTTTTCAGCTCCCTTACTCTTCTGAACCAAGGTGTCAAGATTCAGTCCTAGTTCTAGCTCAAGGTACCCTGCAACTTTCTTCCTCCTAGTAGTCTGTGCAAGAAGCTTTTCGCAGCTTATGCCCTACAAATTGGAACTTAATCCTTTGGATGGTAGGGCAGGCGACTTTTCCATTTTGTTCCAGATGTCACTCTAAAATTCCAGTGCAGATCATAAGCATCTGAGTGGGGTTGTTCTGTGAGTAGTTAGAAATGTAGGACTAAAACAAAGTGAAATGCCAAGGAAAGAAAAAGAAACTTAGGAGAAACTACTGTGGAGGTAATTAGTTGGAGTAATCTGTCATGTGATGGGTTCAGAGCACTGTGACTTAAGGACACCTGTGGCACATTCTTTGGGGCAGGACTAGAAGCCTCCGAAAGAGACCAGGTTATGGACTTTCCTGGCAGTCCAGTGTTTAAGACTCTGAGCTTCTATTTCAGGGGGCACGGGTTCAATCCCTGGTCAGGGAACTAAAACCCCACACGCCAGTTCCCACACACCGAGAGGTGCAAAAAAAAAAAAAAAAAGAAGCAGGTTAGAACACAATGCAGTCCTCATAGCTCTGTCTGGGTGTAGTGCAAGCCCTCCTAATTTCTTGCCCTGCCTCTTCGGAAGACACTGTTGCCAATGTGATAACAGCTGAAATCCTGATCAGTCTCTTTCATCCTAAGTATTCACAATAGCTCTCTCTTCAGTCTTGATGCTTTTGCTGCTTGACTGGGTTCCTGACCTGCTCCCACTCCCCTTTCTGCTTTTGTTATTCGTATTAACAACATAAAGGGGATTTTGACCTTCTATGTGACATGAGATAGGACACAAGACAGTTTGGGTATTATTTTTGTCCCTATGAAGAAAAGGGATGGGTATTTTAAAGAAAGACCCATAATTACCACAAGTAGGACTATGTTAGAAAAGCTGAGCTGCAACAAGGATGGGATTTCAACTGCAGAATGAGAACTAATAACCGGATTGGCCTCATTTTCCTCCATCTCCATCCTGCTGTTTAGTAAGAGACTAGAAGCAGACACTGAGGAAGATTCAGGGTTTGGTGAGATAACATAGGTCCACTGCAGGTTAGGAAACTCTAGGGTATTGAACTTCTGCTAGAAATGGTTGTATTAAATATTATCATCTTGGAATCCTGGTGTTTCAGATAATGATAGATTGGCTTATATAATACGCATGCCACCCACTTCCCTGACTTTTTCTTATCTGACTCTATTACAGCAGCTGTAACCTAAAAACCCAGTTTCCCAGCCTTTCTTGAAACTGAAGTGCTATGTGACATGGTTCTGGCCTATGAGGTATAAGCAGATGTGATTTAGCACCACTATTTTCCCTCTCTTCTTTTTGCTTGGTTTTGGAGGACTGGAGGCACTGATGCCATCTGGTACCATGAGGCAACAAGTAAGAGGACAAATGAGAGCATGATAAGGATGATAGACTAAAGAGGTAGAAAGAGTCTGGGTGTCCCATGGCATTGCTGAGCCATAACATTAGCCTGGAACTCCCTATCCCAGGACTTGTGTCAGTGAGACAGTAAACTTCTATTCCTTCAAGCTAGTGCTTCGCATCCTTTTCCATATCTTAGCACACAGGGAAATGATAATATTCATGTAGGTAGATAGACAAAGCTGCTTAGGACTGTAGACAATCTCTCATACCTTAAATGCCCACTCTAAAGACTAAATGATCACTATCTCAGCTTACTTTTAACCATTTGCAGCTCTCAGAGAATTCTGATTTAAGCCACTTTTAGGCAGGGTTTCTTTTCTCTGAAGTTGAACACATCTTCGATGCACTAGATTCTGAAGAGAATCTTGGGAGGTAAGAAAGTAACTTTTAACCTGAGAAAAAGTGAATGACTTAGCTAACTGAAATTCATAATGAAGGTAAAAAGCAAGTTAGCCTCTGTAAGGTAAAAGGGAAAATGTGGCATGTAAAAAAGAAATTCTGTTGAAAAGGAGGGATTTCTGATTTAAAGAATCAGAGGGTTGGGTTTCCCTGGTGGCACAGTGGTTGAGAGTCCACCTGCCGATGCAGGGGACACGGGTTCGTGCCCTGGTCCGGGAAGATCACACATGCCGCGGAGCGGCTGGGCCTGTGAGCCATGGCCGCTGGGCCTGCGCGTCCAGAGCCTGTGCTCCGCAACGGGAGAGGCCACAACAGTGAGAGGCCCGCGTACCGCAAAAAAAAAAAAAAGAATCAGAGGGTTGCTCATTGTGATGAGATCAAAGTAAAGGCTCTGCCTGGCGGATGGAATGGAGATGGAGGTCTACAGAATCAAGGGAGGAAAGAAAAGACTAAGGGAAGTGGAGCTGTTACATTACCTTAGGGTATAGAGGATACTGGAAGAAGGTACTGTTGTAGCCTGAGGGTATCCAAGGAGAAGGAAGAGGTCTCTGCTAGAGGAGAACTGTGATGCTGTGAACAGGGGAAGGGGAGTTTGACTGAGGATTTACATTTCACATGATGAGAATGGAAGGGAAGGTGCTCACTCTATTGTCCAGAAGTAGCATTGGGAACCTAGGAGAATATCAATTCTGAGGAATGGACCATATATTTCTCCTTCTCTCAACCTTGCCATTCCCACACCTCCCCTTTGACCTTTTCCTGCTCCTCCTCTTCTGGTCAACTTAGGTTAGATTGCAGCACTGAAAATAAAATATATAGATGAGTATATTTTTCCAAACTTCCTTGCCTGATGACAAAGATTCTCTCCTTGACTGAACCCTACTCAGTTTCCGTAGAATTCTTTTTCAGCTAGGCCTGACTAGGTGTTCCTTTCAGCATTTTCCAATTTTATCAAGAATCCTGATAAGCCACTTTAACCCTCAATATGTAATTTGCTTCCTTATCTGCCACCATCCCCCAGGTGGTGTCTGATCACCCTGGCCTGCCTTCAGCAAGAATCCTGTTAGGTCAGTTTCGCCAGACTCCCCCCTTACCCCTGATATTTCCTCTTAGTAATGACCACCCCCCACTCCCAGCTCTGCTCTATGGCTAAAGCCTCCCACTTGCCTCTGCTGTATTGGGAGTTGAGGCCAATCTCTCTCTCCCACTGCAAGATCTCACTGCAGTTTGTCCCTACATCCGTTGCGATGGTCCCCCTTGAATAACATCTGCCTTACTTACCACCTTCAACAAGGGTCATGGATAATATTTTCTTTAACAATTTGAATAATATTTTTTCTCTAATGTTGATTAGGAGTTAACAACAATGAAATGATAATGGTTATTACTGTAGATAATATAGGTATTACAGACAATATACTGTTGAACGCATACTAGATGTCTGATACCATTCAAAGTGCTATACAAATATTAACTCATTTAATTATCAAAAAAACCCAACCAACTTTGTGTTAAGGCAGCATTGAGCATTATGATTTGGTGTGTGAAAGACAAAATGCACTAGACAATTAAGGAAATTATTTTATTTGTCTGACTGCAGTAAAGAGACTATTTAATGAGGAATGTCTCAAAGAAAAGGGAGAGGTCTGGGGTTTTATAGGGGCAGATAAACAAGGGTGTCATCTGCCATGTGGGGTAATGCGGAATGACAGAGACATCTCGGAACATGTGAGGCCAGAGTTGTGCTTTGTAGTTAGCCATTTCCCAGAACATGAAAGGGTACACGGATTTCTCAACCACTGCTGCTCGAAACACAGAGTTCAAATAAAAGTTCAACACTGTCAGGTGAATGAAGAATGAGAGAAGTATCTGAATGTATCAAACAATTTAATGATAATTTTCATTAAATTTCATTCAACTCTACACCCCTAATTCAAACCCTTTAACGTTAATTAAATGCAAGGCCTGTTATTCTACATGTTATCTAAAATTATCTACCGTTAAATTTAAGGAGAATGGAAAACAGGATCATCCTCAGTGCTACATCTTAAATAAAGCCAACAAGTGATAGACAACTGGAAGGTGGTTACTTATGATACAAAATGATGGCTTAAAGTTTTTAACAAACTTCCCAATGATTTAATTTCGGAAATAGTATCAACAGTGAAAGGCCACCCAAGAACATAATAATAAGAAAAATAAGATTGCTCTCTGGGAAAGCTACTCTTATGGCTTTTACAAAAAATAGGAACAGGTCTGTCTAGGTCATAGGTTATCCCCAGAACATCAAATAGTGCTTTGCATAGAGTAGGTCTCAAATATTTGCTTAAATTAGTGACTTTGTAGGAGTAAACTTGGAGACTGTGTAGAACTACACGATTAAAGATTTTGGGAATGCCTCAAGCTCTAATCAAAACAACCTAGGTGCAATCTTGAGAGGCAAGTCTGGAATGTGATTAAAGTTAAATAAGTAAAACCCTAAGTAGTGGTATATCTCATTTAGAAAAATGATGTAAACATAGGGGTTCAAAACACACCACCCCCCAAAATACTAATTTGGCATATTAACTGTTTTGAGCTACAGACACTAGAAAAACAACAAATGCAAGAAAGGCAAGCTGACCTCCCCTTTTCTTCCTGAACACAGGAGAGAAAACTCCCTTGCAAAAGATGTCCTCCTGCACCTGGAGGAAGAGAACATTCTTATCACCAGAGACAGGGAGTCAAGGTTGTGAAGAAACTGCACAAACAAACCTTGTTAAAATATCCCTTATCTTCCTTTACTCTCCCCATGTATTTTAGGTACTTTTCCATAATTACTACAGTTTGTTCAATCTAGTATACAAGCACACAGGTCTAACCACTTTTTGGGTCTTCATTTTCCTGTGAAGACATCCATGTACATGTGAAAATAAAATTTGTATGCTTTTTCTCCTGTTAATCTGTCTATATCAATTTAATTCTCAGGTTCAGTCAGAGGCCCTAAGAGGACAGAGGAAAAGTTTTGTCTCCCTTACTTAAACAAAAAGGTAAATTCTGTTTGGGGTAGAGAATATGAAATCCCCAGATACAAAGTTGCTAAAGTCCATCCAAGCACTGTCCAGGCAGAGAATGTTCAGACTGATGAAAATGGCTGAGGAGTTGACAGCTCCAAGCTTCTTTAACCTGATTCCCTTAACCAATATAATTGATGTCCCTATTCTAATCCCATGCTTCCTAAACAACATTGTAATTCAATTTGGCTTCCTGTGGCTGTCAGAGGAACAACTCTTGGATTTAGTACTAACCGTGGCAGAATCGAACTGTAACCATACATTTAGCTATTTCTTTACAGATACATCATTAATGGACTATTCTTCCTTGGAAACTAAGAGGCTGAGAAACACAAGCAGTATTATGGTTCGAATTATATTTTAGATAGACTTTTCAGGCTACAGTGTGAAGACTAGATTTAAGAACTATAACATTGGGATCAGGCTGACTAGTTAGAAGGGAGTTTTTGAGATTGTCCAGGTGGGAGATAATGAGGACCTGAATATGGAACCAATACAGGAAACAGTTCTCTGCACCCTTAATGGTGTTGGTTATTATCTTCTAAATCTGCTTATTTTATAGGTGAGTAATGTTACCTCATTGATGTTTGGATTTCAATGTCTTTTATTAATAATGGAGATAAATATTTATCACTTGATTAATTATTTTGTTTGACTACTGTTTAATTTTTAAAATTTCATTTTTCTTTTATAAAATGCTTCAGACCTTAAATGTACAAGAGATTCAAATTACCTAGAATTAACCAACAATGGTAATAGGGACATTTAATCACACAAAATCGAAAAACACCAATTGAAATGCAAAGCAATCCTATTTTACTTTAATGTAATGCATTAACTTTGGTCTGATCTTCAGCTTTGATTTACACAAAGTTGCCTGGGAGACAGAATTTACTGTCTTAGCATAGACCAAAGGATTTGTGCTGGAAAAGGAGTCCAAAAAATTAATTCTAAGAAACTGAGTACGTTTATCCAGAATTCAAGCAGTCCCAAGGCTCAGGAAAATAATTTTTTAAGTAACGTTAGAAGAGCAATTCATAAGCAAACTCCTTTATAATATTTTTCTTCCTGATGTTTATTTATTTCAAAATAAGCAAAGATGATAGCAACAAAGGACTTTCTGTTGTTGTTGTTAAAAGAAAGTGAAATCATCCACAATCCCATCACGAAACACGTCTTATTTTAATTTTTTTTTTGCGGTACGCGGGCCTCTCACTGTTGTGGCCTCTCCCATTGCGGAGCAGAGGCTCCGGACGTGCAGGCTCAGCGGCCATGGCTCACGGGCCTAGCCGCTCCGCGGCATGTGGGATCTTCCCAGACTGGGGCACGAACCCGTGTCCCCTGCATCGGCAGGCGGACTTTCAACCACTGCGCCACCAGGGAAGCCCTAATTTTTTTATTCTTTCGTTTTTGTATCCATGTAGTAGTGTGACTTTGATACCTCTATCTTGTTTGGGAATTCACTCAAAAGAATATCTCCCCTTTTAAATGGCAAACTGGGTTTTCTACAGCAATAATAGCTAGACATAACTATTAGCAGTATCTAATAGTATTAGATACTATTGCAGTGATTGCTGAACAATTTCTTTCCATGGGCCAACAATTCTTACAACTCAAACTCAAATTTGTAAGATGTGCAAATAGCATTTTAAAATCACTTTACAAATCATTTTGACTTTAGTCATTTCTTTTTATTTCTGTTGTTCTCAAACAAACACTTGCTAGTATGAAAGTAATATGAAAGCACTGTAGTATTGTGAAAAGGATCCTGGAATCAGAACTGGGCTTTTACCTTAGCCCTGTAACTTATAAGTCACACATTTATCACAAATCTTTTTGAACTTTAGTTTTCTCTTCTGTAAATAAAAACTGTACATGACGGGCTTCCCTGGTGGCGCAGTGGTTGACAGTCCGCCTGCCGATGCAGGGGACACGGGTTTGTGCCCCGGTCCGGGAAGATCCCACATGCCGCGGAGCGGCTGGGCCCATGCGCCATGGCCGCTGAGCCTGCGCGTCCGAAGCCTGTGCTCCGCAACGGGAGAGGCCACAACAGTGAGAGGCCTGAGTACCGCAAAAACAAAACAACTGTACATGATTCTTCTAAGGATTGGATAGTGCCAAATCATAGACTGTGCACTCAGTGAACAAGGTTATGGTTATCAAAGGCGGAAGGTGGGGGGGGCAATAAATTGGGAGTTTTGGATGGACATATACACACTACTATATTTAAAATAGATAACCAACAAAGACCTACTGCGTAGCACAGGGAACTCTGCTCAATATTCTGCAATAACCTAAATGGGAAAAGAATTTGAAAAAGTATAGATACATGTATATGTATAACTGAATCACTTTGCTGTACACCTGAAACTAACACAACATTGCTCATCAACTATACTCCAATATAAAATAAAAATTTAAAAAAAAGGATGCTCCTTTATACTGAATTATGAAGTGACCTAATGGATGTGGTCAAAATATCAACACAGAAAAATCTATGCTTACTTGAGCTTTCCTGAGAACATGTGAGGGTTTTTTGATGGATGGCTATAATCAATACCTGAAATACATTTGCCTTTTTTTCATCCAGCACTGCCTCCAACTCTTAAGACTGCTTGATTAACTTCAAAGACTGAAAAACAAAAGTGTAAGCAATAACAATGTAAAATAAAATTCATATTTTATGACAAGAAAAATTAAAACGTAAAAAATTTTCTCTGCTCTTTGGCCTCCTCTCCCCATTATTGTGCATCGTGTATCTATATTATGCATCAACCAAACCTCCCCCATCAGCAGAAATGCCTGCTCAATCGAAAAGAGCAACATTCTCCTAGCATCAACAAGACAACTCCTTAAAAGATAATATTCCTTTTTGATCCTGTAAGGGGCCAAGATGACGCTTACACTTGGGTTGCATAAACTGTCAATAATACGTCATATAATGCACAGCCCTCTGTCTCAAAAAACTTATATAACTGTGCCTTGACTTCTAACGGGTAGAACAGTTCTCAGAGATTTCTGAGATGCTCTTCCAGGGTTATAATCCTCAAATTTGGCTCGAATAAAAATTTCCATTTCTTTCTTAGATCTACTGATTAATTTTTCATTGACAACAAGCAATGGAGAATTTATTAAATTACAAAATTTCTTTAAAGCTATGAATAACTGTACTTAAAATTCTTAGGTAAGAAAAAGAAACAAAAGGCAACCAAATTGGAAAGGAAGAAGTAAAACTATTTCTGTTCTCAGATGATATAATCTTATATACAGAAACTCTAAAGATTCCACACAAAAAAACCCTGTTAGAACTAATAAATGAATTCAGCAAAGTAGCAGGGTACAATGTTAACACACAAAAATAAGTTGCATTTCTATACACTAACAGTGAGCAATCTGAAAACTATGAAAACAATTCCATTTACAATAGCATTAAAAAGAATAAAATACTTAGGAATTAACCAAAAGGGTGAAAGATTTGTATAATGAAAACTATAAAATATTGAAAGAAATTAAAGAAAATGAAAATAAATGGAAACATATTCCATGTTCATAGATTGGAAGACTTATACCGTTAAGATGTCAATACTACCAAAAGCAATCTACAGATTCAATGCATCCCTATCAAAATCCCAGCAATGTTTTTTGCAGAAATAGAAAAATCTACGCTAAAATTCATATAGAATCTCAAAGCATCCTAAATAACTAAAAGAATTTTGAAAAAGGAGAGCAAAGCTGGAGGACCTACATTTCCTAATTTCAAAACTTACTATAAAGAAACAGTAATCAAAACAGTGTGGCACTGGCATAAAGACAGACCTATGATCAGCAGAACATAATAGAGAGCCCAGAAATAAATTCTCTCATATATGGCCAGCTGATTTTTGACCAGGGTGCCGAGACCATTCAGTGGGGAAGGACAGTCTTTCCAAAAAACGTGCTGGTAAAACTGTATATCCACATACAAAAGAATGAAGTTGAACCCCTACCTAACATCATACACAAAAGTTAACCGAAAATGGATCAAAGATCTAAATGTAAGGCCTAAAACTAAAAAACTCTTGGAAGAAAACAGGGCAAAAGCTTCATAACATTGGATTCAGCAATGATTTCTTGGCTATGACACCAAAGGCACAGAAAACAAAACAAAACAAACATAGACAAACTGAACTTCATGAAAATTAAAAAACTGTGTGTATGAAAAGACAATATAAACATAGTAAAAAAGGCAACCCAGAGAATGAGAGAAAATATTTGGAAATCATATATCTGATAAGGGGCTAATATCTAGAACATACAGAGGACTCCTAAAACTCAATAATAGAAAAATAAGAAATGCAATTAAAATATGAGCAAAGGATTTGAATAGACATTTCTCCAAGGAAGATATACAAATGGCCAACAAGCATATGAAAAGATGCTCAGTATCACCAATCATTAGGGAAATGCAAATAAAAAGTACAATGAGAGGCCATCTCATATTATGATAGCTATTAAGATGTGGAGATCCTAGAATCCTTCTGCACTATTGGTGGGAAGGTAAAATCCTGTAGCCACTATGGAAACAGTATGATGGTTCCTCAAATAATTAAAAATAGAATTACCCTGTGATCTAGCAATTCCACTTCTGGGTATATATCCAAAAGAATTGAAAGCAGAATTTTGAAGAGATATTTGTACTCCCATGTTCAGAGCAGCAGTACTCACAATAGCTAAAACGTGGCAGCAGCCCAAGTGTTCACAAACTGATAAAGGGATAAGCAAAATGTGGTATACACATACAATAAAGTATTATTCAGACTTAAAAAGAAAATTCTGATATATGTTACAACATGGATGAACCTTCAAGACATTATTCTAAGTAAAATAAGCCAGTCACAAAAAGACAATACTTATGATTCCATTTATATGAGGTACTTAGAGTAGTCAAAATCACAGAGACAGAAAGTAGCATGGTGGTTACCGGGGGCTGGGGGGAAGAGGTGAATGAGGCGTTATTGGATACAGTTCCATTTTACAAGACGATAAGAGTGTGGAGATGGTGGTGATAGTTGTGCAACGTTACCAATATACTTCATACTACTTAACTATACACTTAAAAATGGTTACAATGGTAAATATTTTATGTATTTTACCATAATAAGAATGAAAAAGAATATGAGTAATAATTATCCCTAAAATTTCTTGAAGTCTTCTTGTTTGTGTCAATTCTTTGTTGTTTTCTAGCACCATGCCTTGCCTAACATGCCGGGTATGACCTGAAGAAGCCCTGTAGGCATATGCTCTTTGTTGCTCATCTCATGGAGGGAAAGAGTAAAGACCATCCAACACTATTTGCAAAACTAGATTCTGGCAACTTGAGATGGATTCTGGTTCCCACTACTGCAAAAAACAGTAGAATTTCTAGCCCCTTGTAGATATTGAGGGGTATCAGAATATACCACCCCAAAATATGCCTCTTTGGCATATGGATTATTTTGAGCTAAAGGCCACTGAGAACCAAAAGATGCAGGAAAAGCCCTACAAACAAGACACAAGTTTTCCTTTTGTAAAGGAAATTACATTTATAAAGGAAATTTTCATTTGTAGAAATGTCTCGCTCTCTCCTACCAGAAGAGGACTCTTAACACTCTTAGCAATGAAGAAAGCACCAACTCAAATTTGCATAACAAACCTTACCAAACAACCCTGTTTACCATAATTTTCCCTGGTCACTTTTTTTTTTAAACATCTTTATTGGAGTATAATTGCTTTACAATGGTGTGTTAGTTTCTGCTTTATAACAAAGTGGATCAGTTATACATATACATATGTTCCCATCTCTCTTCCCTCTTGCGTCTGCCTCCCTCCCACCCTCCCTACCCCACCCCTCTAGGTGGACACAAAGCACCAAGCTGGTGTCCCTGTGCTATGCGGCTGCTTCCCACTAGCTATCTATTTTACATTTGGTAGTGTATATATGTCAATGACACTCTCTCACTTCGTTCCAGCTTACCCTTCCCCCTCCCTGTGTTCTTAAGTCCATTCCCTACGTCTGCGTCTTTATTCCTGTCCAGCCCCTAGGTTCATCAGAATCATTTTATTTTTTTTAGATTCCATATATATGTGTTAGCATACGGTATTTGTTTTTCTCTTTCTGACTTCACTCTGTATGACAGACTCTAGGTCCATCCACCTCACTACAAAGAACTCAGTTTCATTTCTTTTTATGGCTGAGTAATATTCCATTGTATATATGTGCCACATCTTCTTTATCCATTCCTCTGTCGATGGCAATCCTGGTCACTTTTATATAGCTTGCCTCCCCTGTCCAAAAGCCCCCAAACCCCTTTTCCTTTGTTGGTCTTTAAACTCACGTTCTAACCATCCATTTGTGTTACTTATCACTGAGTGCTCCCATGTGTATATGTGCAATGCACATGTTAATACCCTGCTTGTTTTTCTCTTGTTAATCTGTCTTTGGCCAGTCTAATTTGTAGGACCCCTACTGGTAACACTAACATGGGCAGAGGAGGAGATTTTCCTTCACCTACAACATCTTCCTTTTCTCTCTGAGCACAAACCATGGATGTGACCCTTCTCTACTTTGGTCCTGGTTCTTTGCTTCTCATAGGTAGTATAACCTTGACCAAATCACTTGCTACTTCTTTCCATCGCCTCCAGATCTTACACTTCAATAGTAACAATGACATCAGTTATTCCTACTTGTAAGCTTGCTTTGAAAATCATAAGAGATTTGATATTATTCCATGTGGAGGACCAAGTTGACAGAAATTCCTATGAGGTCATGGGAAAGAGCATATTCTGCTTATAAGCTGGTGAATTTGTTGGAGTTTAGTTGTAATCCTGCCCTAGAGCAAGTGATGCTGAGAGTTTCTTTTTCATCACAATCTTACTATGAGTCTCTGACAAGAGTTTGGTAACCTGGTTGGGAAAACAAAACATAGACAGAAATGAAGTGTTTATAGAACAGCAGCAAATTCTTCCATAAACCTGACTTTTTTTTTTCTCCCTGCATCAAGGCTCATATGTCATTGATCAATTATAAGTTATCTCCTTTTCCTCTTAATTCCCATGGTACTATCTACAAGTTGAATTACAATAATTTCTGTGCATATACTTTCTGTTGGTTTTCCCATCAGGAATAGCCCTGCCAGCAGGACAAACACACTCATCCCTGTATTTGAGTGGGTTTGCCTGGGTTTGCCCAGTTACTCTACTTCCATAGCCAATCAACACCCCCTTCCCTTCTTTGTTAATACATTCTTTCACTAGCTATGTTAATATATTCAATAAAGTACTTCAAATCTTGCAGACTTGACTTGGCAGGAATTCTGTCTCTCAGGTGACTTTGCCTATAAATTGATTATATGTTAAGTATATAGTTTAACTCTTTGAGGGCAATCTTTTTTATTCAATATCCACATTCTTGTGTGACCACTCAACTGTAGCACTCTGTACTGACAACTGTAGAAAGTAAATTAATGTTTTACTTATAGCCACATTTGAGGTTGGTGCTATATCCTGGACATCAATAGCTATTCTGATGGTGTGAGATGGTATTTTAAGAAATCTCTTAAGTATTGTTCCTCCTTGCAATTATTTCACTTGAGCTTAGGTACCCTGCTGTATTATTTCCATGTGCCCACATTTGCATATTTCCATTGTGGTAAACATCTGCATTCATGCTTATTTCCTTCCTTCCTGTCTCAGAAGATGAAGTGTCCCTCCTACTGCTCAACCCACAACAATCTGGCTTCTGCTTATCCCCCGCTTCCTTCCCCTGACAACGGAAATTATCTTTACTGAAAGAAAATAATGCATTAAAATTGCCAAATTCAGTGGATCCTTTTCAATATTTATCTTATTGAATTTCTTCTCTACTCCTGATTGCTGGGCAAGCACTTCTCAAAACTATCTTCTATGCTCTTGGCTTCCCTGACATCATTTATTCTGACTCTAATGAAATATGCCTAACCAATTTTATTACTTTCCTTCACAGGCTCCTCCTCTTCTGCCCACAGATTCTAACCTTGGCTGTTTCTGAGGGTTCTTTCTGTCTTCAGGCACTGCTCTTCTCTCTTCGCCTTCTCATGTTGGGTGACAATTAACATGGCTTTAATTACCTCTTATATGCTGACTTTTGAACCTCTCAACCCTGATCTCTCGTTATTTAAACTTATATAACTAACAAGTTACAAATTCCTGAGTATTGGTCATGCTTTGGTATTTCGCACTATGAAAATAAAGCAACACTTTTGTTGACCAAACTTTAAATTCCTCAATCACAGATACTGGTATTAGGTAGAAATCTTTCATGTCATCACAGAGGTATAGTCCATATAATTTTCTGAAATTTTTATATTTCACTGGATTTGTGGATGAAAAAGGGGAGAAAATTCTTAAATGTGAAAGAAAAAATTATATAACTGCAGCTGGATATATGATATCTCTCATTGCAGTGTCTAGTGTTCTTTATCTAACGCTATGTTTCTAGCTGTAACTCTACTAGTTTTATATCAATAAATCAAAGAATTTTGTTTGTAAAAGAATCCTTTCAAAC
The DNA here is from genome assembly GCF_964374135.1 of Grampus griseus. Classification (NCBI taxonomy): domain Eukaryota; kingdom Metazoa; phylum Chordata; class Mammalia; order Artiodactyla; family Delphinidae; genus Grampus; species Grampus griseus. Next base: position 16,138,498 of record NC_138997.1, on the reverse strand, counting down.
TGGTTTAAACAATAAATACATTTGTTATCTCACATATCAGTCATTCTGGAGGCAGAGTGGGCTCCAGGGCTAGTTCCTTCAGTAGCAAGAGGACCTAGTTTTGCTCCATTTTTCAATACGCTTATGTCCTATACATTATTATCAAGTAAACTTATTCTGTAATTGTAAGGGTGATTTAGTTTTAAGAAGTCCATCAACATAATCCTTTACACTCACATGCCAGCTCTAGGCATTAGGTCCAGACATAGCAACATTAAAAGAAAGAGGAGACACCATTTTGTCCAGTGGCTCTTTCGAAGAAGTAAAATGTCCTCAGAGACATTAGTAGACTATATTTTACAACTCTTTGTCCACTGTATTAGTTTTCTGTTGCTGTCAGAACAAACCATTACAAACTTAGTAGCTTACTACAACACTCATGTATTATCTCACAGTTCTGTAGGACACAAGTCCGGGCAGGCTCTACTGGGTTCTCTGATTAGGGCTTCACAGGCTAACGTCAAGGTGTAGGCTGGACTGGGCTTCTAGCTGAAGGGTCTGAGGAAGAATCCACTTCCAAGTTCACTCAGATTATTCACAAACTCCAATTCTCTGTGGCTGTAAGTCTGAGGCCCCTCTTTCCTTGTTGGCTATCAGCTGGGGGTTGATCTCAGCTCCTCGGGGCTGCCCGCATTCCTCATCAAGTGGTTCCCTTGAATCCTTCTGCTTTGAATCTCTTTCCAGCTGAAATCTCTTTTCAGCTGAAGAAACCTCTCTGCTTTTTTTTTAGGGCTGGTGTGATTAGATTTGGCCACACAGATAATTTCCCTTTCTTGAGACCAACTGTGCCAAATCACAGAACATAATCAGGAGACTGATATCTCATCATATTCATAGGTTTTAGGGATTAGGGTGGGACATCTTTGAGGGGCCATTTTAGAATCATGCCTACAACAGTCACAGGTGGGTCACATGCCCTTTCCTGAACTAACCATTGTCCAGGCAATGAATTACCATAATTTGCTCAGATAGTTTTCTGGATGGAGCGGGTGGGTTGGGGGATAAACCACAACGTACATTATGTACTCAAATAATAATGCTTCCCTTGAGAGGTGCCAAATGGGTTCATATATTCTGTCTATAATATATATATATATATTTTTCTTACAAAGAATACTATTATCTTGTTAATACTCTATTTTCTTCCTTATTGATCATAATGGTATGATACATGTTGGTTAGCATATCAGTTAAACATTTTAGGGGAGGGGAAAAAAGAGACTTTTTGAAGTGAAGCCTAGCATTTGAGAGCAACAGAAGAGAGTCTGTTTTTCCTATTCTATCACAGTAAACTATCTGTAAAAAGAGATAGCTGATTACTTGTTAAACTCATGGATGGCAGCAGCATTATGGTTACAGCTTTGGAGTTTCTTACAGGTCTTTATGTAAAATACATAGAATTTGGCAGATGTAGGCTGATATTGGTTCAGCTGTTATAGGTAAGTCACTTTAGGTGGCTGGGAACAACTTTCTATAAGAAGCCACTGTCCACTCACATCAACTTTCCAGGACCTCCAGTATTACTTTGAGTACCTTTCTAGGAATTGTCTAATTTCTTGTTCCCTCACTCACTTAGCCCATCTGCCACCCTGCTCTGCCTAGTTTGTTGGAATGTAAGGGCAATCTGGCTGTACAGCATGTCACTCTGTTAATATCTAGTGTACCTTGGGACAGTCCAGCTAACAAGGTAGATGTCATTTTTTCTACTCCCCTCTTCACAAGTGACCCTCCAGAAGCTGTTCCCTTTGCCCAAGACTATGACTTTCCTCTAAAGAGGAGAACTTTTGATTAGGCAAGAGTATCTAAGTAGGGTTATTTCCATATTAGAATCTCTTAAGTGAAGATTTACCACAGTTAACTCCACCATCTGGCAGGAGTATTCACTATACAATTAGGCAAGACTTCTCCAAGAGCCTGAGCCAGGGTTCAGAGATGTTCCAGGTGAGCTGTACATTCTGCTTGCTTGGCTGATGTGCTGTCTTGTATGTCAGGATGTAGCTCAAGAGCTGATAAAGTTTCTGAACGATAAATAGTTCCAGGAAATAAAGTGATTGGGAAAACACTGGATAGATTTGGGGGTTTTGCTATAAATATGGTACTTTTAGCAAATAAAAGGTCAACTGGATACTAAATCTGGTAGACCTTAATCATTTTCTATTGTTTCTAGATCAATTTTTTCATTTTTAAGCATGAAGAAATGAAGGTCTTAATTGGGTATAATTAGCTTAAGGCAAACATTGAAGTAAGAAAAATTCAGACTTTTAAACTCAGTCTGTATAGTACCTGATTTTAAGCATTCATGGTCAATGGAATCACCAGTCCACTTTATTGTACTGCATAGCTTTGTTATATGTTAGTAATATTATAAAAATGTACATTTGCCAGAAATAAATGTTTAACATCTATAAGGTCTTGATGGATTTCACTATAGACAGACTGCTATTTTCTTTGGGTAACTTAAATTATTCATCCAGCGCTGGAATTCTGGTTACCGTGTTTATAAACAAGGACATAAAACATGGTATATTGGAAACATTATATTCTCAAGAACTTTCCTCTTTATAATTATATAGACTTCCTGTTATTTAGGTATAACTCTTCATAAAGCTAAATTATTGTGAATTAATAAGACAAATGAATTTATTAGCATAAATTGGTGAAATTGTGCCATCTAGTGCCCTTTACTGAAAAAAGTATTTTTTAAAATTTATTTTTCAGTCCCCAGAATCTTACACATTACAGATTAAAAATGAGTCTAGAAATCTAGTTTTTCAACCTTAAATATTACAGATAAGAAATATTGAGTACAAATAAAAATACAGTTAGGACATATGTTTCTGGAAGAAGAGTGTTCCACATACAGGAAAATATTCTAGCCAATCCTTAGGAATTGGTGTGGTCATTCCAAGCATTTCCTAAGACTTGTTTACTACATCTAGTATAACATTCTCTGTGCAGTATGTGTATTAGTGGGGAGACTGCAGACCGCTACATAATAAGATTCTTGGCGGTTGGTGGTGAAAGATCTGGAAGCCTGGGGCTTGAAGATTCTTCTCTCCTTCCTTGCCTTTCCCCTGCTACATTGCTACACTGCCCTGTACTCAGAACTGGAGGAAGCAGAGTTGTGCGTGTGTACGTGTTTTGACAAGAGGGGAAAAGAGGAGTCATGAGTCGTATTAGAATAAATGGGGAAATGTGATGGAGAAGGAAGAGAAAAGTTTTAAAATTCTATTTTAGGGTACTGGGAGCTGAAATTAATTGACAGAAAGCTCCGGAGTCACAGTTATCCAGGTTTGGGTTTGTGTGAATTTGGAATTATCTGATTACTTTCGGAGACTTAATTTTCATATGGCTGAAAAAAAAGGTGGGGGTAGATGGAAAGAAAAGTAAATTCAGGTACCTTATATAACGGGTGTGCAGAAATAATCATGTAATGAATATCAATCCCTTTCAACCACAAATGTGTTAGCAAAAACTTCTTTACTTACCTATATATGTGAGACACGTGCACATCGCTTGTGTTAGTTATTATGCCTGTTCAATGAAGTTAAGGATTCGTTTTTTTATCTAGTGACCTTCTCTTATCTATCAATCATGTACCATCTCATGACTTCGGTTATTTTCTTGACATTTTTTCTATCTTGAATTGCTATCATGTTTTTCAGACTTGTGTCAACAACTATACCTCTATCTATGGATAGCTATATATCTACAAAAATGTTTACATACCTCTCAATGTTTTGTTCATGGTGGGCAATTAATAAATCCTTGTTACATTATACACTGGGCTTCAGTAGAATTTTCCTTTACCCAGGTAGAGATACGTTGTCAGCAAAGCCTTTATTTGGCAACCATGAAAAGAAAGTATGTTTCTTTAAACACATTTGAGATTTCATAAGCACTTATGTAACTTAAGGTAGCTATTTTATGTTTAATTTTAATTGTGGTAAAAAACATATAACACAAAATATACCATCTTAACCGCTTTTAAGTGTGCAGTTCAGTAGTGTTGAGTATATTCATGCTGTTGTGCAATGGATTTCCAGAACTTTTTATCTTGCTGAGCTGAAACTCTATAGCCATTAAACAACTCCCCATTCCCCCCTCCCCCAGCCCCTGGCAACCACCATTCTTCTTTCTGTTTCTATGAATCTGACTACTTTGGATACCTCACTTCAGTAGTTATCATACAGTATTTGCCTTTTTGTGACTGACTTATTTCACTTAGCATAATGCCCTCAAGGTCCATCCATGTTGTAGCATGTGACAGTATTTCCTTCCGTTTTAAGGCTGAATATTATTATTGAATTATTAATTCAAGGTAATTGTTTTTAAAGTACTTAGACTGTAGTGAGAAAACTTAATAAGAATTGCTAATCAATTTAACATGGTCTGCATATATAACAGAATATAGCTACATATATTTAATAAAACACTGTACAATGCTGAGACAGAATTCTAATGAGTGAGAATCTTCTAAAACTTTAATAAGCTCCTTTGAGACCACTGTGCAAGACAATAGGTTTTTTAAAATGCCATGTAAATATGTTCTTAAATTTTTTATCAACAATTTATAAGTTGAGCCACATGAGATTTGTATCTCAGTGCTATACTTTCCATTTTTAGAATACTGAATTTAAATTATAAGTGTCAAATTTACTGATTTCCAATCTTTTAAAAACACACACCGTATTAAAAAAGACTTATTTGGTCTTCATTTTACCCTCTAAAAAGAAAAAGTAAAATGCCTTAGCATTTCATTCATACTTTTTAAAACAAAAGTACTGCATTTGGTATTGTTTTCCTTATTTTCACACCATTAACAGCATATTCACAGTAAACTGTTACCTGGAACTATCCACTCTAGGAGGACCGTCCCCAGAGTAGCCCAGGATAGGGACTGGGAGAGCAATCTAAGGATCAGGTTGCTGTGTGTGCCTTGATCTCAAACCCCATTTCCACAGGGCATCAGAAGAATGAGCAGTTGCTACTGCTTCTAGGCAGATGATTTATTATGTGCACTGATTTTGGTCAAAGTTAAGAATAGAAACATTTTATCTGACCCTTCCTGAAAAACTCTTAAGTGCAAACTTCACTTAATCCATTTTTATGTAACTTATTCCCTTCATGACTCTACATTTTGTGGGAAAACCTCTCTCAACAACATCTCCCTATCTTCCCCCATAATTGACCTCACTAGACCACATGTGTCTCTGCCTCTGATTACTGTTTACCTCGTTTGGCACTGGATTTCTCTCATCACGGTATTCTTTGAAGCAGGTGGGGTGAGGCATATTTTCCAAAGGAGCCCAAGTGGTGTATGGATGCATGTTGCAACCTTCACTGCAAACTCTGATTTACATCTCACCATGTTTTCGTTTTACCTTATTCATGGCATTAGAACAATACAAACATTTCACAGCTCTGCTTGCTTCCTATCCTTGTTTCGTCTCTTTTAACCAACGTTTTACATATTAAATAATCCTGAAACATCTTCCCCTTTTATAAACAATTAATAAATGTGATCATTATTTATTTCTTCCTCACTCTTCCCCTCTCCCACCATATTTTCTCCCCATTTTAGGTAATCTAGCATACCTAGACTTAGGTGATCTAGCACACCTTCTATATATTCTCCATGTTCATGTAATCATATACATAGTATATACTCACATGTACATTTAACATTAATAAAATTTGGGGGGTAATTCCTTGGTTTTAGAAAATGTATGATATATATTTTCTGAATCTTGCTCTTCTCAGTAATACCTCATGGAAATCATGCCAAGTAAATGAAATGACTTTACTTCAGTCTTCCATGGTGACATGATTTACTGTCATTCCCCTTATTATTAGGTACTTCATTTTTTTCTATTTTTTGACATTTTGCACAACAAAGAAACAAATTTGTGTTTAAATATATGGATGTAAGTAAATATCCATGTATTGCCGGTCCTCCATATCTGTGGGTTTCACAAACTTGAACTCAACTAACTTCAGACCAAAAATAGTTGGAAAAAATTCCAGAAAGTTCCAAAAAAGCTTGAATTTGCTGCTCCCTGGCAACTATTTATATTTACACAGCTTTTACACTGCACTTACAACTATTTACATAGCACTTACATTGTATTAGGTATTATAAGTAATCTAGAGATGATTTAAAGTATACAGGAGGATGTGCATAGGTTATATGTAAATACTATGTCATTTTATATAAGGGGCTTGAACATCTTGGATTTTGATATCAGTGGGAGTCCTGGAACCAATCTCCTGTGATATCAAGGGATGATGACTGTATATCATTTTATAATGGGGTATTTATTTTTACAAGATATCTATGGGGTATTCACAGGTAACTGATAATTTACATTTCCACCATCCACTATGAAATTACGTTTTCTCATATCCTCCCAGAAAATGGTCTTTTAAATCTTTGCCATCCTGGTGGGTAAAAAAGTGATATTTCAGTGTGACCGTGATATGCATTTCCTCCCTACTAGTGGGCTTGAATATTTATTTTGGTTATTTGAATCGGTTCCTCTGTGAATTTGCTTTTTACGTTATTTTTCCATTTTTCTACTGGGTTTTCTTTCCCTTCCTGATCATTTTTTAAGACTTTATGATATATTGAATAGCAGAGATGTTAAGACTCTTTCTGTGTTCTTTATTGCAAACAACTTTCCAAGAGTTGTTGCTTATATACTGAATTTATTTATGACATGTTACATAAAAGTTTAAAATTTTGATATTGTCATGTAGTGACTATCTTTTCTGTTAAAGATTCTGTCTCCAGAGTTAAGAAGGAAGTTAAAACTCTCTTTGCCCATAAACATAATTGTCTACATTTTTACACATGAACTTTATTGTTTCATTTTTTTAAGTTTATATCTTGAAACATCTGGAAATTATATTTCTAAATGTGCGATATAGGAGGAAATTCTATTTTCTTATAAATTGGGTAGTCAGTTGTGTCAGCAGAACTTATTAAACAGTTAAAACTTTTCTCACTTAAAGTATTATATTTGTCTTAGATTAAATGTTTACACACACTGGAAACTCTTCTGGATTCTTTATTTAGTTCTCCTGATCTGTCTGCTTCTAGGCCAACACCACATTGATTTGATTGTAGTCGCTTATAGCCCCTATATCTTCAGATATTTGATAATGGGAGTTATTCCTCACCATTCTTCTTTTTCCTAATTGTCTATTCACCCACATTTATTATATAAAAATATCAACTGAAATTCTAACTGGAATTGTATAATATATATTAATTTTAAGAGAATTTATATTTTATGATATTGGCTTCCCATGTAACTTTGGTGTCTTTTCATTTACTCGTATCTTCTTTATTTAGGTTTTAAGTGTTTCCTATTGCATAATTCTATGTATATATTCCATGATTTTTGTCATATTCTATGACAAATAGAATTTTTACATATTCTTATGTATATATTCCATTATTGTTAATGGAATTTTTCACCAATTTACTTTTTAGGGTAGATAGAAACTTGTTAGGATAGATAAAAACTATGAGTTTTTATGTATTTAACTTGAACCTGGTCACTTCACTTATTCCTCTTATTAATTATAGGGTAATTTAACACCTTTTCCTGTGATATTTTGATATCCAATTACATTATAGGCAAAAAGATATTTTTATGACTTGTTTTTCAATTTGATACTATTTGTTTTACTGTACCCAATATATACAATATATACTGTATCCAATATAATTAATATAGTTAATTATTATTAAATGATAATTATTAATAATTATTATAGAAGCATCCATTTTTTATTTCAATTGAAGTAGTTCTAGTCTTTTGCTGTTTAGGGTAGTATTTTTTCTGTCTCTAAATTTTGTAAGTATTTTTGATTATATTCAAATAGTATCCTTCAATTTCCATTAAATATAGAATTTTTGTTAGAAATTGCTCTTTAATTTTATCAAATGTTTGTTCTGCAACTGTTGATATGAATATATATTACTTTCTGTGATAATTTGTCAATGTAGAGCATTATGTTTTTGAAATGAAATCACCCTTGCAGTCATAGAATTTACATTTTTTTATCTTAATATATTATCCTTTAAAAGCATTGTTAGGGACTTCCTTGGTGGTCCAGTGGTTAAGACTCCTCTCCCAATGCAGCGGGCACGGGTTCAATCCCTGGTTGGGGAACTAAGATCCTGCATGCTGCCTGGCGTGGCCAAAAAAAAAAAATTTGCTATTACTTCATTAGAATTTTAGAATTTTTACATATATATTTATTATAGAGATCAACTGTATTATTCTTTTTTGGGAGAATCTGTGATCATCTTTTGGTATTAAAGTCATACTGGTTTCATGAAGTAAAATGAGAGGATTGTATCTTTATGATTTAGACTATTTTAAATAATATTGGAATTAACTTTTTTTAGGTTACATAAGACATCTGTGATTTTTATCCAGTATTCATTCCTGTTTTTTAAATAACCTCTTTATCTTAGAACAGTTTTAGATTTCCAGAAAAATTGCAAAGTACAGAAACACCCCATCTATACCCTGCAACCCTGTTTCCCTTATTAACACCTTACATTAGCATGACATATTTGATATAATTAATAAGTCAATATTGATACATTACCATGTGTTAATCCGTACGTTACCTGATTTTCTTTAGTTTTTACTTAGTATTGCTTTTCTATTCCAGGATCCTATCTAGGATACTATTGAATATATTGCATTTAGTTGTTAAGTCTCCTTAGGCTCCTTTTGGCTGTGACAGTTTCTCAGACTCCTTGTTCTTGATAACAATGACAGTTTTGAGGAGTAATCATTAGGTATCTTGTAGAATTCCCTTCAACTGGCATTTATCTAATGTTTTTCTCATGATTAGACTGTGATTATGAGTTTTCCAGAGGAAGACAATAGGGATAAAGCACTATAAAGCACTATTTTCATCACATCACATCAAAGGTACACACTATCAACACAGCTTATGACTTTTGGTGTTAATTTTGATCACCTGGCTATGGTAGTACTTGTCAGGTTTTTCTATGGGACCATTACTCTTTTTTCCTTGTTTCAACACTTCTTCCTCTTTGAGAGGAAGCCACTTTGTGCAGCTCAGTATTTAAGGAATTATGCTCCTCCTTTAGGGAGGGAGTGTCTACATCAAATACTTGGTATTTTGTGATAATTTTATATTTTAAAATTTGTTAAGGTTTCTTTGTAGTCAAATGGAAGATTCTGTATATCAAGTCTAATGACTTTATAATTTATGGCTTATTTTTCATCTGTATGATCTATCCAATTCTGAAAGAGCTGCATTAAATTATCCACTATAATTGCATTTTGATCACGTTCTCCTTGCATTTCTAATAACTTTTGCTTTGCGTAACAGCTGTTATGTCTAATACATACATTTTTATTATTGTATAATCTTCATAAACTTGGTTTTTTTTCCAGTTTGAGAAATAGTTGACATACAGCACTATATAAGTTTAAGGTGTACAGCATAAATAAACTTGGTTTTTATCACTACCTGATATCTCTTAGTCTTGTGTGGGATTTTAACCCTAAATTCTCCATACTCTGTTACCTTTCTTCAATACTGTTTGAAATTGACTTACTTCACTCTGTATGACAGACTCTAGGTCTATCCACCTCATTACAAATAGCTCAATTTCGTCTCTTTTTATGGCTGAGTAATATTCCATTGTATATATGTGCTTGCCTGGTAACATTTGTCCTATTCCTTTATTCTCAACATGTTTTAGTGATTTTGGTAAATACCATCTATTTGAGATTTAAAAAGAACTCATCTGACAATCTCCACCTTTAATGGGAGAATTTAATGCTTTACACTTAGTGCAGTGATTCATATCCTTGATTTTATCTTTTAAATTTAACTTAATTTTTATTATTTATATTACACTGTTCTTTATTTTTATTTTCCTCATTTATGTTTGATCTAGTGATTAATGATTCCATTTTGTTTGCTTGTGTTAATGTGGAAGACTTACTATAAGAGTTTCATTTTACTATTGGCTATCTTTCCTTTCCTGTGGTCCAAATCAGACACATATTTCTTTACTATTTCTTGAACATAAGATAATTTTTTCTTATTAAGACATCCTATTTCCCTCTTAGTCACTCTCCAAGGTAAGATGAAGTTTTTAGAATATTTTCATTTTTTCTATTCTCATCTTTTCTTCTCTTCCCCATCAGCCATGATTTTTGAGACTTTACCTTCCCCAATTTCTAGTTTTTTCTATATAATTTGTCAGATAATTATTAGTTTCTTATCTACTATGTCTTCTTAGTTGTTAGAGTCCTTCCTTAGAACATATATTATATATATGTGCTCAGTCTGTTACTGTATATTAACATTCAAACACAATCAGTGGTATATTTACAAAAAACATTCATTGACCAACCCTATTTCCTCACTTTTTTATTGTGTTCTACCTTGAGGCTATGCACATATATCATTTCTTTTTTGGTTAGAGCTATTTCATGAGTCTCTTCAGTTGGTATATGTGAATAATAAAATAGTACTTTCTAAATTCTCATATAGCCACACATGTCTTCCTTATGTCCTATGACAGATGAGAAAATTATTACTGGGTATAGGCTTCTTTGGTGTCCTTGAACTTTTTCTAAAAAGGTAGTCTGCATGTGTTTTTCCTTTGCCTGCTACCTTAGAGTGTTAAAGATGAACACTCTGATTTAACTTTTCTGTCTCAACTTGGACACTGGTGTTTGCCAGTGCCATTGTGGAATCCTCCCTCTAGCTCACTAGTGCCAAGACCTGGCCCCAACCAACAGCCTGTAGGCAACAGCATTGGGACACCTCAGGCCAAGCAACTAACTGGGCAAGGATAAAGCCCCACCCATCAGAAGACACGGTGCCTTAACAAAAACAGAAGTATAGATCAATGGAACAGGATAGAAAGCCCAGAGATAAACCCACTCACATACAGTCACCTCATCTTTGATAAAGGAGGCAAGAATATACAATGGCGAAAAGACAGCCTCTTCAATAAGTGGTGTGGGGAAAACTGGACAGCTCTATGTAAAAGAATGAAATTAGAACACTTCCTAACACCATATGCAAAAATAAACTCAAAATGTATTAAAGACCTATATGTAAGTCCAGATACTATAAAACTCTTACAGAAAACATAGGAAGAACACTCTATGACATAAATCGTAGCAAGATCCTTTTTTGACCCATCTCCTAGAGAAAAGGAAATAAAAACAAAAATAAACAAATGGGACCTAATGAAACTTAAAAGCTTTTGCACAGCAAAGGAAACCATAAACAACATGGAAAGACAACCCTCAGAATGGGAGAGAATATTTGCAAATGAAGCAACTGACAAAGGATTAATCTCCAAAATTTACAAGCAGCTCATGCAGCTGAATATCAAAAAAAAAAACAACCCAATCCAAAAATGGGTGGAAGACCTAAATAGACATTTCTCCGAAGAAGACATACAGATGGCCAACAAACACATGAAAGGATGCTCAACATCACTAATCATTAGAGAAATACAAATGAAAACCACAATGAGGTATCACCTCACACCAGTCAGAAAGGCCATCATCAAAAAATCTGCAAACAATAAATGCTGGAGAGTGTATGGAGAAAAGGGAACCCTCTTGCACTGTCGGTGGGAATGTAAATTGATACAGCCACTATGGAGAACAGTATGGAGGTTCCTTAAAAAACTAAAAATAGAATTACCATATGATCCAGCAATCCCACTACTGGGCATATACCCTGAGAAAACCATAATTCAAAAAGAGTCATGTACCACAATGCTCATTGCAGCACTATTTACAATAGCCAGGACATGGAAGCAACCTAAGTGTCCACTGACAGATGAATGGATAAAGAAGATGTGGCATGTATACAATGGAATATTACTCAGCCATAAAAAGAACCGATATTGAGTTATTTGTAGTGAGGTGGATGGACCTAGAGTCTGTCATACAGAGTGAAGTAAGTCAGACAGAGAAAAACAAATATCGTATGTAAACACATATATATGGAATCTAAAAAAAAAAAAAAAAAAAGAAAAAATGGTTCTGATGAACCTAGGGGCAGGACAGGAATAAAGATGCAGATGTAGAGAATGGACTTGAGGACATGGGGAGGGGGAAGGGTGAGCTGGGAAGAAGTAAGAGAGTGGCATAGACATATATACACTACTAAATGTAAAACAGATAGCTAGTGGGAAGCAGCCACATAGCACAGGGAGATCAGCTCAGTGCTTTGTGACCACCTAGAGGGGTGGGATAGGGAGGGTGGGAGGGAGATGCAAGAGGGAGGGGATATGGGGATACATGTATGCATAGAGCTGATTCACTTTGTTATACAGCAGAAACTAACACAACATTGTAAAGCAATTATACTCCAATAAAGATGTTTGAAAAAAAAAAAAAAGGAGACAGGGTGCCTTAAGAACCCTGAGCCCACAGCTACCTCTGGCCATGGCCCTGCCAACCAGAGAGGCTAGGACCCAGGGCCACCCACCAGTGGGCAGGCACCAGTCCCTGAATCCTTGAACTCCAGGAAGCCACCACTAGTCTCTGGGCCAGCCTCACCAGATAGCAGGCAGACACCAAATGCAAGAAAATCACAATACCACAGCCTGTGAATCCAGTCTGCCCAAAGCAGCCCAGACCCTGTCCTGGGACCAGCTGGGCCTTGGTTCTGCCTTTTAGCAGGCCAACAAAAGCCTCAGGATACCCAGGACCCTGTACCTAACTGTGTCAGGAACCAGGCCCGCCACCTCACCAGCAATCCAACACCAGCTCTGCGACCCCTGGCTCCTGCAACTAGACTCTAGTACCCAGCTCTGCCTGCCAGTAGGATGGCACTAACCACAGGAACTGGCTCTATCCACCAGTGGGCAGGAAATGGCCCTGGAGTCTTCTAGACTCTAACTCCACCCATGAGTGAACCAGCATAAATCCCAGGACTCCTGGGGTGGCAGAGTCAGCTGCCTCATGACCTGGTTCTACCAACCAGCAGCTGGCAGCCTCCACACAAGGCATGGCCTGACCAACCAGACCTGGGGGCCAACCAAGCCTACCAGATCAACTACATAGTCAACTTGCCATAAAACAAGGACCCATGCAGCCCTCATAAGTGGAACCCCTAGAACATATAATTTGGGTGATGGGAAGGCAGTGTGCTGCTGGATACATAGCTCATCTCCTACAAAAGGCCATTTCTCCAAGGTTGGGAAATATAAGCAGCCTACGAGATATATAAAAATAAAAATAGTAACTTAGGCAAAATGAGGTAACAGAGGAATATGTTCCAGACAAAGGAACAAGATAAAACTAGGAGAAGAAGAACAAAGTGAAGTACAGATAGGCAATCTACCCAAGTAGGAGTTCAGGGTACTGATCATAAAGATGACTAAAGAACTTGGGAGAAGAATGGATACACAGAGCGAGGAATAGGTTTTAAACAAACAGTTAGAAAATATAAAGAACAGCCAAACAGAGATGAAGAATACAATAACTGAAATGAAAACTACACTAGAAGGAATCACAGTAGGCTAAATGATACAGAGGAACAAATTGGCGAGTTGGAAGAGAGAGTAGTGGAAATCACTTCCACTGAACAGAAAAAACAAAAAAAAAAATGAATGAAAAGAAATGAGGACAGTTTAAGAGCCTTCTGGGATAATATCAAGTGTACTAATGTTCACAATATAGGGGTCTCAGAAGGAGAAGTGAGAGAGAAAGGGCCTGAGAACATATTTGAAGACACAACAGCTGAAAACTTCCCTAACCTGGGAAAGGAAACAGACATGCAAGTCCAGGAAGCATAGAGAGTCCCATATGGTATTAACCCAAAGAGGTTAGACACACAGCAAGACACACTGTAATTAAAATGGAAAAATTAAAGATAAAGAGAAAATATTAAAAACAGCAAGGGAAAAGCAACAAATAACATAAAAGGGAACTCCCATAAGGTTATCAGCTGACTTTTCTGCCGAAACTCTGCAGACTAGAAGGGAGCGGCACGACATATTTCAAGTGATGAAAGGGAAAAACCTACAACCAAGAATACTCTACCCAGTAAGGTTCTCATTCAGACTTGATGGAGAGACCAAAAGCTTTACAGACAAGCTAAAGCTAAAAGAGTTCAGCACCATCAAATCAACTTTACAAGAAATGTTAAAGGAAATTCTCTAGGTGAAAAAGAAAAGGCCACAACTAGAAACATGAAAATTATGAAATGAAAAAAGCTCCTCAATAAAGACAAACATACAGTGAAGGTAGGAAATTATCAATACACAAGCTAGTAGAAAGGTTAACAGACAAAAGCAGTAAAATCATGTATATTCAGAGTTATCAGTTAAGGGATACAAAAAACAATTAGATGTAAAATATGATATCAAAAACAGTAATCATGAGGGGAGGAAAGTACAAATGCAGTGTTGTTAAAATGCATTTGAAAGTAAGAGATCAGCAACTTAAAACAATCACGTATACATACAGATTGCTATATAAAAATCTGATGGTAACTACAAACCAAAAATCTAAATAGATACACACACAAAAAAGAAAAAGGAATCCAAACATAATACTAATGACAGTCATCAAATCACAAGAGGACAAAAGAAGAAAGGAACAATAACAAGGAAAAACTAACAAAACAACCCCAAAACAACAAAATACCAATAAGAACATACATACCAATAATAATCATAAATGTAAATTGACTAAATGGTTCAGTCAAGAGACAGAGAGTGGGTGAATGGATGCAAAAACAAGACCCTTATATATGCTGCCTTCAAGAGACTCATTTCAGGGCTTCCCTGGTGGCGCAGTGGTTGAGAGTCCGCCTGCCGATGCAGGGGACGCGGGTTCGTGCCCCGGTCTGGGAAGATCCCACATGCGGCGGAGCGGCTGGGCCCGTGAGCCATGGCCACTGAGCCTGCGCGTTCGGAGCCTGTGCTCCGCAACGGAAGAGGCCACAACAGTGAGAGGCCCGCGTACCACAAAAAAAAAAAAAAGACTCATTTCAGGTCTAAAGACACACACAGACTGAAAGGCAGGGAATAGAAAAACGTACTCCACACAAATGGAAATGAAAAGAAAGCCAGGGTAGCAATACTTTTATCAGACAAAATAGACTTTGAAACAAAGACTGTTACAAGAGATAAAGAAGAACATTACATAAGGATCAAGGGATCAATCCAGGAAGAAAATATCACAATTGTAAATATATATGTACCCAATATAGTAGCACCTAATACATAAAGCAAATATTAACAGACATAAAGGGAGAAATTGACAGTAACACAATAATAGCAGGGGACTTTAACACCCCACTTACATCAACAGACAGATCATCCAGACCGAAAACCAATAAGGAAACACTGGTCTTAAATGACATATTAGACCAAAAGGACTTAACTGATATTTACAGAGTATTCCGTCCAAAAGCAGCAGAATACACCTTTCTTCAAGCGCACATGTAACATTTTCCAGGATAGATCACGTTAGGTCATAAAATAAGTCTCTGAATTTAAGAAAACTGAAATCATATCAAGCATCTTTTCTGACCACAACACTATGAGACTAGAAATCAACTACAAGAAAAAACTGCAAAAAACCACAAACCCATGGAGGCTAAATGATATGCTGCTAAAAAAACAACCAATGGATCACTGAAGAAATTAAAGAGGAAATAAGAAAAACCTAGAGACAAATGAAAATGAAAACACAACAACCCAAATCTATGGGATGCAGCAAAAGCATTTATAAGAGGGAAGTTTATAGTGACACAAGCTTCCCTAGGAAACAAGAAAAATCACAAATAAATAACCTAACCTTAATCTTAAAGCAACTAGAGAAAGAAGAACAAACAAAACCCAAAGTTAGTACAAGGAAAGAAAAAATAAAGATCAGAGCAGAAACAAATAAAATAGGAACAGAAAAGCAATAGAAAAGATCAATGAAACTAAGAGTTGGTTCTTTGAAAAGATAAACAAAATTGATAAATCTTTAGCCAGATTTATCAAGAACAAAAGAGATAGGGCCCAAATCAATAAAATCAGAAATGAAAAAGAAATTACAGAAATACAAAGGATAAGAGACTACCATGAACAACTATATGTCAATAAAATGGACAAACTAGAAGAAATGGAAAAATTCTTAGAAATGTGCCATCTCCCAAGGCTGAACTAGGAAGAAATAGAAAATATGAACAGATCAATTACAAGTACTGAAATTGAATCTGTGATGTAAAAACTCACAACAAACAAAACTCCAGAACCAGATGACCTCACAAGCGAATTTTATCAAACATTTAGAGAAGAGTTAACACCTATCCTTCTGAAACTATTCCAAAAAATTGCAGAGGAAGGAACACTTCCAAACTCATTCTATGAGGCCAGCAACACCTAGGTACCAAAAACAGACAATCACAAAAAAAGAAAATTACAGGCCAATATCACTGATGAACATAGATGCAAAAATCCTCAACAAAATATTAGCCAACTGAATCCAACAATACATTATAAGGATCACACACCATGATCATGTGGGATTTATCCCAGGGATGCTCGGATTTTTCAAAATTCACAAGTCAATCAATCAATGTGATATACCACATTAAGAAATTGAAGAATAAAATATATGATCATCTCAATAGTTGCAGAAAGGCTTTCAACAAAATCCAACATCCGTTTATAATAAAAACTTTCCAGAAAGTGGGCATAGGGGGAACATACCCCAACATGGTAAAGGTATCATATGACAAACCCACAGCTAACAACATACTCAATGGTGAAAAGCTGAAAGTATTTCCTCTAAGATCAGTAAGAAGACAAGGATGCCCATGATGGAAATCCATGAAAAAGTTCATGTTGCAGCTAGAGTTGTAAGGCAGTGTGGAGGTAGAGCTTCTCTTCCTTGGGAAGTCCTCTGTCTGTTTTTTGTTAAGGTTTCAACTGACTGGATGAAACCCACTTACATTATGGATAGTAATCTGTACTTTGATTAGTTAAATGCTAATCTAAAATATACCTTCACTTCACATTTAGATTAGTGTTTGCCCAAATGTCTAGGTGCTATGGCTTAGCCATGCTGACATATAAAATTAACTAACACAGCATCCTTTGTCATTCTTTGTGACCTGCATTATCCTGATACCAAGGCCAGGTAAAAATACCACACGGAAACTGCAAATCAATATATTATCTGAGGGACTTTCCTGGTGGTCTAGTGGATAAGACTCCATGCTCCCAATGCAGGGGGCCCAGGTGTGATCCCTGGTCAGGGAACTAGATCCCACATGCATGCTGAAAATAAGAGTTCGCATGCTGCAACTAAGAGTCTGCAACTAAGAATCCCACATGCCACAACTAAAGATCCTGCATGTTGCAATGAGGATCCTGGGTGCCGCAACTAAGACCCGGGGCAGACAAAATAAATTAAAAAAAAAATCTTATTTGACTATACCCATAAAACTACTCAGTAAAATACTGGGAAACCTAACCTGACAGCATATTAGCAGAAACAAGTCAGATTAATTCCAGGAATGCAATGCTGGGTCAACATAAGGAAATTAATCAATATAATATACACATAAACAGAGTGAAGGTGAACAACCACATGATCATCTCAACTAATGCAGAATAACCTCTTGACAAAATCCAGTACGTTTTGATGATGATTCAATAAAATAGGAATTGAAAAGGAACTATTTTAACATTAATGGAAAAAACATTTTTTCATATTCACGTATGGGGAAGCCATTCTGGCTTATACGTGCTTTGTCCTGAACTTCATGGGCTGTCAAACAGACAATA
The DNA here is from genome assembly GCF_964374135.1 of Grampus griseus. Lineage (NCBI taxonomy): Eukaryota > Metazoa > Chordata > Mammalia > Artiodactyla > Delphinidae > Grampus > Grampus griseus. The sequence goes on along the minus strand of NC_138997.1, from coordinate 16,120,626 downwards.
TTTTTCAGCTTTAACCATTAAGGAATGTCCACTTTGAAGAGGAGTAATGCCTCCTTTTCTATCATGCCAAGGCTAGTATTTTTTAGAAGATAAAGTTCCCTTCCCAGATGACAGGGTCATGCTGGCTCACTGTGTACCTGCTAAACTGTAACTACATCTCTGTTGAAACCTTAAAGGAATGTACCCCTGTCATATTTGATGTATGTCCTTTGTTCTGACAAGATATAAAATTGTGCTGAAAACCAAAAGAAAAAAAAAAAGAGACAAGGATGCCCAATCTTGCCACTTTTCTTCAACACAGTACTGGAAGTCTTAGCCACAGCAATCAGAGAAGAAAGAGAAATGAAAGGAATCCAAATTGCAAAAGAAGAAGTAAAACTGTCACTGTTTGCAGATGACATGATACTATACATAGAGATACATACATATCAAAAGCAATAGTGTTTGGCTGGTGTTTCATTTTATATCTTACTATCCTTTTAAACATTAATTCAGCAAACATTTAAAATGTACTCTTTAAAGTGTGCTATGCTAAATGCTGTGAAGAATTAAGCTCTCAAGAGCTTAGCATTCATAGATAACAACTGAAGAGAGGGCATTTCCAGACAGAGATAAATTCTTGAGCAAAAGCACAGAGATGGAAAGGGCAAGGTGACCAATATGTAACTTGTGTGAATGGGTAGTAGTGGAAGACATAAGAATTGAAAGGTATATTGGGTTGTTTGAAACACCCAATGCCAAACTTATTCAGTAAGCAATAGGAGACTCCTGAGCAGGAGAGTGGCATTCTCAAAATCATACTTAGAAGATTAACCCAACTGCACTATGTGGGATAAACTGTAATAGAGAGACTGGAAAAGGAATTCCAGTTGAGATATTACAATAGACCAAATCAACAAAATTACAGGGGTAAGATGGGGTGAGAGGGTGGATTGCAGAAAGATCCCAGAGGTGGAAACAACAGAACTTGGATGTGGGAGCACAAGAAGTAGAAGTAGTCTAAGATGTTTCAAGTCTAATGTATGAGAGGATGTTGCTCTTCTGAACAGAAACAGGAGATTAGGAGGATGATCAGGCTTTCCAGAGAAAATGAATTAAGGTTTGGGAATATTTAATTTGAAATGTTGGTGGTTCACTTATATTTAAGTGTGAAGCAGACACTTGGAAATGCATGAAGCTCAAAGAGGATATAGGATTTATGAGAATGAATAAAATTACCGAGGGAGAAAGAGAGAAGAGGATGGGAGAAAAAAGAAAAATGTGAGACAAAAATAGAGAAGACAGTAGGTGCTGTCAAAAGAAAGTATAATGAGAATCTGGAGGGTAGGGTACCTTGGACACCAAAGGAGGGGAAAGTTTTTCAACAGGATGATTGTGGATGAAACTGAGAGGTGTTCTTCTTTACAATGATTCCCTTCTCTTCAGTAACAGAAACTGGTACCTAGAAAGGGGCTATATTGCCTAGTCTCCTTTATAGCTAGAAGTGCCTATTTACATAGTTTGGGCCAATGAAATGCAATCATACATTTTCTGTGTTACATCCAGGAAGACTCCTTGAAAAGGAGGGGGGGCATACTTCTATTTTCCCTTCCTGCTCCTAATAATGGCTGGAGATCGAGCAGATAATTTTTGGATCAGGAAGAGATCTCAAGAATGGGAACTGGGGGCTTCCCTGGTGGCGCAGTGGTTGAGAGTCCGCCTGCAGATGCAAGGGACATGGGTTCGTGCCCCGGTCCGGGAAGGTCCCACGTGCCACAGAGCGGCTGGGCCTGTGAGCCATGGCCACTGAGCCTGCGCGTCTGGAGCCTGTGCTCCGCAACAGGAGAGGCCACAACAGTGAGAGACCCGCGTACCGCAAAAAAAAAAAAAAAAAAAAAAAAGAATGGGAACTGCACATCAAGATATGGAGCAGCACAATACAGCATCCTAGTTTCCTGCCATCAAGGAGCCACCACGTCACCTCTGAAAGATTACTTCTAGATTTTCTTTTTTAGAAATAAATAAACATGCAGTCACACTCAAATAAGAATTGATAAAAAAAACTATTGATTATTTGGTGTGGGAGTAGAGCCCAGTTGGGGGCATTTTCCAAATAATGGCTATGAAAACAGGTTCTAGAGTCAAACTGACTAGCATTAAATTCAGCTCCATCATTCATTAACTATGTGACATTGAATAAGAAATTTAACGGCTCTAAGCCTCATCATATTAATAGAGTAGACATATTAATAGAGCAGACATCTTAATAGAGCCTACCTCACAGGTTATGTGAGGAATGATTTAGATTATTGATGTAAAGTGCTTCACACAGTGCTAGCACATAGTAGGTGCTCAACAAATGTCAGTGATAAAACCTCAGGTGGTCATTGGGTAATATGGTATAATTTTAAAAATACATTTCATGAAATGAAAATCAAAACTACAATGAGGTAGCACCTCACACCAGTCAGAATGGCTATCATTAAAATGTCTACAAATAACAAATGCTGGAGAAGGTATGAACAAAAGGGAACCTTCCTACACTGTTGGTGGAAATGTAAGTTGGTGCAGCCACTATGGAAAACAGTATGGAGGTTCCTCAGAAAACTAAAAATAGAAGTATCATATGATCCAGCAATCTCACTCCTGGACATATATATGGACAAAATTATAATTCAAAAAGATACATGCACCCCAGTGTTCACAGCAGAACTATTCACAGTAGCCAAGACATGGAAACAACCTAAATGTCCATTGAGATGAATGGATAAAGAAGATGTGGTACATATATACAATGGACTACTACTCAGCCATAAAAAATAACAAAATAATGCCATTTGCAGCAACATGGATGCAACTAGAGCTTACCATACTAAGTAAGTCAGAAAGAGAAAGACATATGATGTCACTTATATGTGGAATCTAAAATACGGCACAAAGGGACCTATCTGCGAAACAGGAGCAGACTCACAGATATAGAGAACAGACCTGTGGTTGCCAAGAGGAGGGGATTAGGGGAGGGATGGACTGGGAGTTTGGGGCTAGTAGATTCAAACTATTACATACAGAATGGATAAACAACAAGGTCCCATCGTATATCCTGAGATGAACCATAATGGAAAAAATATAAAAAAGAATGTATATATGTGTAACTGAGTCACTTTGCTGTAGAGCAGAAATTAACACAACATTGTAAATCAAGTATACTTCAATAAAAAATAAATCATAAAAACACATTTCATGATTTCAGAATATCAAATCTGCAGTTTAAAGAAACATAAATTTATATTAAACAAAGTAATGAACATAAAATATATTTTGTAAGCTTCAAATCATATAAATGAAAAATTTTACCATTTTAACTTGAGTGCATATCACTTTACAACGTGACCTCTAATAACACTGACAAAGTATATTCATTTGATTTTGATAAATGCCAAATGATTTATTACCATTGCTTGATTTTTTTTTTTTTTTACAAAAAGCAAAACAATGGAAAACCATAAGTCATAACGGGTTGTAGAAATTAGTTTCAAAAACAATTCAGTTTTATAATATTTATAAGGTATTTAACTCTACTTAAAGCAAATTCACACCCCTCAAGCTTTATTCTTAAAGTTTATTCTTGTGGGAGCCAGCACAGAGAAACGGAAAGAACCCAAATTTTGCAGTCAAATAAACCTGAGTTCAAACACAGTTTCCATCTCTTACTAATGGAAATGGTTGTATAGTGTGGTTGATTAGCATTAAAACTATTTTGCAGGAACTGAGAAATGCTGAACCAAATTCTTTATTTTGTATTCATAAATAATTATAATATTGTGTTAACATTTTAATTCTTTTTAGCAGTACACTCATTCTAAACTATTTAAGAAACATTTACCACACTGAGATAATTAAAAAGGTTGCTGTTCTCATTTAAAAATATTTTCCAATTCTTAAATACTGTGTACCATTCTGGTTACTGAACCATAAGAGGGAAATAATAGCTGGGAAGGGTAAACAGAAGAACAGCCACAGTAATTCAAGGAAATAGAGGAAGGATTTTCACACTAAAAACTTTTCAAAGAAAAGCCTTTTGCAAGGAACACAGAATCCTTAGAGACGAAGTGTTACAAAATCAAAGAATGTAGAGGTTGTACCTCAGTGGTGTGATATTTAGATGGGATCTGGCCACAAGGCCCAGAAACGCTAGAGTCCTGCCATTGATCAGCTACCCCTCTCTGTGAGGTCGCTGAGGAAAGAACATGGACTGAGGAGTCAGGCAACATAAAGAAATTCTACATTTCTAGGTGGTACCTAGGTCTTAAGGCTACAAACTCCCCTTTAGAGATCTGTAAATAAACTAGGATACACCTATGAAGAGCTCCTTTTGTCTAAGTTAGGTTAGGTCCAGTGGACAAAGATCAGACAGAAAGCATATAAAGCCTGCTTTACCACTTCCATTTCCAGTCTCAAAGCCAACTCTACCCCAGGAAAGAGTAATCTAGACTGTTGCAGATGTGAAAAGCCAGAAGGAGGATGTGAGAGCCTTCACCAGTGCCTACAGCAAAATGGCTGGCATCTGAATTTGCTTTTTGGGGTCCCCATATAGTTGAGTATCTAGTTTCTTAGTAGGAAGAGGAGGTATCCGAAGTACTGTAATATTTTTCTTATCATTTTATTCATCTCTCTTGTCATCTCTTGTTATGAATTACACACGTCTCTTTTTCCATTAGATATAGAACCCTTGAGGATGAAGACTTTCTTATATCTTTGTATCCCCATAACTTAGCAGGATACTGAACCTACGGCATATGCCAGTAAGCGTTTTTTAGGTGACTAAATGATTATTCAGGAAGCTACTGGGTAGGAAAAAACGTACGACAGATACATTCTTGAGAGGCAGATAAGGCTTGTATGGAGAGCATTCTAACATATATGGAACAATTAAGCCACAATAAATGACCCACAGAATTGAGTACTGAATCGTATCCTCCAGAGTATAAATAAGTACAAATTTGTAGTAGGAACACATTAAAGTACTGTAGCTCATTTGGGGGTAAGGCATGGTCAAGATAGGATAGGATTTGTTTAAGCCTTTAGAATGGTTAGAATCTGGATGGAATCCTTGCTGGGAAAAAACAAAAAAATCCTGAGACAACTTTTAGGTGGATTCTGACATAGACTCCTTAAGGCCTTTGAAGAAGCCTGGTTTCTTTCGCCTAAGGTTAAGAGACTCCTTGGTTTAGTGGGGTGGACTGCGCTTTTTCAAGGTCTTTGCTCTACTTATACACAATGTAATAAATCAATGCTGCCGTTGCCTGGTATCTGACAACAGGAGCAGCTTTCAGTTACCTGAATTTGCATTGCTTCGGTTGGTGAGTTTTTCGTCTCCTTCCCCCGGTTCTCTGTTTCTTGTCACCACCACCTTCTGGGTTTCTCTTAGCACCCTTTGGACTATCTATGGGATAAAGTCAGAGTGCTTTCCCCCTGGGGTGCGAGTATAGTCGTGGTAGGAGTTGGGAATGAGGCTGCGGAAGCATTTTCCTTTGCACTAAGGCTTTTCTTTCACAGTAGTTGCTAGTCTCTTCCCAGCTGCCCTGACTTAAAGGGGAAATGGACCACGGTCAAATTACCCCTTACGCCTTCCAAAGCGTTTTCTAGAGCTTTTCTGAATCGCGATGCAACGCGATAAAAGGAACAGCTGGCCTCGGCCCCGCCCTCTGCTGGAGGACGCCAAGAGCGCGGGGCGGAGCGAGTGGGGAAGGCGTGCAGCTCGTTGCGCATGCTCCCAGGGCTCGGCCAGGGAAAAGCGCTTGAACCTCTCTCACAGAGACTTCTGGGTGGAAAGAAATGGGCGGAGCCAGCTCCGGAAGCGGAGGGGTGGGCGCCTACTATTTAACCTCCTTCCTTGGAGGAGCGCTTCCGCTCTCGGTTGGTGACCGGATGAACCTGCGGGAAGACTTCTCTGTGCTCATGCTCCTTTTCAGTTTTCCACGCGGCTAGAAATCGACCTGGGAGTATTCTGACACCAATGAGTAGGTGGGGCGATAGCCCCTGCGCTAGCACCTCCATTTACAGAAGTTTTTCCCACGCCTCCTGAAGTTGTTGACGGCTTCTTTTTGCTCCACATCTCTTCTAGCCTCCCTGTTTTTAATCCCTTTGCAGCCGCCCACCCTTCCCCCCACTCCATTATGTATGCTCGGGCTCCCCGTGTGCTTAGATTGGCTGGAGCTGGCAGCACTGAGGATCATGTGGGTCCTGGATCCTACCAGGTACCTTTCCTGAAGCAGCAGGCAACAGGTAAGGTGTAGAGAAAGGCAAGCCTTCTGTAACAGGCGCCTCACTTTCAGCCTGCTCCGCTTCTGTGCGCCTGAGTTAAAACACTGTAGTACCATTTCATAAGTATAACACATGAAGTAGGCAGGGAAAATACTATCCTTATTTTACAGATGATAACTGGTAAAATAATTGGTCGCATTTCACAAGGCCAGTAAGCGTGTGGCGAACTTGATTTTACAGTGGCTGTCCACATCATACTTTAAATGGTACAGATTAGATCTAGGATTTTTATTTCCTGGCCCCGTGGACTATGTGAGTCTCCAACTCTCCTGTGTACTTCTTACCGCTTTCTGTCTCTTTTCTTTGTAATCCTGCCTGCCTCACACACCTTTCCTAACTAACCAGAGAAACGTTAATTTACTGAGATATAACTTTTATATTTCTGTTTTGGAATACCTTTTAAAGATAGTCCCATGTATTTTTTCAGGTAGATGCTTCCTATCTTACCATACCCATCTTTTTCAATATACTTAACGAGAGCCTGTTTATCCCACATTGTGTAAAGAAAAGCTGTACTCTTTGAGAGGTGAGGTGGGAATGGATAATTTAAGTAATTATTTGCTCTCATTTGTTAGCAATTTTAGTGGCTGGGGGTGACTTTTAATAAATACTTCTAATTTGCTTTCTACTTTTTCTAATCTGATGATTTTTGTGGGGCTTAATACCATCCAAATTACACTTTTTCCCTTGTTAGCCTGCATTTTTCCTATTGTCACACTGTTCCTGTATTTTTAAACAAATGCCAAGATCCCCTATTCTGTTAACATGTTTGAGGAGATTAGGGTATTCGGTTGATTTAAGTTTCTTTGGAGTACAAATTTGTCATTTGTCATTGTTTTAATCTTGAATTTTACTGCTTTTCAGCTTCTGCTATTGATATCAGTGTTCTTGGAGCTTATTATGTGTCTTTATTTAATGCAGCTGAGTCCTTATAAGCATTAACTACCTACCAATTTATTAGCCACCGACGACCACCGAAAATGCTAACACTTACGATACTTTTCAATCATTAATTTATTTTGACACAACTGACCATTGTCTTTTTAGAGATATTTCTTCTCTTGGTGTCTGTAACATCATTTTTTCCTGGTTCTTTTTCCAACTATTGTCTTGGAACAGTGCCTGATACATGGTTGGGACCTAGTAAACATTTGTTAAATGCTGAATCTGGTATCATTTTTCCGCTCTTCAACCAACCCTACGTAGTCTTCTTTAAAGGTTTTTATTTTTCTAAATACCTTTTAAATGTTTATATACTGTACTTCTCATCCTTTGCTTGTTGCTTTTCTCATGTTTACTTTTTCATTCAAATCCATAGCTTCAACTGCTATCTATATTCTGATTCTGATGACTCCCTAACAGTCTTTAGAGATACAGGTGATTCATATCTCTAAGATGAGCCTTCTCCTGATCATCAGGCCTTTGCATTGCCAATTACTTCTTTTGGACAGCTCTACCTGGGTGGTCTCTGGCATCTGAAATTCCAGGTGTCTGAACTTACATTTTCCCTACTATCACAGACCCCTTTGAAAAAAAATGCCCTGTCAGTTGCTTATAAACTTTTAGCTTTGGAATTATTTTAGACTCCTTTTTTTTTCCTCTGACTGGTCACTCCCATTGATCATTAGAACTTACTGATTTTCTCTTCTCATTCTCTCTCAAACTGGTTCCCTTTCTTCATTTAACTGCCCTTGACTTAGTTTGGGATTTCTTATTTTTATTCTGAAATTAACCAATAAAATATTACTGGTTTCTCTGTTTCAGCCTCTAACAACTTCTGTCTTATGGCTAATGTAATCTTCCTAAGATATAATTATGTTATTTGTTTAAAAAATTCCTTTTAACACTAAGGTTAAAATCTGAACTCCTTAACATGCTGCATGAGATTCTTCATGATCCCTAACCTGGTCTCTCACTTAACCTGATCTTTCCAGGCACCACACCTCCACCAGCACTTAACCTACATATCAGCAATTCCAACTTTGCATTGTCTATAAATTCATGTTCATTCACCTCCATGCCTTTGTACCTGCTGCTACCTTTGCTGAGTAATCTCTCTTTTCTTTCCTTACTTGTCTAATTCCTACTTATTCTTTGAGCCTTGGGTAAAGTGAAGTTGTTCTTTGACTCCACTGTCTCAGGTCTTTCTTCTTTGACTCCTAATGACTCAAAGCACCTTGATACTATATTGTAATTGTCTGTTAACTTATCTGGCTGCCACATTAAAATGTGAGATTATTGAGGGCAATAACCAAGATCTCGACTGTGTTAGTCTCAGTTTTTAGCTCAGTACCTTAACACGTATGTAAAAGAAATAAACAATAATTCTTGAAAGAAAGTTTAAAAAAATCTAATGAGTTACATATAGCAGAATTAAAAACTCATAATTTGACTTGTGTGAACTTTGCTTAGAGATCAGTAACTGGGGTTTGCAAGGCCCTTCTTTTACTGTTTTATAGAATTGCGCCTTGTTGACCTATGAAGGAAACTAGGAAATTCCATATTTGGGAACTTTGAGCAGCTGCATCCTATAGAACCCTGTTTTAGTAATACTCAGCACTGACATGGTAATAATGATAATCAATAGAGGTTATAGGTGTTTCTTTAGTCATTTCTCTACAGGATTCCCTGGCAAGATAATTTAAAAGTAGCTGTTACCTCTTTCCTAGGTACATTCTGCTTTACACCTCTTTGAGGTCAGTAACACTGGACTATACAGAAATATACACACTTATTTAAGGGTCAGGGAAATTTTGTAGAGTATGATGTAGGAAAAGCGATGTTGGGACTTTATGTAATTTACCTGTTACCTTGAATTACACAAGAGGAGAAGATCTTAGTCTTAGAACTTCAAAAGAAAGATGCAGATACTCTTTATTCTCAACCTTTCTCTTCTAATTATCATTTTCCTCTTACTGTAGGCTGCTTGGTCAGTCCTCCAGTGTGTTGTCTTCATATTTTCCTCAGAAAATTCTTTCCACATTAATTTTCAAACTTCATTGCCTTGACTTTTGTCCAATTGATCAGGGATTTCTACCCAGGATCTGCAGCCGGAAAGGAATAGGACTCAGCTGCTCTGATTTCATGAGTGGGAGAGATAATGGATATTCTGATTCCAGATTAGTGACAGCTGCTCCTGATTTTCTTGCAAATTATCTGAGAAGCAAGCAAATCTTATCTCATTAAAGCAAAGCTTTCCCATAGACGACCAGCCTAGTAAGATATGATAAAAACATAGTCCTTTTAATAATGTGACTGCTCCTGGCATTATTGTGCCAAGGAGTATTTCATTGCTTTTTGAGCTTGATTTACATAACAAATGGTACCCCATGTTAGCATATATTAGTTATCTGTCCTGGTTCTATGTTAGTTATCTAGGTGACAGTGGTTCTTAATATATTCTTTGCTAAATTTCTTCTTTGATGGGAAAGCAGTTAGTTTTATCTGCCACAGAAGCGTGAGCTGTCCATGGTCTTGTACTCCTGCCTATGTGCTTATGCCGGCAATAATGGTTTTATCTTATTAGCCATTCAGAATTTAGGGAGACCATTTCAGGGAATTCTATCTTTATTTAAGTTTAAATAAAAATATGTATGTGATTGCTATATGAATGTTGATGTCCCTGAAGATGAGTATGTTTCAAAGATCTAGCTATTGCTTTTATGTGAAGAATGCCCTGCTAGCTTTGTACAGTAGTTGTGGCTGCAGAACTTGTCCTTTATCCCACGCCTCCCACCTTCTTTCTCAAAAAATAGACTGACTTTTATTGCTTCATGCCAGTCTGATTTCTGCTGTTGGTGCCACAAACTTAATATATCTCAAATTGAACTTACTTCGTTCTTCTCGAATCTTATCTTCTCCTATATTCATTTCTTCTTTCTACCTGACAGTTTGATTTATCATTTATTGTTGGAACTTAACATGTCAGTATAGTCATATGTCCCAAATCAAACTTTAAATTTTTCACTCCACCAACCCTAATATGCCAGAATTGTCTTCTCCTATATTTTGTATCTTAATTATTAGCAGCACTGTTAGTAATGTAATTGTTTGTTTGTTTGTTTGGCTTCCCCCCTATTTGAGGCAAGGGTTTTAGCTTATTCATTATTGTACCCTAACTGCCTCTTTCTGACTTGTAATAAAGCATTCAGTATTGCTGAATGAATGACTAAAGGTGTAGTTTAGCATATCACCTATTAATTCTATATTTATTGTTTAATATGCATGACAGTATGACAGGGAGACCAACCATCCTGGTTTATCTGGGGATGTCCTGACTTTAGCACTACAAGTCCTGTGTCCTGGGCAAACTAAGACAGTTTGTCACCCTAACCGTACACAGTAGGCATATAGTTATGAATAAAACAGAAAAGTCCCTTCTCTTATGGAGCTTATTAGTATAAATATTTAAATTTTCTTGTGGTTTTACTTGAGCTCAATATTTCATACAAACTTTTAACCTATTGATGAAAGATTGTTTTGTGGTTAATATTGGGGAACTTCAATGAAGATTTTATGAGTACTGGCTTTCTTGAACACATGGGGCTATTGTGTAGGGGTTTTTCCCCCCCATTTTTATATGAATTTCAGTATTTTGCAATTCATTTTATGTTTCTTTAAATAGATTCATTCAGTTAGAATCTCTGCCATGTTCTGATGACAGCTGCCTCAGAACTAGCCTGAGCTTAGCTTTCTTAGTTTTCATATCTGTCTCACATTACCTAAATGAACATAAACTTTAAAAAATATACCTTTAATTGTGAGATGAAATACTGATGCAGAAAATTGCATAAAATTTAAATAATTTAAAAAGTGAATACTCAAGTAAAGAAATATAACATTGCAAAATTGTCTTTTCCAACCATAACCCTTTCCCTCTCCCCTACAGGTAAGGACTATTCTAATTTTTATGGCAATTAATTCCTTGCTTTTCTTTATGGATTATTAAACCATATTGATGAAATGACCCCTTTAACATAATGAAATGTCTCTCTTATTCCTGGTATTCTTTGTTCTAAAATCTGCTTTGTCTGATTTTAATTTAGTCACTCCGGCTTTCTTTGATACGTGGATGCGTGGTATATCTTCTTTCATCCTTTTATTTTTAACCTCTGTGTCTTTATGTTTTAAGAGTGTTTCCTATAGACACCATAAAGTTGGGTCTTGCTTTTTTATCTAATCTGACAATCTCTTTTAGTTGGGGCATTTAGAACTTTTCCATTTAATTTCACTATCGATATTGTTGTGTTTAAATTTAATCTCTTGCTATTTGTTATGTATTTATCTCATCTGTTCTTTGTTTTTCTCTTCTTTCGCTGACATAGTTGAATGATTTGAGTTTTTACAAAAATGGTTCTGTTTTTATCTCCACTATTGGTTTACTAGCTGTACCTCTTTCTTTTATTACTTAGTGGTTGCTCTAGGGTTTACAATATACATCTCTAACTTATCACAATCTACCTTCAAATAATATTGTACCACTTCATGTGTAGTATATGAGCCATACAACAGTGTGCTTCTGTTTTCCCCATCTCATTCTTTGTGCTATTGTGGCCATATATTTTATTTCTACATATGCTGTAATGCCACAATGAATTGAAATTATTTTTGATTAAAACAGTCAATTTTTTTTAAAGTGATTAAGAATTGAGAAAAAATGTCTTTTATTAACCCATATAAAATTAGTTGTTAATCCCATTCAGTATACTTTTCATTTCAGAAGTTTGATTTGGGTCTTTTTTATATCTTTATCTCCTCATCATGTTCATCTTTCTTCTACCTTATTGAACATATGAAGAATATTTATAATAGATATTTAATGTTTTTTGTGCTAATTCCATCTTCTCATTCCTAAATGTGTTTGTTTTCATTGACTTTTCTCCAGTTTATAGGACATATTTTCCTGCTGCTTGGTAGAACATTCTCTGGTTGTTTTCACTATTCACTGTATATAATCTGTGGCTTGGTTTCTGTGTGCTTATATGTGTGTTTTGATTGAAATCTGTATCTTGTTCTTTGGTTGCTTACCCTGATTTGGAACATTTCAACTGCTGTCCTGGGTTTCTCAAAACTTGGCTTCCTTTTAAGGATTTCTGTTATGGTCCTTGTGTTGTTTTCTTTGTTTGTTTGTTTTTGCTTTGGGGTAGCAAATTCAAACCATCAGTCACTAAATTAACACCCAGAGTTTTAACATCATTCATGAAGCTTTTTCTAATCACCTCAGTGTGGTTGAGAACTTCTCTTTTTGACCCTCTGGGCATTTTTTAGCACTTCAGATATTTTTCCATGTTTAAAATTATTTTAGTACTTTTCTTAATGCTTCAGTAGGTGGTTGCTTTTTAAGGGTAAGGTCTGCATTTGACTCACCTCTTTTGTGCTTTAATACCCAACACAAATAAATGACTTGATTTCAGTTGCATTTTAATACATGAAGGCCTCAAAAGAAACATTATTTCTGGTTTTAAAAATATATTATTAGTCCAGGTTAGCAAGCTTTTAAACTGTACTAATTATCACCATAAATCTGCATAGTGTACATTGTCCTTAGTTGTACAAGATTCTCACAAGTTTTGAGTCCTCATTTTCATTCTTTTATTACCTGTTGAATATAGCTGCTCTATTTTCTGTCATTTTTTCTTTAGTATCTATGCTGATTAAACTATGCTCATTTTCTTGCTATATTTCTTGAAAATTTTTATCAATCTTTCAGCAGACTAAATCTGTCTACTAAGTTTTCTTACTGAGTATGTCTCTGCTTGTATCTTGGATTTATAAACCTTTGTTTGGGGTCAGGCAATCAAGAAATATTTACCGAGTGCCAACTATGTACCAAAGCGAGGAAACATATTAATTACTTGCCGTAAGCTCACTCTAAATTATTTCTATCTAGGCTCTGCCTATAAATTCATATATGCTATTCTCTATAATTAATGTTTTTCCAATATATAAAACTATGATCTTCTGAGGATGAAAATATTTTATCAGTTAAATAGAACTTCAATTTTCATCTCAACCAAATATGCTTAGAAGAAAAAAGACTTGTTTTATTTTCTTTAGATATTTTTTCTGGTGTTTAGTAAGTCCAGTTCTGTAGGTTCTTATATTTAATGTATATTAATACAAATTATGCTGTTACATAAAATTTTTGAAATGCAAAAACTTCTGTGGCTAGACATTAGTTCTAATAAAACAGTCTCAGCAGTTGAGGTTACCAAATGATTTTATACATTTTGAGTGCTTTTTCTCTGAAATTATCAGAATCCTATCTTATCTGCCGGTGATATGATTTTACTTTCATAGGTGGCTATGCACCATTCCTTTCTTTGGCTGCCAGAGAAAGTACTTTTACTGTTGCCTCTAACACTGAGAAAGCTGTTCCAGGTCACTATAATGTTTCAGAGGTGCAGGTAAATTTATAATAGTTACTGTAATTGTCTGAGTTAATAAAAATCATGCTTTCTTCCTCTAATAGACTAACATGTCCTCTAATAGACTAACATGTCATTTGTCATATTTTATTTACCCTTCATATGATCTTCTTTTACCTTTCAATCTATATTTTGCAATTAGAATAAGAGAAAAACAAATGTGTTCACTGTCGGTTGTCTGGTTGGGTGTTTGTCATTAATCCACATATTCTATAAGACATAAAACATTGTTACATGCCTCATAGACCTTGAGATTCCTGAATGGGAGAATAGGACTACTGAATTGATTAAGGCCCATGAAAGTTGTGCAAATGGTCAAAATATGTAGAATAAGGATGGCAGCAGAGTGAAGGAATTGGTTTGTGTGCCATATTCTAAAGCTATAGCTATTGCCATTGTCTTCTATTTCTCAAGAGTCTGTGACCAGAATATCTTCACTCTTCAGAAACAGTGGTTGTAACTCCAGTCTTTATAACCGTTAATATCCAGTTTTCCCTTTTTACGTAAATTTTGTACTCATTCGTAATGACTCCTACTTGACCCTAGCACACCTTTATCTCCCCTGTTGGAGACCCAGATCAAGTCATTGATGCCTTAATTTTTACATTAGATTTTCTCAGTTGTTAATGGCAATGATTCTACCAGGTAGGGGTTTTTGGTTGCAAGCAATAAAATGGATTTTTAAAACAGATACTAGGTTTATCATAGATTTATAGGTAAGGTACTTGGGTGGCTCATAGACTTGAAGGAAGAATTGAGCAGTCAGAACTTAAAGAAGGGACTAAGATAGTCCCAGGTATTTCGGTAGTAAGAACTTCTGCATCATTCAATGGGAAACTGCCATTAGATAACTTAATTCTATAACTTCTTCCACTTTTTATGTGTGACAACACTCACGATTAAAATCCCCAGTAGGGAAAATCTGATTGGTCCAGTTTTATTATGGACCCACACCTATGATTCCTGGGCCAGGGGTTCCTGTGTTTAGAAGCTCCTTTAAAAATCACAAAATATAGGGGAGGTTTGATTGTCCCAAGGGTGGCAAATATGCTGTTATGAGCAGATAATAGAAGGGATGCTGGACAGATAAAAACAGTAGATTTCCGTTATTTTTCACCCCTTGACTGCCTAGTTCTCTCTCATGCACACAACATACACACACTTCTTCCCATATATATAATTTTAAAAGTGCAATTATTTTATGTATAATTTTCCTTCCCAGAAGGAGCCAAATTAGTATCTAGCTACTGCATTCAAAGCTGGTATTACAGTGTCACTGCTAAATGAATCCTGGATCTCTAGATTTAGGCTATTTCTTGTTCTTGAATATTCCTGTTTCATTATTCTGCAACTTATAGATTCGATGGTAAATATAACATGAGCTATTATAAAGAACTGGTTAGGATTGTGGAGCTAGACTGGAGCTAGCACTAGACTACCTAGATTCAAAATCCATCTCTGCTGCTTACTAGCTGTGAGTTTTAATCTTAACCACTTAATCTCTTTGGGTCTTAGTTTCCTCATCTATTAAGTAGGGGTAATAACTTGGTAGGCTTTTTCTAAGGATTAAATATATTAATAAGCATTTAGAATAGTGCCTTATTATGGTTGGCACTCAATAAATTTTAACCATTATTAGTGTTGCCATTTTATAATAGAAAGGGGAAAAAAATAGAGGGAAAATGAAGGTGTTGTATGAAGCAAGGAAATACAGGTGGGGACCTGTTCTGTTTCTGTAACTGATCACGAGGCTACAGGTAGCTTAAGATTTTTCCGTTACTCATTCCATGTTCCCCATGTCTTCAACAAGAACTTTATCCAGTAGAGTTCTAAGCTTAGTGGGATCACCAGACTCTTCAGATCTAAGGCGTCTCAGCTCTTGGTTCTTAGGCTTGCTTTTTAACCTTTAAATGAACTTGCTCTTAGCATTTTCACTGGCTTACTTAGTAGGCTCTGCAGGGTGTTCCCTATGTTCCATCCCACCACACTCCTCTTGGCTCTCATTAGTCCTGTTTTTCTGTCCAGGTCAGGGTTAATCACCCCAGCCAGTACACAAACCTTATTTCGTTTCCTGCTTGGTAGCATAAAGAACCTGGAATGGCCAGTTGGTGGTTCAACTTCCAATTCAGGGAAACATGTCTTGCTTCTCCGTGGCATCTTAAAACTTTCAGAAAACTAGAGCCTAAAGCACAAAAAGCAAAACAGTAAATAGTGGGACATTAGACTTAATCGTTAGAAGTGTCACTCCTGCCTACACTCCATGGCTCACAGACCAGACCAGCATATTATGGGTATATGGGCTCGCTAGTTCTACCAGTATTTCCCTCATTAAGCCTGATCTGTAACTCCAGTATTCCAAGAGGGAAATGTAATTAAAAAACAGGTAGATTTCAAATTTGTTAAATGTGACAGGTATCAAGATGTTGGAGTGTTATTTTATTTTATTTTAAAATTTATTATTTATTTATTTTTGGCTGTGTTGCGTGTTCATTTCCGTGCGAGGGCTTTCTCTAGTTGCGGCAAGCGGGGGCCACTCCTCATCGCGGTGTGCGGGCCTCTCACTGTCGCGGCCTCTCTTGTTGCGGAGCGCAGGCTCCAGGCGCGCAGGCTCAGTATTGTGGCTCACGGGCCTAATTGCTCTGCGGCATGTGGGATCTTCCCAGACCGGGGCTCGAACCCGTGTCCCCTGCACTGGCAGGCAGATTCTCAACCACTGCGCCACCAGGGAAGCCCTGGAGTGTTATTTTATATTAATACTGATTTTAGTCAGTTCCTGTAAAATAATATAAAGTGCAATTTAGATCAAATTTTATTTTATTCCAAATTGGGTACATTTCTTGGATTTCAAGAATAAGAAATTAGGAAGTGTGCTTTTTTGTATAATAGATGATCTAAGAAAAAGAGTTCTGGTATTCTCTACTTTTCTACTTAAAATTATAAACAAGTGCCAGGAGATGATTGATTTCCTTTGTTTAAAAAAATGACTTATTACTTACGTAGTTGCTGTTGATTTTTTTGTAGTTTTAGGCTAAATTCTTGCAGAACTTTTAGAAGTTCAAGAAGTGTGAATTTATCATACTATTTGAAAAATAAAGGGCATTTCATTTTATTTTATTTATTTATTTATTTTTGTGGTACGCGGGCCTCTCACTGTTGTGGCCTCTCCCGTCGCGGAGCACAGGCTCCGGACACGCAGGCTTAGCGGCCATGGCTCATGGGCCCAGTCACTCTGCGGCATGTGGGATCTTCCCGGACCGGGGCACGAACCCATGTCCCCTGCATTGGCAGGCGGACTCTCAACCACTGCGCCACCAGGGAAGCCCAGGGCATTTCATTTTAAATAGCTGAATTAGGAAACATATTTGTAATGTGACATGGGTTACATATTCTGTAAATAATTAATATATTAGATAATAATTAAAGGGATAATCTTACTGGAAATTAATGCATGTATTTAACAACTTATCTTTATACTTTTCTTTTGGAAGCATAGGTTGACATGTTGCTTTTTAACAGAAGTTAGTTAGTAAATATTATTTGGAGACTTCACATGAAAGTTTAAAAAACCAAAAATGTGGGTTGTATTTGTGAGGGCCCACCTCCACTGCTAAATACAGAATACTTGAAGCTTTTATAAAAGCAGAATATTTGGGAGTTGAAATTCTTTTCCCCTATTTGGTCTCCTCTATTTCTCTCTTCCTCTTATGGTTATTTCACTTTGGCTATGGTTGTGGCCATTATTCACAAGTTGGGGTTGGGGATATAAGTTTTGCCTTTATAGCTCTTGCCCAGTTATAGGCAAAACAATTTCCTTTGTTCCTTTAGCATATCTGAAGCATGTTAATTTTTTTCAAAAGGAAAAGAAAAATAGAAAGGAGCATAAAGGAAATTTGCTTAGTAGAAAAGAACGTAAAGGAAATTAAGAAAATAAAAGAAGCAGAAGAATCAAATTTACAAAGTACAAGCTTCTGATCCTTTGATAATTAACTTATTAAGTCTCGTAATTTGTTTTGTTCATATCCTGTTTCCTAGGATGATTCCCACTCCAGAAGTTCAGTATAAATATCACTTATGTTTTCTGGTTGTCTTCTAGTTTCAGACGTGTTTCTGCATGGCAGATACCGTTTTGTTCCTTGTTACATGAGAATGGCTCTAGATGTGGGGATGTCTTCCCTGGGTCCAGATAAATAGTTTATTTCTTATTTCTCACTAGCTAGGCCTAGGAATAGATGTCCAGATTAGGTTTGATTTTTGATTGGAGAGATACATCTCATTAGAGCTGAATGATAGTCTTATCATAGGTGATACAGTGCATGGCCTCACACTTCATATGAGACTCTGCTTCCTGTAGAGCTGAGAGATTGCTGACAATATAAAAATTCATCAAATAGCCATTGCATGTAGACAAAGCACAGTTCTCAAGAAGTACTAAGACCATTGTCTCACAGGTTTTTATATAAAATGTATAATTACTTAGTAATATAATTTTGGGTCATTTATCTGACATATGAAAGTTCCTTTTGTAACCATTTGTAAAATAGTAGAATTGGTAATTATGAATAATCTGAAAAAATCCTGGTTAATTTGTACACAGTTAAAAAAAATCAAATTGATTTTACTATCCTCGGTTGAAGTATTCAATATAAGTTCAAATTGCAGTTTGAAATGTCAGATCGTAGAGACTATAGTAATGGCTTGCAAAGAATGAAAATTTGAGGAGATCTTTTCTTTTCACATGATTTTATTATTTAATCTAACTTGTTAATTTTTTTACAAAATCATTAAAGTCTACTCTTATAGATCCAAACTCTTTAAACATAAGAATTGTGATGTTATTAAAACAGTAATCAAGTAGCTAATTGACTATCTAATTTGACTCATTTTTTTAAAAAGAAGACCTCTTTTGTGTATTTCTTAAAAGCTGAATAAAGCTGAATAAGATGCAAACTAAAGATAGGCTCAGTTAATAGTGAATGTGAACAACTGACATGTACACGTCATGTGAAAAGGCCTGTTGGTAAATCAATAACAAAAAAACCTTATCTGATCAATCAAATGCCAACAACTGTTGGGTTGGCCAAAAAGTTTGGGTTTTTCCATAATAGCGTACAAAATCCCGAATGAACTTTTTGGCTAACCCAATGTTAATATGAATCATCTTTGCAATGATTGAACTGTGACTGTTTAGTGAAACTAGTATGATGGAATTTTATTTGAATTAACTGGCTATTATCCAGTTGATAAATTTCAGATTCTAGAGAATCCAGATATGTGACATGGAGAGCCATGGACAATTCCTCCCAGGACTCTTCTCTGCAATAAACAATGTTTAAAACTAATCTGAGCATAAAACCAAGCTGTTGCCAATAAAACTGTGTAAACATCTCTGGAAATGACCAAAATATTATTCATGAAAATAATTAATCCTAAACAAGCTTGGAAGGTTTGCTTTTCCCCTCCAATACGAGCATTTTTAGCTCATTTCTGAGGTATAAATTCTCCAGGGGCCTGTAAACATAAGCATACACTCTTTATTCTTGCTTCACAGCTTTGGAGATTCCTTTGTGTTTGATTCCTGTTTTAAAACTGAGTGTTGCATTCTCTTAGAGTGTTCAAAGTACAGTAAATTTTAGTTTGAGTTCAGCATTAAAACTGACAGCTCTAATTGTCATCCTTTCTTATTACCCTCTCTCATTAGACAGTTGTCTTCAGTCAAGAGCCTTAACTTTCTCAGGCTGAGTTTTAAAACTATTAATATTCATATTAATATGTAATATTTATCAAATAGGTATTAATTTTAAAGTGTTTCTTTTAATTATTTCATTTTTTCTCTACAATTTAGTATAATATAAAAGGAGGCCAAAGTCTACAAAACTGGGAGAAATGTTTTAAGAAGTTTATTTCAGATGGTCCAGGGCCAGCAAGCTATGATCAGTCTTATCCTGGAACGTTAGCTATGAACAGAAAAATACTAGAGGCTAAGAGCGTCTTCAGTCAGTACATGCTATTTTGAATTATGCTTCTAAGGCCTTTTTTTAAATTAAAATAAAGTAGAAATGGTTTACTGTTTTATGTGATTAGTACATTTAAAAAACTTACCATAAAAATTAGTAGGTTTATTAGTATCCATATTGTAGTTTATAATTAAATGAATATTTGATGTTTATAAACTTTAGTTTTTAACCATGTTAATATTTGACTTCACTTCTGCTTTTGATAAATCTATAATATAATCTCTTCTAATGTCTGTGGTGAACAGAAAGTAAGGGAGATTTAAAAAACTGGCTGAGTGGTTTACCTCTCTATATAGAGGAAACTCCTGTGTAAGTACTGTTAATAATACCGTGAAATTTGAAACATGACTCCTGAAATAAATAAACTCAAAATTTAGATGAGAGAGATAATGTAGATCATTACTAATGCAAGATGAAATGTGACAGGTGCTAAGTGAATGATCATGTGATTAAATGCCATAGGAATTTAAAGGAAGAAGATGTATTTCATAACAGCTTATGGAGAAACCTGAACGAACTTTTCGGCCAACTCAATGTTATGAGAGAGTCTAATTTGTAGGGGATTTATAGAGGAGGTTGGCTTTGAAGAATAGGGTTGGAATATGCATTCTAGGCATGGAGGACTACATGAATGCAGATAGAGAAGTGGGATCTTATGGAGGACAATGAGATTATTTTGACTGGAGTGAAGAATTTGTGTAGGAGATTAGCAGGTGATATGTTTGGAAAGGTACATTGGTGTTATATAAAGAATAATCTTTACACCAAAAGCCTACCCCTTTGAAATAATTAATAAAATCTAGCAGATTTTGGTCATAGTTTATTTAGCATAGTTCCCTCTCCTCTTTCCATAACAACTTCACATAGCTCATATTAATTAAATTTTAATCAGTTCTTTGTTTAGGAGGATATATTTTAGGGCTAAGTACTCAGTTGAATAATGTCAGTGTAATGACAATAAGGTTAAGGTTTATAAGTATACTTAAATATCAGCTGTTTCATGTGTGTGGACAAAGTAAATGTTCATTTACTCATGAAAGTGTTTATCAGACATAATGCTAGGCACTGATAATACTTAGAAGATAAATCACTGCTTCCTGGGATCTATAACTTTAACAGGGAAGTAATGAATGGAATTCAGCACAAAACAGTTGATGAAATGCTATTTTAATAAACATTTAATAAAAATTTTTACTAGTAGCCCAAAGTAGATAGTTGTTGGAGGGAATTAGGGATATCACAAACTGGATGTTGAAGAAGCATTCACTAAGGTTGGGGCTACATTTTGGAAAGTCTTGACATCATGCAAATAATTTTTGAAAGTAGTGAATGGAGGGGAGGCCATTCAATACTTTCCTGTTTTAATTTGGTAACCAGTCTCATAAGTATCACTGAAACTACTTAATAGTTGTCTCTAACGATAAAAAAAGTGAAATTCTGCCGGTGATAGTATGTTTATGACACAGTTGTATATTGGGCATGTGTGCAGTCAACTCTAGCATTTATTTATTTATTTAAAACCTACAGAGGATCAATATATTCTTTTTTTTGATAGAAGTTGCAGACTCTATTTATTTTTATTTTTTAATGAATATATGAGCGTCCCTTCATTTTTTCCTTGTTGGTTATCTATTTTAAATATATCTATTATAAATATATTCTTAATAAGTAATTTTTCATATTACTAAATTATTTAAATGCCAGTATTTTATTTGATGTATTCTATACTGGTATTTCTAATATATGTTACTCCTTTCTGTTTTTACTTAAATTATAAAATGTTTTCCATTAAAGGAAATTTTGAAAAAAGGATAAGCACCTTAAAACTTCTGACTCTAACATTGATAATTGTTGATTTTTGCATAGTTCTTTTCAGTATCAAATCGTATATGTATATGATTTTATACACTTACATATAATTTTACATAACTTACATAGCTATAGTAATAAATTCAATTTTATATTTTAAATTTCCATTTAGCATCATATCAGACATTTTCTTTGCTACATGGTCTGCAAAATTAGGATGTTTATGCAGGGCACCGGTAAGATGAAGGTAAGTCAGGAGCTGGAAAGGAATGAAGCCAGAAAATGTTACAGAAAATATAAAGTTTGTTTTTACCTGGCAGATACTATGATAGCATAGCACAAGTAAGCACTTTGAACTGCTGATTGCTGATGTGACTGTAGGAATGAATGCCTGTTTTTGGAATCACTCATGCTTGCTATACTAAGCAAGATAAATAACTAAGCCAGGTGAGAGATTCCTTATCTCTAAAAGTGGCTTTAACAGTAGTTTATATTATGGTTTATGTTACTATTTAATAGTAGTTTGGTTAAATCTTGGTTTATATTATGAGGTAAGACTTGAATTCACTCTTTTAAATTACTTTTACAGGCAAACATTTTTGGTTTATATTATAAAACTCATAAAGTCAATATTGAATAGTTGTCTTTTAGTAAATTTTAATATTTGTTTATTCATTCCTTTTCTTGCCTTTGAGTAAATAATATAATTTTTTTTTTTTTTTTTTTTTTTTTTTTTTTACAGAAAATGTCAAGGGCACTTACAGTTTCCAGAAGTGTTGATGTTCCTTCGATTCCTTCTTGTGGATGGTTATATGGTTATCATATTAACGAGGATGGCAGTATCACAAAACATTTTCCACCTGCTAGTGACAGTACACTAGGTCCAGCATACTATAAACCTCAATTTGTAAGTATGATACATTTCACATTGACAGTTGGAAGACTGTTTATGATTATGCATGTTCTAGTTAATGTAATACTAACTGCAGTAACAGATAGACCCCCGAATCTCAGTGGCTTAATGCAACAGAAATTCTTTTTTTCCTCATTCATATGGACATTTCTTGTTGATAAGAGATGTTCCTCCATGTAGAGATTCAGGGACACAGGCTTATTCCATTCATGTTACTGTCATCTTCAAAGGCCTTGGTGTCCTCTGTATCCAGCTGGCAGAAGGGGAAAGAGGACAGAGAACTGGTAGTGGGGGTTTTTTGTAGGCTAGACCTGGGAGTTAAATTTCAGGCACATGGACACACTTAACTGCCAAGGCGCCTGGGAAATACAGTCTAACTGTATCCAGGAAAAAGAGGAAATAGTTTAATAGTTTAAGCTTAGGCTTAAGCACCTTATGAAACCATTTGGTTTTTGGCAATAGGTATACTGGGGTATTTTGGAGTCTTAGATACTTTGAATTGTTAAGTTTTTATTCCTAAAATATTTTTATTATAATTAATATAATTGCACATAGACCTGAACAAACATAAAAACAGATAACCATGTACCCACCATCTCATATAACACATATTAAAATTTTATTACACTCGAATTAGCTATATTTTAAAATAAATATATTATTACAATTATTACCCTACCCAATTTCCCTCCCTCCATTCTTTTCCCTTTGCCAAAGTAAACAGTAAATCTTAACTACATATAAATAACAATATGTATTGTTGTATGATTTAAAACATTTAAGTAAATGTTATCATCTGGCATGCAGGTTGCTTGCTATTTCACTTAATGTTATATTTTCTAGATTTAGCTATATCAATATACTAGATCTAATCCATTCATTGTTTCCAATTAGTGAGTTTCTTTTTAAAAAATTTTAAATTTTGAAATAATTTCAGATTGATAGAAAAGTTACAAGAATAATACAAATAATTCCCACATACCTTTCACTTAGATCCTGCAGTTAACAGTTTATCACATTTGCTTTATCATCTACCCTCTATATTTATATTCTTATTTTAATTAAGCAATTTCAGAGTACATTTAAGACATGATGCCCCTTTACCCCTAAATACTTTTAATGTAAAATTTCTAAGAACAAGAATTCTCTTTTATAACCACAATGTAATTATCAAAATCAGAAAAATTTCATTCATATAATCCTATTATCTGATCTGTAGATATTTTAAAAATATTATTAATTATCTCAATGATAGTCTTTAAAAAATGAGTTTTGGTCAAGAGTCCCATCTGGTATTACAAGTTGCGTTTAGTTGTCGTGTCTCTTTAGAGTCCTGTCATTGGGAACAGTTCTTCAGTCTTGCTTTGTCTTTTGTAACCTTGACTTTTTGAAGAGTACAGGCTGTTTATTTTGTAGAATATGTCTCAGTTTTGGATTCGTGTATATTTTATCATGATTAGGATGAGTTTATATATTTTAGCAGGAATGCTACATAAGTGAAGCATCCTACTCAGTGTATCACATAAAAAGGCGCAGGATGTTTACTTATCCCATAGTTAGTGATGTTAACTTGAGGGGGTGTCTTTTGGTTTTATCTACTGTAAAGTTACTAGTTTTAAAAACTTATAAA
The DNA here is from genome assembly GCF_964374135.1 of Grampus griseus. Lineage (NCBI taxonomy): Eukaryota > Metazoa > Chordata > Mammalia > Artiodactyla > Delphinidae > Grampus > Grampus griseus. The sequence continues at coordinate 16,096,530 of NC_138997.1, read as the reverse complement.
TATTTTGGAGAGGTTACTTTAAGAATGAGTAGATATCCTATTCCTTATCAAACTCTCACCTATTAGTTTAACATCCATTGATGATGCCTGAATCAATTTTACTGTGATGTTTATCAAATGGTGGTTTTCTAATGTCATATTTTCTTTAACATATTTTTTGTTGACACTTTACTTACTATAAAGAACAGCTTTATATTCTCCATTTATGTATTTATATCAGTATGGGTTCATGAATTCCTGTTTTACTGAAAAGGTTGTAATTCACTACTCTCACTATTTATTTTGAGGTTAAAATGATCTAACATTTGACCCTTGGGAGCCCTTTCAGTCTGCTTGTTGTGTCTTTTTGACATATCTCCATCATTCTTTGAGCATTTCTTTATTTTATGGCAAAATAAAATGTTGCAGGTTCATCTTATTTTTTCCGTTGCCACAATCATTGGAATCAGTCATTTCCTCAAGGAGCTCTACTTTCATTTAGTGGAGAATGATATTTCAAAACAAGATCGGTACACTAGGTACATTTGGGGTATCATTCCTTCTAGGCCATCTCAATGGACAAAGTTAGAAATCTATACTTTTTCTTATCTGTCTATTAAAAACTTTGAGCTTATATTGATATCTCTAATTCCAGTTCAGTGCCACATGTTTATTCTTGTATTTCCTTTTCTGTGTTTGATCTCCCTTCTCCCACAGTGAGAAACCTGGTTCCCACTATACTCAGTATATTTACTTATTTGCTTAATCTGGTAAAACACTGAACGTAGTTTCAGAATTGCTAACCCATCACTTCAAAAAACAGACTTGAGAAGGTACAAAGCTCTTACCTCTATGTGACCTTCAGGAAGTGAAAGCTAAGACAGACTTGTAAACTGCCTACTTGAGTGTTGAAGGTGTGTCTCAACACATGCACAGTGCACCTCTGCATGAAGACCTACTTGTTCAAAGCATAAAGAAAACCTCTGTCCAACGATTACCTGACCAGTCAGCTAGCCAGACTGAGACTTTAGTGGACACACATGACAGAGAATACAGAATTTAGAGAATTAGTCCAGAAATCACTAAACAAAAAAACCCACAATAAACCTTTGGGTCAGGAGGGAGATTCTGATTTTCAGAGTTGCCACATTATATTATCTAAGATGTCTGGTTTTCAACAAAAAATTATGAGACATGCAAAAACAACAACAAGAGAAATATGGCCCATACATAGGAAAAGAAGCAATCATTAGAAACTGTTCTTGAGGAAGCCAGGATGTTCGACTTATTAGACAAAGTCTTTAGATCAACTATTTTAAATATATTCAAGTAAATAAAGGAAGGTATGTCTAAATAATTAAAGGGGAATATAAAAACAATGTCTCACCAAACAGACAGTATCAATAAAGATAGAAATTATAAAAAACAACCACGTAGAAATTCTGGAGTTGAGAAGTACAATCATGGAAATGAAAAATTCTCTAGAGGAATTCACTAGTGGATTTGAACTGGCAAAAGAAAGAATTAGCAAACTTGAAGACAAGTCAATTGATATGCAACCTGATGAACAGGAAGAGAAAAGTATGAAGAAAAATAAACATAACATCTGAGACTTGGGGGACACCATCAAGCATACCAATGTATGCATAATGAGGGTCAAAGAAGGAGAGAAGAAAAAGGGGGCAGAGAGAATAGTTGAAGAAATAATAACTTGAAAACATCCCAAACTTGATGAAAAACAATCTACACATACAAGAAGCTCATTGGATGGCAAATAGGATAAATTCAGAGAGATGCACACCTAGATATATCACAATCAAACTGTTGAAGCCAAAGACATTGAGAAGTCTTGAAAGCAGCAAGAAAAGTGACAAGAAATCCCCAAGAAGATTAACAGCTGACTTATCAGAAACCATGGAGGCTGGAAGGCAGTGAGGTGATATATTCAAAGTACTGAAATAAAAAAGATTGCTAATCGAGAATTCTATAACCAGCAAAACTATTCTTTGAAAATGAAGACAAAATTAAGACATTCCCAGATAAACAGAAACTGATAGATTTTGTCTGTAGTACACCCTCTAAAAGAAATGCTGGAGTTCCTTAGGATGAAATGAAAAGTTCATTAGACAATAACTCACATTCTGTTTAAAGAATTAAAGTACAAAGGTAAAGGTAAATAGGCTGATATTTTACTTTTAGTTTGTAACTCCTCTTTTAAATTTCTATTGATTATAGAACACACTAGAGATAATACATTTTATCTTCAAATACAGGTATTTGAAGACCTGATAGACTGCTCCATACTATAAAACTTATGAATAACCAACTTACCTCTGATAAAATGGAGAGTAAAGATATTGTAAGTTATAGATATGTCTCCTGTTCACACCCTTAGAATTCCCATTTCTTTCTGGCTATAGGGTCTTTTATCCCAGGAGTATTTTGCTCTCCCTGTCAATGCCATGCCTGGTTTTCCAGGCCTTGGCTATCCTATCATCCTGTTAATATAAAAATAATTAGTTTTCATCCACAGACAGTGCCAGTATCTTAGGTATTTGAGTAAGATATGCTCAGAAGAACAATGGAGATAACTCTGTAAAAATTACATTGAAGTTAATGGAAGTCCTGTGGTCTAATATCAGTATATTCTGTCCAAGGTAAAGGACAATTACGAAAGGTAGTGTAATGGAACTGGACTGCTTGTGTTTATTTCTTGGCTTCACTACTTAATAGTTATTTGTCTTTGGCCAAGTTACTTAAGCTCTTTGTGCTAAGTTTTCTGATCTAAAATATCCTGGGAAAAACTTTAGTTTTATATATTGGAACTAGTATTTCTTTTTCACAGTAGTCATTGAACCTTGGTCTCAGCTTAAACAGTTCTCTGTTATTCTTAACTTAAATCCCAAAATGTTATTCTTGCTTTAAAATTATATTTTTTGTATATGCTATTTCTTTGTTTCAGAATAATGCCTCCAAGCTAGATGTGCAAAACTTTTTTCATGTATGAATAAACATTACTTTAACATATAAAATTTGATTTCTTTCTGGCTACATTATTATTCATAGAAGAGAGAAATAACAATAAGAAAATTTATTCTACAATTTTAATAGGTCCAAATTGATGACCTATTTTAGTAATTACTGATTCGATCCAATTTGTATTTATTAGAATAAAAATCTAGATCAAATTTAAGAAAACATGTTTGTAAAAACATAGTTTTACGTATAAATTAAAGACATAGTGGTTAATATTCAAGAAGATTCAACAAAGCTTAATTTGAATTGTGATATTTTCTGAAATCTCCATCTTGAATTTGAGAGAAAAACTAGAGGTAGGGTAGCAAAGGTCAGTAGCTGAAGGCTTAATTTTCTTGTTTTTTCCTGCAGGGGAAAATAAAAACACAGGTGCCTCACAGACTATTATGAAATTGATACTGTAATAATGTTAATTCAAGTATTATCCAAATTTCTGGTAATTCTATGTATCTCTTTAGCTGCTTTTTGAGATAATACTATATGTGGGCTCAGTTTCCAGATGTGAACATTAATAGAAAATTGAGAAAATAATCCAACAGATAGGTAATTATTGTGATTATTCCCTGAACTGTTGAAATAACATCTGCTGAAGGTATCTTATGTAGCTTAAATATAGAAGCAACTCTGAAATTACAAGTTGTATAAGACTCTAGCCAACAAATGGTAATTTTTAGCTGTATTTAATCTGTAAAGAGAAATCCTCTATATAAATTATTTTGTATAACATTTTGAATTAGAAAATTTAGCTTCTCTCTCTTTTTCAAAAGAAGAGCTCAGGTAACCATTAGAAGTCTGCTTTTCAGAGGTGGATTTCACAAGCAAAGTTTGTGGTTGGAATTATGACACTGACGTATTTGCTAATGATAACATGCTGGGAACTACCTGTGTGCTGCCACAGTGGAATGCAGTCCATTAGTGTTTTGAACTGCCATGCTTTGGGACTTTTAATTCTTCACAAATTCTATTTCCACACTTAATTATGGAAAAGACATGAGAAGAATGTTGCATAGCCCCTTCTTCATTGATTTCACTGCCAGTGAAAGTAGCAGTTAGTAATTCTTCAAGTTATATTACATCATTCACTTAAAATAATGCACCTCCATGCTGAGTTTGCTTCAATTAAGTCATATTTTATTTGCTAATGATTTTCCAAGCTTGACGATGACCTTGTAGATGGTATTGTCAACACTTCTTGTTTGTTTTTAATATCACATCCCTTTAATTTATTTTTATTTTTTGAATTTTACACAGCAGGTTCTTATTAGTTATCTATTTTATACATATTGGTGTATATATGTCAATCCCAATCTCCCAATTCATCCCACCACCACCACCCCAGCTGCCCCCACTTCCCCCCCTTGGTGTCCATACGTTTGTTCTCTACATCTGTTGTCAACACTTCTTGACATAAGGAGAGTGTGATTTAGAGTTGAGTATGTCAATTTGTTCCTTATTTTCTATCTGTATTTTTAAAAGGCTTTTAAATTAAATTTCCAATTGAACATTTACCTGAGAACTGGTCTAAATGAAATGAATTTCACATGGTCTAAATGAAATGAATTTCAGCGTATACACAGGAAAAGGATTTTGCTGGTGTCTTGAATGGTGTGTGTTTATGTATGTGTGTGTGCATAGTCTTTCTGCTGGATTACCTTAAGAATTGTTAAACAGTTGACCTGCAAAATCACAATAATTAACCTGAGGAAAGCTTCTTAGACATAATTCTACTTGGATATAATTTCTCCTGAAATGCTGTATAGAAGAATTACTATAAAATTGTAACTTATACTTTTTAGGGTATAAAAATATAATGTTAAAGATGATTTGTCAAAATGCTCTGTTTTAAAATACTGATTTTATTTTTACAAATCTATAGCCTATAGTAAATCAATATATTAGATATGCTCCTGCCTGAAATATAGAAAATATCTGCCATATCTAACATGGCTATATTTATTATATAAGAAGAGAGTTCTACATTTATTTCACTACTTACTAAGCCTAAAATCTTCACAATTATGAAACTTTGTTTCATTTCTAAGTAAAAATAAAGTACGAGTGAAAAAATTTTCGCTTTCTGCCATCAAAACTGTGTATGTACTTTTAAAATCCATGCCTCTATTAAGTAATTTCATTTGAAAAATGGTCTAGAACATTTATTTTAGCAAAACAGTTGCATGGCTGATCATTCTTTCCTTTCCTGAAGCTCTGTGGGGTGCAGCAGTCTTCAGAGCTGCCATTGACCCAAAGGAATGGGCTGCTTTTCAGCTACTCTAGTGGATGCCATGGTTTCTTCCAGGACTCCTCTACTACCATCTGCTGCTCTGCTGGACATGTCAGTCTGTGCTATTTTTCTGTGCTGTTCTGCTAGTTGTTATGGTGTTTGTCTCTGCACCCCCAGACCCAAAGCCTTTGGATGATCTGACTGCCTTATTTCCTTTTGTGTTACACTCAGAAGTGCTAAGGCAGTGTATACCCTATGCATTAGAGAGATTGGTAGGATAGCCCTTTCAATTTTTATTCCTAGCTCTGTTCCTCCTAGGACTGACAGGGGTCTGGGCTTGGGGATCATATATCAACTAGACAACCTATTTATAACAGTAACAACAATAATAATAATATCAGTGTCTTACTTTGATTGGGTGCTTTATAGTGTTATAGCTTCATAGGGTGTTAAAGCTGATCAGTGAAGAGGGGAAATACCTCTCTGCTCTTTGTGTTGTAGTTCATTAGAAGGAATCTGCATATCAATAAACATTAAGACCACTTACAGTGCTGGAAATATTCCTGGTGGGAATAAGGAGTAATGCTTTTTATTTGTGTAACAAGTTTTCCCAGGCTTTATTGGATTGTGGGTACTACAGAGAGTCACAATTATGTCAGTAACTCAAATATATGTATGTTGTCTTCTGTTGATGTGGTAGACCTCCAGCCTTCCGCAAAGTTCCCCTTCACAGGGGCTTCTAGAAGGGCTGTCTTAACTATGCTTCTGAATAAGTCTGTTTCCACTGAGACAGCTTCTGTTCCCCCAGGCAGTTCAGTCTCTTGCCAGATGGTGCTCTCTGCTGGGCATTTCCACCCATATACTCCATCAGAGCGAAAGCTGCGTGATGAGCTGAGGTGAAGCTGGCGGGGATAATGCTCTTCTCTCTTTGTTTTATACTCTATTAGATAGAATGCTCTAAAAGTAGTATTGATTTTTACCAGTGTTTTAATGAAATGTCTTTTAGATTTTTATCATAGCCGTTTTGCACTCTACAGAACACAGGCATAAATCCAGTGGGGGATTATCTGTTAGAAGGCAAATTCAGTCAACAGAAAATACTTAGTAGTTCACATTGCCACTCTTTTGACAGTAAGATTTTCTAACTGGGTGTGGGTTACCATGATTAGCTGCTTCCCATAGGAATAGTTTTTGCGTTCACCTTCTGGTTGATTTGCTCTATTCACTAGACGTTCCAAAGTGTGTCTGAATCTTATTTGGACATAGCTAGTAACTCCCTGTTTCTGTACCCTCAGCTGCAACATCCTCCATCACCCAAGCAAGGAACAAACAAGGAGATTTACTAAAATTGAAGCAGGAGAAACCTTTAGAAAAACTGTAATTCAATTTCTCTTTGAGATTGCCATCTATGATAAAAGAATCAACAAAGGTCCCATTTCACTTCATGCAAACGTCAAAGTTCTGTCAGAGATTGTGTTGGCCCCTGTTTAATTCTTTCAGGTCAGGTGGTGTAAAAGGGAAAGTTTAGTTGTATTGTGTTTGTATTTTATAATATTTGAGGGCTAGTTGTTAATGTTAAGCTCTAGGAAGTAAAAGATGTTTTCACACAGTAGGGAATTTTAGTGCTGTACCAGCTTATTTTTGGATTTTGTTGTGCCATCCCGAAGCTTTCTAGAGTGGTGCCTCTCTAACTAGGAAGTCTGTCCTTGTTAGGAGACAGTGGCAGTGCTTCCAGTTTATTTCCAACCATCCATGGCAAGAATGGAGTGAGTTTTTGCATTCTTTCATCACTTCGTGTAATGGCACTGGTGCAAATAAATCTGTAAGATTATTAGTAGTTTTGAGAATTGCTCCCTACTCACTACCCATGAGTCCATCCTTACCTCTAGTTTCTGTCTTTCTGGGGATGTTAATAGGGTTCAGCTGAGGTTCTTTTCACGTGCAGTGAGATCTTTTTCCAGTTCTAGTCTCTGCTGTACTATATTTTCCAGAAATTCCTTGAAGTGGAATGTGAATGATACCTTCTCTTAGTTTCTAGTACTAATAATTTACATCTATTTTATACGCTTCTTCTGAGATTCTGGTGGGAGGGGGGCAGATGTGGGTTTGATTCACCAATCTGAACTGGAATTATGCTTTCTAATCATTTAATTGCTATTTATTTCATTAATATTGTTTATAATGGTAATTGAGAGAGATTGGTTCCACTATTCAAGAATAGTAATGGTCACCTAGACCAACTGATATACTGTTTTATGCAGTTAAACTATCAGTTTATGTTACTGGGATTTTATTCAATATATATATTAATTGGTTTAATAATCCATGCCTATTTTAAAGCTATATTTTTACAAATATGAATTAAAAGTAAGTGAAATAGACTAGAGTTACCATCAGATAAAAAAGTAAGATTTTATAAATTTCTTAAATGATTGCTCAATTTAGAATGTATTAGGTCAACACAAGAATTCCTATGAGATGCTACTGTTCGTGTTTCATACTTTATTCTTTTATTAGTTTCTAATGAAAGCAGGTGTTTTAACTTCTCTAAAGTGAACTCTTTAGTGAGTCATGCTTATTGTGTGACTGTGAAGGAAGATTATTGCTGATTTCTTTTGTCACAAATGACTTCTTTGGTATTAAAGTACTGATCCTGACCTCAAACATTAACTATGAAATGATTTGGGGGTAGTGTTTAATTTTTGTTATATATTTGTTACTCTATGAAAACTTTACATGAATATCTTCTGCACTTACCAGGTGATTAGAAGTTATGTAGCATCTGTTGGTAATGTTTGAATTTTAATTTCTTAAAATTAATTTCTACTTAATTAAGTCATTTTTGTTAGGCTTTCCCATTCCCTAAATCATTCAATTCTGCCCTTTCTCCCCTTTTTAAATGATGAGGAGCTAATTTTCATTGCCCTTAAGATTTTAGATTGTTGAGTGTACTGCCAAGGGCAAAGTTGTTCATATTGGTTGAGGATGTAGTAAACTAGAGGCCCTTCTCTGGGAATCCTGGATGACTCAGGAGTGGGATGGGGCACAGAGTGATACTCTTGAGATGTATCAAGGAAGAGTCTAGCATTTACCAGTGGAAACTCCTTGACTAAGGCTACCCTTGCTTTAGACTTAAGTAAAGTTAAACATTGTTTCATGATTATTTAAATTGTCTCTCGTCTTCACTTTTTTTTTTTTTTGGTGAGGATTTTTCCAATGTAACTTTGAAATACAAGGGGATGCATTTTGGCAACTCTTTGGGAAGACTAGAGTTACCTGTAGAGTCAGGGCCTGGTCCTGGACAGTATGATATAACCCAGTAAGTAAAAAAATAGTATATCTTTACTGTAGTTTTTGACTATAAATATTCTAATAATTTAGACTAGGTTATGCTGTTATGAAAGGAAAAATCAGTATGAAAAACTTCAAGAAATATGATATTTTAGAGTAACCTATATGAAAACCATTGCTTTTCTGTCTGCCAGATCCTGTGCTACCTGTTTTGCATGTATTAATTCATTTATCTTCACAAGTCTCTGTGTAGTTACTATTGTTATGCCTATTTTATCAGTGAAAAATGAAAGGGTCAGAGAGAATAAATAATGTATTTAATATTATGTAGCTATTAAGTGGCAGAGCTTGACGTTGACTGAGGCCTTTTCGGTTCTACAGCCCATGTATCTAAGTACCGAAATATACTGTCTTTAATTACAAGATAGAGAAAAGATCAGAGAAAATATAGAAGAAGGTGACCCAGGACTCTGCATCTTGTTCCTGCCTCTGGTGTCCATTCTTTTGACTACATGCTGGATTTAGAAGGCATTCTCAGTATAAGTCAGAGCCATAACATTAGTTTGAAGGTAATATTTATGAAGTCTAACTAGGAAATACATTTCTTGTAAAATAATTCTTTCTGTCTTTATTTTCTCCCACTCTTACAGTAAGGTCTTTGACATGAGTTCGTGGAAAGCAAAACTGAGTGACAGATATCATGTTGTTCTCAGAATCTATTGCTGCTTTTCATGATTTAATTTTTAACAGGTTCCAGTTTATCTGCCTGATCCTTTCTCTCTTATAGGATGAGTTTTCTAGCAGGAAGTCCCACAGTGATTACCTATCCAATTAATTTGCTGAACAGATTCAGACACATCTGTATACCAGCAGTGGACGTAGCTTAGGCTCTTACTTAAACTCCCCTACTACTATTCATTGAACAAACATTGTTTGAATTCTTGCTATGTCTTAGTACTAAACTTAGTAACTAAGAATAAAAAGAATAAAACATGGCCCTTGTTTTTGGGAATTTATACCCTATTCTATTGTCCTTTTCATTTTTTCACTCTCCTAATTTGGGTGATATGCCATGTATTTTAATTTTTTTAGTAGTTACACTAGAAGTTTAACATGTATATACAGCTTAATGGGATCTAAATTTAATCTTTGTCATTCCAAATAAAGTCTGTCAAATGCTCTAACTCTACTCATCCCCTTGACATAATGTTTTTGTTAGTATTTTACTCTTATCTTTTTCTTCCAGTTTGGCTGGTTTGCTTTCCTATCTGTCTGCCTGCTTGCCTGTCAGTTTTATTGAGGTTTAATTAACATTAAGCAAAATTAACCCTTTTTAGAGTATGTGGTTCTGTGATGATCGTTTTCCATCCATTCCACTACACGTCTAACTAAGTACCTCAGGCATGACCAGCACTCTGTCTAATTCTATTGCTCTGATTTTGCTTGATAGTTTTTTCCTGACAGTCCTTTTTACTTCTCCAGCCCTGTCCCACTCCCATTCTCCTCCTATTTTTTTTTTTAAATAAGTGTCTGTCTGAGTTTATTTTTTATTTTTTTGGTCACACCGCATGGCTTGTGGGATCTTAGTTCCCCCACCAGGAATTGAACCCAGACCCACACCAGTGAAAGCATGGAGTCCTAACCACTGGACCCGCCAGGAAATTCCCTCTTCTCCTTTTTTTTAAATGTTTCTTCCTCTTTGATCTTTGTTATTTCCATTGTTTCTTCTTTCCTTCTGTTTGTATTTTCACTTTTGCTAGTAGGAATATATGCATATAGATTGCATTCCTAACTGCATCAGATATTTCCTCATTTCCGTAATTTGCTCTTTGTTTTTGCTGCCTTCACTATCTTTTATTTGGACTTGTCTTGGTTCCTTCTGGTAGTTGATATTTTCTACCTTTTCTTTTTTCTACTTTTTGTTTATTGATTGAGTCATAATTATTGTGGATTTGATATGGTATAAAAACGGAAATACTTGGGTATTTCGAATGGAAAGATGAGCTCATAGGTTTCTTTTTGGGAAAACAGACCTAAATGATATGTGACCCTTTTGATATCCCAAATATAAATTTTTTATCCATAAAACTATTTGAGGTTTTGAAAATAAGTTCATTTGTTGAATTTTGTGCAAAAAAATCAATGAAGTCAGCATTTGACAGTGAACTGAGATGTTATATGCATGTTTAAATCATAGTAATGTCTAAACAAACAAAAAAATGGCAATTATGTAACTTAAATGTTTGTTTTTATGTTTTTATATTACCTTTTTTTAAACTTCTTATGTTCAGTATAGTTCACTGGAAGTGTTTAATATGGCTTTTTTTTTTAAATTCTTTTTAAGAATTAGAAAAAAGTAACCTATTTAAATATAATAGCTAACAGTTATTGTATACTTACTATGGGTTTTGTATGGCAGTAAATACTTCACATATATCATCCACTTTAATCATTACAACCTTGAGAATTGGTTAATACTATTTCCAGTCACAGATGAAGAATCAAATCTGAAGTTTAGAGAGGGTGAGTGATTTGTGTAAGGTCACATAGCTAGTAGGTAGCAATGTTAGGATTCATATCAGGCTATCTGACTCCAGAGCTTGGGCTGTTATTCACTGCTTACTTGGTTTATTATTCTTACTTGTGTAAATTTCAATGAAAATAAGCTTCCCTTTCATTTTCAAAGATCTTTCTTTATGCCCTTTTCCTGATTGTTTTATGATATAAATAGCATTGACTGTTTTCCCCTTATTTTAGTTAATAGTTGAAATACCAAGTGATTTGAAATTTTAAAGACCTTTTATGGTGAATAAGCTACACAGGAAACTATTTTTGGTAGCTTTTTATTTAAATTCATGACATAAATCCCACATTTTGTTTTCTTTTTGGAATCATTATTAGAATAGGTATATTTTAATGCTCTGAATTGGAAAATGCAGATCTAACCAATATAAATGAATAGATCTGACAGAGTTTAGGATATATTGGCCTAACACACCCAGATATCTTATTGAATACTTTTTAAGCAGGAAATGGTATAAAAATATTCTCTTAACTTATATAGACATTTATATATTTGAAATTGAGAATAATTTTTATCTGAATTTTCTAAAGGAAAAAGGCACTACATTATGAAAATATTAACATCAAGAAAGATCAACAGCAAAATCATTGCTCAAATCTCCCACGACTTTATGAAGTAATAATATTGCAGGAGGAAAAAAAGGTAAGTTGAAAAGTAACTATTTCATCTACTTCCTAGATTTTAAGGTCATTGAATCTTATTATCACACAGAGTACTCTTCTACTGTTCCTCGTAGGTAGTTGTCACTCTGAATTTTGTGGAAGGAACTGAGGAACTGTGTTTAAAATTTCCTTCAAGTTGATCGCTGTCTCTGCTTGAACACCTCTTGTGATAAAGAACTCAATACCCCTGAGGTTTCTTGTTTCAGTAGTGGACTACTCTGTTTCTTACAATTTCCTTCTTAAACTGACCTAACTTTAGCTGCTTGTTGTCTATTTATTCTCCTTTTTCCTATGACTTCTTTTAAATCTCCCTTTAAATCTTTTCTAGTAAGGATAAATGTTCTAAATATCTTTGACTATTCTCAGTATTTAGCTTCAGGATAACTTATTTTCCTTTGACGTTATCTAGGGATCTTCGTTAGTTTTTGAATCTTTCTCTCCTTAAAATATGATTTTGAGAACTAAGAATAATATTCTTGGTGAAGTCTGGTTAGTACATAGTAATATTTTTATCTTTATTGTTCTAGGTAGTGTATATTTATTAATATAAAAATCTAAATGCCATTAAATATTTTTTGTAGCTATGTTTCAGTTTAATTATTTGGAACTTGTAGGCACAAAAACCTGGGATTTTTTTCCTCTAGTATATTTAAACTTAAAAACTTGAAGATTATAGGATAAACATTTCAAAATGGATCATTTAGAGTAAGGATAAATGACTCTCAGTTGAGAAATCAGTGAATATTTCAATAAGAATTTTCTCTGTCTTCCCCTGAATGTTAATCAGCAAGGAAAAATATTGCTTATAGAACTATTAGAAAAAGATACAATAACAGAGTAATATAATGCAATTGTTTTCATAGAATAACAATTATAAATCTCAAACAAGATAAAAAGTGTTAATTTAAATCACGAGAGGTACTGGTTTATGGTTTTCTTGTAATGTGTTTGTCTGGTTTTAGTATTAAGGTAATGCTGGCCTCATAAAATGAGTTAGGAAGTATTCCCTCTGCTTATATCTTCTGAAAGAGATTGTAGAGATTGGTTTAATTTTTTCCCTTAAATGTGTGGTAGAATTCACCAGTGAATCCATCTGGGTCTGGTGCTTTTTGTTTTGGAAGGTTATGAATTATTGACTTGATATCTTTAATAGGCATAGGCCTATTCAGATCATCTATTTCTTCTCATGAGAATTTGGGAGATTGAGTCTTTTAAGGAATTGGTCCTTTTCATCTAGGTTATCAAATTTATGGGCATAGAATTGTTCACAGTATTCCTTTATTCTTTTAATGCATATGGGAACTGTAGTGATGTCCCCTCCTTCATTTCTTTCTTTTTTTTTTTTTGTGGTACGCGGGCCTCTGACTGCTGTGGCCTCTCCTAATGCAGAGCACAGGCTCCGGACGCACAGGCTCAGCGGCCATGGCTCACGGGCCCAGCCGCTCCGCGGCATGTGGAATCTTCCCAGACCGGGGCATGAACCCGTGTCCCCTGCACCGGCAGGCAGACTCTCAACCACTGCACCACCAGGGAAGCCCCCGCTCCTTCATTTCTGATATCAGTAATTTGTATCCTCTCTCTTCTTTCTTAGTTTGCCTGGCTAGAGGTTTATAAATTTTTTTTTGAACTTTATTTTTTTATACAGCATGTTATTAGTTATCCATTTTACACATATTTGTGTATACATATCAATCCCAATCTCCCAGTTAATCACCCACCCCCTGCCGCCGCTTTCCCCCATTGGTGTCCATATGTTTGTTGTCTACATCTGTGTCTCAATTTCTGCCCTGCAAACCAGTTCATCTGTACCATTTTTCTAGGTTCCACATATATGCATTAATATACAATATTTGGTTTTCTCTTTCTGACTTACTTCACTCTGTATGACAGTCTCTAGATTCACCCATGTCTCTACAAATGAACCAGTTTTGTTCCTTTTTATGGCTGAGTAATATTCCATTGTAAATAGGTGCCACATCTTCTTTATCTATTCGTCTGTTGATGGGCATTTAGGTTGCATCCATGTTCCATACTGTTCTCCACAGTGGCTGTATCAATTTACATTCCCACCAACAGGGCAAGAGGGTTACCTTTTCTCCACACTTTCTCCAGCACTAGTTGTTTGTAGACTTTCTGATGATGCCCATTTTAAGTGGTGTGAGGTTATATCTCACTATAGTTTTGATTTGCATTTCTATAATAATTAATGATGTTGAGCAGCTTTTCATGTGTTTCTTGGCCATCTATATGTCTTCTATGGAGAAATGTCTATTTAGGTCTTCTGCCCATTTTTGGACTGGGTTGTTTCTGTTTTTAACATTGAGCTGCATATATATTTTGAAGATTAATCCTTTGTCCATTGATTTGCTTGCAAATATTTTCTCCCATTCTAAGAGTTGTCTTTTCGTCTTGTTTGTAGTTTCTGTTGCTTTGCAAATGCTTTTGAGTTTCATTAGGTCTCATTTGTTTATTTTTGTTTTTATTTCCATTACTCTAGGAGGTGGATCAAAAAAGATCTTGCTGTGATTTATGTCAAAGTGTGTTTTGCCTATGTTTTCCTCTAAAAGTTTTATAATGTCTGGTCTTACATTTAGGTCTCTAATCCATTTTGAGTTTATTTTTGTTTATGGTGTTAGGGAGTGTTCTAATTTCATACTTTTACATGTAGCTGTCCAGTTTTCCCAGCACCACTTATTGAAGAGACTGTCTTTCCTCCATTGTATATCCTTGCCTCCTTTGTCATAGATTAGCTGACCATAGGTGTGTGGTTTTATCTCCGAGCTTTCTATCCTGTTCCATTGATCTATATTTCTCTTTTTGTGCCAGTACCACATTGTCTTGATTACTGTAGCTTTGTAATGCAGTTTGAAGTCAGGAAGTTTGATTCCTCCAGCTCCGTTTTTTCCCCTCAAGACTGCTTTGGCTATTCGGGGTCTTTTGTGTCTCCATACAAATTTTAAGATTTTTTGTTCTAATTCTGTAAAAAATGCCATTGGTAATTTGATAGGGATTGCATTGCATCTGTAGATTGCTTTGGGTAGTATAGTCATTTTCACAATATTGATTCTTCCAATCCAAGAACATGGTATATCTCTCCATCTGTTGGTATCATCTTTAATTTCTTTCTTCAGTGTCTTACAGTTTTCTGCATACAGGTCTTTTGTCTCCTTTGGTAGGTTTATTCCTAGGTATTTTATTCTTTTTCTTGCATTGGCAAATGGGAGTGTTTCCTTAATTTCTTGTTCAGATTGTTCATCATTAGTGTATAGGAATGCAAGAGATTTCTGTGCATTAATTTGGTATCCTGCAACTTTACCAAATTCATTGATTAGCTCTATTAGTTTTCTGGTGTCATCTTTAGGTTTCTCTATGTATGTTATGTCATCTGCAGACAGTGACAGTTTTACTTCTCCTTTTCCAATTTGTATTCCTTTAATTTCTTTTTCTTCTCTGATTGCTGTGGCTAGGACTTCCAAAACTATGTTGAATAATAGTGGTGAGAGTGGACATCCTTGTCTTATTCCAGATCTTAGAGGAAATGCTTTCAGTTTTTCACCATTTTGAATGATGTTTGCTGTGGGTTTGTCATATATGGCCTTTATTATGTTGAGGTAGGTTCCCTCTATGCATACTTTCTGGAGAGTTTTTATCATAAGTGGGTGCTGAGTTTTGTCCAAAGCTTGTTCTGCATCTATTGAGATGATCATATGGTTTTTGTTCTTCAGTTTGTTAATATGGTGTATCACATTGATTGATTTGCGTATATTGTAGAATCCTTGCATCCCTGGAATAAATTGCACTTGATCATGGTGTATGACCCTTTTAATGTGTTGTTGGACTCTGTTTGCTAGTATTTTGTTCAGGATTTTTGCATCAATATTCATCAGTGATATTGGTCTGTAATTTTCTTTTTTTGTAGTATCTTTGTCTGGTTTTGGTATAAGGGTGATGGTGACCTCATAGAATGAGTTTGGGAGTGTTCCTTCCTCTGCAATTTTTTGGAAGAGTTTGAGAAGGATGTTAACTCTTCTCTAAATGTTTGATAGAATTCATCTGTGAGGCCATCTGGTCCTGGACTTTTGTTGGTTGGAAGATTTTTAATCACAGTTTCAATTTCATTACTTGTGATTGGTCTGTTCATATTTTCTATTTCTTCCTAGTTCAGTCTTGGAAGGTTATACCTTTCTAAGAATTTGTCCATTTCTTCCAGGTTGTCCATTTTATTGGCATAGAGTTGCTTGTAGTAGTCTCTTAGGATGCATTGTATTTCTGCGGTGTCTGTTGTAACTTCTCCTTTTTCATTCTAATTTTATTGATTTGAGTCTTCTCCCTCTTTTTCTTGATGAATCTGGCTAATGGTTTATCAATTTTGTTTATCTTCTCGAAGAACTAGCTTTTAGTTTTATTGATCTTTGCTATTTTCTTTGTTTCTATTTCATTTATTTCTGCTCTGATCTTTATGATTTCTTTCCTTCTGCTAACTTTGGGTTTTGTTTGTTCTTCGTTCTCTAGTTCCTTTAGGTGTAAGGTTAGATTGTTTATTTGAGATTTTTCTTCTTTCTTGAAGTACGCTTGTATTGCTATAAGCTTCCCTCTTAGAACTGCTTTTGCTGTATCCCATAGGTTTTAGATTGTCATGTTTTCATTGTCATTTGTCTCTAGGTATTTTTTGATTTCCTCTTTGATTTCTTCAGTGATCTCTTGGTTATTTAGTAACGTATTGTTTAGCCTCCATGTGTGTGTTTTTTACGTTTTTTTCCCTGTAATTTCTAATCTCATAGTGTTGTGGTCAGAAAAGATACTTGATATGATTTCAATTTTCTTAAATTTACTGAGGCTTGATTTGTGACCCAAGATGTGATCTATCCTGGAAAATATTCCATGCACACTTGAGAAGAAAGTGGAATTTGCTGTTTTTGGATAGAATGTTCTATAAATATCAATTAAATCTATCTAGTCTATTGTTTCATTTAAAGCGTGTGTTTCCTTATTAATTTTCTGTTCAGATGATCTGTCCATTGTTGTAAGTGAGGTTTTAACGTCCCCCACTATTATTGAGTTACTGTCGATTTCCTCTTTTATAACTGTTAGCAGGTGCCTTATGTACTGAGGTGCTCATATGTTGTTTGCATATATATTTCTAATTGTTATATCTTCTTCTTGGATTGATCTCATGATCGTTATATAGTGTCGTTCCTTGTGTCTTGTAACATTCTTTATTTTAAAGTCTTTTTTATCTGGTATGAGTATCGGTACTCCAGCTTTCTTTTGAGTTCCATTTGCATGAGATATCTTTTTCCATCCCCTCTCTTTCAGTCTGTATGTGTCCCTAGGTCTGAAGTGGGTCTCTTGTAGACAGTATATATATGGGTCTTGTTTTTGTATCCATTCAGCAAGCCTGTGTCTTTTGGTTGGAGCATTTAATCCATTCACGTTTAAGGTAATTATCAATAGGTATGTTCCTATTACCATTTTCTCAATTGTTTTGGGTTTGTTTTTGTACATCTTTTCCTTTTCTTGTGTTTCCTGCCTAGAGAAGTTCCTTTAGCATTTGTTGTAAAGCTGGTTGGGTGGTGCTGAATTCTCTTAGCTTTTGCTTATCTGTGAAGGTTTTAATTTCTCCATCAAATCTGAATGAGATCCTTGCTCGTTAGAGTAACCTTGGTTGTAGGTTCTTCCATTTCATCACTTTAAATATGTCCTGCCACTCTCTTCTGGCTTGTAGAGTTTCTGCTGAGAAATCAGCTGTTAACCTGATGGGAGTTCCCTTGTATGTTATTTTTCATTTTTCCCTTGCTGTTTTTGATAATTTTTCTTTGTCTTTAATTTTTGTCAATTTGATTACTATGTGTGTCAGCGTGTTTCTCCTTGGGTATATCCTGTATTGGACTCTTTGCGCTTCCTGGACTTGGGTGGATATTTCGTTTCCCATGTTAGGGAATTGTTTGACTATAATCTCTTCTCTCTCTCCTCCTTCTGGGGCCCATATAATGCAAACGTTGCTGCGTTTAATGTTGTCCCAGAGGTCTCTTAGGCTGTCTTAATTTCTTTTCATTCTTTTTTCTTTATTCTGTTCCTCAGCAGTGAATTTCACTATTCTGTCTTCCAGGTCACTTATCCGTTCTTCTGCCTTAGTTATTCTGCTATTGATTGCTTCTAGTGTATTTTTCATTTCAGTTATTGTATTGTTCATCTCTGTTTGTTTGTCCTTTAATTCTTCTAGGTCTTTGTTAAACATTTCTTGCATCTTCTCGATCTTTGCCTCCATTCTTTTTCCGAGGTCCTGGATCATCTTCACTATCGTTATTGTGAATTCTTTTTCTGGAAAGTTGCATATCTCCACTTCATTTAGTTGTTTTTCTTGGGTTTAACTTGTTCCTTCATCTGGTACATAGCCCTCTGCCTTTTCATCCTGTCTATCTTTCTGTGAATGTGGTTTTTGTTCCATAGGCTGCAGGATTGTAGTTCTTCTTGCTTCTGCTGTCTTTCCTCTGGTGGATGAGGCTATCTAAGAGGCTTGTGCAAGTTTCCTGATGGGAGGGACTGGTGGTGGGTAGAGCTGGGTGTTGCTCAGGTGGGCAGAGCTCAGTAAAACTTTAATCCGTTTGACTGCTGATGGGTGGGGCTGGGTACCCTCCCTGTTGGTTGTTTGGCCTTAGGCAACCCAACACTGGAGCCTACCTGGGATCTTTGGTGGGGCTAATGGCAGACTCTGGGAGGGCTCACGCCAAGGAGTACTTCCCAGAACTTCTGCTGCCAGTGTCCTTGTCCCCATGGTGAGCCACAGCCCTCCCACCCCCCCCCCCCACCTCTGCAGAAGACCCTCCAACACTAGCAGGTAGGTCTGTTTCAGTCTCCTCTGGGGTCACTGCTCTTTCCCCTGGGTCCCGATGAGTACACTGCTTTGTGTGTGCCCTCCAAGTGTGGAGTCTGTTTCCCCCAGTCCTGTCGAAGTCCTGCAGTCAGATCCCACTAGCCTTCAAAGTCTGATTCTCTAGGAATTCCTCCTCCTCTTGCCAGACCCCCAGGTTGGGAAGCCTGATGTGGGGCTCAGAACCTTCACTCCAGTGGGTGGACTTCTGTGGTATAAGTGTACTGCAGTCTGTGAGTCACCCACCCAGCAGTTATGGGATTTGATTTTACTGTGATTGCACCCCTCCTACCATCTCATTGTGGTTTCTCCTTTGTCTTTGGATGTGGGGTGTGTTTTTTGGTGAGTTCCAGTGTCTTCCTATTGATGATTGTCCAGCAGCTAGTTGTGATTCTAGTGTTCTCGCAAGAGGGAGCGAGAGCATGTCCTTCTACTCTGCCATCTTGGTTCAGGGCTGAATAACATTATTTCTTGTATATGGAATCTTTTTTATAAAAAAATGTTTTTATCTTATGTCCCCAATTAAACTATTATTCTTAGAGGGCAAGAATCTTTAATTCTACTTTTTTTTTCTTTTGTATTCCTATAGTAAATAGAGTGAGGTACATAATGTTTAATAATCTTTTTTGAATGAATGATTACAGATCTGAAAAATGAGCCATTTTATTTAAAAATTTTAATTTAGAGAATGCTTAGGTTTTTCCTTTCATAATAGTGCCTTCGAAGGATAAGTTTTAAAGCAATAAAATAATTAGGCAAGTAAGTGCTCTAATGTCTTTGGATGTAAGCATTTTCTAATGGTACAACAAAATATGATATATAATAATATGAATATAATATGAATGATTGTGTTTTTTACTTATCATATCCTTGAAATCTATTTAATTCTGTTTTATACACAGTATTGTTTCAATATATCTTTTGAATGCATTTTGGCATTTTACTCTACTGATAACTTATGTTAAGAAACACAACTATTAACTTTTATTCAAAGTGAATATTTCCACAGGAATATGTCTTGCCTTTGGCAATGAAAATTCTTGTTAGTATCCTCCTTAACATTAATGATGTCTTTAATATACAAAAACATTTAACTTATTTCTATTGAAGTTCTTTGATTTGGTAATAAAAAACTTAGGAAGTTGCTGTAGTAGCTTCTGATCAGTCAGAAAAACAGTAAAATGTCAGTAGGTGGCGCCAGTACTTTGGTTCTTTATTGACAGAAAATCTTTATTCATTCATTTCCCATATTCATTAAAACAAATGGTTAAAAATCATGTGGTATGAAAATTCGCCTTGTAGTTATCCTGAGCAAACCTAAATTAGAAGTTTTAGTTCTTTGATAGGTCTGCCACCTTGAAATAACTTGGAACTTTATATTTCAAAATGTTATTTAAATTCTGGTTGCAAAGTAAGTTATAGAGCTGTCGTTTCTGTTCATTTGTCTATATAAATTTATGAAAATTGTTAGAATTTCAGAAGTTATATTTTAAAGTTGTAATATATAAACTTGGTTTTCCTCTAGATTAGAATATACCAAAAAATAATGTACTCTTCTTAAGTAGATATTTAGTAGATCTCTAGTAGAAAGTTGTAGTTTCAAAAACATGCTACAGAGATTAATAATAAGGACATAAGAGGCAGAAATAATATATAGCCTTTTGTGATTTTTTTTTGAAGCCTGCCATTACGTTATTATTAATGATTTTCTCTTATGGGTGGATTGTTCCAGTATTTCTGATGCGAAAATTTCACCTTTTCTCTTTTCATTGCTAGTCTTTAACATTTATTAAACTACCAGATTTGTGGGCATTATAACAGACACTTGGAATTTATTGCAGCTAGAAATATGTAGTGGTGACCTTGAAAGAGCTAAAATTTGAGGATAAACAAAGATTTAGGAAGACTTGCACACAATTAAATGTGTTTTTCTCCCCCAAACACAAATTAATTGTTTGAATTATGGTTACTGTATCCAGAAATCTGAGTGATCACTTTTCTTATTTTCTAGAAAAACTTTTCCAATTTTTTTTTTTTTTTTTGGCGGTATGTGGGCCTCTCACTGTTGTGGCCTCTCCCGTTGCGGAGCACAGGCTCCGGACACGCAGGCTCAGCGGCCATGGCTCACGGGCCCAGCCGCTCTGCGGCATGTGGGATCTTCCCAGACCGGGGCACGAACCCGTGTCCCCTGCATCGGGAGGCAGACTCTCATCCACTGTGCCATCAGGGAAGCCCAACTTTTTCAATTTTTAAATTATGGGTTTCAAAAATAAAAAGATAGATGTCAACAAAGATTGGAGGAAAAGATTGAATATTAAAATATAAATGGACAAAACTGTGTGAAAAAAGTTGTGAGGTTGGAGTTGGAAACATTTATTTAATGCTTAAACAGTGATTCAGTATCCTTTGGAAGAGCATCTGATATCT
Organism: Grampus griseus; assembly: GCF_964374135.1. Lineage (NCBI taxonomy): Eukaryota > Metazoa > Chordata > Mammalia > Artiodactyla > Delphinidae > Grampus > Grampus griseus. The sequence continues at coordinate 16,075,456 of NC_138997.1, read as the reverse complement.
TCAAGTCTAATTGTATAATAGTTTGTACTATTATTAGTGAGTTTTATATATATTGAAGTCACACTCATTCATGGTAAAATTTTAAGAACTTTATAAAATAAACAAAGCATTGTTAGATTTATTCGTAGTTTAGTGGTAAGGAGTTCACGCTTTGGAACCACACTGCAATTGTTTTGCTCCATTACATGCTAGTTGTGTGACCTTGGGCAAGTTACTTTGCCATTCTAAGCCTATGTAATTTTCCTTCTAAATCTCTAAAATATGAATAATAATATATATAAAAATATAACAAAAATGTCATTGTGAGAATTCAATGAAATGTGATTATACACACACACAGAGACACTGCTTAACACAGTGTTTGACATTTGTTAACACTCAGTAAGTTATAGTTATTACTATTACTTTTTTTTAATTTTTATTTTTTTGGCTGCGTTGGGTCTTCGTTGCTATTCACGGTCTTTCTCTAGTTGTGGCGAGCAGGGGCTACTCTTCGTTGCAGTGCACGGGCTTCTCATTTGCTGTGGCTTCTCTTGTTGTGGAGCATGGGCTCTAGGTGCGCGGGCTTCAGTAGTTGCAGCATGTGGGCCCTAGAGTGTGCAGGCTTCTGTAGTTGTGGTGTGCGGGCTCTAGGGCATGCAGGCTTTAGTAGTTGTGGCACACAGGCTTAGCTGCTCCGTGGCATGTGGGATCTTCCTGGACCAGGGATCGAACCCATGTCCCCTGCATTGGCAGGTGGATTCTTAACCACTGTGCGATCAGGGAAGTCCCCTATTACTTATTTAATGAGTATTGATTGAACACCTACTCTGTGCTGTGGATAGAAAGATGAGGAATAGTACAAACTTTTCTGAATCAAGGAATTCATACATTGACGGAAGATACAAATATATAAAGAATTATACAGTGATATCCAAATTAGGTACAGTGAGACTTCAGAAGAGAAAGCCATTGATTCTGCTTGGGGGATGACACAAGTCAGAAAAGAATCCCAAAATATGTTTGAGTTGTGTTTTGAGGGATGAGTAGGTATTTGTCAAATGGAGTAGAAATTATAGGCAACGAGGATGTGCAAAGCCTTGAAGTTTTGAGAAAAGCAGTTTTTATTTTTATCTATAGGTGATGATGAGCTAGTAAATATTTTAAACAGATGATTCATGAACAGTTTTGTAATTTCAGAAAAATAGGACAGTAAGTTGTGAGTCAAATGGATGGGATATAGGGAAGGGGAGGGAGGGAGAAGTCATGAGGTGATGCATAGTGATTCACATAGTGAATGGCTGTATTAAGATAATACAGTAATATATACCTGGATGTTAGCATTGATTTTATCTAGTGATTAATTTGATATGGGAGGATGAGTGGCAAGGAAGTTGAGGATGACTTAATAGATTTCTCACTTAGAATACTGTGTGAATGGTGTTGTAGAGAGTTAGAGAAAATACAGAAAGCATACCACACTCTGTGTGTGTGTGTGTGTGTGTGTGTATGTGTATGTGTGTGTGCGTTAGAGAAAATACAGAAAGCATACCACACTCTGTGTGTATATGTGTGCTTGCGTGCACATGTGTATGCACGAGTGTGAGAATCACATTAGGTTACACATTTATTTGTTATATAGGTAGAAATGTTTTGAAGGTAGTCAGAAAGTTGAGAAAAATCTGGACTGGAGATTTAGGAATTAGTCATTGGGTTATAACCCACAAAGGGTGAGGATTGAACCAGGGAGATTGACAGCATTTAATGGGTAAATGGAGGAAGGGGGAATCTAAGAAAGGAACAAGGAGGATTAAAAATGGTAGGAACAGAATAGGGAAGAGTGACCTCACCGGAGCCAGAGGTTGATTGTATTTTAAGAAAGTAGTTGCCACCTGTGTTATATATTTTGGGTAGGTTAATAATGATAAGAACTGAAAATGGTCCCCTGAACTTTGCTGAATTTTGAGATCAGTGGTTACTTTAGCAAATCGCTTCTGGTGGACTGGACTGGTTGAAGATAGCAAGGTGGTGGTGGATTGAAGAACGGATGGATGGTAAAGAACAGGATCCTGTGAATATAGACTGTTTGCTCTTTCAGGGAGTGTGCCTAAAATGAAAGGCAGAGAGCTAAGCTTTTACTGATTTTTTTTTTTTTTCTTAAGGGAGAGACATTATAATTATCTGCATGTGTTATTTACCTTTTGCTAATTTAGGATTATTGCCAAGATAAAAGCTAGGTTAACGATTTTAAATAACCTGATGATAATTAGGTTATTAATATTTTAATTCAAGAAGCATTTATTGAAGTGAGTATTGTGTGCTTAGCATTACACTAGTTGCCTTAGGACTTCAGAAGTTGGGGGAAAAAAAGCCTGGGTTTTATTTGCTTCCTAATTGGAGACACCAATCACGTAGAGGAAACAATTAGAGAAAATACATGGTATTCCCTCTAACATTTGCTGAATGAATGAATGAATGATATAAATCTGTGAAGGTTAAAAATAGAGTATATGTGAAATACAGGGATATACTGAGTGATATGGGTCTTAATATTTCTTATCATGACATGCAAAGCTGTTATAATCCGACCCTTAACTACTTCTCCAACTGCACACATCACAGTTTTTCTATATGCATCTTGGACTTTAGTTGTATCAAACTACCTTTAGATTCTTGAATTTACCATTCTTCACCCTCATCCCCTACCCCTCTTCCTCTGCATAAACTCTTCTTTCTCCTGGGTTGCTCCCTTTCTCTTCATATGGCTGACTCCCATTCCTTCTGTGAGATTCAACTCTTAGTTATTTATGTATACCTCAATCATGGCATTTATCATACTATAATTGTCTGCCAAACCATGCCATTCTTGAGGGATTATGTGTTACTGAATTTAAATCCCTAACACATGGTAGATTAAAAGAATTATTGAATGAAGGAATAAAATTATATTAAGCTAGCTTTTAAAGGAACTGTTAGAGAACAGATTGATGGAGAGTAGTGAATTAGGACATTTTGAGTAGAAGACATAATGTGTGTGTAGCTGGCAGACTAATGTGACTACTCTAAGTGAGGTTGTTTTAGTGAGTACTGAGAGAAAGCTGAAGATGGAAATAATGGAGGACTTTTAATGCAAGCTGGAAATATCCAGATTCCACATAAACTGTAATAGTCATTCTTAAACATGATGATGTGGAAAAGTTTTTCAGGTTGTTTATTCTAATAGTTGTTTATTTTACAGAACTCCCTTGTTCAAATCTAATCCATTCCTGAAAACATGTTGGATAGCAAATATTTGGGTAGCAGGAAGCTGTGTTCTGTTATTTCAAGTGACAAAAAATAATACAACCAGCCCATGCAAAAATCCTACATCAATTTTCCAAAACACTCTTAAACAGCTGTATAACAATCACACAAGGATTTCAGCAGGGTATTTAAAACATCAGTTACCTAATTAAGAAAAAAACAACATTTATTGAGCTCATTAGTATGTTCTTATGTAATAGACAATAATACTGTTCTATGTCAGATATTACTTTTTAATTTGAAAAAAACATATTCTGTAATGTAAATAAACAGTGAAATAGCAGTTATAGATACTAAAAGTCTCTAAATTGTCTGGTTTGATTTTATGCTCAGCCACCTGGCAGAAGCAAAATCTGGGACCAATGAAGTGCTAAGCCTGGGGAGCAGGGGAGGGCTGGAGGGGAGTGGGAAGATGATGAGTGCAGTAATACACAGTACTCTAAAAAAAAAAAAGAGTAGTGATCTCATCAGGATAACAGCTGAGACAAGACTGCAGACCACTCTGTACGTTCTGCCCAGATTTGTGCAGGGCACATTTTTTGCCGGCATGCATCTTCAGATTCATTATAACAAGTTTCTATTTAAGTATTGAATTTTGGGTAAGATGCTTGGCAAGTCGTTGTTTAAATATTTGCATTCAGGTAGTGAGAGTTTGGATAGTGGTATAGACCTATATTTAATTAGGTTCTTTAAAAAATGAAGTGAGAGGCCTCCCTGGTGGCGCAGTGGTTGAGAGTCCGCCTGCCGATGCAGGGGACGCGGGTTCGTGCCCGTGTCCGGGAGGATCCCGCATGCCGCGGAGTGGCTGGGCCCGTGGGCCATGGCCGCTGAGCCTGCGCGTCCAGAGCCTGTGCTCTGCAACGGGAGAGACCACAACAGTGAGAGGCCCGCATACCGCAAAAAAATAATAATAATAATAAAAAATAAGATAAAATACAATACAATAAAAAATGAAGTGAAATACATTATTTTTGTTGTGAACTTAGAGGTTTTTTTATTTGCTAAATCTTGTTATTCTCTTTTTTTTTTTTTTTTTTCGGTATGTGGGCCTCTTACTGTTGTGGCCTCACCCGTTGCGGAGCGCAGGCTCAGCACCCGTGGCTCACGGGCCTAGCCGCTCCGCGGCACGTAGGATCTTCCGGACCGGGTCACGAACCCGTGTCCCCTGCATCGGCAGGCGGACTCTCAACCACTGCGCCGCCAGGGAAGCCCTGGCAGGTTGTTTTAAATCTCTATACAGAAAATGAAATTTATAGCAATATAGTTTGTAAACTATAGATACTCCTTCAAACTTAATTTAAACAATTACTTTAAATAATATTTCTTATAGTTTTATTTATACATAAAATGTGTATTTTTAAAAGTTGTATGTTTTCACTTTTTGATTGTATATATTCACCTTTTATATGTACCAATTTTTCTAAGAACCAATTTATGGCTGCATTAGATTTTCTTTAAGATTTTAGGTACAATGTAATACAGATTTATTCTGAAAAACAGCTACATAAATTATGTTTCTTGAGTCTTACCCATAGTATCTTTCGGAAAGTAAAATGACCATCTGTATACATTTTTTATGGGCATATAAATATTTCATGAATTTGTCTCTATAAGTGAACATTCTTTTTGGAATCTAGAGTGAAATCATAATTTTATTTCAAAGCAGGTATTGAAAATATATCTTAAAATAACATTTTAGACAGATTGATATCAATGATAACATATATAAATGTACCTAAAGAATTTTATGATAAAAGAAAATATCACCTTTTGTGTTTCATATATATAGTGTTGCTGTATCACCATATAGAGCTGATATCTGTGAGTCAGTCAGTAGAGAAATTTAGGAGGAATTAATTTCTCAAAAGTGCTAGCAGCAAGGTTATTTTAAAAGACTGAGTCTAATAAATAATTGTAATTTTCCTAAGAATTGATAAAGACAAGTAGTAAAGAATGAGTTTGTAAGAGAAAGTGAGAGCAGTGTCCTGGTAAGACTGATGAGTATGTGAAATACTCATCTCTGCTTTTCAAAATAAACATTTTAGGTCATCAATCAGTTAAGAGTGGCAGGTAGTGACCATTAGGTGGATTCATTAACACCCTGCAGCCTGCTTGTACAGGGTGACCCACATCTGTCTTCATTAGAAGTTTTCTGGTTGCCAGTAGTGAACAGATGGGTCATTATTGCCGACACTGCCCTCTGGGCCTACCTGGAGGACATGCAAAGTCATCCTATATAGGACACATCTATATTTACCTACTAGGGTGTGAGCAAAATATTTTGAGTAATGCTGATATATTAAGATACTTTTAACCAAAAGCCTGCCCATGTGGATTCATATTTGTGAACAGTTTATGCAAAAATATTATTTTGGAGGAGAGGGAAATTCCTTAAATGTATATTTAAAATATAACTATTCTGGGGCTTCCCTGGTGGCGCAGCGGTTGAGAGTCTGCCTGCCGATGCAGGGGACACGGGTTCGTGCCCCGGTCCGGGAAAGTCCCACATGCTGCAGAGCGGCTGGGCCCGTGAGCCATGGCCGCTGAGCCTGCGCGTCCGGAGGCTGCGCGTCCGGAGCCTGTGCTCCGCAGAGGGAGAGGCCGCAACAGTGAGAAGCCCACGTACCGCAAAAAAAAAAAAAAACAAACAAAAAAAAAAAAAAAAAAAAAAAATAAAATATAACTATTCTGAACCTCTGTGAAAGCTAGGATACAATTGAATTGTAACTTAGACATAAGTTGATAAATTTTTATTCAGATTATTTGAATTTAATAGTATACTGAAAGACTTTAGTAGAAACATAGTATGTAATAGACGTGGTTATTACTGATGATGCTTTTACATCATAAATACAACGTATTTCAAGATTTCCTTCCATTTATATAGTAGAGTTCAAATAAGATTATACCTTATAACATATGATACTAAATTCCAAATTTAAGATAGTAAAATCTTAGAGACATATATTTGATCCATCTAACTGGTTTAAATAAAAGGAAAATCATGTCTATAGTCTTGAAGTATGCAAATTTAGTATTGAATTATATCTGAGACTGTCTATTTTTTTCAGTGGCAGCAAAAACTTTTGTAAGGGTAGATTAATTACATTAGTTGTAATATCCTGGGTGTAAATGATGGGAAGATATTGACTGTGCACATTTATCTTTGCACTTCTTCTTTTTTTAATTTACTGAGATGCCTTTGTTCATTAATGTTCACGGTCACCACAAATGCAGGCTGTGAGTATAAACTTAAAACACTGAATTAGGAAAACTATTTTATGAAATGGTTACTTTTCCCATAACACTGTAAAGTAATATTTTAAATTTAGTGCTCTGAATTTAGGAATCTGGAGGCTGGGGTCCTGGGGAATTGGAAGACTTAGCAATTCTAGGAATTATTTTTTTCCTTAAATCTGATAGGCTGGCTAGTGATGAATTTGGTTACTTTCATGTAAGTTTTTAAGAGAAAAATATTATGAGGGCTCCTAAATGATGATAATTATGATGATAATAATAGTAGTAATTGTGGGCTAGCTTTCCCTTTATAATATTCTTAGAAGATATTCTTTGCCTAATAAGCCAAATAAGGGTATACTACAAACACAATGCCCCACTTTTTGTTAAAAAGTAAATGTTTTCTTCATGTTTGATAGTTTGTTCATTTTTGCAGTGATCAACTTGCTTTACAATTAGAGAGAGGAAAAACATAGATTTCTCAGGATCACATTTGAGATGACATTCAAGCTCTGTGTCTGAGATAAAATTTATTTTATTTCAGGAAAACTACCCTTATATTAAGTTTTAAGTTTTCAAAGGAGCAAAGAGAATAAAAGAATTAAGACTATGTTGTGGCAACTTACACAATGTCTTTTTTCTGCCATTGTGATTCTCACTAAAATAGTTAAAAGTTACAGAAGGTCATTAGAATAAGATGACAAAGTTTAGTCCTGTGTATTAGTTTCCTAGGGCTGCTGTAACAAAATACTATAGGCTTGGTGGCTTAAACAGCAGAAACTTGTTTTCTCACAATTCTGGAGGCTGAACTCCAAGATTAAGGTGTTGGCATGTTTAGTTTCTTCTGAGAACTCTATTCCTGGCTTACAGTTGTTTACCTTCTTGCTCTTTCTTTATATGGTCTTTCTTTATGCACCTGCATCCCTGGTATCTCTTCTTCTTATAAGGACACGAGTCCTATTGGATCAGGGCCCCACCCTTACCCTTAATGACCTCATTTAACCTTAGTTGCCTCTTTAAAGGCCCTATGTAAATATAGTCACACCAGGGGAGGGGGTTAGGGCTTCACCATATGAATTTGGGGGGTGCACAATTCAGTCCATATCATCCTGGGAGAGTGGGAATATTTAATATGAGTGAATTTTGCTTTGTGTTTTATTTTTATTATATTTTATTGGTACATTTAGACATTTAGGATTTATCAATACAACTTGTAAAATTAATTTTTTACTACACTTGACCCTTCAACAACCCAGGGGTTGCGGTGCTGACCCTCCCTACAGTTGAAAATCTGTGTATAACTTCTACTTGGGTCTCTGTATACATAGTTCCTCTGTATCCACAGTTGGCATTTGTGGATTCAGCCAACCTCGGATCATGTAATACTGTAGTATTTACTATTGAAAAAAGTCTGTGTATAAGTGGACCCTTGCAGTTCAAACCTGTGGTGTTCAAGGGTCAACTGTATTTTCACTTATGTGATATTTTAAAAAGTAGTTCTATAGATGTAGCAACATGTTTTGTTTGATCATTTTCTCTCTTAATTTATCATTTAGGTTGTAGGTCACTGCTTCTCAAACTTTTTGGCCTCAGGACCTCTTTACACTCTTAAAATGATTGAAGACCCTAAAGAACTTTTATTTATGTGGGCTGTATCTACTGACACTTGTATTAGAAATTGAAACTGAGAAACATTTAAAATACAAGAATATATGTGCTTATGAGAAAGCAAGAGCCAAGTAGACAAATAGGCAAATAAAATCTTAGTATTTTCTAGAGACTGAACGTGTCTCCCCAAAATTCGTACTTTGAAACCTAATCCCCAATGTGATGGCATTTGGCCGGAGGCAACTGCATCTTACCTTGGAGACATAGACACTGGCAGCAGCCATTTTGGGGAGCTCATTGTACTGCGTCGACACTGGTGCTGGCAGTTACCATTGTATAATCCTCCCTCTAGCTTATTAGCCTCAGGACCCAGCCCCACTGCCGCCTAACAGCCTATAGGCACCGTGCTGGGATGCTTCAGGCCAGGCACCTAACTGGACAGGGACACAGCCCCACCAACCAGCAGACAGGCTGCCTTGAGACGCATTAAGCCTACAGCCACCCCTGGACACAGCCCTGCCCACGAGATGGCCCAGGACCGGGCCCCACTCATCAGTGACCTGCTCTAGCCTTGGGACTAGCCTTACCATCAGTGGGTGGGCACTGGCTCCAGGACAACCACAGTCCCACAGTTTGCTGTGGCAAGGCCCAGCCCACGCCCCAGTAGGCCAATACCAGTCCTGGGAATAGCTGGTCCCTGGCCCTGCCCACCAGAAGGCCAACACAACCTTTAAGACATCCCCAGACCCTGTGGCCAGCTGTGGCAGGAATCAGCCCCACCCACCAGCAGTTCTGACACCAGCTCTGAGACCCCTGGACCCTGCAGCCAGATCCCATGGCCCAGCTCTGCCTGCCATTGGGCTGGAACTAGCCCCAGGACTGAGTTTCTCCCACCAGTGGGTGGGCACCAGTCTTGGGATCTCCTGGACCCTGCCCACCAGTGAGCCAGCACTAGCCCCGGGGCCACCTGGGGTTCCACAGCCAGCTGCCTCATGACCTGGCCCTGCCAACCAGTGGCTGGCAGCCTCTGCACAAGGCATGGCCTGACAACCCAACTGTACTGGGGGTCAGCCATACATACCAGATCACCCACAGTAGTCAGTCTGCTACAACAGAAGGATCCAAACAGTCCACATAAGGTCCCATACAGAATTAACCCGAGGAAGACCAAACCAAGACACACTGTAATTAAAATGGCAAAAATTAAAGATAAATTGTCCATTTTATTGGCATATAGTTGCTCTTAGTAACCTCTTATGATCCTTTGTATTTCTGTGATGTCAATTGTAACTTCTCCTTTTTCATTTCTGATTTTATTGATTTGGGTTCTCTCTCTTTTTTTCTTGATATGAGTCTGGCCAAAGTTTTGTCAATTTTAACTTTTCAAAGAGCTGGCTCTTAGTTTCATTGATCTTTTCTCTTGTATTTTTAAGTCTCTGTTTCTGCTCTGATCTTTATGATTTTTTTTTCTTTCGACTAACTTTGGGTTTTGTTTTCTGTTCTTTTTCTACTTACTTTAGGTGTAAGTTTAAGTTATTTATTTGTGATTTTTCTTGTTTCCTAGGTAAGCTTGTGTCACTATAAACTTCCTTCTTAGAGCTGCTTTTGCTGCATCCCATGGATTTTGGATTATTGGTTTTTTGTTTTCATTTGTCTCCAGGTATTTTTTATTTCCCTTTGATTTCTTCAATGATCCAGTGATTGTTTAGTAGCATATTGTTTAGCCTCCATGTGTTTGTGTTTTTTGCAGTTTTTTTCTTGTAGTTGATTTCTAGTCTTACAGGGTTGTGGTTGGAAAAGATGCTTGATATGATTTCAGTTTTCTTAAATTTACAGAGACTTGTTTTACTAGCCTAGCATGTGATCTATCCTGGAAAATGTTACATGTGCACTTGAAAAAATGTGTATTCTGCAGCTTTCGAATGGAACGCTCTATAAATGTCAATTAAATCCATTTGGTCTAATGTGCCATTTAAGGCCAATGTTTCCTTATTGATTTTCTGTCTGAATGGTCTGTCTGTTGATGTAAGTGGGTTGTTAAAGTCCCCTGCTATTATTGTGTTACTGTCAATTTCTCCCTTTATGTCTGTTAATATTTGCTTTGTGTATTCAGGTACTCCTATATTTGGTGCATATATATTTACAATTGTTATATTTTCTTCTTGGATTGATCCCTTGATCATTATGTAGTGTTCTTCTTTGTCTCTTGTAACAGTCTTTGTTTTAAAGTCTATTTTGTGTAATAAAAGTATTGCTCTCCTGGCTTTCTTTTGATTTCCATTTGCATGGAATACCTTTTTCTATTTGCTGCCTTTCAGTCTGCATGTATCTTTAGATCTGAAGTGTGTCTCTTGTGAGCAGAATATATATGGGTCTTGTTTTTGTATTCATCCAGCTACTCTGTGTCTTTTGGTTAGAGCATTTAGTCCATTTGCATTTAAAAATTATTGATGTGTATGTTATTATTATCATTTTGTTCATTGTTTTTGGGTTGTTTTTATAGTTCTTTTTTGTTCCTTTCTTTTGCTCTCTTTTCTTGTGATATGATGACCATCTTTAGTGTTATATTTGGATTCTTTTTCTTTTTTGTGTGTGTATCTATTATAGATTTTTGGTTTGTGGCTGCCAAGAGGTTTATATATAGGAATCTGTCTATCTACCGATTGTTTTAAGTTGCTGATCTATTAACTTCAAACACATTGTAACACTCCATCATTTGTACTCTCCTCCCCTCATGATTACTGTTTCTGAATCATATTTTACATCTATATTTTTTGTGTATCCTATATCTGCTTGTTGTGGATATAGATGGTTTTACTACTTTTGTCTTTTAAACTTCCTACTTGCTTTGAACGTGGTTGATTTACTACCTTTACTGTATATTTGCCTTTACTGATGAGCTTTTTCATTTTGTATGTTTCATGTTTCTAGTTGTGCCCTTTTTTAGCATTTCTTGTAAAGCTGGTTTGGTGGTGCTGAACTCTTAGCTTTTGCTTGTCTGAAACTTTTGATCTCTCCAATAAATGTGAATGAGAGCCTTACTGGGTAGACTATTTTTGTTTGTAGAATTTTCCCTTTTATCACTTTAAATATATGATGCCACTCCCTTCTGGCCTGCAGAATTTCTGCTGAAAAGTCAGCTTATAGCCTTACAGGAGTTCCCTTGTATGTAACTTGTTGCTTTTCCATGACTACTTTTAATATTCTCTCTTTATCTTTAATTTTTGCCATTTTAATTACAGTGAGTCTTGGTGTGGTCTTCTTCAGGTTGATCCTGTTTGAGACTCTGTGCTTCCTGGACTTAGATGCCTATTTCCTTTACCACATTAGGGAAGGTTTCAGCTATTATGTCTTCCAATATATTCTCTGCCTCCTTTTCTACCTCTTCTCCTTCTGGGACCCCTATATGAGAATATTAGTATACTTGATGTTGTCCCAGAGGTCTCTTAAACTGCCCTCATTTCTTTTCATTCTTTTTTCTGCTTAACATCAGTGATTTCCACCACTCTGTCTTCTAGCTCGCTGATATGTCCCTCTGTATCATTTAGTCTACTGTTGATGCCTTCTTGTATTTTTCATTTCAGTTACTATATTCTTCATCTCTGTTTGGTTGTTCTTTATATTTTCTAACTTTTTGTTAAAAACTTCTAGCGTCTTGCACTGTGCATCCATTCTTCTTCCGAGTTCTTTGACCAATTTTATGATGGCTACCTTGAGCTCTTTCTTGGTTAGATTTGCTATTTTCACTTCACTTAGTTCTTCTTCTGGGGTTTTATCTCCTTTCTTTGTTTGGAACATGTTCCTCTGTGCCTCATTTTGCCTAACATGCTGTTTTTTACTTCTGCATATCTCGTAGGTGGGTTATATTTCCTGACTTTGGAAAAGTGACCTTTTGTAGGGGATGTCCTATGCTTCCCAGTGGCATACTCCCCTCTGGTCACCAGAGCTATATGCTCTATGGGTGCCCCCTATGTGGCCTGTGTGGGTCCTTCTGTTGTGGTGAGCTGACTACTGTGGGTGATACGATATGCATGGCTGGCCCTGGTCCAGTTGGTTGTCAGGCTGTGCTTGTGCAGAGCCTACCAACTGCTGGTTGGCAGGGCTGGGTCATGAGGCAGCTGGCTGTGGAGCCCCAGGTGGCCTCAGAGCTAGATCAGGCTCACTGGTGGGTGGGGCTGGGTCCAACTAGTCCCAGGTCAGGATCTGGCCTGCTGGTGGGTGGGCTGGGTCTGCAGGCAGCAGGGCTGTGGTTGTCCTGGGGCTGGTGTCCTCCAACTAGTGGGTAAGGCTGGTTCCGAGGCTAGAGCAGGCTCAGTGGTGGGTGGTTCCAGGGATTCTGGGGCTGGTGCTTGCCCACTGATTGGTATAACTTGTCCCTGGGGTCTCTACCTGTGGGGTCCTGGGGGTCCTTGGTCTAGTGCTTGTACACTGATGAGTGGTGCCAGGTCCTGGGCCCTCTTGTGGGCAGGGCTGTGACCAGGGTTGGCTGTGGGCTCAGTGAGTCTTAAGGCTGGCTGCCTGTCTGCTGGTTGATGGGGCTTTCGCTGCCCAGTTAGTTGCTTGGCCTGAGGCATCCCAGTACTGATGCTTACAGACTGTTGGGCGGGAATGGGGTTGGGTCCTGAAGCTAATAAGCTAGAGGGAGGATTATACAATGGCGTTTGCCAGTACCAGTGTCCACATGGTAGAATGAGCTACCCACAATGGCTGCCACCAGTGTCTGTGTCCCCAAGGTGAGCTGCAGTTGCCTCCAGCCTCTCTATGAGGCTCTCCAAGATTAGCTGGTAGGTCTAAGCCAGGCTCCTTTCAGTGCTTTTTCCGTGAGTCCTGGAGCATGTGAGATTTTGTGTGTGCCCTTTAAGAGTGGAGTCTCTGTTTCCCCCAGCCATCCACTGGCCTTCAAAGCCAAATGTTCTGGGGGCTCATCTTCCCAGTGCAGGAATTCCAGGCTGTGGAGCCTAATGTCGGGCTCAGATCCTTAACTTCTTGGGGAGAACTTCTTTCATTGCAATTATTCTCCAGTTTATGGGTCCATGACCAGGGGCATGAGACTTGACTATATCAAGACTCCACCCCTCCTACTGGTCCGGTCTTTTTCATTGATAATTGTTCTATAAATAGTTGTAATTTTGGTGTGCCCCTGAGAGTACGTTTCCTCAGGGTCTTTCTACTCTGCCATTTAGCTAAGTTCCTACAACAGTTTTTTGAGGAAATTATTGTTATAGAAATTTTGCAAATGAGATCACTTGAGATAAAGAGAGAAAATAGCTTGTCCAACATCATAGGACTAGTAAATGGTGGAACTAGTGTCAAGTTGATCAAGAAGTTTCTGAGTAGTAGTGTGGTGACAGTTGTTAGGTTGACTTGCTACTCTTCCATAGATTCAGCCTCTAAAGGAGATAGTAAATAAATGGATTTAGGCAGTTAATACTTACAGCAATATTAACATCTTGGCTCTCATCCCTGATTCCCTATCCCCAGAGAGCAACTTGAATGAGGCCAGGTCTTGCCTGTACACACAGTGGGGGTGCATTATCCCCCAGATGTCAGGACAGAAACCCTGACATGTAAACTCTGATCTTATATGAGGCCTGTTGGCAAACCTTTCCATCTTTACCTTCAGAGAAGGAGAGATTATCTTCATTAACGTGGAGTGTAGCAATTTTACTGCAGAAAGGAGGAAATGGGAATTTTTTTTCTTTATTACTCTTGAATGCATGTAGGGGAGGGAGAGATCTCTGTTTGCTGTCTGGGAAAATAAATAATTTTGCTCAGGAAGTCACTGTTTTCATCTTTCCAGGGCCATCTGCTTACACCAGTCTTCTTGAAAAGATAGTCCTGGAATAAATTGACTGTTAATTGTCTAGTTGTGTGGAAATGAGATAGATTCATGGAGACTTGTGTCCCAACAGCTAGAACTTCATCTCTTTTCTGATAAGCAGCAAATATTTTGTAGCTACTAAATTTCATGTGTTGTTTTTGTTTTTTGTTTTTTTTCATGATGGGAGACCCTTAGAACTTACTGCTCTTACTTTTGGCATTTGTCTATGAACTTTTTGCTTTGATATCCTATCCCACAGCAAATCAGAAGAACTGATTAGGAGCACAGTGACTATAGCAAGTCATCATGACATATAGGAAGAAGGCAAAACTTTATAAACAACATACACAAAAATTGTAATACCTCCCTAGAACTATTTACTGTGTCAGAAGAGTTATATATCAGTTACTTCTGAGACACTCACTACTCAATAGCTAAAAATACTCAAATTTTAAAAGTTCAATTATTTAAAAATACTTTTCAATTATCTGGAAATTTATCTATGTAGAACACTAAATTCTCCTTGGATGAAAAATAAAGTATTTCAGTGCAAGTGTTTCAAAAAAAAATGGTGATCGATATACTTACATAGATGACCAATTGTGGTAGAATGAACAAACATTCATATCTTTGCACATATATTTTTAATATTTTAAAAATGATTGGTTTCTACTCATTCAGAAATGCAATAGCATGTAGAGGTTGTCACTGTTCTTATACACCCACACACAACTTTTGGAACTCATTGTTTGAGTCTGGATCCAGAAAAACCCTTACACATATTTAGGGGAAGAAATGTATAACGTTCTTCTCTTGACTTTAGATCACTTCAATATTACCATGAAATCAAGAGCCATTCAGATTAATGACCATTTTCAAGTACTTGTGCTTCATTTCATAATTTATTCAACATATATTTAATAAGCTTCTGCTGTATGCTAGGTATATGCTAGGTACTCTACTAACCTCTGGAAATACCATGGTGAACAAAAGTATGTACAGTGTCTCTCCTCAGGGATTTTTATAGTCAGCTTAGCCAAAAAAAAAAAGCATCATAGGGAGGAGACATAATCAGGATTTGGAGAGTTTAAATAGAGGAATGTGACCTAGTCATGGAGATCAGGAAAGGAAGGCTCACCTTTAGAAGTGAGGTTTGAGGTGAGATCTGAAGGGGAACATAAGTTAGAGGAAGAGGTAAGGGACATACATTCTAGGCAGAGAGAATATCAAAGGCCCTGTGGTGGCAAGGGGCAGAGGATGCTAAAGGAGCACAGCCTGGATATTCCTTATACATACACATAAGGAAATATACAAAAGATTACGAATTATTGATACTTTGTAAAATGAGCATCTTATTGTGGAAAAATAAGGAAATATACAAAAGGAAATATACAAAAGATTACAAATTATTGATACTTTGTAAAATGAGCATCTTATTGTGGAATTAAGATTAAGTTGAGATGACCTAGGTGTTTTACAGAATACATCAGGAAAATACCAGAGAAGTGAAAAATTTAAAAACTATTTTTGTTTTCTTCTAACTTGAATAATAAATGGCACATAGAATTTTGGACGTTGATAGAAAAAATATAGGCTTAGGAACAGAAGGATTCTTTTTCATAATACCCAAAAAGCATAATATTAGCAAGGCTTCAACCCCAAAACCCCAATAAAACATAATATTAGCAAGGCTTCAACCCCAAAAACTAAGTTGAAAGGTATAGGTTTATCAGGAAACCCCTTTTGTTTCAGAGCTCGTTGTTGAAAAGCTTTCAAAAATATATCAGCCCTATCCCTCATTTCTTTTAACTTTATACCTAAGTAATGTAGTACAGGTAGAGATTATATGGATATGGGTACTTTGAAGTGATAAAATAATATGTTGAATGTATTTTATAACTTGCTGTTGCTCTCCTTTCCTGCTCTAAAAACTTCCTGAAGCAGCAGAATCTTTTTGATATTTTTGGCTGAAAGACAATGAAAATATTGACTTACAGGCTCTCTGGTTGCCAGGTGTATAATAAGCAGTACGATTCAAAAGGTTAAATCATTTAATTATTTATTTTTTAACAGCTAAATTACTATGTTGGCTCATTGGATTGAAATTTTCTTTGTAACTGAATATTATGAGAGTTATGTCAGTAATATAAATTGGAAAGTTTATTTCAGGTCACAGTGATTTCTTTTTTTTTAGTGTTTTTATTATGGAATTCAGAAAGCACTTGTCTGAGACACAGTTCGAGATTGCCTTCTGAAAAAAGCTCACCTTTCTCTATGTGATAACCAAATAAGCAATTTTAATTTTCTATTTTATAAGTGTTTTTATATGAGGAGAATGTTTGGCTCAGTGAACTAGATTGATTGTTGAGATTCCTAAAAAGGAGAGAGGAGAGAAGGAAACATTTCCTCAATGTTTTGGTGTAATTTATGGGTCCATGTTTGAATTTTGAGCCTTTTGACATCCGTAAATGCTACACTCAAAAAAAGAATGAAATTTCTTCATGTTTCTGAATACATATTATACATTTAATAAAAAGGACCATAACTGATATTGTCAGGAAAAATAAGCTTGTAAATAAATAAAGCAGTCACTTATACAGTTACAGGTGGAGAAACTGAATTAGGCAATTTGAGTACGTGTTACTCACTTAATAGTGAAGGTGATTTATGGATAACATCTTCCTGACCCATGAATGGTAACGTTAATAATTGGTCTAGTAGAAAGGGGATATATTTTCTGCCATTTCTGATGTCTTTTATCAGTATTCCTACAGATGAAGATATATTTTCTTGCTAGATTTGGGTAAATGAATGTGACAAAAGCACTTTTCCAAATGGAACAAATATTAAAGTGTGGCTTTCTCTTTAAATTTTGACAAATAACTTCTGTATTAAAACATACTGTATATCCATACACAATTTGCCTTTTGTGAGAATCAGGTTGGATCACATTTTTCACTAAATGTGTAATTAAAAAAAATTGTTAGTCACTAAATTCATTTAAATATTAAGATAGGTAATATATTTGATTATATTATTAATGATATATTTTTGGTATATGAAACAAACTTCCTTCAGCTTTGCTATATGTATGAAATACAATATACATATATATACTCAAATACATACGGTTTTGCTTCCCAGTAGCTAAAGACTCTGAGGCATCAAATCATTGAGTTATATTTAAGTCATAGCATAATCCAGTAGAAAACATTAAATAAAATGAAAGATATACCAACCTCTCTTTACTTATGAAACACACTATGATACAGTACTTTACTGAACTGCAGATAGATATCCAAACTAAAACATGGCTACATATATTTGCAAATTTACTCATTCTGATAAAGTTGCAGTTATAAAAACATAAAGCTTAAATATACAGTGTAATAGTATACGTCAGTGTCATAACTAATAGTGGTCTTCTTAGTGCATCTGTATTTAAACTCTATTGCCTTGTGATTAAGGAGCAGAAATAGCCTAGATATTGGGGCAGTTATTTAGGCAAAGTAGCTCTGTGTTGTTTAAATGAAAGGTTGGTGGTGAGCGAGTCTCTGACTTATCTGTATTGTTGGAGTTATTGAAGTATGCGTTTGTTTACTTTGCATACTCCTTAAGGGTATATACTTTTCTTGGTAGATATATCAGGTGACAGTAAAGAGAACTCAATCTGTTTTAAATAGAAAAGGAATTTATCAGTAAGTTTTAGAGTAGGTCTGACTCAGGCACTGTTTAAGGCTCCAGTGATGTCACCAGGACCTGATTTGTCTCATTTACTTCTGAGAACCTCTTCTTCTGTACTTGTTTTTTTCATAGACGGGATTTTTCCTAATAGTGGCAAGGAGGCTATTGCACTGAAGAGCCTCACAGTCCCTTGTTCAAGTATAGTGAAAAAAGAGTCTCTCTGCTCCTGGATAAATCAAACAAAAGTCCATTTGAAATAATCTTTTGGTTTGTGATGTTTATTTATCATGTATTAAATTCTTATATTCAGTAAGATCAGTTTCTGGGCTGCTTAGATTGTTCTCACAGCTAATATAGGACAGGGATGTTGTGGAAGAAATCTTTTTTTTATTATCTTATTAGAGCTTGTAACTTTGAGATGAGTGTTATTTTAGAGAATGGATGTGATAGCTCTTTTGTAATATTATCAGAGAATTGTTTATAAACACTTGTAACAATGCTGTTCACAAGAGTTGTAACTTCTTGGCACAAATGAAACTTTTTTAAGTGAAAACAACACTTCTAACTAACTATAAGTGGCATAGAAAAATATTTTATTTAAAATAGTTATCTAATAACTGGTTTCCTTACAAAACTCTTTTTCTTAATTCTAAGAGATTTTCAAATAATTTTCTTAGCTCTTCTATATGTATAATCTTATCATCAAAATGGTCATTTGGCTCCTGGCTTTTTTAGCATTATCTTTGGTTTGCTATTTTACTGCCTTGAACAGAAATTACAGGGCAGTATTAAATGATAATGGTGGTATCTGGCATCCTATTCTGTTTTTTTTTTAACATCTTTATTAGAGTATAATTGCTTTACAATGTGTTAGTTTCTGCTGTACCACAAAGTGAATCAGCTATATGTATACATATATCCCCATATCCCTTCCCTCTTGTGTTTCCATCCCAGTCTCCCTATCCCACCCCTCTAAGTTGTCACAAAGCATCGAGTTGATCTCCCTGTACTATTCTGTTTTTATTTTTTTAACATCTTTATTGGATTATAATTGCTTTACAGTGTTGTGCTAGTTTCCGCTGTACAACAAAGTGAATCAGCTACATGTATACATATATCCCCATATCCCCTCCCTCTTGTGTTTCCCTCCCACCCTCCCTATCCCACCCCTCTAGGTGGTCACAAAGCATTGAGTTGATCTCCCTGTGCTATGCAGCTGCTTCCCACTAGCTATCTATTTTACATTTGGTAGTGTATATATGTCCATGCCACTCTCTCACTTCGTCCCAGCTTACCCTTTCCCCTCCCCGTGTCCTCAAGTCCATTCTCTACATCTGCGTCTTTATTCCTGTCCTGTCCCTAGGTTCATCAGAACCATTTGTGTTTTTTTTTTAGATTCCATATTTATGTGACTATTCTGTTTTTAATGGGAACGACTTTAGTTTTCCCCTTTCAGCATGGCATTGGCTTCTAGGTCAAAATGAATATTCTTTATCATTTAAAACATCCTTTATTCCTGCTTTCCAATATTGTTTAATTTGGAAAGTGTGTTTAATGCCTATTTTTGGTTATCTAATGAGGTCACCATGTGGAGGATCTCACTAAACCTACTGAGAGATTATCTTATATTAAGCCATCTTTAATTTTTGAGTGATATTAGTTGATTCTTGTAAAATACCGTTGAATCAATTTTATAAGTATGCAGCTGTCTCACAAAACATCTCCTGGGTTAATGTTTTCCCAGTAGGGACTGTCCCTTATTTATGAATACAGCAATGTCATAGAATATACATCCTCTATACCCAATACAAAAATTTTAACAAATGATGTGCAGGGAAAGTCTCTAGGCATATTCTAAATACAACTTTGGTAGAATATAAAATTTACCTGTAGATGTTTTGTGAATCTACAAAAGTTATTAGCAAAGGTTTCAGTGTTGCCAGGATAAGAGGATAAGAGAATATTAAAACATGCAAAGCCACTGTTTGTTAATAACTATGTGAATTGTTTATCAGGAAGCTATGTTTTAACATTTTATATCTTAAACATAGTTTGGTAAATATATAGGCATTTTATAGGGTTTTAGTTACTACATAAAAAATGTTAGAGGTTTTACGTTGATGTATAATGCATTATAATTGTTGGTTTTAGCAAAGAACATCTAATTTTTAGGAAGGAATGATGTTATGCAGTTGATGCCTGTGTTTAATTTGGATTTTTGTACCTGTGAGATCAGTCTATAGTAGTGATAACAAATATGTCAGATTATGATATCAGAATTATTTATTTCAGAAAATAAATTTAATCTTGACATTTCATAATTTAATCTTTACATTTTAAAGAACTTGGTGGCAAATTTTCCTTGCCTGGATCATTTCTGAGTTATTAGTTAAATTTTATAATTCAACTTTTATAATTTTTTTTTTGTTTAATAAGATTTTTCTGCTAAATTTTGAATCAGTTGGCTTGGGATTTTTGTTCTGGTTAGCAGGTGGGGCCAGGCTGGGGCTTCTGACATGCTGGTAGGGTTTGAAACTCATTTTAAGACTGAAGGAGGGATCATCCAGGCTTTCTTATCAGCTTGCCCAGATGTAGGCAGAAGGGGAAGAAGAAGAGGTGAGGCTTTAAAAGCTGTCAGCAGTCAAACATCAAAAAATAGAGTCAAATTCTTAGTGGAGTTTACACAAAGGAATATAATAATAAATGATAGAATATTAGTTTGTAACAGTTTTACAATGGAGGAGTGAAGCAATTGATTTTGGTTGGTTCCTTACGGAAGCCATAGTCACCTTATGGCTCTTTATGATGTGACTGTTCTGGAACATAGCAGGGGGGAGCAGGAATTGAGAGTAGCTACATTTCTACATGCTTTGTTCCTGATAGAATGTTTCCAACATATGGGGAATTTAATTTTTAAAATTTCTGTGGAGAATGAAAATTCGAAGCCCATGATTGGTTGGAAACTTCAACCACCTTCAAGGTGAAGATATGGCCATTATTTGCTATGGTACAAACTTGAATTGATTGCAAATGGGAAATGGAAATCAGAATTAATTCATTCTATTATGGCAATAAATGTAAATGGTTTAAACTCTTATATGAAAGGCAAAGACTTTTTGAAAGTCTTTTAAAAAATTAAAGTCCTGCTTATAACAGGCACATACCCAGAAAGATGTATAATGGTTATAAATGAAAGGATGGACAAGGATAGATCAGGCAAATAGAAACAGAAAGTAAAACGTGAGTGACCAAATTCATTTTCTAAAAAATATAATTCAAGGCAAAAACATTCAAGGTGATCTTGAAGCAAAGACAGCTTTCTCTTTGTGGCTGAATCAGCAGTAGGAAGTGTCACCTGCAACAAAGATTTGAGATTATATTTTCAGGGGAAGTAGAACTACCTCTTTATGAATAGCAGGATTTTTTTTTCCACATTGAATCACATCTCCCTTTAGTGTTTGGCTCATAATCAGTTAATTTGCTGGAAAGTTTGAAGGATTCAGTTAGACACATACTATAGATGAAGAGAAAGAATCAGCATTTTCTTTAGACAAATATATACATTTGTTCATTTTAATCCTATTCATAATTTATTTCAGGGTTTTGCAAATTTTTTAAGTCATTATTTCTCATATTATCAACTTTATGTACAAAATGATATCTTTTTATTCTACCCATGAGTGCAGAAAATTTAAGACAATTTTATTGACAGTTTAAATGGTTGGAGTACATGTAAAATGGCAATTTCCAGCCCCTATGTTTAATAGGGCTTTTAAAACATCTTTACTTTAGGGACCATTACATCCTAGGATATAACATTCCCTATCTCTGTTACTTACAGTTTTTGAGATGTGTCACTCAGTGGACAGGGAAAGAGATGTGTAGTTGAGTGGAGAGAGGTGGGGTGGAGTAGTGCTCTGGGTGCCTCAAAAAATAGCATAGACCCAGTAGAAGGATTGTTACCCACATTTTTAGTTCATGAGTTTTAACAAGGGAGCATAATAGGGAAGTATTGAAGTCACCCTTTTATTTATTTCAGGTTTGCTCTATGTCTGTGCCATGAAACGTGGAAATTCCTATTTGATTATATATTTTCTCTGAATCCCACTTCTCAATGATGATCTTATTTTTCCTTTAAAAAAATCTGCCTTGCGTAGTCTATTATTGGGAAATTGTTGGTAACTTTATTAGGACTAGTAGGTATGTGTGATTTCTCTCCCTATGAATTGTCTGCTTCGATTGTCAGAATTAAATGGTTGTGTATACTTTTATAATGACTAACTCAGTATTTACTGGAAGGAGCAAAGTTGTACTTTAATTCTGGTTACTCAGTATGGAAACAGATACTGTCACCTATGCTCTTTAGTTTGTTTTTAGAATTCATTCAGAAGAGAAACAAGTACATTTAACCTTTTTTTATTGGGAGAGAGTTCTTCATAGGAAGATTCCTGAATGATAGCTTCTCATATGTATAATTTTCACATGTACTGTTCCCTACTAAATGAAATATCCCATATGAGATTCAGGTTATGTGTTGTGAATAAGCATTGCTTGAAGTCTGGAGGCAACTGTGAAGAATATACTTTGGAGCAGTTGTGACAGAAAGCAAGCCTGTATTATATGAAATGACTTGGTTTCTCCATCATTTGAGTTTTGTATACACATCAGTTATCCACATCTAGTAGGCTAAGGATCTTTATTGTATGTCCTCCAAAGCCATTTCCATTTGGGTTTTGTTTATGGAGGACTTTGTGGCCCCACAGTTCACCATATTTCTTTAGCAAGCAAAGGGGTGCAGGTAAGGTGAGACTGGTGATGGTGGTATTTACTGTTTAACATAGCCACTTGTAATCCTCAGCAGTTGAAATAAGAGCCAGTGTCTGTTCACCAGTACCATGGCACTGCCATAGTGGACCATCTGTTTCCCTTCAAATACTTATTGTGACAACTGAGACATTTGGTAACGCTTATCTAGGCCATGCCTTGAAACATACAGAAATATATGGGATGTGTTAGGAATAAAGCAGACTTAGAAGTTATGACCTTAGGATTTTCTTGGACTTCCGCATCAGGGTTATGATCTTATTCTTGTCCTTTAGTCTATGGCCTAACAAAGATTATTTATTTGCTTCTCTATCTCAACCAACTCTAGCCTTAGCTGTTACTACCCTATCATTTCCTTCCGCAGCCTCTCCAAACATATTGTATCAGATCAAGGGCCTTATGTTGTATCCTAGTCTTGGAGCATTCTCTCATGTAGAAATCTAACCGTGCTTTATATAGCTTTTAAAGATTGATGGCCAGTCAGGGTAGTATCTTGGGCTGTGAATACCCTCTTTTTAGGTTCACCTAAACATTCAGACTCGCAAAACTATCCTAGGCCGTACTTGGCACAATCCATTCAGAAGGATAAAGGATAGGAACTACAGCTTGCCTGCCGAAAGTGTCAGGAATTCTTCTCTAGGAGTCCTTCTAGCAATCACAGAGAATTATAGCTCAGGTGCAAGGAGATTTGATACGTATCAGGAGGGTGTGATATTCTCCCCAGTTAAAAAGTCTCATGTCCCACAGGAACTACTGTCTCTTTTAACTACTTCATAGGAATAGCTTCCAGGATCCCCACAAGGGACATGCCAGGTACAAATGATAAAGCCATGGTGCCCCATTAGGTATTTATAGTTCTCCGAGTACAGTTACATTTTACCAGTCAGGGAGCATTTTACTTTAAATAATGTTGTCTAGCAGCCCAGTGGACATACTCTCTTTTCAGGTTATGAGGGGCACAGAGCTAGCAAAGTAGAAAGGGTTTTATTAATCCTTTGCCTATGGTCTGCTCCCTGTGCTTTGGCTAACACATTCACATAGACAAGGACAATCAGCACATTTTTGACCACCAGTATTTGCATTATTCAGTGGGTCATTAATGTTCACTCTCTACTGTAATTAACTGGAATAGTCTTTTGGCCAGTTAGTTTTCTAGGGCCCACCATACCTTTTAATTCTGTAGATCTCAGGTAAATTTATAACAGGGAAAAATACATGACAGTGTTTAGTAAGCCAGACATGGTACAGTGATTTTTTATATTCTTTTTATCAAACATGTCTCTCTCATTTTTGGTGGTATATTTCAAAAATATACCATCAGTAAACCAGGGGATCTAGGCAGTCTGAAATTATAGTCAAGATTTTACTTTATCCTTTTGGCTTGAGCTTTTAAAAACACGCAGTCATTGTAGAAGTTACTTTATGAAGTTTCTTTATTTTTGTTGGTAATCTTAACAAGGCAGCAGAAGATAGAGATCAAGTAAGGCCACCCTGTTCTCCTCCCTGGCTTTGCTAGCTGACACACACACACAGGCATTTCTTGAGTAAGTGTGATTCCACCCCTTCTTCATAAGAGTAGTCACAAATATGGGTTCTCAGACTTGTGTGCCCACGTTAACTCCCCAACCAGACTTCACAGTTTAGATGTTTTTAAAAACTGCATATTTAACATCTCTACTCAGATATCTGATAGGCTTCTCAAATCACCCGTGTCCAAACAGAACTTTTGATTTCTCCTACCTGTCTTTCCCATTCAATCCAATAAGCCAGTCATTAAATAGTACCAGTTTCTTTTTCTAAAAAACTTAGGAGTTTTTATTGATCTCTCTATATAATCTATTCTATACTATCATTCAGAGATGTCTTTCTAAAATAAAATCAGATCATATATATACTTCTCTTGTTCAAAACCCTCTACTGATTTCCATCATGTTAAGAATGAAATTCATACATATAATCACAGTCTACAAGGTCTTTAATGATATAGACCCAGACTACCTCTTTAATTTTATTTCCGTCACTTTTTCCCCGACTTACTCTTAAGTATTCTGCTGTCCTTTTTTGGTTTCTTTGGAAAAACCAAGCTGTTTTCAACTATTTTGCATTTATTATTACTTCTGCTTGGAATACCTTTACTGTTGAAAGGCTTTACCCTCATTTCATTCAAATTTCTGCTCTAATATTACCTCTTCAGAGAGGCCTTCTCTGACTACCCAATCTAATCACCTACCCCCATGTAGCATTTTTCATTTGTCAACATTATGTGTAATATTATGTATTGTATATTTATATATTTGTTTAAAATTTAAGCTCCATGAGGGCAGACATTTTATTTTATTAACTTTATCTGTAGCCCTTAGGAAAATGTGCTAAGTAAATATTTGTTAAAAGAATCAAAGAATAATCAAGGATAGAGAGTTGAGATATACCACAAGATGCCCTGGACTCCTTTTGCCACATAAACCAATTTTACTGGGTAATCTGGTGAGAGGAGTATGGTTAGTAAGGG
The DNA here is from genome assembly GCF_964374135.1 of Grampus griseus. Taxonomy (NCBI): domain Eukaryota; kingdom Metazoa; phylum Chordata; class Mammalia; order Artiodactyla; family Delphinidae; genus Grampus; species Grampus griseus. The sequence continues at coordinate 16,050,491 of NC_138997.1, read as the reverse complement.
CATTCATGTAAATTTACACCCCAGAACAAACTGCTTTGATTATATCAGATATTCTATGAAGTAAAGCCACAGCAGATGATCCTTTGCTGCATAACTAGTATCGTATAAAAGCAGGCCTTAAGCTGTCACTTGTCCTCCCCAGTACTCTCTTGTCCTTCACAGACTTAGTGCTGAACTACTTAATCTGACCTGTTGTATGTGATGAACTCTGAGCTGATCTTGGTCTTTCTAATTTCTGACCTCCCTATTTGTTCTCCTGTTTATACACTTACCATATGTATTTGCACTTAGGGCAAGTTTCATGGGTATGCAACCAATACAGTTGCACAGGGCATCACATTCAGAAGGACCCCATGCTTGATTTAATGCTTGACTATTGTTATCTTGAAATTCTTAATAATATTTGAACAAGCAATATGACATTTTCCTTTTGCACATGCCTCAAGATTATATAAGTAGTCTCATTTGTGCCCCTTATTTGGCACTGTTTTCAGCCTGCCATCTTGGCTTCAGGATTCTCCCATTGGCTGTTTCAGATTTCCATGATCCAGTCTTCTCCCAGGCCTTTTATGATCCAGCTTAGTCCCAGCTTTCTCTACCCAACATAGGTCCCAGGAACAGCACTGCAGTTAGCCTTGTCCTAGACCTAGGCTCAAGAAATTTTTTACTACAAGACATTTTGTGTATAATTATTAAAGAAAACATTTATTTATTTATTATTATTATTATTTTTTGCGGTACGCGGGCCTCTCACTGTTGTGGCCTCTCCTGTTGCGGAGCGCAGGCTCCGGACGCGCAGGCTCAGCGGCCATGGCTCACGGGCTTAGTTGCTCCGCGGCATGTGGGATCTTCCCGGACCGGGGCACGAACCCGCGTCCCCTGCATCGGCAGGCGGACTCCCAACCACTGCGCCACCAGGGAAGCCCTATTAAAGGAAACATTTACTAAACACTATGTGCTAGTTACTAGAATTGCTAATTCCTTATTTTATGAATAAATTTATAACTCACTAAAACATTGTGAAAAGAACTCCACCAAAAGAAAATTACAGTAAAATCACAGAATAGCATGCACCAAAATATCACTCTCTTCATTATTTTTGGAGTTAATGATTTGGTAATATTTTCAATAATTAACAGCTTCTGGATAGGCTCCAAAATGGATCTCAGTTACAAGAATTTCGTTCTATGGTAAATTTATTAAGATTAGTGAAAATTTTTACTAAGACTATTGACTCAAAACTTTTCTTTTAGCGGATAGAGTAAAGATAACTTACCAAAGAATTCTGAGCTCTAAGTATCTAGAGAAATCACATTTACTAATGTTTAACAAAATAAACCCTTATGCAGATTAATTTTGCTTACAATTATAGTTCAAATTTACAGTAATGCAAAGGTAATTTTTCTTTATATTCATAATTGCTTAGGGGTGTTGTTCCTTTTGAATAACAACTTTCCTCATTTGTATTTTGGTTCTTTGGAGTAAATTGTATAAAATGTAAAGTGCTAAGTTAAACTATGTGAGGAACGCCTGTGCTTTTGGTATCCTGTTGAATGAGGTTATGCATTTTGATTTGATTTCCTGCTAAATATCTGCTGTTATACGTGAAATTTACGAGGACATGATGATCATGAGGAATGGTGAAAAATAAAAATAGGAGCATGACCTAAGCTATTTTTATCTTAAAAATTCATATTCTGGAGCTGCGGTATTGTCCCTCTTTATCATAAAAATTTAGTTTTTTATAAGGGATATATCTCAGAGAGATCAGAGAAAGGATTTAGCTACAGGTTAGAGGCTTCAGGATAAACTAAAGGAGTGTATAATACATTTTATCTGAAATTAGCTATCTAAATAATTTAGAGAAATTATAATTCACAAAAAGGAATGTGCACAATCATGATTAGAGCTTAAAAACGGAACTGCTACAAAATTCAAGTCTGATTAAAGTCTTCCGTAGTACATCCATATCATTAAACAAATGAAATTTCAGATGAAAGAACCTGAAAATCAGATATATAACTATCTTTGCTTACTTTAAAAAATAAGATATATGCAAAAGATTTATATATCCTTAGCTTTGAGGGGAATGAGCAGTGTATTTATCACAAAATGTTGCCAAAGGAAATCAATCAATGCTTCCATGATTATGTCTCAAGACAATTCATAAAATTCATGTCATGGACAAAGATAAAATTATTGGTTGTCTAAACTTCCTTCTGTATAGAATGAAATGGGATGAGGAAATACATTATGACACAGGTACCTAATAAAAGCCCAAAGTAAAAGAACGTGTGTTAATTTTACTCCAATTTAGATTTTGTATTATTTGCTTTTGTAAGTATCTTAGGGATTGATTCTTAAAGTTGTTATGTAGGTATGGTTAATGGCTTTTGTAGAGTCAAGTCCCTGCTAGATATATATATAGAAACCAGAATATTAAAGGATATGGGATGCTGTGTACCTATATTCTAAGCAAAGGAGTCTCAAAGTGTGATTACCAGCAGGTGGGTTCTCATAAAGTGTTTACAGCTGATCTCCAATAGCCTGTCCTCATTGGCCAAAATCAATGACATTTTTGGCAGCTATTCTGATGATATTTTGCAGCTTAAAAGAGAGTAAGTTTTTAAAATTTTACTAATGTACCTGAATTTTTTTACCACTTTATTTTTCCCCAATTCTTTGTTATCATTTTGTTATAAGAAATGGGTAATGTTTGGTGTAAGTGGGCCTCAGGTCTTTTGTCTAGCTTAAGAGACTGTCAGAGAAACTCACCGACCAACCAGCCTTTGAGAGCTACTATTTGCTGATGTTTCATCAGTCCTTGTGTACTGCCTAAACCTTGAAAAGTAAAATATACTTAGAGTACTCTTTCTGAGAATAAGACAGTGTTACCCTCCCTCAGTGAGGTTAGGGAGGAAAGAATGGACTTGGTCACTGAATTTGCTGACTCTTAATAGGTGATGCCTATTTATGTACGTATCAATGTATAAAGATTCTTCTCCAGAATGGATCCGTCAGTTCAGTGTCTGCTAAGTGATAGCCACTGTGTTAGGTATTTTAAAAATATGATCTTATTTAATCCTTTCTAGTTACCACCTGTATTAGGTCTATATTATTGGCCTTTCTTAATTTTTTTACGATTTATATAGATCTGTATTTATTAAAGTGGAATTCTAGATGTCAAGAGCATATTACTGAGTTTTAGAAAGCCATTAACAAAACAGCAAAACCGATTTAAAACTATATTATACATATGTATATGCTTAGAGGTCTTAAAGGATGTTTATCAAAATGTTAATGGTGGTTAGTAATCTCTTGGGGCTAGGAGGAAGGAGGTGTGAGAATTCATGAATACCGAGTATTTTTAAAATAAAAAAAAACAAGCTATTTTAATTTTCGTACAAAAGACTAAGGCCAGTGAACCCCATCTTTGACTTGACAAGTTCAAGGACATTTAAATTTCTTTCTCATCGAGAGATAAAGAAATAGGGGCAATAAGGAAGTTCTCTCCAAAAAATGCATCAAACAATAAATTACACGCCTGTCCAAAAAGAAGAGGTGCTGGGGGATGAAGGAGCCTGATCTCTATCAGATCCTCCTCTTTCACTTCAGGAATTTTTGGAAGAGAATGCATTTTATAGATCATTTTACTTGTTAAATGTGAATTTGTTTCCCATTTATACGTAACAGCCTGAGCTTCTGTACCTCTATGCTGATATCAAGCCTCTTGTCCCGTCTTTCTTCTTCTCCTTGAGAATCTGCATAACCTCCAAAACCTTTATCTAGAGGTTCTTTTTCTTCTGTGCCAGAAAAATTTTTTTCCAAAGAATGATAAAGCAGCATCAACATAAATCAGTTAGGTGCTCCAGTTTTGATAGAATCAACTTTAACTTTGGCAGGCTAGAGGGAACTTCCTCCACATGTCTAGCCATGCCTGATCTGTCTAAGGTATGGTCTTCTGTTAATTAGGGCAAAGACCCAAACAGGATTCATCAGTTATTTGAATCTTCTAAGAACTTCATACCTTTATTGTCCATCTCTTTGAATTAACAAAGACCTGTGATGGGGTGAAGGATGTGAGGCCAACACTTTATACAGGTCAAGGAGACACTTGGTCAGTAATGATTGTTTACGAGCTGTTACAGTGTAGCTCATTGTACACTTGGCACTCATAGGGAAGTTTCCTTCCAGCATGGCTATCCCATCTTCATCCTTGATGCAGTGCTTCCCAATCAATGACTATGTGGTCCATTTACAGTTATTGGTTGCCTGCATAGCACGTTTGTGGACTTTAAACTTGCACACTTCACAAGACAGTCCTTAGGGTTTGGCAAACTGTGGTTCATGGACCAAACCATAGCCTATAGACCTGTGCTTCTTTTATATAGGCCCTTGAACTAAAAATGGATTTTACATTTTTTATAGGGTTGTAAAATAACATAAAAAAGAACATGCAACAGAGACCATATATGATCTATAAAGCCTAAAGTAATAACTACTTGGCCCTTTACTGGAAAATGTTGCCAACTCCTGATCTATGTGATATGATCCTGGATTAAACCTCTTAATTACAAATTACAGTACATTGGCCTAGCATGTGAATGGGAATACCAATTATACGTCCCTGAGAAATGGTACACGTGGTACTGAGCACACTCAAAATGTTCCCCATTCTGAACATTTTTTCAGTCTTTCAATCCAATCTTCCATGTCTTTTTTGTTATCAGTATGTAAGATGAACTGTATATGTGGAGTGTTGACCACAAAACTTGGTGTTGGACTCAACCACATTAACATCAGTCAGATCTACCTTATCAAAAATGATTGCCATGTAGTTTTTGCATAGTATAATACTAGTCCTCAAGGCTTAAAGTATCTACCCACCCCCTTTTTTCAAATTTTGGTATGGATTTTTCTGTTTCATTAGCATCACTTTTTTTGATGATTGTTTTTTTTAGTAGATCTGCCCCATGATTGAAACCTTACAGTTGAGCTTCTGCAGGAACCCAGGTTTCATTTGACTTCTCTGTGGGTGCCAGAGGCTGCAGGGAGCTCTGGTGAGGGGTGTTCCAGACTGGCAAGCAGCCTGGCCAGGTTGAGCAAGGCTTGCCAGGGAGGGAGAGGGGTATAAATTGTTTTTATTAAAAATAGTTAATATGAACAGTTTAAAACATATACAGAAGTGGCGAGACTGTTATAATGAGTTACCATCACCCTGCTTCAATAATTTTCAGCTCATGGTCAATCACGTTTATCTCTTTATTTTCCCTCTTGAAACATTTTGATGCAAAACCCCAATATTATATATTCTAATATGTAAATTTCAATATGTATACTTAAAAATAATTACAACCCCATTATTATACCTACAAAATGAAAATAATTTAATAGCCTCAACTGGCCATTTGGTGTTCAAATTTTCTCAACTCTCTCACATTTAAAAAAATTGTTTCAATGAGAATCTGAATAAGATTCATACATTGTAATTGGTTGATGTAGTTCTTAACTTTCTTTTAATATATAATCTTTCTCTCCATCTCTTTATATATCTATTTATTGGAGAAAAGGGTTATTTTTCTCTTAAATTCCCATAGTCTGGCTTTGCTGAGTATTTCCTGATGGTTTCCTTTAATGTTCCTTTGTCTCCTACTTCCTACAGAGTAGACCTAGAGGCTTGATCAGATTAATGTTCAATCCTTTCAGCAAGACTACTTCATAGGTGGTGTTGTATACTTCCATCAGGGGGTACATAGTATCTACTCTCTCTCTTTTGTGATATTGGTGGCCATTGATGATCATATTCTAGATCTAGTTATTAGGGGTTGCAAAATTGTGATAGTCTATAATTTTCCACCTTGTTTATTAGTTGAAATACACACAACTGTTTGGTTATGCTGTGTTACAGTTCATATAGAAAAGTCAAGATAAATGCATAATTTATTCCTTTTATTTACCATTTTCCAAATAATGTGTTATTGCTTAGCATCCTCCAATGGTGACCAATTTCTATTTTTTAAAAAATATCATTATGAATTCATGGAGTTAAATGTATTACGTGTGTTTAATCAATATTCTTATTGCTGCCAACATCTTCCATCCGTGGCAGTTGGGAGCCTAATTTGGCTTTTTATTTAAAGCTAGCTTTGATCCCTTTCTTCCTTTCTGGTCTAATAAAATGTCCCAAGCTCATCCCTATAAGACATGTAATCTGCCATTTCTTGACAGAGTCTTGGTTCCTTTTAGTATTATCCTTATTTTAAAGTGGAGGAAAGTGAGGGGCCTGATATTCTGACCCAGATCCATTTTATTCTAAAAATTCCAAGTCCAGTAGCCATTAGAGACATGGAGAGTACTCCATGAACTCAATTCTTATTTAGCATTTGTTTGAGTTTCCACAAATTCTGCTTTAAGGGAAAAAAGAACTCAAAACTTATGTGTGCTTTCTCTTGCTTTATTATATATCAGAAAGCCTACATATATATCAGAAAGCCTACATATAGCTTTACTTGGTCTTTCCATTTCAAGTTTAAGAGAAACTTTGTTCTTCAGGTAGGATTAATTGCTTTACTGATATCTCAAATATATGAACTTTTATCCAGGACAGAGTCTCATTATTCTCAAGAATCTAGAGTTCCTCTGTACATTCTTGTACTTATTTTATCTTCTTTTATCTTGTGAGTTAAAAGAGAAAGCCATGAGAAACCAGGCAAGACTATAATATATTGCTTCATCCTTTCCAACCTTGAGGATTACTCCTTCCGCCCTCTTGCTCTGTACATTCCCTGGGGACCCAGGGAAGTGGGTCTTAACGTAGGAAGTTCAGTAGAATCATGCATTAAAAAAAAAAAAAAAAAAAAGAAACCTTTATACCTAGCTTCTGAGTCAGTAGGGTTGGTAGGGGCCTCACTTGTATATTCTTGGAGAGTCATTCTAATGATTCTGATATTACATTTAATTGAATAGCAGTGTTGCAGGGACTCTAGTCTCTGTGAGAGTTTCCTCCTCATCAGGGAAAACTTTCAGCCATATTTATGTATCACATATCCATTCACCTTTAAGCTCAGGGTTAATCTGTGCTTCATTAACATTTTAAATCTCAGAATTTCTTAAAAAGTTATTAAAAATATGTTTCATTAATCTTTGCAAAGCACCAGCTTTTGGATCTTTGATTATCTCAAATATTTTCTCTTACATCAATTTCCTTTTCTTAAAAAAATTGGGGTTCATTATGTTGTTAATTTTCCTTCTAACTTCTTTGTAAAAATAGTTTAAAAGGAAGTTGAATAGACAATACATTTCATATGGTTCAAAATCAATACGTATTTAAAAATGCACCTAGTGAAAGGTCTACTTCCTACCACTTTTCCCTATCTGCCCATATCTCAAAACCCACCCCAATAAGTAAACCACTTACATTAGTTTCCAGCATTCACTTCTTGAAAAATGTTATGCACATACATAATAAAAATACAGTTTTTACTTTTTTGTGTTTGTTTTTACCAAAAATGGTAACAGATTCTAGATGCTCTTATAAAACTTTTCTTGAAAATTTAACAATAAATGTAGATATTTTCATATCATTTCACAAAGAATATCCTTTTAAAAAAAGAGCTATGTAGCATTGCATCATACTTATATATCATGATTAACTTTGCTGGTTCCATACTGATGCAAAATCATGTTGTTTTCAGTCTTTTGCTACTTCAAACAATGCTGAAATTAATAACCCTGTATTTGCTTCTTCATAGATGTATAATTCTATCTGTAGGATAATTCCAAAATTTAGAATTGGTTTTTGATTGGATATATATGCCTTTGTAATTATGATAGATATTTCCAAATTGCCTTTCACAGAGATTGTATTAACTTACTCTCTCACCAGAAATATATGAGTACTCCTATTTCCCCCATGGTCAGCAAAGTGGTATGTATCCAAATTTTGGATCTTTGTTAATTTTATAGGTGAAAATGGTGTCTCAGTTCATTTCTCTTATTATGAGAAATTATGTAGCTTTTCATGTGGCTAACTACCATTTGTATACATCTTTTGGTTTTCGTCTGTTTAAAATTAGGTTTTCTTTTTTTTATAGTTTTTTTTGTAGTGTATTTTGGATGAATTCTCTAGTTAAGGACAATTTAAAATGTGAATAAAAAAATCTGCTTTAATATATTGAAGCACTAAAAATTTACTAAGCAAGATATGGTTGAGGGAGAAAAAAGGCCCAGGGAGGTAAGCCTTGTGTAGTAAGCACAATAATAACCCTCCAAAGATGCCCATGTCCTAATCACTAGAACCTATGAATATGTTACTTTACATGGTGGAAGCCCTTTGCAGAATGAGCTAATTTAAGTGTTTTGAGATGGAGAAATTATCCTGACTTATCTGGTCAGTCCTAATGTAATCACAAGAGTTCTTATAAAAGGGATGCAGGAGAGTCAGAGTCAGAGAAAGCAATTTCGTGATGGAAGCAGAGGCTGGGGCATTACAGGGTCATGAACCAAGAAATCTAGGCAACCTCTAAAACTGGAAAGATAAGGAAGCAAATCCTCCCCTAGATTCTCCAGGAGGGGTGCAGCTCTGCCAACACCTTGATTTTAGGACTTTTGATGTCCATAATTTTAAAATAATAAATGTGTGTATTTTAGATACTAAGTTGATCATAATTTTTTAGGGCTGCAATGGGAAATTAATATAGATTTTGGTACCTGGAAGAGGGGTGCTGCTGTAACAAATACCTAACACTGTACACGTGGCTTTGGAATTGTGTGATGAAAGAGTTGAGGCTGGCAGAATTTTTTTTTTTTTTTGCGGTATGCGGGCCTCTCACTGTTGTGGCCTCTCCCGTTGCGGAGCACAGGCTCCGGACGCGCAGGCTCAGCGGCCATGGCTCATGGGCCCAGCCGCTCCGTGGTAGGTGGGATCTTCCCGGACCGGGGCACGAACCCGTGTCCCCTGCTCGGCAGGTGGACTCTCAACCACTGCGCCACCACGGAAGCCCGAGGCTGGCAGAATTTTGAGAAACATGATAGAAAGAGCTTAGATTGCTTTGAACAGATGTTAGTAGAAATATAAATGTTAAAGAATCTTCTGACAAGGGCTCAGACAGAAGTGAGAAGCATGGTAGAAAAAACCTGTATCATCTTAGAGAATACCTAAATCATGATAAACAGACTGTTGGTAGAACTATGGACAGTAAAGCACTGCTAGTGAGGGATCAGAAGAGAAGTGGAACATGGTATTGGGAACTATAGGAAAGCAGATCCTTGTAATAGAGTGGCAGAAAGCTTAGATGAATTGCCTCCTACTCAATTATGTGGAAAGTAGAATTTGTAAGAGATGTTCTTGGATATTTGGATGAAGAGATTTACAAGCAAAGTGTTGAAGGTACACTCCGGTTTCTTCTTGCTGCTTATAGTAAAACGTGAGAGGAAAAAGATAATTTGAGGGAAGAACTATTAAGCTAAAGGAACCAGGGTTTAATGATTTAAGAAATATCCAGCCTTGAATATCCAGATTGAAAAAGACACTAAAAGTAGGAGATTCACTGTTTGGAAAGCGTGCTCTGTAGAGAAAGCAAAGGTGGTGGCTGAACAGTCTTCTGCTTAGAAGGATCTGAGTATTTAGAGGACACAGAGGACTCTTCTAAGACAGTAGGTATGTGACTCATGGGTCCCTTCAGCCATCTCAGCAGAAGCGAAACATAGAGATGGGATAATTTAGGAAAGACCTCTGGAGGAGCCTCTTGTGTGGAGTGAATCCCTGTATCAGACTTGGGAGCCCCACCACAATGGTTCTTAAGAAGTTTACATCAACAAGAACAATGCCAGCTTGGACTAAAAGGGACAGAGAGAAAGAATTGAAAGAAGGCTGTGGATGCCAGATCCTATAAGTAGGAAACAGGCTGATGACACTACTGAGCTGGAAGCACATACTACCCTTCATGAAAAAGGAAGGTTGACTCCCAGCGTGGAGCCTTGCACCCCCCGCCCCCCAAGGTGAAGCTGGATTATGAGCCACAGAGGATTATTCTCAGAGCTTGAGATCTTATTGAAGTTGTCTGACAGGATTTTGAAATTCCTTGGGATGGCTGACTCCTTTTTTTCTTCTATTGTCCCCCCTTTTGAATGGGGATGTCTATGTTTGGTGTCCTCTGATTGTCCCACCATTGTATTTGGGGAGCTGATAACTTGTTTTCAAGTTTTACAGGTCTACAGGCAGAGAGGAACTTTGCCCCAGATGGCACATATCCAGAGTCTCATTCATACCTGATTTATATGATTTAAATGATGCAGTTTGGGACTTTTGAGTTGAAGAGATTTAGATGAGATTTCACACGTTGAGTTGCTACCATAATTGACTGAGACTTTTGAAGATGTTGGAATGGGGTGAATGCATTTTAAATGTGGGATGGGTGTGAATCTTTGGGGACCACAGGGCTGACTGTGGTAGAAACAATAATGTGTCCTCAAAGATGCTCAAGTCCTAATCCCTGGTACCTGTGAATATGTTAACATGGTAAAAGGGACTTTACAGATGAGATTAAGGGTCTTGGTGTAGAGATATTATCTCGGATTATTCATATGGGCCCAGTATAATCACAAGGATTCTTAAGAGGGACAGAGGGGTGTCAGAGTCCGAGAAAGCAGTGTGACAACAGAAGCAGAGGGAGAGAAAGCAGTGTGATGACAGAAGCAGATGTTGGAGTGACGCAAGGCCACAAGCCAAGGGCAGGGACAGCCTTTAGAAGTTGGTTAAGGCAAGGAAGCACAACCCTGCTAACATACAGTTCCAGGAGTCCTTGTATCAACTGTTTGCCAGCTATATTAATTAATCCTCAAATTCCATTGAATCCAACTGCATAATAAAGGACAGCCTCTCTATTCTTTGCCTTTTTCTTTTTGTTCTTATACTTTCTGGAATGTAGATGGAGTAATGAATTTACAGTAGTTGTTTTATAACCATGAAGTACCAAATGAGAAAATGTTCAAGAGAATCCCAAAGACTTGGGTACTGACATAGTTGAGCCACTGAATCAGTACTTACATAGTTTATTTCTGGACTTAACTGCTTTATGAGACAAATACAAGTTTATTTTTAAAGGCAGTGTTGGATTTGTTGCTATTTGTGGCTGGATACACTTGTACCTGATATTCTTATAAAACAAGCTGAAAAGTCAAAGACAATAATTATGCTGAGAGAAAACACAGTAAAAGTGAAATTTCTTTCATTAAATGATAGCAGTCAAATGTCATACAATATCAGTAGCACATGTGTACAAGAGCACCTATAAACGTGTACTAATATCTGTACAAACGTGTATAGATATTTTGGTTTATGCTTATTTTAAACTACTGATTTGCAGAATATGAATCAACTCTTGCTTATGTGTGCTACATATATATGTGGGGAAGAATTTGGCAACACTTAGTTTATTTATCTTTGAAAACTCTACCAAAGGGAGAAGTGGTGCTTCTTTGATTTAATTAAAGACAATCAAACTGAAATACAAATAGCTTGAGACTGACATGTGGATCTTTTCCTAGCTTAATGTCTTTTTTAGTCTGGAGAAAGAAAGTGATGTTGTATTATTTAGCTAATATATAAACCACATCCAAATGTTGCGGCAGAGCATGAGGGAATAATTTTGAGAACTGAAAACAAGAGTGGATTAGAAATACACTTACTTTTGTCTTCAAAGTTGAAACCTCCAACCTTCCAGCTTTTGGCTATAAAACGTTAGAACTTATCTATTTGAGTCCTGAAAGTAGTCTTCAGTGAGCCATCTCTCCATAATTTCAGGGCCGTTTGTGTTAATATGAAAATCTAGACTTATCTGGCAGCCACTAAACACTTGGTGCCATTTACAGTGATCTATGATTGTGGATTTAAAATTTCCAGTTTAGCAGAAGCCAGCATGAGAGATCAATGGCAAATATAGCCTAAATTATAAATTAAGCTATCCACCATTGAGCTGCATAAAGCTACCTTTGTGAAAGACTGCAAATAATACTATCCTGCTCATTGAAATAAAACTTATTTAATTGCTAATTTAAAAACTAATGTTTTTGTTGTCAAGAAAAGTAAGAAACACTTTTAAAAAATTACCTAAAGTTGATGATATTCATGCACACTGATTACCTATTAAGGAATGTGTAGGTGCCAAACTTTAAGAAATACTGCTATTGAAGCTATAGATAGGGAATCTCCTTCACCTTGAGTATTAAATGTCTTGTTTGTTTCAATGCTCTTAGGTAATTTTTTTTAAAATTTATTTTATTAATGTATTACTATTGACTGCGGGTCTTCGTTGTTGTGTGCAGGCTTTCTCTAGTTGTGGCGAGCGGGGGCTACTCTTTGTTGCGGTGCACAGGCTTCTCCTTGCGGTGGCTTTTCTTGTTGTGGAGCATGGGCTCTAGGCACGTGGGCTTCAGTAGTTGTGGCACGTGGGCTCAGTAGTTGTGGCTCGTGGGCTTTAGAGCACAAGCTCGGTAGTTGGGGCACACAGGCTTAGTTGCTCCACGGCATGTGGGATCTTCCCGGACCAGGGCTCAAACCCGTGTCCCCTGCATTGGCAGGCAGATTCTTAACCACTGCACCACCAGGGAAGCCCAATACTCTTAAGAAATTACAAGTATCTTAATTTAGGGAATCAGAATTTCCCCATTATCTTCTTGACCCTCCTTCCATATGAAATTCATATTGATATTCCACCACACAGAGTAAGAGGAAGTTCTTATTCTAGTTCTTTCACTGCTTGTTGACTTGATCTATGACCATATCTTCTCAGGGGGTCTATAAATCTGTCCTGCTGAGCCTACTTTTGCACTTCATTTTCTGATTGCCACCAACATATCCTCCATACACTTCTTAGAGAAGTATGGGCAATACTAATTTATTGTGTTCACTAACTTGTGAATATAACAGGAAGTTAGATCATCTATCTCATAAAAATGAGAATTGTGAAGATAAAATCAGTCTTTCATGGTATAGGCAATGCCTTTGATGTGACTCCATAGTCTGATCACTGCACAATAATCTAGTGAAAGTAAATATGAGTGATTGCTCTTTCCTACACAGCATTTCAGAGATTCCTTCAGACCTAGGTAATCCTAGTTTCAGAACTATCAATCTGTGTAAAGATCAACTCTCTGCTAATCATTTGTAATTATGATTTCATCATGATGATACTACAAAGAGGCATAGAAAACTCCAACTCATTTATCAAACTTCTTTTGGGCTTTGATTTTGCAGGATCTGGAGGTATATGCAAAAATTGATATAGTGAGATACATTCTAATGCATTTATGCTTAGACTAAGATATATATAGACTAAGAGCAGAATATGGAATCTAGTGGCTAGGTGGGCTGAATTTAATCTACAAGCGGATTATGGCTAATTCATAGTTATAAAAAATTGAATTAGTTACCAACGTCTGTAACCTGTACAATTTCATATTCAAATCTAGATTTTCAGCTTTCTTTAAAAACGAAAAAGACAAAAACCCCAACCTAACAGCAGTCAGTTGGGGCTGATTAAATTCTGCCCCTGGTGGTGAGGGTGCGTGATCTTCAGTGCATCATCTTCCATTCAACACTTATTTGCCTGCCTGGCCCCAGCAGGCATTTGAATTCTTCATCCTTGTGAGTTTAATACCAATTAATCTTATATGGGTCCTTTAGCTTGATTTAAGATTTATAATCCTTAACATTATTTCATTTGGATGTATTCAATTGTATATTATTCATTAAGCATTGTTTCTTTAAAAAGAGGAATTTGGGTTTTTAAGGAGCAGGAAAAATACATTCCTGTTAAGTAACTCTATGCAGAAGTTCATGTTGCATTGCACAGTAATAAATGTTAATGAACTCTGAACATTTAGATGGCACTAATTTACCAAAATAAGCATTATAAATCTTGACTGCTACTAGATACTCCACCATATAGGATATAGTAATTACAGGAAAACTGTATAAACTATTTGTATATGTTTTCTCTTAGTGACAGTTTTTGAACACAGAGCTCATGTAATTTTTTTTTTTTTTTTTTTTTTTTTTTTTTTTTTTTTTTGCGGTACGCAGGCCTCTCACTGTTGTGGCCTCTCCCGTTGCGGAGCACAGGCTCCGGACGCGCAGGCTCAGCGGCCATGGCTCACGGGCCCAGCCGCTCTGCGGCATGTGGGATCTTCCCGGACCGGGGCACGAACCCGCGTCCCCTGCATCGGCAGGCGGACTCTCAACTACTGTGCCACCAGGGAAGCCCTCATGTAATTCTTGATTATTGTGGTGACATTTTTCAGGATAGCCATATTTACTCATATTTACTCTAGCTTAGAACTTGGTAGTGTAGCTTCAGATTTGCTCTATTAAATTTTTGACGCAACAGAATTACTAATATCAGTGTTGACATGAACTGTTATTTCAGCAGCTGTATTAAGGAATCTATGTAGCTTTTATCAGCTTTATTCAGTTTCACGTTGGAATGGTTGAAACTGTGTAAAATAACCTTCTACTCCAATGTACAGTCAAACCTAGTAGCTCATATTTGAATTCTGCTTCTCCTGATATACTTGTCTAGATTTACATGGTAAAGCTACTTTTGTTTTCTATTTCTGTTGCTGAAAATATGGTAACCTAACTAGTATATGGTTTGTTCTACAGAGCACTTCTGGTCACTTATTTAATTTTCTCATTTCAATGGTGTATAACCTAAGTGCTGTATCTGAGACCCAGTGATATTTATAATACTACTATTGATTAACATAAAGTTTTTCAAATCTTTTTTGTTCACTTTGAGTTTTCCTTACCATGCTTATCTGATTTAATTCTGTTTAAATTTAACTGGTTCTTAAAAGAATCACATAGAGTGTGTTTGCTTCCTGAGATCAGAAACAAAGAGGGCATTATGCTTTCTAAATGAACCACAATTTATGTTGCAGTTATGAAAATGAACACAATAGACACATATTCTTTTCTATACTCCCATGTCAAAGTTACATATTGCTCTGTTCAATCAATCATTATGACTGAGTGACTTAAAGAGTTAACTATATCTGGGGCATACTTATTAAATATATTCAATTTTAAATTAAAATTCAGTTTTGTTTTACTAAGAAGATAGTGCCAATTGTAATCATATAGCAAATGTTTTGTTGATGTAAGCATACTGAAAATATTTTAAGTTGCAAACCTTCATTTTGAGTTGCTTATAAATTTGCTTCTCCTTACTATAAGATGATATAATAGAAAAAGGATGCTGGATATCATCTTGTTTATAGAAATTAGAATAAATATATTTTAATTAGCTTTAGAAAATGGTACAATCATCAGTCTTACTGAAACATTCATTCTAGATGTTAGCTGAAGAATATAGCAAATGCTCTAAAAATTACTAGATTAAGTTGAAAGATTAGAATGATTCATAAATTCATATGGGCCATTAAAAAGATTTGTGATATTAAGAATATAATATTAAAATTAATATAATACTGAGATCACATAAATATTACATAATATTCTTAGCTCTTTCTCTTTCTCTACACAGTTTCCCCAGAAACAACTTGTAGCCTCATGACTTCAGGTACCACCCGTGTATACTGATCACTTCCAAATACACAGATCACTTCCAGTATGTATTTATACCCTGAACTCTCCACTGAGCTCCAGTCTTCCACGAATGACACCTCCATCTTGATGTTTTACAAGAACTACAGAACTAACATTTCAAAATTGAACTTGTCTTTCTTCTAACCCTGCTCTGGCTTCTATTTTCTCCATCTGACAAGTGCTTCCATTCATTGGCCAGGAGAGTGTCACAAGGCCACCCCATCTGGAAGATAGTTAAGGAAAGGGAGGTTGGAAATTGGGATTGTGCTAGCAACCAATAATATCTGACTCACCTACTTACAAGCCATGTTGCTTTTGGAAATAATTTCTTTGTGTCACAGTTTCCTTGTCTGTGAATTGAAATAATGCTGACGAAGAGTATGTACTCAGTAAATGTTAGCTGTTGTTTTGGTCACCTATTGCTGCTTAGCCAATCACCCTAAAATGTAGTGCCTTAAAACAACAACTATTTGTGATTTCCATGATTGCACTAATAGTTACAAATAGGGTTCAATTGCTAAAGATTCAGGGCCCCAAATGACGATGCTTAAATTTACAGTTTACTGCAATGAAGAATACAAATAGCAACGGCATTAAGGTACTTTTTGTAATCAAAGGCTGCAAGGGTTCCAGAGAGGCCAGGAGTGAGCTCTAATTGTCTTCCCTCCCTAAGGCCATACCAGGACATGCTTTCTGTCTTGGATCAGAAACCACTAACACATGTGTGGACATCTCAGAACCTGGGAGCTCAAAGTGGAGTCTTGTCAGGATTTCTTATACTCTGCTGGTCATATAGGCATATTCTGTTATATAACCAGCATCAACTGTAGAACCCTCTAGGAGTCTCACTGAGGCTAGGTGCAAACCATCAATCTCACTGTTATCAATGAACAATGCTAACAGTGCTAGCTGATAGAAACCACCCTGAAACTCATGGGAGTTTTGTTTTTTTTTTTTTTTTTTTGCGGTATGCGGGCCTCCCACCGCTGTGGCCTCTCCCGTTGCGGAGCACAGGCTCCGGATGTGCAGGCCCAGCCGCCACGGCTCACAGACCCAGCCGCCCCGCAGCACGCAGGATCCTCCCGGACCGGGGCATGAACCTGCGCCGCCTGCATCGGCAGGCGGACCCTCAACCACTGCGCCACCAGGAAGCCCCATGGGAGTTTTATAATTGCAAAGCAAGACTTAATCTTGACCGGGGATCAGTGCCTTGTAGATAATTTAGCAGAAGAGCTCACACCAGTTCCAGGCCTGCTGGAATTAACCTTCATAGTACAATGATTCTCTGGGTTTTCTGGACTCAGCTGACTAGTTTTTCTGAGCCGTATGGTATCAGCTGGGATCACTCATCTGGCTGCATTTCAGAATATCCAAGATGGATGCTTCCATTTATATGTGAGACATCTTAGCTGGATTGGCTGTAATGACTGGAAGCTGGCTCGACCTCACTTTCCTTCCAGGTAGCTGGACTTGTGTTGAGGCTTTAGAGCTCTGAGACTGCAAATGCAGAACATGTCATGCCTGTTAAGGCCTAGGCTCGGAAATGGTGCTATCTAACTTCCCCTATATTCTCTTTGTCAAAACAAGTCACAGGGCCAGCCCAGATTCATAGAGGGAAATGGACTCCATCTTCTGGTGGGAGGTAAGGCATGAATATATAGGGATAGGAGGAATTTTTGGTGGCCATCTTTCTAGGCAATCTGTCATGATTGTTATTGTTCTTGTTGTTATAATTATTGCATTATCATTACTAGAACTACCCTTTAGTCAAAGAAAGCATTATCTTCCCTGGACTTCTGAAATAGCCACCTAACAGGTACCTCCACTTCCAATCTTACTCCCTTCTTTTGTCTTCACAGGCAGTCAGATTTATCATCTTAAAATGTTATCTGACAACAAAAGGAGCAACAACCCATTGAATAATGGACAAAAGACTTGAATAGACATTTCTCCAAAGAAGATATACAAGTGCCCAATAAACACACAAAAAGATACCCAACACCATTAGTCAGTAGGGAAATGCAAATCAAAATCACTGCAAGATACCACTTCATGTCTCCTGGGATTTCTGTAATAAAAAATAGACAATAACAAGTGTTTGTGGGGATGGGGAGAAATTGGAACCCTTGTACATTGTTAGTTGGAATGTCAAATGGTGTGGCCTCTATGGAAAACAGTTTGATGATAACTTGAGAAGCTAAATACAGTATTACCATATGACCCAGAAATTTTACTTCTAGGTGTAAACTCCTCCTGAGAGGCTTTTCACATGCTTTTCACTCTTCCAGGAATGCTGTTCTGACGAATTTTCCCTCTGCAAATGCTTTTCTGTAATAGGAATGCTATTCCATCCATTCTTTCCATTCTTTCTAGCTGGTCACAAAGCACGGAGCTGATCTCCCTGTGCTATGCGACTGCTCCCCACAAGCTATCTAGTGTATATATGTCCATATATACACTACCACTCTCTCACGTTGTCCCAGCTTACCCTTCCCCCTCCCCGTGTACTCAAGCACATTCTCTAGTAGGTCTGCATCTTTATTCCCGTCTTGCCCCTAGGTTCTTCAAGACCATTCTTTTTTTTAAGATTCCATATATATGTGTTAGCATACGGTATTTGTTTTTCTCTTTCTGACTTACTTCACTTTGTATGACAGACTCTAGGTCCATCCACATCACTACAAATAACTCAATTTCGTTTCTTTTTATGGCTGAGTAATATTCCATTGTATACATGTGCCACATCTTCTTTATCCATTCATCTGTCAATGGACACTTAGGTTGCTTTCATGTCCTGGCTACTGTAAATAGAGCTACAGTGAACATTGTGGTACATGACTCATTGAAAATGAATGAATTATTCCAGTAATGCAAGAATGGTGCAACATTAGAGAATCTGTCATCAAAAGTCATTACATAACTCTTTCTGAATTATGGTTTTCTCAAGATATATGTCCAGTAGTGGGATTGCTGGGTCGTATGGTAGTTCTATTTGTAGTTTTCTAAGGAACCTCCATACCGTTCTCCATAGTGGCTGTATCAATTTACATTCCCATCAACAGTGCAAGAGGGTTCCCTTTTCTCCACACCCTCTCCAGCATTTATTGTTTGTAGAGTTTTTGATGATGGCCATTCTGACCAGTGTGAGATGATATCTCATTGTAGTTTTGATTTGCATTTCTCTAATGATTAGTGATGTTGAGCATTCTTTCATGTGTTTGTGGCAATCTGTATATCTTCTTTGGAGAAATGTCTATTTAGGTCTTCTGCCCATTTTTGGATTGGGTTGTTTGTTTTTTTGTTATTGAGCTGCATGAGCTGCTTGTAAATTTTGGGAATTAATCCTTTGTCAGTTGCTTCATTTGCAAATATTTTTTGCCATTCTGAGGGTTGTCTTTTTGTCTTGTTTATGGTTTCCTTTTCTGTGCAAAAGCTTTTAAGTTTCATTAGGTCCCATTTCTTTATTTTTGTTCTTATTTCCATTTCTCTAGGAGCTGGGTCAAAAAGGATCTTGCTGTGATTTATGTCATAGAGTGTTCTGCCTATGTTTTCCTCTAAGAGTTTGATAGTGTCTGGCCTTACACTTAGGTCTTTAATCCATTTTGAGTTTACTTTTGTGTATGGTGTTAGGGAGTGTTCTAATTTCATTCTTTTCATGTAGCTGTCCAATTTTCCGAGCACCACTTATTGAAGAGGCTGTCTTTTATCCATTGTATATTCTTGCCTCCTTTATCAAAGATAAGGGGACCATATGTGCATGGGTTTATCTCTGGGCTTTCTATCCTGTTCCATTGATCTCTATCTCTGTTTTTGTGCCAGTACCATACTGTCTTGATTACTGTAGGTTTGTAGTATAGTCTGCAGTCTGGGAGCCTGATTCCTCCAGGTCCGTTTTTCTTTCTCAAGATTGCTTTGGCTATTTGGGGTCTTTTGTGTTTCCATACAGATTGTGAAATTTTTTGTTCTAGTTCTGTGAAAAATGCCAGTGGCAGTCTGATAGGGATTGCATTGAATCTGTAGGTTGTCTTGGGTAGTATAGTCATTTTCACAATGTTGATTTTTCTAATCCAAGAACATGGTATATCTCTCCATATATTTGTATCTTTAATTCTTTCATCAGTGTCTTATAATTTCCTGCATACAGGTCTTTTGTCTTCTTAAGTAGGTTTATTCCTAGATATTTCATTCTTTTTGTTGCAATGGTAAATGGGAGTGTTTCCTTAATTTCCCTTTCAGATTTTTCATCATTAGTGTATAGGAATGCAAGAGATTTCTGTGCATTAATTTTGTGTCCTGCTACTTTACCAAATTCATTGATTAGCTCTAGTAGTTTTCTGGTAGCATCTTTAAGATTATCTATGTATAGTATCCTGTCATCTGCAACAGTGACAGCTTTACTTCTTCTTTTCCGATTTGGATTCCTTTTAGTTCTGTTTCTTCTCTGATTACTGTGGTTAAAACTTCTGAAACTATGTTGAATAAGAGTGGTGAGAGTGAGCAACCTTGTCTTTTTCCTGATCTTAGTGGAAATGGTTTCAGTTTTTCACCACTGAGGACAGTGTTGGCTGTGGGTTTGTCCTATATGGCCTTTATTATGTTGAGGTAAGTTCCCTCTATGCCTGCTTTCTGGAGGTTTTTTTTTTGTTTATCATAAATGGGTGTTGAATTTTGTCAAACACTTTCTATGCATCTCTTGAGATGATCATATGACTTTTCTACTTCAATTTGTTAAACGGCGTATCACGTTGATTGATTTGCATATATTGAAGAATCCTTGGATTCCTGGGATAAACCCCACTTGATCATGGTGTATGATCCTTTTAACGTGCTGTTGGATTCTGTTTGCTAGTATTTTGTTGAGGATTTTTGCATCTATGTTCATCAATGGTATTGGCCTGTAGTTTTCTTTCTTTGTGACATCATTGTCTGGTTTTGGTATCAAGGTGATGGTGGCCTCGTAGAATGAGCTTGGGAGTGTTCCTTCCTCTGCTATATTTTGGAAGAGTTTGAGAAGGCTAGGTGTTACCTCTTCT
The DNA here is from genome assembly GCF_964374135.1 of Grampus griseus. NCBI lineage: Eukaryota > Metazoa > Chordata > Mammalia > Artiodactyla > Delphinidae > Grampus > Grampus griseus. The sequence goes on along the minus strand of NC_138997.1, from coordinate 16,029,851 downwards.
CTAAATGTTAGATAGAATTTGCCTCTTAAGCTATCTGGTCCTGGGCTTTTGTTTGTTGGAAGATTTTTAATCACAGTTTCAATTTCAGTGCTTGTGATTGGTCTGTTCATATTTTCTATTTCTTCCTGGTTCAGTCTTGGCAGTTTGTGCATTTCTAAGCATTTGTCCATTTCTTCCAGGTTGTCCATTTTATTGGCATAGAGTTGCTTGTAGTAATCTCTCATGATCTTTTGTATTTCTGCAGTGTCAGTTGTTACTTCTCCTTTTTCATTTCTAATTCTATTGATTTGAGTCTTCTCCCTTTTTTTCTTGGTGAGTCTGGCTAATGGTTTATCTATTTTGTTTATCTTCTCAAAGAACCAGCTTTTAGTTTTATTGATCTTTGCTATCGTTTCCTTCATTTCTTTTTCATTTATTTCTGATCTGATCTTTATGATTTCTTTCCTTCTGCTGACTTAGGGTTTTTTTTTGTTCTTCTTTCTCTAAATGCTTTAGGTGTAAGGTTAGGTTGATTATTTCAGATGTTTCCTGTTTCTTAAGGTAGGATTGTATTGCTATAAATTTCCCTCTTAGAACTGCTTTTGCTGTGTCCCATAGCTTTTGGGTCGTCGTGTTTTCATTGTCAGTTTTTTCTAGGTATTTTTTGATTTCCTCTTTGGATTCTTCAATGATCTCTTGGTTATCAAGTAATGTATTGTTTAGGCTCCTTGGGTTTGTATTTTTTACAGGTGTTTTCCTGTAATTGCTATCTAGTCTCATAGCATTGTGGTCAGAAAAGATACTTGATACAATTTCAATTTTCTTAAATTTACCAAGGCTTGATTAGTGGCCCAAGATATAATTTATCCTGGAGAATGTTCCATGAGCACTTGAGAAGAAAGTGTATTCTGTTGTTCGGGGTGGAATGTCCTATAAATATCAATTATGTCCATCTTCTTTAATGTATCATTTAAAGCTTGTGTTTCCTTACTTATTTTCATTTTGGATGATCTGTCCATTGGTGAAAGTGGGATGTTAAAGTCCCCTATTGTGATTGTGTTACTGTTGATTTCCCTTTTTATGGCTGTTAGTATTTGCCTTATGTATTGAGGTGATCCTGTGTTGGGTGCATAAATATTTACAACTGTTATATCTTCTTCTTGGATTGATCTGTTGATCATTATGTAGTGTCCTTTTTTGTCTCTTGTAATAGTCTTTGTTTTAAAATCTATTTTGTCTGATATGAGAATTGCTACTCCAGATCTCTTTTGGTTTCCATTTGCGTGGAATATCTTTTTCCATCCCCTCACTTTCAGTCTGTATGTGTCTCTAGGTCTGAAGTTGGTCTCTGGTAGACAGCATATACGGGCCTTGTTTTTACATCCATTCAGCCAGTCTGTGTCTTTTCGTTGGGGCATTTAATCCATTTACATTTAAGGTAATTATCAATATGTATGTTCCTTTTACCATTTTCTTAATTGTTTTGGGTTTGTTATTGTAGGTCTTTTCCTTCTCTTGTGTTCCCTACCTAGAGAAGTTCCTTTAGCATTTGTTGTAAAGCTGCTTTGGTGGTGCTGAATTCTCTTAGCTTTTGCTTGTCTGTAAAGGTTTTAATTTCTCCTTCAAATCTGAATGAGATCTTTGGTAGGTAGAGTAATCTTGGTTGTAGGTTTTTCCTTTTCATCTCTTTAAATATGTCCTGCCACTCCCTTCTAGCTTGCAGAGTTTCTGCTGAAAGATCAGCTGTTAACCTTATGGGAGTTCCCTTGTATGTTATTTTTTGTTTTTCCCTTATTGCTTTTAATATTTTTTCTTTGTATTTAATTTTTGATAGTTTGATTAGTTTCTCTTGGCATGTTTGTCCTTGGATTTATCCTGTAATGGACTCTCTCTGCTTCCTGGACTTGATGAACTATTTCCTTTCCCATATTAGGGAAGTTTTCAACTACGATTTCTTCAAATATTTTCTCTTTCTTTTTCTCTTCTTCTCTGGGACCCCTAAAATTCTAATGTTGTTGCATTTAATATTGCCCCAGAGGTCTCTGAGACTGTCCTCAGTTCTTTTCATTCTTTTTTCTTAATTCTGCTCTGCAGTAGTTATTTCCACTATTCTATCTAACTGGTCACTTATCCGTTCTTCTGCCTCCGTTATTCTGCTATTGATCCCTTCTAGAGAATTTTTAATTTCATTTATTGTGTTGTTCATGATTGCTTGTTTGCTCTCTAGTTCTTCTAGGTCCTTGTTAAACGTTTCTTGTATTTTCTCCATTCTCTTTCCGAGATCTTGGATCATCTTTACTATCATTTTTCTCAATTCTTTTTCAGGTAGACTCCCTATTTCCTCTTCATTTGTTAGGCCTGGTGGGTTTTTACCTTGCTCCTTCATCTGCTGTGTGCTTCTTTGTCTTCTCATTTTGCTGAAATTACTGTGTCTTGGGTGTCCTTTTCACAGGGTGCAGGTTCGTAGTTCCCTTTGTTTTTTGTGTCTGCCCCCACTGGCTAAGGTTGTTTCAGTGGGTTGTGTAGGCTTCCTGGTGGAGGTGACTGGTGCCTGTGTTCAGGTGGATGAGGCTGGATCTTGTCTTTCTGGTGGGCAGGACCACGTCTGGTGGTGTGTTTTGGAGTGTCTGTGACCTTATTATGATTTTAGGCAGCCTCTCTGCTAGTGGGTGGGGTTGTGTTCTTGTCTTGCTGATTGTTTGGCATAGGGTGTCCAGCACTGTAGCTTGCTGATCGTTGAGTGGAGAGGGTCTTGGCGTTGACATGGAGATCTCTGGGAGATTTTCGCTGTTTGATATTATGTGGAGCTGGGAGGTCTCTGGTGGACCAGTGTCCTGAACTTGACTCTCCCACGTCAGAGGCACAGCCCTGACGCCTGGCTGGAGCACCAAGAGCCTGTCATCCACACGGCTCAGAATAAAAGGGAGAAAAAAAGAAAAAAGATGAAAGAAAATTTTAACAAAGTTATTAAAATAGAAAACAAAAAAGAATTATTAAAAAGATTTTTTAAGTAATTAAAAGGAAAGAAAGAAAGAAGAGAACAACCAAACCAAAAAACAAATCCCCCAGTGATAAGTGCTGAAAACTATACTAAAAAAAAAAAATACGGACTGATCCTGAGGACAAATGGTAAAAGCAAAGCTATACAGACAAAATCACACACAGAAGCATACGCATACACACTCACAAAAGCAGAAAAAGGGGGAAAAAATATATCGTTTCTCCAAAAGTCCACCTTCTCAATTTGCGATGATTCATTTTCTATTCAGGTATTCCACAGATGCAGGTACATCAAGTTGATTGTGGGGATTTAATCTGCTGCTCCTGAGGCTGGAGGGAGATATTTCCCTTTCTCTTCTTTGTTCGCACAGCTCCTGGGAATCAGCTTTGGAGTGGCCCTCCCTCTGAGTGTAGTTCGCCTGAGGGCGTCTGTTCTTCGCTCAAACAGGACGGGGTTAAAGGAGCAGCTGATTCGGGGGCTCTGGCTCTCTCCAGCCGGGGGGAGGGAGGGGTACGGATGCAGGGCGAGCCTGCGGTGGCAGAGGCCAGGGTGACGTTGCACCAGCCTGAGGCGCCATGTGTTCTGCTGGGGAAGTTGTCCCTGGATCACGGGACCCTAGCAGTGGCGGGCTACACAGGCTCCCGGGAGGGGAGGTGTGGATAGTGACCTGTGCTTGCGCACAGGCTTCTTGGTGGCGGCAGCAGCAGCCGTAGCGTCTCATGCCCGTCTCTGGGGTCCGCGCTTTTAGCTGCGGCTCACGCCCATCTCTGGAGCTCCTTTAAGCGGCGCTCTTAATCCCCTCTCCTCGCGCACCAGGAAACAAAGAGGTAAGAAAAAGTCTCTTGCGTCTTTGGCCGCTCCAGACCTTTTCCCAGACTCCCTCCCGGCTAGCCGTGGCGCACTAACCCCTTCAGGCTGTGTTCACGCCGCCAACCCCAGTCTTCTCCCTGCGCGCTCTGACCTCCGAAGCCCCGAGCCTCAGCTCGCAGCCCCGCCCGCCCCGGCGGGTGAGCAGACAAGCCTCTCGGGCTGGTGAGTGCTGGTTGGCACCGATCCTCTGTGCGGGAATCTCCGCGTTGCCCTCCGCACCCCTGTGGGTGCGCTCTCCTCCGTGGCTCTGAAGCTTCCCCCCTCCGCCACCTGCAGTCTCCGCCAGCGAAGGGACTTCTAGTGTGTGGAAAGCTTTCCTCCTTCACAGCTCCCTCCCAGTGGCGATGGCCTGTCCCTATTCTTTTGTCTCTGTTTTTTCTTTTTTCTTTTGCCCTACCCAGGTACGTGGGGAGTTTCTTGCCTTTTGGGAGGTATGAGGTCTTCTGCCAGCATTCAGTAGGTGTTCTGTTGGAGTTGTTCCACATGTAGATGTATTTCTGATGTATTTGTGGGGAGGAAGGTGATCTCCACGTTTTACTCTTCCACCATCTTGAAGCTCCTCCCATGTCTTATAGTTTTCTGCATACAGGTCTTTTGTCTCCTTAGGTAGGTTTATTAGTAGGTATTTTATTCTTTTTGTTGCAGTGGTAAATGGGAATGTTTCCTTAATTTCACTTTCAGATTTTTCATCATTAGTGTATAGTATCTTGCATGATTTTTTAAGGATTAAAGATAACAACAGAGTATTATCAAAGTATAGTGCCTGCCACACAGTGGTGCTCAATTAATATAGGGAATTAAGGTTTCTTCATTTTATTTGTAAGAAGGATTACAGATAGGGAGAACTAAAAACATTATCTAAGGAAGTGTTAATTGGAGAAGTGAGTTTTATAGACTAAGAAAAGCCTCTAAGCAAAAATAAAACCTTTTTCTGGTATCTGAATGGATGGTAATAAAAATATCTTAATTTTACCCCCTCTTTACACCTTTTCTGCAATGTTATTGCATTATAGCTTGGATATAGGATGATGTAGCCTTAGAATTAGGCTACTTAGTCAAAATTATACTAGAATAACTGGCAACAGTTAAATTAGATGTGAAGCTAAAGCGTGTAGAAACAAATGAAAATCTTAAAATTAGACTTCTTTCTGTATCCTACCACATCAGACTCATTTGGTAATCATTATAATATCCTCAGTTTTAATATTTTTTATTTTGAGTTCTGTATTTAAATAATCAGTTTAAGTCCATGGCGTAGTGTTAGGTGCTATATGCATGCTATTCCATTATGTGCAAATATCAGTTCTTGAAAAGTATCTTCTGTATTTGAAAGAGATACAGAAAGGACAAAAGTTATGGATGGTATTCATCAGTCTATCTTTATAGTCCCATCCATTCAGTTAATATTATCGAACTATGATAATATGTGTTAAAAGTGTGGTAAAGCTGATTTTTTCCTTCTCAAAATTACTACTACCATGACTCTTAGCCTTTGCCGGTATATTTTCTTTATATTTTATAGTTTTTGTAGAAAGAGATAGAAGGGCTTCTAGTTGTATAAGGTGGATTGAATCCATGCTTATGTCATAGCTTCCTCCCTCTATTAGTTTGCTAGGACTGTCATAACTAAGTACCACAGACTGAGTGGCATAAGAAAATAAATTTATTTTCTCACAGTTCTGGAGGCTAGATGTCTGAGATTAAGATGTTGGCAGTGATTTTTTTCTGAGGTTTCTCTCCTTGGTTTGTAAATCACTGTCTTCATCCCATGGTCTTTCCTCTGCATGCTCACATCTTTGCCCCAATTTTCTCTTTTCATAAAGACACCAGTCACACTAAATTAAGGCCCATTCTAAAGACCTCATTTTAAATTAATGACCTCTTTAAAGTCCTTGTCTCCAAATTCAGTTACATTCTGAGATACTGGGGTATTGACCATTTATAAGTATGGACTTTAAATGGTTTCTGATTAAAATGCACAAACATATAATATTTATATATTTCTATATTTAATACACACATATTTAATATACACATAAATTTGAGGCAGTCACAAAAATTTGAACTCTGAATAAAAATTCAGATGAATTAAATAACTGCTGATTTTTTTAAGATAGAAAAATGGTTTTGTGGTTATGTTAAGAGTCCCTTATTTTTTAGAGATACATCCCGAAGTATTCATTGATGAAATTATGTGATAGTTTAGACTTGCCTCTGCATCATTAGAGTGAGAATTGGGGAGGTTGGGAGAATTGGGGAGGCTGTGTTTCTTTATTGTGCATGAGAATCTTCTATGAGGATTAGAAAACACATATGGACGCGAGTTGAGGATTATTGACCTTGGGTGATGTGTATGTGGAAATTTCTTGTACTATTCTCCCCATTATTTTTTGTTTTTAATTTTTCATAATTAAAAGTAAATGCAGGAACGAAATGGAGAGTTTAAGTAAAAGCTTATATACAGAATGGGGAGAAAGTTCTAGGCAGCTTTCCCACTCATCTAAATTCTCAGCCAGACTTGAGAAAAGACTGATCTTTGGGGGCCTGCTAATACAAAGGCTGAGTTGTGATTCTGTCACAACATAATTAAGTACAATAGATTTCAAGTTACTTCTGTTCTTTTTTTTAAGTTTTTTTTTTTTTTGATGTGGACCATTTTAAAAGTCTTTACTGAATTTCTTACAATATTGTTTCTGTTTTTATGTTTTGGTGTTTTGGCTGCAAGGCACATGGGATCTTAGCTCCCTGATCAGAGATCGAACACGGACCCCCTGCAGTGGAAGGCAAAGTCTTAACCACTGGACCACCAGGGAAGTCCCTCAGGTCACATCTATTCTTGTGTGAAATTTTCAATCAGATTTTTTAGGGACTCACTCTTACGTCTGAATGAAGAGCAAGGGCTCACCAGACAGACATTTGAGGAAATCCTCCAATGTGAAACACAAAAACAAACAAACAAAAAGCCAACATCAATGAAACTCGAAGGAAACAGATAATAGAACAAAATTATAAATAATTAAAATTATAATTATATCCACAGAAACATGGAGAATAATGCACGTGTGAATAAAGAAGATTTAGAGAATAAGAAAGGTAATTTGAGAATTAAAAATGTGATTACAGAATTTAAATAATAGAACGTGAGCTGAAAGAAATACCTGGCAGGCTGGTGTCACTATTGTCCTTACTGATGTGAAGGGGACTCTGAAACTCTAGGGAAAAATGGCAGTTACGGAACCAGTGGAAAGTGACTGTACCTGGATGAGGCCCAGCAGTGTGAGTTTTAAACTGTTTTAGGGCCTCAGTTCTGACTGCACATTAGCATTAGCCAGGAAGCTTTTAATTCCTGCACACCATCTGATCAAATGAATGATTATACCCTAGTTTTTAAAGACAGGCCCATTTTTATTAGCTTGCACATGAAAAAATGCCATAAACAACATGCCTCAATAATCTTTAACTTCTGTTCCCAAGGTAGGATACTTTCAAGATCTGGGCCTTCTGCCTTAAGATGGATGTGCTTAGCAAAAAAAGCTGTAGTAGTGACCCCTTTTTGGCTGAAGTGTGTTTCTTTATTGTGCATGAGAATCTTCTATGAGGCTTGGTCAAAGTGCAGATTCCTCGGCCCATCAAGATTCTAATTCACCATATCTCAGATGAGACACTGGGAGGCCATGTACTTAATAGGTTGGTATCAATGCAGGTGTTTTGTTGATCACAATGTGGAAAAGCAGGATAAATATTACGGCATTTTCAGCCTGTGCCTCGGGTTTGGTCTTTGTAAAGTCTTTGTATCTTCTTTATATTGTCATAAACAGAGACCTGCCTTTCAGTGGTCAGTGTCTCACAATCCTACTTTGGAGCTTATTTTTAATTGGCTTATTAAATCCTAAGTCTAACTTTTTAGAAGTAAGGACCTGATTTTACTGTTCTATCTTATTTAATGAAGCAAAGTTCAGTAATATTAGGAACTTTATGGAAAAACAGAAGAAAAAGAATAGGAAGTGTTCACTGAAGGGGTCAAGATTTCATTTCGTCTTTTATGCAAAATAGTTCTCAGGACTAAGTATATTCACTTATCTCATTATTCACACTTAGTCTTTTCCCTATGCTCCATAGTAATGACCACTTAGACAACTGTTGAAAACAGTAGGAAAGTAGTCCCTGTTTGTCAGTAGCTAATAATTGTTTATCATGCCTTCCTATACAGAGAGAAGGTAGATATAGCATATCTGAAAAGTTCAAGAAAACAGATTACCATCATGTATTTGAATATCCGTATTTCTGTATTTGATACATATTTCATAGGTTTATATAAACACAGACTTACGCAGAAGTTTCTTTTCTTCTAAATGTAACTATCTACAAGTTCATAGATAAAAAACAATCTTGCATGACCAAAGTGAATCTTTTCTATCAGCTATCAAATAATTGTGTAAATTTGTTCATTTGAGACAACATAGCATGGACTTTGCATAAATTTTTAGAATATAATTTATTTATAAGAAGAGAGATTTCTGTATAAGAATTTCTCCTAAAGAATTGTTCAAATTATTATTTTTTATTATAATTATAGATATTTTACTATAATTAGAAATGGATAATGCTCTTATTTGGGGGCACATTAGTTCCCAGAGGAACGTATCTCTAAAATCGTTGTATGGTCAGTGAAAATACAATGCATGCATTCATCCATTCTTCTGACAAGTATTTACTGAGCACCTACTATGCCCCAACTACTCTTCTATACTCTAAAGATACAGCAGCCAACAAAACAAAACAAAACAAAAAAACAGCTGCCCTCTTGGAGCTTATAACATTGCAGGAAATCATATTTTGGATAGTAAAAAACAATAAGGTTGAAAAATAGGTAGGAGAGGGGACAGGAGTTGTTTGGGGCAGGCAATGAAATTTTATGTTGGGTGGCCTGGAAATGACTCATTGAGAAGGTAACGTTGAGTAGTGAACTGACTGAATTGAAAGAGTGAGCCCTGGAGCTATCTAGGAGAACATTCCAAGCAAAGAGAATGGTAAGTGCAAAGGTTTTGAGGTGGATATATGACTGATCTTTTTGGGAAACAGAGTGAATGAGTGGAGAGAGTAGTAGGATAGGTGGTTAGAGTGGTAATAGTGTGTCTGGGGGTGAAATTCATTTCATATTAAGGACCTTGGTTTTTTGCCAGAAGTGAGATTGGAAGCCATTGGATGGGTTCGAGAAGGGGAGTGGTGCAATCTGACCAAGGGTTTTATCTGGATCCATCACTAGTTTCTGTGTTGGAAACAGACTGAAATGGGCAATGGTGGAAGCAAGGGAGGCAGTTAGGAAGATTTCACAATAATCCGGGTAAGAGATCGTGGCTTGGATCAGAGTATTTGTGGAGGTGGAGCGACATGGTTGGATTTGTCTGTATTGTTATGATATAGGTGATAGGATTTGCTGATAGAATTTCATTATACATCCAAGTTATAAGCCAAGTATTTAATTCATAAATTAAGGAATAATTCAACTATAGAAAAGTAGGGGAGATATTATATGAAGCAGAAGACTTAAATCTATCTTTTTTATACTATGAAAGGTACTTTATCAAGGTAGTTAAAATATTTGATGATGACTAAATAGTACTTCTATATATATATTTACATTTTATTAGCCAGATAATTAAAACCCAATCCCAATGTTTACTGAATTAATTTTTATCTATTATAAAATCTAGTTAAAATCTTAATGTCTTACATCTAACATTTGTAGTTAAAATAAAATATATCCTAAAGCTTATTTGTTGGAAACAAAGCAGTCTACTGATTAACAGAAATTTGAAAAGGCAGTAAAATATTTTTTAGAGATGAGCTGGTTGTATAAAGTTAAATGGAAGAAATATAGAAACTACTTTTATTCATTGTAGTGTCTAAATCACGTGAAGAACTAGATAATTTTTTTCTGAGCTCTATCAGTAGGGGGCAGCAAAGTCTCAAGTAGTGTGTTTTCAGGTTCCTGGGAGGCTTTGCTAAGGAAAATTTCCTTTTTTGTTGTTGTTGTTGCCGTTGCTCTTAAGAAGTTTGTTCTGGCTTGCTTTTTAATGAAGTGCTTTGGTAATATCACTTAAAAGCCCTGTAGCTTTTGTTCAGATATTTAGCCAACTGTTCCCTTAGGCGCAATAGATGCTTTCTTAATGAGAGTATGTATTTTTTTCTTTCTGTAATTTAGGGAGTACCAGGGCCAGGAAAATATGACATTAAAAGTCAATTTCAGAAGAATGAAAGTATGTCATCAAACGTAAATCATGCATCACCTGCTTTTCTTTCTCAATCCCGGGTAATGTTCTACAGTTATTTCATATTTAGTGTATAATAGGTATAATGCAATGCCAGCAACAAATCCAGTGGTGTTAGGGAGATTATAAAAAGAAAAATGGTATTTAAGCAAATTAGGAACAGATGCAGCCTGGGCAAATCATTTTGCCAGAAATGTGGGTAAAAGGAAATGACTTAAGATTACACTATTAACAATAATATGCAGAGATGAATATTCAAATTGGAATTATTTATTAAACATTGTCTACTAAGCAAATTTGCTTATGTGGAAGTTCAGTTTAGCTTATAAGAGCTTTTAGTCTGGGTTTTAAATTATACTAATGAATATGTGAAGTGTTGACGTGTAATCTATGAGGACATGCATATCTTTTGGAGAAGGTTCTGAACGCTCTCTGGAGCCTAGCTGTAAATTATATCTAAAACTGCCACTGGGGCCTTTATTAGTGATGTGAGAGTCTACTTCACAGTAATCCTGTTCTCCAAGGTCTATATTGAGGGGACTTGAAGGTATCTAAGATATTCCTAAGGCAAGAACACTATAATACTAGCAAACCTTTATGTCACAGTGGCCAGATCATGTCGTTGTGATATTTAACCAATTGTACTATGTAAAACTCAGATTATCTTATTTAACTAGGGAAGGTTATTAACCTTCAGATGACTACAGCGGGCTACTTTAGTTTCATTGTACTTAAAAGGCAATTCCTTGGAGACAGATAGATTGCAGGTATATTTTGGAGACACAGTTAACATGACTTTTTAATGGGTTAGATGTTGTGGTGAGGGACTAGGAAGAATCAGGAATGAACAGCAGGTTTCTGCCTTGAGCAACTTGATAGTACTTAAGGTACTACACAGAATGGATGTGAGGGAATGGGATATCGTGTGTGTGCCCTTGATTTTAAAAATACCATTTTTACAACTAGAACTCTCAGTTTTTATTCTATTCCTGTTCATCTGATATACAGTCCTAATGTGACATTACTTAGCACCAATTATAATATTTTAAATATATTTTCAGAAATGAAAAAGAATATGATATCAATTTTGCTTAAGAGGACCATGAAGAAAAGAATCATGGTTCTGGGGTGAAAGATATGGAAGAGTTAAAACCAACAGGACTGCCTGCTAGGGGTAGTGTTAGTGTTTAGCTGAATATGAATAGATTTATTAATGATTATGATTGAAAAAGCAATAATGAAATTAACAAGGTGGACTTAGAACACAATTTTTGATTTATAGAATTAAAGACATGTTATGTTATTGGGATACTTATTTTAGTCTTGACTTAAGGAGTTGTCTGGTATTTTATGTAAATGCATTGAATTTTCTTATGTCTTCAACTATTAATTTTTAAAACATAAGATTTCCTTTATAATAATGGTTCTCAACTCTTGCTGCATATTAGAATATTTTGGGAAATTTTAATACATTCTGATACGCAGTTGCTTTCTTTCCTCTCTCCCAGAGATTGATTCAACTGGTCCAGAATAGGACCCAGGCACCAATACTTTTTTTAACTCCTCAAGTAATTCTATATGCAGCCAGGGTTGAGCATTACCATTTAAAAACATTGACTCAGCATTTAAATAATAAAATAGTATTTAAGAAGGCTTTGGAAATGTTCCTACATGAAAGGAGGCTAAAAGCAATATCTGAGCCTAGACTAGGTTATGTATTAGAGGGGAAAAATGCAATAGAATTATAAATAGATCAACTGACAGATTTGGAATATGAATGGTACATTAGATAAAAGTCATATCATTGATTCACTTAAGAAAATACATGTAAGAAAATATCCCTATTTTTAATAAATACGCACTAAAGTATTTAGGGGTAAAGGGCCACAACACACATAACTTTCCATTAAATGGTTCTATATATATGTGTGCATATATGTGTGTGTGTGTGTAGAGAGACAGAGAGGGAGGAACGGACATACAAACAGAGAGAAAGACAGAAATAGAGTGGGCAAATGAAAACAGTGAATGGCATAACATGTTAGCAGGTGCATCTGGGTAATCATTGCACAGGTATTTTCTGCATTATTTGTATTCATAAATTTGAATGTTCCAAATTTTAAATTAATTCTAAATAAAAAAGTTAAAAAAATGATTATTCAATGCTATATTTCATGAGATTTCATAATTTACATATAGATACATGTATATTTAATATCAATCAATTAAATATTATAAATTTATAATAAGCTTATTATAAGTTTATAAAATCATAACTTTAATATTATAAGTTAAAGTGGATTTATATACCACTTGAATCTAAGATTTTTTTCTTAAGGTAGCTAGTGGTATCGTTGGGTTAATTGAATATATATGTTGAGGAACTTTGTCAATTTGTGTAATTTTATTACATAGAAGAAACCATGTTAGATCATGTAGTTTTTCTTTATTATCTTGCAGAATATTTTAAATGTGAAGATTGTCCACACACTATCATCTGAATCTCATATTGAGATGATCTCCTTTGAAAAGTCTTTCTGGCTTAGCGAAGTACATAATACATTACTGTATTAATATATAGATGATTTTTCTAAAAGTATATATTTTATGTTTTGATAGATATATTTACTCATCTACATTTTCTTCACTCCATTAAGAAATAAACTCCAGATGTTATATTACTAAGAAAGCAGCTTTTAACTCACAAAATATCAAAACGTACCATAGTTTCTTACTGGCATATTTTCTTGTTCTTCACTAGAGGTTTGTCCCTATGAAGTCAATCACCCCAGCTCCTGTTGCATATAATGAATCTCGAACTGCTTTCAAGCCCTTGAAGAAAACACCAGGACTGAAAAATACCTCATTTGGTCAAAGTGCTGCTCGATTCACACAAGACTCTAGGACAGAGAAAATGCCAGGTTAGCAATGAATTCATATGTATCTACTCTTTAGCTTTATGCAACTTAATATCCTTAAAATGGATGCACCAAAAAAAAAAAAAAAAAAAAAAAATGGATGCACCAGAAAGTACAATTTTCTGTTCTATGGGTGGTGTTGTCATTTTAAGTCAACATTTTTTTAAGCATTGACTCTACACTAAACACAGATAGGTGAAAATAATGTACAGTTTTAGTAAGATTTTAATTTAACTTGTCATATCTCTTAGTTGTAATTTTCTATTGTTTTCCTTTTTTCAATAAATTTCCTAATTTTCCCTTGGTAGGTGAACATATATGTAAATTATGTGGTCACTGCCAGTAATATAACTTATGATATTCAGTTTTGTTAAAATTTTATTTTGGAGATGTCCAATCACATGTTCTAGTATTCTCAGTGGGTATTCTAGTATACAGTGGATAATCTAAAACTATAACACAAAAATAACATATAATGACTAACACATTGCTGATGTATAACAAACTGAGTGGCTTAAAAAAAGACTTTTTCCATCATATCCCATTAATCTGTGGGACTGCTAAAAGGCAGAGTTCAGATGGGACTGTTATTCAGAGTGCATGCATAGCTCAAGCATTGCTGCCCCAGGGTAGTTGGTCTTTTCACATGGTAGCTCAGGGCTCCATGAGACCTGGCAGGAAGCTGCAAGGCTTCTTATGACCTACCCTCAGAAATTCCAGGACATCACTTTCTGTTAGTCAATCAAGTGGCACAGGGTAGCCTATATTGAAAAGAAGGACATGAAACTTCATCTTTCAATGACAGGAGTAGCAAGGAATTTGTGGCCATCTTTAATCTGCTATAGAATACCCTCTGGCTACAAAATATTTTCATTTTTCCTACATGCCTTCTCAAGGCCTCCAAAGTCTCAGGCAAGTATGGTATAATCTTAAAGACCAGGATCTTGTTATCTAAGTCAGGTGTAGGTTCAGGTGGGGATTCTTGGGTGTGGTCCTTCAGATCATCTTGTATATCTCTCTTCTCTATCAGAAGAGCTGTGAACTACAGATACAAGTTATCTCCCCCATATATTCAACACATATTGGTGGGAGAGAGATAGGATAATAATACTAGAAACTCCTATTCAAAAAAGAGAGAAAACTGGAGGCCCACAGTATTACCAAATCAAACTTGGGTCCACTTGCCTGTGTGCAGTAAAGCCAATCTACTGACACAGGGTTGTGGTGAAGAAAAGTGTAGCATTTACTGCAGGGCACCAAGCAAGGAGTCCAGGTAGCTAGTGCTCAAAAGGCCCAAACTCCCCAATGGCTTTCAGGGAAAGGTTTTTAAAGACAGGGTGAGGGAGGGGAATTGTGGGGTGCGTGATCAGCTCATGGACATTCTTCTGATGGGTTAGTTGTGAGGTAATCGGGAGTCAACATCATCAACCTTCTGTTTCCAGCCGCTCTGGGGTCTACCTGTTTGTGGGCAGCATACAGTTAACTTCTTCCACCTGGTGGAGGTTTCAGTATCTGCAAAACAGCTCAAAGGACATGGCTTAGAATGTTATCTATAGCCTTTGAGGAGGAACTAAAAATGCTTGACTTTGTTTAATGGCTAAATTATTATTATTTTGTCTTGCTTGACTGTTTTCCTTTCTTTCTGCATTTTCTCCCTTCTCTGATTAAATTTATTCTTTGGAACATGTGGAAGGCCTAGGAGGCTAGTTTTCTACAAATAAGAGACAGGCAGAGGGCATTGGGTGAGGGTATCTGTCCTGAGAAGGCCCCATGGGGTCCTGCTCAGTGACAATAGAAGTCACAGGCCTATAGCAATTCTGAAGTCCAAGCTGGCACATGTTGCCATTTTCTTAGTTAGGGCTCAGCTGGGCTCCCTGGGAGAAAGATTTCCTGTGGTGCTTTGTTTTACCTTTTAGGCTCTTGGTTTCATCCTTTGAAACATCCTTCCTCTTCTATAAGAAATAGGCTATGTTTTCAGCTTTCTCAACCTGCTTCCTGCCCAGGGAGATCCGGGGTCTATGAGCCACTTTTCATTTTGTACTGTTGTTGTTTGTTTCATTCCAGGTTGGTTCATTCCTTATTAAAACTTTGTAGGTTTATTATTGTATTAATTTATAATCAAATACACTGGACAAAAGTCAAGCTCACATGTACTTCTTAGAAAAACCTTTGTCTACTTTGGGTCACCTTTAGTGTTGCTGTGTTTCTGTACTCTTAGATTCTTAGGAGCACTATTGCACTATTGTTTTAGCTTAGAGGGTCTATGACATATGGCCTTAAAATTCCTAGATGTTCTTTTCTGTAACTGAGAGATTCTATGAGATACCATCTTAAATCTTTTTGAGGTCTTAACAAAGGTCTTACAGCTAAACCCTGGATTTGGTCTCGGGGCGTTTCTTGCTTTGAGAGCTTTTTGCTATGTGGAGAGACTGGGGATGAAAAACAATTTTACTTTCAAACTCAGAAAATATTGGTTTCATTTTATTTCCTATAAATTCTGCTTGAAAACTGAGCAGTTTTAGCTTATCTCTTTCTAACTATACCTTCTCACACACAGCTAAAAGCAACTAGTTGGCACTTTTGATATTTAACCTAGACATTTCCTGAGCTAGAATCCACTATTTTATTAGGTGTTTTCTTCACTATTCCAAGTATTAGTTTTGCCAAAATTCCTGCCATTATAGAATACAAATTATCTTTTCTCCAACCTCCATAACATTTTTATCACTCTCTTTAAGCCATTACCAACTGTCTCCTCAAGGCCGTTTCTCTAAGTCTTGAGTTGTTTCAGCTTCTGGCCCATTGCCTGATCCCAAACCATTGCTCCAAGTTTTGACACGGTAATTTTTCCTTAGAGTAATGCTGTACTCATGGTATAAAATTATTTACTATTTATGCCATTGAGAGGTTGAGTATTATTCTTCTACATCTTCAATCTTGGCTAGTCTGGTGGCTTTCTTCTCCAGTAGCATGCAGTGGAAGTGATATTCTAGCACTTCTCAGGCAAAGTCATAAGCTTAACAGCATATACCTGGGCCTATAGAAACAATTGATTTTGGAGACCTGAGCTTCTAGATAGAAATCTGACTAGTTTAAGACTGCCATTCTGGAGAGGTCTTATATAGGTGCTAGGCACTACTCCAGATGCACCTAGCTCAGTAGTGTTTATCATGAATCTGAAATACAAATTATTTCAAAATATCAATTTATTCAGTGACCCAACTGCCTGAAGTTTGGGCCTTGTTTTCAATTTGATGGTCTAATGTATTACAAATAAAGTTTTATAAATTCCCCAAAGGTTATTTTATTTTTAAAGGATAAAGTTTAATTATGATGACCTCTAAAATCTAATCCTGATCTTACATATTTTAAGAATTAGTGAGAATGGCCTTCGTGTGTTTTCTTTTTCCCATGTAGATATTAGTATACAGTAATGACTTAGACTCACAAATCAGTCATCCAACAGATTCAACCACCTAATACATGGCTCAGAGCTGTGGCAGGTTACTGTTCGAAGGCATCCTAAACTGTCTAACTCTGGGGTTCCTGGGCATTGCTACACTTAATAACTGGAAAATGAACATAAAAAACCTCTAATGTAAGTGAATTATAATGATCAGGGTGGCTTTTCAAATCAGAACCTTAACAAGGTAGTACTTGAAATGCACACACCTTGAGGTCCCTATATTTAAGTACTTAAGCTCACTTGTCACAATGTTACATTGTCCTCTCATGCCAGAAGAAAGCCAAATCTAAGATATTTGTATTTTAAGTCCCTTAAATGGTGGCCCAAATAGTTTTCATTATGCTCTCTATTTATATTTTTCCCGAGCATTATCAGTGGAGGAATGTTGGAAGACGTCAGAAATAAGATGTATTGGCATTTAGGTTTTCTGAGAGTTGGCACGACAGACTTTTGGGGAATAGACTTTAGAACTAGAATATTTTGAAAAACTGGGAAGAGCTTGTGGGCAGCTTCTTTGAGAAAAACCTTACATGTATCAGGAGTACAGAGGATTTGACAGCGTAGAATGACTTGATCACTTTTAAACCAGAAGGAACCTAAAGTATCATCTAGCCTCATGCCCACTTGTTTGTTTCCTGCCTGCAGTGAGAAAGGAGATTGCACCAGAATGTAAATCCACACAGTGCTTCCTTCATGGAGAAAGACTAGTTATAAAACGTTTAGTGAGTCAATTTACATTTAGTTGTAAGCTCCTTTTATTGTAGATTGTTCTTGGATGGGCAGCAGTTCACAGATCACATTTTGACTAGCACTGATCTAGTCAATTCCTATTATCTTCAGACAGGAACTTGAAGCCCAGAAAAACAAATGAGATTTAAGTGATGGTTCATACCTATTTAGTTGCAGATCTAATTTAGTAGATTCCAGATAACATGAGTACAGCCAAATCAGGTGTTCTTTCAAGTATTTGATATTGCATTTTATGAATATTGCTGCTCACTGGAACTGATTTCTTGAAAATACTGAATTATAAAACATATACAAATATTTGTTTCAAATATTTGAATGTCTTGATAAAAACTTTTATCAATGGCAAAGAAAGTTGTTTGTATTATTTTGAATGAATAAAAAGAAATGTTATTCACTCAGATTGTCACTGTAGAAAATATTCCTGGTTATAAATGTACACTAAAGGGTAAAAGGCAAAAATTTGAATAACTAAATACTATAATAGGAAGATTGGGTGATAGCTGATTTTTTTCTGTTCCAAATTGATTTTTAATGTTGTTACATCAAGATTTCAGTACTTTTTGGCATCAAGAATTTCCCTCCTGCCCTCCTCCCTCCCTCCCTCCTTCCCTCCCTCCCTCCCTCCCTCCCTTCCTTCCTTCCTTCTTTACTGAGTATAATTTACACAATAAAAATAATTCATTTTAAGTGTACATTTTGATGAGTGTTGGTAAATGTACATAGTCAGATAATCACCACTATTTAATCAAGTTTTAGAACACCTCCATCATTCTTAAAACGTTCTCTCAGGACTTCCTGGTGGTGCAGTGCTAAAGAATCCACCTGCCAATGCAGGGGACGTGGGTTTGAGCCCTGGTCCAGGAAAATCCCACATGCCGTGGAGCAGCTAAGCCCTTGCGCCACAACTACTGAGCCTGCGCTCTAGAGCCTATGAGCCACAACTACTGAGCCTGCATGCCACAACTACTGAAGCCCCCACGCCTAGAGCCTGCAGCAAGAGAAGCCACTGCAATGAGAAGCCCGTGTACCGCAATGAAGAGTAGCTCTCACTCGCCAAAACTAGAGAAAGCCCACAAGTGGCAGCAAAGACTCAACGCAGCCAAAAATAAAAATAAAAAAATAATAAATTTATTTTAAAAATAAATAAAATAAAACATCATTGCCATACCCAAGCTCATCTAGGTTTCAAAAAAAAAAAGGTCCTCATGTCCTTTTGCAGTTAATCTCTACCCCCACTCTTGGCCCTAAGTAACTGTCAGTGTTTCTATGATTTTTCATTTTCTGGAATTTTATATAAATGGAATTACACATTATTTAGGATTTTGTGTTTGTTGTCTTTCACTTAGCATGATGTTTTTGAGGTTCATTCATGTTGTTGCATTTATTTTTTCTTTTTATTATTGAGTATTATTCCATTGTTTGGGTGTAGCACATTTTGTTTATCTGTTCACCAGCTAATGGACATTTGGGTTGTTTTTATTTCTCTTGCGGAAATAACTAGGAGTAGGATTTCTGGGTCATGTGGTAAGTATATGTTTAACTTTATGAGGATTTGACAAATTGTTTTTCAGAATGGCAAAGCACTTTGCATTCCTGCCAGCAATATATGAGAATTCTTTCTAAAAAATTACTTCATTTATAGTTACTCAGTTTATAAATAAGATATGGTGTATATATACAATGGAATACTACTCAGCCATAAAAAACAATGAAATTTTGCCATTTGCAGCAATATGGATGGACTTCGAGGGTATTTTGCTAAGTGAAAAAAGTCAAACAGAGAAAGACAAATTGTGTGATATCACTTATATGTAGAATCTACAAAATACAACAAACTAGTGAATAAACAAAAAAGAAGCAGACTCACAGATATAGAGAACAAACTAGCGGTTACCAGTGAGGAGAGGGAAGCGGGGTGGAGCAGTACAAGGGCGGGGAAAAGTAAAAGGGTTATTTTGGGATTATATGAAATCATATGTGTAAAACTTTTGAAAATTATAAAGCACTATAGAAGTTAAAGAATCTTTCATTCAATAAATAAAGTAAAATAAATAATAAAGTTACTCAGTTTAAAAGAATTAAAAGTGTTTCTTACATATGATATTCTTCATAATTCTAGGTCCTGGGTTTTATAATATCCCAAACAATACTTTAATTGACAACTTTAGCAATACCTGCTTGAAGAAACAAAAGAAAAGTGCATTTGGTTCTTCTGTTCCTCAGACTCTCTTCCTGGTTCAGAAAGACGTTTTTCCTACTCCTGGGCCTGCTGGCTATAAGGTAATATGTGGATACCAAAATTACATTACTTATATCTATTACCAAGAATTTAGGGTTTATAGGATTACATGTGATATATATACCTCATTATTATAAGCCATACTATTATTATTGAAATTATTTATATATGGTCATTTATGGCATAAGAACAAAAATTAATTTGGTCACAGCTATGTTTGTAATTTTTTTTAAAAGTAGATCTTATTCTTTATCTCTTTGGAGATCTCATATGTAGTTCTTTAAATATTTATCTTCATTTTATGATTGGGCCACTATATTCTGAAAGTAAATGTAGGCTCCCTTTAAATTAGGGCTTTTTTAAATGTTCTCTGCAGTTTTATAATTTTTATGTTGATGTCTTACACATCTTTATTAGATTTATCCCTCAGTATTTGATGTTTTTTTTTATTTGTACATGAGTGTTCATAGCTTTATTCATATAGTTCATATAACATTCATAAAACTTTATTTGTAATAATAGAGCTGAAAACAACCCAAATGTCCATTAGTCAATGAATGGATAAACAAACTGTGATATACTCATATTTAACAAGAATTAGTACATCTAGCCCTCTCAGAATAAATAGGAGGAATGAAATAAACTGACAAAAAAGAGTGGATAGTACATTATTCAATTTTTTTTTAACATCTTTATTGGGGAATAATTGCTTTACAATGGTGTGTTAGTTTCTGCTTTATAACAAAGTGAATCAGTTATACATATACATATGTTCCCATATCTCTTCACTCTTGCGTCTCCCTCCCTCCCACTCTCCGTATCCCACCCCTCCACCCTCCCACTCTCCCTATCCCACCCCTCCAGTTGGTCACAAAGCACCGAGGTGAGCTGATCTCCCTGTGCTATGCAGCTGCTTCCCACTAGCTATCTACCTTACATTTGGTAGTGTATATATGTCCATGCCTCTCTCTCGCTTTGTCACAGCTCACTCTTCCCCATCCCCATATCCTCAAGTCCGTTCTCTAGTAGGTCTGTGTCTTTATTCCTGTCTTACCCCTAGGTTCTACATGACATTTTTTCCCTTAAATTCCATATATATGTGTTAGCATACGGTATTTGTCTTTCTCTTTCTGACTTACTTCACTCTGTATGACAGACTCTAGGTCTATCCACCTCATTACAAATAGCTCAATTTCGTTTCTTTTTATGGCTGAGTAATATTCCATTGTATATATGTGCCACATCTTCTTTATCCATTCATCCGATGATGGGCACTTAGGTTGTTTCCATCTCCAGGCTATTGTAAATAGAGCTGCAATGAACATTTTGGTACATGACTCTTTTTGAATTATTGTTTTCTCAGGGTATATGCCCAGTAGTGGGATTGCTGGGTCATATGGTAGTTCTATTTGTAGTTTTTTAAGGAACCTCCATACTGTTCTCCATAATGACTGAACCAATTCACATTCCCACCAGCAGTGTAAGAGTGTTCCCTTTTCTCCACACCCCCTCCAGCATTTATTGTTTTTAGATTTTTTGATGATGGCCATTCTGACAGGTGTGAGATGATATCTCATTGTAGTTTTGATTTGCATTTCTCTAATGATTAATGATGTTGAGCATTCTTTCATGTGTTTGTTGGCAGTCTGTATATCTTCTTTGGAGAATTGTCTGTTTAGGTCTTCTGCCCATTTTTGGATTGGGTTGTTTGTTTTTTTGTTATTGAGCTGCATGAGCTGCTTGTAAATTTTGGGAATTAATCCTTTGTCAGTTGCTTCATTTGCAAATATTTTCTGCCATTCTGAGGGTTGTCTTTTCATCTTGTTTATGGTTTCCTTGGCTGTGCAAAAACTTTGAAGTTTCATTAGGTCCCATTTGTTTATTTTTGTTTTTATTTCCATTCCTCTAGGAGGAGGGTCAAAAAGTATCTTGCTGTGATTTATGTCATAGAGTGTTCTGCCTATGTTTTCCTCTAAGAGTTTGATAGTTTCTGGCCTTACATTTAGGTCTTTAATCCATTTTGAGCTTATTTTTGTGTATGGTGTTAGGGAGTGATCTAATCTCATACTTTTACATGTATCTGTCCAGTCTTCCCAGCACCACTTATTGAAGAGGCTGTCCTTTCTCCACTGTACATTCCTGCCTCCTTTATCAAAGATAAGGTGACCATACGTGCATGGGTTTATCTCTGGGCTTTCTATCCTGTTCCATTGATCTATATTTGTGTTTTTGTGCCAGTACCATACTGTCTTGATTACTGTAGCTTTGTAGTATAGTCTGAAGTCAGGGAGCCTGATTCCTCCAGCTCTGTTTTTCGTTCTCAAGATTGCTTTGGCTATTCGGGGTCTTTTGTGTTTCCATACAAATTGTGAAATTTTTTGTTCTAGTTCTGTGAAAAATGCCAGTGGTAGTTTGATAGGGATTGCATTGAATCTGTAGACTGCTTTGGGTATTATAGTCATTTTCACAGTGTTGATTCTTCCAATCCAAGAACATGGTATATCTCTCCATATATTTGTATCATCTTTAATTTCTTTCATCAGTGTTTTATAGTTTTCTGCATACAGGTCTTTTGTCTCCTTAGGTAGGTTTATTCCTAGATATTTTATTCTTTTTGTTGAAATGGTAAATGGGAGTGCTTTCTTGATTTCATTTTCAGATTTTGCATAATTAGTGTATAGGAATGCCAGAGATTTCTGTGCATTAATTTTGTATCCTGCAACTTTTCCAAATTCATTGATTAGCTCTAGTAGTTTTCTGGTAGCATCTTTAGGATTCTCTATGTATAGTATCATGTCATCTGCAAACAGTGACAGCTTTACTTCTTCTTTTCTGATTTGGATTCCTTTTATTTCCTTTACTTCTCTGATTGCTGTGGCTAAACTTCCAAAACTATGTTAGATAAGAGTGGTGAGAGTGGGCAACCTTGTCTTGTTCCTGATCTTAGTGGAAATGGTTTCAGGTTTGCACCATTGAGGATGATCTTGGCTGTGGGTTTGTCATATATGGCCTTTATTATGTTGAGGAAAGTTCCCTCTATGCCTGCTTTCTGCAGGGTTTTTTTTTTATCATAAATGGGTCTTGAATTTTGTCAAAAGCTTTTCATGCATCTCTTGAGATGATCATATGACTTTTCTACTTCAATTTGTTAAACGGCGTATCACATTGATTGATTTGCATATATTGAAGAATCCTTGGATTCCTGGGATAAACCCCACTTGATCATAGTGTATGATCCTTTTAATGTGCTGTTGGATTCTGTTTGCTAGTATTTTGTTGAGGATTTTTGCATCTATGTTCATCAGTGATATTGGCCTGTAGTTTTCTTTCTTTGTGACATCCTTGTCTGGTTTTGGTATCAAGGTGATGGTGGCCTCGTAGAATGAATTTGGGAGTGTTCCTCCCTCTGGTATATTTTGGAAGGGTTTGAGAAGGATAGGTGTTAGCTCTTCTCTAAATGTTTGATAGAATTTGTCTGTGAAGCCATCTGGTCCTGGGCTTTTGTTTGTTGGAAGATTTTTAATCACAGTTTCAATTTCAGTGCTTGTGGTTGGTCTGTTCATATTTTCTATTTCTTCCTGATTCAGTCTTGGCAGGTTGTGCATTTCTAAGAATTTGTCCATTTCTTCCAGGTTGTCCATTTTGTTGGCATAGAGTTGCTTGTACTTATCTCTCACGATCTTTTGTATTTCTGCAGTGTCAGTTGTTACTTCTCCTTTTTCATTTCTAATTCTATTGATTGGAGTCTTCTTCCTTTTTTTCTTGATGAGTCTGGCTGATGGTTTATCTATTTTGTTTATCTTCTGAAAGAACCAGCTTTTAGTTTTACTGATCTTTGCTATCGTTTCCTTCATTTCTTTTTCATTTATTTCTGATCTGATTTTTATGATTTCTTTCCTTCTGCTAACTTTGGGGGTTTTTTGTTCTTCTTTCTCTAATTGCTTTAGGTGCAAGGTTAGGTTTTTTATTCGAGATGTTTCCAGTTTCTTAAGGTGGGCTTGTATTGCTATAAACTTCCCTCTTAGAACTGCTTTTTCTGCATCCCATAGGTTTTGTGTCGTTCTGTCTCCATTGTCATTTGTTTCTAGGTATTTTTTGATTTCCTCTTTGATTTCTTCAGTGATGACTTGGTTATTAAGTAGTGTATTGTGTAGCCTCCATGTGTTTGTATTTTTTACAGATCTTTTCCTGTAATTGATATCTAGTCTCATGGTGTTGTGGTCGGAAAAGATACTTGATACAATTTCCGTTTTCTTAAATTTACCAAGGCTTGATTTGTGACCCAAGATATGATCTATTCTGGAGAATGTTCTCTGAGCACTTGAGAAAAATGTGTATTCTGTTGTTTTTGGATGGAATGTCCTATTAATATCAATTAAGTCCATCTTGTTTAATGTATCACTTAAAGCTTGTGTTTCCTTATTTATTTTCATTTTGGATGATCTATCCATTGGTGAAAGTGGGCTGTTAAAGTCCCCTACTATGAATGTGTTACTGTTGATTTCCCCTTTTATGGCTTTTAGCATTTGCCTTATGTATTGAGGTGCTCCTATGTTGGGTGCATAAATATTTACAATTGTTATATCTTCTTCTTGGATCGATCCCTTGATCATTATGTAGTGTCCTTCTTTGTCTCTTCTAATATTCTTTATTTTAAAGTCCATTTTGTCTGATACGAGAATTGCTACTCCAGCTTTCTTTTGGTTTCCATTTGCATGGAATATGTTTTTCCATCCCCTTACTTTCAATCTGTATGTGTCTCAAGGTCTGAAGTGGGTGTCTTGTAGACAGCATATATATGGGTCTTGTTTTTGTATCCATTCAGCCAATCTGTGTCTTTTGGTGGGAGCATTTAGTCCATTTACATTTAAGGTAATTATCGATATGTATGTTCCTATGCCCATTTTCTTAATTGTTTTGGGTTCGTTATTGTAGGTCTTTTCCTTCTCTTGTGTTTCTTGCCTAGAGAAGTTCCTTTAGCAGTTGTTGTAAAGGTGGTTTGGTGGTGCTGAACTCTCTCAGCTTTTGCTTGTCTGTAAAGGTTTTAATTTCTCCATCAAATCTGAATGAGATCCTTGCTGGGTAGAGTAATGTTGCTTGCAGGTTTTTCTCCTTCATCACGTTAAATATGTCCTGCCACTCCCTTCTGGCTTGCAGAGTTTCTGCTGAAAGATCAGCTGTTAACCTTATGGGGATTCCCTTGTGTGTTATTTGTTGTTTTTCCCTTGCTGCTTTTAATGTGCTTTCTTTGTATTTAATTTTTGACAGTTTGATTAATATGTTTCTTGGCGTATTTCTCCTTGGAGTTGTCCTGTATGGGACTCTCTGTGCTTCCTGGACTTGATTAACTATTTCCTTTCCCATATTAGGGAAGTTTTCAACTATAATCTCTTCAAATATTTTCTCAGTCCCTTTCTTTTTCTCTTCTTCTGGAACCCCTATAATTCGAATGTTGGTGCGTTTGATGTTGTCCCAGAGGTCTCTGAGACTGTCCTCAGTTCTTTTTATTCTTTTTTCTTTATTCTGCTCTGCAGTAGTTATTTCCACTATTTTATCTTCCAGGTCACTTATCCATTCTTCTGCCTCAGTTATTCTGCTATTGATCCCATATAGAGTATCTTTCATTTCATTTATTGTGTTGTTCATCGTTGTTTGTTTCATCTTTAGTTCTAGGTTCTTGTTAAATATTTCTTGCATTTTGTGTATTCTATTTCCAAGATTTTGGATCATCTTTACTATCATTATTCTGAATTCTTTTTTAGCTAGGCTGCCTATTTCCTCTTCATTTGTTAGATCTGGTGGGTTTTTATCTTACTCCTTCATCTGCTGTGTGTTTTTCTGTCTTCTCATTTTGCTTATCTTACTGTGTTTGGGGTCTCCTTCTTGCAGGCTGCAGATTCATAGTTCCTGTTGTTTTTGGTGTCTGTCCGCAGTGGCTAAGGTTGGTTCAGTGGGTTTTGTAGGCTTCCTGGTGGAGGGGACTAGTGCCTTTGTTCTGGTGGATGAGGCTGGATCTTGTCTCTCTGGTGGGCAGGTCCACATCTGGTGGTGTGTTTTGGGGTGTCTGTGATCTTATTATGATTTTAGGCAGCCTCTCTGCTAATGGGTGGGATTGTGTTCCTGTCTTGCTAATTGTTCGGCATAGGGTGTCCAGCACTGTAGCTTGCTGGTCGTTGAGTGAAGCTGGGTGCTGGCGTTGAGATGAAGATCTCTGGGAGATTTTCGCTGTTTGCTATTATGTGGAGCTGGGAGGTCTCTTGTGGACCAGTGTCCTGAAGTTGGCTCTCCCACCTCAGAGGCACAGCACTGACTCCTGGCTGCAGCACCAAGAGCCTTTCATCCACATGGCTCAGGATAAAAGGGAGAAAAAGTAGAGAGAAAGAATTAGTAGAAGTAGGAAGAAAGAAAGAAAGAAAGAAAGGAAGGAAGGAAGGAAGGAAAAAGAAAAGAAGGAAGGAAGGAAAGAAAGAAAGAAGGGAGGGAGGGAGGGATGGTGGGAGGAAGGAAGGAAGGGAAGGAAGGAAAAAAGAAAGAAAGAAGATAAAGTAAAATAAAATAAAATATAATAAAGTTATTAAATTAAAAAATAATTATTAAGAAAAAAATCTTAAAAAAAACCCAAGAAAATGGACGGATAGAACCTTAGGACAAATAGTGGAAGCAAAGCTATACAGACAAAATCTCACCCAGAAGCATACACATACACACTCAGAAAAAGAGGAAAAGGGGAAAAAATCATAAATCTTGCTCTCAAAGTCCACCTCCTCAATTTGGGATGATTCGTTGTCTATTCATGTGTTCCACAGCTACAGGGTACATCAAGTTGATTGTGGAGCTTTAATCGGCTGCTTCTGAGGCTGCTGGCAGAGATTTTCCTTTCTCTTCTTTGTTCTCACAGCTCCCAGGGGCTCAGCTTTGGATTTGGCCCCGCCTCTGCGTGTAGGTCTCCGGAGGGCGTCTGTTTTTTGCTCAGACAGGACGGGGTTAAAGGAGCAGCTGATTCAGGGGCTCTGGCTCACTCAGGCCAGGGGGGTGGGGGGCACGGAGTGTGGGGGGCGGGCCTGCGGCGTCAGAGGCCGTCGTGACCTTGCACCAGCTTGAGGCGCGCCTTGCGTTCTCCCTGGGGAGTTTTCCCTGGATCCCGGGACTCTGGCCGTGGCGGGCTGCACAGGCTCCCCGGAAGGGCAGTGTGGATAGTGACCTGTGCTCGCACACAGGCTTCTTGGTGGCGGCAGCAGCAGCCTTAGCATCTCCTGCCCGTCTCTGGGGTCTGCGCTTTTAGCCACGGCTCGCGCCCGTGTCTGGAGCTCCTTTAAGGAGCGCTCTTAATCCCCTCTCCTTGTGCACCAGAAAACAAAGAGGGAAGAAAAAGTCTCTTGCCTCTTCGGCAGCTCCAGACCTTTTCCCGGACTCCCTCCCAGCTAGCCGTGGTGCACTAACCCCTTCAGGCTGTGTTCACGCCGCCAACCCCAGTCCTCTCCCTGCGCTCCACCGAAGCCCGAGCCTCAGCTCCCAGCCCCGCCCGCCCCGGTGGGTGAGCAGACAAGCCTCTCGGGCTGGTGAGTGCCGGTCGGCACCGATCCTCTGTGCGGGAATCTCCCCGCTTTGGCCTCTGCACCCCTGTTGCTGTGCTCTCCTTTGTGGCTCCGAAGCCCCCGCCACCCGCAGTCTCCGCCCGCGAAGGGGCTTCCTAGTGTGTGGAAACCTTTCCTCCTTCACAGCTCCCTCCCATTGGTGCAGGTCCCGTCCCTATCCTTTTGTCTCTGTTTATTCTTTTTTCTTTTGCTCTACCCAGGTACATGGGGAGTTTCTTGCCTTTTGGGAGGTCTGAGGTCTTCTGCCAGCGTTTAGTAGATGTTCTGTAGGAGTTGTTCCACGTGTAGATGTATTTCTGGTGTATCTGTGGGGAGGAAGGTGATCTCCGCATCATCTTCCCGTCGTCCACCTTTGAAGTTTTTTAATGCTATCAAAATGTTATCTTTTAAATATTTTCATTGTTTAGCTTTCTTTTCTTGGTGTAAAGAAATATAATAGTCTATTAAAGATTTGCTTTACCAATGATTCATACTTCTTGCTAAATAAAATGATCCTACTAATTTATTATTATTTTTAAAAACAATTTCGTCACGTGATTTTATGCCATTCGTGAATGGCAGTTTCTTTTTTTCTCAGTTAGTTTCGTCTTTTATATATATATTTTGTGGCTTACTGAATTTGTGCCTCCCAGAACAAGGCTCAAGAATGTTCATAGGAATTAAAAATATCCAGAACCCAACAAGGTAGAATTCACAGAGTGTAGCATTCAATAAAAAAAAAAATTACTAGGTATGCAAAGGAGCAGGAAAGTATCAATAGAAAGAGGCCCAGAAGTTATACAGATGACAAAATTAGTGGAAAGTACATTAAACAGTTGTTATAACTATATTCTATATGTTCAAGAAGGTAGAAGAAACATTGAGCATATTAAGTAGAGCAATAGCACAAATAGAAAGGCAGAAATTAAAGTTCTAGAGATGGCAAGTATTGATATAATGTATGAAAAAATGTACACTAGTTAGCAGCAGATTAGTTAGTTCAGACTGAAAAATTAGTTAACCTCAAGACAGTAATAGAAAATGTTAATATCTCAAAGGAAGTACAGTGAGAAAAAAAGACAAAAAAAGAATAAAGTATCAGTGAACTATGGGACAGTTTGAGGTGGCTTAAATGTGTAACTGGAATCCTTGAAAGGAAATAAAGAGTGAGGGGACACAAAAAATAATTTTAAGAAATAAGGCTGAAAATTTCCAAACTTTGGTGAGAGCTAGAACCACATATCCATGAGACTTAACAAACCCATAGCACAAAAGACATCAAGGAAACTATGCCAAGGCAAATTATAATCAAATTGAATAAAATGGTAAAAAAGAAAAAAAATTCTTAAAAGCAGCCAGAGGAAAAGTATACATGACATTAAAAGGGATGAAGTTAAAAATGACAGTACCTTTCATGTTGGAAGTGATGCAAGTCAGAAGACAGCAGTGCAACATCTTTAAAGTATTGAAAGAAAACAGTTGTCAACCTATAATTCTACTTCAGGCTCAAATATCTTTCAAAAATGAAAACAAACTGAAAAGCTTTTCTAAAAACTTCTATTTATAAAATGAATAAGTCATGGGGATGTAATGTACAGCATGGTTACTATAGTTAATAATACTGTATTGAATATTTGAAAGGTGCTAAGAGAGTAAATCTAAAAAGTTCTCATTTCAAGAAAAAAATCTTTGTGGTGATGGGTGTTAACCTGACATTGTGGTAATCATGTTGTGATATGTATAAGTATCGAATCATTATGTTGCATACCTGAATCTAATGTAATGTTGTAAGTCAATTCTACCTCCATAAAAAAGAAGACCTTTTCATATATATAAAAGCTGAAATATTTATCTGCCGAAGACCTAGTGTGTAAGAAATGTTAAGGGAAGTCCTCTAGGCAGAGAAAAATGTTACCAGGTGGAATCTGGATCTGTATAAAGTAATGCAGAGTATCAAAGGTAACCATGTGGGTAAATATAAAAGGGTTTGTTTGATTTCTCATTTCATTGAAAGCCAAACATTTTACATGTGTTTGATTGCTGACAATTTATCTTTACAGAAAGTAGTGGAAGCCAAGAGAGGAACTTCTATTCTGTTATTTTGAAGTTTAGAATTGTCAAAGAAGAGATTCTGGACATTGTTAGACACATACAAGAAATGTAGAAAATCCCTATTTCAAAATGATCAGCAGAAAACAAGAAACATTCCTGAGATCAGAGATTATATGAGTAAGAAGGTTACTCATACAATTATTATAGCCTAACAGGTTGACAGGAAGCCACTCTCACGAGTAAAATTCTGACGGTGCAGTTGGCTACACATTAAACCTTTTAGAGTTCAGATTTTAAAAGGACATCTTAATGTTTGTGTATATAATTATTCATTCTTTCTCATTTCTGAAGAATGAGAAACCTTAAGAGAATGCATATATAGAAAAGTTAAAGTAGCTAACAATTCGGGTGGAAAATATAGAAAGAATAGATAGGTAGATAATCTATAGAGAGAATATAAACAGATGTTAAACACTGGGGAAGTTTGAACATACCTGTCAGATCATAAAAGGGCATGTACAAAACATTGGAAATGTGTCCATACTATAGTACACACTTGGGAAATAATGATTGGATAAATGAATAGAAGAGAGAGGCATAGAAGTATAATCTAGGAAGTTAGAAGAACAATTTATTGTAAAAAATGCTAAAGAAAATTAAAATGACTTTGTATAAGTTTGGTTTGGCAAAAGAATTGCTAAGAAGATACAAGAATCCTGTAGGGGTGGGGTAGATGATATAGGGATAGCAGAGCCGTTGAATTACTAAACTGGATTGGACTCTTCTATCAGAGAAAATGATTTTCATCCCAGAAAGTGTGGAACACACGTGCTTCATAGGAAATTGAACACTAATATACCTATGGTGGTAATGTAAGAGTACCCTAGTACTTAAAAAAATTTTTTTAATGAAATGCTTCACAAATTTGCATGTCATCCTTGCACAGGATGATAATATCTGTATTGTTCCAACTTTAGTATATTTGCTATTAAAGTAAGCACCCTAGTACTTTAAATTAGTTAAAAACTTTAGCTGTAGCTGAAATACATCTCATTGTAATGAAAGAACAGCTGTGAAATCATTATCAGTAATCTTTTAGTAATGCTGCAGATTTATAGGCATATCAGAAAAATGGAAACAAATAAAGGTTTTTCTTATTTAAACAAAAATTATTAAAATTTCACAAAGTAAGATTTTCATAAATTCTTATAAAATTTTAAATTGCTGTTAGTAAAGTTGCAGGATATAATTAACATTCAAAAATCAGTGGCATTTTTACACACTAACAACAGCTGTCCAAAAAAGAAATTAAGGAAACAATCCCATTTACAATAGAATGAAAAATACTTAGTAATAAATTTAACCAAGGAAGAGAAAGGTCTGTACACTTGACAACTATAAAACATTGATAAAAAAAATTGAAGAAGGCACAAATAAATGGCAAGATAGCCCATGTTCATGGATTGGAAAAATTAATATTGTGAAAATGTCCATACTACCCAAATGATATACAGATTCAGTGCCATCTCTATCAAAATTCCAATGGCATTTTTCACAGAAATAGAAAAAAATTCTAAAATTTATATGGAACCATAAAAGATCTCAAATAGCCAAAGCAATCTTGAGCAAAAAGAACAGGAGGCCTCACACTACCTGATTTTAAAATACACTACAAAGCTATAGTGATAAAAACAGTTTTGTACTAGCATAAAAACAGACATATAGACCATTGGAACAGAATAGAGAGCCTCAGAAATACATCCATATATTTTCTTCCAAGAACACTCGATGAAGAAGACAGTCTCTTCAGTAAACTGTGCTGGAAAAACTGGATATCCACATGCAGAAGAATGAAACTGAACTTTTATCACACACCATATAAAAAAATCAAGCCAAGATTAATTAGAGACTTAAATGTAAGACCTGAAACTGTAAAACGATTAGAAGAAAACACAGGGAAAAAGCTTTTTGACACTTATCTAGACAATAATTTCTTTACATATGACCCCAAAAGCACAACTAACAAAAGCAAAAGTAAACAAATTGGATTGCATCAGACTATAATAAAAAGCTTCTGTACAGTAAAGGAAACCATCAACAGAGTGAATGGGAAAAGAATATTTACAAACCATGCATCTGATAAGGCGTTACTATCCAAAATATATAAGAAACTCAAACAGCTCAAGAGCAAGAAAACTAATAGTTTGATTTAAAAATGGACAAAGCATGTGAATGGACATTTCTTAAAAGAAGACATACAAATGGCCAACAGGTATATGAGAAAATGCTCAACATCACTATTGAGGGAATGCAAATACAAATCACAATGCCGTATCATCTCACATCTGTTAGAATGGGCATTCTCAGACAAGAGATAAGTGTTGGTGAGGATATGGAGAAAAGGAAACCCTTGTGCACTGTTGGTGGGAATGTAAATTGGTACAGCCATTGTGGAAAACAGTATGGAGATTCCTCAAAAAATTAAAAATGAACTACCATATGATCCAGCAATCTGACTTGTGATCATATATCTAAAGGAAATGAAGTCAGTATATTGAAGAGATACCTGCTGTTCCATGTTCATTGCAGCATTATTCACAGTGGCTGAGATGTGAATCAGTGTATGTGTCTATAGAAAGATGAATGGATAAAGAAGATGTGGTGTGTGTTTGTAAACACCCAAACACCACATACAGGGGAATACTATTCAGCCTTAAAAAAGAAGGAAATCCTGTCATTTGCAACAACAGGGGTGAAGAACACTTGAAGAACATTATGCTAAATCAAATAATGAAATAAGCCGAATGCAGAAAGACAAATACTGCATGATTTCATTTATATATGGAATCTAAAAAAATAGAACTCATAGAAGCAGAGTAGAATGATGGTTGTCAAGGGTTGAGGGGTGAAGGAAAGGGGGAGATGTTGGTCAAAGGATACAAAGTTTCAATGCAGGATGAATAAGTTCTGGAGATCTAATGTATAGTGTGGTGACTGTAGTTAATAATACTGCATTGTATACTTGAAATTTGCTAAGAGTATATCTTACATGTTTTCACTACACACATGAGTTAAAACTATCATCAAGCTGAGAAAAAATAATGCAAATTTACCTATATGATTGGAAGTAATATCTCTCTAAAACACGTCATGTCATGGTACTGCCTTTTTTTTTTTTTTTTTTTTTTTGCGTTACGCGGGCCTCTCACTGTTGTGGCCTCTCCCGTTGCGGAGCACAGGCTCCGAACGCGCAGGCTCAGCGGCCATGACTCACGGGCCTAGCCGCTCTGAGGCATGTGGGATCTTCCCGCACCAGGGCACAAACCCACGTCCCCTGCATCGGCAGGTGGACTGTCAACCACTGCGCCACCAGGGAAGCACGGTACTGCCTTTTAATAAGCTCCTTTTGCCTA
This sequence comes from Grampus griseus, assembly GCF_964374135.1. Taxonomy (NCBI): domain Eukaryota; kingdom Metazoa; phylum Chordata; class Mammalia; order Artiodactyla; family Delphinidae; genus Grampus; species Grampus griseus. The sequence goes on along the minus strand of NC_138997.1, from coordinate 15,997,317 downwards.
AAATTCTGTGCCTTCTATCAGGTATAGGAAGAAATTTAAGTCTAAGAACAATGTCCTTTTCATAATCTGTTGTCTACCTAGTTTTCTAAACTCCTATCTTACCATTGCTATAATTTCCCTTCACTCCAAGCTCAAAAATGCCTTTAAGGGGCTTCCCTTTAAACATATCATGCCACTCCCTTCTGACCTGCAGAGTTTCTGATGAGAAATTAGCTGAAATCTTATGGGAGTTCCCTTGTATGTTATTTGTCATTTTTCCTTTGTTGCTTTTAATATTTTCTTTTTGTCTTTAACTTTTGTTAATTTGATTACTATGTGTCTCAGCCTGTTTCTCCTTGGGCTTATCCTGCCTGGGACTCTCTGCACTTCCTGTACTTGGGTGACTATTTCCTTTCCCATGTTAGGGAAGTTTTTCAGCTATTATCTCTTCAAATATTTTCTCAGGTCCTTTCTCTCGTCTCCTTCTGGGACCCTTATAATGCTAATGTTGGTGCATTTAATGTTGTCCCAGAAGTCTCTTAGACTTTTTTCATTTCTTTTCATACTTCTTTTTTATTCTGTTCTGTGACAGTGATTTCCACCACTTTATCTTCCACGTCACTTGTTCGCTCTTCTGCCTCAGTTATTCTGCTATTTATTCCTTGTAGTGTATTTTTCATTTCACTTATTGTATTGTTCATCTCTATTTGTTTGTTCTTTAGTTCTTTTAGGTCTTTGTTAAACATTTCTTGCATCTTCTTGATCCTTGCCTCCATTCTTTTTCCAGGATCCTGGATCATCTTCACTATCGTTATTCTGAATTCTTTTTTCTGGATGATTGCCTATCTCTAATTCACTTACTTGTTTTTCTTGGGTTTTATCTTGTTATTTCATCTGGGACATATTCCTCTGCCATTTCATTTTGTCTAACTTTCTGTCATTGTGGTTTCTATTCCGTAGGCTGCATGATTGTAGTCTTCTTGCTTCTGCTGTCTGCTCTCTGGTGGATGAGGCTATCTAAGAGGCTTGTGCAAGCTTCCTGATGGGAGGGACTGGTTTTGGGTAGATCTGCATCTTGTCCCTCTCATGGGCAGGGCCATGCTCAGTAAAAATTTAATCTGCTTATCTGATGGGTGGGGCTGTGTTCCCTCTCTTTTGGTTGTTTGGTCTGAGGCAACTCAGCACTTGCGCCTACAGACTGTTTGGTGGGGCTGATTGTGCTCTCTGCGAGTGCTCACACCAGAGTACTTCCCAGAACTGCTGCTGCCAGTGTCTTTGTCCCCGCAGTGAGGCACAGCCCCCCCCACCTCTGCAGGAGACCCTCCAATACTAGCAGGTAGGTCTAGCCCAGTCTCATGGGGTCACTGCTTTTTACCCCTGGGTCCTGGTGAACACAGGACTTTTTGTGCACTCTCCAAGTGTGGAGTTTCTGTTTCCCCCAGCTCTGTGGAAGTCCCACAGTCAAATCCCATTTGCCTTCCAAGCCAGATTCTCTGGGGACTCCTCTTCCCATTGCTGGACCCCCAGGCTGGGAAGCCTGACATGGGGCTCAGGACTTTCACTCCCATGGGAGACCTTCTGTGGTATAATTGTTTTCCGTTTTGTGAGTTGTCAACCGAGCGAGTATGGGATTTGATTTTATCGTGATTGCATCCCTTCTACCATCTCGTTGTGGCTTCTTCTTTGTCTTTGGATGTAGAGTATGTTTTTTGGTAGATTCCAGGCCCTATTCATTATCCATATATTGTTCATATGTCACCCTCCTTGGAAATCTTTCATTGATCACATTTTCTCCCTGCTTCCACCCGACTGTCCCTGCCTTTTTGATGTCATTGTATTTTGCATATCCTCAGATTTCAGTTTAGTGGAATTAATTACTCTATTTTGGTTTAGTATTGTTTTAAGGTACACAGTACAATTTTAAGTTGAGAACAAATGGCAACAACAATGGAAACAAAAGAAACTAGAAAAAAGTATGATTAACAATTTTAAGGTAGGAATTGTTATGTAACTAATTTGACATTTGATTTCCTGAATTACTGACACATTAACTCTTTTATGTTTCATTATATGTCAACTTTGTATTTATGGAATTTTTATATTTTTGGACATTAATGCTTTTCAGCTTTCTAATTTTTATTGAAACTTATTTTTTTCAGATATTTGTTTCCTAGGTAAACATTCCTAAAGAAGTTTGTTTTCTATGTTAAAATCTGTTTTTATTCTTCTTCCTTATTAAGAGAGAATTCTCTGGGGTTGTTTTGTATTTCTGCCCATCTTTGTTTATGACTGTCTTTTCAAGGATGATTGTATAGCACATAGCTTTGGAAGATAGAGATAGTGTCTCCTCTCAAGCAGAGGGCAGGCATGCTTACTCTGATTATGAAAGATTCAGGTTCCCTAAGCTCACAGGTTTTCTTCTGAAACAAAGCCCATTGCTTTGTACAAGTATCCATTTTGCTCCATCTGCCTTGCCTTCATTAGGATTGCGGACAAGGAGGACAGACGCAAGCATGATGACGCTCATGCTCTGAATTATTGTATGAGGAATAAGGTCCTTTGTTTCTGTCTCAGGAATCTCATGTCTTTTGCCAGCATCAGAGAAACTGTGGCAGGTTAACTTGTTAGCTTGAGGTAGATAAAAATCTCAGACTCTTCATAGTTCTTACATCTATATATCCTTAACTTGTAGACCTTTTTTAAAAAATATTTTTTGCTCCCAGAGGCCCCAGAATTACATATGATAGCCTCCCCAAAATAGCACTCTGGTTTCTGTCAATTTAATTTGTTTTCTGTTAAATTCACCAGTTTATTATTGAGATGCAAACATAAGAACAAGTTTAACATGTCCATACACACTCTAAAACATCTTCATTTTTCTAGATTGCTAGATTTTCTAAATTGCTAGATTTAATTTTGAGTATTCTTTTTCTGTCATTAACCTTTGACATATGTTTTTTAACTTTTATAGTGTGATATCTGTCTATCATGTGGTAGAAAACACATAATGTTAAATTTACCATCTTAACCATGTTTAAGTGTTGATATAAGTATATTTTAAATGCATAATGAATGTTAGTAGTTTTTAGAATACTTGTATATTTTTAAAATGTACTATGAGTTCATTATTCTGAGTAACATTATATTTAGATAAAACAAATTATTAAAATTATGTTTCAAGAAAAAATTTTAAAAAGCCCTCATAATAAAGACTATAAATAGTCTTTATTCTCTATTGCAGATATTGAGACAGTATAGCACAGTGATTATGAGTATGATCTCTGGTGGCAGAGTTTGTGAGAATATTTTCTTGCTTTGCACTGACCTTGTGAAATTTATTTGAACTCTTTATGCCTTAGTAATATGGAGATCATAATAGAACATACCTCAAAACATTATTATGAATACTAAATGAATCAGTACATGTAAAATAATTTAAATAGCTTCTGGCACATGGTAAGGACTCAGTAAGTCTTGTTATTATTATTGACAATTGAAAACTACCCATAGGTATAACTCAGACACTAGTAGTTTATATAAAATTTGAGAAACTATAATCAAGAGTGAAAGATATACCCTAAAAACATATGAGTTTTAAAAATCCAGTCTGATAAACTTTGTGTTTAACAGTAGTATTAATCCATTTATAGTTAATGTGATTACTGATATATTTGTGCCTATATGAACCGTATTATTTCATATATTCTATCAGCCCACTTGTTTTAGCATTTTTTCTTACCTCACCTTTTTTGAATTAATCAAATATTTTATATTTTTCCATTTCATCTACCTCTATTACATTTTTCTTATGCATTGTTTTACTATTCTTTTAGTAGTTACCATAAAAATTACAATATACATCCTTTACTTTTTGCAGTCCAATTAAAAGGATTACTTTTACCACTTTCCCAATAATGCTAACTTAGAACATTTTAGCTCTGTTTTGCTATCTCCTATTTTTGTTTAATTATTGTCATATATTTTAAGTTTCCTTATATTTAAACTCTTTGAATATTATTGTTTTGTATAGTCAATATTTCTTCACACATTTAACCTTTCTGTTGTGCTTCATTTCTTTCTGCATTTCCATATGGAATCATTTTTCCTCTGCCTGAAAAACTCCCTATGTCATTTTTTATTTTGGGGACAAAGATTTCTATGTTGGTAGTTATTTTCTTTCAGCACTTTAAACATGTTATTCCATTGGTTTAGGCCTTATGTGATTTCTATTGAGAAGTAAGTTGTCATACTTATTGTTTCTCTTTTGAAAGCAATTATTATTATTTGGTCTTTGTATTTTATGTGTCAAGAGTGTGGTTTTCTTTTTTTTATTAATTTTTATTCATTCAACATTGCTTTACAATGTTGTGTTAGTTTCTGCTTTACAGCAAAGTGAATCAGCTATACGTATACATATATCCCCTCTTTTTTCGATTTCCTTCCCATTTAGGTCATCATAGAGCATTGAGTAGAGTTCCCTGTGCTATACAGTATGTTCTCAGTTATCTATTTGATACATAGTAGTGTATATATGTCAATCCCAATCTCCCAATTCACCCCACCCCACCCCTTTCCCTGCTTGGTGTCCATATGTTTGTTCTCTACGTCTGTGTCTCTATTTCTGCTTTGCAGATAAGTTCATGTGTACCGTTTTTCTAGATTCCACATAAGTGATATTATACAATATTTATTTTTCTCTTTCTGACTTACTTCACTTGGTATGACAGTCTCTAGGTGCATCCATGTCCCTGCAAATGGCACAATTTTGTTCCTTTTTATGGCTGAGTAATATTCCATTGTATATATGTACCACAACTTCTTTATCCATTCCTCTGTTGATGGACATTTAGGTTGCTTCCATGTCCTGGCTATTGTAAATAGTGCTGCAATGAACATTGGGGTACATGTATATTTTCAAATTATGATTTTCTCTGGGTATATGCCCAGGAGTAGGATTGCTGGGTGATATGGTATGTTTACTTGATTGAGGTTTGCAGAGCCTTTGAATCTCTGGATTGATGTCTTTCATCAATTTTAAACAATTCTTGAGTATTATATGTTCATATATTTCTTCTGTTACATTCTGTCCTGCTTGTCTTTCTGGGATGCTAATAAATAAGTATGTTACACCTATGCCCCATACCCCCAGCATGTCTTATAAGCCCTCTGTATTATGTCTCCTTTTTCTCTTTGTGCTTCAGTTAGGTATTTTCTACAGAGCTATCTTTCAATTCACAAAATTTTTCTTTCAACTGTTTCAATTGTTATTAAATCATTCTATTGAGTTCTTAATTTCAGATACTCTGTTTTTCAGTTCTAGAGTGGCTATTTCATTATTTCTTATGATTTCACTTCTCAGGAGGAAGTCTCCATGATTTAAAGCATTTTTTTCAAAAATTTTTCCCCTATGTTTTCTTTTTTTTTACATTAAAAATTGATTATCTATATATTTCTCTGCAGAGAGAGTAGGACATAAGTTATACATGAGCAAAAGTTAGTAAGAGAAAACAATATAAAATATAGAAAATCAACAAAGCTAAAAGGTGGTTCTTGTAAATTTCTAGTACATTTTATAACTCCGTGGCATAACTGATCAAGAAACAATGAAAGAAGGTACAGACTTCTAATATCAAGAATAAAAAAAGTGTCGACATTACATATCATACAGATATTATCAACACAAAATAATACAAATGTATGATATTTATTTTGAACATTTGATGTAATGGAACAGAAAAATAGAAAAAACTAATTGTACAATATCTATAGTTAGTCTTCTCACATAGAAAATCTAGGATTAGATGACTTGCTATAAGAATTCTACCAACCAATTAAGGAAGAATTTTTGAATCTTAAAGGAATTGTTTGAATATTTCCTTTGAATATTTGAGCAGGAATATTTCCCAACTCAGTTTATGATGCTAGCAAAATTCTAATTCCCAAATCTGACAAATATATTTGAATAAATGGAAAAAAATCCTGTTCCATCTCTTTTACAAGCATAGATACAAAATCCTAAACAAAATATTGCCAACATTAATCAGTGGTTTGTGGAAAGGGAAAAATCACTATCAGTTTGTATTTATTGCAAGAACACATGGTCAGTTTAACGTTTAAATATATGACAAAAAAATTTATTAATATTTGGTTCTTCCTCCCAATGTTGGGACATGCTTATTCATCCCGTCTTTTAAAATAGTTGTCGTAAATTTACATTCCCATATTTCATTATGAATTTCACAATCAAAATACATTTGCTTATCTTGTTAAAAATCTCAGTCATATAACTGTCCTGATCAATTCTTTCTTGAAAACTATTTCAATTGCAACAAATAAAGGAAAAAAACTGTTAATTTTTCTTCTCATTTATATATTTTGAGTAATATAAAACCAACAATCCACTCACAGTTTTAGTGGGCATAAACTCCCAGCCAGAGGTTACATTTCCCAAAAGTCTTTGAAGCTGCATGTGGCAATTTGACTAACTTTGGGCTATTCAAAGATGAGTAGAAGTGATGTGTGCAACATTCTGCTCACACTATTTTAAAAATAAATTTGATTTCCCTTCACTTTTTCTTTTGCCCTTCTTACAGGCTAGAGCAATGATTGATATGGCCATAGTGTCAAAGCTGACCATGTTGATGAGGACAATACCAAGGGTAGGGAGAGGGAGTAGGAAAGAAACAAGATAGAATAAACCTAGTTTCTTTCACGGCATTTTAGATCTGAGCAGGCTGCTCACCCTATGTTTTCTTGAACAAATTAATCATAGTTATTTTAAAGTTCTCTCTGCCAACTCCAGTATCTGTATCACCTATGGGTCTGTTGTTATTTTATGTGATTTTTTCTCTTGATATTTGATCATGCAGGTCTGTCTTTTGGCATGTCCCATAATTTTTAATAGGGTGCTAGATATTGTATATAATACAGAGACTTTAATAGTGTTATCTTCTGCTAGAGAGATTTCATACTTTTTTCTGCAAAGCAGGTAGAAGTCAAAGGAGATCACCTTAATTTAATCATGGCTGTGGCTATTACAGTTTTTCTAGGGCTTAGTTTACCTCTTTTTTGTTCATTTTTATAAAGTATTGTTCTCTGGGGATTTCAACTGTGAGCCTGACATGTTTAACCATCCCCACCCCCGTGTTCTGAACTGTAATCTTTAATGACTCTGTGTCTCAGAGTTTTAACTTAGAGTTTTAGGGTCACCTTGCTCCCCACCCCTTTGCAAACATCTTGATAGGGAAACAGACCATGTATTTTGAGGCTCCTCAAATCTGCAGTTTTGTTATGTGGCCCAACAAGACCACAACAAGCTTATTTTCCAGCTCCTTAATGGCAGCCTTCTGCCAGGTCTAAACCCAGATTCTTTGTCTGTTGCCTGTTTATCGGCAAATGTCCCAGGAAAAAAGCATCTGCAGATTGATCGCTAAACTTTCAGAGGTTCTATCCTCTTCAGAATCTTAGCCCCCCCCTTGTCTGTACTGGCAGTTCATAGAGTTGGAAGCATTCATAGCCCTATGAAGACTTTATAGAATTTTGTTGTATTTTATCTGGATTTATAACAAATCATATTTATAACAAAGAAAAAATATGGATTTCATTTTGTTATATTTTATATGGATTTATTTGGTTAAAATGTGGTCTTATGCAAACTACTCATTCCCTCTAAAGCCAAAGTCATTTCTTGAGCTTGTTAATTTCTACTACTAAACAGTAAAAATTGTAAAACGCTTTTGAACTTATTTCATAATTTCTAATACCATATACATGATAATAATAAAATTATTATGCAAGTAAATTATTTTTCAGCTTCAATAAATTTAAAAATCACATGAAGTAATAATGATGGCTCAGATGCTCTATATTTGAAGGATTTCACATTTCTACATGATGTGAAACCGTGATTTTTCTGTTTGTGAAAGTGATAGAATCTACCTATTTTCTTTTGAGTGGCTATGTAGCAATAAAACATGAGGAAAAGAGAAGTACCAGCTTCAGCATTTAGGGTAGTGAAGCATATAGTTTCAAAGATACAGTATGTGAGAGATGAATTTTTTAGTAGATCAATGTTCCTGAAAAAAAAGAAGAAAGAAAGAAATACCTAGCTATTCTTCTAGGTGTTAAATCCTGAAGTATTAAATATGAATATCAAATTCTGAAATAAAAACAGTGAAGTGTATAAAAATGGGAAAATAAATCCTCATCCTTTTTGTATATACAAAGAATGTTACTGCTGGTTATATGGTTTAAATTATTAAATGAATACAAATGGCTAAATTGTATAATAAATCAGAAGGAGTATAATAGCACAAGGATTAACTAATTGCTAATTAAATTTTTAGATTATCAGCTTCCTCTAGCCTATTAATTTGCATCTTCACTGCATATAAGGAATTATGTTTAAGAGAGTGTGGATCATTTTGCTTAGAAAATTTATTAATCCAGGATTGCCACATAATCAATTTAAATAGTTATTGTTAATATATTTCTATTTCATGTATTAATAATTAGTTGTTAACAAATAATACTGTATAATTGACCAAATATCTTATATATTTTTGATATTACAACCTGTTAGTTATGAATCAGGACAAGAATTGTTTCTGAATTTGACATTAGAGTATAGCTAATAACTTGCCCCTAATATGTTTAAATAATGTATGCAGATCCATCTTACTTTCGTAGAGGTTCATGTAATCAACCCTTTTCCCATTTTAATATCTCATTGATTTAACGTCTTTTACTATATTCCATTTAAAAGTTTTTTAAAATAAATACATGTATATCTCTATTTAGTGACAGAGCCATATTAATGAGCTTATTGTACATTTATTAATCATGACCTTTGTATTGATAAAAATAAAATAAGTGATATACTTCTTTCAAAATTTTTTTTTTTAATTCACAGGCCTGTGAAATTTCTGATGAACTACCTAACTTGACTAATCGATATGCTGCTTTCTCGTCAAGAACAGAAAGAACTACTAAAGTATCAGATATGGTAAGAAGGCTTTTCTATGACCACATGTATTTGTAATCTAGGAATCATGGAGGAGACTGAATAAAATAAGCATTATATTAGGACCTGAGAGAGGTACCTGGTAGCCTGCTGTAATATCTTCAGCTAGTATGCTACTTCCATATTTTTAAAGTTCAATGAAATTCTTGAAGCTAAGCAGAAGTCTAGCATTTCTCTGTGAGAAAAATATTATGTGGAACATCTCCTTAAGGGTCAGAGAGCATTCATTAGGCCATATAGACAAACTCAACTTGTGTTGTATATGAAGTGGAAGGTTTGTTTACTTTAGGTGCAACTCAGTTTCCTCATAAGTGCAAATATTTTCCCTTTTCAGTTTGAATCTATCTTGAGACTTAAGACTTTTCAGTGACATTTTTTATCCCTGTTAATCTGTATTTTAAATTGTGTTGATAAGAATTTTGCTACCTCAATTTCCATTTTTTATAAATAACTAATATTGAATAAATTGAAATAAGTAAAGCATGTGAAATTTAAAACTGTATACTTAACTATTTCATTCAGATTAAACTTATTAACAGATCAAAGTGAAATTTAAAGATAAAAGGTTAGACTTATGTGTACAGGTATTGTTAAAATAAATTTTTATAGAAATTGGACTGTTATTATAAGATATTGTTAGTAACAAATGACCAAAACAGGATCATTAACCAGGTCGTAAAATGTAGCCAGTCAACCGAGAAGCAGAATTGCTGAACTAAAATTCTACTAGGTACACAATGCCAAGAGTTCATTTACAGTGTTTTCAATGGTGAAGTAAATGGTTCAAGATTAGGAAGAACTCATGTAAATGAAGTACAAATGCAGTGCTAGTTAAGTTAATACAGCTGTGAATGTCTAGGAACTCATAGGAATTAGATTAATTTGATGAGAGTCATTAAGGAAGGGACTTATTTTTTTTCTGAGACATTAATTGACTGAATCTGAGAGATGGAGTCAAAATTAGCATCAGGTTCTATGAGACTTTTTGTGGCTATAAGTTCAAAAGATAGTTTAGAATCATCTAGCAGTGTCTTGACATTTAAGAGATTTTCATAATTGTTAAATAAATTTGTTGTTTTAGTAGATTATTTATTAATCTTGAGGAATTTTAGGGTTGTGTTGTGTTTCTCAAGTGAATCATTGTTATATACACCTTTGGATCCATGGTGAAGTATGTCATAAGTAATTTATTACTAATATAACGCTTTACTTCTCTTGTAATATAGTAGCTACTAGGAAAAAACAATGCAAATTTCTGAAGGTACCCATAGGAATGCACATGTATAAGTTACACTTTATGTTTGTAGTGAAAAAAGATGATAGAGATCTGTTCTAAAGGAAGATGAGTTGCCTACCGATTGTTTTTACCTAACTTACATTTTCCTCTTTTATCTTTGTCTCTCACTGCATCTGGAAATTCCTTTTTATTATTTATTTATTTATTATAATTTTTATTGGGGTATAGTTGATTTACAATGTTGTGTTAGTTTCAGGTGTACAGCAAAGTGAGTCTGTTATACATATAGGTATATCCACTCTTTTTTAGATTCTTTTCCCATATAGGCCATTACAGATTATTGAGTAGAGTTCCCTGTGCTATACAGTAGGTTCTTATTAGTTATCTATTTTACATTTAGTAGTGTATATGTGTCAATCCCAATCTTCCAATTTGTCCCTCCCGCCCTACATACCCTCTGGTAACCATAAGTTTATTTTTTACATCTGTAACTCTATTTCTGCTTTGTAGATAAGTTCGTTTGTAGCCTTTTTTTAGATTCCACATATAAGCAATATCATATGATATTTGTCTTTCTCTGTCTGACTTCACTTAGTATGATAATCTCTAGGTCAATCCATGTTGCTGCAAATGGCATTATTTCACTCTTTTATTGGCTGAGTAATATTCCATTGTATATATGTACCACATCTTCTTTATCCATTCTTCTGTTGATGGACACGTCTTGGCTTCCACGTCTTGGCTATTGTGAATAGAGCTGCAGTAAACATTGGGGTGCATGTATCTTTTTGGATTATGGCTTTCTCTGGATGTATGCCCAGTAGTGGAATTCCTGGATCATATGGTAGCTCTATGTTTAGTTGTTTAAGGAACCTCCATACTGTTCTCCATAGTGGCTGTAGCAGTTTACATTCCCACCGAAAGTGTAGGAGGGTTCCCTTTTCTCCACACCCTCTCCAGCATTTATTGTTTGTAGATTTTTTGATAGCATTGTCCTTTTTTCCCCTCAAGAAACACTTGCATTTAAAAGGATTGGTTGGTACTCAGCTTACCCAAGAAGCAAAATAGTTTAGTCACATAGAACTCTTTGGTTTTTGAATCCCTTCCATAAATGAGAATACCCTTCAAACATGTGGGTGTATGATCTGTATCTAGTGAAAAATTCAAATTATTGATCTCAAACTTTTAAAATAATGGAATTAATTTTATAATTTTCACATCAAATAAAAATATTAGAAAATTTACCTCCTATATATTTACATTTTATATATATGGACATGGTGCAATCTTGAAGGAGGGCATATAGTTTAATTTTCAACATGTTACATAAAAGTTTTACATAAAAATATTTAAAAATCCAGACTTCTGTTTCATGTGAAAGACAGAGCATATATATACATCTCCCTTCTTTTTACAAGGTCCCAATGAAATAACTTTTTTAAAAACTATGATATAAGGATTAGTTGAATATAAAAAGACAAAGAGATTGAAAATATTAATGGAGGCTAGACACAAGCCAAACATCTGATTATTAGGCATTCCAGGAGCAGAATGCTAGGATGGTAGTTTGCAGTATTTGATGTAAAAAACAGTAAGTTATCTTGAACAGAAAAAAACACGTGTCTTCAATTAGAAGAGCTCAACAAAATACCATAGAGGACAAATTTTCAAAGATATGTATTCTTCTCACATTCTTTTGCGTTTTCAGAAGACTAGAAATAAAGAAAATACCCTTGAAGCTTCCACAGAGAAAAGTAACTGGGTCACCTACAATGGGATGAGAAACATACTGATATCAACACTTTCTCAGCAGCATTAGAGACATTTCAGAACTAGGAAATGGTAGGATAATATTTTCTAAAATTTCTAAGAGGAAATAATTTTGGGTAAAGAATTCTGCCTCTACCCAAAATTTCAATTAAATGAATCAAGAAAATAATTTTCTGACATGCAAGAGCTTGGAAAGTTTAGTATCTTCACAACCCCATATGTGAAGATGCTCTAGCAAAAAAAAAAAAAAAAAAAAAGGAAATAAGAAAAAGGTGACATAAACATATAAACATAGAGAATAGAAACTCAGCATTTCTGGATGAAGTAGAGAAAAGTGGAAACAAATTAATAAAGAAGGCATTTTTAGTTCATGCTTGGGACATTCTTCAAGAGTCAGGGGTTTTGTGACCACAGAATTTTATTTACTCCTCTATGTGTTTCACTGCACTAGTTGGTTCAGTGGGGAATAATCATGATATTCTAAATGCTGTTTTAATATTGTTGATTTGAAATCAATCTATACACATTGCAGAAGATTTAATTATAGTACAACAATATAAATATTAGAAATCTTAATATCATTAATAAAATCAGGAGGTGAAAGGTAGGAGGCAGTGAAATATGGCAATTCTCTTATTTCATAGTGCAGAGTTAACAGATATTGTCAAAAATTGACAAATTACAGTATAAGTCCTTATATTAAATTTGTAATGGTAAATACAAAAAAACCCCACACACCTCAAACTGAAAAAACTCAATTACTATTAAAATAAATTATTTCTGGGACTGGAACCAGGGAGAGGTTAAGGAGGACAATTTTACCATTTATTTTAGACACTTGCATATGATTTGATTTTTATTCATGATGTGAAGATATTATTTTAAAATAAAAGTAAAAATAATACTCTTGAGTTTATGAGGAGCATGCATTTGGAATGACATTATGACATACTGGTGCCTGTACTGACTCATTCTCTGCAAACAACCAAAATTCTAGGTAAAATAGAAACAAAACATATTCACAAATGCTTCCAAGATTTAGAAAGAGAGGAGTACACAGGCTAAGTTAAGGAGGGACCCAGAGTGGCAAGTAGAGCACTGAAGCCAGCTGTCACCCTGAGGACATTTGCCAAACTAGGTGACCTTGAGTTTTAATTTGTATAGCCTCAGAGACCTCCAGAGAATGAAAGAGAGCCTAAGACTCTCTCACAGTGATTAGTCTCAAAAAGATTCTTAATACAGTTAAGGCTCCAGAGGGCAACCTAGGCACGTTAGGAGTGAAATGCAAATAAATCTCCCCTTCTTACACACCAAAGGACTTTAAGGAAGATTGTTAGTGTTGAACTTTTTGGTGTTGAATGTGTGTTAGGGGAATCACCCCTGAGATCCTGTTACATTTCACCTTCATTTAATGGTTACAGATATTAATGAAATGAATTTTATTAATAAAAATAAGAGCTAATGCTTATAATGTGCTTGTTCTATGCCAGGGACCATTTCAAATGTGTATTAACTCACCTGAGTACTATAATAATGGCCATCTTTAAAAATGTGGAAACTGAGTTTAAAGTCTAAATGACAGTCAGAATTCACACCGAGGCAGTCCATCAATAGAATCCACTCTTTTTTTTTTTTAGAATCCACTCTTTTAAGGGTCTTTCTGTGTTACTCCCCTTTGGGCTGAAGAATTAGGCTTAACTAAAATAAATATGACAATAAAATAAATATGACAATATAGTAAATGATTTTTGTGATTTAAAACAAAAGAGATATGACTGTAAAGATCTCAGACATTATTATAAGGGATAGAACTTTTTTTTTTGAAATGCAATTTCTGTTTAGCAGAAACTGATGAGGATTCAGCGTCATGAAACAGTAGTGAAGTTAATAACTTTCCTCTAGTCATTCAGACCAAAAATTAACTAATGACTATTTAGTGGAAAAATCACTGGAAGAATTTGATGTACTTTCTTATATTGAGGCATGGCTCAGAAAGGGGCCTCATTTGATTAGTGACAATTGGTCTCAAAAAATATAACAAAAAATTATACTAATATTTTATAAAAATTAATAAATGACTTGAAATATATTAGAATTATTTGCTGAACAGTTGCACTACAAATTTTATCACTTGATATAGAGTTTTATAATACTTAGAGTTGAGAATGAAGGGAATTTTAAAAATAAATTTTGATTTATATATTTATTTATCTATTAGTTTATATTCATTTGATTTGTTAAATATTTTGAATATCATCCCTGAATAAAGTTTAAAAGCAAAAGCTTTGGCATCAGAGAAATGCTTTTCTAGTCTCTAAACCTGTTTCCTCAACTATTAAATAGTGATAATAAATTAAGTAGGCATAACCTGATAGGGTCATAGAAGAACTAAGTATATTATTGCTTGCAACACTTATTTCATTGTGTTACCCACAGTAAGCTGTAAGTAAGTTAGCTATAAAAATTGTGAATGGCAGGGTTACGGCTCAGAGCTAAGTAAATCCCACTTCAAAGCCTATGATCTCTTTTCAATATTTCATAATGTGAATAAGGAGCCTCTATTAAAATATGGTAATGTCTTTTGCTTTTTACACTTCTTTGTAAGTGACATTCACCTTCCTCAACCAGAGGACCCTCTGTTTTGCATGGTGTTGCTATGTCAGGAATGCAAAGAAGCAGAAAGAATAAATGTTCAGTTTTTTACTTTGGAAACATTTCTTGAAGTTCTTTTCAGAGGCAATAGTTGTGGGGGCCATGGCTTTATAATGAAGCTTTGAAAATAATGGAAAGTGTTGTCTAATTTTCACTTTCCTTTAAATATTCCAGAACTAGAGTTTGGCTAAGAGGCCCAACTTTTATATAAAGTAGCTATTTATGGATAATAAACAAACTCAAAATCTTAGTAGCATATAATAAAAAGCATTTATTACTGATAAGTTTGCAGGTCTGCTAGAGAAGCTTACTTCAGGCTGCAGGTTTGCTGGGGAAGCTCTGATTCATGATGCCATTTGACTGGGGTGGCTCTTGGGACCAGTGGGGTAGCTGGAGTATGTTCTTTTCATGGTGATGGCAGAACTATAAGAATATTACTGTAAGAAAGAGAATAGGGAAATTGCAGGATAAGGGAATTTTCCTGCTACAGTGAACGAGAAAGCCCTTCCTAGATTGGAAGACTAGAAAAGGATAGAGAAAGGTAGCAAAGCAAGGCATTTGAGATTTGAGCACAAGGCCAGCTTCATGCTCTCCCACATTGTGGGTGAACTCTGGTAAGACTGGGGGTTGGGTAGTAGTGGTGGAATACATGGAGACTCAGGTTAAGAAATCCCAGAATTACTGAAGTATGAATTCCACTTCATCTCTGAAAGCCTGGGAGGGTGCCTCCTTTCATACTGGGTAGCTGCTGCAGACAGAAAAGTTATAATGGTATATTTAGGCAAAGAGGGCCTATTATCAGTCAGGGTCTAGTCAGGAGACAGAACCACACTAGTTATTTTGAAATAAAGTAATACAAGGAACTGTGGATATTGGAGAACTCCAAAAGGCTAAGGGGGAACACTAAGGTATCATGCAAGTAGTAACAAGCAATGCCACCATCCTTAGGCCTGGGAAACAAAGGGAGTAGATTGGAATTATTAAAACTTGAAAGCTTGGAGATACCTTTTGTTAATGTGATTCAAGTTTCTGAAGAGGAGCACAGCTCGGCTGGTGCTAGTGTCTCAGGAGCTCAAAAGAAAGGTCCCCTGGGCCTGGGGCACAGACCTTTGGGATCCTGGAGATAGTAAAAAAAAAAAAAAAAAAAAAAAAATACGTATATTAGAAATGGATTTCAACTGAAATCCTTAAGAGTCAAAATTATTCTGACTAAAACCTATATTCTGTTACCCTCAGTCTTTCTTTCCTTACAGTATCTCACTGGAACAGCTATGAAAATTTCTTAGATTTTTACATAGTTTTAAATGTTTATTTTATTGGCTGTTAGTTTACTTGTTGGTATCTTATCATTCACCTAACCACTGGTGGAAGAGAGAACATTAAAGTGAATTTTCTTACTGCAAGTAAGGGATTTTAGGCAAATGATTTCTGACACACTGAAGAGTTAGTCGGTCACAGTGCACTTACATACTTCCTGTTCTTCCATTACATTTTAAAGTCTATAAATTTTTCACTTAATTGTCTAACTTCATTAGTTCAGAAAATGGCTTTGATATGCAAACAGCAAGCACAAGTGCTGCTGGATGCCATCTTCATCAAAGCACAGAAAGAACAGTGAAGGCAACTGCTAAGCAAAATACACTATGAGAAACCAGATTCTAGTAGCCTGCTTTTTGATTGTGTACAATTGCCTGTCAGTACTTACACAGATTGTGAGAAGGATGCAGTTCTGCAGTTTTATATTAGTTATTTTTAATTGCCCTACATAAATATCAGAAGTAAATAATAACTTCATGAAGAAATTATGTTTTTTAAATTTATTTATTTATTTAGTTTTGGCTGCGTTGGGTCTTCGTTGCTGTGCGCGGGCTTTCTTTTTATTTGCGGCAAGCAGAGGCTACTCTTCTTTGCGGTGCACAGGCCTCTCATTACGGTGGCTTCTCTTGTTGCGGAGCATGGGCTCTAGGTGCACGGGCTTCAGTAGTTGTGGCTCCTGGGCTCAGTAGTTCTGGCTCGTGGGCTCTAGAGAGCAGGCTCAGTAGTTGTGGCGCAGGAGCTTAGTTGCTCCATGTCATGTGGGATCTTCCTGGACCAGGGCTCGAACCTGTTTCCCCTACATGGCAGGTGGATGAAGAAATGATTTTATCTTTACTCTTTGATAAAAAATTTTGCACTTTACTGTGTCTTGAGGATGAAATCTGTCCTAACTTTGAAGATACCATGTTCATTTAAAGTGATCAACAGCAAAATGGCTCGTATTCTACATACCTCTGAGACAAGCTATTTGAGGCATTCATCGCAATCTGATTCCTACATTTTATATCAACCAGTCATTGTTTTATAGCTTATGTGAGAATTGAAAGACAGAAAACATGTTAAAAGTGATATGGAGATGACTAGTCAAGACCTTAACTCCATCATTTAAATCCTTGATACCAGCATGACTATATATTCGATCCTACACATGGTGTAGTGATGGCATTAATACCATTGAAACCTCTATATAATAAATCCATGACTAATGAAACATGACATTTAGAAATTGACTTCAAGTGTCTGTCTTACTTAGGATGCATGTATTCATGAGTTATAAACCTTGTTTCAGTATATTTAATGTTTAAGAATTCACTTGTTCTTAAGTGTGTTGTAGATTCATCCCTGCTTCTTAACTTGAGCATATTCCCTTCTCCCTGAAGACTTCCTCTTCCCAGCGCGCAAAAAATGCCAGAACATCGAGA
This sequence comes from Grampus griseus, assembly GCF_964374135.1. Taxonomy (NCBI): domain Eukaryota; kingdom Metazoa; phylum Chordata; class Mammalia; order Artiodactyla; family Delphinidae; genus Grampus; species Grampus griseus. Next base: position 15,979,919 of record NC_138997.1, on the reverse strand, counting down.
AAAGAACAGTATTGTACTTTAGCTCAAGTGGCTAATTTGCATTTCTTATAAACTCTATAGCTAGTAATGTCAACTTCTTACCTCCCTCATATATGATCAGTTCTTAAGAGACATACCTTCTTAGCCACCAAGGTCATTTTTGCTGTAGGAGTATTTGACTCTGGGGCTCCCCTAGTGTTCCAGTTACATTGTAACAGACCCTGAACTAGAAATCGGAATCCTGATTCTCTTCTCAGGTTTTTATTGCTGCTTCCTAGTGAAATAGATCTTGTTATTTTTGCTGATGTACGATGATAATCTTCTTACATCTGTGCTATTTCCTATTTGTTTGGACATACTTTCAGTATCTTTACCAGTTCTTTTGCCATCTCTGCTTTTTTTTTCTCTCCTCTTCTCTTTTTAAGTGTACCTGTAGAAATAGAAGCTCTCGATGAATCTGATGCCATTGATATAAAATGCAAAAGATCTTTTATGAAATCGTTTTATTCAAATGCTGCTATGTCCCAGTCCAAAATTTTTCTGTTTTCTTACTTTTTACCATATTAAGAGAATACAGGAGTCTCTGAAGAAAGTAAGTACATCCCTAATTCTCATCTATATAAAATGCAAACTTTTTAAAAATATTAAATATAATAATTGAAAGGAAAAATGAGATTTTATGAATTCTACTAATTGTTTTATCTTCTCTTAAAAAACTTACAAGACTTTTTTTAAAGAAATACTTTAAAACTTCCATACAGTAAGATACCCTTAACTTTTAAATGTATGTAATGATTAGTGTGGAAAAGATCTTCAAAGAAAAGTAAAGCAGTTCCCTACACAGTGGAAAACAAAGGAAGCAGCATGTAACAATGATAAATATCTCTGAGGACTTTCTAATTACCTCCTAATATGGTGTTTATATTTAGAAAATTAATTTACCCATTTTTATGGTCCCACATCCAATTCTAGAAGTATGCTTTTAAGACATCATTGCTTAATTATAAAAGAAGCTTTGGGACTTCCCTCGTGGCGCAGTGGTTGGGGGTCCGCCTGCCAGTGCAGGGGACACAGGTTCGATACCTGGTCTGGGAAGATCCCACATGCCACGGAGCAACTAAGCCCGTGCGCCGCAACTACTGAGCGTGCATGCCACGACTACTGAAGCCTGTGCTCCTAGAGCCTGTGCTCTGCAACAAGAGAAGCCGCCACAGTGAGAAGCCCGTGCACCACAATGAAGAGTAGCCCCTGCTCGCTGCAACAACAGAAAGCCCGCACGCAGCAATGAAAACCCAATGCAGCCAAAAATCAATCAATAAATAAATTTATAAAAGAAGCTTTAACAGAGTAGATTTTTAAAATCTGAATTTGCACATTTAAGCATTTCCCTAGGGTTTAAGACCTTTCCTATACCTTTGATTTGCTCTATACAAAGAAAAAAAGATCACATATTAAACACTTGCCAACAATTTCCTAATGTGCATTGTAAATTCATGATTACATCTGTTTCTTCATATGAGTCTCATAGTGCACACTTAGGGGGCTTTTCTTCTACTTGTATTCAACTGATTTAATTAGGCAAGTCCCACTAACGTGCTAATTGGAAGACAGACTTTTTCCCATTCGCCTGAGATTAGATTGCATTCACGGAATCATAATTATTTTGATGGCTTACCACAGTGAAATAGATGAACTGTGTATCAGCTAAATTTTTAATGAAGTTAACTTTTTACTTTCATTCTTATGTAATTTCTTTCTTTATCTTCTGTATAAGGTTGTTTCTCAAAGTGTCTTTTATTTATTTTTTTCAGTTGTCATTCTCTTTCTAATATGTCACATCTCAAATACTTTAATAAAATTTTGTTGTATACTTACAAGACTGAAATTAAAGAAAGACAAAACAGTTTTGATCTGAAGACTTAATGCTAGGAAACAGAAGTAAGACAAATTATATATTAGAGCCCAATTGTGGTATAAAACATTTTATCTTATAAGTTCTTAGTATTTTACACATATTATAATTTCTGTCCATTTGTCTCCTTTATTAGCTCATCTAAGTTCATGATTAACACTATTATGACCTTGATGTGTTCCAATCACTGTGATAGTATTTGGGATATAAAGATAACTATGACCTTTCCTCCGGAAGAACTTCATCCAAAAGTAGAATTATGCCTTTAAAAAGAAATTCTGAGGAATATAATTTGTATTTTTTATATTATCTGGGAAAATTCCTTTTTCCATTTATATATATATTCTACCTATACTTTAATGTCATGATGAATTCCCAATTTTTTTTCATTTTTTCTTTAAAAGTCATTAGGTTCTGATCTTTTTTTTCTTAGCTAAGCATTTTAGAGGTTTCTGACCTTCAGAGAAAAATATATACCAAGATCGACGTAGTTGCAATATAAGTAAGTTTGTAAGGAGATAACCATGTACAGCCACTTTGGAAAGCAGTTTGGCATTTCCTGCAAAAGTCCAAAAGTTTAAAATTCACTTGCCATTGACTCAGACATTCTACTCCTAGGTATTTATTCAAGAGAAATGGGAGGTATGTATGTGAATGTTTATGGCAGTGTTATTAACCAAAACCAGTATTATTAACCCCAAACTGGAAAAAGCCCAAATGTTCATCAGCTAGTGAATAATAAGCAGACTAAGATAGCCATAAAATGTAATACTACTCAGAAATTTAAATGAATGAAATACAGATATACACAAGAACATGATGAATCTTAAAATCATACTGTGTGAAGGAAGCTAGAAAAAAAATTTTTTACAATATATGATTCTATTTATACAAAATTCTAGAAGTGGAAAGTAACATATAGTCACAGAGACTATATCAGTGTTTACATGTGAATGTGAGTAGAAGGTAGGGTGGATAGAAGGTACGGTAACAAAGGAACACAAGAAAGTTTTGGGGGATGGAAAAATGTTTATTATCATGATTGTTGTGATTATTTCATGCAGATGACATGCCAAAACTTGTCAAATTGTACAGTTTAAATATGTAAAGTTTACTGTATATCAAGTATACAGTAGCAAAGTTACAAAAAATTACTTAGGGAGATAAGACAAATTGATCTGTGTTATAAAAATAAAGAGAAAAACACATTAATTACAAACAAATATAAGTCATTAAGATGATCATTGCATGATTGGTAACCCCAGGGACTAATGGGTTTCATAAAGTGTTTCCAGTGGAGTTTTAAATAACTAATTTTCATTTCACGTGTTCACAGTTTTAAAATGACTCCTTTATTTTGATTGATGAGAGGATAGAGTTTACTTTTGATATTTGCTTTTACTTTATGAAGTAAATTTCTTCATTGCAAAAGAGGTTGACTGTTTTTTTTTAACATCTTTATTGGAGTATAATTGCTTTACAATGGTGTGTTAGTTTCTGCTTTATAACAAAGTGAATCAGTTATACATATGTTCCCATATCTCTTCCCTCTTGCATCTCCCTCCCTCCCACCCTCCCTATCCCACCCCTCTAGGTGGTCACAAAGCACCGAGCTGATCTCCCTGTGCTATGCAGCTGCTTCCCACTAGCTATCTGTTTTACGTTTGGTAGTGTATATATGTCCATGCCACTCTCTCACTTTGTCACAGCTTACCCTTCCCCCTCCCATATCCTCAAGTCCATTCTCTAGTAGGTCTATGTCTTTATTCCCATCTTTCCGCTAGGTTCTTCATGACCTTTTTTTTTTCTTAGATTCCATATATATGTGTTAGCATACGTTATTTGTTTTTCTCTTTCTGACTTACTTCACTCTGTATGACAGACTCTAGGTCCATCCACCTCACTACAAATAACTCGATTTCGTTTCTTTTTATGGCTGAGTAATATTCCATTGTATATATGTGCCACATCTTCTTTATCCATTCATCTGTTGATGGACACTTAGGCTGCCTCCATGTCCTGTCCATTGTAAATAGAGCCGCAATGAACATTTTGGTACAAGACTCTTTTGGAATTACGGTTTTCTCAGGGTATATGCCCAGTACTGGGATTGCTAGGTCATATGGTAGCTCTATTTTTGGTTTTTTAAGGAACCTCCATACTCTTCTCCATAGTGGCTGTATCAATTTACATTCCCACCAACAGTGCAAGAGGATTCCCTTTTCTCCACACTCTCTGCAGCATTTATTGTTTGTAGATGTTTTGATGATGGCCATTCTGACTGGTGTGAGATGATATCTCATTGTAGTTTTGATTTGAATTTCTCTTAGGATTAATGATGTTGAGCATCCTTTCATGTGTTTGTTGACAATCTGTATATCTTCTTTGGAGAAATGTTTATTTAGGCCTTTTGCCCATTTTTGGATTGGGTTGTTTGTTTTTTTGATATTGACCTGCATGAGCTGCTTGTAAATTTTGGAGATTAATCCTTTGTCAGTTGCTTCATTTGCAAATATTTTCTCCCATTCTGAGGGATCTTTTCATCTTGTTTATGGTTTCCTTTTCTGTGCAAAAGCTTTGATGTTTCATTAGGTCCCGTTTGTTTATTTTTGTTTTTATTTCCATTTCTCTAGGAGGTGGCTGAAAAAGGATTTGCTGTGATTTATGTCATAGAGTGTTCTTCGTATGTTTTCCTCTAAGAGTTTTATAGTGTCTGGCCTTACATTTAGGTCTTTAATCCATTTTGAGCTTATTTTTGTGTATGGTGTTAGGGAGTGTTCTAATTTCATTCTTTTACATGTAGCTGTCCAGTTTTCCCAGCACCACTTATCAAAGAGGCTGTATTTTCTCCACTGTATATTGTTGCCTCCTATATCAAAGATAAGATGACCATATGTGCGTGGGTTTATCTCTGGGCATTCTATCCTGTTCCATTGATCTATATTTGTGTTTTTGTGCCAGTACCATACTGTCTTGATTACTGTAGCTTTGTAGTATAGTCTGAAGTCAGGGAGCCTGATTCCTCCAGCTCCGCTTTTCTTTCTCCAGATTGCTTTGGCTATTCGGGGTCTTTTGCGTTTCCATACAAATTGTAAAATTTTTTGTTCTAGTTCTGTGAAAAATGCCAGTGGTAGTTTGATAGGGATTGCATTGAATCTGTAGGAGAAAAACCATATGATCATCTCAATAGATGCAGAAAAAGCTTTCGACAAAATTCAACACCTATTTATGATAAAAACCCTCCAGAAAGTAGGCATAGAGGGAACTTTCCTCAACGTAATAAAGGCCATATATGACAAACCCACAGCCAAGATTGTCCTCAGTGGTGAAAAACTGAAACCATTTCCACTAAGATCAGGAACAAGACAAGGTTGCCCACTCTCACCACTATTATTCAACATAGTTTTGGACGTTTTAGCCACAGCAATCAGAGAAGAAAAAAGAAATAAAAGGAATCCAAATTGGAAAAGAAGAAGTGAAGCTGTCACTGTTTGCAGATGACATGATACTATACATAGAGAATCCTAAAGATGCTAACAGGAAACTACTAGAGCTAATCAATGAATTTGGTTAAGTAGCAGGGTACAAAATTAATGCACGGAAATCTCTAGCTTTCCTGTACACTAATGGTGAAAAATCTGAAAGTGAAATTAAGGAAACACTCCCATTTACCATTGCAACAAAAAGAATAAAATATCTAGGAATAAATCTACCTAAGGAAACAAAAGACCTGTATGCAGGAAATTATAGGACACTGATGAAAGAAATTAAAGATGATACAAATAGATGGAGAGATATGCCATGTTCTTGGATTGGAAGAATCAACATTGTGAAAATGACTATACTACCCAAAGCAATCTACAAAGGTTGACTGTTTTAATGTTTAAGCTTCTCTTATTATCTACAATTCTGATTATCCATTGTTTTACTTCAATTATATAATTAGAGAAAAATAATGTAGGAAAAATACTTTTACTTTTTTTTTTCTATACTGTTTTCTTGGCATGCTCCAGTAATAGAAACTTTCAAAGACACTGGGAACTTAATAGAGTCCAGGGCTATTTCTAGATTCAAAGTTTCAATGCATGTAATAGAATTAATCTGTTAGTTACTAACTGGAATTTTAATTTTGCAAGAGATGAAAATATTTCTAATTCAAACATGTAAGAGTGTTTGAGTGGAATGTTGTCTCTGGGAAAATAAATTGGACATAAGGTTATAAGAATTTTGGTAATAGGGTATTTTTGAGCAGTTTGAAATGAAAAAAAAAGGCATAACATACTGTTCCTCTACATGGCATGATATTTTTGTAGTATTGTATAACATTACACCTAAAAAAGAGAAAGCATATGAGAGAATTTTTTCATGTTCACTAGTGCATTTTATTGCTCTAGTTTCCCTGATATTTAAAAAATATTATTATTAGTAATCCAAGTAAATTTTGAACACAATACTTTCAGACTAAGGGCAAAAAGAACTGTAAATAAATTATGAACTGTATTTAGCAGGTCTGATTTTCACAGTGGTGTAGGTTAGCAACTTTAAAACAACTTTCCTTGTGACCTAGGAGTAAGCGAATGGTCAAATATACTGAGAATAAGGAGAAGTGTGTTTTTCACTGTTAGAGAAAGGAGTTATAAATATGGAAAGGAGAAAGTCTAGAATATATAGATAGAGACATATGGATATAGATATAAACATAGAGGTATTTGTGTATGTATGTGTACATCTTTTTATCTTTTCTTTCCCCTTAGCTCTGTCTGCTAAAAGGGCCATTGTAGCAAGGAACACACTTTATTCTCAGATCTTGGTTTGTAAAAAATCATTCCTCACTTAAAGCTTCCAGAGATCCTTAGAGAAATGGCTGATTTCAGGGCAGGAGCAGGAATATCTTGCTGTGTTAAAAATCAATGCACACTAAAATAAATAAATGATTGGAACATGTTAGAAGGACGTAGGAGCCAGCTTGAAGGTGCTCCCACAGGCTAAATCAGGGATAATTTGAACATCAAAATAATTAATGATGATAATGAATTGTAATCCATAGAATAAAACAGGAATCCATTAGTCAGCATGTCTGAACTGTCTTGAACTGACTGTGGTATTTTAATGTTTCTTGTTATTAATGTGCTCCCATCTATTCTCACATCTCCTGTAGTTTTATAATTGTTTTAAAGTTGTATTTTTTGTAATTTTATTTTTATTTTTTTTAACATCTTTATTGGGGTATAATTGCTTTACAATGGTGTGTTAGTTTCTGCTTTATAACAAAGTGAATCAGTCATACATAAACATATGTTCCCATATGTCTTCCCTCTTGCGTCTCCCTCCCTCCCACCCTCCCTATCCCACCCCTCCAGGCTGTCACAAAGCACCGAGCCAATTGGATGAGGAAATTTTGACACAAGAATTTACCCATAGTCATATGGTTAGCAAAAATACAAGCCAGGGCTTGACCTCAGACAACACAGCTTCAGAGTCCATAATCTTTACTACTGGTGTACATTAAGGCCAGTGCTTAGTAAAGACTCAGTAAATTTTTGTTTGTAGGCTGTAAGATAGGGTAGCATTTATTTATTGATTGATTGATTTAACATCTTTATTGGAGTATAATTGCTTTACAATTGTGTGTTAGGGTAGCATTTAAAAACAGTATCACTGGGCTTCCCTGGTGGCGCAGTGGTTGAGAGTCCGCCTGCCGATGCGGGGAACGCGGGTTCGTGTCCCGGTCCGGGAGGATCCCACATGCCGTGGAGCGGCTGGGCCCGTGAGCCATGGCCGCTGAGCCTGTGCGTCGGGAGCCTGTGCTCCGCAACGGGAGAGGCCGCAACGGTGAGAGGCCCGCGTACCGCAAAAATAAATAAATAAATAAATAAAAATTAAAAAAATAAATATTTAAAAAAAAAAACAACAAAAAAAACAGTATCACTTAAGTAGCATTTTCTTTATAGAGGAAACAGTGTATCAAATTCTTTAAAAGAAGGGAAAGGAAGAAGTAAGGATATTCACATTTTTATTTTAGATGATCATTTTCTTGACTCCTCATGAAATTAAATAATATTTTGGATGTATTTATATGGCTGTAATCTTTATATGCATGAGTCTGGAAAATAGCAGTAGCACCCTTGGTCTTTAATAGCCCTTTCATCTAATTTTAATTTTGCTTGTTTTGTTTCTTTACTCAATCAACAAACATTTAGTGTTACTAAGAAATGTGCTACTAAATTTGTCACCAAATATAAGATAACCTGAACAATTGTTTAGTGTCACATAAGCACCATAGATCTGGAAGAAGACAGGATATTTAAAATATATTTCATTAATCAGGAAAGATATTTATAGGAACATAAGGGGAGAATAATTAGGTTTCCAGAATTTCAGATGTATAGTTTGTCTTTTGACATTGAGATCTACAGCTGGTGTGTCATAAAATGTTATTTTTGTGTATGGTTAACATTACCAGAACTCCTTATCTCCCTCTCCCTCTCTCCCCCCCCCCCTCTCTCTCTCTCTCTCTCTCTCTCTCTCTGTCTAGACAATCTTTATTTCCTGTTCTGTACCTTCTTTTTCTTAATCACCTTGCTTTCTCTTCTCTCTTTTCATCTTTTTCATAGTTTATTCCCCTCTCTCATCATCTTTACTCTTCTGTGTCTAGATATGACCATAGTTATTTTTGGAGTAAGTAATGGGCTGCTAAGATATTTATAGCTTACCGGAAGCCAGCCTGGATCATTCTGTCCACTCTTAGTTTACTATGGATGGTGGAGGCAACTTCCAAACATGAATAGTTCTATGACTTATCTACTGCCAATCTCATAAGAAGAGAAGAGAAAAAGACATGTTTCCTGCACAGTGACCTGCTAAATATTTCTGAACATGACCTTCAGCATGAATTATGGTGGGAGGGGTTTGCATGAGTGGGTGAGATCTTTGAGGGCCTTCTTGAAGCTAATTATAAGGTTATGAATACAACCCAGCAATTCTGACTTCAAGTTCTAAGGTATTTCAGTAGCACTACCTTGAAATGATTCCTTTTTTTATACAATGGGTAATTCTTGCCATACTGAGCATAAGTAGATGATAATAAGGGTTATATGATTTCACAAAGTTTAAACATAACAAATTGGATACTTTCTTTTTTTGGCGGTGCCCTGCGGCATGTGGGATCTCAGTTCCCCGACCAGGGATCAAACCCATGCCGCCTGCATTGGGAGCGTGGAGTCTTAACCACTGGACCGCCAGGGAAGTCTCTGGACTCTTTCTTTTAGATATTTCTCTAGGGTTAATCAACAGTTTTCACAACTCTATTATTTAAATTACACTTCCTTCACAAATCACATTCAGATTTTACCTCTTGTAAGTTTTCTAAGTTTATCAAGATGAATTTTAGTGTCTTATCCAAATCTGTTCAACTGGCTCTGGGAGCAATTATGTTCTTTTTAAAGAATCATTTACATTAACTTTCTTCCCTTTCACATTCGACTTATAAAATAATTTACTTTTGGATTTTTGTTGAATTGATAAAACTGAAGAAGTGGTATCTTGTCAATCAGAGCTAGTGTAACTAGTAATAATCTATGCTTTTTCCATAACTCAGTAGCATTAGCATTTACAGGAAGAGAAAGGCCATTTCTATTCACATGTTTTACTTTAATCTGATGAGATATACATTTTTTTCTGTAAAACCAGTGTCAAAGGTAATCATGAAAAGCTCAAGCATCAAAAGTAAAGGTCTACTTTTTTGATATTAGCAAAGAGAAAGAAATACATCTCACATAAAATATCAATCAAATTTAACTACCTGGAGACACACTGTAATGATTGTGTGAAAGTGAGTCCTTGATCAGTTTGAATGGAAATATCCATACTTCTGCATCATTGCTGAGATTATAAATTACATTTGTCTTTGCCAGAAACCAGAGCATCTTTAGGGAAAGCAGTATAGTTGAACAGTTTTACACAACAGACATTTTATAAAGAACTGCTTATATGTGAGGCAAATTTAAGCACTGTAGGGGTTGAAAATACTTTTGTGGCATAGTGTCAGCCCTACTTTTATGGGGAAACTCAGTGATAAGGCCACACATGAGAGGGAAAGCTTCGAGGTAGACAGATTCATTCACTCATTCATTAGCCCATATATCTACTCACTGATTAAAAAATGTTCATTGATCACTTACTGTGTGCCAGGCACTTGCCATCATCGAGGATACAATGATGAACAAAACAGATGCTTCCTTAACTTTCAAGAAACTTACCTTTCTATGGGAATGAATGATATTAAAAAAATAATTAAAAACTTGTTTAACTGCAAATGTAACAATGGGTACAAAGTTAAGAGCTGTGTGTCTGAAAGCCTATTGCAAGAACAAATGGATTCAGGGAAGCTTTGAAACCCAAAGGATGAGCAAGAATTAGACAACAAAGTTAATAAGCCATGGGTCAAAATAGCTTTTTCTATAGTCTAATATCCTGATAGTATTCTAGAAATGAATTAATTTTTTTATGGTTCTAGTGCCCTCAAAGGCAGCTATTATGACTGAGATTACTAGCTACCTACCCCGTCTTTATTCTTTTTCTTCCTTTCTAACAGAACCGAATTTTATTTAGAAGAACAACATTCCCAGGTAAAACAACTACTTTTTTAAAGTTCCCTTATAGCTACAGAATGGTTATTTGACACAGTTTTAACCAATGGGAAGAAAGCAAAAGTTACTGGTTTGGCTTCTAGGAAAGTTCCTCTTGGAAAGTGTTTCAGCTGTTAAACACAATTTTTGTCTTTGTCCTTTCTCTTCATTTCCGAAATGAGAATGCTATGGCTAACATCTTGAGAACATTAGGATGAGGGTCACAATCTAAGTATGGTAAAACAGAAAGCATGAAATGGCTTAGACCCCCAGTGTTATTGGGGATCCCCTAGGCTCCTGTATTCCTACTGTCAGTTTCTTTAATTTGAGAGAATAAAATAAAAATTAATCTGCAAATACGTAGGGTACATAGAATCCTATCTGCGGAAACCTTGCCTTCTCATCAGATGGCTTTATTCTGTTTCTGCTATTATATTGACAAAGAAAGAAATATTCAAGTAGATATATTTGTTTAATGTGCTTTTTATATGTTTATGTGTCTATATAAACTATAAGTAATAGAAGAATTAAAAAATAGAGGATATCAATTCTAGCTAGAGTGATCAAGAATGCTTCATGGACGATGTTCCATTTTAACTGAGCTTTAAAATTGTAAAACTGCCTTCACAATTTAAAAAGGCTTTGCATACCAAGGAGAATCTCCTGAATTTTTTCCCATAGACACTCAGGAGCCAATGAATGCTTCCAGCAGATGTCTGTCATGTTTCAGTACAATAACTTATTTGCTACTGGGATGCCAGTGATTTGAGACTGAGAGACCTGAAGGTTAAAGAGGCAGTTAATACAGTTGTCAAGTAGTATTTTAGAGCACTTACCAGGATCTTTTTGGTAGTAAAGGAAAGAGAGCGTTGATTTTTAGATATGGGGGAGAAGGGTGAAGAAATGTGAGAGCCGGCTTTCTGTTTTCAGGCCTGGATAGACAAGGAATTATTGTAGGCAGGTGGGAAAGGATAGATGGTTAGGTAGTTGGGGAAGGGAAGATAATGAGTTTTATCTTAAGACTACGTGAGAATAATGATGTGGAAATGTACAGCAAACAACTAGAAATTTGTGACTTAAATGTGAATTATATAATGTTATGTTGGAGAAATTAGGTGAAATTAATGCTTTTATTGCCTACATGATTTTGTCCATCAGCCGGTTTTGTTATTCTTTACTGGGCCTTGAAGTATCATGGTATAGCTGACAATTGTAGTTTCTTTCGTAAATCAGCATTAGGATAAAGGGTCTTTTTCACTGTGCTGGGAGAATACAGAAAATGAAATCAATACTTCCTGTTTTTGATTATCACTTAACAATTAACATTATGTCACATCTATATTAAAATCTTTTTCTTTCTAAAGTAACATTCTTTTCTAAGTCATATATTTAAAGAGGTATATGTTTAGAATGATGAATATTAGGAATGCTGAAAAATGGCAAGGGTAACACGTTTGTAATTATAATCTGCAATATGCAGAACAAAGATAATTTGATTATCATCTGAAATGCCTTCTCTATAAATCCAGAATTAAACAACTTGGATAAACATATTGGTAAATTGCTTTAATCAAAGTTTTCTGCATATTTAGGCAAACTTCACTACATTTATGGCCTATAATTTTTTTCACCATATATATTTGATTAAAGATTATGATTTGAAGCTTTGATTGAAAATATCTTTCAAGTCTTCTTAAGTCACTTCACTAATTTGACAAGCTTCATCATAAAAGAAGCTCTAAGTGACTTTTTAATAATTATGTATTTGGGATTTTAAACTAAAATTTTAGACCAGAATATACTTAGCTATGAAATAACAGCTAGAACAAGTTACCCCCAAATAAATAAATTTTAGCCCAAATCATAGTAATGATTTACTAAATCATGCTACCTAGCAGTGTGTGTGTGTGTGTGTGTGTGTGTGTGTGTGTGTGTGTGTGTGTGTGTGTGTGTGTGATGTGTGTGTACATACATAGCTTACTGGAAGCAGAAATGGAAGAACAGTTATTTCTTGTAAGAAGTAGTTCTGGTTTAATTGCCTAGGATGTTAACTCTCGTAAAGTATATGAATTTCTCTCACGTAGCTATTATTATTAGACCTGCTGTGTATCGCTGTGGACTCGTCCTGCTGGTGAGAGTTTGTCTCCTAAGCACAGGAAGACTGAGATTCCACTCTGCCTTTGTGGCTCTGCAACTTCTTCATGTTGCCCTTCTGAGTTTTTGGTTGAGTGCCTAGGGTTCTCTTTTTTTCTCCCCGGAAGTCCTACACTTTACAAATTTTCAGCTTACTCTTTAGCTTCCTATGCCATTCGGGTTCAAAACTTGGTAAATATCTTGAGAAAGAGGCTTGTACTCTGTTGCCAGCCCTTGTTCTAGTGTGACTTTAGCTCCTAAGCATCAGAAGACTGCAAATTTTATTCTGTCTCTTCAACCCAGACTTCTGTTCTTTTGCCTGTTCTAGCACACAGCAAATAGTCCATCATAAAGAACCAGTAATGAATTTGGTCTCCCCTAGTCTTCAGTCCCTTATGATAGACTGTGTGCCCTTTGAAAGCTCCACTAGTTCTTCTTTTCCTTAGAATAATCTGTCTGCCTATGAAGAACCTAATCTTTAGCTCTTACCCTGACTTGTTAAATGCCCATATAGAAGAAAGCAGCTTTCAGTGTAAACTCACATTAGAAGGGCTTTCCCCATTTTTGAATTTAGTACATAAAATCCTCTTTGCTTTCACAGATCTCTTATATCTTTGAAATTATGATTTTAACATTTTACCATTTTTGAAAAGTAAAAATGATTTATCAAAACCTACTCTGGTGGAAATGCTGGAATAGCTACTTTAATTACAAATAAAACATGTTAAGACAAAATGGGATTTAGAAATAAAGTCACTCTCACTTAATATTTTTAAAAATTAAATTTACCATAATAATATGATAATTAAAAATTTTTATGCACAGCTTCACAAATATATACAGCAAATATTGACAAAACTACAGGGAGAAACAAGTTCAAAAATAAAAATCTATTCTATTTTATTTATCTGTATAGATCTATCTTTAAAAGACAGAATAGAGTTGACCACCTTGTGATGTTACTGATCAAGAAAAAAATGAGAAATGGCAAAAATAACAAATATCAAAAATGTAAAGAAGGACATTTCTACAGATTCTTGAAGCAATAAACAGACAATATTTTTTCTTAATAAATTTGAAAACTCAAGACAACATGGACAACAGTCCTTACTAAAGAAAAATACAATCCAGAGTTAATATATTATCTAAAATGTCTATTTTTCAACCAAAACTCATTCGATATGCAAATATCAGGTAAGTATATTTCATACTGAGGGGGAGTATGAGAAACCTACTCTGGTAAGATTAGACATTGTATCAAACAGATGAAGATTTCAAAGCAGCCATCATAAATATATTCAAAGAATCAAGGGAACTTATGTTTAAATAACTGAAGTAAAATATACTGAGTTAGACGATAGGGAATCTCAATAAAGAAATAGAAACAGGCAGGCAAGCAAACAAAAGAACTAAAAAAGAATTCTAAAATTATAAAGTACAATAATGCAAATGAAAAATTCACCAGCTGGACTCAATAGCAGATTTGAGATGACAGAAGACAGAATCAGTGAACTAAATAATAGCTCGATAGAAACCATTAAATCTGAAGAAAAAAGAAAAAAAGATTGACAAAATGAACAGTTTCAGAGACCTTTGGGTCAATGTCACATATTCCAACATATATGTAATGATAGTCTCAGAAGGGGAGGTGAGAAAGAAAGGGGCAGAAAAAACATTTGAAGAAAAGATAGCTGAAAACTTTCCAAAATTAATGAAAAACATGAATATACAAATCCAGGAAGTTCAGTGAACTGCTAAGTAATAACATAAAGATGTCTAACACTCTTAGACATACCATAGTCAAACTGCTGAAAACCAAAACAAAGAGAACATCTTGAAAGTGAAAAACAATTTATTACATACAGTGGAAATAATGTGATCATGAACTTGTCATCAGAAAAAACGGAGGCTGGAACTTCCCCGGTGGTCCAGTAATAAAGAATCTGCCTTACAATGCGGGGGACATGGGTTCGATCCCCGGCTGAGGAACTAAGATCCCACATGCCACAGGGCAACTAAGCCTGCATGCCACAACTACTGAGCTCACGTGCCTCAACTTGAGAGCCTGTGTGCCACAAACTACAGAGCCCACGCACTCTGGAACCTGCGCACCACAACTACAGAGCCCAGGCACCCTGCAGCCCACATGCCACAACTAGAGAAGAGAAAACCTGCACGCCACAACTAGAGAGAAGCCGGCACACTGCAGCAAAGAGCCCGCTTGCCTCAACGAAGATCCCGCATGCCGCAGCTAAGACCTGACGCAACCAAAAAAAAAAAAAAAATACTCTTAAAAAAAAAAAGAAATAATGTAATGGAGGCCAAAAATCAGTGAAATGACATATTCATAATGCTGAGAGAAAAGCAAGTCAACCAAGAATTCTGTATCCAGTGAAAGTATCATTAAAAAATGAAATGTGAAGTAAAGACATCCCCAAGTCCTTTACCATAGCATGGTAAAAGGAAAATTTATTTTGAGGCTAAAACTTGAGTTCAGTCTTTATTTGCATTGTGCATACATCTTGGGAGACAACTCAGTGATCAAATGCTCCATTTCTTGCTAGGCCTGGGGGGTTTAATTGTTGATGTTTGGTAATTAGAGTTTTGGAAGATAAGAGCATGCATGCAGTTTAATATGTCCAAGGTTAGAGAGTATATGAAATTTCATATGTCAAAATGGCAGGGAACAGGGATGGGAAAAATACTGAAATTTTTGAAATGAGGAGCTGGTCTTTGGGGCTCCAGGTCAGTTAGGCTTGGATTTTAAGTGGTTAATATAAAGGTTCTGGGCATGGGGAATTGTGCATGGGCTTCAACTCAACTTAACATGGTTAAATAAAACCACAAAGTATGGGAAAAGGTTTTTCCAAAATACAAACAGGGTGACCTGCCTTCCTTTGAAGTTGGTTGCCACCAGTGATTTTTTTTTCTACTGCCTGATTCACTGTCTTCATGTGATTCCCAGCAACTTAACTACTTTGGATTTTGTTGTTGTTGTTTGTTTGTTTGTTTGGGGCTTAAAATACTAGGAGCTTTGCTTTCAAATATCCTGTTGGTATCTTTCTGCAGGAAAGGGAGATATCACTGAGGGTTTCATGTAGTCCCACAACTAATAGAAATAATAATGCTAATAAAGATGATAATGGCAATGAAAGCAAATACAAGTGCATGTATCAGGTATGTTGATCTAAACAAATAGACTGCCAGATATTTCTCCAGCTAAGATGAGTTTATCTGAGATCAGCAGAGAATTGCAGTTTGGTGTCTGCGACCATGGTGAGCCATGTGCAACTCCCTGCAGGGCAAGGGAAGGAGAACACTTTTACAGAAAGGAAAAGGGAAGTTAGGGCTATAGAAAACAGAGTCCATGGCATTTCGTTGGCTGAGTCCTTGCCAGAAAAGAAGAGGGTCTTTCTTCTTCCTGTTGGGCTCTGCTGTTGTCCCATGGTTTGAGAGCTCTCCCTCCTGATCTTCTGACTATATTTAATTGAGGTTTTTGTTTATTAATTTTTTATAGATACCATTCTAAGAATTTCGCATACATCAATTATTTTAATTCTATGATTATTTATGTCATTTTTAGGTAGGGCCCTGGTTTTCCAGACGAAGAGGTCAAGACACCTTAGACTTAACTTTAATTTGCATTGAGACATAGGTTTTATTTCATCATTTTATGGCATTTTCCCTCAGTCTCTAATTGCTCTTTCAGGTTGTCCTCTCACTGTTGCCTCTGGGAACATAACTGCTAACTCTATGAGTGCCATCACTAGAATAGAATTTTTTTAAAATTCAGCTTCTTTAATCTAAAAAATAAATAAAATAAATCTAAAATGGAATTTTTAATGTTCTGTGTCTTTTTGAATAACTGGCTGCCAGTTGAAAGGCTGGCATTTGAGCCTGTGACCTAGATTCATATCCTAGGTTTTTAAAGTTAGACCAGGAAGATAAGACTCAGGTAATTTTGGCTTTTATGCTGGGACTCAGATTTTGCTGCAAAGCGTGTGGAATTTCCCAAACACAGGAACAGGATTCAAGTACTGGGTTTAAAAAAAAGGATGAGAAATGACTATTATATCCACTCATCATGTGCCTTCTCTGTGATGTACAAAGGATCACCAACAGAAATTTGATGATCTTATCTATACATACTATTTTTCCCTGAAATGGTGTGTAAAGTACTATATATAGGTATTGTTTAAGTTATTGCTTTTAAACAGGGTTTCAGATTTGTCTTACTAATCCTAGGAATTAATTAATGCCTAGAAAATTTATTTGACATATTAATCTCTTGGTCAGATAAAATGAGAGTTGAAGATGAGTAAGAAGAGCCCAGAAACATCAGTAAAGGACACAGGTAGGGAATAAGTTTTCAGAGAAGCATAAAAATGCTATAAAAAGATGTGGTCATGATGGGGGTAGTATATTTTCACTTGGTAGAGGAGCCAGTGAATGTAATGAAATTTAGGGTAGCTAGTTTGACGAAGTTTTCTAGAGGGGAACACACTATTGTTGAAGAAAACTGATCACTTGTGCAGTTACTTACTTTTTCTTCGAGGCATTAAAAAAGAAGAAAAAAAAAAAGGTTCCTATGTGGCAGCAGCCAAACCCGTCAGTCATATCTAGGCTAGGCACTGGAAGAGGGACTAGGTGGTGACTCCAGGCAGGGTGCTAAGGGAAGCAAGAACAATAACAACTTCTGATAAAAAATGAAAATGCATAGTAGGGATAATCAAGATCTTTGTAAAGCTTTCCTAAATACTCAGAGTACATTGTACTCATGATTTCTTTGTGCCTTTTTGCTCTCTTCTACTTTCCTTTCACATACCACAGAAGCAGCCCCGAAAGATCCAAAAGTCATCTTTGGAGCTATTGCTTCTAGTGCTTATCCTCTGCCTGCCTTTACTAAATGTACTCCTAATGCAGACAAGAAACAAACAGCTGTTGACATTTCTTAGTTGACTTATAGATTGTGGCATTTGTGTTTGACACAGTACTTAAACCAGAAATATGGGGTTTCATGTGAGAATCTCCTCTGCTAGTCATGATCAGTACTTTTACTGTATTTAGTGATTCTTTGGAAGTGGGAGATAATGTTGTTGGCTTGTGCTTGAGGGTGATAATAGGGATATAAGGAACAAGAGAAAGTATGTTTTATAAAGTATGGCTCCTAGATGGACTTCAAAAGTTTGCTTTCTCAGTATCCAAATTTTTTTGAATTATTTGAAACATTAAAATTCTTCTCTGTTGGTCTAGACCCTGATTGTTCAGTCTTGTTTTTTACGTTGAAATTAGCTTTTGTAGAATAGTAAGATTAGCTAACCCTTTTGTAGAATCAGGAACTAATCTAAGTATTTTACTTGTTTTAACTCATTTAATCCTCACAGCAACCCAATGACATATGATATAAATTTTATAGTTTCCCCACTTACAGATGAGGACGCTGGGGATCACAGAGGTTAAGCAGCTCTCTTAGGGTCCCACAGCAAGTAAGGAGCAGACATGTGGAACCAAAGAAGTCTAGTGCTAGAGTCTCTAACCTTAGCCACAATACAAGTCTCCTGCCTGCCAGAAAATCATTAAAACTTAAGAAATTTGGTCTTTATACATAATACAGATGAACAGATTTGTTATATATATAATATGCTATGTTTTAAAATAATTTGAAGAAAATGAGTTTTATAAATTTCCATTGAGGTAATTAGCTAATGGTTTCCAGGCATTAATTGTGCAACAAATATATGATATTTTTGATTTAATTTAGTTTAGAATTATTATTGTGATTATTAATATCCGTGTGGTTTATGTTGATTAAAAATGTTAATGTAACTGTAGAGCACATAAAGAGCCATAAGTGATGAAAGGGGAAGCCTTTTAACTTAATTGAAATCTATTAAAATGAAATAAGCAGTCTCATTTGTAGAATAAGTAAGGTGTGCTCACATAGGACAGTTAAGCAGGAATAGTTTTGCTGCTTAAGAAAACAAGTAATCACTGCTCTCATTTCTGTATAAAATTTGATTTTCATTATGAAATTTGAAAATTAGAGTTTGATCTATATTATGAAGGCTATTTTTTTAAGAATGTGAACCTATACTTCATAATTCTGTTTATTTTATCTTAAATTTTTACAAGTTAATTTAAGGAGGGCATAGATTTAGGGATACTCTTTTAAATTTCTACTTTTAATGGTTAATTAAAGAAAATTTTCATATTTTCTATTATCATTGCTTAGTGTGACATATGCTATATCTTTTTGGAAATTTTCTATATGTTTATGCTAGTCCATTGAAATTTGTTTCAGGATGTTCCAGCACCAGGCACCTATGATGTTCAAAAATCATATGAGATGTCTCAAGTTCAACATAAATACATGCCACCTCGTAGTTTGGTGGCCAGAATAAAACATGCCTCGTTTCTTAGCACAACTCATCGGTGCCTGGACAAAGTGAATGATGGGCCAGGTAAGTATAGACTGTCTTTTTAAAGAAATGGAAACAAAATCTAAAGTTTCCTTATTAAAATAGACAATTGTAAACATACATTTATCATGTCTCTTTTAAGTGTGCAGGACAAAAAAATAACCACTTATTTAGTGAAAGATTTTAGATGTTTTTTCAACTGTAAGAAGATTTGTTTGGAGTTTTATGTCTTTTAATTTTACCAAAGACAATTTTACTAATTTTATTAAAGCTAATAAGTCATATCCTATTAGAGAAAAAAACCAAACTCTTAATATGCTATAGTTATTAGAGGAGAAATAACTACTGATGTGGAAGATCAGTTGTATACAAGATATATATCATGCCAGTCTCATGGAATTACTTTAATTTTCCTCAAGTATTAAGAAAGCAGCTATATAAAAGGTAAACATTTATTTGAGGGGTTGAAATTCCAAAAATAATTTTGATTTTTAAAATGGGGATTAGTTCATCTACTAGTAATGGCATTTTTATACTAAAATAGAATGAAATAACTTTCCCTGATAATGAAAATGAACCGGTAAGTAGATTATTTCACACAAGAGAATTAGATAAAGAATGGGAACAAGAGTTTTCAACAGCAATTTACAAATGTATTGCCATTAAGTAACCAAACTGTTGTAATGGATCTTTATGAGACTATGAAGAGAAAAAATGAAACAGAATGGAGTTTTTAATGAAAAATCAAAGCGGGAGAATACGACGGGTCAAGCAAATAAGAATACTTGGGAGACTCTGAGATCCAGAGAGACTTGCTTTATTTTTCACTGTCTTTCAGGAATCAAGTATATTACCAACTTAAAGGTCCATTTTAAGTCCAAATTTAGCTTTTCTTATTTTCTTTTTCTTCTCTTGAGTTATTGTACCATTGTTGATTTTGTCAGGTTTTAGCTTTGTTTTGAAGTAGAATTCAAATTCCTTTACTATTGTCTCTGACCACACTCGTTATGTGGTCACCCAGAAATGGTGCAGGGAAATTAGTTCTTTGAAGTTTAGGTACTATCACTGTCACCGTGACCAAGCACGATCAATCAAGTAACAAATATCTATTGCAGAGTCTCTTAAAGTAGATTAGATTGATCTTCATATTTTCTGAAGATTTTTTTTCTCTTTGCCTTTACTCTTGTCTCCATAAAAATTATTATAGATGCAATGCATAGTAAGATCTTCAGTTAAGTTCCAGGATTGGCACTCTGACTTTTCATTGCTTCGGTATTTAGCCTAGGGCAAGTAAATTCACTAATTGTTTCATTAGTTTCTATTTTACAAAAGTGAGATAATATTTGCCACCTACTTGGCTTTCATGAGAATACTAAAGATTAATAAGACTGTATTTCAAAGTCATTTTCAGAACCGCTGAAGCTCCTTAGAAGTATAAAATCTTATTATAATGTGAAACATGTTTCTTCTTAATGCCTAGCCAACACTAGCTTCTGAAAGAATTTGGGACAGGGAAATATCTTCATTATGAAGACAGTTATTATTTGGAAGTCAAAGACATATGGACTGTCAAAGTCACTATACAACTGTAAATTAGCCAGCTTGCTAAATGAAAAGAGTTTATCATAATAAGCCAATACTTCATTAAGTTTGCCATCCTGCATCTTAAAGTAGCCTATAATTCAGATAAATGACAGCAGAAATCCCACATGCCTCTATAATCAACACATTAGAAAAAAACATATGGATTTCTAAAGCTATTACCTGATGAGATGATTATGAAATCTGATTTCCTCTGACATATGTAGATACTGTGATAATTATAGGATTCATTCTTTTGAACTTAATCTGCTATCTTAAGGTATACAGTCCAAAATATGTCTCTAACATAGATTTAATAGGTGGCCAGGGCCAATTTAATTAATATCCATTCTTTGTTTTGGTAGTTGAAGATTAACTTCTATTTGTCCTGTTACATTGATCCAATCAAGGAAAAGAAGTCAGGTGTGATACTATCAACTCTCTAAATAAATTCCTCTTTTTTTGTTAATTTTCATTTAGGTTAGGTTTTTTATCGATCAATATGACAATAAATTCTTGATTCTAAAATGAGAATAGGGCTTCCCTGGTGGCATAGTGGTTAAGAATCCACCTGCCAATCCAGGGAACATGGACTTGAGCCCTGGTCTGGGAAGATCCCACATGCCGCTGAGCAACTAAGCCGGTGTGCTACAACTACTGAGCCTGTGCTCTAGAGCCCACGAGCCACAACTACTGAGCCCATGTGTCACAACTACTGAAGCCCGCACACCTAGAGCCCGTGCTCCACAACATGACAAGCCACCACAATGAGAAGCCTGTGCACCGCAACAAAGAGTAGCCCCCACTCACCACAACTAGAGGAAGCCCGTGCACAGCAATGAAGACCCAATGCAGCCATAAATAAATAAATAAATAAATAAAATGAGAATAGCCCATTTATATTTACAGTTCTTAATACCATTTAACTTTTGCTGGGTACAACTAGTATGTTAAGTCTTTTGATTTTTTTAAAAAATCATTGTTATATAATCAAAAGGTACAGTGATAATAGTTCTGTTGGTTATACGCTTTGTGTCAATGTTTATCCTATGAATGATCTCCTTTACTATCATATCTTCTTAGAAATAAAATAAGAAAATAGTGGGGTTTTTTAACCCTATTATTTGTCATTTAAATATTGGTAATTTTGTTAAACCTTAATACTGGTGAGAAGAGCCTTTTTGGGTTTTATGTCAAATTATTTACAAGCCAGATAAAATTATTTTCTGTTATTATGTGTGTGTGCGTGTATATATATGAAGCTATAAGATTGTTTGAATTAATTTGTAGAGCTTGATATGCTTATTTGTTCCTTGAGTCATGACATAACTAAGAAGAATTGAGTGCTTTGCCTTACAGAACTTAAAGAACATGTATATTGTTATCTTTCTACCTAGAATAGAATAATAGGCAAGTTAAAATTGATTACTGACTGTCGTATATTTGTAGGTAACAGTGTCAAGAACTGAGGTTGATAAATGACCTAAGTTATGAGTTTGGTTGATATACAAATAGTATTCTTCTCATGAGACTCATATACTTAATAGGACATTCAATCACTCAACATTTTATAGCTGTGTATTTATTTCAAATTGTCTGAGAACTTTTATTAACAGTATTGAGGTGATTTTATTTTATTCAAATGAAGTCTTTGCAGACATTTAAGAAGTATAAAACTCATTTTCATTAGTCTAAATTAAAGAGGGAAGTAGTATATTTGCAATCAGTATACCATATGCCATTAAATGTTGTGTAACCAATAAAAACACATTTGAATCATTTAATGAAGGAATTATTAAATGAGGTCTGTCACATTTTAAGCAATCTACTCTTATGCACCAAGTTGTTTTTTTTTTTAACATCTTTATTGGAGTATAATTGCTTTACAATGCTGTGTTAGTTTCTGCTGTATAACAAAGTGAATCAGTTATACATATACATATATCCCCATATCTCTTCCCACTTGCGTCTCCCTCCCTCCCACCCTCCCTATCCCACCCCTCTAGGTGGTCACAAAGCACCGAGCTGATCTCCTTGTGCTATGCGGCTGCTTCCCACTAGCTAGCTGTTTTACATTTGGTAGTGTATATATGTAAATGCCACTCTCTCACTTTGTCCCAGCTTACCTTTCCTCCTCCCTGTGTCCTCAAGTCCATTCTCTAGTAGGTCTGCATCTTTATTCCCATCTTACCCCTAGGTTCTTCGTAACCATTTTTTTCCTTTAGATTCCATATATATGTGTTAGCATATAGTATTTGTTTTTCTCTTTCTGACTTACTTCACTCTGTATGACAGACTCTAGGTCCATCCACCTCACTACAAATAACTCGATTTCGTTTCTTTTTATGGCTGAGTAATATCCCATTGTATATATGTGCCACATCTTGTTTATCCATTCATCTGTCGATGCACACTTAGGTTGCTTCCATGTCCTGGCCATTGTAAATAGAGCTGCAGTGAACATTGTATGCACCAAGTTTTAATTCATGGACATGTAAATGACTTTGTGATTGATCTAGCTCAGGTAAAGTAAAATTGTTAAGTGGAAAAGAATTAAACATTATCTCTCATAGTGATCTGTTTTTGGACATTTAGAGGAGAAAAATACTCAGCAAATTTAAAAAGAAAATGAAGAAAACTTTGAGAGTGTGGAAAATTGGGCACTCTCCTACATTGTGGTGGAAGTATAAGTTGATATCAGTGATTGTCAAGGGCAGGCTGGCAGAATGTTTCAAATATACATGCCATTTAACCCTAAAATTCTCCTTCTGGGATTACCCTAAAAAATAATTAATAGTATATCCAAAGTTTTAAGCATCAAGTATATTCATCCAAGAATACTAATAATGAAGTTTTTAAGGTTCTAAATGAAAGAAAAATGGGGTTTAGTTAACTCTGATGTAAAAACTGAAGAGTCCTGTGAAAAATTTTAAAATGGTATATATTGCTTAAACCTGATAACAAGATAGGATTCATTTGACTAATCATTTAACCAATCATTTAACAAATATGCACTGAGAGCTTCTTATGTATTAGCAGTGTTCCAGGGACTTGTGATAGAGCAGTGAACAAAATATAAATGTTGTTCATAGAGCAAAGCTTTAGGATGGAGACATTTAATAAATGAATGAAGAAATAGACCAATAGATTGATAGATGAGGGAAGGAAGAGAAAGAAAAAGAATGAATACTAGGTGGCTATAAATGCTATGGAGAAAAATAAGAGAAAAGGAGGATTGGGAGTTCATTGTGGGTTCTGCATTAATTTCAAAAATGTTATCGGTGAAGACCTCACTTAGAAAATGATCTGTGATTAAATAGCCTTAGGGTGGTAAAAGATTGTGTTTTTCTTTTTAATTTTTAATTATTTTCTCTATATGAACATACAATGCTTTAAAGTAAGTAAAATGATTGTAATATTTTAAAATAGAAAACAGTTGAAGTTTAAAGCATAATTTTAATTAAAATCAAATATTTAAGTGAATGATTAAGCAATACATAGCATATAATACAACATTTGTAGGCTGAACATAACAGGTACTGAGACTTATTTTATGTAGAAAGTATAGATCATTTCTAATGAAAATAACATTGTGATTTCTGCATCACATTCCCACAGGAAATTATTTTAGGAAACATATAATTTATCTTAGAAGTTAATTGAACATATCCCATGAAGATACTTTTGTTCACTTTTCAATAAACATAAGCAATACCTTTGATATAAAAATCAGTGTAGTGTGAAAACTAATTATTTATTCTATTTTCTCAGTGGCTTGTAATATTATAGATTCAGAAATACTATGGAATTTATGAAAATGCAGTTCGTCTCACTTGCCGAGTGCTGTTAACCTATTTCAATAAATATGTAATTTTTTGGTTGTTTTTCTTTAGCTTCCAGAAATGCTTTTGGGCTGTTAAAATGCAAGATAATTCTGAGTATAGGCAAAAATTGATCAGATCAGTTTTGGAGACTGGTTGATTTTATATCATTAATAAGAATGGTGGAAATTTTATTATTGAAAATGAGCTAACTTTATTAGTTTTCAATCTCAAGTTATTTTTGTTTGGGCACTTCATATATATTTAAAGTAAATTCTTATTTATACATAATTTGAGAAAGTTCAATTTATTAATAAGTATGTCATAGGTAAAATTACCCTAAATGTAATATACAGAATACTAGTTTTCTGAGTTATTCACTTTTTTGTGTAGTAAAGAATCTTTGAAGACTATGGGAAAAGCTTAATCTGAGGAGAGATCGACTATGTTGGGTGGGGTGGGGGGCAGGAAAGAACTGATGCAAAATATTTTAGAATATAAAGAATAACAGAATCAAAGTCTGAAGTAGAGTGGTAGCCTTAAAACAGAAAATGGACTTTGTTTATTGAGGGGGGAGGTAAGTTGTAAAGAATAACTGAAAATGTATAGATTTTATATAGAGACATAATACAGGTATACTTCTTTTTTCTGTACTTTGAATTATTGCACTTGGCAGAAACTGCATTTTTCACAGATTGAAGTTTTGTGGTAACCCTGCGTCGAGCAAGACTATCCATACCATTTCTCCAACAGCATTTGCTCACCTCCTGTCTCTGTGTCACATTTTGGTAATTCTTGCAATATTTCAAGATTTTTCATTACTATTATATTTGTTATGGTGATTGTAGTCAGTGATCTTTGATGTTATTATTGTAATTGTTTGGGGGCACCATCAACTGCACCATATAAGATGGCAAACTTAACTGGTAAATTATGTGTTCTGACTTCTCCACCGACTTGCAGTTCCCTGTCTCTCTCCCCCTTTCCTCCCTATTCCCTGATTCACAACAATATTGAAACGAGCCCAATTAATAACCCTACAATGACCTATAAGTGTTCAAGTAAAAGGAAATATTGCATCTCTCACTTTAAATCAAAAGCTAGAAATGATCAAGTTTAGTGAGAAAGGCATGTTTGAAAGCTGAGATAGGCTGAAAGCTAGGCCTCTTCCACAAGTTAGCCAAGTCGTGAATGCAAAGAAAAGGTTCTTAAAAGAGATTAAAAGTGCTACTCCAGTGAACATACCAATGTTAAGAAGGCTAAACATCCTTACTGCTGATATGGAGAAAGTTTTGGTGGTCTAGATAGAAAATCAAACCAGCTACGACATTGCATTAAGCCTAAACGTAATCCAGAACAAGGCCCTTACTCTCTTTAATCCTCTGAAGGCTGACAGAGGTAAGGAAGCTGCAGAAGAAAAGTTTGAAGCTAGAAGAGGTTTGTCGATGTGGTTTAAGGAAAGAAGACATCTCTGTAACATAAAAGTTCAAGGTGAAGCGGCAAGTAGAAGTTTCAGCAAGTTATCTGGAAAATATAGCTAAGATAATTAGTGAAGGTGCCTACACAGAACAGCAGGTTTTCAATGTAGACAAAACAGCGCTCTATTGAAAGAAGATGCCATCTAGGACTTTCATAGGTAGAGCGAAGTCAGTGCCTGGCTCCAAAACTTCAAAGAGCAGGCTGACTCTTGTTAGGGGCTAATGCAGCTGGTGACTAAGTTGTACCCAATACTCATTTACCTTTCCAAAAACCCTAGGGCCCTTAGGAATTATGCTATATCTATTCTGCCTGTGCTCTATACATGGAATAACAAAGCCTAGATGACTGCATATCTGTTAACAACGTGGCTTGCTGAATATTTGAAGCCCACTGCTGAGACCTACTGCTCAGAAAGAAAAGATTCCTTTCAAAATATTACTGCTCGTTGACAATGTACCTGGTCACCCAAGAGCTCTGATGGAGATGTTCAGTGAGATTAATGATGTTTTTAAGCCTGCTAATACAACATTAATTCTACAGCCCATGGATCAAGGAGTAATTTTGAGTTTCAAGTCTTATTATTTAAGAAATACATTTCATAAGCACCTAGCTGCCATAGGTAGTGATTCTTCTGATGGATCTGAACAAAGTCAACTAAAAACCTTCTGGAAGGGATTCATCATCCTAAATACCAGTAAGAACATTTGTGATTCATGGGAAGAGGTGAAAACATCAACCTTAACAGGAGTTTGTAAGACCTTGATTTCAACCCTCAGGATGACTTTGAGGGGTTCAAGACTTCAGTGGAGGAAGGAACTGCAGTCATGGTAGCAATAGTAAAAGAACTAGAATTAGAAATGGAGCCTGAAGACGTGACTGAATTGCTGCAATTTCATGATAAATATTTAACACATGAGGAGTTGCTTCATATGAATGAACACAGAAAGTGTTTTTTTTTAAAGATGGAATCTACTCCTGGTGAAGATGCTGTGAAAATTATTGAAAGGATTTTGAATATTACATAAACTTATTTGATAAAGTAGCAGCAAGGTTTGAGAGGATTGACTCCAATTTTGAAAGAGGTTCTACTGTGGGTAAAATGCTATCAAACAGTCTTGCATGGTGTAGAGAAATCATTCATGAAAGGTAGAATCAATCTATATGCCAGACTTCATTGTTGTCTTATGTTAAGAAATTGCTGCAGCCACCCCAATCTTTAGCACCCACCACCCTGATCAGTCAGCAGCGTCAACATTGAGGCAAGACCCTCTACCAGCAGAAAGATTACAACTTGCTGAAGGCTCAGATGATGGTTTAGCAGTTTTTAGTGATAAAGACTTTTTTAGTTAAGATATGTGCATTCTTTTAGACATAATGCTACTGCACTCTTAACAGACTACAGTGTAACATAAGCATAACTTTATATGCACTGGGAAACCAAAAAATTTGTGTGACTCACTTTATCAAGATATTCTTTTATTGCAGTGTTCTGGAGCTAAACCCACAATATCTCTGAGGTATGCTTGTATATAGAGGAGAGCTTATCTCAAACATCTTGTAAGTTTGGCATTGTATAATGGAATGAATTATAAACTGATAAAACAAAAAGTCCACATGGTTTTAAACATGATTATGTCAACTTGAACTAAGAGGAATGGACACAATATATAAAATAAAAAGACTTGGACTCTTGAATTTCTGTAGGTAGGAAGTTGGCTGAAAAAACTACCTAGTTGCAAACATGGGCTACTGTTTATGGAAAAGGAAGGATAACTTAGAGGATGGAACCAAGAACCCACAGAATGGAGTTGTTGAACATACTATACTGAACAACTCCTTGGAAGTAGGACTGAACCCTCATCTATGAACTGGCAACTTGTGCCCGGCTGGATTTGAAATGCTGTGCAACTATAAGTGCTATGCCTCTCCTGTTTTCCCCCCTTTGAACAGATGTGTTTTAGCATTTATTTTTTGACTGTTATACCATTAGCCTGATAATTTGTCTCTTTAGTTGAAGGTCTTTAGATTGAAAGGAACAGTATTCAAAAGGATGCACCAGAAGAACTACAACAGGGGAGTCTCATTCACATCTGAACTAGACCCTGGACTTTGAGTTAATGCCATAATGGGATGAAATCTTGGAGTCTTCAGAGCAGGGTTGCTTGAGTTTTGCATGTAGGAGACATGAAATCTTGTGGCTGGAGAGTGGACAGTAGCAGAATGTGTTTTCCAAAGATATTTGCCACTGGATATTTCATCCTCTGTGTTCTTCGCGCAGCACAGTGTTGACACTGCTCTCATTGGGTATTGGAGTTTATTTCTGGTTTCCTAGTGGACTTTTGGTACTACCTTGACCAATAGAATATGGCGGAACAGTTGCTATGTGACTTCTGAGGCTAAATCATAAAAAATTCTTGCACTTCTGGATGGTCCTCTTGGAATGCCCCCCTTGAATGTAGCCACCATGCTGTGCAAAAGCCAATCAGCCAGGGAGAGGCCCATGAAGAGGAACAGGGAGCCTCAGTCCTCTTCCTGGGAGAGCCCCAGCCAGCACCCAGCACCCAGCACCCAGCACAGACTTGCCAGCCATGGAAGTGAGCAGCAGTGGGAGTGGAGCCTCCAGCCTTCAGTCAAGTGCCCCAGATGACAATCTGTATGGCCAAGATGAGGCTTTCTCTATGAGGCATGTCCAAAGTGCAAATTTATGAACAAAATAAATGACTATTGTCATTTTAAGCCATTAGTTTTGGAGACTAGTTCTTTATGCAGCAATAGATAACCAGAACAAATTCTAAACAAAGAAAAAAGAAAAGTGAAAGCAGACATAGTTGAAAGTAAAAATATGGAATAATTGGACTGGCGGGCAAAACAAGACTATAGTATAAGTTCTTTTTAAAAAATTTTTCTTGAAGTACAGTTGATTTACAATGTTGTGTTAATTTCTACTGTACAACATAGTGGTTCAGTTATATATTCTTTCTCATATTCTTTTCCATTATGGTTTATCACAGGTTATTGAATATAGTTCCCTGTGATATACATGGTACTTTAAGTATATAAAGTACCTTGTTCTTTATCCACCCTATATGTAATAGTTTGCATCTGCTAATCCCAAACTCCCAGTCCTTTCCTCCCCCAACCCCTGCCTCCCTTGGCAACTGGTAAAGGATTGGGAGAAACAAGAATTGGAAGGGTTGGAAGCCCAGCAAGCGTGCAGTTTGAGGCAAAGTCCTGCAGAGGGTAACCTAGCTTTAGCTTGATCTCAAAGGGGATACTTGCAGTGTAAGCTATACCTGAAAGTTGTCCTACCCAGAAGCAAAAGCGCTGAAGCTTTCATACTCCTATATCAATCAATCATTGATAAAGGGCTGCCCTGGGGGCACGTAAATTCCCATGCAAGTCTGGATCTCTATGCTTATGGACAAACTGGGCTTCTGACAGCATTCCTCTGAAAAAGAGCCATAGGTGCTGGCTGCTGGAAGGAAAAGCACACAATAGCTGGAGGTGTGTAAAATGTACTGAAAGGAATCTGAAAAATCTGGATGGAGCACTGACATTATCAACTTACCTGAAATTTAATAGTCAACAAATATTGTAAGGTTATACTCTGGCCTTTCACTGTGTTGGATACAATGTTTTTGGAAATGCAAAAGGAAATTCAGTTTAATCAAATATTTGTAAGATGAGTTAATCAACAATTTCTCTTTTTAAGGGTTTTTTGTTTTTTTTTTTCCCCAAGGACTGGACCTTGGAAGGAATTTAACAAAGTGTACCTTGGAAAGTCCAAAATTAATAATCTAAGCATGATGACTGCTAGAATAATCCATTGTTTGACATTTAAAATAAATATACTCAAAGTATTTTTTGTTATTTCATTTTATCATAATAACGTAAGTTAATAAAGTAAAACAAATAAATTACCTCTCAACAAAAGTGAGGAATTATAACTGGACAGACTTGCCTTCTATGGTGTCAGTTATTTGATGTGATTCTTTCATTCTTTAATTAATGTATTCATTCTTTCAATAAATGTAATGAGCAGCTAATTTGTACCAGACAGTACCTAAATTTCTGAAATTAGAAAAAAAGATATTTCCTGCATTAATGGAGTTTAAAATACAAGCCTTTTAAGAGTAACATGCAATTATAATTTGTCTATATTTTATAGTTTTATAATTTTAAATTCTGTTTATCATCAGTTTTTAAATACTTGGGATACTTATTTTTTCTATTCATTAGCACACAAGTAAAAATATTTTCTGAGAGTATTTTAATGTTTAATATAAACACACAGTGGTACTCACCATAAAAAACAAAATATATTGGTTCTAAATATCAATAATGTTTTGTGTGTCCAGAGAGGCTACTATATCCTGTTACTATTTTTATTCTTTGTGAGCTCATATTTGTATGTTGTAATATAATGGTGTGAGTATATATTGTTCTTTCTTGAGCACATTCTATTGAAAATAACTTGATGTACTGGGATAAAAATGGACTCTAGATTCTAACAGAATGCATTCTAATTGGGGCTTATTTATGAGCTGAATGACTCTAAGCAAGTAATTCACATTTCAGAGCCATAGTTTCTCAACCCATAAAAGGAAACAATTGATATCTATTTCATAAAGTTGTTGTAAAGCTTAAATTCGCTTATATGTGGAATCTAAAAAATAAAACAAACTAGTGAATATAACAAAAAAGAAACAGACTCATAGATATAGAGAACAAACTAGTGTGGAGAGGGAAAGGGGGATGGGCAAGATAGGGGAAGAAGATTAAAAGGTAAGAGCTACTTGGTATAAAATAAATAAGATACAAGGGTGTAATGTACAACATAGGTAATATACCCAATATTTTATAATAACTGTAAATGGAGTATAATCTTTAAAAATTGTGGATCACTATGTTGTACACCTGAAACTTAAATAACACTGTAAATCAAATATACTTCAGTTAAAAAAAAAATGGATTTAAAGCTCCTAGCATAGTACTTACAACATAGTAAGTGCTCGGTAATGTCAATTTATTTCTCTTCAACTCTTCTGTACTGTTTTTAGTTTGATCCTGCATCATTATAGAATGTTATTTAAGAAAAGATGCTGGTAATAAGATTCAGGGGGCTTAAGTAGAAGCAGGAAGACAAAGAGCAAGGTAGTGCAACAAAGATAGTACAGTAGCTTGGAAAAAGGTGGTAGTGGTGACAGGGTTAAAAAATATATATATATATATACACACACACACACACACACACACACATATATATATGTAAAACAGAATTTGTTAACATTATGTATGGAGATGAAGGAAAGATGACCACACAGTTTTTGACTTGATCAACTGGTTTTGCCGGGATAACTGGTGGGGAGGATTTTTTAGGGGTAATGTAGAGTGGGAAATATGCTCTGTTTTGGACATGTTACATTTAAGAGTCTACTTGAATTTTAAATTGCAGTTTGGGTATATGAATTACAAACTTCAGGGATAAGATCGGGACTGACAGTGAAAAATAGGGAATCATCAAGTATAGATGACATTAAGTCCATGAGACTGCAGGAGATCTAGGGAAATCAGGAGGAAAAGAGGGCATAGATCTGAGCTCTCAGCATTACAACTTTCAGAGGTTAATATGAGGAGGAAGAACAAATAAAGACTAGATGTATATTTTGTTGTACAGTTTTTTAAAAGTTTTTAAATCGTTTTTAAAACTATTAGAATCAAATCAATGAATATTTTAGTGAACTGGAAAACCCATATAACCTAATCCAATGTTCAAATTATTTATTCCAATCCATTGTACAAAATAATTATGAGCAACCACTTAGACACACTGGATTAAAATCACTTTTATAATTTCCAATTTTAGAAATAAATGTAGAACAGACTATAAATATGATTTCACTTATCAAAAACGTTTCTATAAATTCGAAGGAAATATTTAGAGAATAGTTTGAAGTCTATAAACTAGTATAAAATATTCAAGTAGGAATAAAAGACTTGAAAATCCGATCTCAGAATATAACAGGCTACAAGTGCTTCTTTGAATTTTAGGCCATTACAAGTAAAGAGCTGGTAATATATGAGGAAGTAAGATAAATATATACATATATATATATAAAATTTGATTCATCTTTGCATTCTTAATAATTACCACTTCTAATGGTTAGAAAGGTTAATTAGTATTTATTTTTATATTTGACCCTGCATTTAACTATTTAGGAATGTGATATTTCTTGGCATTGTAATTTTTCAACCTTTGATTAATTTTCCAGTTTATTAACTTATATTTATACTTCTTGTCCCTAAAAAAGTTATGTTATTTTAAGAAGAGAACAAATGAATATATAAACTGATATTTGCCATCATAATTCTTGTTCTTAGGAAAAAATAAGGGTATTATACCAGCCTTTAATAAAGTTTTAAAAATTTGCTGGTGATTCATAGGTTTTTTAAGCCACAAACTCAGTGGCTTAAACCAACCCTCATTTATTAGCTCACAGTTCCGTAGGTCAGAAGTCTGGACAGCTCTGTGAGGTTATATACTTAGCTTCTCAAAAGGTTGAAATCAAAGTGTTGGTGAAACTGAACTCTTATCTGGGGGTTCCAGGGAAAAATCTGTTCCCACATTCATTCAGGTCGTTGGCGGAATTAAGTTCTTTGTGGTTTTAGGATTGAGGTCCCTGTTTCTTTGCTGGCAGTCAGCCAGTGGGACACGGAGCTCTGAAAGGCTGTCTGCATTGCTTGGCTCATGGCGTTCTATATCCTCAAGCTAGTAGAGGGACATCAAAATCTTATGCTTCAAATCTCTTGACTTCCTCATCTGCCACTAGCCAGAGAAAACTCTCTGCTTTTAAAGCATTCACCTGATTGGGTCAGGTTAATCCAGATAATCTCCATATTTTAAGATCAGCTGACTGGTACTTCAATAACATTGACAAAAATCCCTTCATAGTAGTAGATAGATTTGTGGTTGTTTGGGTAACCAGGGGATGGGAATCTTGGAATGATGTCTTTAAAATTCTGCTTATCACAATTAGTTTACTCAATTACAGTGAACACATTCCTATAATTTTTCCTTCTTTCGATCTCATTATATCTTTAGTTTCTATGTACATAGGACTTGAGATATCTCCATCTCAGTGCTGGTTAAGACATTAATTTTTGTGTTTCTTTTCTTCCATATTTTACTTGGGTTTTAAATTTTAAATGGTCAGTTTTAGATACTTTTTATTTTCCAATTATGCTGTCTAATCTACCATTTAAAAGCATTTGTTCTGTTGTTTTCTCTGTTACTGAGAAAGTATTTTAAAATATGCCATTAAGATATTGGATTTTCTAGTAGTTCAGTCAGTTTTTGCTTTATATATTTTGAGGCTATGTTTTTAAATGTTTTAGCTTCCTGGGAAAGGAAGTTTTAAGTATCTCTATATGTAGTGTTTGCTTTTTTCCTTTTTTTTCTTTTTGCTTGACAGTATGTGTATGTGCATGTGTACATTCTGATATTAATGAAACTATATAAACTTTCTTTGGTTTAGTGCTTTTAAGATATATCATCTTTTTATCCTTTTACTTTCAACCTTTATGCATCCTTATGTTTTTGTTTTTTCTGTGTAAATAATTTTGGTCTTTTTAAATCCAATTTAAAAATTTTATCTATTATTAGAACTTTTTAGTAAATTTAAATTTAAGAATTTTATTGATATAATTGAGTAAAATTCTTGATAAATCATCCTTGATTTATCAAAGTCAAGTACAATTGTTATTTTTACCTTATTCCTAGACAATGCAAGAACACTAGAGCATTTCAATTCCAGTTATCCTTTTCCTCATTTTCTGCTATTATTTTCATGTATTTTGATTCATTAATATCTTAAACTCAAAGAGGTCATTATTGTTTTATACAGGTGGTCAATTATCTTACAGATTTATCCATCTACACATCTGTGATTTCACTGCTTCATATTCTTTTCATTCACGATGCCGTCTGTGATCAATTACCTTCTGTCTGAAATGTATCCTTCTGTCTGAAGTAATTCTTTTAGAGTGGATCCACTAGTGGATAATTATCTTTGTTCTTTTTCAATATGTTGAAAATATTTTAAAATATATTTTTGGATTAAAATTTTATGTTGAGGAGGGAGGAGATATGGGGATATATGTATATGTATAGCTGATCTACTTTGTTATAAAGCAGAAACTAACATACCATTGTAAAGCAATTATACTCCAACAAAGATGTTAAAAAAAATTTTTTTATGCTGACAGTCACTGTTCAACACTTTATAATTATCATTTAATTATATTTTAGCTTCCATTATTTCAGTGTAGAATTCAGATACATCTAAATATTGTCCATCTAAATATTGATTCTTTGAAGATAATATATATTTGTTCTTAAGATCATACACCATGATCAAGTGGGATTTATCCCAGGAATGCAAGGATTTTTCAGTATCTTCAAATCAATCAGCATGATACACCACATCAACAAATTGAAAAATAAAAACCATATGATCTTCTCAATAGAAGCAGAAAAAGATTTCAACAAAATTCAGTACCCATTTATGATAAAACTCTCCAGAAAGTGGGCATAGAGGGAACATACCTCAACCTAATAAAGGCCATATACAACAAACCTACAGCTAACATCATACTCAACAGTGAAAAGCTGAACACATTTCTTCTAAGATCAGGAACAAGACAAGGATGTCCACTCTCACCACTTTTATTCAACATAGTTTTGGAAGTCCTAGCTGTGGCAATCAGAGAAGACAGAGAAATAAAGGAATCCAGATTGGAAAAGAAGAAGTTAAACTGTCACTCTTTGCAGATTCCATGATACTATACATTGAAAATCCTAAAGATGCTACCAGAAAACTGCTACAGTTCATCAATAAACCTGGTAAAGTTGCAGGATACAAAATTAATGCACAGAAATCTGTTGCATTTCTATACACTAACAACAAAAGATCAGAAAGAGGAATTCAAGAAACAGTCCCATTTACTGTCACATCAAAAAGAATAAAATACCTAAGAATAAACCTATCTAAGGAGGCAACATACCTGTACTCTGAAAACTATTAGACCCTGATGAAAGAAATCGAAGATGACACAAACAGATGGAAAGATATACCATGTTCTTGAATTGGAAGAATCAATATTGTCAAAATGACTATACTACCCAAGGCAATCTACAGATTCAATTAAATCCCTATCAAATTACCAATGACATTTTTCATAGAACTAGAACAAAAAGTCTTAAAATTTGTATGGAGACAAAAAGTACTCCAAATAGCCAAAGCAATCTTGAGAAAGAAAAATGGAGCTGGAGGAATCAGGCTTCCTGGCTTCAGACTATAAAACAAAGCTACAGTCATCAAAGCAGTATGGTACTGGCACAAAAATAGACATATAGATCAATGGAACAGGATAGAAAGCCCAGAAATAAACCCATGCACCTATGGTCAATTAATCTACAACAAAGGAGGCAAGACTATTCAGTGGTGGAAAGACAGTCTATTCAACACATGGTGCTGGGAAAACTGGACAGCTACATGTAACAAAAGGAAATTAGATCATTCTTTAGCATCATACACAAAAATAAGCTCAAAATGGATTAAAGACCTAACTGTGAGACTGGACACTATAAAACTAGAGGAAAACAGGTAGAACACTCTCTGACATAAATTGCAGCAATATCTTTTTCAATCTGTCTCCCAGAGTAAGGGAAATAAAAATAAACAAATGGGACCTAATTAAACTCAAAAGCTTTTGCACAACAAAGGAAACCATAAAAAAAACGAAAAGGCATCCCACAGTTTTGGGAGGTAATATTTGCAAATGATGTGTCTGACAGGAATTAGTCTCCAGAATTTACAAGCAGCTCATGTGACTTAATATCATCAAAACAAACAACCCAATCAAAAAATGGGCAGAAGACCTAAATAGACATTTCTCCAAAGAAGACATACAGATGGTCAAGAAGCACATGAAAAGACGTTACACATTGCTAATTATTAGAGAAATGCAAATCAAAACTACAATGAGATATCACCTGAAACCAGTCAAAATGGCTATCATCAAAAAATCCACAAACAATAAATGCTGGAGAGGGTGTGGAGAGAAGGGAACCCTCTTGCACTGCTGGTGGGAATGTAAATTGGTGCAGCAACCACGGAGAACAGTATGGAGGTTCCTTTAAAAACTAAACATAGATCTACCATATGACCCAGCAAACCCACTCCTGGGCATGTATCCAGAGAAAAACATGGTCTGAAAGGATACATGCACCCCAGTGTTCATTGCAGCACTGTTTACAATAGCCAAGACATGGAAGCAACCTAAATGTCCATCAACAGACAAATGGATAAAGAAGATGTGGTACATATATACAATGGAATATTACTCATCCATTAAAAAGGATGAAATAATGCCATTTGCAGCAACATGGATGGACCTAGACATTGTCATACCGAGTGAAGAAAGTGAGACAGAAAGAGAAATATCGTATGAAATCGTTTATATGCAAAATCTAAAAAGAAATGATACAAATTAACTTATCTACAAAACAGAAACAGATTCACAGACTTAGAGAAAGAACTTATGGTTACCAGGGGGGAAGGGATAGTTAGGGAGTTTGAGATTGACATGTACACACTGCCATATTTAAAAAGGATAACCAACAAGGACCTACTGTACAGCACAGGGAACTCTGCTCAATGCTATGTGGCAGCCTGGATGGAAGGGGAGTTTGGGGGAGAATGGTTACATGTATATGTATGGCTGAGTCGCTTTGCTGTGCACCTGAAACTATCACAGCATTGTTAATCGGCTATACTCCAATACAAAATGAAAAATTAAAAAAGGATGCTTTTTTAAAAATGTTTTTTATTGTGGCAAAAGTCACATAATATAAAACATGTTATTTTAACCATATTTAACTGTACAGTTTAGTGGTACTAAGTACATTCACATTGTTGTGCAACCCTCACCATCATCTATCTCCAGAATTTTTCACCTTCCTAAACTGAAACTCTGTCCCCATTAAACACTAACTCCCCATTCCCCCAACTCCCCATTCCCCCTTCCCACGCCCCAAAACCCCCCAGCCCATGGCATCTACCAATGCACTTCCTGACTCTATGAATTTGATTATTCTAGGTACCTCGTATAAGTGGAATCAAACAGTATTTGTCTGCAAAAAAAGATACTTTTAATATGTTTTCTTTGTCTTTGATTTTCAACAAGTTTAGTATGATGCACCTAGGTATGCTTTTCTGTATATTTATCCTGATATGTTTATATACTACTTCTTGTGTTTACGCCTTGATGTCTTTTTTCCTCCCAATTTTGGAAAGTTCTGTCATTATATCTTAAAATACTGCATCTTTTTCACTCTTCTTTCTTTCCTTCTCCTTTTACTTGTACTACTCCTTCTCCTACTCCTTCTTTTTCAACTCCAATTAAATGTATCCTTTTTTGTTTTCTTTTACAATCTCTTCATTTCTTATCCTTTTGTTTCCCCATGTATCATGCGGGTATTTTATTTAGCCTTCTCTTCCAGTTCACTAATTCTTTCTTTTGTGTATAATTTGCTGTTTGGACAATTTAATAAATTCTTAATTTTCCTTATTATATTTTTATTTCTGCAATTTGCAGTATATCTCTAAATGATAACATTTTGAGGCAGTCCATTTAATTGGGAGTCTGTTGACTACTCATAATGATTATCATGGCCGAAGGATTTAAGAATTGTTTTTCAGAAAGGGTTGTAGTATATAAAGGAAGTAAAACAAACGTACATATTTTTTGCTCCCAGGAGTTTAAAGGCAGAAACGGAAAATAGAAAGAAATATTAAAAATGTATAAACAAATTTACATATTATTTTTAAATGAGCTGATAAATATTGATGTATTAAACAAATCAATGTTATTTGAGAATGAAATCCAGTGTCAGATGAAAATCCAAATTACATTATTTTTCTTAAATCAATAGAAGAAAATAAAAGTTAAGTACAGTATTATCTATATCATAGAAAGACATTGGAAACTATTCGAAGATAATAGAATATTTGACGTAATACAGAGAATCAAGTCAATGGAACATTATTTGAGGATGAAAAATCATACGGTTTATTCTGCAGTGCATGTTTCTTTAAAGTGAATTAACTCATATGCTATTAAAGAATAGGGCAAAGAAGTCAGTAAACTTCAGAAGTTGCCTTGGTTCATTTGCATATATGTTTTGAGGCAACCATTAGCAACCTTTCTTGTGACTAATGATAAAGACTTAGCAATATGAAGATTGCATAGTTGTGCCTTCTTGGTGCTTGTGGTCATTGCCCTTTTACACTTTTCACCATGTTAAGATTTTAAGGAAGCTAAGGGAACAGATAAAGGTGTTGCAAAGACATTTCTCTTCATACTAAAAAGCCAAACCACCCCCCTAAACAATCAAACCTTGATTCATGAAGTCTTTACCGCTTTTTAAATTACTGATGGAACTGGTTTTTATTAGGAGTAAATGTCCTCAAGAACTTGGTCTTTGAGACAGAAAGAAGCATAATCTCTAGAGTTAAAGGCTGCAAAGGATGGGATGATACTGATGCCAAGCGGAAATTTAACTGCACTGTTTTTAATGCGTTGGAACAGTATCCATTAGCGCACTGGTTACTAAGTTCTTTGGTTTGGTTTCCTTGTTTTTCATTGTGGTAATATACATATGATATAAAATTGATCATCTTAACCATTTTTAAGTGTATAGTTTAGTGGTATTAAATACATTCATAATGTTCTTCAACCATTACCACCATCCATCTTCAGAACTCTTTTCATCTTGTAAAACTGAAGCTCTGTACTCATTAAATTACTCCCATTGCCCCATCCCTCAGCCTCTACAAACCTGAGAGTGGATGGAGGGGAAGTGGATGCCTTCCCCAGCATATACTATGAAGTGAATCTTAAAGGAGAAAGAAAAAAATAAACTTGGGGGAAGATTAATATTAGCTCCATCTGTTGTAATTTTAATTCTGAATAGTATCCAGCTGTATCACTGCCCAGACTACTATCCCAGATTCCTGTCTGGCTTACATATTCACCATAGCTTCTCTCTTGCTGGTTGCAAGAAATCTGAATGCACCAGGCACAAGTTGTACTAGTCCTTGAAAGACCATTCCAAAATGAAAGGGATTTGTTGAGAATAATGTGATATAAGCATTAGGGTTGGGGGAGAGGTGTAGGAAGGAAGGAAGGAAGGAAAGGTGGGAAGGGAAGGAGGAAGATAGATTATCTTGACCTGGTTGAGCGATAGCAAAGTGTAGAAATGTGTGTGTGGGGGGGGGAGTGGGGTGGAATGTTCATTCTAAGACCAGGAGATATAATCATAGAAATTAGAAGGATCAAAGGATGAAAGACCATTGACTAACAAGAAAACAAAGTTAAGGGAATAAGGGGAGATATGAAAACTGAAGATTACGATATTCTTGAAGTGGTTCTACTTTTTATGTCTAATTATTACAACTTTTTGGTCAGAAATTATGATTTTACAAATGTTAATTTAACACTCCAGGAATTAGAAAACTCTGTTACTAATTTAAGTTTAAACATTTCCATGTAGGATAGTATTGCAGTTGGATACATGAAAAATACGTTTTAGTCAGATATAATATTCTTTTCAAGCAAGCCATGTTGAATTTTGTGGAGCAGATCCTCTTTGGAAATGCCACACTATTGTTCTAAAGTTAAATTAAAATTCAAACAGTTGAAACACAGAAATAAACTCATTTTATATTAGAAGATATAATAAAAGATTTTAAATAGTTCAATGTAGGATAATTGTTATATAAAGTGCATCTAGATGATTCAGCAAATTTATTAAAACTCAATAGTGTATGGTATGATAGCTTTATACGGTAGCTTTACAGAAAGCTCATATTGTCCAATTTGTTATAATTACTGGAACTGCATTTCAATTAAAACACTTAGCAATTTCCTTGTTCTTTTTGAAATATTTTGAAACCCATTAGTGTGTCAGTGACTTGGCATTGCTCTCTAATTGCAATAGATTTCAAGTGATGAAAATTGATTTTTTGTAGCATACTTTGTAGAGTCAGCATTGGTTACCTGAATACATTACAGTGCTCTTAAAACATTATTTGATGTTGTTAGAAGGTTTCATTGTCTGAACTTGAGATTATATGTGCACGTTATTCTTCAGAGTTATTTGCATTTTGAGGAAATGTAATGAAATGTGGAATTCTAAGAAATGTTAGGATATTGAAAACATATTTTAAAAGCCTTCTTTTTACATGTAAAGCTAAATTATGCTAGCATAGGTTCAATGTATCTATCTCTTAGCATTTGGGGAATTGTGGATGTAATTTTTATTATAAATATATTACAAAGCAATAACAAATACTAAATTTATAATTTCAGGAGAAGCCTTTACCTACTAATTATAATCGATAACCTCCATACAATGCACTGTTTATAATAAAAACATTTGTTACATTAAAAATATTATATAAAAGTACAAAATTATTAGTTCCCATCTCACTGTGTCTTTATAAAGTGAAATACCCATGTAACCATTATCAAATGAAGAAATAGAACATTACAGGCATCCTTAACTCCTCCACTTACTCTCTCTTAATCAATACCATCGCCCCAAAGTAACCACTATTCTGGCTTTTGACACCATTGGTTTATTTTCACTCTGTTTCAATTTATGTGTAAATTGAATACAGTGGGTACTGTTTTGTGTCTGGCTTCTTTCATTCAACCTTGTAATTTGTAGGCTGTAATCCATGTTGCTGCAGGTAGCAATAATTAGTTCATTTGCAGTATAAAACATATCACATTTTCTTTATCCATTTTACTACTGATGGAAATTTGGGCTGTTTCCAGCTTAGTGCTTTTATGAATACTGTTATAGTAGACATTCTTGTAGATACTTTTTAGTGCACATAAATATACATTTCTCTAAATTATATACCTAGGGTTGCAATTGCTCTACAATCTCCTCAGCACATGGTATTTTCTTTTTCATTTTACACATTCTGCTTTAGGAGTATTTCACTGAGTCTTTAATATGCATTTTCCTGATGGCTAATGAAGTTTAATACTTTTGCATATATTTTTTGGCTATCTGGATAGCCTGTTGTAAACTGCCTTTTAATGTCTCTTGCCTATTTATCTTTTAGATTATTTTATTATTGATTTTTAGTAGTTCTTGATATACTATGGATATATTTTATAGTTATACATACTGTAAATATGTCTCCTCTGTGATTGGACCTCTGCTTTCTTAATGATTTCTATTGATGAACATAACTTCTTAATTTTAGCATCAAATTTATTCATCTTTTCCTTACAGTTATTGCTTTTAGCATCCTGTTTAAGAATACTTTCCTTATCATAGTTCTTAAATAATTTTTATAGAACTGTTATTGTTTGGCTTTTCACAATTAGATCTGTGATCTTATCTCAGTGGATGTTGCACATATATTTATGAGTGAGGTTACCCTGTAATTGTCTTGAATTTTTCATATCTGTCTTTGTTAATGTTTGTTTGTTCCTTTCTGGCTTCAAGAAAAAAGATTTGGGAAGTTTGTAACCAGTTATTGCTCTATGTTAAACAGTTTCAAAATCTCAGTGGCTTAAACATAGTACTTATTTATTTACTTATTTATGCTTCTTTGTTTATAGTGTTTTC
This sequence comes from Grampus griseus, assembly GCF_964374135.1. Classification (NCBI taxonomy): domain Eukaryota; kingdom Metazoa; phylum Chordata; class Mammalia; order Artiodactyla; family Delphinidae; genus Grampus; species Grampus griseus. The sequence goes on along the minus strand of NC_138997.1, from coordinate 15,938,256 downwards.
AGTATCATTCAGTTCTAAATTTATCCTAATTTACATTATGATATCTTCTTTGCCCTATAAGTTTTTTAAGACTGTGTTTAAATTTTCCAAATGTTTGTAGCCTTATTAATTAATCATACAGTTTTTTGGTAATTGATTATTAACTAAACTTTAAATTTTGTAGTCAAGAAATTCAATCTGGGAGATGCAAGAGCGAGGAGATATGGGGATATATGTATATGTATAGCTGATTCACTTTGCTATATAGCAGAAACTAACACACCATTGTAAAGCAATTATACTCCAATAAAGATGTTAAAAAAACAAAGAAATTTGATATATCTGCTGCCCATTTTTTGAAATCTCTTAAGGCTTGATTTATAGCTGAATACTTACTATTTTTGTAAATATTCCACATGCATTTAAAAATAATATGCATTTGCCAGTAGTTGGATATAATGCTCTACCGATATCAGCTAGATCAAGCTTATTAATGAAATTTTTCATATCTTTTATATCTTGATTAATGTATTAATTACTTTGAGTGGTGTGCCAAAAATTCCCACTGTAGAGATATATTTTACGATTACTCCTCATGGTCTGTTTAAATTTTACATAATAATTTTTGAATCAGTACTATTAGGTGACTACAAATTATAGCTTTCTGTTAAACTGAACCTTTTATCATGTTATAATGAACCTCTTGATCTCTACTCATGCATTTTAGCTAAACCAAACTTTTTTTTTTTGTTATTAGGATTTGTCTGGTATATCATTCTTAATTCTTTTACTTTCACCTATTGTCTGACCATGTGTTTTTAGTGGTTCCCTTTTGTTACTAACATATTCAGGAACTAGGTGGATTTTATTTTGATAACCAGGTTGTAAAATTGCTATTTTATGTTGTTTTCCACTTTTCTGTATCTCTTTGTTTTCTTTCTTGCTTGCTTTTCTTTGTTTGTTTTTGAAATGATTCAGGGTCTTCATACTCTCTTCTACCCCCACCCCTAGTTCATCTGTTTGCTTTACTGGTTTGGATCCTATATACTCTATTCTTGCGTTTTTAGAAAATACCCTCAGTGTTGCTACATGCACATTTACTTAATAAAGTTTATATTTCATCAAGATCTTTGCTCTCCCAAACAGTGCTTCAGCTTTGTTTACTTTGCTTTAACCTTACACATCATCTTATAAAATAAGTTGCTGTTTAGAGATTCACCAATATTTATTATTTTCTTTAGCTTTTTTTCCATCTCAGACATTACTTCTAGGGTCCCTTTCCTTTTTCTTGAAGTATATCTTTTAGAAATCCCTTTAGTTATAGACTTTTAGTGATAAACACTCATTTGTTCATTCAAACTGGTATATATTATGTGCTGGGCATAAAATAATACATGCAAAAATCTCTGCTCTCATGGAGCTAAAACTCTAGGAAGGGAGACAGGCAATAAGCAAGATAAAACATAATATACAACTGTATGTAGTATTTTAATTGTGTAGTAGAAAAAATAAAACAGAAAAATGAGATATGGAATGTTATTTGGGGGGTGTCAAGGAACGCCTTACTGGGAAGGTGACTTTTGAATCAAGACCAAAAGAACTGAGGGAATATGAAGGTATGTAATGAAAAAACATTGCAGACAAAAGGAACGGATTCTACAAGGCCTGGAAAGTTCAAGATACAGCAAGGAAACCAGTAAGGCTATAGCAGAAAGAATGATTTGGAGATTAGTACATGTGCCCAGAGATTAATGTACATCTTGGTGACGCATGGCTCAGTAGGTCATGCTTCACAGTGATATGGAAGGCTATTAGAGGGTTTTGAAATGACAATTGATATGATCTGTTTTAGCAGGTTCACTTTGTACATTATAGACTGGAGTGGAGCAAAAGTAGAAAAAATTAATAGGTTATTGCCATATCAGTGAAAGATGATGGTAGCTTAGAGCAGAGTATTGGCAGAGAGGGTGGTGAGAAGTGTCACAGTCTAGGCATTTTTTGAAGGTAAAGCTAGCTGATAAGATATGCCATTGGTTCCGATGTAGGATGGGAGACAAGGGAGAAGCTAAGGGTGACAGAGATTTTAGGTCCAAACAACTGTCAGGGTAGATTTACCATTAACTGAGATGAAAACAAATGTAAGAGATGATGATTTTGGAAAGATTATTAGGAGCTTAATTTTGAACAAATTAACTTTAAAAAACATGTAAAAAAATCTTAATTCCATCCTTATAGTGGCAATATAGTTTTGCTGGCTGTATCATTTCATTTGATATTTAATTTCTCTTAGCACTTTAAGGTGTCCTTCTACTAACTTCAAACTTCCATTGACACTGCTGACAATTCAGTCTTCAAATTAATTGTCATCATTTTATAGGTAATCTATCTTCTCTACCTGTTTTTGAGATCTCTTTATCTTTCACATTGCTTGGTGGTCTTCTCATGCCAGTATTCAGAATTTCTCTATTAATGTAATTTTTTCCTTTTGTTGTAATCATTCAGGAATTTTTCTTTGTCCTCAATTTTCATTAATTTGAATATATATGAAGGTTTTGTTAATTCTGTTTGAATCTAGCTGAGACCTCTCAGTTTGAGTTCATATGCTTTTCTCTCATTCTCAGAAATTCCTAGCAATTATTTCTTCTCATATTGCCTCCCCAGCCTTCTTATTTTATTTTATTTTATTTTATTTTATTTTTTGCTAGCTAATGTTGGAATGTCAAGCCACTTTTTCTTTTAGTTATCTTCTAACTCTTTATGTCTTTGCTGTAATTTCTTTGACCATAATTTGACCCTTTTCCAGCCTAGTCATGCAAAAACTTTCATTCTACTATCAAACCATGTATTTATATTTTTGTTCTACAGTCTGAGAAGTTATTTCTATCTCTATTCGTATTTTTCATAAATGTCTGTTTTTATTTATCCTACATTTTCTAGCATTTTATAGGTGTTAGCTTATCTCTCTTAGGACATTAAATATGCTCATTTTAAACTATGATTCTGAATGATGTTTTTACTTTATTTCTTTGGTTATGCATTTTTTAAAAGTATCCTTTTAATTGAATTGTCTTCAAATGTTTGTCAGTACTTGATTTTGTGCTCATTTTTGTAATTGGGATTTCTTGCTAAATAGAGCATTTATATATCTTTCAAACGTGGCTGCTATTTTCAAAATAAGTGCTAAATTGGATGGGACACCAGAACTACAGATACAGATCGAAATGCTGGCAAAACCAGGACACATGGTCACACAGTTGTTAAATTCTGGATTGTATGTGCCGGTATAGCCCACCTGGGCCAGGGGAAGGAGCTGCTGCTGTTAGGCCTTGCTCTCTGAACTGTTTCCACTAAGAAGGAAAGATAGTTAATATGTGCCAATAAATGGGATACTTTGACATTTGGTCTTCACATACTGTGTTTCACTAGCCATCTGAAACACTCGCCGTGTCTTTGTCCAAGGTTTTCCACTTGTTCTCTCTGTTCTTGTCACCTCCCTACCCCCACCTCTGGCCCAACACAGGGCAGAGACTTATGTGGCTTCTTGGGAGAGAGAAGAGGTAGCGCCTAATTGTTCTTGCTCAGATAACAACCTTGCCAGTTCTCCCTAAGTTCTGTCCTGCATGTTTTTTGCTCCCCCAGTGCATACTCTAGACTGAGGTTTTCTTCAACCTTATCTACTTTCAGTCTCTCAGGAATTTTTCATGCTCATTTAAAAAAAATATAATATCTATATGCTTTTTATTTCTAGAGTTTGTATCTTAAACCTGGCAGTTACTAAATTCATTGGTACTATTGTTTAGGAGATATTTCCAGCTGTTTAGTAACTGTCAGTTTTAGAGTTGATATCATTATAGTAGTATTGCAAGCTATTAATTACTACTATAATGTATCTAGACTAGTCAAATTTTATGATATGTACATTTCACACAGTTAACGAAGTAATCTTTCAAGAAATGTGATGTGCAATATGAATATAGTTTTACTTTTAAAGGTTAGTATTGGTAAACAGAGTTGTAGATTTGATATACAGGTCTATTTATTTTCAAAAAATGCAATTCACACAATTATTTATAAAGTACATCATAATATGTATATTTGCAGGAAAAAAACAGGCTCCTGTATATTGAGGTCACCTTGCAAGAATAGTTTTTTATATGATTACTGTCTTGATAATTTCACAGTTGTTCTATTTATGTGATAATAGTAAAGGTATTGTGTGCCTAATCTTTCTTAATTGAATATAATAAGCTAAAAAAGATAACTATATTAGTAAAAAATTTGAAAGGAAAACTATCTGCTTGAGGCTTCAGTGTGATGTAAACTATATTTCATAGAAATTATTTGTATTCTAAAGTATTTTTGACTTTGACAACCTTAAAATTGCACTCAGTACTAGGCAGAAAAATGGTGTTATATAAAATCATAACATCAGCGTAGTGTATGAAGTAGAGATCATAGTTTTACTGTTAACCATTTTATTTCTCTATAAATGAAATTCATTGTTCAGCATGGCCTACTGAACTGTGTTTTCCAGTCAAGTTATTTTGTAAAGATTACATTAAATTCGTTGCAGGTTACATGCTTTCAGAGATTGTAACAATTCCTATCTGTTGGAACTATACTGTGAATTTCTTTTAGTGTAGGAAACAGTTCAGAAAGACAGTTTTCCATCTCAATGTACCTTTTCAGAACAGTTCTCATACCTCAACCACAAGTTTTTATTAAATACAAATTGAAGTGAACTTATGTCAGTAAGAAATAATGAAAACAAACCTTCAGAGAACTGCTTTGGGTTTTTTTTTAGAGTAGGAGCATAAACTGTAATTCAGAATTACTTAGAGAGTGTGCAAAGTTTGGTAGAATTTGAGTAGCTGCTATGTTTTGAATATTATGCATGCTGAATAACTAATAATATAAATCTTAGGTTTTGTAGATGGAATAATGTCTTCCTATCCCTCAGCCTCACCCCTCCAAGATACCTATCCCTTAACCTAAAGAGGCTGTGAATATTTTTTTTTATCAGACCATCTTTTACTTTTCTTTTCTTTTTTTATTGTGGTATATTCGATTTACTATATTATATAAGTTTCAGGTGTACAACATAGTGATTCACAATTTTTAAAGGTTATTCTCCATTTATAGTTATTACAAAATATTGGCTATATTTCTTGTGCTGTACAATATATCCATGTAGATTATTTATTTTATACATAGCAGTTTGTATGTCTTAATCCCCTCCCCCTGTCTCACCGCTCCCCCGTTTTTTCTCCCCACTGGTAACCACTAGTTTGTTCTCTGTATCTGTGAGTCTGTTTCTTTTTTGTTATATTCACTAGTTTGTTTTATTTTTTAGATTCCATGACTTATTTCACTTAGCATAATACCCTCCAAATCCATCTATGTTGTTGCAAATGGCAAAATTTCTTTCTTTCTTATGGCTGAGTAGTATTCCATTGTGCACATGTGTGTGTGTATACCACATCTTATCCATTCCTCTGTTAATGGACATTTAGGTTGCTTCTATATCTTGGCTATTATAAATAATGCTGCTATGAACATTGAGGTGCATGTATCTTTTCTAATGTTTTTGTCTTCTTTGGATGTATCCCCAGGATTGGGTTTGCTGGATCATATAGAAGTTCTATTTTTAGTTTTGTGAGGACCTTCCATAGTGTTCTCCATAGTGGCTGCACGAACTGACATCCCCACCAACAGTGCACAAGGGTTTCCTTTTTGCCACATTCTTGCCAACACTTATTTGTGGACTTTTGAGGATAGTTCTGACAGGTGTGAGGTAATATCTCGTTGTTTTCATTTGCATTTCTCTGATGATTAATGATGTTCAGTATCGTTTCATGTGCCTCTTGGCTATCTGTATGTCTTCTTTGGAGAAATGTCTATTCAGTTCTTCTGCACATTTTTTAATCAGGTTGTTTTATTTTTTGATGTTGAGTTGTATGTGCTGTTTATATATTTTGGATATTAACCCCTTATCAATCATATCGTTTACAAATATTTTCCCCTATTCAGTAGGTTGTCTTTTTTTTGTTGATGGTTTCCGTTGCTGTGCAAAAGCTTTTAAGTTTAAATATGTCCCATTTGTTTATTTTTGCTTTTGTTCCCTTTGTTTTAGGAGACAGAGCCAAAGAAATATTCCTGTGATTTATGTCAAAGAGTGTTCTGCCTATGTTTTCTTCTAGGAGTTTTATGATTTCAGGTCTTACATTTAGGTCTTTAATCTATTTTGAGTTTATTTTGTGTATAGTGTTAGAAAGTGTTCTAGTTTCATTCTTTTACATGTAGCTGTCCAGGTTTCCCAGCACCACTTATTGAAGAGACTGTCTTTTCTCCATTGTATAATCTTGCCTCCTTTGTTGTAGATTAATTGATCGTAAGTGCATGGGTTTATTTTTGGGCTCTCTATTCTCTTCCATTGACCTATGTGTCTTTTTTGGTGCCAGTACCATACTGCTTTGATTACTATAGCTTTGTAGTGTAGTCTGACATCAGGGAGAATGATTCCTCCAGCTTTGTTCTTCTTTCTCAAGAATGTTTTGAGCATTCAGGATCTTTTGTGTGTCTATACAAATTTTTTGGCTGCACTGTGTGGCATGTGGGATCCTAGTTCCCTGATCTGGGATGGAGCCTCTGCCTCCTGAAGTGGAAGCACAGAGTCTTAACCACTGGAACACCAGGGAAGTCCCCTCCATACAAATTTTAAAATTATTTTTTCTAGTTCTGTGAAAAATGCCATTGGTATTTTGATAGGGATTGCACTGAATCTGTAGATTGCACTGGGTAGTATGGTCATTTTAATAGTATTAATTCTTTCAATCCATGAACACGATATATCTTTCCATCTGTTTGTGTCATCTTCAATTTCTTTCTTCAATGTTTAATTGTTTTCCGTGTACAGGTCTTTTACCTCCTTAAGGTTATTCCTAGTTATTTTATTCTTTTTCATATGATTGTAATTGGGATCATTTCCTTAATTTCTCTTTCTGACAGTTTGGTTTTTCTGTATAGAAATGCAACAGATTTCTGTATATTAATCTTGCATCCTTTAACTTTACTGAATTTATTGATGAGCTCTAGTAGTTGTTTGGTGGCATCTTTAGGATTTTCTTTGTAGAGTGTCATGTTATCTACAAACAGTGATAGCTTTATTACTTCCTTTTCAATTTGGATTCCTTTTATTTCTTTTTCTTGTCTGATTACTGTGACTAGGACTTCTAATACCATGTTGAATAAGTGTCAAGAGTGGGCATACTTATCTTGTTCCTGATCTTAGAGGAAATGCTTTCAGCTTTTCACTGTTGAGTGTGATGTTAGCTGTGGTTTGTCCTATATGGCCTTTATTATGTTGAGGTATGTTCCCCCTGTGCCCATTTTCTGGAGAGTTTTTATCATAAATCAATGTTGACTTTTATTAAAAGCCTTTTCTGCATCTATTGAGATGATCATATGGTTTTTATTCTTCAATTTGTTAATGTGGTGTATCACATTGATTGATTTGCGGATATTGAGAAATCCTTGCATCCCTGTGATCGTGGTGTTTGATCTTTTTAATGTATTGTTGGATTCAGTTTGCTAGTATTTTGTTGAGGATTTTTACATCTATGTTCATCAGTGATATTGTCCTATAATTTTCTTTTGTGATTTCTTTGGTGTTGGTGTCAGGGTGGTGCTGGCCTCATGGAATGAATTTGGAAGTCTTCCTTCCTCTGCAATTTTTTTGGGAATAGTTTGAGAAGAACTCTTCTCTAAATGGTAGAATTTACCTGTGAAGCCATCTGGTCCTGGACTTTTGTTTTCTGGGAATTTTTTTTATTACTGATTCGATTTCACTGCTGGTAATTGGTCTGTTCATATTTTCTATTTCTCCCTGGTTTAGTCTTGGAAGATTGTACATTTCTGGGAGCTTGTCCATTTCTTCTAGGTTGTCCATTTTATTGGCACATAGTTGATTGTAGTAGTCTATTATGATCCCTTGTATTCCCATGGTGCTGTTGTAAATTCTCCTTTTTCATTTCTGATTTTATTGATTTGGGCCTATCTTTTTTTTCTTGATGAGTCTGGCTAAAATTTTATTAATATTGTTTTTTCAAAGAACCAGGTTTTAGTTTTATTGATCTTTTCTGTTGATTTTTAGCTTCTATTTCATTTATTTCTGAATAAATGAATATCATTAAATCAAAAAAACCATTATGATTTTTTTCCTTCTACTAACTTTGGGTTTTGTTTGTTGTTCTTTTTCTTGCTCCTTTAGGTGTAGGGTTAGGTTGTTTATTCGAGATTGTTTTTGGTTTCCTGAGGTAAGTTTGTATCATTATAACCTTCCCTGTTAGAACTGCTTTTGCTGCATCCCATAGATTCTGGATTGTTGTATTTTTGTTTTCATTTGTCTCAAGGTATTATTTGGTTAATGCCTGCGACTATATGTTAATTTTACATGGGAAAGAAATTTTACAGAGGTAATTAAAGGTTGCTAATCAGGTGACTTTAAATTAGTGAGATGATCTTATATTATTCAAGTGAGTTCAGTCTAATCACATGGGCGCTTAAAATTAGAAGAGGAAGGCAGAAGAGTCAGTGAGAGGTATAGTAGGAAGAGGAGAGAGTTAAAATCTGAGATGAATCCCACTGTCCCTTACTGACGTTGAAGATGGAGGAGAGGGGCCTTGAACAAATCAAGCAGCCTCAAGGAGTTGAGAATGACCCCTAGGCATGAGCCAGCAAGGAAATGGAGACTCGTACATCTGTATACAACTGAATTTTGGCAGAAATCTGAATGTTTCTTAAAACATATTCTCCCCTAGAGCCTTCAGAAAGGGCCACAGCTCTGCAGACACTTTTATTTTGGCCTTGTGAGGCAGAGGCAGAGAAAGAAGCCAACCCCACCAGACTTCTGATCTAAAGAACTTTGGGATAATAAGTTTGTGTTATTTTAAGCCACCAAATCTGTGGTAATTTGTTACTTCAGCAACAGAAAACTAATACAATTGGCAGTATTTTTTTATTCTGAAATGAGACCTCTGAAAAGGGCAAAAATCTCATCATATAAAATAAACCGAAAAGATAGGGAGAAATACCTTACTTGTTCTTTCTGAATTTTATCCCTGCATCCATTTCTATCTCTTTACATTCATTATATTTGTAACTTTTCCTTTCTTTCTTAAAATAATGAGTATGGTGAAGAAAGTACACAGTCTAGGATGTGTGGTGAACCTGTAAGCCCTGAAAAATTACTTTAAAAATTAAACAAATAACTATTTTAAAAAGAAATTAAGAGAAAAATCTCATTTACAATAACATTAAAAATAATAGAATACTTAAGAATTAATTTAACCATTGAGGTGAAAAAACTGTACGCCGAAGACTATAAGACATTGATGACAGAAGTTGAAGAAGACACAAATATGTGCAAAGATATCATGTGTTTTTGGATCAGAAGAGTTAATATTATGAAAATATCCATACTACCCAAAACATTCTATCGGTGCAATCCCTATCAACATTTCAATGCCATTTTTAGGGAAATAGAGAAAACAATTCTAAGGTTTATATGCAGCCCCTGGCAACCCTGAACAGCCAAAGCAATCTTGAGAAAGAAGAACAAAACTGTAGGCATCATACTTCTTGGTCTTAAACTACATTACAAAGCTATAGTAATAGAAAAAATAGTATGGTACTGGCATAAAAACAGATGCATAGACCAATGGAACAGAATAGAGAGCCCAGAAATAAACCCACACATATCTTGATAAATAATCTGTGATAAGGGTGCCAACAATACACAATGGGGAAATGATCATCTTTTCAATAAATGGTATTAACAAACTGGATATTCACATGCAAAAGAATGAAACTGGACCAATATCTCACACCATAAACAAAATTAAAAATGGATTAAAGACTTCAAAAAAATACCTGAAACCCTAAAATCCTAGAGGAAAACATGGAGAAAAAGTTTTATTACATTGATCTTGGCAATGACTTTTTGAATATGACACCAAAAGTACAGGCAATAAAAGGAAAAATAAATAAGTGGGATTATATAAAACTAAAATGCCCTGCACAGCAGAAGAAACAGTCAACAAAATGAAAAGACAACCTATGGAATGGGAGAAAATATTTGCAAACCATATATCTGTTAAGGGATTAGTATCCAAAATGTGTAAGGAGTTCCTATAGCTCAATAGCAAAAAAAACCCCTAACAACCCAATTTAAAAATGGGAAAAGGACCTGGATAGACATTTCTCAAAAGAAGATATAGAAATGGCCAATGGGTACATGAAAAGATGCTGAATATCACTAATCATCAGGGAAATGCAAATCAAAACCACAGTGAGATATCACCTCATGCCTATTAGAATGGCCATTATCAAAAGGACAAGTGATAACAAATGTTGGGTATGGTGTGGAAAAATGGGAACCTTTGTGCACTGTTGGTAGGAATGTAAATTGGTATAGGCATTATGGAGGTTTCTCAAAAACCTAAAAATAGAACTAAAATACTATCCAGTAATCCCACTACAGGGTACATATACAAAGGAAATGAAATCAGTGTCTCAAAGAGATATCTATACTTCCATGTTCATTGCAGCATTATTGGCAATAGCCAGATGTTGAAACAACCTAAGTGTCCATTGACAGATGAATGGATAAAGAAAATGTTGTATACATATACACAATAGAATATTATTCAGCTTTAAAAAAGAAGGAAATTCTGACATTTGTACAACATGGATGGAACTTGAGGACATTATGCTAAGTCAAATAAGCCAGACAGTGAAAGGCAAGTACTGTATGATGTCACTTATATGTGGAATGTAAAAAAGATGAACTCATAGAACCAAACTGCAGAACGTTGGTTGTCAGAGGTTGGGGTTGAGCAAAAAGGGGAGAGGATGGTCAAAAGACACAAACTTTCAGTTATAAGGTGAATAAGTTCAGAGGATCTAATGTGTTGACAGCATGGTGACTATATTTAATAATCTGTATTATATACTTGAAATTTGCTGAGAGTAAATCTTAAGTGTTCTCACAAAAAAAGTAACTATGAATGTACTAATTAGCTTGATTGTGGTAATCATTTCACAATGTATACATATATCAAACTATCATGTTGTACACCTTAAATATATATTTAATTTTAATTTGTTATACTTCAATGAAGCAAAAAAAAAAATTAGCTAATACAATTTCTGCAGCAGTGGGCCTAGGGAAATCTAGCTGCTTAGGAAATCTAGCGAATTTAAAAGTCTGGTGTTAATAAGCCCCAAATCACCAGCTAAATTCCTTTGAAGTTCAGCTCCTTTACGTAGATGAAAATTCAGTTCCTTTAACACAATAGATCTTACTTTTTGCTTTCACTAAGCTTTCTCCAGGTACAAACAATTGAGTCACAAGGGAGACCGGGCTGGAGTCTGGGGAATGCAGTATAAGTCATCACTTTTTGAAATCCAGCAAAAAATATATCATACTGTGGATGAGTTAGTGGTATTTGTATCCAAGTGAAACATAATAGGGTCAAGCAATGTAGAGCAACACATAGCAGTATAGAATGTATTTAGAAGTGTATGTTAAAACAAAAAGCAAACTTAGAAGATTTCATTCATTAAGAATCTCAGTTCCTAATGTCTTGGTTTACATTGTCACTTTAATTTCCATGCTGTAGAGATAAAAATTGCAGTCATATTCTCCAAAGTTAAGGTTGAAAACATCCTCTGTAATCCCAGTCACTTCCTACTATCTGTCAGGAGTTTCAGAGGGAGAAGTTTATTTAATCTAAAAGCTATTTAAAATCAGCCTGCATCCAAGTGAGAGCTGCATCTCTGAGGACCTCCAGTAATCAATCCTCTTTGTGTATTTCTGTAATAATCTGTCCCAAACCCATTTCTGTGGAACATTTTACACACTTAGTCTGTAGGAGTTAGAGATGAGAAAACAAAAATGGATCTCTTCATTCTTTGGCTTGCATCTTAAGAATCTTATATAAACTAGATATTTTCTCAAAGTCTTCAGAATAGCTTATTTAACCAAACTACCTAGATGATAAATTTTTGGGTTTTTTTGTTTTATTTTTGGTATTTTTTTGGAGAGAATTTTCAGTTTTCCAAGAGAAAAGGGAATTTAAAGGGAAATTTTACTTTTTTCCCCCGTAACTGCTTTTATTTGGGAGAAAGGCAGAGAGAGAGAAAGGGGGGGGGGGGGGGAGAGAGAGAGAGAGAGAGAGAGAGACTGACTCATTAATTTTAGTTAGTTAATCAATTAATTCATTTATTTATCCCACAAATGCATTGAACAGTTTATTCCTGATGTGCCCTGTTAGATGCTGGACAATAATGATGAGCAAAAGTAGACAAGACCCCTGTGTACATAGGGTTGACACTCTAGTGGGAGTTATAGAAACCAAATGGGCAATCATTTCTCTAGTGACATTAAGTTTTTACATATTTAGAGGTAAGAGAAGACTAACAAGAAGGGAAATTTCGAAGGAAGGAGTTAGAAAAAAAAAATAAGCTGCTGTCCTTGCAGTCTACTATCATAGTGTAATGGGCAGAGACCTAGCCTGTTTTGTACAGGGAGTTATGGATTGGATAACATTTTACACATTAATCTTTATTCATAGGGGTTTAAAAGAAAAACCCATTAAAGAATTATGACAGTTAAAAATTCTTTAAAAAACTGTAAACATTTCCATCCATTTACCAGAAAATTGTGAAACTTCATTTTGGTTTTATATAATAGTTCTTATATAATCATCCATATTTTGAGAATTTGAAAATTAATAAAATTTGAATATAGTGAATATATGGTGCTAACAGTTGATCACTGACAGATGTAGTGATGGTGCAGAATGTGGATTAAATAAGAGTATAACAATTATAAAATGATTTTCCCTAGTTAATGGAAACCAAATGGTCTTGAGATAATTTTTTGTTGTTCGGCTTTGGAAATTGGTATGTTTTAGTTGATGAAACAACTGTATATTGTGAATGATGAGTGACTTATATCTTTTTCATTATATTTTAATTAGCATTAGAATTAAGATAATTGATATATGAATGTTTTACTTTTAGATGTGACACACTTTATTTTTTCAGGTTTTTATTTATTTTTTTTTTTACTGAAGTATAGTTGGTTTACCTGTTGTGTTAGTTTCAGGTATACAGCAAAGTGATTCAGTCATACACGTATATATATCTATTCTTTTTCATTAAAGGTTATTATAAGATATTGATTATACTTCCCTGTGCTATACAGTAGGTTCTTGTTCGTTATCTATTCTATATATTATAGTGTGTATATGTTAATTCCAAACTCCTAACTTATGCCTCCCACCCCCTTTCCCCTTTTGGTAACCAAAAGTTCGTTTCCTTTGTCTGTGAGTGTATTTCTATTTTATAATATTTCATTTGTAGAATTTTTTTAGATTCCACATATAAGTAATATCATATGATTTTTGTCTTTCTCTGTCTGACTTACTTATAAGATAATCTCTAGGCCCATCCATGTCGCTGTAAATGGCATTATTTCATTCTTTTTATGTCTGAGTAGTATTCCATTATTTGTATGTACCACATCATCTTTGTCTATTCCTCTGTCAGTGGACAGTTAGGTTGCTTCCTTGTCTTGGCTATTGTAAATATTGCCGCTATGAACATTGAGATGCATGTATCTTTTCAAATTACGGTTTTCTCCAGATATACGCCCAGGAGTGGGATTGCTGGCTCATATGGTAGCTCTATTTTTAGTTTTTGAAGGAAGCTCCATAGTATTCTCCATAGGGGGTGCACCAGATTACATTCCCACCAACACTGTGGGAGTGTTCCTTTTTCTCTATACCCTCTCCAACATTTATTATTTGTAGACTTTTTGATGATGGCCATTCCGACTGGTGTGACATGGTACCTCACTGTAGTTTTGATTTGCATTTCTCTAATAATTAGCAATGTTGAGCATGTTTTCATGTATCTGTTAGCCATCTGTATATCTTCTTTGGAGAAATGTCTATTTAGGTCTTCTGCCCATTTTTTGATTGGGTTGTTTGTTTTTTTAACATTGAGTTGTGTGAGCTGTTTGTATATTTTGGAAATTAAGCCCTTGTCGGTCACATCGTTTGCAAATATTTTCTCAGATTCTGTGGGCTGTCTTTTTGTTTTGTTGATGGTTACCCAAGATCTATCTTGATTACAAAATCAGTGATTTTTTTCCCTATATACCATACTTTAATCAGCTGGGGTTTTTTTTAACATCTTTATTGGAGTATAATTACTTTACAATGATGTGCTAGTTTCTGCTTTATAACAAAGTGAATCAACTATACATATATATATATCCCCATATCTTCTCCCTCTTGCCTCTCCCTCCCACCCCTCTAGGTGGTCACAGAGCACCGAGCTGATCTCCCTGTGCTATGCAGCTGCTTCCCACTAGCTATCTGTTTTACATTTAGTAGCGTATATGAGTCATTGCCACTCTCTCACTCGTCCTGGCTTACCCTTCCCCCTCCTCGTGTCCTCAAGTCCATTCTCAACGTCTGTGACTTTATTCCTGTCCTGCCCTTAGGTTCTTCAGAACCTTTTTTTTAGATTCCATATATATGTGTTAGCATATGGTATTCGCTTTTCTCTTTCTGACTTCACTCTGTATGACACACTCTAGGTCCATCCACCTCACTACAAATAACTCAATTTCATTTCTTTTTTTGGCTGACTAATATTCCATTGTATATATGTGCCACATCTTCTTTATCCATTAATCTGTCGATGGACACTTAGGTTGCTTCCATGTCCTGGTTATTGTAAATAGAGCTGCAGTGAACATTGTGGTACATGGCTGTTTTTGAATTATGGTTTTCTCAGGGTACATGACCAACAGTGGGATTGTTGGGTCGTATGATAGTTCTTTTTTTAGTTTTTTAAGGAAATTCCGTACTGTTCTCCATAATGGCTGTATCAATTTACATTCCCTGCAACAGGGTTCCCTTTTCTCCACACCCTCTCCAGCATTTATTGTTTGTACATTTTTTGATCATGGCCATTCTGACTGGTGTGAGGTGATATCTCATTGTAGTTTTGATTTGCATTTCTCTAGTGATTAATGATGTTGAGCATCCTTTCATGTGTTTGTTGGCAATCTGTATATCTTCTTTGGAGAAATGTCTATTTAGGTCTTCTGCCCATTTTTGGATGGGGTTGTTTGTGTTTTTGATATTGAGCTGCATGAGCTGCTTGCAAATTTTGGAGATTAATCCTTTGTCAGTTGCTTCATTTGCAAATATTTCCTCCCATTCTGAGGGCTGTCTTTTCATCTTGTTTATGGTTTCCTTTGCTGTGCAAAAGCTTTTAAGTTCATTAGGTCCTATTTGTTTATTTTTATTTCCATTTCTCTCGGAGGTGGGTCAAAAAGGATCTTGCTGTGATTTATGTCATAGGGTGTTCTGCCTATATTTTCCTCTAAGACTTTTATAGTGTCTGGCCTTACATTAGGTCTTTAATCCATTTGGAGTTTATTTTTGTGTATGGTGTTAGGGAGTGTTCTAATTTCATTCTTTTACATGTAGCTGTCCAGTTTTCTGAGCACCACTTATTGAAGAGGCTGTCTTTTACCCATTGTATATTCTTGCCTCCTTTATCAAAAATAAGGTGACCATATGTGCATGGGTTTATCTCTGGGCTTTCCATCCTGTTCCATTGATGTATTCTTTTGTTTTTGTGCCAGTCCTGTACTGCTGTACTGTCTTTATTGCTGTAGCTTTGTAGTACAGTCTGAAGTCCAGGAGACTTAATCAGCCATTTTTAATGTTTACATTAGAAAGAAAAAAATGTTTAAACTCAATGGAGCAAAACACAGACAGTGAATAATGAAACAAATACTAGTTACTTTAAAAAGTTAATCAGATTGATAAACCTTTAGGTAGACTCATCAAGATAAAGAGACAACACACATTGAAATGATACAAAGGATGTGCATAACAAAACCTAAGCATATATTTATATAGTGGCAATAAAAATTTTTAAATCTGAATTAACAAAAAAATACTATGTAACATCAGAAATTTAAAAGTTCACACCTTCCATATTCTCCACACTTTAAAAGGATAGTAATATAATTATTGGGAAAACTTTATGCAAAAGAAATTGACAGCTTAGATAAAATGGACAATTTTTTTGAAAGACATACACTAACAAAACTGTCTTGAGAAGAAACAGATAATCTGATTAGTTCCATTGTATATTTACTAAAGAAATTGAAAAAGAAAGTCTTCTGAGAAAAAAAGTATCAGGCATAAACATTAAAGGAATAAAAAATAGTGATCCTATAGAAACTTTTCTAGAAAATGGAAAAGATGGGAATATTATTTATTTTTTAATGATATCCAGCATATCCTGGATAACAAAGCCATGCAGTTATATCCCATTATAAGAAAACTACAAATTGGTTCCCTCAAGAACAAAGACACAAAATTCCTTAACAAAATATTATCAAATTAAATTTTGCTGTGTTTTTTTTTTACTGTGTTTATAATGATTATGCCTGTTGAATTTTCTCTTCCCAACTCTAAGCCACAGATAAGCTATTTTCTAATCAATAGCAGTTGTCTTCCTAAGAGAATTCTGGTGCCAGATGGGGAAAAGATTTTTTGTTGTTGTTGTTTTTGTTTTGTTTATGTGTGCATGTGTGTGTGTTTAACCCTGATACACTTATTTTGCTTTAACTTTTCTACCATTTTCTCCTTCACATTTATCTTTCTGTAATAACCACCATAATATCTGAACACACTTTTTAAAAAGAGATCCATTCTCTCTAGTCATCAGCTTCTTCATTTGTATGAACACAAATCTATATAAAATTATATTTATTACAAATTACAGTATAACTTGAAATGGAAAATGCTTGGAAAAACTTAAACAGTGACTTAGAATCATTCTTTTCATAGTAGTAAGAACAATCTGTGGTAGTACACTTTAAGGAGAAACTCTCTCCTATAAATAGACTGTTTATCACATGATGCTCTGATGTATTTTTATATTATAACAAGCAAGTGGCTTGGAATTTCCTTTCACAGTACTTTATGTTTAGGATACTATGTATTTCTAGATGAATAATTTTAAATGTATGCCAAGCTTTGTTTTCAACTAATTTCCATTAATTAAAAAACATCAGAAAAATATTACATGATTTAACACAATAATTATAATCTTTAAATATTAGTAAAATTATGCTGCCTGTACTTTCAAAGATATATTTTTGTTCTCTTGGCAAGTTTTAGGAAATAAGAACTTTGTTGCATCTCTAGTTTTTCACATGCAAAATACTTTCTTTTATCTTTAGTCAGAAAGTTCAAAAGCATTTCAGACAGAGTTCATTAAACATTTTTATAGATGATTGTCCTTTTGAAGCAATACAGAAAGATTAAATTAGAATAAATTTTGTCAGGATTTATAGATGTAATTCACATAAGACTTCATCTATTTCCCCTTTGTTGTTTAGCAGTGCTATTTATGATTTTGAAAAATAACACATTCTCTCTCATAATGTTATCTTACGTTTTAGTAGTTTTTCTGATTGCATAAAATGACATAATAAACAGTGCAATTTCCCTATCTTGTGTATCTCTCTCTGCTATCTATTAAGATTAATATAGTAAATATCATCATTGAGCTCTCAATTGTTTTCTGTGATACAGAGTAAAGTTCAACTGTAAGTATCTAGGGGAAGAAAGTTATTCATTCATATTTGGAAAATAGTCTTCTAATGAACTACTGATGAAAAGTTGACTGTGTGCATTCCTTTCAATGCATTATTCAAAGTATTAGTAACATTAGTTCATGTCATGGGACAATCTTGCTAAGGTCATATATATTATTGGGATTAAAGTTACAAACAGGGATGGGGTGGAGTGAACTATTAGAAAATTTTCATTCATTCATGAGCACTTTATGGTAGTTAAGAATGTAACTGGCAAACTGTTAAATCAGAAGTTGTATTTGATAGACACCTAGGTCAGAACTGATGGAATTCCTTGTCATCATGAAGAATTTAACAAGTTGCTTTTATCAGTTTTAGTCATCTTTGATCAAAGTGAAAGAAAAAGAGAGATGACTCTTGTGGATTTTATCTGTGCAGGATAAAGGCTTTGAGCACATCTTGAAATTACATGTCATGGAATTGTAGAATCCCAAAGGTAGGCAGGATTGTATATATCATTTGATCCAGTCTTTGCTTACAATCAGGAATGTGAGAATCCAAGTTTTAAGGGATGTTCAAACCATACATAGTATGTGAGAAAAAAGAGCCAAGACTAAAATCTCCATTTTCCTATGATTAATCTCATGGCCTTTATCCCTGGCTATAGACTTTACAGGGGAAAATTTTTTATCTAGATAGATAGATAGATGGGTAGATAGATTCCCTCCTCTTTTTCAGCAGCTACATTATAGATATAGATATAAATATAGATATAAACAGTATAACAAGATATATAATCATTTGATTTTTTACTTTAAGGAAATATAGTTAAGTATATCCATAAAACAAATAACAAGGATTCATTCATAGATTTTGTGTTAACTCATTATATAATTCTCTTTGATCATTGCTAACTGATTATATAAGTCCAAATTATTTGAACTAGAAAAAATATTATTTCATATGTTAGTTTTCAGTGTTTTTCTTTATAATATAATAATATTAAGCAACATGAATCATTGAATAATAAGGCAAGAAGAAATTCCAGAGTCAAGATTCTGCTATGTTTCTACTGATTCAATATAGAACTACACTTAAACCATCTATAGTTGTTTTATTTGTTTCAGAGATGATTGATACTCAGAGATGATAAGCGAAAATTTTATTGGCAATGTAGCTCAGTGTCTTAATTTCTCTAGTGATTCCCCCCTATATTCAATATCACAATATAACTATAGCAAAATGAATATCATACTTAAATCATTAATAATGAAATGTTATTATCATACATAATTGACAGAGGCAATTTAAAAGTGAATCAAGAAGATTTAGTTCAAAAAAGTAGCAGACAGTCCTTTAGCAAAAATAGAATTTCTGACACATAGAAAATTACCCAAATTATGGGGCTATTCTATCATGTTACTTCTAATTTGATACAGTTAAATTTTAATTTTACAAATAAGGAATAAGCCATAGATAGAGCATGTAATCCTCATCTTTGATTGATAGATTCTAAAAGCAGAAAATGTCTATAGTAATTTGATATCTTAGGATGATAATTTACCAGAGGTATAATGTGAGAAATAAAGGAGAATGGTTAATTCACTGTGAATAATGACTGAAGAAAGATAATTTCTATCCTAGTTAAAGCAGGTATTAGGGCAAATAGTATTTAATCTAAAACAATGAAAGGTAGAGAAGTTAATTGATTACATTTTTTTAATCAACAGAAAGATAGGGGTTTACAATACTTTTTCAATTTACTCTAAAACCAACCAATGAGTAGCTCTACGGCAGAAAGAAAGTAAGAAACTGAAAACTTATCACTGATTTTGCAACTTCTCTCTGGTTCCCTAGAGCTAATAGCACCTGGTTTAGCAACATGGCTGGAAAACTCTTTTGCGGGACAAGGAAACTACTTTTATTCACAGAACAGAGTCCATAACGGAGATCCCTGATAGGAATTGGAGTTTTTTTTGACTCAGTTTTTGCTGCCTGGGATTCATCATTAAATTTCCCCTTGGCCCTGTTTTTAAGTAAGATCTGAATAGGACCTTTCAGTTTGATCTAAAAGAAGGGACTATGTTCTGGTATAATTTTGGCTAAAAATTGACAAAAACTGACAAACCTATAAAGGTAGCTGTTGTTACAACTTAACTATAAACTATAAAATCAACAGGGTCAACAGTATTTCCTCTACGACTAAATGGGAATATCTATTTCTGCATTTTTGTGGAGTTATTCCTGGATCAGTTTTCCAGTGTAAAGTGCATTGTGGTCATCCTCTAACCTTCATTTCCTGAGCTCATGTATAGTGATGGTGATTAAGCATAATGACTTAACCTTATTTTTCTGTAGTATTTAATAGTTTCAAAGTGCTGAAAAAAAACCTTTTTAATATAAACTTGTGATGTAGGCAGTATAGATTGTTTTATTCTACTATTCTAAACGTAATCAGTAGAAGAACCAGCACAAAATTCTAGGCATTTTTGCATGTACTTGAGTGCTTTTTTAGTCTCACAGTGTTGCCTCTCCAAACCCTCTACACTGAAAAATTACAACAATAATGAACTTTTTTTTGCTTTTGGAGATATTTAAGAGATAATCTTTCTATGTTTGTTGGATCTACTTAAATTTTATTAAACAGTAGATATTAATGGCTTTAATGCTTTTAAAAATGCTCTTCTTCCCTATAAGGAATGTTCTTCTGTCCACATTTCTATTGAAATTCCACCCATCATTCCAGTAATGTATTAAGTACCACTTCCTCCACACCTTTGGCAGATATCAACTTTTTTCTCCTCACTCCTCTCTCCAATCCATTCATCTCCCTATAATATTTTCAGTAGTCATCAGCCCCTTTACAATTTCTGGGGTCAAAGAAAATTTAAAAGTAACAAAATTAAGTGGGAGTAGAAAAGAAGTGAAATTTTGCATATGTTAAAATACTAATGATTAATACTGATTACTAAACTGTGCTAGCTAGCAGTTTTAAAGACTTTTATTTGACAATCCTGCAGCCTGTGGAACAAAAACCACATTCACAGGAAGACAGACAAGATGAAAAGGTAGAGGGCTATGTACCAGTTGAAGGAACAAGATAAAACCCTCAAAAAACAACTACAAGAAGTGGAGATAGGCAACCTTCCAGAAAAAGAATTCAGAACAATGATAGTGAAGATGATCCAGGACCTCAGAAAAAGAATGGAGGCAAAGATCGAGAAGATGCAAGAAATGTTTAACAAACACCTAGAAGAATTAAAGAAGAAAGAAACAGGGATGAACAATACAGTAACTGAAATGAAAACTACACTAGGAGGAATCAATAGCAGAATAACTGAGGCAGAAGAACGGATAAGTGACCTGGAAGACAGAATGGTGGAATTCACTGCTGTAGAACAGAATAAAGAAAAAAGAATGAAAAGAAATTAAGACAGCATAAGAGACCTCTGGGACAACATTAAACGCAACAACATTCGCATTACAGGGGTCCCAGAAGGAGAATAGAGAGATAATGGACCCGAGAAAATATTTGAAGTGATTATAGTCGAAAACTTCCCTAACATGGGAAAGGAAATAGCCACCCAAGTCCAGGAAGTGCAGCGAGTCCCATACAGGATAAAGCCAAGGAGAAACACGTCGAGACACATAGTAATCAAATTGGTAAAAATTAAAGACAAAGAAAAATTATTGAAAGCAGCGAGGGAAAAATGACAAATAACATACAAGGGAACTCCCATAAGGTTAACAGCTGATTTCTCAGCAGAAACTCTACAAGCCAGAAGGGAGTGGCATGATCTACTTAAAGTGATGAAAGGGAAGAAACTACACCCAAGATTACTCTACACAGCAAAGATCTCATTCAGATTCAATGGAGAAATGAAAAGCTTTACAGACAAGCAAACGCTAAGAGAATTCAGCACCACCAAACCAGCTCTACAACAAATGCTAAAGGAACTTCTCTAAGTGGGAAACACAGGAGAAGAAAAGGACCTACAAAAACAAACCCAAAACAATTAAGAAAATGGTCATAGGAACATACATATGGATAATTACCTTAAACGTGAATGCATTAAATTCTCCAACCAAAAGACACAGGCTTCCTGAATGGATACCAAAACAAGACCCATATATATGCTGTCTGCAAGAGACCCACTTCAAACCTAGGGACACATAAAGACTGAAAGTGAGGGGATGGAAAAAGATATTCCATGCAAATGGAAGTCAAAAGAAAGCTGGAGTAACAATACTCATATCAGATAAAATAGATTTTAAAATAATGTTACAAGAGAAAAGGAAGGACACTACATAATGATCAAGGGATCAATCCAAGAAGAAGAGATAACAATTATAAATATATATGCACCCAACATAGGAGCACCTCAATACATAAGGCAACTGCTAACAGCTATAAAAGAGGAAATCAAAAGTAACACAATAGTGGGGGACTTTAACACCTCAGTCACACCAATGGACAGATCATCCAAAGTGAAAATAAATAAGGAAACAGAAGCTTTAAGTGAAACAATAGACCAGATAGATTTAATTGATATTTATAGGACATACCATCCAAAAACAGCAGATTAGACTTTCTTCTCAAGTGCGCACAGAGCATTCTCCATGATAGATCACATCTTGGGTCACAAATCAACCTCAGTAAATTTAAGAAAATTGAAATAGTTTCAAGCATCTTTTCTGACCACAATGCTATGAGATTAGAAAAGATTTACAGTTAAAAAACTGTAAAAAGCACAAACACATGGAGGCTAAACAATATGTTACTAAATAACCAAGAGATCACTGAAGAAATCAAAGAGGAAATCAAAAAATACGTAGAGACAATTGAAAATGAAAACACGACAATCCAAAACCTATGGGATGCAGCAAAAGCAGTTCTAAGAGGGAAGTTTATAGCTATACAAGCCTGCCTCAAGAAACAAGAAAAATCTCAAACAATCCAGCCTTACGCCTAAGGAAACTAGAGAAAGAAGAACAAACAAAACCCAAAGTTAGCAGAAGGAAGGAAATCATAAAAATCAGAGCAGAAATAAATGAAATAGAAACAAAACAATAGCAAAGATCAGTGAAACTAAAAGCTGGTTCTTTGAGAAGATAAAATTGATAAACCATTAGCCAGACTCAACAAGAAAAAGAGGGAGAGGATTCAAATCAATAAAATTACAAATGAAAAAGGAGAAGTTACAACAGACACTGAAGAAATACAAAGCATCCTAAGAGACTACTACAGGCAACTCTATGCCAATAAAATTGACAACCTGGAAGAATTGGACAAATTCTTAGAAAGGTATGACATTCCAAGACTGAACCAGGAAGAAATAGAAAATACGAACAGACCAATAACAACTAATGAAATGGAAACTGTGATTAAAAATCTTCCAGCAAACAAAAGTGCAGGACCAGGTGGCTTCACAGGTGAATTCTATCAAACATTTAGAGAAGAGCTAACAGCCATCCTTCTCAAACTCTTCCAAAAAATTGCAGAGGAAGGAACACTCCTAAACTCGTTCTATGAGGCCACCATCACCCTGATACCAAAACCAGACAAAGATGCTACAAAAAAAGAAAATTACAGACCAATATCACTGATGAATATAGATGCAAAAATCCTCAACAAAATACTAGCAAACAGAATCCAGCAACACTATAAAAGGATCTTACACCATGATAAGTGGGATTTATCCCAGGGATGCAAGGATTCTTCCATGTATGCAAATCAATCAATGTGATACAGCATATTAAAGAATTGAAGAACAAAAACCATATGATCATCTCAATAGATGCTGAAAAAGCTTTTGACAAAATTCATCACCCATTTATGATAAAAACTCTCCAGAAAGTGGGCATAGAGGGAACCTACCTCAGCATAATAAAGGCCATATATGACAAACCCACAGCAAACATCATTCTCAATGGTGAAAAACTGAAAGCATTTCCTCTAAGATCAGGAACAAGACAAGGACGTCCACTCTCACCACTATTATTCAACATAGTTTTGGAAGTCCTAGCCATGCCAATCAGAGAATAAAAAGAAATAAAAGGAATACAAATTGGAAAAGAAAAAGTAAAACTGTCACTGTTTGCAGATGACATGACACTATACAGAGAATCCTAAAAATGCCACCAGAAAACTACTAGAGCTAATGAATGAATTTGGTAAATTTGCAGGATACAAAATTAATGCACAGAAATCTCTTGCATTCCTATACACTAATGATGATAAATCTGAAAGAGAAATTAAGGAAACTCTCCCATTTGCCATTGCAACAAAAAGAATAAAATACCTAGGAATAAACCTACCTAGGGAGACCAAAGACATGTATGCAGAAAACTATAAGACACTGATGAAAGAAATTAAAGATGATACAGACAGATGGAGAGATATACCATGTTCTTGGATTGGAAGAATCGATATTGTGAAAATGACTATACTACCCAAAGCAATCTACAGATTCAATGCAATCCCTATCAAATTACCAATGGCATTTTTTACAGAACTAGAAAAAAAAAATCTTAAAATTTGTATGGAGACACAAAAGACCCCAAATAGCCAAAGCAGTTTTGAGGGAAATAAACAGAGCTGGAGGAATCAGACTCCCTGACTTCCGACTATACTACAAAGCTACAGTAATCAAGACAATATGGTACTGGCACAAAAACAGAAACATAGATCAGTGGAACAAGATAGAAAGCCCAGAGATGAACCCACGCACCTATGGTCAACTAATCTATGACAAAGGAGGCAAAGATATACAATGGAGAAGAAACAGTCTCTTGAATAAGTGGTGCTGGGAAAACTGGACCACTACATGTAAAAGCATGAAATTAGAACACTCCCTAACACCATACACAAAAATAAACTCAAAATGGATTCGAGATCTAAATGTAAGACCGGGCACTATAAAACTCTTAGAGGAAAACATAGGAAGTATGCTCTTTGACATAAATCACAGCAAGGTCTTTTTTGATCCACCTCCTAGAGTAATGGAAATAAAAACAAAAATGAACAAATGGGACCTAATGAAACGTCAAAGCTTTTGCACAGCAAAGGAAACCATAAACAAGATGAAAAGACAACCCTCACAATGGGAGAAAATATTTGCCAACAAATCAATGGACAAAGGATTAATCTCTAAAATATAAAAGCAGCTCATGCAGCTCAATATTAAAGAAACAAGCAACCCAATCCAAAAATGGGCAGAAGACCTAAATAGACATTTCTCCAAAGAAGACATACAGATGGCCAAGAAGCACATGAAAAGCTGCTCAACATCACTAATTATTAGAGAAATGCAGATCAAAACTACAATGAGGTATCACCTCACACCAGTTAGAATGGGCCTCATCAGACAACCTACAAATAACAAATGCTGGAGAGGGTGTGGAGAAAAGGGAACCCTCTTCCACTGTTGGTTGGAATGTAAATTGATACAGCCACTATGGAGAACAGTATGGAGGTTCCTTAAAAAACTAAAAATAAAATTACCATATGCTTCAGCAATCCCAGTACTGGGCACATACCCAGAGAAAGCCATATTTCAAAAAGACACATGCACCCCAATGTTCATTGCAGCACTATTTACGATAGCCAGGTCATGGAAGCAACCTAAATGCCCATTGACAGACGAATGGGTAAGGAAGTTGTGGTACATATAGACAATGGAAGATTACGCAGCCATAAAAAGGAACGAAATTTGGTCATTTGTTGAGACGTGGATGGATCTAGAGACTGTCATACAGAGTGAAGTAAGTCAGAAAGAGAAAAACAAATATTATATATTAACACATATATGTGGACCCTAGAAAAATGGTACAGATGAACCAGATTGCAGGGCAGAAACTGAGACACAGATGTAGAGAACAAACGTATGGACACCAAGTAGGGAGAGCCGCGGGGTGGTGGGGATGGTGGTGTGATGAATTGGGCGATTGGGATTGACATGTATACACTGATGTGTATAAAATAGATAACTAATAAGAACCTGATGTATAAAAATAAATAAAATAAAATTCAAAAAAAAAAAGAGAGAGACTTTTCCTTCCCTAAAGTTTTAGTGAGACTTTGAGAATTCATTTTGCTTTGTTTTACATAACACATGTATCAAGGGCCATTTTATTCTATGTCTGGTCCTCCAATCAACTATTTAGAGTCATTGTGATTGTAGTGTTCTCAGAGTATCCACTAGAATATGAATTCGTGAAGGCAGGAATTGTATCTCTCTTGTTGGCTATTATATACTCTGTAACCTAGTATAGTTTTTGATGTATAGTAGGCAAATAAATAAATGATTGCCTTTTGTTTTTATCCTGCTCTCTTCGTCTTTATCCCTTGGTCAATTCTTTTTACCCTGAAGTGCTATTCTCCAAGCATCATATTTACTTTACTTCATCTTTTTCTGTTGGTCACAAAAATTCTTCAATTCTATCTCTGTCATATGCTTTCTGTCCTTTTCTATTTACTAATCCTTTCTATTATAAGAAGATGATAGGTAGGATGGACTAGTTACGTTTCAATATTCCTTAGAATCTGATTTTATTCAGAGCAGTAATGTATCTAAATGAAAGACTGCAAGCCTAGTAGTCCTTTCCAGCTGATGTGTAACCATTTTCTAAGTTTGGACATCAGTGTGTGGGACATGTGAGAAGACTGCTTAAAGGAGAGACAGACAAAAGATGCTCTTTGCCCTTCCACTTCATCTTCTTCCTCCTACCCCCCGCCCCACCCTCCAGCTCTCTGGAGCTCTAGCAGCCATTTTTCTCCTTGGAGCTCCTTGTGACTTTGAGGTTAAAAGGTATGTTCCATGTATGCTCGGAGAGGAATTTGGAAGGGAACTCGTTTCCTCACTAGCACTAAGCCAACACTCATTAGAGACTGCTGATTTCTATTTTTTGTATGTGAAAAAGAGGTAAAAATCACTTCTCTTTTGGGTTTTTGGTTATGTGCACTTGAATTTAATCCTAACTGTTAGAGTGAGCAAAGTAACCCCAAGAGAAAGTTGAGGGGACCAGTAAGATAATGGACAACAGCAGAAACCCTGATTTAGATCCTACTCTCACTGTGAACCTAATCATTTTCAGCAAAAATACAACCATGATGTGATTGGTGTGAGTGAGTTTCTTTTGGAAGACAGCAAGCAAATGGTAGAATTGAGTTGTATTGAAAATATGTATTTGTTGGTTTGGTTTGAAGAGGAGTGGTGAGTGTGAGGAAAATTAAATGGTTCACTGGACCATAAAAACAGAGAGAGAGTCGTAAGGAAATAAGTCTTAGAATTTACAGAGATGGCAGAAGGTCCTATACCCCAAAGGTTGTAAAGTATGGTTTTATCCTAAATTTACTTTAAAACTCAAAATAAGTCTTAGAATTTACAGAGATGGCAGAAGGTCCTATACCCCAAAGGTTGTAAAGTATGGTTTTATCCTAAATTTACTTTAAAACTCAAAAGGGTAAGAAGACCACAAGATGATATAAAGATAACAGAAATTACTCCAAGAGTAGGTTACAATTACTGTTTCATTTGTAATGAAGCAAAAACCTTTGAGGACTGCCGAAAAGTGCTGCAAAAGTAAAAGCACATTTTGATAGAAAATTGTATAAATAAAAGACTAAATTGCTTAAAAGAGGAGGGATATGATCACTGAAGTTCCATTGTGGCATTTATTGTAGTCTTTCTGGCATTATTTTTAGTATTGTTTGTGCCTTTCTTTCTCCAACTGGTTGTGAGAAATTTGAGTGTGGGTTATTGTGCTATATTATTCTTTCTTGCATTTCCTGCATCAACTTGCAGTGGTTAGCATTTAACACATGTTTATAAAACTTAATTAAAGTATTTTTTTGGTTCTTTCATTGAACTTTTCAAAGAACAGTATGAATATATTAATTTTATAGTACAATGTGAGTGTTTTTGCTAACATACTTTTAATTTCCTTAAAAGAAGGTAATACTTTAAAAGTAATTATCCTATGAAATATGAATTTTTCACATTTAACATTTATAGATGTTACAAAAGTCATAAATTTAACAATTCTGCTATTAAAGTATTACCTTAAAAACTTTTTTCAGTGTTGCAATTGGAATGACATACCTATAAAGGATATTTTACTTTCTGAATTAAACAATGTTAAGTGGTAAAATAATGAAATTCACTTTGCTGCTTTTTGATCAATGTGAATGGAATGGCATGAATACTAAAAACTGTGCTTATCACTGAATGATATATCTTTCAAGTTCTACATTCCTAAAGTATGTGAACATTTTTCTTTATGAAATTGACTTTAAATGCTACAATGTATGCTTAAAAAATGATACCGTTATTTCAATGTCAGTGTTAGAAATAACATCAACTACAATCTTACTGTTGAATCACATAAATGTATGATCAAAAGTATAGTCTTACTTCCTTCAATCATGGATTTTTATACTGTTTTGTAAAAAGGAAAGTGAAAAGGGTTGCTTCTGAAAAGAAATTAAAAGTGAGATTGAAACTAAGAAATCATAAAAAAGGCATATGAAAGGAATATGTTTGTTGACTTTATAAAAGCAGTGATGATGATACAGCTTCATTAACGTACAAAACATAGATCTTTCTGAACATTTCTCAAAGCCAACTTAAAATTGTTCCTCTTAGTGCATACATCTGATACTTCACATAATAACTTAGGGAAAAATTGTCTTTAATCTATTAACTCTTGGACCTAAAAATGTAGCAGTGGAGCAGAATAATAGATTTTCAAAACAAATTATCCCTGAATTTTCACTTGTATCTCTAACATTTTTAAATTGTCATTATATTTTTATGTTCCTTTTTATGTATAGTAGAAGACAGTTCAAAATGGATGCTGTATTTATTTGTGGAGGTTTTCTTTTTGGTTAAATTGTGAAATAGCAAAGTTGATATTCTGTTTTTATTTCATGCTTACAATTTTGAGAAGAATTCTTAAAATAGACTTATGTTCTAAAAAAATTAACTGACTACAAAATAAATATATGCTGAAAGGGTAATTTTATTTAATATTTGGAGCTAATATACCAAACATTTTACAAAAAATATAATTATGGTGTAAGCTAATATTCAAATACTTCTTTTTGATTTGTTATTTAAATTTCTATAGGCATTTACTCTTAAAAGGGGACATATATTTCCTAAAGTTATCTAGCTGGCAAACTCTCTGGTAAGAGGGATACTGACTGTCAATCTCTTCACTATTTATTTAAATGAGAGTTATTAATAATTTTTCTGTGTATAACATTACAGATTCCACAATCATCCTTATTTCCTCTTGCAACAATAAACATGCAATTACACTTTGAAAGATAGTATTTCAGCATATAATGCACACAGGGAGTTTTACTTAAAGTTATTTCTAGAATGCTTACCTATATTTGAGAATGACTATTCAGATATTAATAATAAATCTTAATGACATGTATGCCAATTATCAGTTTATTATCTCTCAGCTCCAGATTTACCCTTTAACACGTTCTGGGCAAATGGATGGAATGGCATTCCTCTAAGCCTCTCTCCTTTACAATGAGTGTGATGTTGAACTTTCTCAGTAGAGGGCACTAAAGGGACATTGAAGGAGGATTGGGCTTCCTGCTGTTTCTGGCTGCTGGGTGGTGGGTCAGCAGCGTGGGTGGAAAGACATCTGGGTGGTATGCTGCAGTGGCCATCCACCCAGAATGCAACCTTGCAGCCCTTATCTGTCCTGGTGATCATTTTCCATAGCCCTCTCAACATGGATACCATACTCCCAAGCTCTCCTGTCCATATTGGCACCCCTTTTCTTGTTTGCGTGTAAGCTACCCCAGGTTTGTCTCCTATGGTCCTTATGCCATGGCCCTCCTGACCACACCAGGGCTCCTGTTCCCTCTGCATATCTATGTGCCCAGTCCCCCGGCTGCGGTGAGTCTGCACCCCTGCCTCCACTCCCTCCGCAAGCCTGCATGCTGGCTCTTGGCAGTGGCTCACCTCACAGACACTGTGCTCCAAGCCCTCTCCTGCATCGGAACCCCCGTTCCCTCTGCATGCTCACATACCTGACTATGCTCACCGGTGTCCCACCTGTACCTCCCCTGGCCCCTTACTGCACTCCAGTGGGATGCTTCCTTCTTGCCGACCAACTCCAGACCAGCTCTGGACTGGGAAAATCACCAAACTGCCTTGTCATCCAGTAAGCTGGATTACACCTTCCCCCAAAAGGTTTGAAACCCAACCTTTGGAAGGAGGTCCACCTTTCCATGATTGTCCTTCCTTGGGTACTCTCTCTTAGCCCTAGGCAAGATACAGAGTTTTCTTATATCCTAGAGTCACTTTTTTATCATAGTTAATAATTATTTATATTAAACTTTCCCTGTTTAAACCACTATTTGCTTT
Source organism: Grampus griseus (assembly GCF_964374135.1). Taxonomy (NCBI): domain Eukaryota; kingdom Metazoa; phylum Chordata; class Mammalia; order Artiodactyla; family Delphinidae; genus Grampus; species Grampus griseus. The sequence goes on along the minus strand of NC_138997.1, from coordinate 15,908,181 downwards.
CAATCACTCCTGATTGGCCTGACATTCATACAACATGCTTTATTTTTACAATAGTTGTGATGCTGACAGGATCTGATGGTAACATCCATGATCACACATACCAGAAATAATGACAACATTCACTATGTTCGCTTTTCCAAAATTGAATAACAGTATTTACCTCAAAACCAAACCTAAAGCTGAACTTTAGGCTACTCCTACTATTGGTGTGCAACTTTCAAATGTACACATCAGCCTGCATTTCTCTCCTGAAGTCCAACTTGCATATCCAAGTGCTTGGATGGTTGACAGTCCCCCTCAAAAACAAAACAGGCAAAAAGAAAAAAAAAAAAACTTGTCCCAAACCAAATGCCTCATCTATCCTACCCTATCCTGTCCTACAACTTTGCCTTTAACTGTCCTTTCCATCTCAATAATAGCAGTTTCATTTTTCATGTTTCTTAGACTAGAACCTTCATCCTTGATTCTTCTGGTACTCTCAATCCCAGATCCAGTCCATGAGCTAATCCTGTAAGCTCTATCTTCAAAATATATCCAGTTTTCAACAACTTTTCATCTCTAAAGCTAACACTTTGGTCCAAGCCACTGTCTTAGCTGCATATTTGCAAGCATTTCCTAACCAATCTCCTTGCTTCTTCTCTTGCCTATAGTCGACTCTCACGTCACTCCTCTGTTTAAAACCTCTAATAGCTTCCAGCATTAGAGTAAAAGGCAAAGACCTTTTCATGACCTACAAGGACCTGGTAGATCTGGCCCTCCTCTGCCTCTCTGAACTTACCTCCTTCTCTCTCCCTTGCTTACTGTGCTTTAGGCAGACTGTTCCTTGAACTTGCCAAGTGAGCTCCTTCCTGTAATGTTCTTCCTCCAAACATCCACATGGCTCACTTCTTCACCTGCTTCAAGATTCATAGTCCCCTTTACCCCATTTTATTTTATATGTGGTATTTTTTCATGTTGCTTATTTAATATTTACATGTTCATTTTTTTTACAATCTGTCTGCTATTCCTGGAATGTCAACCTCATAAGGGCAACACCTTGTCTAGTTAGTTCACTGCCATATCCTCAGCATCTAAAATGGTGCCTGGCATGTGGTAAATGCTCAATAAATATTTGTTGAATGAATTAATTAATGAATAAATTGGTTGCCTATAATATTTTATTCAAGTATTGATCTTATGGAATAATATCAAATGCCAATTTACAGAGAGAAAACTGGAGCACAGAAAGTTTTCGTTATTTTTCCATGACAATAATAAATAAACAGCTATTAATAATAAACAATAGTAATAAATGGCAGAGACAGGATTTGAATTCAAGCCTGTCTGTAACCAAAGCCCGTGCACGACCTTCAACTAAATCTCAGTTTTCTGAGATAATGTAAACTTGCCTCTGCCTTCTCCTTCAAAAGTGGAATTAGGGAGCTGGAGTGCTTTTTCAGATGGACTAAATTCATGTCTTTTTTGTGTAAGTGGTTACCCATTTTTATAAAAGGGCACTATACAGAAGAAAAATTATTCTACACTATGTAGGATTGCTATTTGCATTGCCACTTTGCATAAGGAAGTAATTTTGGATTTTGAAATATTCAAATTTATAGATCTGAAATACAGCCATGCAATCATATTCTAAAGGCTACTTAAAACATATAGGAGGAAAAAAAAAAAACAAAAAAAAAACATATAGGAGGGTTTGAGAAGGGCAGAAAATAATATGCTTTGGGCATTCGACTGACTTGGAAGGAAGTCTAAGCTTATTTTAGTTAAGACTATTAAAAAATCATTCAAAAAATTACGTGTTAGTTTTGCTGGAAAAGAGAAGATGATCAGTTGTCAGATTTTCCACACCAACGTAAATATACCACCACACATGGAATATGCTGAGATAACTATCAGATAGCATTTGATACACTAGTCATTGTCTCAACCCATGATCCTGTAAGTTGTCATCAAAATATGATTTAGAAATATTGGTCAAGATTTGTTTCTTTAACTGAGAAGGAAAGAAAACACACTGCCTAAATGTGTAAAAGAAAAATCAGAGGTTGTTAAAATGTAAAGAGGTAACAGTCTTTGGATTTGTCTCTCTCTCTCTATATATATATATATCTACATATATGTGTGTGTGTGTGTGTGTGTGTGTGTGTGTGTGCGTGCGTGCGTGTGTATCTGTATGGCTCGGCCTTAATATATCCCTTTTTTGCTTGTGACTTTCAACTGTAATCAGTTAATAAAGTATTTATTCTCTGCATTCAGGTTCAAATAACTTGTTGTATTCTCTTATATTTAAATTTGTATTTAGCATATAATGAATATGATAAATTCTGAGAAGTCTCAGAATTTCTAACACATATGTAAATAAATAAAATCAAATGTATGACAATATAAGAATATATATATTTTAAAGTATACTTGAAACTAAGAATATTTTCTTTGCCACTTATTTTGTAAGGGTAGGTCCATTTCATGTTTAAGTGTTATATTAGGTGTACTTTATTCTAGTTAGAGTACCAGTTGTACTTAGAATATCCAAAATTTGCACCTAATAATTACAAACCATCTGGTATTATTTTTTTTACTTTTACTATGTAACAAACTATCCTAAAATTGGATAGCAACTGTTTATCACTCTAGCAACAGCTAGAGGTTGTGAAGGAGGCTCATCTGATCTTGGCTGGGAGTTAGCTGACTATTGGCTGATCTAAACTAACCATTGTTGGGGCAACTGGAGCAGTTTAGATGTGCTCCATGTGGCTCTCATTCTCCAGCAGATTAATCCAGGCATATTCTGTTATTGTCAAGGTTGAAAAAGAGCAAGCCTCACTGTGCACACCCCCCCATTTCAAGCTTCTGTTTGCATTGTCTTTAAAATTTTCATTGGCTTAGCAAGTCATTTGTATGAGCCTGGAATCAAGGGTTTTCCTCTATGTTTTACCTTTGTTACAAGTATTTCTGATTTTCTCTTTCCATCTCTTGATACTTCCTTAACCTTTGAGTTTCTATCACTTTTTTTTCCCTCTAACATGCCAAATTTCTAGGTGAAGACAAAATCAAATTAACTCTTTTGTGGACCTGTTATAACATGGAAAAACTGATTAACACATTATCCAGATGCTCATTATGTAAAGCTATCTCCTAATTTTGAAGACAAAAAGATAACTAAATTTAGGAAAAATTGCTTACAAAATTGCAATTAATTTAAATGTTAAACATGAATAACAAACTACATGGAAACATAAATTATGGAGGATTTATTTCCTTACTTCCTTTTGTAATTAAGCATAGCAAATAGTATAAAATTTAAATTCTAGTAGCAGCTATAGTTTATTATTAAACCATGCTGCCATGTTTAATTGTCAGAGATACTCAGGATCTTCTAAATTTTTTTCCATTTCCAAATGATATGGGAGTCATTGAAGATAAATGATAAAACCTTAAAAAAATTTAAACTAGAATAAAGGAAAATAAAACTTTCCCTGGTTCATTTACTGCACTCCTTTGTGGCTTTGTTATAGGTATAAAATGGAAAAACTGATTAAAAGAATGCATTGTACTTGGTATTTAGTCAACATTTTAATAGAGGAAAAAGAGAAACATAATTAGTAATGGAATAAACACTACAAAGCCTCTTAATTTATCAACAGTTGAGTTTCATTTGCTTTTTAGGTCATAAAATCACTGAGCTTCTAAATTGGAGGCTAAAAGAAAATTTTCTTATGAGTGTCCAAAACTGTATTATAGTTCCTCGTGCTGAATATTTTGAGATTTCAGATATGATAGATATTTCTCACACTTTAAAGATACTTATATTTATTTTGTGCTTATTATTGAAATTTAATAAATGTTTACTTATTAGGTGAACTACCTACTTGAAAAAAATACAGTGTATGATAAAATTGAACATATTATGGTTAAAATTAAATATAAAAAAATTAATTAGGATAGAAGAAACAGATATTGGCAGCCACAGTTAACATGTTAATTATTTAACATTTTATATATACATTGAATTTCTGTTTGACAAAAACAAGTACCAAAAGAAAACTTATTTGATATTTTTCTTATAAAAGCAAGAATTAACATTTTTCTGAAGATATAACTCATTAATTTTTAATTGAAAAGTTAGTTCATTTTGATATTAAAATTCCTTAACAAATTCTACATTGGTTAGAAAATTAAAATCATTGAATATCCTATTAGTTGTCATGTTAATGCCTGTACATACACTGTACACTCATAAATGAAGTAGAAATCATATTCTGCGTACAATGAAGGTTCATTTTATAAATCTGTGTACTCATTAGTAAGAATGTTTTATTTTTGAATATTTAGGAATAGAAGCAATTTTGTATTTGTAATTCCCTGTTTTAATTTAAAATTCAATTACTTTGTTTTAAATGTTTTAATCTAAATCTTTGTGAATGGTGTTATTTTCTTGTATTTGACTTCTACACCCAGTCTTAGACTGTTAATTTTGGAAGCATATGATTTATTTTAAATAAATATTTCCTCTCTTTACCAATAGCTGCTCATAATGGCTGAATAAGAACAGAATGAGAAGAAAACCAACATACAATGGACAGCGAGTCTGAGAAAGGTGGGTTTGAGTCATCTGGATTTTGGCTGGGAGTTAGCCAACATTTTTTTGCATTTTGCATTTTGTTTTTAAAAAGAAGCCATATATTTCTTCAGCCCAACCAATATTTAAATCCTTTTAAAATATCCCCAACTAAATGTATTGAGCTATGTGACCCTCCCAATACTTAGAAACTTTGCACGCACACTAAAACTGCCAATTTCATTTTTTACCACCTCTGCAAGTTAGAAGATTCTCTCTAATATTCAGCTGATCTGAGGTCCATAAAAGTTCACTCTGTGTGTATGTGTGCTGTGGAGGCTGGGTCTGAAGAGTGATCCCGGCAGAGGTACCACTATGTCTTATAACTCTGAGCACAGTACATTCGAAGTAGTGAAAAAAGGGAAGTGTGGCTAAAATGGAGAGTAAGGAAGGGTGGTACAAGACAAGGGTGAAGAAGTGGGCTCGGGCCAAATCATGTAGGCCTTGCAGACCATGTTAAAAATGTTTAACCTTACTCTTGTTTTGTTTTGATTTGGGGGGTTTCTTTTTGGATTTTTAAAAACATTTTTTATTGGAGAAGAGTTGCTTTACAATGTTGTGTTAGTTTCTGCTGTATAATAAAGTGAATCCGTTATATGTATACATATACCCACTCTTTTTTAGATTTCCTTCCCATTTAGGTCATCACAGATCACTAAGTAGAGTTCCCTGTGCTAAACAGTAGGTTCTCATTAGTTATCTATTTTATACATAGTGGTGTGTATATGTCAATCCCAATCTCCCAATTCGTCCCACCACTTCCTTCCCCACTTGGTAACCATAAGTTTGTTCTCTACATCTGTGACTCTATTTCTGCTTTGCCATTAAGTTCATCTGTACCAGTTTTCTAGATTCCATATATGTGATATTATACGATATTTGTTTTTCTCTTTCTGACTTACTTCACTCCATATGACAGTCTTTAGGTCTATCCACATCTCTGCAAATGGCACTATTTCATTCCTCTTTATGCCTGAGTAATATTCCATTGTTTATATATATACCACATCTTTCTTATCCATTCCTCTGTCAATGGACATTTAGGTTGCTTCCGTGTCCTGGCTATTGTAAATAGTGCTGCAATGAACAGCGAGTGCATACGTCCTTTCAAATTCTGGTTTTCTCTGGATATATGCCCAGGAGTGGGATTGCTGTGTCATATGGTAGGTCTATTTTTAGTTTTCGAGGAAGCTCCGTACTGTTCTCCATAGTGGCTGCACCAATTTACATTCTCACCAATAATGTAGGAGGGTTCCCTTTTCTCCACACCCTCTCCAGCATTTATTGTTTGTCGATTTTTTGTTGATGGCCATTCTGACTGGTGTTAAGTGATACCTCACTGTAGTTTTGATTTGCGTTCCTCTAATAATTAGTGATATTGAGCATCTTTTCATGCGTTTGTTGGCCATCTGCATGTCTTTGGTGAAATGTCTATTTAGGTCTTCCACCCATTTTCTGATTGCGTTATTTTTTTGATATTGAGCTGCATGAACCATTTGTGTATTTTGGAGATTAATCCCTTGTCAGTTGCTTAGTTTGCAAATATTTTCTCCCATTCTGAGGGCTGTCTTTTGGTTTTGTCTATGGTTTCCTTTGTTGTGCAAAAGCATGTTTAACCTTAATCTTTATGCATTGAAAAATGTGACTTCAGAATCATCATTTAAGATAAAGATAAAAAACGTTGAACACAATGATGTCAAGAAAATCAAAAGAAATATCCATACTGACTAATGCTGATAATTAGTCAGCAATTTCCATAATACCGTACAGACTGAATTCCCTTTCCTGGCCCTACCAGGTTTACTCCATAGGACTGGAGTTAGAAGAGGTTAGTGCCTTTCTCTAGAATGCTGCAAATGACTGTGCTAGGGGAATAAGACCCTGAAATGAATTTTGAAGCTGAGTTTAATAAACTGTAAAAGCAAAGATCAAATGAGTCTAAAGAAATATTAATTCTTATAGGTATTAAAAAAATAACAACTGAGGTCAAAGAGTGAAAGCTCTTTGAAAGCAAAGTGAAAGCTTTGCTTTCGGCTTTGCCTAAGTAATTGTCTAAAATAGATGTTCTTTTGTCTGGGTTGATCTTATGAGAATTACAGTGTGTTATATGGAGTAGCCAACTGTGAAGTACATAACCAGATAAAAAATTATATACCTTTTGTGCATTGATACAGTGAAAGACATTATTAAATGCCTTAATAAAGTCTGGATAGACTGTATTCCACAGACTAGCAAACTGAGGAGCATTGATCTATTGTTTGTAGAATCTACTCTGTTCCAATTAGAAAAAACTGTTGGAATTACTTTAATCCATTTCTGCTTCCTCACACCTCTTGCATTCTTTATACTTCTTCCTAGATAACTGTAATGCTCCCATAATCTAAATTTCATTTTGCTTCACTTTCCTGGGCTATAATACAACCAAAGTGGTAGACTTGAATTTCTTAAATTTGGATTTCTGAGCAGATAGGTTCATTCCCCATTTGGATTTCTATTCCCCTCATTATCAACCTTTCCCTGCCCTTTTTAATTACCTAAAATATACTGAGTTGAGATAAGAAAATCAACTTAGAGTTGGAACGAACTTAGAGCAGAGGCCTCTGTTACCAGCAAGTGGTACTATACTATGAATAAATCACTAGATGTAAATAATGTCTGTCTTATGCCTATATATATTTATTTCTTAAATTACAAACATAACTTGAAACATTTTTAGAAGGTACAACTCATTTGGGGGAGTTAGCCTCCCTGATTTAGTTATTTTGTATAGGGTGACCATATAATATTTGTCATCTAAGAGGCCTTTGAGAGTGAAAGGGGCTCTATAATAATGTTCAGACAAAAGTCATAAAATAAGACTGTCCTAGTCAAACTGGGACATTTGGGTACCCTACTTATAGGTCCTATATTTGTCCTTAGTTACATGCATCTCATGAAGCTTTGGCCTGAAATTCAGTAAACTATGTAATAGAAATGTGTAGCATTAATTGCCGTTTAAATATATACAAAAGCTTTATTTTAAAATCCTTGCCATCGGATTTAAATCATCTCTTGCTTTTCTAGAATTTTAGCCTTTGTTTGTGAAATGATTAGTCTCTTGTTTTCTAAAATCCAAGGACCAGGAGTTAGGGCAACATGTTTAAATTTACCACTTATCACCTATATGCTATACAAGTAACTAACACTATATAGGAAACTATATGTTGGTCTTTATTTCATTCTTGAGGTAGAAGGCTCTGATTATTTTCTAGTATTAATATTTGTGTCCAGTTTTTCTTTTTGAAAATATAGCATAGATTATTATATTTACAGTTAGGTCTTCTGAGAGTCAAGATCGAGAAAATATGAGCAAGATTTCATCAAGAAGCTTTGAATATGAGAGAAAGGAGATATATTAACATTTATGCAAAACTATAATGCATTGTTCTTTTTTAGCCATATGATTTTAAGAATAATACCTTTTCATAACCTGATAATGATAGCTAAGGAAATGAAAATATTTCACAAGAAATTGAGGGTTTTTGAATGGCTTATTCTGTTTTCTTTTTGTCTTGAGACATATTTTTATTTTCAGTTTGGGGTACTTTAAGTCCGTAGTTAGTTTGGATTTAATGTAAAATATTTTTCAAATAGGAGCAAGCCAATAGCTTTGATTTTCTTTTCCATTGCTGTTGTAAAATAAGATTTTCTTTCTATACTTTTTTTTCCTGGGGCATTTTAGCTACATGCCTTTCATAACTGAAGTAAGTGTGCATATTTGTTAATGGTGTGCACATCTATATGGCAAATGAGATCCTTTTCATAGGGAGAAAGCTTCCTATTAGGCCAAAAGCTCTCATTTTTTTTTTAGCTGTCCCTATTCACATTCTCCTGTCCCTTCTGTTATCAGCTACCAGTTGTATGGGCAAAACAGGTCTGAACCTAATGTTCCTGTAAAATTGGTCACCAGGGGACAGCACAGAATGTGCTTTATCTCAGAAGACAAATGTGTTAATCCTACTCTATAAAGAAGGAGAAAGATAAATCTGACAGAATGAAAAAATGCTAAATGAGCCATTTTGTTTATGTAGGGTTAAAAGATCTTCAGAATTATATTTTTCTTTCAAAATAAGAAAAAGGAAAGAAATCCTGCCACATCTAAAAGTGTTGTTAGTCACTAGCTGCACTGAATACAGATTTAAATATGTCCTTAAAAACCCTAAAGCTTCTTTATAGCAAAGGAAGCAAAGTGAAAAGATAACCTAAGGAATGGAAGAAAATATTTGCAAACAGTGTATCTGATAAGCGATTAATCTCCAAAATATGTAAGGAACTCCTACAACTCGATAGCACAAAAAAGTAATAACCCTATTAAAAATGGGCTGCGGACTTGAATAGACAATGTTGCTCCAAAGTAGAAATACGAATGACCAATAGGTATATGAAAAAATGTTCTCTGTTACTAATCAACAAGGAAATGCAAATCAAAACCACAATGAGATATCATCTCACACCCATCAGGATGGCTTTTATCAAAAAAAAGCAAAAGACAACAAACGTTGGCATTGATGTGGAGAACACTTGCAAACTGTTGGTAGGAATGCAAAATGGTGCAGCTGCCCTGGAAAACAATATGGATGTTCCTCAAAAAATTAAAAATAGAACTACCATATGACCCAGCAATCCTACTTCACTTTTTCTAATCCCCCAAAATTAAAATAAGAATCCTGAATAGATTTTAGTACTCCCACGGGCACACAGAACTATTAACAATAGCCAAGGTGTGGAAACAACTTAAATGTCTATTGACGGATGGATGGATAAAAAAATGTGGTGTATACATACACTGGAATACTATTTAGCCTTAAAGAAGAAGGAAATTCTGCAATGTGGGACAATTGAGGGCATTATACAAAGTGAAATAAGTCAGTCACAGAATGACAAATACCGTGTGTTCTCACTTATATGAGGTGTCTAAAATAGTCAAATTCATAAAATCAGAGTTCAATCGTGGTTCCCAGGGACTAGGAGGAGGGGAAATGGGGAGTTACTAATCAATGGCATAAAGTTTCAGTTAAGCAAGATGAATAAGCTCTAGAGATCTGCTATACAACACTGTACCTGTAGTAAACAGTAATGTACACTCAAAAAATAATTAAGAGAGTAGATCTTATGTTGTGTTCTTACCACAGTAAGATGAAATTTTTAAAATAACCTTGAAAAATTGAAAGTGGTAACTTTTTTTTCCCATTTTTTAAAACTCAAGGACACTGAGCTGGAGAGGATTTTTTTCCCAGTCTACTAATCTATACTTCAGCTATGCATTTTTAAAATTTCACTTATGTTTTCCTAAATTGTAGCCACATATATTAGTTAAGCATTTAATTCGCTTAATGGTAAAATCAGCAAAAAAGCAGTGGTTAAAAATTGTTGCTGAGTGATCTGGAATTCTTACTAGAAGTTCCAGGAAGATAAAAGCCTCAGGATGCTATGTAAATTAGAAGGAAAAAAAGACCATCATTTCCATTTCTTCAAAAAGATTTATCTTGTTCTTCTTAATTAGAGGGCAAATGTCTTCTATTTTTGTCATTTCCCCACTGAATATGGTAGCAGAATAACGGCCTCTCCAAAGATGTCTATATTGTAATCTTCAGAACCTGTGAATATGTTTTGTTACGTGGTGTATTCATTTGCTAAAGCTGCCATAACAAAATACCACAAACTGTTAAAACAACAGAAATTTATTGTCTCATTGCTCTGGAGGCAACAAGTTCCCATAAAGGTGTCAGCAGGGTGCATGCTCCCTTTGAAACCTGTAGAGGGGAATCCATTATTGTCTCTTCCTGCTTTGGTGTTTGCTGGAAGTCCTTGATGTTCCCTGGCTGGTAGATGCACCTCTCCAGCCTCTGCCTGCATGGTCATATGGCCGTCTTTCTCTGTGTGTTTTGTCTGTCTCCTCTTATTATAAGAGCACAAGTCATTTTGGATTAAGAGCCCACACTACTCCAATATGAGCTCATTTTAACCAATCTACAACAATCCTATTTCCAAATAAGTTCACATTCTGAGGTACTGAGAGTTAGAACTTCAACATATTTTTTAGGTGACACAATTCAACCCATAATACATGGCAGGAATAATTAAGTTTACAGGTTGCTAATCAGCTGATTTTGAGATGGGGAGATTATCCTGGATTTTTAAGGGGGTCCAGTGTAATCCCAAGGGTCCTTAAAAGTGAAAGAGGGAAACAGGAAACACTGTGAGAGACTGAACCTGCCATTTCTGGCTTTGAAGATTGAAGGAATCATGAGCCAAGGAATGTGGGTAACCTTTAGAAGCTAGAAAAAAGTAAGAATGGACTTTCTCCTAGAGCTTTCAGAAAGGAATGCAGCCCTGCAGTGAGACCAATTTTAAAATTTCTTACCTCCAGAGCTATAAGGTGGTAAATTTGCATTATTTTAAGCCACCGTGTTTGTAGTAGTTTGTTATAGCAGCAATAGGAAACAAACACACTGACCCTAGCTAATGAGGTATATACAGAGACAGTAAAGAATTGGGTTTGAGTAACTTCTCTTTCAATATGACTATCTTTAGATGCTTAGCATTATATTTTCTTTCAGATCCTCTTTTGTTTCCATTCCTAACATATTAACCATAGAATTGTTGACTCATAAGTTTGGAAGAAACTTTGAAGACCCTATGGTTCAACCCACTGTTTCAAGCTTATGGCCTCTCTACATCATTCTTGAGAGGTTATCAAGATTTTGACGAGTGTACCATGTAAAATGAGATTTACCACCTCCTGAGGAATACACATATCCAAATAGGGTCTTGCTTTGGCTCAGTTACTTACCAGGGAAGAGATACTTATAGCATCTTGGTTCATTCATTTAAATTCGTATATTGACCACACATCTAGAGCTAGGTTCTTGGCAGGGTATATTGTATGAGATGGGTACATAAAACCGAAACCTTAGTTCCTGTCCTTGATGTCTTAAATTGGGGGGGGCGGATTCGAACTTCAGTAGCAAGGACCTTATTGCAATGAGTTCTCTAATAGCATACACTGGGAACAAAGACATAGGAATAATCGATTCTGTTTAGATGTATGAAGACCAATAGATGAACACGAAAGTATGAAATAATTGGCATATTTGAGGGACAGCAAGTTATATAACGTGAATGTGGTGGTGACAGTGGCAGAAGATAAGATAAATCAGAAACAGTCCTGGTGGGCCATTAGAAGCTATTAAGTAAAGGAGTGACACATCAGATTCATACTTGAGAAAACTTGTGCTAATGTTGAGAATGGACTGGAAAGAGGAGCCGATTGACTAGTTAGGAGGCTCTTGCAATAGTTCAGGTGTCTATTTCTTAGAATCTCTGGCATCTCCAAAACTCTCTGATTTATTACCTAGATAAAGATATATAGTATCCTTTCTTGTGGTTCATCTTTAGACTCCATCTGAAACTCGAGGAAACAAGTTCCTGAAACTTCAGCAAACAAGTTCCTGAACCTTCAGCAAACAAGTATTTTGCTGGTCCCTTAAATATTTTTATATTTCCTTATGGACACCTGATTCTTCTTGTTTTATCTGAATTGCACAAATGTTAACTACCTGGGAATCACTAAATCCTCCAACCTTCCTTTCCACATACATTGAAAAATTCAGCTCTTTACTCCTTGACCATGTAATATTGCTGAAGATTCTTGATGACTTATGTTTCTTCTGACTACCTTTAATTTCCTCTTTCCACTCAGTCCTTGATCGCTGCTTTATGTCTCACTACCTGTATTCTTTTTTCCTCCCTCCACTCCATTAATCTGAAACACAGAATTCAACTCTTTGTTCCTTCCCCCGAAGTACCATACACTGCAGACTTCGCTAAAGTTAGGTAGTAAGAAAGAGGAATTATTTCAGAGAATAGTGACAATGCTGACCTTTTTTCTGAGCCCTGTACTCTGGGAAAGCAGTGGAGATTAAGAAATCCCCTACCTTTTTGTGTTCTGTGTAAAGGCTAATGGCAAAGGACCGTCCTTCCCTGACATCCTCTGATATATGACCAACAGCCATTCTTTCTCATGACACCCAAAAGACTCATAGGTGGCTCTCATTTACCTCTCTCTCTAAAACTTGAAGACCCTTTCCGTTTCTTTGAGAAGTTTCTCATTAATGACATCTTCTTTGCAATAGCCTGAATAACTATGTCCTTAATTGTTCAATGTATTGTGTCTTTCTCATCAGCTAACAATTTAAATGTATTATGTATCCATTTTTCCTAAGACTTTTGCACTGCCCCTCCCTACATCCTGCTAAAGCCCTTTTCTGTTTTTCCATCTAAAATTTCTTGTCTCTTTAATTTATTGGGTTCTTCATCCCTTTCCTGTGTAGAATGCCAGAGCAAAATAAAATCAAATATCTTTCATTTTCTAACAGAGTCTTTTATTATTTTTTAATTTTATTTTATATTTTTACGGATCACCCTGTAGGGCCTCTCTATTCTCACACAAATAGCCTTCTAAAATGCTTTGAAAAACTAAGGTCATCCTTTCCTGAAAACCACTTCTTAATATATCATTTTATATCTCATTTAAAAGACTAAAGGCCAATAATTCAGAACCTCTAAAGCCTAGACTGACAACTTCAAATAATGTACAAAAATAATAACTATAATAGTTTTAATTAAAATTAATTTTTTACAATATATTTCATTTAGCAGTGTTTACTAACAACTTTGTAATGTAGATTTTCTTTTCTTCACTGAAGGTGACTTAATGTCAGAGAAATTCAGTGTCTTGCTTTTAATTTTATATAGTAAATTGGGACTAATATAAGACCAATGATATAGTCACAGATGCTAAACTCACAACCTAGTCAACCTATCTACACCTCTATTAAATATGTATAAGAAAATGACAAGGAAAACACACATTACACAGAAACAGGCTGAAGTCCTTGACCACTAATCAGGCATGAATACATGTGTTTGGAAGCTTGATGTGTTTGAGTGAGCGGAGGTTTTAGTCCCATTGTACATAAAGTGTTGTATATATTAATCAGAAGGAGATCTATTGTTTTGTGTTAGGGATATATATGTGTTTGTTTAGAAGTAAAAATAGAAAACGTTAAAACTCGTTGAATTCTGGAAGGTGTTGAGTGTCATAAAGAATATCTCAAGAAGGACTTACTTTGCAAAGTGTCTACTTTCTTGTAACCACAAACCTGAGTTAATCCCATATGGCGCTTGAGGGTCAGTCTCACAGAGCAGAGCATGCACCTAATTGCCGCCTAGTGTGAGTGATAATAAAATAAGAAAAGGCATCTGTGGTTGGAGCGATCTTAATTAGGAGAAGAGCTGCTTGTGACATAATTAACTTTATTGGGGGGGGTGGTCAGGGAGAAGTTTTCAAAGGGTTTTTTGTCATGAAGAAAAGATGAAAGGATGAGATAATGAAGAGATGGACATGAATTATCAATTAAGAGTCCTGTACCGAGTTTTCGTCTTCGTGGATGATGCATGTAATACGTAGTCAGTGTAAATAGAGAAAATATCTATGATTTTTTCAAAAGGTAGGAGGATTTGTAGTAACTCTTGTGGGGAGAGAGGAAGGAGAGAAAGAAAAAAATTTATAAATGGAGACGGAGAAAAGAGAATGCAGAGGAGAGAGAAAAAATTCTGATAAGAAACAAGTCAGAAACATACTCAGGCAATGTTGGTTGGCCCAATAGAAGTCATGCAGTTGAAGGGCTAATCCATGTCATGGTCAAAGTTTTTCACTGTTGATGCGAATCTTCTGCCAGGTGTCATGAGTATTTACTTTATGTCTTTAGAGCATCTCTTACCAGACTCTGCTTCCTAAGACTCTCATCCAAGGACTTTTTACATTTAAAACCAAAGAACATAGCATGGAATAAAGATAGGAATACATAAAAATAGGATGGATTTAATACATCTTTCACAGAGGATCATTTTGTAAGAATTCAAGCTTAGAACTTTTGACTAGTCTGCAGCATATTCAGGGAGCCCAGTAAATATAAATTAATATAAAGGTCTATACTATTTCTTTGTTTAAGAAAGTATTGGTCAAATTTAGATATACATACAGTGCCAGTCTATTCTTGAGAGCCAAATGCTTTATAAACGTATCATACAAAGATGAAGAGAAATAAAGGGAATATAAAGTTTATTTTTTTCTTAAGGAAATGGACAATTCATACTACTAGGGAAAAGAAAATGCAGTATGTCTGTGGAAAATAGGCTTATGTCAGAGTAAATAAAGATAACAGTTGTAGAGCAGATATTGATAAATCCTTACAATAGAAAAAAATACTAGAGCATGCAGTGTGAGCACATTTTCCCCTTTTGAACTATTATGTTGCTTTCCATGAACGAGTAATTAAGTAGAATGTTTTCCAGGGTTTTATACATTACACTCTGATTGCAGTTATAAGTATATTGTTAGAGGACATGCTTTAATTACTAATAGACATGGTGTACCATTCTCTGCAATATTTAAAAAATATTTTATGCTTGAGAAGCTATAGGTAAAGACTCATTTTTATTAGGTATTTATTAGATAAATGAAAATAATGAGTGAAAAAGTATACCCATTTCTCCAAAAACTTGCCACCAAAAAAAAAAAAAAAAAGATTTTTTTTGAAGTTTGAAGGTAAGCAGAAACCTTGAGTTAACCCTTTCGGTCGTTTGTTTAATTTGACCTCACTAACCTCAGTCACCCATTCACCCAGAGTGGTGTTTCCAAAAATATGGTAAGCAAAACCAGCCACAGGGTATTCCTGTGTCATGAATGTGGTGAGCGGATTTCTAGGGTGGCCTCAGTGATTCTCACCTCCTGGCATTTGTGGCCTTGAGTTTGGATCTATGACAACAGACAAGGGAGAGAAGGATGCAGGTGCAGATGCTGGTAGTCAGGCAGATGGTAACGGGCGTCTGTGGAAGTCTCCGATTAATTTTCTCAGTGAGGTAGAAAGTACTGTAATTGGTTGAGAGCAAAGATTTATTGGGTGATTGAGAAGAGAGAAGGTGTGAAATAGTCATTTAGGAGTGGGAGACTACATAGACCAGACAGAAATAGTATGATTGAATGGCAGTGTTAAGAGTCCTTAGAGGTGGGAGTTAGATATCTGAGTTTGGGGACTGGAAGAGAAGTCTGGGCTAGATGTATATATTTGGGAATCAAGAACCCATCTGATGAGGTGTGAAGTCAGGGAAAGTGATGGAGTAGGAAGCGCTAGGAATCTGTCTCTTCACTAGAAAACAATTGTACTGGCAGAAACTGAAGTGTCTGTTTTGGAACTCTGGAGTCTCTTTGAACACTGCAACATCCAGAGGAAAGCTTGGCTGGTAAATTGCTGTTAATATCTGTCCATTTCAGCTTTCAGTGCAGTAGAGACTAACCAGCCCTCACTCTGCCCCATGGCAGGCAGCTGTGGAGATGTCAACCCATGTTTCTAGATTGGGTTGCTGGAGCCAGGATGGGCAATAAGGAACTTGTATTTCAATTATTGGGGCTATGTGTTCTGACTTAGTGCATAAAGGCAAGTCACCATTGTTTTAATCCCTACGGGCTAAAGCAGCTTCCAGGAGACTTAAAAAGACAGAACCTGGGTATTTTTTTTGACGTTCAAAAACAGCCATGCACACAGGGGATTTGTAAGGCAACTGGGCATGCCAGGGAAAGACTGAGGCTTAGAAAAGACTTGAGGCCTTGTTCATGAATAGGAAGACTTAACCTTGTTAAGATGTCAGTACCATTCAAAGTGATCTACAGACTTAACACAATCTGTATCAAAATTCTAACAGCCATTTTATCTGAAAAGAAAAAAGCCAAACCTCAAATTCATAAGGAATTTCAAGGGGCCTTGGACAGCCAAAACAACCTTGAAAAAGAAGAATAAAGTTGGAGGACTCACATTTCTTGACTTCAAAACTTAAAATAAAGTTATAGTAATTAAAATAGTATGGTACTTGCATGTGGACATTTAGACCAGTGAAATAGAGAGCCTAGAAATAAACACTTACATATATGATCAATTAATTTTCCACAGGAGTGCCAAGACCATCCAATGGGGCAAAGATAGTCTTTTCAACACATAGTGCTGGGAAAACTGGATATCCACATGCAAAAGAATGAAGTTAAATGTATATCTATATGTATGTCTATATATCTATATATCCTACAACTCAATAATAACAAAACAAACAAGCCAACTTAAAAAATGGGCAAAGTTCTTAAAATGACATTGTCCAGTGTAGATATACGAGTAGCCAAAAAGCACGTGAAAAGGTGTTCAATATCAGTAGTCATTAGGAAAATGAAAAGCAAAAGCAAAAGCAAAATAAAATACCACTTCATAACTACTAGGATGGCTAGGATCACAAAAACCCAGCAAATAACAAGTGTTGGCAAGGATGTGGAGAAATTGGAACCATGTGCATTGATGATGGGAATATAAAATGGCACATCTGTTGTGAAAAACACTTTAGTGGTTTTGCAGTGGTTAAACACAGGACTACCATATGACCCAGCAATTCCACTGCTTAGGTATATATCCAAAAGAATTGAATGCAGAGACTTGACAGATATTTGTACAGCCATGTTCATAGCCAAAAAGGTAGAAACAATCCAAGTGTCTATAACAATGAATAGATAAACAAAATGTGTTATACACATACAATGGAATATTATTCAGCCATAAAAGGGAATGAAATTTTGATATATGGACTTTGAGATGATCATGCTTTGTGAAATAAGCCAGACACAGAAGGACAAATATTGTATAATTCCACTTATATGAGGTACCTAGAATAGGCAAATACATAGTCAGAAAGTAGAATAGAGATTACCAGGTATTGAGGAGAGGGTGGAAGGGGCAATTATTATTTAATGGGTACAGAATTTTGTTGAGGATGATGAAAACATTTTGGGGATAGATAGTGGTGATGGTTACACAACATTGTGAATGTATTTAATGATATCAAATTGTGCTCTTTTAAATTGCTAAAGTTATTAATATTGTGCTGTGTATATTTTACCATAATAAATTTTTTTTAAGAAGGAACCCATCTGAAGTTTGCATTCATGGATTTAGAGTGAGTCCAGTCAGTATGGTTGAGTATTTTTCTTTAGCATTGCAGGAGTGATTGACATGCCAATGAATAATTGAGATAATTTACATCTTATAGGAAGACATTTTACTATTCATATAAAAAGAAGCTTTAGGAATTCAGAGAACTAAGAAATTAGGATAAGTTAGACTGGTTGAAAAAGGCTTTGTGAAGGGTACAGGATTCGAATAGAGCCCTGAAGGACTTAAGTATTTGGATTTACGAAAGAAGAGGAAATTAAATCTTGGTAAGGAAAACAAGGTACATTAGTCTTGGATTCTGTAATTAGCATGGTATATTCTAGGGTAATGATACAGGCTAAGTTTGAGCAGATGATTAATGTAAAGACGTGGAATAGACACTTGGGACATGTATGGGATAAAGACATGGAAGGTAGTGTAAAACTAAACTTTAAATGGTCTTTAAACCTAGGGTGAAGAATTCAGATTTTTTTTTTATGGAACTGGGAGCCAGTGTTGTACAGCATAGAGGTGATATGATACAATCAACATTTTAGGAATATTAAATGAGTAACGCTATGTTGGGTGGATTAAAGTGAAGTTACAAAATATTAAACAAGAAATCTAGAAAAATTATTTTTCTCTTCCTAAATCTAATGTGACCAGCTCTGTGACTTTGGGGAACTCACTTAGCTCCTTAAGCTTCAGATTTCTTATCTGTAAAATGAAGGGATTGAATTTTTCATTATGATGGAATATAAGGAAGTCAGGTAAAGGACATAGTTCTAAAGCACACCTATGATCTGCTGCTAAGATGCTTTAGTAAAATATTAATTAAAGAAAAAGTATATAAAAATTTCTTTAGAATATGATTCCATTAAAAAATTAAAATTATGTGTGTTAATAATGAATGTTATTCACTTTAAAAGAAATGGAAGTAAATGCAGCAAAATCATAAGGGGTTTTGTATTAGAAGTAATTTATTCATATTTTTAATATTTTTATACTTTGTAAATATAATGAGCATGTACTACTTCAATTAAAAACAAATAAGAGTTTTTGGTTCTAGATTAGAACTTGGGATTCTAGAATACTGTAGTGTTGGTAAGGTGTTAGGGACCTAAAATTGAAAGATAGCCAATATGTATGCATAGAAAGAGATCTGAGAGAAAATCTGAAGACAATTGTCAGGGTTTAGTAATTGGGTGAGAATTTGAAGTCATTCTCATGATCTACTTTATTTTCTTTCAGTTTCTTTACTAGAGAGGACCACAAATAAATTTCCATTTATTAGGCATACCCTGACCCATTCCAAATCAATGCTCATATATACAATTAGACCTTAACTGCTATTTGACAATTCAGTTATATTTATCTATTTGACTCAGTGAATACTTTTCACATTAGCTGTTCCAAATTTTTGGCTCTTCCCTTAAAATATCTAATTCCCTATCGAATTCTTTTTTTTTTTTTTTTTTTGCTTTCACTTATGATAGAAATTTCTTAATAGAAATGCCCTCAATTTGACCCTTATCCTTCATCTCGTGCTGTGGGTAACTATTCATAGTGTCTCATTTTCCTCTAAAAAGCATATCCATTTGGAAAATAAGTTGCATGGTTATCATAACTTTAGGAAACATATAAAACTATTTTGTAGTTGTGTTGGGGGTCCCCAAGACCACTCCCAGAGTTGATGACTCACTAGAACAACTCCCAGGAATCAGAAAAACTGTTATACTCACAATTACTATTTAATACAATGAAGTGATACAGATTAAAATCAACAAAGGGAAAAGGTACATGAGATGGAGTCCAGGAGAAACTAGGCACAAAGTCCCAGGTGTCCTAATCCAGTGGAGTCACATAAGGATGCACCTAATTTTCCAGCAGTCATATGTGACAACATGTAAAAATGTTGTCAAAAAGGAGGCTTACTTGAGCCTGGTGTCCAGAGTTTTTATTTGGGATCAGTCACATAAGGCAGACCTTCTTTGAAATGTGTAGGGTTTAAGCAACCCAGGCCTGCTGACCCTTGCCTGCATAGTAGTTTATATCTGAGAACTCTATTTTCTGAAGTTCTTACCTTACAGCATCGTACAATATTTGTATTATTATTTCACGGAAGAAAGGAAGGGTCTAGACAAAGTAACTATGAATATTGTGTCTACAGAGCACTGTGCTTAAGATTTACATGAATTATTTTATTTAGTCTGTGCAATAGTCTTATTTATTTATTTTTGGCTGTGTTGGGTCTTCGTTTCTGTGTGAGGGCTCTCTCCAGTTGCGGCAAGCAGGGGCCACTCTTCATCACTGTGCGCGGGGCCTCTCACTATCGCAGCCTCTCTTGTTGTGGAGCACGGGCTCCAGATGCACAGGCTCAGTAGTTGTGGCTCACGGGCCTAGTTGCCCCGCAGCATGTGGGATCTTCCCAGACCAGGGCTCGAACCTGTGTCCCCTGCATCGGCAGGCAGATTCTCAACCACTGCGCCACCGGGGAAACCTGTGCAATAATCTTACCAATAAAGTGTCTATTTTCAGTTAGTTTCTTCAAATAAATGGAGTTTATATTTTTTAGGTGTTACCACCTGAAATATAGTTCTGAAGTGGCTTTCTTAAGTTCCTAGCAGTCTTTTATATAAAGCTAAAGTTCTTCTTCTCATATTTCATCTTTTTGGTTGTTGCTATATCAGTTTTTTGATCAGGTCTTTCTTGAAAATCTTTCTCCACTTAACATCAATTTTGTCTACTCTTTAGGTTTTCTTCCTACCTCTTCAACCTATCCTATGTTAGTTTTACTCTTTCTTTCTCCACTCTCCATTCCACTTGGTCTTTTGGAAATATGGAAGATTAGCTATTTTGAAAATCCTTACACTATGAAGAAACTCTGGATAAAATAAGACAAACATCCTTTGAAATTCAGAGCTTAGCTTTCAAGCGGTACCATCTCTTAGTAATAAGCGCTTCTTAATGCTTTGACTGCCTTGTGGAAGGTAGGGGGGTTGGCATTTTGATAACCACATAAAGTAAGCAGAAAATGATACTTATACACAAAACTAGGATTTTCTAAGGACTACATTGTCAGTTAAAGTGTGGGCTGGGAAAAAATATCTAATATATCATCAAAGAAAAGCTATAAGAAAGCATTTTGTTTTGGCCTGAATAAAAAAAATTCTCTGAGAATTCATAGTCATAAGTCTGTATTCACTCAAGTTTCATGTTTGCATTATGATTTTCATGATTTTGGAAGACTTCAACCTGAGAAAATGACATATAAAGTAGTTGTATGGTGGTACCATCTCTAGGGTGCTTGACAGAAGCAAAACTACCTCTACGCAGGGAACTACCTCTACCCAGTCCTCACAAGATTCTCAGAAATAAACCCTGCTGAACATAAGTTCACAATCCACAATTAAAAGTTGCACAAGTAATATATCATATCTGCAGAAAGAACAAACATCAGAATTAAATCTTTTCCAAGAACTTTAGAAAGTAGAATTAGTAGATATAGACTACAAAATAGTCTCATATGTTTCCTAGAGTTATGGCAACCATATAATTTATTTTCTCACATGGATATGCTTTTCAGAATGAAATGGGCCACTATAAATAATTACACACAGTACAAAGGTACTAATTAGGTACTGTCCTATGCTAACTGAGGTATATGGTCACCCTATCTAAAATAAATCTTCCCAAAGTTCTTTTACTTGGATTTATCTATATGTCAATAAAACAATAAAATAAAATTTATTTAAATTATTCTAGTTCCTTTATAATTTTCATTAATTCAGACTGAGCTATTTCTTAAGTTGGTAAGTTCTTATACTATTGCTGTTAATACTTCGGCAGATATTTTCCTAGTATGATTAGTTAGCAAAAAGAGGATAAAATGGTGACTAATGAGTGAGTAGAAGCCACTCATGTAGTGATATTCATTAAGAAAAAGCAGTGGGAGTGTGTACTATATAACTAGTATAATCAAATAGATATAAAGGGTAAAGGTGCATCCTCTTCAGCTTTATTAGGGCCCAAAGCTTCCAAATTTTTAGGTTTAAATAAAGCAAGATAAAATTATTAGTAGTAAGAAGTATGGAAGACCCTTGACTTTTTGTTTCATTTATCATTCAGTGATTTTGTGAATCATTTTATTTATTCTGTTCATAGACATTGTTCGACGCACACATTGATTTGAGGTCCCTGTAATGAATCGTCTGGCAGCTGACTGGGAACTGCTTCTTTATATAAGAGCCTTCCCTGAGAAAAGAGTAGATACCCAAAACAGACTTTCCTAAAGCCTTGGGGATATATGGAATTAAACTTCTTTCTGTGGTAGTAAGGAAGTAGTTAGAAACAAATTGGACTACTAGAATTCTTTTTCTTACTCCAGGGTTTGGCAAACTGTGGCCTACAAACTTAAATCTATCTAGTTTTGTATGGGCCATGAGCTGAAAATCATTTCGCATTTTTAGATGTTTGAAAAAGAAAAAAGTCAAAATAAGAACACTGTTTTGTGTCAAAGTATATGAAACTCAGTCTCAGTGTCTGTAAATAAAAGTCTTATTGGAATACAGTCATGCTCATTTGTTTACAGATTGTCTACGCTGCTTTCGTGCTATAATGGCTGAGTTGAGTAGTTGCAGCAGAGACCACATATTTATTATCTAGTCCTTTTTGATCCTTGATCTATATAGCCAGGAAATAATATGACAACACAGATTAAAACTCTAGCATTGCCACTCTTAACAGTTGTGGGGCCTTGAGCAAGTTGCTTGATAATCTTAACTTTTGATTTACTCATTCAATCAAAGAATATAATAAAAGTACCTACTCTGAGGTTTTAAAGCTTAGCCGAAATGGTATATTACAATGCATGGGAGATTTCTCCTAGTTAGCTAACATCCCACCTATTCCCCGCCCCATCCCCTTATCCCTTTACTGTCCACTAATAGAGGCTGGAAAAGCTAAATGCTCTCTTTCTTTCTTCCATCTAGGGTTGATTATGTAGTTCTATTTCAGCAATGGAACAGAGTTCAGTAGGACTAAAATGAGTGAGGGGAAGAGAAGAGAGGGATGAAATCAGAGACAGATGTGAGGACTAAGTTGTGGCAGCTGTCTTGCCAACATAAGGGAACGGTGGATGGAATCACATACAAACCTACTCTGACATTGTTGGGCAGCTGACCCATCACTAGAAGCCACCTAATTCAAGACTTCTTGCTATGTGAGAGAAATAATTACCCATTTGTTTAAGCCAGTAGGTGGGTTTTCTGTTATTGTTGACAAAATTATACCTGACTAAAGTGCTTAGTTTGGTGGCTGGTATATGCAGTTGCTCAAAGCATGTTGGCAAATAGTTATATGTGCGTTTCAAGATCAGGCAGTCCAGTATAGTTAGAGGATAACAGGCCTTTAAACATAACAACAGTTAAGAGTTACAATAGACAGTAATCAGAAGATTTAGAAAATGGTGTAGAAATAGAAATAGGGTATTTTAGGAGCTTATGAGTTTTCCATTACTGTGATAATTTGTGATATGTTAAGAGGTACACAGAGAGTTGAACCTGCTGTGCCCTTTGCCATACTAGGTAAACAAAAGTTTAAAAAGATGGCAACAATGATGTCAGTATAATTTGTTTAAGCCCTTTACAATCCCTTTTAAAAAATCCTACTACTAGTAATTGATGGCTTTATGATGTAGCTAACTAGATGTTGGATATGATCTTATCTCACAATATCATCCGCTATCTGTTAAATCCTGGCATAACTATGAGCCAGGACTTTGCTCTTTTGCATGTGTGATATGGCTGAAATACAGCTACTTCTCAGTATTTTTCTTTGTGGATGAAGTTTTGTTCCTTCCTTTTCTGCCAATAATATAACTTATTGGAGAAGTTCCACTGTTAAATTAGGTAATGATTGCAAGTATATTGAGAGGGAATCCCATTGGGTAAAGCCTGAACAAATAATTTTTTAGTACTTTTAGCTTTGAAATCTATGGACTGAAGTATGAATATCATTTCAGCCTAGTTATTATATATTGCTTTGTTTTTAAACTTTTTAAAATGGATTCCTTTAATTTAGTAAGCTAGAGATACAAATTGTTATGGTTTTATGTGTGTACAATGTACCAAAATATATTGAAGGTTTAACTATAAAGTAATGGTGCTGTCCGTAATTCTCATGTGTATGTCTGTTTCATAACTTTCATTCAGCCACATTTTATCCATCAGTATCAAATGACCATCTGTATAAAGAAAAGTAAACCTGATGTAAAGGTTATAACATTACATAGAAACGGGCAATTGGAACACCCAAGAACTTTTAGAGAAAAAAGATGAGGTACTTAAGCCCAAAAGATAAATTAGTTCAAATGACTCTCATCTTCTCATACTACGTCTTATATAGAAGATTAGAAATCCAGATGTTAAGGTTAACTCTTTATTTTTCAAACAAGTATTGAATTGCAGCGTAATTTTGAGAAGCTTCATTTTGTTACTCTTAACTGCTGTTTAATTGACTCCAAGAAGTATTTTGTAAAGATAAAATCATATGCACATATGATATGAGCTTTCCTCAAATTTTCTTAACTGATTTTTTTTTTTTTTTTTTTTTTTGCGGTGTGCGGGCCTCTCACTGTTGTGGCCTCTCCCGTTGGCGGAGCACAGGCTCCGGACGCGCAGGCTCAGTGGCCATGGCTCACGGGCCCAGCCGCTCCGTGGCATGTGGGATCTTCCCAGACCGGGGCATGAACCCGTGTCCCCTGCATCGGCAGGCAGACTCTCAACCACTGTGCCACCAGGGAAGCCATCTTAACTGATTTTAATCTAGGTTCATTGAACAATTTGTAGTCCCATATAAATCAGTATAAGGCTCTTTTACTCATTCAAGGTTTTCCTGAATTCTAATAGAACACATTGTGTTTTCCCATAGATATTAAGATAACAGCTTTTTTGACATTTTATTTATGACAGTATTAATCTTACTAAAGATCTTTCATTGTAAAAATGTTTAATGAGATCTATCAAGCTATGAAATTTTATAATTGTAGCATACTTTAATGACCTTGTGAATATTTGAGATGATTTCGTGAAATCAATAGACTAAGGGGAAAAATGAAGAAGAAAAAAATACCTTTAAAAAAAATATCTTTTGTACAGAGATTAACACATAATTTTATCCCTTGATTTAAAAAGGAATAAAATTAAATATGCCATAATTGCTTTTTACTGATGTGAATTTGATTTATTGGACCAATTAAGGACACTTTTCTGTACAATTTTATTTTTTTTGTGCAGTGAGCCCTCAAAGAGAAGGTATGGATGATTTAAATTTGACTGAAAGCAGTTCTGGCTTAGGCCCCAGTTTCAAAGTGTCAATACTAGTTCATAAATTATACCATATTGCAGGCACGTTTCTTTAATGTCTTCTTAAACCATTGGTAGCTTGTTTTTAGATTGACTGAATAAGCAATTTTATAAGGAACTATTTCTGGAAGTACCAACTCAGCATAACTAAGAAGAATAGAAATCTCACTGGTAATTGGAGTAACACTTTTAAAAGCATTGAATTGCTCTTTTATGTGAAGAACAGATGGTAAAAAAGAAGAAGGAATTTACTGGAGTCTTCTATTTGAGCCTTATTCAATTTAATTTAATTTTCTGAATATAGTAATAATCAGCTCAAACCCACAAAACCACTGTTAATACAAAAACTGAATGACTTTGGTAAACTTAAATAAAATTAGAGCAATATTTTTGAAATTTAATATACACAAATAAGGGGATACTATTATTCCTCTTCTCTTTTCTATCCCTCACCTCCAACAATTAAAGAGTCATTTGATATTAAGATAAGGTCATACAATAATTTATCTAGGGACTTATTCTTGTCACCACATATTCTACATTTCTCAGAATAGTACGTATTACATATTCTTAGTAGCATGGGTAAATTGTCAGATTTACTCTATAGGAAATAATGTGACAGAACGAGGGAAAAAAATACCATCATCTCAGAAGCCGTTTTTATTTTTTCAATATATGTGGAAAGATGAGTAATTCAAGGGTCTCCTAGAACACAGTTCTGATCATATCATTCCCAAGCTCACCAACATTTCATGCCTTACTATTAACTATTATATAAGTGCAAAGGTTTCAACTTATATATTATGACCCAAACTTTCAATTCTAATCATATTTTCTCTATCCTTCATCCCTCCTTTTATTCTGTTCTCTACTGTATCATCTAATAAAATTACACTATTCAATTCCCAAATCATGCCTTATGCTTTGCTGTGTAAAGATTTTATTTATGCTGTTTCTTTCACCTAGGAATAGTTCGTACCTGTTTAACAAAATCCTGGTCATTTTCTAGACCTATCTCAAATGTCTCCTTTTATGAAGCCTTTTCTGATCCTGCCAACCAGATGAAATCTCTCACTCTTTTAGAGCCTCATAGAATTAATGATACGAATCTTATTCTTCCTTATAATATAGACATTTGTGCATTTGTCCTATTTCCCTTTGCACTGTACTGGAATTTCCTTGCGGTAGAACTTGATTATTTTTCTTCTCTGTATCCCCTGTGCACCAAAATGCTAAATGAATTAACACATTATTGAGCAGAAGATATAAGATATGAGAATCTTCCTTAACTTGAGTTTCTACAGACTAGCCCTCCGGAATTTAAAATGAGAGATCAACTATTAATAGGTTATTCAAGCTCTGAGTAATTTGGAAAAGAATGATCACCTTTGGTTTATCATAGTCTTCCAGAATAATGATTTAAAATTTAGATTTCTTTGGTTGTGTAATAAGAGGAAGTCAATGCAAATGAGACAATGGTCAAGATGTAAACATTTTTCCAAAGCTTGGAAATGAGTGTACTTAATCTGATCTCACCCCTTTGTTTGCTCTGATAGTATTTAAAAGCAACCGCTCTGTACAAATGCATGATACTTGTTGTGGAGGATAATAAACCAACCTTTTTGGCAACATCAATCTAAAAAATGACTATTGTTCATAGTGCAGCCAAAATGTAGTTCTTAGCTCTTGCTACTCTGGATTGCATACCTTAAAAAGAAACACAGCACAACAATTTCTTTTTTTTAAATAGGGTAGCTTTCCTTACTACCTCTCTTTCAATCCATGCCTGAAACAAAAGCTACTTTAAAATGACTTGGCTTTATGAAGACTGTGTTTCTAGATGCTTGTGATAAATTTTATCAGTGTTGTCTGGTTTCTTTAGCTATTTTTCTTGTGACCTTTTACCTAAATTCCTTCTCTGTGATGCTTCTTAGAAGGGTTTAAGATGTTGGAGGCACCCTGGTTTTGAGTCTTCCATCTGTGGGCTATTTGTAGTCCACCTCATCCACCTTGTTCAGTGTTGCAAACCCCTGATTGTATAGGAGAAGAAAGGACTCCTCCCCAAAAAGCCAGTCTGCAGAGGCACAGCATTCTCACACAGAAAATATCTAATATATTTCTAATTCAGTAATGAATTCAATCAATAATTGATTTATAATTTAAATAATTCACATTTCTATTTCAATAATGACCGACAAAATTAATCTAATTCTCAAGTTCCAACTAGATCACCCATTCAGGTAGCTTCGTCAAAATAAAAGGAACTATGGTGACACAAGTTATATTCTATTCTCCAATTCTGAAAGATAGCAAAAGTTATATATTCTTCCCCATAGTCTACCAGTGTCCATCATACTTTCCTCTGAGTCTTGGTAACAGGTGCTTGCTTTCCAGAAATTAGCTAATAAATGAAATGAGGATTTTAGGATCTAAAGTTATGCAGTATTTTCTCTTTTTTTCATTATTCCCCAAATTCTTTCTCTGTCTCTGTATCTCTTTCACTGTCTCACACACAGACACACACACACACACACACACACACACACACACACGGATGCACGCACGCACACACACACAAACACATACAGATTTCTTGATAAAAAGTTCTCCAGAAGATATTTCTAGGGATGAAGTATTTTTTCTTTGCTTGTTTGTATTTTGAATGATATTTTCTGAAGTCTAACACTGCTGAGCCTTTCCAGAGGGTCTGCTGAGTGGTTTGTTCAGTTTGGTCAAACAGTTTGCATGATTTCAACTGAGCTTTTACTTCATCAACTTTTTTTCTCAGCTCTGGGCAGCTGTTTTAACAGGTGTGCTCAGATTTTAAAGTGACTCTGTTTCCTGGGTGAGTTAAGCCTTTCACCAATATTAGATCCAGAAATTTACTCTGTATCATGAACAAATTACTGGCCATTTAGGAGAGGAAGTAAATACTTTGTCAGGATAATAACAACTTGGAAAATACTTCTACATATAAATTTCTTTAACCTAAAACCAAACAATTTCCACCTAGTTAGGTGACTTATTTTGCCTCCTATGAACTTTTAAAAATACTAATAAAAGTAAAAATGTCATCAATGGAATGGAAGGCTCTTTTTAAACCAATATTTTTATATAAATAAATAAACTTCTTGGCCTTAAAGTATCTCATTTCTCTGATTACCCATGTTTGCTTTTACTGTGCTGTGTAATAATTCTGTTGTACAAGTTTCAGACAGACTATAACCACTATGCTTCTAATATTTTTTTTTTTAATTAGAGGATAGAGAGGTTGAACAGAATATAAATGAATAAGTTTCTTGCAGCTGTGGCCAATTATAGAGAATACCATTCACTGTTGATGTAATTCTTTGGTTCATGCTTTATGGTTATCTCAAGATACTACATGCTGAAGCTGGCAAAGCTATTGTCTATTAGATAATAACATGCATTGCTAAAGATGACTGATTATGCAAAATGAGGAGGACAGTTCTATAACATCCCAAACCAAAGATGATGTAAATGGCTTTTTAAAGTGAACTATTTGACTATAATTTACTTTGAATTTTTTAAAGTCAGTGGAAAATGTATTTATTGTAATTTTGCCTCTGCTATCATTTATGCTTTTTAACCAGCAACATAGCTAAGATTTAAATTATAATTTCAGAATTAGTACATTGAAAACGACACTAGAAATTGGGGAACTAAGTTGGCTATCCTGGAAATTAAAATTTTCCAAAATATGTTCCATAAACATTAACTCGATGAGAAGACTGTGGGACAATAGGGAATCTGTGATGAAACATGTGATGGGAAGTGCACATATTGATCCTTTGTTATGTGTGGATTAGAATATCACAGACCCTGCCGTGACCTGCAGTAAAGAAACCTGTTTGAACCTTGTTTAATCCAACTTTCCTCAAATTTATTTGACTGGAGAACACTTTATATATGTCACATCAACTAACACTCTGTGAAAATTTGAATTCTGCAGGAAAAAAAACCCTGAGGGAATATTGCTTCAATGCTTTAGAACAGCAAGTTTCAGCTTTTGGAATGTCTGATAAAAGACAAAGTAGACATTGTCATCTTTGCCCAACTTTAGACTATTCATTTAGAAACATATCACCTTTTCACCAAAACACACCAAACCCATGCTGGAAAATTCGTTATAGACAATCACACTCATATAAAGGACATTTTATTTAAATTTCAAAATGATTTGTTAAAGAACATGAATATTTATAAAGATAAATGTAAAACTAATTTGGAACCATGAGATGGATATATCATTAATATATAAATATATATATATACTACACAGTACATGCCTAATAGATTTATTTACACAATTTTACCTTTTTAATGATATTTTACTGTAGAAACCAAGTATAGATAATTTTTACCTATTTCTTCTGATGACTTTGTCAATTTCACATACATTTAAAGACTCAGATATTTCAACCTGAAGCACAATTCCTTTCTTTTCAAAATTCTGTTTCTATCTCTGCAGAACATATAATTTTAGAAACAGAAGCCACAGAGGTGTGTGTATATGTGTGTGTGTGTGTGTGTGTGTGTGTGTGTGTGTGTGTGTGTGTGTGTGTAATACATGTACATGATAACAAACCAAATTGTGTAGAAGAGCCTAGAGAAAAGCAATAGAATCTTGCCTCCTCATTCTTTCATGTTACCAGGGGCAAACTTTTTTAAATTACTCAGTGTTGAAGCAAGTAGAATGTAAAGATGGCTTCTTTCTGTGGCTCCAATGCCATGATCTTTAGGCTTCTGAAAGTAGAATATTCTTGTTATAGAAATCATAAGATTACATAAGAAAATTACATATAGAAAACATAAGATTTTCTCTTCTACGTTCCATTAGTTGCTTAAATTTTGCCACATTTTGATTAGTTTCATATTTAGACCATAACTGTCTTTATAGTTATCTGGAACTTTAAGTTATCTTTTTAAAAAAATTGTGGTAAAATACATATAACCAAAAATTTACCATTTTAAGTGTACAGTTCAGTGGTATTAAGTACATTTACATTATTGTGCTATCATCACCACCGTCCATCCATAGCATTCCTTTCATCTTGCAAAACTTGAAACTCTACCCATTAAATACTATCTCCCCTAGCCCCTGGCAACCACAGTTCTACTTTCTGTCTCTATTAATTTGTCTACTCTAGGTACCTTATGTAAGTGAAATCATACAAATTATCTTTCTTTTTTCTTGAGTTGGCTATTATTTTATCCAAAGTGTCCATCACACTTTTTTTTTTTTTAACCTGGAGACCTCTTTCTGGGAGCTCTGTTGATAACCTCTTTTTTTTTTTTTTTTGCATTGGTTTTCCTCTAGGACTGATGTATATTAGCCCTGGGCTATTATTTTATGGAAGTGGTGGCAGGACTTTATATTTCAGAGTGTCTTTACTTTTCTCTTACATTGTCTTTTTTTGCTCCATCATCTTCTAATATCCAGTTTTACTGATGCAAATATAGTCACGTGGCATTTTGAATGTTTTTTCCTTTGTAGGTGACTTGTCTTCCTTGCTGTGGAAACATTTAGGATTTTCTTTTTATCCTCGATATTCTACAATTTCACAATGATGTATCTATGGTTGAGTATCTTTATCAATTTTTACTCAGGCCCTTTATGTTTTTTAGAGTCCTTTTACATTTGAAGAATTCTGTCCTTTTCC
Organism: Grampus griseus; assembly: GCF_964374135.1. Lineage (NCBI taxonomy): Eukaryota > Metazoa > Chordata > Mammalia > Artiodactyla > Delphinidae > Grampus > Grampus griseus. The sequence continues at coordinate 15,877,448 of NC_138997.1, read as the reverse complement.
AGAAATTTATTCCATACATCAAAAAATCTACAAACAATAAATGCTTGAGAGGGTGTGGAAAAAAGGGAACCCCCTCCTACACTGTTGGTGGGAATGTAAATTGGTATGGCCACTAGGGAGAACAGTATGGAGTTTCCTTAAAAAAATAAAAATAGAGCTACCATATGATCCAGCAATCCTACTCTTGGGCATATATCCAAAGAAAACTATAATTTGAAAATATACGTCCACCCCAGTGTTCATTGCAGCACTATTTACAATAGCCAGGACATAGAAGCAACCTAAATGTCCATCAACAAAGGAATGGATAAAGAAGATGTGTTACATGTATACAGTGGAATATTACTCAGCCATAAAAAAGAACAAAATAATGTCATTTGCAGCAACATGGATGGATCTAGAGATTGTCACACTGAGTGAAGTAAGTCAGATGCAGATAGACAAATATATGATATCGCTTATATGTGGAATCTAAAAAAAAGGGGGTACAAATGAACTTATTTACAAAACAGAAGTAGAGTCATGGATGTAGAAAACAAACTTATGGTTACCAGGGGATAAGGGGGGGAGGGATAAATTGGGAGATTGGGATTGACATATACACACTACTATATATAAAATAGATAACTAATAATAACCTGTTGTATAGCACAGGGAACTCTACTCAACACTCTCTAATGGCCTATATGGGAAAATAACCAAAAAAAAAAAAGTGGATATATGTATATGTATAACTTATTCACTTTGCTGTACACCTGAAACTAACACAACATTGTAAATCAACTGTACTCCAATTAAAAAAAATAAAGTTAAAAAGAATTTATTCCATAATTTCCTCTCAGCATTTTAAAAATTTTCTCCTTTGGAAACTCTGGATTTTGGACCTACAGGATGGTTTTTCAAAAAATATGTCTTTACCTTTCTATCATATTCTCTTTCTCTTTTTTTGTCCTTTTGCTCTATATTAAGCAAGGATTTTTTTCTTTAGCTATTTTTGTCTCATTGAATTTTCTATACCAACAGTTCTGTGCTCTTAGAATACATTCTTACTCTCTGATTGTTCTTTGTTTTATAGATGCAGTATTATTGTAAATGTATTTTAGCATATTATTTATTTAACTTTTTAAAGTCCTATTTTTCCTAAACAATCTAGTTTTCCTCTAGAATCAGATTTTTATTTATTTTGGTCCTTGTCTTTCATGCTGCTAGCTCTTCACATATGCCAGGTGATCTTTGGTGTCTGTTCATCTACTTAAAAACAGATTATCTGTCTATTTCAATGCTCTTTGTTTATACCAGTACAAGAGGTATTATTCTCTTTTTCTCTGCTTTTACAGTTCTGATTCACCACTCTGTCTTGTTTGGCAGAGGCAGGGTATATGTTGAGTAGTGAGCTTTGCTTTAGAATAAACAAGTAGACCAGCCAACTTCCTTTCTACTCTACTACCTCATCCTACTTTCATACGCTCTTTTCTATGAAATGCCAGCATGAAGGATTGTAGAGGATGATGGGCAGAAGAACATTGCATGTTAAACTTCTTAGTATCTAAGAGCAAAGATAAATCAACAGGAAGAGAGATAAGAGGAGTTTTGGTAGCAGTGCATTCCAAGGTGTTTTCAGTTTTCTTTACCATACTGTTTAAAAAGTATTTTAATAAAGAGCTGCAGAAACAAGATCTTAATTAAATTAACCTATTTGTGTTTAAAAAAACAAAAACTCAGAAAACTGTCAATACAACTAAGTTCCTTAACATGATAAAGGTTATAAATCTGAAACTTACATTAAATATTATTCATAAAGGCAGGAAGACAGGGATATCCACTATTACCATACCTTCTTAACAAAGTAGGTAGTTCACACTATTACCTAAGGAGAGAATACCTAAGAACACAGAAGAAATGGAAGGATTGAAAGAAAAGAGATGAAACTATCTTTAGTTTCAGATTATAGCATCATTGCAAAACAATTTCTAAAAAATCCAAAAACTGCTAGAACTTATAAAATTAAGTACACTTGCTAGATATAAGAATGACCTAACAATGAATAACATTTCTCTATACCAGGAGTGATCATGTATGAAAGGCTAAATATAACTCCTAAAAGGAATAAATTTCCTAGGTATTAACTAAGGCCAAAGTTTTCCATGAATAGAATTTGAAAATTCTAATAATGGACAGAGATAATGGTCTGAATAAATGAAGAGCTAATTCTAGGCTCTTGAATGGGATGACTTTATATAATGAATATATTAATTTCCCCTGTTTTAATTTATAAATGTAACCCCACTTTAATTTATAAATGTAAAGTCCAGTTGGACTTTTTGAAGAAATTGATAAACACACTAAAATGTATGTAAAAAATAAAGGTACATGAATAATTTTTAAAAAGAAGAGTAAAGAAAGGGGAGAAATTTCCATATCATTTATTAAGATGCATTGCAGAACTGTATTAATAAAAATGTGGTTTTGGCAAAAAAATAAGATAAATGAATAAGGAAGCAAAGAAAAAAGCTCAGAGATAGATCTATGCATATATGAAGACAATTTCTTATAAAGTTGGCACCACAAATCAATGGATAAAGGAAAAATTTAGTAGGGCCCACTGAGGAAACGGGCACAATAACTAAAGAAAAATCAGATTAGATCTTTACAAAATATCACATACAATGATGGAATCCAGATGAATTAAAGACAAATAAAGGTAAAACTACAAAGTTAGTAGAAGAAAATACTGGGAATACCATTGCAACCTAAAAAGTGGAGAAAGACTTCTTAAAAACTTCAAAAGTAGAACCATAAGGCAAAGAATGGTATAAGCATGAATATATCAAAACCTAAGTATTTCAGTTCAACATTGGGCACCCTTGGCAAAGTTAAGTAGATGACAGAGGGAAGAATGTATCTGCAATGTTTAAAACTGACAGAGATGCAAGTATGGACTAAGCAAGGAATTTATGAGCTCAAGAAGAACAAAATAAGAAACCCAAAGAGAAAATCGTCAAAGCATGTGAAATTATTTTATAGTCTCTATTATTTTTTATTTTAGTCTTCTCCATAGAAGTTCAACTGATTCCAGAAAGACTCATATTCCTTCTTCTTAAAGCTCATTTATTTTTATGTTACTACTATTAGAGTATAAAAATGAATGTTAATGTTTTTAAATCTCAGGGAATAACAGTTACTGTAACAACAAAAATAGACTACCCTAAAAAGTCTGACAGTTGTGTGACAAACACATAGGACCCTGACTTCAATGATAAGGTTCTCTAAAGAAACTCATTGGAGTTACAATTATCAAGTCATTTCTAAGGAGAGGATAAATGCATTTTACAAAACAAATTGGCATGAGAAATAACGTAGTATTGGGTTTCATCTAAGTGTAGAACTCACCATTTCCCCTCAAGCCTTAAACAAATATTACATGGGTGAGAGCTCTTGTAAAATGTTATGTTTTGAAATAGATTTCATTAATGGCTTCTAGTGATAATTTATTTCTCCCTTTATGCACAAGTCTCTTCTCATACTAATAATGGATAGCTTATTTGCATATAAATAGATTTCAGTATTTGTTGAAGCAGAGACAAAACATGTTTCTTCCCCGGCCCCCAGACATTGTTAAACAAAAAAAAAGAGGGGAAGGCAATATTGCAATAATTAGCATTAGCAATCAGTATTTGTAATAATTTTCTTGATCAGAAATTTTTGCAGGTAACTTTCTTTGGTGTTTTCATTCATTTACTTCATGTCAAAGGTTTTGACCTGTATTAAAATCATTTTTTAAAAAAGAATCTGCACAGTTTTCTGAGTGATGTTTTTTGATATACTTATGCTTCAAACAAAAACAACAAAGCAGCTTGATATTGGTTACTGAAATGTTTACTGTGACCCTCTGTGTATCTTCTCCTAATTAGTTTTTACCATTTTCACTGATTAGTTAGCATGTTCTGTTTTAGAGAAGGTAAATGTCATTTTTGTGACTCTATTGCTTAATTAAATAAATCATTTACTTTTGAGATATAACAAGTCACATGCTTATGATAGAGATTTTGTTCCTTTTAGTTAAAATGTGCAAATGTTAATCTTTCAGTTATCATGTGGTCAAAAGTATCAAATCTTAAAAAATGTTATTATTAGAGCATATGTCCTTCCTAAATATGTCTGCCTTCCTAAATATGTTTTATAATAAGGTCTTCTGAGCCTACTTCATTTCAACTAACAAAGGTCACTAGTAGAGAAAGAAAGATTAACTCAATATATTTTTTAAAACATATCCAGTTGATGTTTGCTTTCAGTATTTGAATAGGATATGTTCCTCTATCATCTCTCTTTAAGTGAATAGGAGGCATTATCTTGTGGCACACTTAGTATTTACTTTAAAGTAATTTCTTCAGGAAATTAAGACAACAGCTGCTTTCTGGCAGGTACAGTATCTATTAATGAGTGTCCTTCTGACCAGCAGAGTCACTCAGAGGAGAGTGAAAAATGACTTCAGCTTTCAAAAAAGACAGGAGACGTGACCATTCTATTTGAGCAATTCTATTTTACTTGATTTTTGTTACTTGCATAAATACTGTTTTCACCTCTTGTTACATACTCTTTCTCATGTGAGCGAGGTGATTCCTGGGGGTCCAAAGCCCTTTCCAAACATGGGGCCAAAAATATCCTGAAAGAGTGATGAAAACACTGTGTTTAAATCTATGTATTTTAAAACATCATATGGATCTTTTCTACCAGTTAAAAAAAAGTGAGAAAGTAAATTGTCCCTCTGAAAACATGACACATTGCATTCTGCCACAGAGAGGCAGCCTTCACCAAAAGATGGGACTTAGGGTTATTTGGGTTTTGGAAAATAATATTTAACTCTAGATTTAAAAAAATGTTTATAACAGGTTTAGAAAGTAGCAGTGTGTGGCAGCCTAGACAACTGGGAGTGTGACAATATGGAGACTGGAAGACAACTTGGTTTTCAGAATTGTGACATTTTTGTTTTCCTTAAATGTGTATGCATTTATTATAAATTGAAAAGTATAGACATAAAACCAAAATTATATCTACTTTGATATGGTATGGATTAATAATCCAGGAACAAGTTTCCTGAATTTATCATATAGACCTTAATTTATTCCATCTCTTAGACCCAATTCACCTGTTAGGGAAATGTAATGTTGAGATTAAAGCATAATATTCTCATTTAATTAACATTATCTTTTTTGGCAAATTTGATGTTTTTGGAAGGTGCCAGAGACAGCAAAAGAAGATTAAGAAGGCAGTGTGAAATATTGAAAAGAGTTGTTAAAAACATAGAGCAAGTCACAACTCAGCTATTAACTCAATTTCCTGTAAAATTTAAATAATTTTATTTTCCTTTCTTTCCTCTCAGGGATGTTCTAAGGATTAAAAGTGGTTGAATGATTTGGCTCTTACTCCTTTTGTGACTTTGTAGAAGTTGCTTAACTTTTCTGCTTCATTTTATCCCCCTTTTGTAAAGAAAGAAACTAAAACTTTATAAGATCTACAGAATTTATGAAGTGTATATGGCTAGTATACAGAAAGGTTGAATTTTTTAGGTTTAAGATTTATTGTGGAAAATGATAGACTAAAATAAAATCGAGATGAAAATATACTTACATTTCAAAGAATTGTATCTTCCGTGATCATGAAATAAGTTTTACACATTTGGCTCCATATTGAAATAACGTGACATGCCTATGACAGAATTCATAACGTGCTGAAGGATATACACTGAAAAGTATGTCTCTTTACCTTCTTAATGATGCCAGCCTCCTATAAATCTCTATCCTCTCAGGCAGCAGTTGTTAAACTTGTTTGCAAATATTTATGTGATATATCATCTAAATAACATTTTCACATTATAAGTAGAAATATGAATTCAAGGTATCCATTTTTCCATAGACAATTACTGAGAAAGTAAAATGAAAAAAGAATGGTTAAAATGCTTAAAAGTCATGGGAGTAGACTCTAGTGGACTCATAAATCGGTTCTTCCTTCCTTGGTTTGGCTCAGTTCAGCTCAACAAGTACTGATTGTGGCTCTACCATAGGCAGGCAAAGGGACATAAGAGATTCAGATATATTCTAGAGGCAATGATAGTCTCATCCGTAATTTCTTAAGATTTATTCTTTGATCAGTAGTTTTTGGGAAAAGCGATTCAGTGTTTAAATATACTTGGGAACAGCTACATATTAAGTTGTAGTTTAGAGGTCTAAACAATGGGTTTTGTTAAATTTGTTTTCTTCATTCCACTTTCAGAGAATATGACTTATTATTTTGTCATGAATCCAAGGCATCTGCATTCTAACACTAATCTGGGTGATTCTGATGCCTATGGTCCATGAACTACACTTTGAGAAAGATTCGTTTAAAATGTGTGGTGCTAAATATGATCCTCTTTGGTTTTTAGTGTTGATATTTCAAGCCATAGAACAAATTCAGCCAGAGGCCAGTGGAGAAACATGTCCAAAGCTATGGAAGGGCTTGTGAATAGGCCCTGTGGGTCATGGGTATTGAAGACAGTTGAGGAAACTATCAACTATTTGGAAATAAACATTATTAATATAAACAAATCCCACTGTTATTTGTCATGGTTAAATTAATTAGTGGTAGCTGATGAGAAGGCTTGCAAGGGAAGAATCCTGCTATTATTTCATGAAGCTATGGCAACAGGGTTGGAAAATATTTACGTTATATGACCACAAGAACAGAATGAACAGAGAACACTGTTAAGGTGAAGAAAAAAATCTTATTTAGATTTATGTCTATGTATAGATTTAAATTTACTGAAAATGAGCAAGAAGCTTTCTGAGATATTCAGTGGTTAACCTAATAGTTTTTGTTTGATCTCTAATGAATATAAACAAAACATTTGTGTATGAAAGCATGAAAACCCCATTCTTTCATTCATTTAATCTATGAAATATATTTTTTAAGACACAGAATGTGTTCAATTAAGTTGCAAATAAAAATGTTAATCATTTTTAATTGACCTGTCATTAAATAAATTGTGTAGGCTCTTCTTTCAGAAAATTCTAAACTCAGTCTAGCTTTATTGTAGTATTGAATAAATTGTAGCAGACATATTCAAAGAAAAATTCAAATCCAAATGCACCTAGGGGTTAAAAAAAATGGCAATAGTCACAATTAAAATGGTAAAAATTAGCCACTTAAAAGTTTTGCTTTAAATCATAGTTCATTTACTATAGCTTTCTTAAATAATTCAGTTTGATTAGTACTAATCAAATGTTTTAATTATTTTAAAAATAAGGTTGGTATTTATACTTAAAGAAGAGTTTATAACTTGATCTGTGACATGACATGTTTTACAAAGACACATAGCATTATCCTGATCTTTACATACAGTATTCACAGAGATAAGTTCCAGTTTTAAGAGGGAATACCTTACTATTTCAGCCCTGAGTGTTAACATAATGACGATGATCTAAGAGGACTTAGTAAGAGGACTTAGAATATATGCTGAGACTTCTCAACTTTTTGCTTAATGTTCTTGACATTCTGAATCCAAACCTTTAAAATATGAACAGTAGAATATAAAGTCCAAATTCAGTTATGAAAGGAAAATTCGCTACTAATATGTCAGGCCAGTCATGAGGTATTTTATTTACCTTAAAGATAATATCATATTTTATTGATTACTTGATAAGTTTGTTCATTCATCACTAAAAATCATGTGTTACATATATATATATAGTACCTACTCAAAATGGTGTTAGGTGAAAGTGATCATCCTTTCTTCCAGTTGGTTCCTATAATTCATACAGAAAGTATGTTATACCTACATTTGCAAGACTGGTGAAAGTCATTCAAATTTGTACAATGTACCTATTAGAGAGCAAAATTGTCAGCAGTTCAAAGACTTCATCTGACAGGGTTTTGGATACACATTTTGATAAGTATGTACTTGGTGGTACACAGATAAACAGAACACTGCCATTTGAAGATATATTTTGGTCAAGTCAAATCTATGTGATTTCTTGTTTATATGTCATAAGAGTGCAGCCCTACTGCTTAATCAATGCTAGGAACACATTTTAACAGGTGGATAATTTAGGTAGACTCCAGTAAATGCAGTTCTCAGTCTACTTAGGTTGAAGTGCACTGTAATAGTCCATTCCGTAGGGACTGTGTTGGCAATAATTCCTAGATACTCTATAGTAACTTTAAGGTATCATCCTTAAGTATTTAAGATTTTATTTCTTAAAATATGTAATACCTGTTTTGTTTTTAGTAAGAGAAGTCAATGGTATGGTAAAACATACATGGAAATTTTGGTTAAAAGTTTACGCATTATCAGGACTCTATCATTTTTTCTCATCACCTATAAGCTGAATTTAATAGACTGTGTAGTTCTGTGGTCATAATCTGAAGTGCCATTTAATCAAATCGAGTGTTACAAACAGGAGAGGAGCGTTGAACCTAAATGTGGTTTTGACATTGATAATAATACTTCCTTGTGTACTAATCTTTTGTCTCTCCTATTATTTCATTTGTAGAGCTGAAGAATAAAATCTGTGAGACAATGTGTTCCATAAAAATCTAAACTCTCTAAATGACATTTTAAAGCCATGCAGTCCATTTTAATGAACGATTTTCTAGATGCATTTTTAATTTCTAAAGATATGCTCACATATGGGATATTTATTTTCCAGTAATTTTCTGTCACCTTCAGATAAAAAAGGACTCAGTATTCATAAACAAAATTGACTACATGATTTATAAATTTTGGCTCATTATGAAGAAAGCCATTTTTTTAAATATGAGGTTTTGCAGCTTTATTCATAGAAGTGGTAGTTATTTCTGATGCACCAAAATGATTTTTATTTTAAATTACTCATTTTTCCTCTTCTACCTCATTTTTGCCCTGTAGCATTGGTTGACATTTCAGAGAGAGTAAGTTGGCATAGGGCTGGAAAATATGTAATTATAAGAATCATCTGCTCTTGAATTTCCCATTATATAGTAGTCATGATTCAGGCAGACTTTTCATAGGTGTTCGATTTGGAATGAGAAGTTTTCTTCTTCCATGACCTTTGACTAAAATGTGGCATTTTGGTAAACAAATAGAAGATAGTTTCTGCATAATCCAGTTGTGAATCAGAGCTGGTAAAGCATTGTAAATCTTTGACCTGTATCATATAAGCAGTAACATATGTAATTGTAAATATATTTTAAGATTAAGTGCAGTAAACTTATTTTTTTAATGCTCTGTAGCTTAAAGCAGACTAAGTGCTAAAATGCAGCAAGATGTGTATTAAGAAAAGTTTCGCTTCACTTAATACTCCTCAAAGGAATTCCAATAGAAGGAAATCTCCTACAACTACTTTTGAATATTTTCTTTTCATTTAATGAGTTATAACCATGAATGCAAATATTTATCAGTTGCTTTAGCATTTTGGTAAAAGTAGGGGATAGACTATACTTTATAACTGAAAATGAAACTTAGTTACAGTAGTGTTTGGATAATAACCTTACCTATTGCATTAAACTTTATAGATCTTTATGGCTAAAGTTGCAATTTTCAATTAATTGACTGTGGAATTCTATACCCATTTCCTGATGGTATTTTGTGGGTTTTTTTCTGGAAGCCACAGCAACTGGTACATTCTCCCATGCATGGTACGGTTTGTGTATATAAGACTCTCTGTTAAGATACTATGTTTATGTATGTACATTATTTCTCTGTACTATAAATATAAATTATATTATTTCAAAGTCATGCATGCTGTTTTTATAGTAAGATGGCATTTGCTACAACACTTGTCACTTGGTAGATCAAAACACATTAGCTTCTGTCTTAGTCAATGTGGGCTACTATAACAAAAGTACAATAAACTGTGTGGTTAAACAATAGAAATTTATTTCTCACGGTTTTGGAATCTGAGAAGTTCAAGATCAAGGTGCCCAAGGTGCTGGCCAATTCTATTCCTAGTGAAGGCCCTGTTCCTGGTTTGCAGATAGACATCTTGCTGTGTTTTCACACAGGAGGGAGAGAGGGAGAGAGAGAGAATACGCTCCTCATAAGGACATTAAACCCATCGTGAGGGCTCCACCCTTATGACCCAACTGCCTCTCAAAGGCCCCATCTCCAAGTACCATCACACTGTGGATTAGGGTTTCAGCATGTGAATTGTGGAGGGACACAAACATTCAGTCCATACCAGCATTCCAAAAAGGCTTTATAAATTTGGACATCTATCCTATCAATTGACTTGATATTAGAATGATTGATCTAGAGCCAGAAGTTAAGTTTTATTTAAAATTTTGAAATGTCCTATGTAAATAAAGCTAAAGCATTAACAGTATTTCATATGAACACATCAATTCTAAAATATTTTAGATTTTAAAATATCAACAAGAATCTATTCTTCAAAGTAAGTGGCTTTGAATTGCCCGTCTACTAGTGGGACAAAGGCTTTTAATTTTGTATCCTATTAATATCTTTTATTTAACATCTTTATTGCAGTATAATTGCTTTACAGTGGTGTGTTAGTTTCTGCTTTATAACAAAGTGAATCAGCTAAACATATACATATATCCCCATACCTCTTCCCTCTTGCATCTATCTCCCTCCCACCCTCCCTATCCCACCCCTCTAGGTGGTCACAAAGCACCGAGTGGATCTCCCTGTGCTATGCAGCTGATTCCCACTAGCTATTGATTTTACATTTGATAGTGTATATAGGTCCATGCCACTCTCTCACTTTGTCCCATCTTACCCTTCCCCCTCCCCATGTCCTAAACTCCATTCTCTAGTAGGTCTGTGTCTTTATTCCCATCCTGCCCCTAGGTTCCTCATGACCATTTTTTTTTTCTTAGATTCCATATATATGTGTTAGCATATGGAATTTGTTTTTCTCTTTCTGACTTGCTTCACTCTGTAGGACAGACTCTAGGTCCATCCACCTCACTACAAATAATGCAATTTCGTTTCTTTTTATGGCTGAGTAATATTCCATTATATATATGTGCCACAACTTCTTTATCCATTCATCTGTCGATGGACACTTAGGTTGCTTCCATCTCCTGGCTGCTGTAAATAGAGGTTCAGTGAACATTTTGGTACATGACTCTTTTTGAACTATGGTTTTCTCACGGTATATGCCCAGTAGTGGGATTGCTGGGTCATATGGTAGTTCTATTTTTAGCTTTTTAAGGAAACTCTATACTGTTCTCCATAGTGGCTGTATCAATTTACATTCCCACCAACAGTGCAAGAGGGTTCCCTTTTCTCCAAACCCTCCCCAGCATTTATTGTCAGTAGATTTTATAATGATGGCCATTCTGACTGGTGTGAGGTGATACCTCATTGTAGTTTTGATTTGCATTTCTCTAATGATTAGTGATGTTGAGCATCCTTTCATGTGTTTGTTGACAATCTGTATATCTTCTTTGGAGAAATGTCTATTTAGATCTTCTGCCCATTTTTGGATTGGGTTGTTTGTTTTTTTGATATTGTGCTACATGAGCTGCTTGTGAATTTTGGAGATTAATCCTTTGTGAGTTGCTTCATTTGCAAATATTTTCTCCCATTCTGAGGGTTGTCTTTTCATCTTGTTTATGGTTTCCTTTGCTATGCAAAAGCTTTTAATTTTCATTAGGTCCCATTTGTTTATTTGTTTCTATTTGCATTTCTCTAGGAGGTGAGTCAAAAAGGATCTTGCTGTGATTTATGTCATGGAGTGTTCTGCCTATGTTTTTCCTTTAAGAGTTTTATAGTGTCTGGCCTTACATTTAGGTCTTAATCTATTTTGAGTTTATTTTTGTGTATGGTGTTAGGGAGTGTTCTAATTTCATTCTTTTACATGTAGCTGTCCAGTTTTCTCAGCACCACTTATTGAAGAGGCTGTCTTTTCTCCATTGTATATTCTTGGCTCCTTTATCAAAAATAAGGTGATCATATGTGCGTGGGTTTATCTCTGGGCTTTCTATCCTGTTCCATTGATCTCTATTTCTGTTTTTTGTGCCAGTACCATACTGTCTTGATTACTGTAGCTTTGTAGTATAGTCTGAAGTCAGGGAGCCTGATTCCTCCTGCTCCGTTTTTGTTTCTCAAGATTGCTTTGGCTATTCAGGGTCTTTTGTGTTTCCATACAAATTGTAAAATTTTTTGTTCTAGTTCTGTGAAAAATGGCATTGGTAGTTTGACAGGGATTGCATTGAATCTGTAGATTGCTTTGGGTAGTATAGTCGTTTTCACAATGTTGATTCTTCCAATCCAAGAACATGGTATATCTCTCCATCTGTTTTTATCATCTTTAATTTCTTTCATAAGTGTCTTATAGTTTTTGCATACAGGTCTTTTTCTCCTTAGGTAGGTTTATTCCTAGGTATTTTATTCTCTTTGTTGCAGTGGTAAATGGGAGTGTTTCCTTAATTTCTCTTACAGATTTTTCATCATTAGTGTATAGGAATGCAAGAGGTTTCTGTGCCTTAATTTTGTGTCCTGCTACTTTAACAAATTCATTGATTAGATCTAGTAGTTTTCTGCTAGCATATAAGGATTCTCTATGTGTAGTATCATGTCATCTGCAAACAGTGACAGCTTTACTTCTTTTCCAATTTGGATTCTTTTTCTTCACTGATTGCTGTCTAAAACTTTCAAAACAATGTTGAATAATAGTGGAGAGAATGGGCAACCTTGTCTTGTTCCTGATCTTAGTGGAAATGCTTTCAGTTTTTCACCATTAAGAACGATGTTGCCTTGGGTTTGTCATATTCGGCCTTTATTATGTTGAGGTAAATTCCCTCTATGCCTACTTTCGGGAGGGTTTTTATCATAAACGGGTGTTGAATTTTATCAAAAGTTTTTTCTGCATCTATTGAGATGATCATATGGTTTTTCTCCTTCATTTAGTTAATATGGTGTATCACATTGACTGATTTGTGTATATTGAAGAATCCTTGAAATTCCTGGGATAAAGACCACTTGATCATTGTGTATGATCCTTTTAATGTGCTGTTGCATTCTTTTTGCCAGTATTTTGTTGAGGATTTTTGCATCCATTTTCCTCAGTGATATTGGCCTGTAGTTTTCTTTTTTTGTGACATCTTTGTCTGCTTTTGGTATCAGAGTGATGGTGGCCTTGTAGAATGAGTTCAGGAGTGTTCCTCCCTCTGCTATATTTTGGAAGAGTTTGAGAAGGACGGGTGTTAGCTCTTTATTAAATGTTTGACAGAATTCGCCTGTGAAGCCATCTGGTGCTAGGCTTTTGTTTGTTGGAAAATTTTAAATCACAGTTTCAATTTCAGTGCTTGTGATTGGTCTGTTTATATTTCTATTTTCTCCTGGTTCAGTCTTGGAAGGTTGTGCTTTTCTAAGAATTTGTACATTTCTTCCAGTTTGTCCATTTTTTTGGCATACAGTTGCTTGTAGTACTCTCTCATGATCCTTTGTATTTCTGCATTGTCAGTTTTTACTTCTCCTTTTCATTTCTAATTCTGTTGATTTGAGTCTTCTCCCATTTTTTCTTGATGAGTCTGGCTAATGGTTTATCAATTTTGTTTATCTTTTCAAGGAACCAGCTTTTAGTTTTATTTATCTTTTCTATCTTTTCCTTCATTTCTTCTTCATTTATTTATGATCTGGTCTTTATGATTTCTTTCCTTCCGCTATCTTTTGGGTTTTTTTGTTCCTCTTTCCCTAATTGCTTTAGGTGTAAGTTTAGGTTGTTTATTTGAGATATTTCTTGTTTCTTGAGGTATGATTGTATTGCTATAAACTTCCCTCTTAGAACTGCTTTTGCTGCATCACATACTTTTTTTTTTTTTTTTTTTTTTTGCGTAACGCGGGCCTGTCACTGTTGTGGCCTTTCCCATTGTGGAGCACAGGCTCCGGACGCACAGGCTCAGCGGCCATGGCTCACGGGCCCAGCCTCTCTGCGGCATGTGGGATCTTACTGGACCGGGACACGAACCTGTGTCCCCTGCATTGGCAGGTGGACTATCAACCACTGCGCCACCAGGGAAGCCCCATCATCACATACATTTTGGGTCATTGTGTTTTCATTGTCATTTTTTTCTAGGTATTTTTTTGATTTCCTCTTTGATTTCTTCAGTGATCTCTGGGTTATTAAGTAATGTATTGTTTAACCTCCATGTCTTTCTATTTTTTACATGGTTTTTCCTGTAATTTATATGTAGTCTCATAGCGTTGTGATCAGAAAAGATACTTGATATGATTTCAATTTTCTTAAATTTACCAAGGCTTGATTTGTGACCCAAGATATGATCTATCCTGGAGAATCTTCCATGAGCACTTGAGAAGAAAGTGTATTCACTTGTTTTTGGATGGAATGTCCTATAAATATCAATTAAGTCCATCTTGTTTAATGTATCATTTAAAGCTTGTGTTTCCTTAATTATTTTCATTTTGGATGATCTGTACATTGGTGTAAGTGGGGCATTAAAGTCCCCTACTCTGATTGTGTTACTGTCGATTTCCCTTTTTATGGCTGTTACCATTTGCCTTATGTATTGAGGTGCTCCTATGTTTGGTGCATAAATATTTACAATTGTTGTATCTTTTTCTTGGATTGATCTCTTGATCATTATGTAGTATCCTTCTTTCTCTCTTGTAATCGTCTTTGTTTTAAAGTCTATTTTGTCTGATATGAGAATTGCTACTCCAGCTTTCTTTTTATTTCCATTTGCGTGGTATATCTTTTTCCATCCCCTCACTTTCAGTCTGTATGTGTCTCTAGGTCTGAAATGGGTCTCTTGTAGACATCATATATATGGGTCTTGTTTTTGTTTCCATTCAGCCAGTCTATGTCTTTTGGTTGGAGCATTTAATTCATTTACATTTAAGGTAATTATCGATATGCATGTTCCTGTTACAAGTTTCTTAATTGTTTTGGTTTTGTTATTTTAGGTCTTTTCCTTCTCTTGTGTTTCCTGCCTAGAGAAGTTCCTTTAGCATTTGCTGTAAAGCTGGTTTGATGGTGCTGAAATGTCTTAGCTTTTGCTTGTCTGTAAAGGTTTTAATTTCTCTGTTGAATTTGAATGAGATCCTTACTGGGTAGAGTAATCTTGTTTGTAAGTTTTTCCGTTTTATCACTTTAAATGTGTCTGCCACTCCCTTCTGGCTTGCTGAGTTTCTGCTGAAAGATCAGCTGTTAACCTTATGGGGATTCCCTTGCATGTTGTTGTTTTTCCCTTGCTGCTTTTCATATTTGTTCTTTGTATTTAATTTTTGATAGTTTGATTAATATGTGTCTTGGCGTGTTTCTCATTAGATTTATCCTGTATGCGACTCTCTGCACTTCCTGGACTTGATTGACTATTTCCTTTCCCACATTAGGGAAGTTTTCAATATAATCTCTTCAGGTATTTTCTCAGTCCTGTTCCTTTTCTTGTCTTCTTCTGGGACCCCTGTAATTCGAATGTTGGTGCATTTAATGTTATCCCCGAGGTCTCTGAGACTGTTCTTAATTCTTTTATTCTTTTTTCTGCTGTGCATTATTTATTTCCACTATTTTATTTTCCTGGTTAGTTACCCGTTTTTCTACCTCAGTTATTCTGCTATTGATTCCTTCTAGAGAAATTTTAATTTCATTTATTGTGTTGTTCATCATTGTTTGTTTGCTCTTTAGTTCTTCTAGGTCCTTGTTAAATATTTCTTGTATTTTCTCCATTCTGTTTCCAAGATTTTGGATCATCTTTACTATCATTGCTCTGAATCCTTTTTCAGGTAGACTGCCTACTTTCTCTTCAGTTGTTTGGTCTGGTGGGTTTTTACGTTGCTCCTTCATCTGCTGTGTGTTTGTCTGTCTTCTCATTTTGCTTAACTTACTGTGTCTGGGGTCTCCTTTTCACAGACTGCATGTTCGTAGTTCCCGTTGTTTTTGGTGTCTGCCCCCAGTGGCTACGGTTGGTTCAGTGGGTTGTTTAGGCTTCCTGGTGGAGGGGACTGTTGCCTGTGTTCTGGTGGATCACGCTGGATCTTGTCTTTCTAGGGGGCAGGACCACGTCTGGTGGTGTGTTTTGCGGTGTCTGTGATCTTATTATGATTTTAGTCAGCCTTTCTGCTAGTGGGTGGGTTGTGTTCTTGTCTTGCTAGTTGTTTGGCAGAGGCTCTCCAGCACTGTAGCTTGCTGGTCATTGAATGGAGCTGTGTGTTGGCGTTGAGATGGAGATCTCTGGGAGATTTTTGCCGTTTGGTAATATGTGGGGCTGGGAGGTCTCTGGTAGACCAATGTCCTGAACTCGGCTCTCCCACCTTAAAGGAACAAGCCTGACGCCTGGCTGGAGTACCAAGACCCTGTTATCCACATGGCTCAGAATAAAAGGGAGAAAAAAAGAAAGAAAGGAAGTAAAAAAATAAAATAAAATAAAGTTACGAAAATAAAAATAATTATTTAAAATGAAAAAATTAAAAAGTAATAAAAGCAATGAAAGTAAGAAATAAAGAAGATAGCAACCAAACCAAAAAACAAATCCACCAATGATAATAAGTGCTAAACACTATATTAATAAAAAAGAACAAAAAAAAACCGGACAGACAGAACCGTAGGACAAATGGTAAAAGCAAAGCTCTACAGACAAAATCACAAACAGAAAGATACACATGCACACTCACCAAAAGGGAAAATGGAAAAAAATATATAATCATTGCTCCCAAAGTCCATCCTCTCAATTTGGGATGATTTGTTGTCTATTCAGGTATTCCGGAGATGTACAGTACATCAGGTTGATTGTGGAGATTTAATCTGCCGCTCCTGAGGCTTCTGGGAGAAATTTCCCTTTCTTTTCTTTGTTTGCACAGCTCCTGGGGTTCAGCTTTGGATTGGCCCCACCTCTGCGTGTAGGTCACCTGAGAGCGTCTGTTCCTGCCCAAACAGGACAGGGTTAAAGTAGCAGTTGATCAGGGGGCTCTGGCTCACTCAGGCTGGGGGGAGGGAGGGGTATGGAATGCAGGGCGAGCCTGCAGCGGCAGAGGCCAGCGTGACGTTGCACCAGCCAGAGGCGCGCCGTGTGTTTTCCTGGGGAAGTTTCCCTGGATCATGGGTCCCTGCCAGCGGCGGGCTGCACAGGCTACCGGGAGCGGAGGTGTGGATAGTGAGCTCTGCTTGCACACAGGCTTCTTGGTGGCTGCAGCAGCAGCCTTAGCGTTTCACGCCCATGTCTGGGGTCCGTGCTGATAGCTGTGGTTTGTACCCATCTCTGGAGCTCGTTTAGGTGGTGCTCTGAATCCCCTCTCTTTGTGCACTACGAAACAATGGTCTCTTGACTCTTAGGCAGGTCCAGACTTTTTCCCGGACTTTCTCCCGGCAAGCTGTGGCACACTAGCCCCCTTCAGCCTGTGTTCACGCAGCCAACCCCAGTCCTCTCCCTGGGATCCGACCTCCGAAGCCCGAGCCTCAGCTCCCAGCCCCCGCCTGCCCTGGCGGGTGACCAGACAAGCTTCTCGGGCTGGTGAGTGCTGGTCGGCCCTGATCCTCTGTGCGGGAATCTCTCCGCTTTGCCCTCCGCACCCCTGTTGCTGCGCTCTCCTCTGCGGCTTCGAAGCTTTCCCCCTTCGCCACCCGCAGTCTCCGCCCGCGAAGGGGCTTCCTAGTGTGTAGAAACGTTTCCATCTTCACAGCTCCCTCCCAGAGGTGCAGGCCCTATCCCTATTCTTTTGTTTCTGTTTTCTTGCTTTTCCCCTACCCAGTTATGTGGGGAGTTCCTTGCCTTTTGGGGTGTCTGATGTCTTCTGCCAGCATTCGGTAGGTGTTCTGTAGGAGTTGCTCCACATATAGATATATTTCTGATATATTTGTGGGGAGGAAATTGATCTCTGCATCTTACTCTTCCGCCATCTTGAAGGTCTCCTCCCTATTAATATCTTTATATCTACTCTTGTATTTCACTGTTTATATTCATTGTCAATATTCTATGCTCCAAGTTTTTATTTCCTCTCCCACAGTGTCTTTTAAATGCCCTCTAATTTAGTTTCATTCATCACCACTCTTCTAAAGTTACATCCTATATACTCTACAGTGACCTCCCTATAAGTCTCCTCTTGAAATATTTGATATAGTAGACCTCTAACACTGTTCATATGCGAGGCATGGCATGTGATAGACACTCAAAATAAGTATTGGTTAACATGCAAATGGAGAAAGAAATAACCTCTCCCTATTTACTGTCTATAATGTTGTAGTAGCTAGATTTATTAACTAGACTGTTTCCTTCTTTGATTCTTCTCCTCCCTCTCTGTGCAGTCCCCCAAGTTCTAGTCCTTAGTTATTTAGTTTTTCTCTCTCTGTGATCTTTCACTTAGAGAAACCTCAACTATTGTCTCTGCGTGAATAACTCCATTCTTTTTCTCCAGGCAAGCGTCCTCATGAGCTTCAGTTATATATCTACGATTGTCCTCTACACACTTCTATTTGGATATCCTGCATCTTTTCAAACATAATTGGTTCAAAATCAAGCACAAGATATTCCTCTCCTCCTTCTTTCTATGTTTCTTTATTTCCATCATAGTATTACCTTTTTCATAGCCACTTTTCATTTTTATCTTCTTCTAATCACTGTACATACTAAATGTTTATTACATTTCTTAGAAAATATTCTGAGTTGTTCTTCCTTTCCATTATCAATGTTAGTGAACTCCTTGTTAGTGACCCTGAAACAGCCCATCTTCCAGTCATTTCATCCTATGAACTACTGCCAGAGTTTATTTCTTAAACTATCTCTTTCTTTATGAATCTCCTTTAGTCAAAAACCTTCAAGAGCTAGACTATGGAAGTGGTTCTCAAAAGCCTTTTTTTAAAAAAAATTACTAAACAACTTCAGTTAAATAAAATCTTGTATGGGACCCAAACAAATAAAACAGTAAATCTGTAGTTGTTTTGGCTGAAAATATTTAAAGCCTCTTGTATTTGGGCTTTACCTACACATTGTCCCCTGGGCAGTTCTTTAGAATTTGTGGTACATTTTAGAATACAATTTGAAACCTATGGCCTCTAGTACAAAGTCTTCATTTAGGATTTAGGCCCTGTTCCATTTAACCAATCTGTTTGCTACATAAAACTTTTTCCATGTAAATTTGTGCCTTGACTTCTGTCATGTTTAGTGCCCAGAATGCTGTTAAACCACCTTTCTGCTTCTTTAAATCTTATTCATATCCCCAATGCAGTTCAGTCATCACCTCTTCACTGAACATGTGAATGAATATGTAGGAATAAAAGAGTTGGGTATCTTTTTTCACTATGTAGATATATTTTGAGGGGGTACTGTTTTCTTTTTTTGGAAATTACTTCTGATTTGAATTTAATTATTACATACACAGAGGTCTGTGCAGGCGTATCTTGGAGATATTTCAGGATTGATTCCAGACCACCACAATAAAGCACATGTCCCAATAACAGGAGTCACAGAAATTTTTTGGTTTCCCAGTGCATATAAAAGTTATGTTTACACTGTACTGTAGTCTATTAAGTGTGCAATAACGTTATGTCTAAAAAATGCACATACCTTAATTTAAAAATACTTTATTGCTAAAAGATGCTAAACATCTTTTGAGCCTTCAGCAAGTCATACTCTTTTTGTTGGTAGTTGGTATATTGTCTTACCTTGATGTTGCCTGCTGACTGATCAGGGTAGTTGTTGCTGAAGAGCTAGGTGGCCGTGGCAATTTCTTCAAATAAGACAACAATGAAATTTGTTACATCAATTGACTCTTCCTTTCATGAATGGTTTTTCTATAGCATGCATGCTGTTTGGTAGCATTTTACCCACCATAGAACTTCTTTCAAAATTGGAGTCATTCCTCTCAAACCCTGCTGCTGCTTTGTCAACTAACGTTATGTAATATTCTAAATCCTTTCTTATCAAAATTTCAGCAGTCTTCATAACATCTTCACCAGGAGTAGATTCCACCTCAAGAAACCACTTTCTTTGCTCAACCATAAGAAGCAACTCCTCATCCATTAAAGGTTTACCATGAGACTGCAACAATTCAGTCATCTTCAGATTCCATTTCTAATTTTAGTCCTCTTACTATTTCAACATCTGCAGTTTCTTCCTTCACTGAGTCTTGAATCCCTCAGTCATTCAACTTCTTCCAAACTCCTGTTAAGGTTGATATTTTCACCTCTTCCCATGAATTAAAAATATTCTTTTTTTTTTTTTTTTTTTTACAAATATTCTTAATGGCATCTAGAATGGTGAACACTTTCCAGAAGGCTTTTAATTGAGCTTGCCCACATCTGTCAGAGGAATCACTCTCTATGGCAGCTAGATCCTTTTGAAGTATATATTTATATTTTGACTGCACCACGTGTCTTGCAGTGCCCTAACCAGGAGACCAGGGGTCAAACGTGGGCCCCTCTGCAGTGGAAGCATAGAGTCCTAACCACTGGACTGCCAGAAAACTCCCAAAATATATTTATTAAATAATAAGACTTGAAAGTCAAACTGGATCCGTGGGCTGCAGAATGGATGTCGTGTTAGCAGCCATAAAAACATCATTAATCTCATTGCACATCACCATCAGAGCTCTTGGGTGACTAGGTACATTGTCAATGTAAAGTAATATTTTGAAAGGAATCTTCAAAATTGATTGTTCTCAATTAATGTCTCAATTTCATTGCTATCAGCTTCAACTGGTCTACCCGACTGGAGCATCATCCAGCGAGAAATCTCCAGCACGAAGCTTCACAAACCACTTTTGACAAGTTCAGTCAGTCACAGCACCTTTTTCATACACTGCACAAATCCTTTTTTTGCGTTTCAGTTGCATTTTTACCTTTCTTGAAATAATAAAGCGTAATATGCCAGAAATGTTGCTTGTTTCCTTCCATCTTCAGTATTAAAATGGCTAGAGAAAAATTCACCAATTTTGATGTCTTTTTTAAATGCACACTGATATGACAGCTGTCACATACAATCTAACAAGATTGTTTTGAATGAAGTTAAAGACAACTAAGTGCTACTAGAGCCATCTTATGGAAAAAAACCGAACGAAACTTTTGGCCATCCCAACATGAAAGTCCTCGATGGTATCTTCTTCCAAAAGAGGGCTGTTTTGTCTACAGTGAAAATCTGTTGTTTAGTGTAGCCACCTTCATTAATTATCATAGCTGGATCTTCTGGATAACTTGCTGCAGCTTCTGCATCAGCACTTGCTGCAGCTTCTGTGTCAGCACTTGCCGCTTCACCTTGCACTTTTATGTTATGGAGATGGCGTCTTTACTTAAACCAACATCTGCTAGCTTCAAACATTTCATCTGTAGCTTCCTCACCTCTCTCAGCCTTCACAAAACTGAAGAGAGTTGGGGCCTTGCTCTGTATTAGCCTTTGGCTTAAGGGAATGTTGTACCTGGTTTGATCTCTACCCAGACCACTAAAACTTTCTCCATATCAGAATTAAAGCTGTTTTGCTTTCTTATTATTCATGTGTTCACTGGAAGAGCACTTTTAATTTCCTTCAAGAACTTTTCCTTTGCATTTACAACTTGGCTGACTAATATTTAGTGCAAGAGGCCTAGCTTTTGACCTATCTCAGGTTTTTTTTGTTTTGTTTTTGTTTTTGTGTTTTTGCGGTACGCGGGCCCCTCTCTGTTGTGGCCTCTCCCGTTGCGGAGCACAGGCTCAGCGGCCATGGCTCACGGACCCAGCCGCTCCGCGGCATGTGGGATCCTCCCAGACCGGGGCACAAACCCATGTCCCCTGTGTCGGCAGGCAGACTCTCAACCACTGCGCCACCAGGGAAGCGCCTATCTCAGGTTTTGACATGCCTTCCTCACTAAGTTTAATCATTTCTAGCATTTGATTTCTAGTGCCCCATGGTAGGGGTACTACTTGGCCTTATTTCAATATTGTTGTGTCTCAGGGAATAGAGAGACCCAAGGACAGAGAGAGAGATGGGGAAGAAATCAGAACACACACAACACTTATGAATTAAGTTTGCTATCTTACATGGGCACGGTTTGTGCTACCCCAAAACAATTACAATAGTAATATCAAAGATCACTGATTATATATTACCATAACAGATATAATTTTAATAATGAAAAAGTTTGAAATATTGTGAGAAGTACGTGAACAAATGCTATTAGAAAAATGGTGCTGATAGGCTTGCTAGAAGCAGGGTTGCTACAAACCTTGAATTTGTAAAAAACACAGTATCTGAAAAGTGCAATAAAGTAAAGTGCAATAAAATGAGGTATGCTTGTGTTTTATGCTTATCATATTTCAAATCCCTGAACTGAATGACTTTAAGCATTCAAAAGGATGGGTTCAAGAGTGATGCTAAATATAAATGTTAAGATAACAAATCTAAGAATAATATACATGTGACCAAAATCAATAATTTAAAACATGCTTTATTAGTTTTACATTTGTTTTCTCTTAGGGCCTGCAACATACAATCCTGTTTTAAAGAAATCTTGCTCCATACCCTTATTTGTTAAAGCATCAAAGCGTTTTAAAGACTCCAAAGAGATTACTCCTGGTCCAGCGACATATGAGGTTTGTCAATGATATTTCTCTTTTAATAATAACACAAGAATGGAAAAATTTCCAGAAAGTACTGGAAATGTCTTCATTAAAGTCCTTTCCATATGTTCTATTCTTATTACTGACCAAAATCTTTTGGCTAAGAAAGGCTTTTTTAAAGATAAATTCTGACATTTCTGAAAGAATTGTTTGAGAATTTAAGAATTATTTAACAATTTATAAATAGCCTCTACAGCACAAATATATATAATTTTTATATCCCTACGACTCTAAATATTTACTTGTTTACATACACAAATTGAAATAGAAATTTCCAAATGTTTATTGAAATCAAGAATTTATTGGAGAGCTCAGAAGAAGAAAGCCCTGTGGATCCAATAAAACCAGGTATTGATCTTTTATTTTCTTTCAATAAATGCAGGTGGTTTAGATTCATAATAAATAAATGTCTCATTATGCTGTGGGTCTTCTGATTGTAAGGACGAGGTTTAAATAAACTGCAGGGTTTTAGAAATTGTGTTCACTCTAGGCTTTTATTCCCCATTTGGTGTGAAAAGGTTTTCCTATTGGCTGATAGCAATTAAGAGTGCAAACCATAATGAATGTTTATTTGGGTTAGTTAATGACAAATTTATTTTTATTGAATGTATGTTTTTCTACTTTGTCAAAATGTCATAATCCAAAGAATTTTTTGGCATTCTGTCAAAAGCACATTTATAATATAATATCAGAAAAGGGAGAAAAAAGAATAATGAAAGACTTGTTATTTTACTTGTTGGCTGTTGATTCCCCCAAAATATCACTGTTACTTTCTACTGATAAGCAAATCTAATTTTATAAGACTTACTTCACAAAGGGAAAATCTGCTAGACAGAGTCTTAGTAGTAGTTCAGAAGGTGAAAGTCAAGGGAGGATACATTATATATATACAGTGTTTTAGGGCCTTGGCTCTGTAATGTAAGGCAAGTCTTGCAAATTGGGAACTGATAGAGATTTGGCAACGTTTATGACATATTTACTCTTGATTGTTGGGTACAATGAGGAAAGGTCTTTAAGCAAGTATTGATCAGTAAACTATTAGTCTTAATAAGTTAGATATTATAGATGTTCATTTGATCATATTAAATCATAGAAAATCTTTAACTGATTGCTTCCTCACACCTTTTGAAAACTGGTTTTAATGGTGTCCACAAATGATAAATGCCAGTAAATCTGATGTTATACTTTTTCATTTTGTGCTACATTTGTCCTAGAATATGTACCCACTAGTATTCTTAGTATTTAAAGATGCTATTGCTTTTTCTTTCACTAAGATTTTATGATTTATATTTATACTTCCTCAGTCATTTATTGTGGAATATTATTTTCCATGTCAGAAAAAAAATTTATGGATTTAATAATGAGGTTTAGTTAAGGTAATGCCTAAAATGTCAAACTAATATATCCGTATATTATATAATAGATATAATACTGCAGTAGAGGTTAATTTTCTGTTGAGGACTGTCTGTAATTTTTTGTCTTTCCAACACCACTTGTTTCTGTTAATTTTTTGAACAAATAATTTTTTGGAACAAATAATTTTCTTTCATAATTTTTCTTCTTGAAAGGAAAAGTTACTTCTTTTTTTTTAACATCTTTATTGGAGGATAATTGCTTTACAGTGCTGTGTTTGTTTCTGCTTTATAACAAAGTGAATCAGCTATACATATATGTATATCCCCATATCTCCTCCCTCTTCTGTCACCCTACCACACTTCCTATCCCATGCCTCTAGGTGGACACAAAACACCAAGCTGATCTCCCTGTGCTATGCGGCTGCTTCCCACTAGCTATCTGTTTTACATTTGGTAGTATATATAAGTCCATAACACTCTGTCACTTCATCCCAGCTTACCTTTGCCCCTCCCTGTGTCCTCAAGTCCATTCTCTACATCTGTGTCTTTATTCCTGTCCTGCCCCTAGGTTCTTAAGAACCGTTGTTGTTGTTTTGTTTTAGATTCCATATATATGTGTTAGCATACAGTATTTATTTTTCTCTTTCTGACTTACTTCACTCTGTATGACAGTCTCCAGATCCATCCACCTCACTACAAATAATTCAATTCCGTTTCTTTTTATGGCTGAGTAATACTCCATTGTATATATGTGCCACATCTTCTTTATCCATTCATCTATCAGTGGACACTTAGGTTGCTTCCATGTCCTGGCTATTGTAAATACAGCTGCAATGAAGAGTGTGGTACATGACTCTTTTAAATTACGGTTTTCTCAGGATATATGCCCAGTAGTGGGATTCCTAGGTCATATGGTAGTTCTATTTTTAGTTTTTTAAGGAACCTCCATACTGTGCTCCATAGTGGCTGTATCAATTTACATTCCCACTGACAGTGCAGGAGGGTTCAATTTTCTCTACACCCTCTCCAGCATTTATTGTTTGTAGATTTTTTGATGATGGCCATTCTGACTGGTGTGAGATGATACCTCATTACAGTTTTGATTTGCATTTCTCTAATGATTAGTGATGTTGAGCATCCTTTCATGTGTTTGTTGGCAATCTGTATATCTTCTTTAGAGAAATGTCTATTTAGGTCTTCTGCCCATTTTTGGATTGGGCTGTTTGTTTTTTTGATATTGAGCTGCACGAGCTGCTTGTATATTTTAGAGATTAATCCTTTGTCCGTTGATTCATTTGCAAATATTTTCTCCCATTCTGAGGGTTGTCTTTTCGTCTTGTTTATGGGTTCCTTTGCTGTGCACAAGTGTTTAAGTTTCATTAGGTCCAATTTATTTATTTTTGTTTTTATTTTCGTTTCTCTAGTGGGTGGGTCAAAAAGGGTTTTGCTGTGATTTATGTCATAGAGTGTTCAGACTATGTTTTCCACTAAGAGTTTTACAGTGCCTGGCCTTACATTTAGGTCTGTAATCCATTTGGAGTTTATTTTTGTTTATGGTTTTAGGAAGTGTTCTAATTTCATTCTTTTACATGTAGCTGTCCAGTATTCCCAGCACCACTTACTGAAGAGGCTATCTTTTCTCCACTATATATTCTTCCCTCCTTTGTCAAAGATGACCATATGTGTGTGGATTTAGCTCTGAGCTTTCTATCCTGTTCCATTTTTCTATATTTGTTTTTCTGCCAGTACCATACAGTCTTGATTACTGTAGCTTTGTAGTATAGTCTGAAGTCAGGGAGCCTGATTCCTCCAGCTCTGTTTTTCTTTCTCAAGATTGCTTTGGCTATTCGAGGTCTTCTGTGTTTCCATACAGATTTTGAAAATTTTTGTTCCACTTTTGTAAAAAATGCCATTGGTCGTTTGATAGGGATTGCATTGAATATGTAGATTGCTTTGGGTTGTATAGTCATTTTCACAATGTTGATTCTTCCAATCCAAGAATAGAGTATATCTCTCCATCTGTTTATATCATCTTTAATTTCTTTCATTGGTATCTTATATTTTTCTGCATACAGGTCTTTTGTCTACTTAAGTAGTTTTATTCCTAGGTATTTTATTCTTTTTGTTGCAGTGGTAAGTGGAAGTGTTTTCTTAATTTCTCTTTCAGATTTTTCATCATTAGTGTATAAGAATGCAAGAGATTTCTGGGTATTAATTTTGTATCCTGCTACTTCACCAAATTCATTGTTTAGCTCTAGTAGTTTTCTGGTAGCATCTTTAGGATTCTCTGTGTATAGTGTCATGTCATCTGCAAACAGTGACAGTTTTACTTTTCTTTTTTGATCTGGATTCCCTTTCTTTCTTTTTCTTCTCTGATTGCTGTGGCTAAAACCACCAAAATTATGTGGAATAATAGTGGTGAGAGTGGGCCACCTTGTCTTTTTCCTGATCTTAGTGGAAATGGTTTCACTTTTTCACCATTGAGAACGATGTTGGCTGTGGGTTTGTCATATGTGGCCTTTATTATGTTGAGATAAGTTCCCTGTATGGCTACTTTCTGTAGAATTTTTATCATAAATGGGTGTTGAATTTTGTTGAAAGCTTTTTCTGCAACTACTGAGATGATCATATCGTTTTTATCCTTCAATTTGTTTTATGGTGCATCACTTTGATTAATTTGCGTATATTGAAAAAATCCTTGCATTCCTGAGATAAACCCCACTTGATCATGGTGTATGATCCTTTTAATGTGCTGTTGGATTCTGTTTGCTAGTATTTTGTTGAGGATTTTTGCATCCATTTTCATCAGTGATATTGGTCTGTAGTTTCTTTTTGTAACATCTTTGTCTGGTTTTGGTATCAGGGTGATTTTGGCCTTATAGAGTGAGTTTGGGAGTGTTCCTCCCTCTACTATATTTTGGAAGAGTTTGAGAAGGATAGGTGTTAGCTCTTCTCTAAATGTTTGGTAGAATTCACCTGTGAAGCCATCTGGTCCTGGGCGTTTGTTTGTTGGAAGATTTTTAATCACAGTCTTAATTTCAGTGCTTGTCATTGGTCTGTTTATATTTTCTATTTCTTCCTGGTTCAGTCTTGGAAGGGTGTGCTTTTCTAAGAATTTGTCCATTTCTTTCAGGTTGTCCAATTTATTGGCACATAGTTGCTTGTAGTAATCTCTCACGATCATTTGTATTTCTGCAGTGTCAGTTGTTATTTGTCCTTTTTCATTTCTAATTCTGTTGATTTGAGTTTTCTCCCTTTTTTTCCTTGATGAATTTGGATAATGGTTTATCATTTTGTTTATCTTCTCAAAAAAACAGCTTTTAATTTTATTGATCTTTGCTATTTTTTCCTGCATTTCTTTTTCATTGATATCTAATCTAATCTTTATGATTTCTTTCCTTCTGATAATTTTGGAGTCTTTTTTGTTATTCTTTCTTTAATTGCTTTAAGTTTAAGGTTAGGTGGTTTATTTGAGATTTTTCTTGTTTCTTGAGGTCGGATTGTATTGCTATAATCTTCCCTCTTAGAACTGCTTTTGCTCCATTCCATAGGTTTTGGCTGTCATGTTTTCATCGTCATTTGTTTCTAGGTATTTTTTGATATCCTTTTTGATTTCTTCAGTGATCACTTGTGTATTTAGTAGCATATTGTTTAGCCTCCATGTATTTGTACTTTTTACAGATTTTTTTCCTGTAATTGATATCTATTCTCATAGCATTGTGGTCAGATAAGATACTTGATATGATTTCAGTTTTCTTAAATTTACCAAGGATTGATTTGTGACCCAGGATATGATCTATCCTGGAGAATTTTCCATAAGTACTTGAGAAGAAAGTGTATTCTGTTGTTTTTGGATGGAATGTCCTATAAATGTCTATTGTTCCATCTTGTTTAATGTATCATTTAAAGCTTGTGTTTCCTTATTTATTTTCATTTTCGTTGATCTGTCCATAGGTGAAAGTGGGGTGTTAAAGTGCCCTACTTTTTTTTTTGCTAATTGAAAATTCTCTAGAAGTAATCAGTAGCAGAATAACTGAGGCAGAAGAACGGGTAAGTGACCTGGAAGATAAAATCGTGGAAATAACTTCCACAGAACAGAATAAAGAATGAAAATAATTGAGGACAGTGTTGGAGACCTCTTGGAGAACATTAAAAGCACCAACATTCAAATTATAGGGGTCACATAAGAAAAAGAGAAAAAGGGACTGAAAAAATATTTGAAGAGATTATAATTGAAAACTTTCCTAATATGGGAAAGGAAAGAGTCAATCAAGTCCAGGAAGTGCAGAGTCCCATACTCCATAAATCCAAGGAGAAACATGCCAAACACATATTAATCAAGCTATCAAAAATTAAATACAACAGAAAAATATTAAAAGAAGCAAGGGAAAAGGAACAAATAACATACAAGGGAATCCTGACAAGGTTAACAGCTGATCTTTCAGCAGAAACTCTGCAAGCCAGAAGGGAGTGGAAGGACATATTTAAAGTGATGAAAGGGAAAAACTTACTACCAAGATTACTCTACCCATCAAGGATCTCATTCAGTTTCAATGGAGAAATTAAAACATTTACAGACAAGCGAAAACTAAGAGAATTAAGCACCAGCAAACCAGCTTTACAACAAATGCTAAAGGAACTTCTGTAGGCAGGAAACACAAGAGAAGGAAAAGACCTACAATAACAAATCCAAAACAATTAAGAAAATGGTAATAGGAACATAACATATCGATAACTACCTTAAATGTAAATGGATTAAATGCTCCAACCAAAAGACATAGACTAGCTGAATGGATACAAAAACAAGATCTGTATATATGCTGTCTACAAGAGACCGACTTCAGACCTAGGGACACATACAGACTGAAAGTGATTAGTTTTTGTAAAAAGTGTAAATTCTCTGTCTAGATTACATTGTTTTGAATATGTATGTCTATTTGTTCCAGAATCATTTGTTGAAAGGAGTGTCCTCTCTCCACTGAATTACCTTTGCTATTTTGCCAAAGATCATTAGGTTATATTTGCGTGGGAGCATTTTTGGGCTATTTTTTGTGTTCCGTTGATCTATTTATTCTTTCGTCGATACCACATTGTCTTGATAACTAGCATTATAGTTAGTCTTAAAGTCTGGTAGTGTTAGTACTCCAACTTTGTTCTTCTTCAGTATTGTCTAGGTTATTATAGGTCTTTTTGCTTTTCCATATAAACCTTAGGATCAGTTTTTCTATATCCACAAAATAGATTTCCAGGATTTTGATTGGGAATGCGTTGAATCTATAGCCCTTTTTGGAAGAATTGACATCTTAATAATATTGTCTTACTATCAATTAACTTGGAATATTTCTCCATTTATTTATATCAGCTTTAATTTCTTTCATCAGAATTTTGTAGTTTTCCTTGTATAGCTCTTGTATATATTTGTTAGAATTATACCTAAGTATTTCATTTTTTTGAGTGCTAATGCAAATAGCATTGTGTTTTTAATTTCTAATTCCAGTAGTTCATTCCTTGGGTATAGGTAAGCAACTGACTTTTGTATATAAATTTTGTATCTTGTAGCCTTGCTATTAGTTGATTCTTTGGGATTTTCTACATAGATGTTTTATGTTCCAAAAAAGGCCATTTTGTTTCTTCTTTTTCAATCAGTATACCTTTACTTAGTTTTCTTTTTTTTTATTGCATTAACTAGCACTTCCAGTACACTATTGAATAAGAATGGTGAGTAGGAACATCCATCTCTTGTTCCTGATCACAAGAAAGAAGCATATAGTTTCCCACCATTAAGTACAATGTTAGCTATAGGGGATTTTGTAAATGTTTATGAAGTTCGGCAATTTCTTGTTTATTCCTAGTCTGCTGTGAGTTTTTATCATGAATAGGTGTTGCATTTTGTCAAATGCTTTTTCTGCATCTGTTAATGTGATCATATGATTTTTCTTCTGGTCAAATCTCCTTATAAACATGTTAAAAGCAGACATCCTTGCAATCACATTAGTGGTATTTACCAGACGGGGTCCTTACCTGTGAAATGCTTTTATAGCAGTATGTACCTGGTCTGTCAAGTCTGCTAATTCTAAATAAGTCTGAAATTTATTGATTTATAAGTCACAACTCTGGAAAATGTCACTTAATCTGTGTAATTATGGGAGTATAGAATAGGGCTCTTTAATGATAGAATAGCTTCCTTTTATATGCGTGCATCATTTTGAAACCGCTTGTGTTTGTCTGGGCCAGGACCCATCACATGACAAGGAAAGGGAACTGACAGAAATATGCTGATGATAGGGCTGTTTGCCATGCCTTAAGTTACAAAGTTCTTTGTCTCTGACCCAGGAATCTTATTGTTCTTGCCAGCCTCATGAAATAGTAACTGGCTAACTAATTAGTTTGTAAGTGAGTAAAATAAAATCCCAACCCAATACATTTCTACTGGCTACAGTTGGCTGGAGCTACTTAGCAGCTGCCGCTTTCAGTGAATCATATTTTCTCCAGTTTTCATGGACCCCACTACTGTGCCTCACTGTCAGTTGCCTCTTTTTATAACTGAGTTTTTATTTGCTTATTGTAAAATTAAGAGGCATAGTAGAATAGTGATTAGCACTGAAAACTCAAACTATGATCCCCCTATTCAAATTTAAATTTCACTAAGTAAACCTGTATGCCTTTAGGCAAGCTATTTAAATTTTCTGTCTCTGTTTCCCCATCTGATAATGATGATGTAGAAAATAATAATACTTTCTTTGTGTTTATTGTGAAGATTCACTGACTTAGTTACTAACTAAATTCTGCTAACTTAGTTCACTGAGTTAATATGCTTAAAGTACTTAGAATTGTGCTGACCAGCTAGTAAATGTTAGTTATTACTATAAAAACCATGTCCCTATTAAAAGTGAGAAAGTAAAGGAGGAAAATTTAGTTCAAAAATTGAGAATATTGTTTGTGAATTTTTCTGTGTGTTTATCCAAAGTGTATTTGTATTGCAGTATTAATTTAGTAATATTTAGTAATTATAGCAAGCTGGAAACATTACATGGTTATCTTTATGATAAAATTTTTGTAATTATTTTTAGGTTTTATGGCAGTTTGCATTAGAAATTTAAATTTCGGCAGAAACTTAAAGTAACAGAAAGTTAGGTATAATCTCAACAATGATAGAGGAGCATCTTATAGAACATTCTAAGCTTTCACAGCATAAAAGAGTACTACAAATATTATCAGAACATCAATAGTTAAATGATAGTAGGAATAGTACCAATGCTCAATTTATTCAACTCAGATTTTAAAAACAGAAAAGCTAAATATGATTTGATGTTTCTTCATGAATAAAAGATGCTCAAGATATTTTCCATCTGTCAGTTTATGATGATGATGATAAATATAGATTAATCATTCAGTTTTTGAGGTTATAATCTTGACTCTCTTGGCCACATTCTTTTATAAAATGATGTATTTTTTGAAGTTACAGCTCTTTTGAATGCCTGGTAGAGAGCTTACTATGACCTATATATGACTATAATTTGTGAAATGTGGTAAAATGAACTTTCTGCATTTAACAATAACCAGTAGGAGAAAATCAGTAAAGCAGACAAATATCTACATTATAAAGATATTGGGAATTTGATCCTGAATGTTTTCTGTAATATTGTTATGAACAAGTGTTTTATTATTAGTGGTCATTTAGAAAAATAGCATTTTACTCAAATGGTTCTTAATTCAGTTGTTGCTAAATTTAAGTGAGAACATTGATGTTATCAGTACAACCAACACTGTCTGCAAATGCTAAATTGGTAATGGTGCTGCGGGTCACTCTGATTCTATTGTTATATCACAGAAGATATTAAACAGGGGTGTAAACAGAATAAATACATTAAACAATATTAGAGTAACTGTCACACCTAGAAATCTCTTTTAATTAATTTTCATATAAGGCTGTTTCAACGCATAGGTTGAGGTTTTTTTGTTTGTTTGTTTTTAACATCTTTATTGGGGTATAATTCCTTTACAATGGTGTGTTAGTTTCTGCTTTATAACAAAGTGACTCAGTTATACATATACATATGTTCCCATATCTCTTCCCTCTTGCGTCTCCCTCCCTCCCACCCTCCCTATCCCACCCCTCCAGGGGGTCACAAACCACCGAGCTGATATCCCTGTGCTATGCAGCTGCTTCCCACTAGCTATCTACCTTACGTTTGTTAGTGTATATATGTCCATGCCTCTTTCTCGCTTTGTCACAGCTCACCCTTCCCCCTCCCCATATCCTCAAGTCCATTCTCTAGTAGGTCTGTGTCTTATTCCTGTCTTACCCCTAGGTTCTTCATGACATTTTTTCTTCTTAAATTCCATATATATGTGTTAGCATACGGTATTTGTCTTTCTCTTTCTGACTTACTTCACTCAGTATGACAGACTTTAGGTCTATCCACCTCATTACAAATAGCTCAATTTCGTTTCTTTTTATGGCTGAGTCATAGGTTGAGTTTTTAATATGAAGATGATAACTAGTAAAGATCTGGCTTCTGATTTTGATTTGATTTTTTTTTAAGTCATGCCTTTTGTAAATTGCTGAATTGCTCAGTCAGTTCCAATTCACTAGAAACTTAGTTAAGAGATGTGTGCTATCATATTCCATAAAAATAGTAACTTTAAAAATTAAATCATAAACTTAGAATACCAGTTAATGAATATCTTAACCTAGTGATATCAGTCACACTTAAAGTTTAAGAAAACAAAATTTACTATATTCTGGGCACCTAAAATGGTATAAAATCAAGCTTCACTGATCCCTACCATAACATCTAATTTCTCCTATAAATGTTATGTTTTTGCACTGGCTAGAACATGTCCTGAAACATTTTAATAAATTTCCTTTTCCTGTTTCTATGTAGAATATAAAATGAGCCTATTCACATCAGAGGTCAGAACCCCTGCTCAATTCAACATTCTCCACATTATCTGAATCTTATATTTTCTAGTTAAAAATGATCATTTTCTTAGACCTTTTACTTTTTACTTCCATCTACACTAATGGGCTTCTCTTTGGGTTTATATTTGTTCAGGAAATACAGTTGTAATAGTTACTGTGTTACTGCATATGAGAGGCAAATAGAAAATAACCAGTTTGAATTGAAATGCAGATACCAATGTCTTAACAATGGGTAATGCAATATATGCTTGAGGAAAATCACAAATCATAGATTTTTAGAATTTCTTAAAATAACTGAAACTTTTTGTGGTTTCAATTCAGTTTAAATTCATTAAAGGCACATTTCTATATAGTTGTGATTATAGTTACTATCTATGTATTAGCCAAGTGCAAGATGATCTTGGAGGTGGGGAAAACTATATATATATTGAGTTTTGTTATTATTGAGGCCCTTATAGGTAGCATAGTCTAATCATTAAGAGTTAACCTTTTTTGATAAGACAGACATAGGCGCTCCACTAGCTTTTCCACTCTCTCCCACTTCACTCGTATCCAGAGAATTTGAGAAGTGAGCCCCAGATTCCTCATATTTTAAAATGGGGCTGTTAATAGAATCTATTTGATAGGACATTTTAAGTGTTACAAAAAATGTGGGTATGCTGGCTGGTCCATAGTAAGTGCTGATTACATTATTTATATTGTACTTGGGTTTTAATTTTTTATCATTAATAAGCACCATTTTAAAAATAAGAAATTTTTATATGTATAATCTAATCTATTAGTAAATACTTAATTTGAATTCTATTGTATTTGCATATAAGTTATTTCAAAATGTGTGTTGATTTGATTCCTCTTAAGTGGATCTTTCTTTAGTTTCTTTTCTATATGTTAGCAGAGAAATTGTTACTGAAAATTTGGTCCGTGTCCTCGATGCTGAATGAGAATAACAAGGGCAAGGGTTTGAGAATAACAAGGGCAAGGGTTTGAGAATAAAGGAAAGAGAAATTTTATTGATTTGTCAGAAAATGAGGAGGGTAGCTGACTAACATCTTAAGCACTACCAGCCTGCCTTCTAAGAGAAAGCAGGGATATTTAAAGAAAAGTTTTGGGGTTTCAGTGTGACCATTGTCACATATAGGTGATTGTTTTGTTGAGGGTAGTTCTTTCCATGACATTATCTCTGACTGTTTCGGTCCTCTGGTTTTTTCAGCCCTCTGGTCCCAGTTAGAATGTTCCTTCTTTTGATAATTCTTGCTTTGTGACTTCATGGCCTTGGGTTTCTGTGGTTAAGACAAGAGGAACAAGCAGAAACAGTGAGAATGCCTGCGCACATTAATCAGTAACAAAGAATTTAAGTTTCAGTCCCCAGCAACGGAGGGAGAAGATGGAAAAACAAAATCATTCATCAAACAGTTTTAGTTTTGGGGTTTTAGTTTTAGTTTTAATTTAGTGTACAGTTATTAATTAGTTCTATATGTTCATTGCTGGTGTATTTTCATAGTGGTTCCAATTAGAAAACTGAAAAAAAATTCACTCTAAGTATTTCTAAATTATGTGCTAAATATGTAGGATTAAAATGAACTTTGAATATTTTTATTGAGGCATACACTTCCTACAATATCTAGCACTTCCACTTAAGATTTTTTTCTCCCAGCATATTCACACATAAATCATAACATCTACAAAATTTTTTTTTAAGTTATATAGTTTTTTCCCTAAGAGCATTATCTAATGGTGTATATATTGATTTTTCATGATTCTTTAAGATATTATTTTTTATGTACAATTTTAATGAGAACTAAAACAACCTCCTAATCTTAGAAATGCCTCTGTTGATTAAGAGTAGGTTCAGCTTCCTATAAAAGAAAACTCAAAATAGATACAGAAATTTCTTCCTCTCTCGTGTAAAAGAGATAGGCAGTCTAGGGCTCTTACAGAGGACCCATGAAGTCACCAGGAACATGGGCTTCAACCAGCTTAGCATTTAGCAATCCTGGTCATGTGGTCCTTACCCCCCCAGTTCAAGAGGGCTATTCCAGACATCACATACATTTCCATGTACCCGATCGCAGGGGTGAGGGTGGAGAGGAAAGGATATCCCCTTTTCTTCTGAAGGATATACCCCCAAAATTTGCTATAGAAAGTTGCTTTTGTAATCAGATAACAATTCTCTTTATTAAGCCAGTGCTTATAGATACATGGCTATATTCAGCTATGAGGGGCCCAGCTAAAAATTAGGATCTTAAAACCAATTAGCGGTCTCCACCACACTATCTTTTGAAGAATATAGCTATGCCCTCAAAAGTGTTAAAAAAAAACACAACTATTAAATCTTGCTTTGTAAACTGTAGACAATTGGTCAGGCTATATTACAACTTAGTCATCATTTTTTTCATGATTAAATTGTTATAATAGCTATGATTGGTTCTGCATCATCCGCTAAGAAAATGTTATTAAAAGTTATTAAAAAACAGTAAATGCCATGTCATACTGCTCAACTTTTCAATACATCAAACCATTTTAGAGTTCCTTTAAAGCATTTTTACTGGGTATGTAACAATCTTCGCTTGCAAAGAGCCTTTGATGGTTTATGAACTGACAGTAACTATCCATTAGGAGTATTGCTTTAGGGCAATATTCATATTTATTAAAATGCTTCAGTAATTGACTTTCAAGAAAAAAATTTTTACCTCATACTTTTAATTTTGAAAAAAGAAATCATGGAAAACTACCAATCTAAATTTGTTAAAGATTGAAATCAAAATAGCTGTCTAATTCAGAAAGTTGTTCATATGAGTAATTCTCTTTATTCAGAGTGGCACTGCTTATTCTTGTCTTCTGATGAAACTACTTAGATATGAGAAAATTTTTAAATGCAGGTTTTTGTCTGTTCTGGTTATAAGGGAAACAAGTCATTTGCCTTAGGATGTAAGAATCTTGTGGCAGTACAGCTAATGATTTAACTTTGATTAATTTAGCAAGGCATAGAATTTTAAAATTTGTCGAAACCTTTGAGAATTCATCCTCCAATCCCATCATTTTATGTTGAGGCACTATGGTCTGGAAAGTTTAAGTGACTTGGCAAGGTCACATTAATGAGTTAGTGGCAATGCTGAAACCAGGACTAAAGTTTTACTGCCTTTTAATCTAGTGCATTATATCTCCCATTCCCTCCCTTTACCCTCCTTCCTTCCTCTGCTCCCTATATTATATTAGAATTAAAATATTTGTGTATCATACCAGGTTCATATGTGAAAAGGAAATCAGGTCATAGTGGTTAGTTAGTGGCAGTACTGAGGGTAAAACTAAAGATTTCTTTGCTCTAATCTAATGTACCCTGTTTCCACTAATGTATTATCATCACTATTATTTCGAGAATTTTGTATTATGTAACATTTGAATTTCAGTGTTTAGATAAAAATTATTGGAAATGTATTGTTAATAAATGTTTCACATATGAGAATGAATAAATAACTGCTTTGGTTAATCTCTTTAAAACTGGCAATAATGACATCAATAGTAATACAGTGCTTTGCTGTTTAAGGCAGACTGTGTTAAAAAGGACAGAATTGACCATTTGAAGTTAGGGAAAGTTGAGTGTTCACTCATTCTACAGCTCAGGACCTGTTTAAAGGATTGATTGCAGAGTATTCAGTACCATCCCTTTCATTATGCTATTCTGTTTTGATTGTGAAAAACTCAGTCTGGGGTCCAGAAAATTATATGTGAAATAAACACAGCCAAGTAAACTATGACTATTGCTTTAGCAGTTTGAGCTATTTTGACCACTTTGCTGCTATATTTTATCAGCTTCCCCAAATAATCAACTAGAGTCTTACTTTCCTATGTTCTGAATTTTACGAATTGCACTTTTACTTTTCAATATCCTTATAATAATACAGTTCCTAAATTTATGCTTCTGCCCTTTCCTTTCTTCTCTTTCTCCTCTTCTCGTTTTTCATTATCATCAATTTGTAAAAAAAATTCATGAACCTTTGTTACATGAATGACCTATTACTATCTACAAATGGGGATATGAAAAAGTAAGGCACTCTTGCCCTCAGAGAACTTCCAGTCTGGTTAGAGGGACAGAACCTGTCCTAGAAAAGACTGGTTAACATTTAAAAACTGGTATGAATGATAAGCATTAGAGAAGATCAGAGAAGGGCGAGATCACTAGTGAGTGTTTAAGTCTATTGATAGAAACTTCAGAGATAAATACCTATTAGAGACTAGACTTGAAGGATTTAATCAGAGTATATTATAATATGCATAAATTGTGGTAAACCCTTTGGGTCAGTGTTAGATATCCTGAAGGACACTTTGAGTACATTTGTGATCAACTACTTGACATTCTTAATTTATGATGAACTAAATCACCCTTTCAAGCAAATTTAAATTTAAAACACAAAATGAGAAAGTTCATTCAGATGATATAAACTGATTACAAAAATATACACTTAAAATATGTTTATATATATTACAAAATACCAGAAATGTTTTATACTCTATAATAAAGAGATAGAATGTGATAGAAGAATCACGTCTGTTTCTGCACTTTAATTCTTTTCATACTTAGTTATGGGACCCTGCCAACATGGAAAGTAAAACAATATAAAGCTTCATATTCTTTAATTTAATCCTAGTAGAAAATATAGCTGAAGCCAGAGGCTACAAGCATCAGCTGACAGTTTAATGAAGACTCTTGAAAGAATGGGAGAGTCTAGGTACTTTAAGACAAGCCCTGAGCAAGTCATTACATCTGTTTAGACAGAAAAAAAAAAAAAAAAAAAAAAAAGATTAGTGAATATTTATGTATCAGTTACCAAAATATTTAAGTTAAATATATGTTTATTTTTATCTAATTATCATAAATTTGAATTTTTCTTTAAATCTATTGGCTACAAAGGCCAAAGATCTTTCCTGTAATATTGAATCATTTATTTTTAAAGTCCCAAGGGCTGTTGACTTGTGACTGTGAAGTTATTAAATATTCATTATAGAAGACTACATGTTAAAATGTTTGTGTGAAATACCTGCCTCTTCATTTAAAATTGTAAATTCATTTGTTCACTGGAAGCTGATTTTACCTACCATACTTGTAATACCAACTATGAAAGAGCTGCTATCTTTTCCTATAACTTTCCTATATAAGTGGCTTCAGTTTGCTTGTTAGATAGAATGCATCAGGGTTTTTTTTCCCCTACAGGCTTGCTTACAATAAACCTAGTGACTCTAATTCACTCATTTCTGAAAAGCATCACATGTACAAGTTTTTTTCAGACATTAAGATGTATTGTACACAGTACAGATTTTGGCTTGGGTTCAGGTTCAGAAACTGCTGCAAATACAGAGGTAACTGGGAAAGTTAAAAAAGATGTTGATTGCCTAGATTTAAACACCGTTATAGAGAACCCAGTAACAAGATATGTCTCTCACCCCCACCAGTGGATTTTAACATGAATTTTATAGTCTTCTAGTGTCTTACACACACCATTATCACATAACTTCCTATAACTAGAAAAGGTAACTCTTCTTGCTCCAGGCAGTTCAAATGCACACTGACCTCTTTCAGATAAACCCAGCTATGTTCTCCTGAGATCCACCCCTAAAATTCCTTTCCTTTGACTCTGTATATCTTGAAAGTATCTTACAGTGCCTGGTATGTAGCTATAGCAGCAACAGCAGCAACAGAAGGAGTAACAATGATGATAGTAGTAGTAGTAGTAGTAGTAGTAGTAGCAGTAGTAGTGGCATTACCCAACTCAGGTCTGGGTGCTCGCTGCCCAAAAATCAATACTTGAGAGGCAAGTGCTAGTAGGAATGGAAAAGTTGCTTTAATCAGAAGGCCAGCAATCTGGGCAGAAGGTGGCTTCTTGTCCCAAAACCAGCTCTAAAGATTTTTCTCTGCCATGAAAGTTTTTCAAGGGCTAAAGGGGAAATAATCTCAATTAATCCCTGAGGTAGGGAATCCGATTCCTCGTGATGTCCCATTGCGTGGACTCCCTGTGATCCTTCTTTAGATGCTATCTCGTTCACACAGTCTGTTCACGAGATTACTGAAAGGGAAGCTGGGGAAAAGATCTAGTCGTCCGTTAAATACTTATCCTTCATTTCTATTTCTTTGATCTATGCAAAGAATCAACAGGTTAGGCAAGGTACTGTGTGATCAAAAGATTTGAAAGATGTTCTTGGGCCAAGACAAAAGGGGTCTCCTGCTGAGGGTGGTTTTCTGCAAAGAGCTGCTTTACAGTAGTAGTACCAGCAGTGGCAATAGCTGCTGGATAGAGTTTATCTTTTTTAATGTTATAAAAATATCTCTCACATTTTTTTTGTTTAAAAACATTCTTGCTTTCATGTTGGGGTGTGCTGGTAACATGCAGTTCAAAATAAAATTGTAATTGATAAATATCTCCAAGGCTTGTGTTTCTAAGTTTATAAGTATGTAGAATGTATACTTACCATCCATTGCTGTCATTGTATGATCCACACAAGAAATTCAGTCCCATTACTTTTTGGTTACACTTCCTATCTGAATATGATGTGAACTAGAGGAGCAAATTAAGTGAGCTGTTATAAAATACTTGCCTTCTAGTGCCATCCTTCGATCCTTTTTTTGTCTCAATTGAGCCCATTTTCAGAGAGGCTGAATATAAGAACTCGGGGTATGTTATCTATTGTTTGGTCTTATTACAGTCATTAACCACAGTCAAGGTGCCTTTCAGGAAGAAAGGATGATAGATAGATCGCATTCTCAGGATCACATTCCCTGTCATGGAGAACAAAAATCAGGGAGGTGGGAGGTAGCAGAAGACAGAGTGCAGTGGGATACAGGTGCACCTTTTCCAGAGAAGAGCAAGATGAATGTTCTCATTGTCACTGCAGCCTGCATTTCATTAGTCATTAGTGTGACAGGTCTGTAATTGATGACATGATGTGGGACCTGTTGTGAGGCTTCTGTCCCCTCATTTGAAACTACTCCTGTGTCCCTTAAATAGTATATGGTTATTTAATGTGTCAGTGCATCTGCCTTCATATCTCAGTCAAAGCTATCTTGGTAATGACAGAAAATCACACCACTTGTAACAAGGGAAGATGATATTAAAGTTTCATTGCTGTATTGACTGCAGTTCTCAGCAGTAGTTTCTTATGTAATAATAGGCAAGCTCAAGAACAAATTTATCAGAATAAGAGAAAAGAGCATAATGTGAGCTCTCAATCTGCTGCAGAAGAATGCTTTGTAGTCTACAGCTCATTGTTTTACTTATATTCTTTCTCTAGTTGCACTATTTAGATTGAGTTTCAAAGTTCTGTTTCAAGAAATACTACATTATATAGATCAGTGTGGTGCTCGAAGGACAATGGTGCTTCAAGGACAAAAGACAATGCTGCCTGAAAAACTTGCAGCATTACATTTTTTTTTTTTTACACCCCCTACCAGACTCTTAATAGCCCTCACCACCGTGTTGCCATGGTTACGAAATTCCTGAGCCCACCTGGGCGAGGAGACCTGTCCCAAATAAGGAAAGGCATCTGCCCTGTCCCATTCCCACCCTATAGAAGGAAGGTACATGTGCCTCAGCTAATCAGTAAACGAAATTTTTACCTCAGACCATTCCTTTGTTTTCTGGCTATAAAAACTGATCAACAGCACATGTTCTGGCTCGACTCTCCCAGTCTACTAGGAAGTCTGCCCGCTGTTCTGGCAGCGACCCTTCCCTCTAAGAAACTCTATCTTTGCATTCTGCCTGTGTCTGGAAATTCTTTTCCAACCCGCCTTTGGACCACAACAATCATCTGAACAATTATTTAAATACTTGAGCAAAATAACTGAATGAGCAAATCATGACTGAACACTGATTCCTTTTTAATAATTGTTTGAAAATTACTGAATCTTTCAGGAACTGCTGGAAAATTTGTTTTACTTTAATTCTATATTTAGGCTTATTTTATAATTACTTATCCATTAATTAATATTGTCCATATGGGAATTTTTTTGAGAAAATTACTCTAAGAAACCACAGGGGTGAAACGTATGTAACATTATAATAAAAACATGTTAAATTTTTTAAAATTAATTCTTAAGATCAGAACTTTATTACTCATCAAAAATGTTGTCAACAATTTAATGAAGTTTGTTTTCTTGGATAGGGTTTGTTTTTTTTTAATGTTATAAAGGATATCTATTTCCCTTTAAGTTTTTAGTAATATAGTGGTAATAAAAAGTATACTTTTTTATAGCAGTTATCTATAATGAGAAGGCTTCCACAAGTTGGGAATAAATTGAATTTTTGTATATTAAATTTGGCTACTCACATGTAGAGTTGCTTTACTGTAACTATTTTAATATGTATAACCTTATTAGCATTATAATGACAAGCTTCCAAAGGAAAAATTACAATGACAATTAAATAGAGCATCCATGATGATACAAGTCAAAACTACATTCTATCAGTATATTTCTGATTTCCTTGCTGTTCTTCAAACTATACTCCCATATCTGATTTTACAAGATTATGTCTTTAATTGAAGCATTATTAGTCACCTCCTTCAGACCTATACCTAACTTTGAATGTACTATACATGAGACCATAACGTATGTATCCTGGTGACCTTTAAGTGTTCATGAACCAGTGTACATGAGAATATATATATTTTTGTTGACTAGTTAGGTCAGAGTTTGTGAAGTATTTTCTTAACTAAAAATCCATTAGATAGCCATCAAAATGCCTGGAAAGATCCTTAAAATACATTTATCTACTCTCTTCTTTATTTACTAAATACACATTTTCTTCCTCTTGTTTCTGAAACAATACTTCCTCCTTGTTTTCTTTCACCTCTTTGATCATGCTTTCTGTCTTCCATGATGTTTCCTTCTTTGCCTGCTGCTTTAATGTCAGTCTACAGATGTTTGCCAGAGTTCTGTCTTATCCTATTTTCTTCTCAGATATCATAACTTTATTCTCATTTTTATACCACTTAATCTAACTTTTTATAATCCCCTTTTTCTTATGAGGATTGGGTATATGTTCCTAGTCTTCTACTGAGATCTGCTCCTGAAATACCTGCTGATAATGCAAACTGTTCTCAGAGTCAGTTATTGTCTTTTACCTGGATTATTTTAACAGGTTTCTAATTCTGTTACCGACCTCTCCATCTGATAGTCACAGTTATCTTCCTAAGGCATAGATCTGCTCATTTCACCCTCCTATTAAATAATTTTTCTGTCTCTCCATTTCCAGTAAAGTCCAAATTCCTTAGCACAGCCATCAGAATGTTTCACAGTCTGGCCACTGTCTCTCTCTAGCATCGTTTCCTGACAATTTTATATGGAGGACTGCGGCCTATTCCCAGAATATGGCATATAAATACTCTGTGTATTTCTTCCTTTACCTTGATTAGGACTGCTGCCTTGAATGCCTTACC
This sequence comes from Grampus griseus, assembly GCF_964374135.1. NCBI lineage: Eukaryota > Metazoa > Chordata > Mammalia > Artiodactyla > Delphinidae > Grampus > Grampus griseus. The sequence continues at coordinate 15,835,220 of NC_138997.1, read as the reverse complement.
CACTTTTTCCTCCTGATACCCTTTTCCTTATTCTTAATTTTTTACATAAATTGACTCATACTACATGTAGACTTTTGAAGCTGGATCTTTTGACTTAATATTTTGAGATATGTCCATGTCAAAATATGTAGATTTTGTTTATTACTTATAGTTATTGATAATATTCTGTTATATGAATAATTAACTGTTTTTCATTCTTTTAGTGAGGACAAATAGGTTGTGTTTATTTTTTTCCGCTTTGCATAAAAATGCTACAGAGAACAATCTTGCCATGGTGTCTTTGAACATATGTGCACAATTCATTAAGTAATTAATGAATTAGTTTCAAATGGCTAGTCTGGGGACCTATGGAGAGTAATGAGAGGATGGTGAAACATAGACACCTGTCATCATTTTCCAAATTTTCTTTACTTGAAATGTCCTTGTATAAAGTATGATAGCGTCAAAATGCCCATGTTATGCTTTGTTTGCCATGTAGTTATATGATGCAAATAAATGTGAGGAATGGAAAGTTTGAAAAAAATCTATTAATCTAAGTTTTTCTGTGCCATTGCAAAGTGTGATACCATTTTACCTAATAAGGCTCTCTCATTAACATGCCTTAAATGCAAGTGCAAATACAAAATTTTGAAAGTTAATCTATATTGCATTGCTTTCTTTGTCTTAAATTTTGGAAACAGATTAGTGCTTGAGGAGTCATTTATTCCTAATAAACCTATTGTGTTTTATACTAAATTCTTACTGTACACTTGCTTGCTAATTGCATTAGGTCATACAGTTTCAAATGCCACAAAACACAAAAGAGTAAGCAACTGCATCTATACTTAAAATATTGTCCCATTTACCTTTCTATTTATATTTTTGTAGCCTTAAAAATGTTTCTTGAAATATTTTAATAATTGAAATACTTCCATATAAATTGAAGCACTATTGCATATTACAGTGGTCCTTTCATTTTACTTTGTGTAAGAATTGCCTGGGGAGTGTGGTAAAGTATGTACTTTTGGTTTCTACTATGGAAGATTCTGTCTCAGGTGTGTATTTTGAATATTAACTTCATGTCCTTACCACACACAACTACCACCACCTTATTTTGCTCTGGAACCTGACTTCTTCAGAAACATCAGTTGAGGCAAAAGATGGGGTGCTGGTGGTCATGGTGATGGCTGTGGTGATGGTGGCAGTGATGTCAGAGGTGGTTGTGGTGGTGGTGATGGGATGGAGCTGGCATAATTCAGGCCTTTGGAATCACATTGTCTTGAATTTGAATCCCAGGTGTAATACTTACTATCTTTAATATCTTGGTCAGATTAGTTAACCTGTCTAATTCTCAGGTTCCTCATGTATAACACGATGATAATGATTTCCCTAATTCATAATGTTTAGCACAATACCTGGCCTGTAGTAAACACATAATAAATGCCAACTATTATATATGCCTGAAGTGGCTTTGTTTCTTTTCTGATTTTGTAAACAAAATTTTGTGGGTAGATTTTCTATGGAAGAACAGAAATATATTTAAAACTCTAGATCCTTGAGTTTCATAAATCAAAGCCAAAGAGTATTCAGGTATCCCATTTTCCTCATTTCTGTAAATATTACTTAGTGATACTTTTACATCAGAAAACTTAAAAGGCACTTCTGAAGGAAGTATTATCTAAGTATCTATTTTTGTCCTGAATGGGAATCAATAAAAGGGTTTCATGTTAACAGTCCCTGTTCTGGAGACTAAATTTCACTGTTTTTTTTTTTTTTTTTTTTTTTTTTGCCACTCTATGAATATCTCATTCTCTCAAAGGAGATACTGAAGTAAAAAACTAGGAAGCTTCTCATCAGAAACACGTGCATGCATACTCTTGAGAACTCCAGAGTACCTTGCAGGGGGAATACTGTATGTTTTCACTTATATGTGGAGTCTAAAAAATAAAACAATTGAAAAAATACAATAAAACGTAAACAGACTCACAGATTCAGAGAACAGACTGTTGGTTGTCAGAGGGAAGAGGAAAAGGGGCAAAATGGGTGAGGGGGATTAAGTGGTACAGCCACTATGTATAAAATAGATAAGATACAAGGATCTTATCCTTGTACAACACAGGGAATATATTATATAATAGGTTTATATAAAAAATGACCATGTGAAGAGTTAGTAAACTATTATAGGTTCACTTTTCCGAGGATTTGCACATTAGTTCTTCTAGTATTTTAAAATCTAAATTCCATTCCACTAAAAACAAAGTAGCAATTCACAATTTGAAAGTTACAACATTTTTGAACTTATAAAAATATTTTACTTGTAACTTTATCAGGGATTCTTAATCAGTGATCTATGAATTTTTAAAAGTCCATGAAATTAAATGTGAAATATTATATGTTTGAATTTGTATTTAGCTTTCATCAGGCTTTAAAACCCAAACCTATGAGCTCAAAATTGTTAAATGACATTAATCAGTAAAAGTATGTTCCCCAGAGTAGATATTTTGTAAAATTAAAATGAAGAAAATCTATCATGTTCAATATTATTATTTTGTCAGTTTGTTCTTATTATTCCTTGTCCTATAAGTCGATTTTCATTCACTTTCAATGTTGTGATAATTTAAAATCTGTTTTTTTCTATTATTCTTCATTATTTAATTTACTTTCTCCTCTGATATATTGACTTCTCAGTTTATATTTAAAACTTGGAATGTGGGATAGCTATTTCTTTAATCTTGGTGAATTATTTCCTTCATTTTTTTTTTTTTTTTTTTTGACAAGAGAGTAGGATTTATCGGTGGGCATGAGTAAGGAGGGGACAGCGCCAAGGCTCTCGCGAGTGCAGGGCCCGCCATGTTTCCAGGGGCCATGACTAGGGATGTGTTTGATCCCACAGCCATCTGGGATGAGCCACTTTCCTGACACCATGTTTTCAAATCTATGGGCATTAAACTTAGTAAATCCCCACTTCTTGGAGATGTGGATCTTCTGGTGACCAGGGAACTTGAACTTGGCCCTGCAGAGGGCCTCAATCACATGCTCCTTGTTCTGCAGCTTGGTGCAGATGGACATTATGACTTGACCAATGTGGACCCTGGCCACTTTGCTCTGGGGCTTTCTAAAGTCACTGCACATACTTGTCTGGAGCCTAGACTGGGGACAGCATGCCAGTCTTTAATGTCCACTGGAAAGGGCAGTCTCCAAGGTCCCTTAGGGCAACCCATACAGGCAACAGGCTGCATACACTACCGAGGAGGCTGCTGTTTGCAGCCATTGCGCACTGGGCCCCCATGGGGAAAAGAGCACAGTTGGCTTAATTGACTGCAAATCCATCATTTTTAAAATGGTTATTTTCTAATAAAACTAGGGTGTGGAAGTCTGGAAACCAAGTGTTAAGACCTACTTGCTAAGGAATGCTCAACAGTTAGAGAAGTCCTTAGAGCAGGACTGTGGAGAACACTGCTCTTCAAAGCGTGATGTGAGGATCCACACTGGTAGGTGAACTCTTTATTACAAGTCCATGACTAGATGGGGACGAAATTGAGAGCAATTATTTAGAAACATTAATAGCAATTTGACATTACTTTGAAATCCAAGGGCATGATTATTTTTCTGTTAATTCACTTTACTGTTATTATGTAAGAATTCTGGTATGCAGCATGAACTGTAAATTTTAAAACATGGCTCTTCAACCACAGAAAATTTGAGAAACAGTGGTATAGACTTCTTGGCTCAAGCTCACAGCTTCATTTGTCCTATTACAGTAATTAACAGAATACTAGAAGAGAAATCGTACTTTTCTTCCAGAATTTTAAGTTTTCAACTTTATGAAACTGGGAATGATGTTTTATATTTTCCCACATATAAGAGGTATTTTGAATTAGTGCAGTGCTTTGCTGGGCAAATTTAGGATACTGCTAAAATACAAGTATTTTGATGGGGAAAAGATTTATTCTCTTTTCTTATTACATACATACATACATATATATATATATATATATAAGCATTAACTGCTATGAAGCATTTTATGAGAAGTAGAGAGACTTGTGACATGGAAGAGGTAGTTGGTGCTCTGAGAATGAATGGGAACATGAGAGAAAGAAAGGAGAGCTGAGAGTTCAGTCTTAGCATGCAAGTCTTATCAAGTCCATTAGAATATAGATGGGGGAAATTAGAAGGTCAGCTGGGAAACTTAGGAATTTAATAGAATTATTAAAGCGTTATTTAAATATTATTTATTAATTATAACTAAGGTATTAATTAAATATCATTACATTAATATGTATTAATGGAATGCTGAGAAGTAATTTCTAACATGATGGGATAGTGATCGAAGTAATCAATTTAGGTCCCTAGGTGAGAATGTAGTAGAAATTACAAGAGGCACTATGGCCAATCAAGATAGAGAATATACAAAGATGACAGAAAAATGGGGTTGAGAATGCTTCAGGAGAAATAATAATTTCCTGAGAAGGAGTAGACTTAACCAGCACATCTGGAAGTAGAGGCTACTATTTTCATGATTATAGTAGTGCTTTAGATGTTATAGAAATGAAGAATTCTACACATTCTTTCACACTTCCTTCAATTTGTAGGTGGCATCTATATACTCTTTCAAATTTAAGTGGGCTTCCAAATTGTTTATGGCCAACAGAATATAGCAGAAACAACAGTGCATGAGTTCAGAGGTCAAGTCCTCAAAGGTGATGTAGCTTTTACTTTATTCTCTGGAATATTCGTGTTTGGAGTCCAAAGATTCCATATAAGAAGTCTGACTACCTTGAAGTCAACATTTTGGGAGGAAGCAAAGCCACATGGAGGGGTCACATATAGGAACTCCAGTCAGCAGTCCTAGTCTTTGAGTTATTTCCTCCCAGGCACCACATATGTGAGTGAAGTAGGCTTTGGCTGATTCCAGCCCCCAGCTGACAAATGAGCCCCAGTTTCAAATTTTCCTACTTGAGATACAATAGGGACAAATCACCTCCTGCCTGTGCTTTAGATCCATAGAACCCAGGGCTTATTATTATTAAATGTTTTTAAGTCACTAAGTTTTGGGTTAATTTGTTATGTAGTATTAGAAACTGGAACAGATGCTAATTTACATTGTGTCTAATTTTTGAGCTAAAGTTATAGGAAGTTTTAGAGATACTACTTGTTTTATATATATATATATATATATATATATGCGTGCACGTGTGTGTATATAAAACGTATAATTTAAAACTATTAGCTAATGGGTACTATGGAATAAATTTGTATGGTTGTTTAGAGAGCATTTTAGTATAATTCTTTTACATGAGCACTTAAGGCCTTAGAGTTTGGTTTTATTTATGTATTTTTAGTTTAAGATTCATTCACAGCTCATATTTATCTTGAGAAATATCTTAGATGGATAAGACTGTCTTAGAATGACAAGAAACCCATACCTTCTATTTCAAATCCTTAAAAATTTCCTGCTTCAAGTCCTGCACATCTTGAATCTTCTTCTCTATACTTTTTAATAGACTTTATTTTTTGCAGCGCTCGTAGGGTCACAGCAAAATTTGAGCAGAAAGTTTAGGTATTTTCCATAGAGTTCTTGCCCCAACACATGCACAGCCTCCCCTATTATCAATATCTGCCCAGCAGGGTGGTACATTTTTTGTAAATGATGTGCTTACATTGACATCACTATCACCCAGAGTCCATAATCTATAATAGAGTTTACTCTTGGTGTTGTACACCTATATGGGTTTGGACAAATTTATAATCACATATACCCATCATTATAGTATTATACAGAGTACTTTCACTGTCCTAAAAATCCTCTGTGCTCTGCCTATTCATCCTTCCCTCTCCTAACTCCTGTCCAACACTGATCTTTTCACTGTCTCTAGAATTTTGCCTTTTCCAGAATGTCAAATAGTTGGAATCCTACAGTAGTATGTAGCCTGTTCAGATTCCCTCTACTTTTATTTTTTGCAACTTCTCATTCATAGTTGTCAACCTAAATATGAAGTCCTTTCCTCAAAAAAGTCTTCCTAAATCCACAGTCTATATCATACTCTATGTTAATTTTTCACATTGCAGTTTTAATTCTTCCTTTGCAGTACTTATCATAGTTTATGTGATTAGCATCTGTCCCCATTAAAATGTGAAATATTTCATCACTGGTATCATTCTTGTGGCTAGCACAGGGCCCAGCATATTTAGGTACTCAGCAAATATTTGTAGGATTTTTGAAATAAATTAATGAAACCAGTTTTCCTATACCAAAATACATTAAGCATATGAACATAAACTGACAAAGCTGATTCCACAAGCTATAACATAAATTCAAATTCCGATTTCATTGGTTTACCACACCTTATACTTGCATAGGTGCTCCAACAATACATATTTTGTCTTATATTTTTAATCTAGTACAGTTTATTGTATTTTATTTTGAAACTACCTAAAAATTGTTATGTACAAATTTGATTTTTCTGTGTCAAATAATGTACTTATTTATGGGGCATATTTTGGAATCTCCTTCAAATGTTTTTTTTTGTTTTGTTTTTTTGTTTTTTGCGGTACGCGGGCCTCTCACTGTTGTGGCCTCCCCCGTTGCGGAGCACAGGCTCCGGACACGCAGGCTCAGCGGCCATGGCTCACGGGCCCAGCCGCTCCGCGGCATGTGGGATCTTCCCAGACCGGGGCACAAACCCATGTCCCCTGCATCGGCAGGCGGACTCTCAACCACTGCACCACCAGGGAAGCACCTCCCTCAAATGTTTTAATAGCCACCTTTCACTTATCTCCTGCTGAAATCTGTTTGCTGACAGTTACTAAAATTAGAAGTATATAGTTATTGGATCTCATAGCTGGTAGAGATGAGTGCAACTAGTCCAAACATTCAGTTTACAGAGGAATCATCTCAGAATCCATGACTTGTCTAGGGTTACAGAGCTACTCAGAGCCGAAACCTCCTTGAATTCAAGCTTTCTTAGTTCAGTACTCTGGGCCACTGCTTCCACAACTCTTTCTTGGTATATCAGACCTAGAAAAAGTAGTGGCGGATTGGGAAAAGTAATGTCTGCAGCGTAGCCTAGAATTGAGAGCTTCCTTTTTTTCCTTTCTTATTCATGGTCTTTTGTTCCCCGTTAATATAACTTCTTTTCACTAAAAGTACATATTGTGAATAGCATTCCTCTTTTAGGTATTAAAATTGCAAGAAGTACAGAGAACTTAGACTTTACTCCTTTCATCTTTATTTTAAAGAACATTTGATAGCAGATACCCTGTGTCTTCTAATTCAGTGTTCCCAAATTTATTAAAATTCTGGCTTTTTCTTTTCCTGGCATACAAAATCTCAGCCTCAGACAGTAGAAGGTATTATTTCGATATAATTCACTCTAGAGAATGATATGATGGATAAAGATTGTGGAAGACACACCATGTCACAATGGCCTTAGTACCACTAATCCTAACAACAGCCATGCCACTCAGGAACTGGGATCCTCATTTTATTGATGAGGAAACTGGCTCAGAAGGGTTAAATAACTTGCCCAAATTTGCTGCTCATAAGCAGCAAAGCCAGGTATATCTAGCCTAAAGCCTACATTTGTTTGTTTTGTTTTGCTTTCACTACAGTAAACTCCCTATATTATTATTAATTGTTTTCCTAAACTGTCAAGAATGACAGTTAGCCAAGGAATTATTGCTGTATTTATGCTAGTTATGAATAGATTACATCTAGGATTTTTTTGTCATTTTAACAGTAGATTGGGATTTAAGTCATTTTTGGCTTCATAGAAAAAATTCATGAAATCAGTTTCAGAAAATAATCTTTCCATTCAAATGTGCATTTTGTTATTTTAAGTAGCTTGGCCAGGTGTGCTTTGTGGTTTTTACCTGGAACATGAATCCCTAGTCCAAACAAATCTCACTTGTCGGAATATAGCTAATGAATTTAATAAGTACATTGGTTAATCTATGAAATAGTTGTAATTCAAAAAATTATCATCCTGGCTTCTTCCATTTACTAACTTCGTGATTTAGGGCAATTTATTTAACCTTTTTGAACCTCCATTTCCTCACCTATAAAGTTGGGATGATGGCAGTAAACCCCTTATAAAGTTTTTCTGGGGATCACGTGAGAAAATGGATATAAAATACTTGGCACCATGCCTGAGACCCAGAAAGTGCTCAATAAATCTTTTAAGCAGATCTTAACTTGTCCTGTCTGTGGATTGAACAATTATAGTGATATGCCCTGATCTGGGAATGTTGCCATTTTTTAGTAGATGTATTTCATGAAAGAATATGAATAAAGGACACCCTTTTTCATCCATGCTGGGAGGTGTTTAAGAAGTCCCTAATACCCTGTGTCACATTCCTCTTTAGTTCCAATAGGATTGTTACAGGCAGTATTCTAGTTCTGGTGATTGTATGTGATGAAGTACATAAAAGCCCTTGTCAAGGGGGGTGAGGAGGTGGAATTTTAGTAGGTTAATTGCTCAATAGCTACTAGGAAAACTCTAATTTAACAGATCCATCAATATAATATGAAGCCTCATCTATAAATGCTCTGTTCCCTTAGGAGGATCATGTCCAAATTACTGGTCAAATGTTGAAAGAAACTATATTACAATGAATTGTTGTTGGGATATTATAGATGTGTTCTATCTCAAGTTAACAGAACATGCACTAGTGTGCCATAGCTTTACTCTTCCAATTCTTTTAAATGTGTGTCCACTAGGTCAGTTAAGCCTGGGCAACATTTCCTCCCTGTTTACTATTTATCATGTAATATGAAGGGGGTCATGTCCAGTACTGTAGGTAAACTGCTCAGAAGCCAAAAACAATCATTATTATATCACTGAACTGGCTTTGATACTTATAGGATATTTGCAGTGGGCCAAAACACTTTTCTTTTTCTCTCCTTATTGTGTAAATAAAGCTTTAGCTGAACTAGCTACCTCAAAAGTAAAAAGGTAATGCATTCTGAGGCTTTCCAACAAGCTTCATGAGCCGACATGAAATCTGAGAGTATATAAGAACAGAGTGCCATGTAAGAGACATCCTAAAAAGCTAAGTTTACTTCTTTTTATGAAGTAGATCCCTCTCCAGTTCTGTAGAGATCTAAAGTCAACTTTTGTAAATGAAATAAGAAGACCCTTGGATTAAACTATAATTCTGTCTTCAAATGAAGACAGAATTTTTCTGCTGCGTTTTTCTGCTGGGTTACTCCTCCCCCAAGGTACATAGAACGTCTAGTCAAATGAGTAGAGGGAGAGTGTGTGGATATTAGGGACAGAAAACTCTAGGATTTATATTTTTTAAATGTTATTTCTGAAGCATATGTATTTATTTGAGAATGTGTATATTTCCTTAATACACCCACTGGCTACAACAGTCTCTGCTATTTTAAAGTTTAAATCTAGTAAGTACATATTTATATACATATTTATGTGTATGCAATAATAGCTGGTCTAGTGATTTTTTAAAGAAAATTTAATTTCTTAGAAAAAGCAATTCTCTACACAGTCTGCTGGTCAAGTACTCCTTGCAATACAAAGTGTCCCATTAATGTCCGTATTTTCTTAGTTAAGCCTGGTACTCTGTCCCCAGTAGCATCTTCCTCCTCATCCAGGAAATACAAGTACTGCTGAGATGCCCTTTACTATTTCATATTCTATGAAAAGGCTAGACTTTCTTCCAGTAAAACAGCTGGTACAATTACTCTACAACTTACTCTGCCATGAAGGAGGTTCAGGGGGTCTATTCCCTGGTACTTGTCCTTCCACCTATGCCTCATTTCCCTGCAGTTTACCGGACCATGCTGTTTTTCACTAACATATGACATAATATTTTCTGTATATTGGCACAAGCATGGTTGATTCTGCTTGATCTTGCTTCTCTCAGTAGTTTTCAATTCAACTTAATATATTTGGAGATACTGTTGTAAAGTTATTAATGAGTCATATACTTGAAGACAATGGGTGAAATTTATTGTACCTTAAAAACAAAATTCCAAAATTAAATATTGCAGGCATATAACATATTTAGTGTTGACCCAACCATCAGAGCACATTATAGAGATATCTTCTGTTATTATTTCAAAATACTGACATCCTAATGATTGGAAACCTTATCCATAAAATGTGATACAATCTGGACGTTTTTAGAATAATCCATCATCATGAAACTATCCATCTTGGAAAGAAAAAAAAATAAACAGATCATGTATGTTCTTGCTGTAGAATCTCATTTTGTGCAAGTCACATCTTTTGAAGAAGCAGTTTTGACCACATTTCTCCCACAATATGGAGCAGTTTACATGGTGCCTCCTTGCTCTGCTATGCAAATACAAACCGAAAAGTAATAGATGTTCATAGGCATGTTCATAGTTGGGTTTTTGTTTTAGTTAGTTTGCTTTTGAATTTGTTCCTTTAAATAACAATACCCTTACAAGTGACCTAGTTGACAAATTTTAGGTACAATTCAGCTTTCATGGAATACCATGAAAATAAGTGACTGTAAACTGGATTAGCTGAAGTTCACATCAAAAATGTGGTGAAGCTGAATATTTTAACAATTAATTCTTCTAACCCATGAACATAGGATGTCTTTCCATTTATCTGTTTTTCTTAATTTCCTTCATCCATGTTTTGTACTTTTCAGTGTATAAGTATTTCACCTCTTTGGTTAAGTTTATTCCTAAGTGTTTGTATTCATTATTGTGAATGGGATTGTTTTCTCAGTTTCCTTTCCAGATAGTTTGTTGTTAGCATATAGAAATGCCACTGATTTTTGTATGTTGATTTGTATCCTGCAACTTTACTGAGTTCTTTCATTAGTTCTAACAGCTTTTTGTTATTTCTTTAGGCTTTTCTATATCATGTCATCTGCAAACAGAGATAATTCTTCTTTCTTTCTGATTTGGATGCTTTTATTTCTCTTTCTTGGCTAAATGCTCTAGTTAGGACTTCCAGTACTATGTTGAAAAGAGTGCTGAGAGTGAGTGTCCTTGCCTTGTAGCAAATCTTCATGAAAAGCTTTCAGTTTTTCCTCACTGAGTATGATATTAACTGTGGAATTTTCTTATGTGGCCTTTATTGTTTTGAGGAAGTTTCTTGTATACCTACATTGTTGAGAGTTTTTATCGTAAGTGGATGTTGAATTATCAAAGTCTTTTTCTACATTATTGAGATGATCATGTGGTTTTTATCTTTCATTCTGTTAATGTGGTATATTGAATCATCCTTGCATCCCAGGGGTAAATAATCCCACCTGGTCATTGTCTATAATCCTTTTAATGTGCTGTTGAATTCAGTTTACTTGTATTTTGTTGACTATTTTTGCATCTGTGTTCATCAGGAATATTGGCCAGTAGTTTTAGTTTCTTATGGTGTCTTTGACAATGAGGAAATGATAGTCTCTTTAGTAAACAGTGTTGGGAAAACTGGACAGCCACATGCTGAAGAATGAAGTTGGACTCTTATCTCTCACCATATACAAAAATCAACTAAAAATGGATTAAAGATGTAAACATAAAGCTAATAGAAGAAAATATAGAGGAAATGCTTCTTAATATTGGTCTTGGCAATAAGTTTTTGGATATGACACCAAAAGCATAGGCAACAAAAATAAAAACAAACAAGTGGAGCTACATCAAACTAAAAGCTTCTGCACAACAAAGGGACAATTAACAGAGTGAACAGACAACCTACGGAATGGGAAAAAAATATTTGCAAACCATGTATATGATGAGAGGTTAATATCCAAAATATGTAAACAATTCCTACAACTCAATAGCAAAAAATGAAAAAACCTGAATAAAAAATGAACAAAGACCTGAATAGATAATTCTCAAAAGAAGACATACAAATGGGCAACAGGTACATGAAAAGGTGCTCAATGTCACTAATCATTAGGAAACGCAAATCAAAACCACAATGAGCTATCACCTCACAACTGTTAGAATGGCTCTTATTTAAAAGACAAGAGACAACAAATGCTGGTGAAGATGTGGAGAAAAGGGAGCCCTTGTACACTGTTTATGGGAATATAAATTGGTACAGCCATTGTGGAAAACAGTATGTAAATTCCTCAAAAAATTAAAAATAGAAATACAATATCCAGCAATCCAACTTCTGGGTGTATATATCCAAAAAAATAAAGTCAGTATCTCAAAGATAATGGACCCCCATGTTCACTGCAGCAATATTCACAATAGCTAAGATATGGAAACAACCTAAACGGTCATAAAAAGATGAATGGATAAAGAAAATGTGATACACACACACAATGGAATATTAATTCAGCCTTAAAGAAGAAAAAAATTCTGCCATTTGTGACAACGTGGATCAACCTGAGGGACATTATACCAAGTGAAATAAGCCTGGCACAAAAAAACAAATACTGCATGATCTCACTTATGGGTAGAATCTAAAATAGTCAAACTCAGAGAAGAAGGGAATAGAATAATAGCTGTCATGGGTTGGGAGGTAGGGGAAATGGGGAAATCTTGGTAAAGTGTACACAGTATCAGTTATGCAAGATGAATATATTCTGTAGATCTAATGTGCAGCTTGGTGGCTGTTAGTAACAATACTGTATTTTATACTTGAAATTTGCTAGGAGGGTAAATCCTAAGCATTCTGACCACACACACACACATACACACACACACACACACACAAAGTGTTAACCATGTGAGATAATGGATATGCTAATTAGTTTGTTGTGTTCATTTCACAATGTATATATATATCAGAACATCACTTTTATATCCTAAATATAAAAATTGCATTTGTCAATTATACGTCAATAAAACTGAAAAATAAAAGGCTATTGCATTTGTCCTGAGAGGAAGGATCTGACAGTTACTTTGTCTCCTCTCTTACTTAAGTACTTCCACTACTCAAATCATCTCCTGTCTTTGAAATATGTCTGTGTCCACTGTTGACAGGAACACATACCAGAAACCTTCATGGCGTCTAGATGGAGTCACCTTTTATTTTTGAGGACATAGGGAAAAAATGTGAAATGTTCCCATGGTGTAAACAGTGTTAGTCATAGCAGTGGATTTATAATGTTATGGGTTATGCTGTGCCAGTACTGAGCACTGCATCCCATTGACCAGGGCCTTCATGCATCCTTTAACACATTTATCTCTGTGAGTTTGTTCTGTGCAGGGTCTCTAAGCACAGGGCATCAGGCAGAGGCCCGTCTTCCTGGTTCTGTGAGCAGTCCTGAGGATTGTAGTATGTGGTTACTGCAACTACCACCGACATACAACTGATCTTATATTTTAAGATGTACATCTACATAGCTCTTGCGATTGCCTCTAAATGAGTCATCTTAAAAATATGAAATAATGACAAATGTTACTTAATAACTAGAGAAAAATGTGCACCCTAAATTATTCTAGCTTTGCATCAACTACTTGATCTTAAAGTGTATTTCTTTTGGCTTATTCTATTAAAATATGACAAGGGATTATGAGACTATATTGACATGAAGAATAGCATAATTTCTGCTCTTATGAAAACCAGTATGCGAAATTGTAGCAACATCAGTGATGGATATGCTGTTAAAACTGAAGTAAGAAATAAAACAAATAATTCTGCCAGTTGTTTCAAGTGAATACCTAAAGTCTATTATTTGGTGCTCTAGGCATTATTAAAGTATAGTTATAGTGAGTTTTATACATTTTTGATCATGATAAACAAAAAAATGGAAATGTCTTCTTCTCTTAGGATTTTATTGCCTCCAGCATTAATCTAAGAAATTGATATTGGTCTGAGTAAGAACTAACCGAAGTGAAAAGTTATGCTTTGGTTTAATAGTACTATCAGATCCCAGAAATGGTAAAAGAACAAGTTTAATTTTAGTGGTATTTTTCCTCCAAAATACACATAAATATATACCATTAATGAGCTCGTTTAGTAAAACTAGTTTAGTCCTCATGCCATCAGTAATGCAACTCTAATGTAAAGTCTAGGTTACATAAACAATTTACAAGTTAGTATCATAATAAATACAAATATTTTGGTTGTTTTCAAGTGTTTATCTGTTTGATGTTTGGTCAATTCCCTACATTGTAAAAATTAAAGATGTAGCCTTTTAGCCACTCTAGACTTTCTATATTAGATTCAACATGTTTTCACAATAAAAATAGACTTATAATTCATTATGGTTATAAGGCACATACTATATAAAATTTAGAGTAGAAAAAATTAAAAATTACCTGTGAGTAGTGAATTAACCAGAGTTAATATTTCTCTTTATACTGTCCTAGATTTAGATTTATACTAAAAATATATATTTATCCAAAACTGAGTCATACTGGATGTGCCGTTTGGTAAACTGCATTGTTGACTTAATGATATATCATACCCAGTTTTCCATGTCAAAAGCATATATGCAGATTATCATTTTTAATGTGTGTAATATATGTGTATATTATGCAAACAGCACATTTTTTTGGTCATTATGTTTTTTCTGATTTTTACTGTTATAAACAACATCAAGATAAACTTTATTTAAATATATTTGTGATCAGTTTTTCTATTGTCTAATGATGGATTCATGGAAAAATCATCCATTCAACAAATTTTCTTGACTATCTATTATGTGTGAGCTAGTCTTCTCAAGTCTAGGTGCCAAGGAATAAGGCAGACAAAAATCCTTAACCTCATGTGGCGTATAGTTTAGTGAAGGTAACAAACTATAGAAATAAATAATGATATTTAATAAATAAATGGTGATATATACTATGGAGAAAAAGTGTGGAAGGGTGATCGAAGTGTCACAAATGGAGTTGCAATTGTAAATAGGATGGTCTGAAAGTAAAACTGTTGGATCAATGTATATCAAACACTGTAAACATTTGGGCTTCTTATTTTCCATAAACCTTTTATCAGTATATTCCTACCAATGTATGAGAGAATATTTTTCTCACATTATAAAAAAATCAAATTTAAAAAAATATTATTTTATTATACTTTTCTAGTTTTATTAAGATATGATTGACATAGAGCACTGTATAAGTTTTAGATATATGGCATAATGAATTGACTTACATAAACAATTTTCATATGCAAAATTTGAATATTTGAATTTTGCATCACATGGTTATTAATGAAGTTTATTTTTCATGACTGTGGAACATTTGTGTATTTTTAATTTAAGCTACCAGTTCATTTTACCAGTAGAATTATTATCATTTGCTCCTTATATCAGAGACTATAGAAACTCTGCCATTTCTCTTGAGATTAACCATTCCAGTGAGTGCCAGCCAACTTCCAGCTGCCAGTAACTGCATCTATTTTCTTTAAGAGAGTTCTCTAACAGAGCAGACCACAGTGCTAGAGAATTAACACTCTTTAGGGCAGCTTTGCACCAAAGGCCAGCAGAAGGTGGTGGTAAATACCCCCTCCCTCACTCCTGTGTTTATGTGTCTTGAGGCCTGTGTTCTACACCATTTCCTCAAGTTTCCCTGTAGGATTAAGCTATTGTCGCCCACAGTGGTAGCTGCTGTAATAATGCTCCCTTTATTAGGTGTCTTTGCTTCTCTTGTCTTGCTTTCCCCCTCTCCTGACTTTGCTTCTAGCACCTCCCACATAAATTATTCACATGTGAATTTTTAGGATCAGCTTGGGGACATTTCACACAACAAGAGTTGTTCTACTTCTTAACTGCTACAAGCTGTTAAATTATCAATAACAGAAACATTTGTCAGTTACATAGTTCACAGATATATTTTTCTAGTTTGTGTTTTTTATGGTATTTTCTCAGAGAGAAATTTTACATTTCTGTTAGGTGACATGTATCCAATTGTTTAACACTGTAAAATGTTGAAAAACAAAGAAACAAAGCGAAAAAACTCTCAATGTTTTGTTAGTACTCAGGGTTTTTTTTCTTCTTTTTTACTTTCCATTTGAAATTTTGGTGGAAGATGAGAAAGGTGGAGATTCAACATTCCTTTTTTTTTCATATTGGTAAATATTTTTCCCAATACTGTTCATTGAGACATTGTGTAAATATTTTCCCCAATACTGTTCATTGAGACATTGTTATCTGAAATCAAAACTTACCTTTGGCCATGTTGTTAAATAACAAAAGTAGACCAACAAATCACTTTCCTTCCTTTCCCCATTCTGTGCTGCTATGTGATTCCCTAATACCTGAGTCAAAATGGGCATTGAGGAGTGAATCTGGTACTAAACATATATATACCACACTGTGAATTTAAGTTACCATATTATCAAGGTCACCACCTTTGTTTTACATATTTAAATTTAACTCTACTGTGAAAAAGTTTTGGTCGTCTACTAAAGGCATGTGAAGCATCATTGGACAAAAAGTCCAGGGACAAAACATTACATTTGGACAAAAAGTCCTCTCAGCACCAATAAATCATGGCAAATGATGATCATTTTAGTACATCTTGGTTTAAAGAGAACCTTAGTAACATCAGTAAAATGAATTGTTGAATAGTCTACTTAGTTTATCTCATCTTTAATAATTTTCTTGGCTTTTAAGGTTTGCATGCTCTTACGAAACTTCATTTATTGTCTAGATCATTCATTAAAGTTTTAATGATAGAATAATTTCTACTGTTATATTTTGTTGTTTTATACATATATGCATTATCTCTTCCTGCATATCCTTTATGGCATAGATTTAACTTTATTTCTGATTATTTCCCCACTGTACAGAGCTGAGAATGAGGTAGGGAAATTATAATTTTTGGATAAAATACATAAATTTAAAAGATTTAAAAGCATATGTTTCATCTAACAAAATATCATGCATTCTAATATATTTAACTTATGGATAACTGTGAAATGGTAGCATTTTTTTCCCTATAAGAACATGGACTATTAATTTACAGTACTTTTGTCTTTATTTTTTTAATCCTGGGTCAGAGACAAAGAAGGTTGATGCCAAAGGTTCCCTCTATACAGAAAAATATGTGCTTGGTTCTGTTTATAGTTTCATCAAATTTTGATTTTTCTCCTTACAAGTTAGAGAATAGTTATAAAATGGAATGATAAGAAAACTCTACTTCTTGGTGTTTTTTTTTTTTCTTCCATTTAATTGTAATTGTATAAGTAAAAGACAGATAAATCAGTGTGTTTGTAGGGCACAGTAGACATGCTAGCAATTTAACAGTCCCTTATATGCTTCACTTTCTTCATTACAATGTGTAAATGGAAATATTTGTTATAAACCCCATAAAACTTTTATCATAAATGATATCTCAAGGCCTTTAGATAAAAACTCATTTGAACTTGTGCAAATTTGTGATAGTAATATTACCATCAGAGTATCCATTTATCTGTTCAAGATTGTATACTTGTTTTTATTATATGTCAGGCAATGCAATTCATATTAATAAGCATTTCCAAAAATTTCACTTGAGATATTTTTAGCATAACTATAATCATAAAGTGTGAGTCCTTTCATATGGCAAAAGTAATTTCTTGTGGATTTACTAAGAGTCAGTAAAGAAATGTCAAATGTATTTCACATTATGTAATATTCAATGTTTTTAAAAAAATGTGGAAAATACTTTTAAATAATGTGAACCCATTTTTCATTTCTTCTTTATTTACTTTTCAGATTCACACTACTTTTTTCTAGTTCATACAGACTTCATCAGTTTTCCTCTAATTATCAATCATCTTTCAGTGTTCTATCACCTATCTTCTTTGCTTTCAAGCATTACCTATAAAATAATAAAAGAGAGAATAAGGTGCTTATTTTGCTAGTTAGAAAATAAAGAACTTACAACAAAGTCTAAAATATAAGTTTATCTGACCAAAGTGTATTATCATTCCGATATTTAAATTTTCTTTTTCAAATGTTTATCTACATCATTTAGGAATGTATATTCAGTTCAGATTCTACCTTGATGATTTTAATTTTAAATGTCCCAGTTAGCCTAAAGGCATAAATTATAGCAACATATTTTATGAAAGATTTTCCTCATGATACTGTTTGGACCTATTTTGTACCTTAGATTGATTTTCATACTAGTGATTTAACCTGTTAATACTCTGATGCTGAGCGTTTATGAAAATGCATTCTCTTTCATTGATGAGTTCTCTCCATATTTTTAGATTTAGGAATCTTTTATAAATAAGGAGATATAAACAATAAGTTCTGCTCTGTATTGGGAAACTATACTTACCCAACAGGAATCACATGTATACAAGAAAGTTATTGACATATGCAGGATTTAAAAATTTGGGATGGTTTTAAGGGTTCTGTGACATTACTTTTATTATTAGGAAGAAATAATGGGAGGGAGCATCTTGTGCTTTTCTTGTGTCTTCTACATACATACACCACACATGGTTTATTTTATAAGCCATGGTTGTCTAGTAGGAACAAATGACACTGAAATACAACTGACCTGGGATGTTAAAACCATTTTTATTTCAAATGGTTATCTTGGTTAAGTTACTATCTCATAATAAAGATCTGAATGTCTGCTCCAAATTATGTATTGAAAAGTCGCATTAAGGTTTTTCACCCCACATTGGTGGCCCATCCGTCTGCAGGCAAAGTGCTGTGACCCCCTCTGCTAATTTCAGCTCCTACTGGCTAGAGACTAATCTTCCAACTTTGATAATTTGTCCTTTTTACATACATTTTACATTAAGTAGCCTGTGATAGTTAAGACCATTTCAAATTAAAACCAGTTCAAGATCTAGAGATAGAGAAATGCTCTACAAAGCAGAGGGTTAGAATACCTGTTTTTCCCAGTGTGTTAATACGATTATGGGAACCAAATAACCTTTACCTGAAGCTTTTAACTTGGGTTCTGGGTTCACAAGTCCACAGAGTGAAATAATTATCTGACTTCTAGAAAAGTGTTACACATAATTAAGATAATAAGTGTTAATACTCAGTAGTCGTAAGAATCAGGATGCTTGGCAGATTGTTAGGGTATACATCAGAAAGTGTATTTTTCCTGTGTTTCTATTCTCTCCTCAAAGTGTTTTCTGATGATTAGTGGAGAATTCGTTAATTACATATAGATTTTAGTGAAAAAAGATGTCAAGGACTGTGTTCTGAATTATTGTTAGACAAAGAGGCCTAGGTTTTAAGTGTGCAGCAAACTTATAACCTGGGTATATAGGATGGAAAAGAAACCAGAATTTAGCTAATTGAAGCCATGGGAGATTGACCTTAATATTAAGACTTTTCTTCCCAGTCAAGGGAAGGCTGATAGTCTAATGCAGTGTGTTGATAACAATACCAATATACAATAATAACAGGTACTACTTATTATTAATTTTTTCCAGGCACTAGGTACATACATTTTATATATGTTTCCTTACTTTCCTAAAGCATTTGTAAAGAAAACATTTTTATCTTTAATAATGAGAAAATGAGTGTTATTGTATCATAGTCTCAGAGAGCAGAAATGATTTGTTTGTGATCACAAAAGATGGTAGGAACAAAACTGGGATTTGAATTATGATGTATCTGACTTCAAAGCCTCTGCTCATTTCAGTAGTCCTCTATTTCACTGGTGTTAAGAGAGTTTTCGGCACACCTCAAGCGTAAGATCTATTTAAATAATCAGTGCTAGTAAGTGGTCCAAACTTTTTGACAATATAAGACAGGAAAAAATACTTTCTATTGGTACATTCATTCATCCAGTCACTCATTCAGTAAATACCTATTGAGTACCTTTTGTTCACCTACCTGAAGACAGATAGATACCCTTGAGGTTCCCATATTGCAGCAGAATACTAGTCCATGCCTGAGGGATGGGAGAATATGGAGATTCCAGTGTTAGTATGGATAGAACTGATATTTAGTCAACACACATTGGGATGGCTTTACCTGTTGTTGAACTGTGTCTATATCTGTTGATAAATAGCCTCAACCCTCTCCAGGGACCACTTTATACCTCCCTAGCACCTAAAGGATTAATGTCTGTTTTAATGAGGGCTTTTAGAATTTTGCTTCTTTTCTGAAGTTGGCAGCTATTATCTTGTGTAGTGCCATCACTGACCAAATTAACAGATCAGCCTAGGCAACAACATGGGCTCCTCGCCTGGTAATGCCTGGGGGTCTTCCCTTATTTCATGTCCATCCTTTGTCTCATGCTACAGAGACATCAGAGTAGTCATGATTTAGAGCCACACTGGCCCTAGTGAGTCTGCTCAACTGCCAGATGGCTCACTGCACTCACTGCAGCTCTTGAACTGCTCCATCCACTCCTGTTTCCCTCTGCCCAAAGCCAGGCCCACGTACCAGAAGGAAAGATGGGAAGGTGGCATCCCTAGAGGCAGTGTTAGCATCTTGGAAGACAAATGTTTACTATTCATCTCCCTCCATAAGATTGTATCCCCACCAAAGGTCCTACCTCAGCTACTGTCAAATAGTTCACGGGTAGACTGTAGCCTCCACAGGACTTCGCGAAAGCAGACAGAGATGGTGACAGCTAGTAGATAGAGGGTAATTGGGACACCTCAGGCAAAGACCAGGGATTGCTGATTCTTCTAGCAGAGTGGGAATTTTTGCAAAGGGGGAAGAAGATGGAAGGAGCCTGTGAAAATAACATGGGGCTAGGAGATGCCTGGAGTGCAAATCCCTGTTTTCAAACTTCTCAGTTAAATATTACCTCTATTTAATTCACTGCATGACAGCTAGTCATAGGCATTAATGGCATCAATATTAACAATAAATCAAGGTCCAGACACCATTCCAACACATCTAAGTCTTCCTCATTCAATAGGCAAGGAAACTGAGGCATTTATAGATTATTTCAAACTTAAACAGCAGAAACAGGATTCTAAATCAGACAGCCTGGCAACATGCCCATGTTCTTAACCATGACTTTGTGCCACCTTTCACATGACATGAAGGATTACTTTAATTCTATTAAATATGAGATTCAGGTTTATTGTCATGTTTTAGTTATAAAAGAAAATTGAATCTATAAGGATCTCAGACATGGGCTAGAAAATACTTA
The DNA here is from genome assembly GCF_964374135.1 of Grampus griseus. Taxonomy (NCBI): domain Eukaryota; kingdom Metazoa; phylum Chordata; class Mammalia; order Artiodactyla; family Delphinidae; genus Grampus; species Grampus griseus. Next base: position 15,814,273 of record NC_138997.1, on the reverse strand, counting down.
AATGCATTTGCTATTAATTTAACAGAAGCTGAAGGAGAAGTTAGGACTATAAACAATGTTGATCTAAAGAAAAATTCTCTGCTTATTGAGACGTTTAATTACTATCAATTAAATGGGAGAAATTTTTAGAAAACTTTGATGTAGTTCTCTGTGTCAAATCATGGATTGTACTGAGGCAATACTTAGTGATATGCATACCAAACAAAAGGTTACACCAAGCATTTCTAAAAGTCAAGAATTGATTTTGAAATTATTAGGGTAATTTGCACCATAATTTATATCACTTATTAAGGTTTTATCATATATACATATATAATTATGCTAATTTAGAGAATAAACATGAATGTCTTTTAAACAGTATATACATATATTGATTTACAAAAAGCATCAAAGCTTTTGGAATCTGTGAATATTTAAGATGGAGAAGTTAGATGATTCTGATATGAATGGAAAGTATGGAGGCATGTGAGACTTTTCCATGGGTCCTTATGCTTCTAGTTTCCATTCTACATCTATGTTTAGTTAATTGTGATGTATAATTCAATTTTTATATAAAAGACTAATTTTTAAAGTAATAGAATATATTACATTATAAGCTTCCACCATAAAGTGAAACAAGACATACCAAAATAAAAAAAAAGAAAAAAAGAAGCAATCCCTTTGGAATCTACTGATAACAAGAAGATAACATAAGACTTCAACACTGAGATACAAATGGTGGGTGGAGGGCTGGATTTTGTTATAATAAATATGACTCCTGCATATAGTCTTGCACTGTGTGCAAATAAAATTTGTTCCTCAGCGAAATTAGAAATTGCTACCTGTCATGGAACTTCAAGGATTCTCACAAGTCTTCAAAACCACACATTTTAATTTGTGAAAGCCAAGCAAGGGTCTACTTCAAGCAGCATAAAGTTTGTGATTGATTACACTTAGGAAGACCCACAGGACCATGGATTTTTCCAGTGAGAAGAGATCAGATCATTTAGCCCAATGCCTCATCACAAAGATGAAGCAACTGAGACCTGGAAAGAGTCTGTTTCTGGCAGGGCTTGGACTGGAATTTATGTATAGTGAAAACACTTTTTTCCAGTATCTCACATTGCCTCCTCTCTAAGCCAAATAGATGAGAAAAATATCTAATTATTTTTACGTCAATAAAGTTTTAGAGGGAATCCAGAAACAATCTATGTACCTATAGCAAGTTTAGTAAAACTGTAACTAACTGAACTTATGCAGGAGTCAATGAAATTGGCCAAAAAGGATTCGAAAGTGTCCAAAAAGGATGTCTTCCACATTGCAGTTTGTAGTAGGACATACCATCTGGCACCTTTCTCAAAGCCTAGAATGAAAGCAACAAAGGGCTGCCAACTCCCTCTTGATCAAAAATAGTCTCTGACAATGTCTATTAATTATGTCATAAAACTAACTAAACAAGCCACATTCACATGCCACATGGCAGAGGTTAAAATGCAGCTAGTGAAGCCTAAGGATGCTAGAGTATTTGAAACTCTGATAGCTGCAGCTTACTTGGAAATGAATAGCAAAATAAAAAGCCTTCTTAATATTATTTTATGAACTATATCTTTAAAACCAAAGTTTCAAGTCCTTCATCTTAAGAAGACTGTACATCTGAAGAGAAACCAGAGGGTTTGCCCCAGCCACTGGAGCCCAGAAAGCCTGCTGGGCTCCCAGGTGAGGTCCCCTGCCCTCTGAGACCAGGGGTGGGGGGCACACCTGGGCCCCTTCTGTTCCTTGAGCCTAAGCCCCACCCCACCACATCCCCCAGGACCTTTTCCAGCCCTGTGGGTCCTAAGCATAGGCCCTGCCCACCACCCAAACCTCGCCCTTGCTTAGGGCCCACCCTCCACAGCCAAGGCCTTCCCCCCCTCTTTTTTTTCTTTTCCCTCCTCCTCTTTTTTACTACTGTGGTACTGATGTACCTTCCAGTTGTTAATTCATCTATATTTTTATTTTTATATTCTTTCTAACATATCTATTAGTTTCCTAGTCTAATTTTACTTTTTACTTTGTTATTCTCTCTTTTTATTTTTTTGCTGCCGCATGCAGCTTGCGGGGTCTTGGTTCATGAGCCTGGGTTGGACTGAAGCTCCTGAGGTGGGAGCTCCAAGTCTGAACCACTGGATAAAAAGAGAACCTTAGACTCCAGGGAATATTCATCGGAGTGAGATCAAACAGAGTTCCTCATCTCAGCACCAACACCCAGCTCTACCCAATAGCATACACACTCCAGTGTTGGAAACCTCAGGCCAAGTAACCAGTAAGACAGGAACACAAACCCACTCATTAAAAAAAAAAAGAGAGATGGGAAAAAAAATATGTCACAGATGAAGGAGCAAGGTAAAAACCTACAAGACCAAATAAATGAAGAGGAAATAGGCAATCTACCTGTAAAAGAATTCAGAGTAATGATAGTAAAGATGATCCAGAATCTCAGAATTAGAATGGAGGCACAGATTGAGAAAATACAAGAAATGTTTTAAAAAGATCTAGAAAAAGTAAAGAGGAAACAAACAGAGATGAACAACACAATAACCAAAATGAAAAATACACTAGAAAGAATCAATAACAGAATAACTGAGGCAGAAGAATGAATAAGTGAGCTGGAAGACAAAGTGGTGGAAATAACCACCGAGGAGCAGAATAAAGAAAAAAGAATGAAAAGAATTGAAGACAATCTCAGAGACCTCTGGGAAACAGAGGTAAAGCACCAACATTCAAATTATAGGGGTCCCAGAAGAAGAAAAAAAGAAAGGGTCTGAGAAAATATTTGAAGAGATTATAGTCGAAAACTTCCCTAACATGAGAAAGGAAATAGTGACCCAAGTCCAGGAAACACAGAGAGTCCCATACAGGATACAGGATAAACCCTAGGAAAAACACACCAAGGCACATATTAATCAAACTAACAAAACTTAAATTCAAAGAAAAACTATTAAAAGCAGCAAGGGAAAAACAAAAAATAAAAAGTAGTGGGCATAGAGGGAACCTACCTCAACATAATAAAGGCCATATATGACAAACCCACAACAAGCATCATACTCAATGGTGAAAAACTAAAAGCATTCCACAAGGATCAGGAACAGAATAAGGATGTCCACTCTTGCCACTCTTATCCAACATAGTTTTGGAAGTCCTAGTCACAGCAATCAGAGAAGAAAAAGAAATAAAAGGAATACAAATTGGAAAAGAAGAAGTAAAACTGTCACTGCTGATAACATGATACTATACACAGGAAATACTAAAGATGCCAGAGAAAACTACTAGAACTCATCAATGAATTTGGTAAGGTTTCAGGATACAAAATTAATGCACAGAAATCTCTGGCATTCCTATACACCAACAATGAAAAATCAGAAAGAGAAATTAAGGAAACACTCTCATTTACCATTGCAACCAAAAGAATAAAACACCTATGAATAAACTTGCCTAAGGAGGTGAAAAACTTGTACTCAGAAAACTATAAAACACTGATGAAAGAAATCAAAGATGACATAAACAGATGGAGAAAAATACCGTGTTCTTGGATTGGAAGAATCAATATTGTGAAAATGACTATACTACCCAAAGCAATCTACAGATTCAATGCAATCCCTATCAAACTCCCAATGGCATTCTTCACAGAATTAGAATAAAAAATTTTACAATTCATATGGAAATGCAAATGACCCCAAATAGCCAAATCAATCTTGAGAAAGAAAAACAGAGTTGGAGGAATGAGGTTCCTTGACTTCAAACTATACCACAAAGCTACAGTAATCAAGACAGTGTGGTACTGGCACAAAACCAGAAATATATATCAATGGTACAGGATAGAATGCCCAGAGATAAACCCACGAACATATGGCCACCTAATTTATGACAAAGGAGGCAAGAACATACAATAGAGAAAAGACAGCCTCTTCCATAAGTGGTGCTGGGAAAACTGGACAGCTACATGTAAAAGAATGAAATTAGAACACTTCCTAACACTATACACAAAAATAAGCACCAAATGGATTAAAGACTTAAATGTAAGACCAGACACTATAAAACTCTTAGAGGGAAACATAGGAAAAACACTCTTTGACATAAACCACTGAAAGATCTTTTTTGACCCACCTCCTAGAGTAACAGAAAGTAAAACAAAAATAAACAAATAGGAGTTAATTAAACTTAAAAGGTTTTGCACAGCAAGTGAAACCGTAAACAAGACAAAAAGACAATCCTCAGAATGGGAGAAAATATTTGCAAATGTAACAACAGACAAAGGATTAATCTCCAAAATATACAAGCCGCTCATGAAGCTCAATATCAAAAAAACAAACAATCCATTTAAAAATGGAATGGAAGATCTAAATAGACATTTCACCAAGGAAGACATACAGATGGCCAAGAAACACATGAAAAGATGCTCAACATCACTAATTATTAGGGAAATGCAAATCAAAAGTATCGATGAGGTATCACCTCACACTGGTCAGAATGGCCATTATCAAAAATCTAGAAAGAATAAGTGCTGGAAAGGTTGTGGTGAAAAGGGAACCCTTCTGCACTGTTGGTGGGAATGTAAATTGGTACAACCACAATGGAAAACAGTATGGAGGTTCCCTAAAAAACTAAAAATAGAACTATCATATGACCCAGAAATCCCACTACTGGGCATATACCCTGAGAAAACCATAAATCAAAAGAGACATGTACTGCAATGTTCATTGCAGCACTATTTACAATAAAGAAGAATAAAGAAGATGTGACACATATATACAATGGAATATTATTTAGTCATAAAGGAAACAAAATTGAGTTATTTGTAGTGGGGTGGATGAACCTAGAATCTGTCATACACAGTGAAGTAAGTCAGAAAGAGAAAAACAAATACTGTATGCTAACACATATATATGGAATCTAAAAAAAAAAAAAAAATGGTACTGATGAACCTAGTTGCAGGGCAGGAATAAAGAGTTAGACATAGAGAATGACTTGAAGACATGGGGTGGGAGGGCGAAGCTGGGGCAAAGTGAGAGTAGCATCGACATATATACACCACCAAATGTGAAATAGTTGGCTGGTGGGAAGCAGCAGCATAGCACAGGGAGATTGGCTTGGTGCTTTGTGATGACCTAGAGGGGTGGGATAGGGAGGGTAGGAGGGAGGCTCAAGAGGGAGGGTATATGGGGACATATGTATGCATATGGTGATTCACTTTGTTGTGCAACAGAAACTAACACAGTATTGTGGAGCAATTTTACTCCAAAAAAGATCTATTAAAAAACAAAAAAAGAAGACTGTAGTACTGAGCTCACATTGTTGTGCTGCTGGTTTCACTGTTTTTCTAGCAAGATGCTTTCAGCCCACTCTATTCAACAGCTGCCAGGTAGCAAAGGCTTTTCTTGTGAATGGGGATTTTTAAAAAAATGATAGCTATATAAAACAATAGGCCACATTCAGTTCTCCATCTGTCTTTTATGTCCCTCTGGATTGCTTAAAGAGGCAACAGTTTATTTATAACCCTCACATTATACTCTAAATAATATTTGATGAAGGCTAATTTTTAAGGTTATCAGAGAAATTACATAATTGTACCTTTAGGCTATGAGGAAAGTACACTGCAGTTGCCTGTAACTTTCTTGACCCTGCTACGCCATGCAGTTTGCTTGTACACTTTACCCAGTTTTGAACATGACATTGTGGGGAACAAAAGATGACAGCATTTCATCCCAAATCTAGTGTTGTCACTGACAAAAAGCTTTAAGACATCTAAACCTGCTCTTGAAGGGAGGGAAGCAAAGTAAATGTACCTATCTTGACCAGAGTTTCAAAATAAAGAGTCTTCAGAAGACTAGAATACAAAAAAATATATTACTGATTTATTCATTGTGCCTTTCAAGTGAGAGTATTGAACATTGCCCTCCTCCCAAGTGAGATCTGCTTAAATGAAAAATAGGTTATATTATGTGCAGGGTTTCCAGCCTCTTAAGTGTCAAATTTAACCCAGACAGTCTCACGAGTGATTAGAGCCATGTGATATTTGCTTCCCTCTGAATCTTTCAATTTGGTGTTAAAAGGTAGGACATTGCAACAATTTGTGGGTCAAATAACACACATTTCTCTGGCACAACATCTAGTTTGTCAGAGAAGATAATTCATTTGTGGAATGTTTATTTGTTTCTTTTAAGGTTCTTATTTGATTGGCTGGGGACTAGTGAAAAATAATTCTTTCGTCTAAAACAGTGACACAAGACAGATAGAATGCTTTTTTTCTTCATGAGTTCTTGTGACAATCTGTCTTTTATTTTCTTTGAAAGGGAAAGGAACTAATGTATTCTGATGCCTTATTTGTTCTAGATGCTTTAAAAATTTTTTCTAATTTTATTGTCAAAACAAATATGTGAGGCAGGTACTTCTCTCAAATAATGTATACGCATGCCATATTAAGATGAAAGATTTTACTAAAGTTGTATTTCAAAGGGTTCTGAAAAATCAGATCAAAAGTCACATCAAATAAACATCACATTCTCTTTAAATTTCATTCTCTTAAATCACAGTGTAGAAGGACATGAATTTTGGTATGTCAGTTCAAGTCTAGATTTTCAGATTTTAAAATCCTTGAGACTGGAAATACTGAAAGACTTTTTAAAGGTATTCATCTACAACATTTGAGGTAATTTCAATATATCTCACCTTCTGGTGATGCCATTTTGTGTGGCCCAGTCTTCAGCCTACAAGTTTTGTTAGAATAGTTAATACGGGTGAAAATAATGTGAATTTTACCAAAATTATCTTTGGGATAGAGGGAGTCATCTCAAATTCTCTTATATCAGACCCTCTTGAAACAATGTCCCATTTGGAAAAGACACATTAATCTAATACAACTTTAATCACTGCTAGATAGATACGCTTATAGAAGTCAAGTAAATGAGTCCATAAAGAAAGAGGCAAAGAAATTTCACATTAACTTAATAAATATATCTATCTGTGTGTATGGCCTCACAACTGTATGTTTAATGTTGTTGCAAAGAAGCCATTTAAAGTAACTTAACTAAACAGTTAAATGGTTAGATGTTGTGATTACATACTTACATATAAGTGCAGAATTAATGAAAAAGCAGTACTATGGTACTGTGATATACACATAAAGCACATGTAGCCTAGAATGTAATTTGCTTGATAGTATCAAAATTTGCATCAAAAATTGTTGATTATGTGTATGTAGGTGAGAATAATGTGCACCAGGAAACTCTTAGGTGACTAAATATATGGCTATACATTGAGAAGTCTCTTAATGTCTAAAATACATGTAAAGAGTTTTAACAAAACTGTTTTATGAAATATGAGAGCAGAACCAAAGAAATTCTCCATTAATAATTTAAATAGCCTGAGTAGAGAATTGAAATAATTTCAGCAATGTCTTTAAAAGCTTATGTATTCAAACCAAACAACTTTCTCTTTTAAAATTATGTCATTAAAATTTTTACTAGACTCTAAGTTCCATGAGATTGCATTCTAGTATCTCTGGTACTTAACAGGCATTCAGTAAGTGTCTGTTGAACAATGAATGAAGAGTGATTTTTATCAGTTCTAATGAAAAAATGCGATTGCATGATTTGATTGATTCATTCATCAAATAATCATTACTAAACTGGTCCAAGCACTTTTCAAAGTGATTATAAATATTGCTCTTATTCTGGAAAGTTCTGCGTTTGTTCAGCCCTTTTGAATTTTTTTGGCAATTATTCTCTGAGGTTTAATTTTCTCTTACTTGTTTTGATTATTTTGTTATTTTCTAAAATATCAATTGGTATATTCCAGTGTGACCTAAGATATAAATATATACCATAAGAAGAAAGACACATACATAACATGAATTTTCTTACACTTTAATTATCGTGTGATACTTTCAAGTTCGACAGTAGAGAAATAGAGAATTAAGATTATATCTAATTCCTTGTTAATAACTGACCCCAAGTAAAATGATTTTGTTACATTGAGTAGACCACTTTAACTTTTACAATGATTTCCATGAAAATCAGTCATATATTGCTATGATTTTTCTAAAAAAATGTTTTAGCAATAAAATGGGCATAAAATATTTTCACTTCTTTGATTCTGAGAAATTGATATAATAATTTAACATTTCTATGCATTTTGTTATATGTACTATCTATAGATAAAAAGTATCATAAGTATATCAAAATATCAAAATAATATCAAAAGTATATTTTTGCCAAATGCTATTTTTTATAAATGCTATTAATGATTTTCCTAAACATTAAACATACTTATCACATGTGATATTAAAGATATTAATATACTCCATTTTTATAAGCATTTTTGATGGTATATCCCAGATATTAAATATATGAATATCAGGAATTAATTATTATTACATTACAGCATCCTATTCTTATTTTTATACTGAAATGCAGTTTATATTGCCCTAAAAATACTGTACAAGTAGGTACCAATTAAATATCTGTGGATCTATTTATGTTGAGCAGTAAAAGTCGTAGGCAAGCCACTTTAATTTGTTATTATTGACAATAAAATAATTTGGAGAGAAAACACTGTTTTGGTTTATTGTTTAGAGCACAAGTAAGTTAAACACCAAATAAAATCAAGGAGAAAGAAGAATAGGTGTTATTTTATGAACAAAATCACGCTTTGTTCAAAATGACTATGCCTATAACTTTCCTATGTTATATTAACTCCTACATACTGATGAAAGTGAATTATAAATAAAGATTTATAATTATAATTTAGAGAAAGATGTTTAGCAGGAATCATTTCATCTTTTAACAAACATTGCTTAGTTAGGAGAAAAATAAGAAATAAAGCATTATAGAAGACTTGAATGAATTTTCTTTGTTATTGTAGTACTATATAATATTTGTATGGGTGTTCAAAGATTTTTTCATTTTGCTCATTTGGATATAAAGGTAAAAAGTGAATTTTAGATTTAAAAAAAAAGTCTCTTCATATAACTGCTCTGCTGTCATGGTCTATGATAAGGTGAAATGAATAATAGTAAAAGTTATAATGAACTAGAAAATTAGCTAAAATTATTTCCCCATGTCTTTCCTTTACATTATTTCCAAAATGTTCTGTTCTAGATGTAAAACAGAAATACTAAAATAGAACTGACAGATAATCAACACACATAAATATGCATATATATTTGTGTATGTGTGTGTGTATACAAACACTGTGTACTATGATGCATCATGATTTCTGAAAGATTGATGCATATAATTAATATCAATTATAAGTTGAATAATTTTATTTTTCATTCTGTTCTGATAATATATGTTCATTTTGAGTCTTAAAATCTTATTAAGTTAACTTATTAGTTCTAGCAATTGCCTTGTATAATCCTTAGATTTTTATACATTGGTAGTAATGTTGTTTGCTAAAAAGGATTACTTCTTGCTTTGAATACATTATTTAATTTCTTTTTTCTTCCTTCATTGCACTATCACCTCCAGTACAATATTAAACAGAAATGGTGAGAGCTAACATCTTGACTTTTCCCTAATTTTAGAGGGAAAGATGCCAGGATTTCACTTTATTTATGATGTTGGTTTTCATAGATATAGGTTCCACATGTAGGTTACATATTCATTATAAGATTCCCTCTTTTACAAAACTGAGCTCCTTCATCCCTCATAAAGCTTATTGGATTGCATGCTACTTAGTCTGATATTTACCCTTAACTTTGTTTTTAAACTATTTTTTGACTACATTTTTGCCCAACTGCTACTATTTAGTCTCCCTGTTATTTGATTTACATACGATTATCTCAAAGGATGCAGAAAAAGCATTTGACAAAATTCAACAAACTTTCATCATAAAAACTCAACAAATTAGATATAAAAGGAATATACCTTGACATAATAAAGGCCATATATGACAAGCTCACAGCTAACATCACGCTCAATGGTGAAAAATTAAATATTTTTTCTTTATGTCTCTGTTTGACGAGAACATGCTTTTAGATAGATAGATAGATAGATGGATAACCTGAAAGACTACACAAAAAACTTAGAACTAATACATGAATTCAGTAAAGTTTCAGGATACAAAATCAACATACAAAAATCAGTTGTGTTTCTATACACTACCAATGAACTCTCTGATGCCATTTACAATAGCAGCAAAAATATATAAATAAATAAAACACTTTGGAATAAATTTAACCAAGGAGGTGAAAGATCTGTATGGAGAAAACTGTAAGACATTGATGATAGAAACTGAAGAAGACACAAATATTGGAAAGATATCCTGTGTTCATGTATCAGAAAAATTAATATTTGTTAGAATACACCCAAAGTGATCTACAGTTTCAATGCAACCCCTATCAAAATTCCAGTGGCATTTTTTTATGTAAATAGAGAAAACAATCCTAAAATCCTTCTGGAGCCACAAAAGACCCCAAATAGCCAAAGCCATCTTGAGAAACAGGAAAATATCTGCAGATATCACACTACCTGAATTCAAAATATACTACAAATCTATAGTAATCAAAACAATGTGGTACTGGCATAAAAACAGATACATAAACCAATGGAACAGAATTTATAGCCCAGAAATAAACCCCTGCATAGGTCAACTAATCTTTGACTAGGTGGCCAAGAATACATAATAGGGAAAGGATAGTCTGTTGAATAAATGATGTTAGGAAAATTCAAAATTCACTTGCAAAAAAATGACATTGGACTGGTTACACTACAAATAATAATGAACTCAAAATGGATTAAAGATTTAAATGTAAGACCTGAAACTGTAAAACTCCTAGAAGAAAATATAGGGGAAAATCTCCTTGACATTGGTCTTAGCAATGAATTTTGGATGTGACACCCAAAGCACAGGCAACAATAGGAAAAAATAAATGAGTGGGACTACATCAAACTAAAAAGTATCTGCACAGCAAAGGAAATAATCAACAAAAAGAAAAGGCAACTTATGGAATGGAAGAAATATTTGCAAACCATATATCTAATAAGGGGTTAATATGCAAAATATATGAGAAACTCCTACAATTCAACAGCAAAAAACCAAACACCCAATTTAAAAATGGGCAAAAGATCTAATTAGACATTTTTCCAAAGAAGACATACAAATAGCCAGCAGGTATATGAAAAGATGCTCAGCATCACTAATCATCAGGGAAATGCAAATCAAAACCATAATGAGATATCACCTCACACCCTGTTAAAATGGCATTTATCGAAAGGCAAGAGATAACAAGTGCTGGCGAGAATGTGGAGAAAAGGAAACCCTTGTACACTGTTGGTGGGAATGTAGATTGGTATAGCCACTGTGTAATAATAAAATAGAACTACCATATGATCCAGCAATCCCACCTTTGGGGGTATATTCAAAGGAAATGAAATCAGGATCTTAAAAAGATATCTGCACACCTATGTTCACTGCAGCATCATTTACAGTATCCAATATATGACAACAATCTAAATAACTGTCAACAAAAGAATGGCTAAAGAAAATATGAAATTATAAAAACACACAAAATAGAATATTTTCAATAAATTCTAATAAATTTTAATAAATATTCTAATAAATAGAATATTTATTAAAATAAATCCTGCTACTTGCAACAACATGGGTGAGCCTGGAAGACATTACGCAAAATAAGTCAGACACAAAATGACACACACTGTATGATCTTACTTATGTGTGGAATATAAAAAAGTCAAGTTCACAGAAAAAGAGAGCATACTGTTTTGAATACTTGAGATTTACTGAGAGTAGATTTTGTGTTCTTACCACACGCACAGAGTTGAACTATGTGAGGTAATGGATGTGTTAATTAACACATTGTGGTCATCATTTCACAGTGTACAGGTGTATCATATCATTGCATTGCACCTTTTTTTTTTTTTGGCTGCACCGTGTGGCTTGTGGGATGTCAGTTCTCTGACCAGGAGCTGAACCCGGGCCACAGCAGTGAACGCCTGGAATCCTAACCACTAGACCACCAGGGAACTCCCTGCACACTTTAAATATGTACAATTTTTATTTGTCAGTTATACCTCAGTAAAGCTGTGTGAGGCTGGGGCTGGGGGGATGAAAAAGAAAGTTTTAAGAGATAACCATCATTATGTGTTGTTAGGTACCTATAGGGAATAAGCAACATTGTTTTCCTGAGATATAAAACAGAAAGATAAATAGCTGTGTTGGAGTGTAAACAGTCTCTATATTTTAATACTGATGATTGTTCTTAAAATTATGCATTGATTTTCCATAATTAAAATTCTCAATGTGATGACCGGGTAAATCTTGAAAAGTAATAGTAGCACCAACCTTGAAGTATAAAAGGTTGAGATAATTGAATAGTTCATAAAATAGGAAGACTAAGGAGTTGAATTTGCCACTTCAGATTCTAAATGAAATTTCAAAGTTGCAATTAAAAAATGTAACCTTTGATCAAGAATTGAGAGATCACAGATATTACTTAATGCTGGATAGGAGTACTATTAAATCTGTACTAATTTAAAAAAAATCATCACTTCACATGACAAATCCATATGTGTACAACATGATTTGAAGGTTGTGATATATATGTATATATATTATATATATAATACAACATTATTAATAACATTTTTTTAAATATTTGGGAGAAATATCCATATCTATGTACCTGTGTGCCTATCTACCTACCTACCTGTTTAATTATATGTCTCTCCGTTCTCTTTTAAATACAATTAGAACAGTATCTGGCATATAGTAATAATCCAATAAATTGTTGTAGAATGAATAATTGATAACTCGTTCTGAGCACTGTTGCATTTTAGCACTGTATTATTGATATAGGCATTGACCCTATTTCTGCATTCCTTTTTTAGTCTTGGGCACATTGAGTACAAGCTCTATATCTCTCTGCATCTTCTTGTTGTCCTTCTTCAGCACAGTGACCAGTACAGAATTTTTTGTTGGCCCATATTAGTTATGTGATTTTATAAAAGATATTTGTTCCTATGAGTCAGTAAATGTGTAACATTCTTGTCCTTTAAAACTGAATTTTTGGTATATGCATTGCAAGGACGCAGGATCATAAAAAGTCATTTTGTTGACGCATATAAGTAAGTCATAGAGTCATATTAGAGAATTAGATTTTATCATCAAATCATAAGTAAATATCAGTACTAATTCATGATTTTATTAGATTTTTTACTCTTATTATGAACATTAACTGGTATTTAGTCTTTGTGTTATCTTGTTAGTTCATCTTTCCAAAAATACCGCCATCATCTATCTATTTTACTTTTTCCATGTCAGTGGGAAACTCAGTAATAAAAAAAATCTATAAGCATATTAAAGTTTCTATGTAATTTTAGTAAGCCTAAAAACAAAGTGCTATTACTGCTTCTGCATTTTAAACTTAATAGTGATTTTAAGAATGGTATGAGATTTATTGTCATAAAAATGACTTAGTTTTAATTAATCTTTTTTGATGGAAGTACAAGTCAAGGTGTCAATAAGGAAAAGCAGCTTTTGTTGTTCTTAAATGGCTAGATAAAAGTAAGGACTATTTTAATGTTTATCTCCTTTAAATATAGAAAAAAATTATGTGATATATTTATTAATATATTCTGATTTGGGAATATGCTTTTACATATAATGGAAAGCATCTATTATTCAAGATAGACCTCTGATCTGTTTCTGTCTTGCATTAAAACATTTCATCTATCTTTTCTTATTCCTATTATAAATTGAGGAATAGCAAAGAAAAAAATAGTCTGCTTTTCTCATAGCCATAGCCTTGCACTGTCAGAAATGTCACAGGTTAATGGTACAGCTCAGTTCCATTTATCTTATTCTGACAACTCAACCAACCTAGCACAATCTAGCAAAAACATTCTTCCTAGACCAGGTGACATTTTCGGCCTTTGTTTCTTTAATATGGTGGCTGTGAGAGCATTTAGTGTGCAATAGCTTTGTACAGAAACTTTGTGCTTTAAGTTTCTTCAGTATTCAATCAAGGACAAGAGGTTTTTAGAATTAAAAAAATATTTATCAAATATAAATATACAGAGTACTCTTCTACTTTCAACTAACCTGAAGGTTATCTAAAAACCATAGAGATCTTTAACATTTTTATCATTCAAAAGCTGTAAAAATTTACAGAATATATTTTTAATTTCCTAAGTTTTTGATTGCATAAACTTAGTTATTTTTTAATGCTGAAAAACTAAATTTAACATCAAGATTGATATGAGGTCTCGGAAGCATTGCCCAGGTCACTTGGTAAATGAGGCTGAGTATCTTTGAGGAATATTTCTCACTGTGTTGATGGAAATTTAAACAAGTTATGACACCAGAATATTTCTAAAGCCATTTCTTTGTTCTGAATTTGATATTGAATAATATCTTGCCTTTTCTGTCTAGGAAATAATCATATTAAAAGAGTGACTATAATACTTTCCTTCTCTATTTTTGATTGCTCAGATTTAATAAGATATATTTTCTCACTGTAATAGAAAATCAATTAAAAAAAGGCAAGCAATGTTTTGGTTTTAGGAACAATATATACATAAATATATGTGTGTATATTGCTGTCATTTTTTCAGAGTAGTTCTTATATTTTTTAAAATAAATTAAGAATGTAGTCTAAAAAGTCTTTGCCTCTTGCCTGGTAATAATAAAGCCATAAACCTTCTATATTATGCATTCTTTATTTTTATATAGTCAATTTTATGAACATTTCATATTTAATTTTTCATACTGGCCATATAGTCTGTTAACTCTGGAGACACTGAATTTTTAAAATCAATTTTATAATATTACTTTTTCTTGTATTTTGTAAGATTTTTTAGGATTAATAAAACAAAAATGATTAGCCACCTTCGAGTTTGAATAAGATATCCTCTAATAGAGCACTCTTTCATAACTGTAATATTTTACAGTATACTTAATTATTTTGATATTTATGCTTTCAATCCAATAGTTTTATACAGAAAGTTAATATTTATTTTTGCTGAAGAACAACTATGTTTTATGTATATCTAATCTGAATTTCAGATTAATTTCTGATGAAATGCGTGAGCGAGATGTAGTTGTAATTTAAATGTATACATAAATAATAAGAGATACTAGATAAGTTCTTTCCTATAACTAACAAGGAAGAATCAGAAGAATATAACATCGGACCAAGAGATAGAGTCAGTTTTCAACATATTTTATGGTAATTTATGTTGTTAAAAAAAATTGAGCTGCTTTTGTCTTAACTGAATTGTAGCTAACAGTACTTGAACATAATGGACATTGTATAACAGTAGCTAAATTTGCTTCAAATAGTCTCTTGAGTTTGATTGTTGTATAGTAAAACAACCACAATTATTTTATTTGAAGATTTCTAGTAACACTAAGAGGTAAGTAAGTCAATTCAAATAGACTCCTTGGCTTTTTCTACTTTTGGTGAATCTAGGCATTATTTGGTAGTTTTGCAGCAAAATTTGCATATCTACTGCATCATCATGTTGTGCTTTTGGAATTAGCCAATGATTTCTGTTATTACTTTGCATTGATAAGTTGAATTAGTTTTGTCTGGAAACTGTTCACATATTTATATGGATTATAGACCAACAGCTGGTGCTTAATATGTAGATAATTATTAATTTATTTCACCAACTCAATTAATGTCAGGGAAGATTGATTCATTGTCTGATTAACCATTTGATATTGTCTGCGGATTAATGGGCAAATCAACTTCACACAGATCTTTCCAAAGTTTGTGTGCTTTCACAAATTATATTTCACTTACAAAATATCCTTTTGTTTTGGTCATGTTAATGATTATTCCCATCTTGTTTATTTGGCTATCATAATTTAATTCCATTACTCCTGTCATATTTTGAATGTTGTTGCTACTCTCAGATCTTACAGGTGAAATTATTTTGTAGCCAAATGTATTTGTATTCTTTTCAAGACTACTGTTCCTTGTATCCCTTCCACTGTTACAGATATTCATTCAACCTATATTCACCGAACACCTACTTCAGGCAAATTAATGTGCTTATGAATTCACTGTATTGGCTTAAATCACTTTTGAATTTTTTCATTGACATTCTTGAAATGTATGTTCAATATGCACAACTAAATAAGTATTGGAACCGAGCCTATTGGTTCCTGTTATCTTTATCTTATTTTGCTTCCCAAGGATTCCACGCCGCTCCGTTGAATCTTCTATAGCATTTTTTAAATCTAGTTTTTTATCTCAACATTTACCAGTGATATGTTCAAGTAGCAAAAATGGTAAAAACAACAAAAAAATTTCTTTTTTGCATTATTAATGAGAGTCATGGATTGTATGGGCTATTTGCTCAGATTTATTACTAACACTACCTTTATAAAGTAGTTTGCTTTCTTATATAAAATTTACAGTTTAAAATAATTATTTTGCTCTCTCAATAGCACTGTTTTTGATGGCTTTTCAAGTTTATTATTATTACCATTAGGACCTTCTGACTCTAAATTTATTTTTCTAATCCCTTTGCATCCTATCCTATATATATTAAGATGGTTAGTGTACTGAACTAAAGTTTACATGTAAATGTGGGAGATCAAAGTCAGATAACATTGGACATTTAAAGATATAAATGTCTAGTCAGAGACAAAATATTTCTAGTCTTTGCTTTGGAAAGCTTGGTATGAAACTTTTCCCTTAAGAAATGATGAACAATTGGGGTTGTTGCCCATCAAAATGCAGTACAATTTCTATTTTTCACCAAAAAAAAAATTAATCTAGAGGGAATTTGACCATGAGTAAAAATATTGTAAAATGCACCGTTATTTAACAAACAAATATACTACCAGCTTAACTATGGTCCTTAAATGATTTGTTGACTGAGGGACTTCAATTATCTAGTCATGATCCTAGGGATAACAGCCAAGTTCATATATGTACACACAATAACAACTGAATTCTGATATCTGTCTAACAGTTATTTTAAGATAAATCCATATTTCAGAGATACTAAAATGTGAAAAATAAGTTTCTTAGAAGTGATAAAATATAGTAATGCATGTGAAGTACTAAGCACAGTGCCTGACACAAACATTTAATAAAATGCTAGAGTATTATTATTGAAAAATAAAAAACATGAGTTGGATGTATATTTGATTTCCCTCACTGTAAACTTCAAATTTAGTTGGGTAATATTTGCTAAGAATGTGTGTGAAAATCTAGGCTTGTCAACAAGAACTGTGTAGTTTAAGTTATTCACTCTGGCACAGCTTTATTTCTGAGTAGCTAAAATGGGTTGGTGGAAAATAAACCCATGCATGCTATTTGTCATCCAGCTTAAAAAGTAGATTTTAAAATGTCTTATTAAACCTCATCAGGTTCAATATCTTACTGATAATCCTGCCAAAGTCAGGGGCAATATCTCTTAATACCAAGTAGTCAAAGAATAGTGTTTCTCTGGGTATACTATAGACGGTGTAGAAAATGAAATTGATGTATGTGTAAACAATTCTGTCCTTTAAACATTTTACTATGAAACATAAAAAAGGGAGGAAACCCATCTTTTAAAATATTTGGCTAATTACAGAATGTCTGTCAGTATATATGTGCAAGAAAAACCTTCAAGATACTTTATATTATGTTCTATTCTCTATCCTACATAAGAGTTTCAAAAATGCACAACTCTCCTCAGATCAATACTTTTCTTTCTAATTTAGCTAAAGTAGGTTAACGTGCTAGTTTAAGTAAATGTGTTAGCATAGAAAAATTACCTTCTAATTCCATATTTTATAACAATTTTGGTATACTAGATGCCTTAGTAAAATAAATATTTTCCATGTTTTTAGAATTCCATATTGAACAGGCCTGTGCAATGAATCTCTAGGGGATAAAACTTTAACCCCTACAATATTGACATATTGTGTGCATGTGGAGATAAAGGGAGTGATCTCTCTCTCTCTCTCTCTCTCTCTCTCTCTCTCTCTCTCTCTCTCCTTTTTCTTATAAAGACACCAGTCCTATGTTATCTATGGCCCTGCCCTTATGACTTCATTTAATCTTTACTAACTCCTAATGACTCTATCTCCAAATATAATCATATTAGCGATTAGGGCTTTAAAATATGAATTTGAGGAGGACACAATTCAGTCCATAGAACCTATATTTTATTGTCTTTATCCATCTGGAATGGACTTCTTCCCTTCTTTCCCCATAATTACTCTAATAACGATATTTTAAGTTACATCTTTTTTTTTCTTGGCCACACCACGCTGGTATGCAGGATCCTAGTTCCCCGACCAGGGATCGAACCCACACCCCCTGCTGTGGAAGCACGGAGTCTTAACCACTGGACCACCAGGGATGTCCCTAAATTCCATCTTTAGTGGGAAAACAATCTTCCCTTAAATTAGCCACTATAAAAAAAAAATAGCCAGTATAAGAAATTCTTGAGACTAGAAAAGCCATCTTTCAAGTCTTGCAGTGAGCCAACTAAATAGGGAAAAACTTTCTGGAAATAGAATGAGAAACTAAAATATTGGGCCCTTGTCTTTTCTCACTCATTAAGTTTTCGTGGCACTCCATAATCATAGATTAGTGCCCCAAAATAATTTCTTTGAAAATTCAGCCAAACATATCACAAAGAAGGGAATTTCCTGCAACTTCTACAACTCTTCTTTCAACAACTATTTATCAAGACTTTTTTAATATGACAACTATCATCCTAAGCATTGAGAATACGACTTTAAACTTGTCTTTACAGATCTCAAAGTTTAGTGGGTGAAATGGTGTATGAACAGAAATTACAGTAATGTGATGCAGACTCTTAAAAGTACAAGGCATTTTAGGAGTACTTAGAAAAAACAAAAGAGCAGAACTGGAAGGGGCCAGGGAAGTCTTCTTGGAATGAGTGACAGCTCATACAGAAGTACTTAGCCTGGAAATTATGTATGCATGTATGTGGGGGGGTGCATTTTGTGTACTAAGAAGTGAATTAGTATATAGGAAGGTCCTGGAGGTGAGAAAGAGCATGAGAATCATGTCAAAATCTCATCTTCTTCCTGTCAACCTTCAAGTCAAAACATGTAGTAGTCCTCTCGTGACTATCACATGTATAAATTCTTCAAAATTACAAAACCCTCTATAGTCTTAAGAACTGTGTAGAGTTTGGTATTTTATTCTATCTGCAAGCTAACAGGTTAGCTTGCCACAGTTCATAGATGCTGGCAGAAGGTATGAGACACCTGGAACAGAGACATAGACCTTTATTACTTGATGCAATAGCAGCAAAAGTATCAGCATTTGCATCATTTCCCTAAGACCCAGTTTGTTTAGGGTAGTAAGAAGGCCAGGTGATGCCTAAACATACAGTGTGCTGTGTTACATGAGAGGAATATCAAATTTAGGACATGTGAATATTTGAAAGGTGTTGTAAGCCTGCCTGAACTTTGCACAAGGAGACATTATCTTTATTACACTGAACAGTAGACAAACTTACCCTTAGCTCTGGAAGGATATACTGTCTTTCAAGCCTGCTCACTGTATAAACATATTTGAAAAGTTAGTTAAAACAAAAACAATCAGTGCTTCTGCTTATAAGAAATGCAAGGGACCCATAGAGAATTGTTTCTCAACAATTTTAAGGCTCTCTATGACTTTGTTTTTTCTGAATATGCAGTTTTACTTTCTTTTTATTCTCCAAAGAGTGTTCCATTTTGGCTCAGTTTCCCCATCTAGAAAACCCCCAGCCTTTCCTCTGCTTAGCTATAAACTACTAAAATGGGACAGGTCCAAACAAACTCCCCTTCTCTGTATCAGGAACTCTGCAGAATCTGAGATTTTTCCATACTTGCAGGGTAACATATTAGCCTGTTACTGTATCAGGACTGCTGGGAAGACATGAGACTCATGGGTCAGCGACAAAGGACTTCATTACTCACAGCAAAAGCAAAAGCAGTAGGCGGAGCTTCATGTTTGCTTTTGTTGGTTCCCGTGCTTACCATGTACCATGGAGATAGGCTTGTTGAATTTATCAGACAAAAAAATACGTAGTTAAATTTGAATTTTAATGAACCATTTTATCATTTTACATATGTACCATCAATATTTGAGACACAAATGAAAAAAGTCCATTGTTTATCCAAAATTCAGATTTAACTAGACATCCTGTATTTTGCCTGACAGCTATACATGTGGGCTATTAGAGGACCCATGATGGGTGCCTGCACATACTGTGGGCTGTTTCAGGTTAGAGGAGAGTGAACCACCACTTGGGAGATTCACTGCTTTTGTAGTGAGTGGAAATAAAGCTGTTCTTTGGGAAGAGGTGTTACTTCATCTCTCCATGATGCTCACTGGGAAAAAAAACAACAACGAAACAAGCCTGGAAAATGGAATGAATCAGGTAAAGAGTGATTAGGACCTTCCATTCTTTGCCGCACAGAAAGAATGTGCAGGGATCCTCAGGGCCCATGGCAGATTGTCTCCAGCATTCTGAATCCTATAACTTAAGCCAGCCTTAATTCCCATCTGAAATACTGTACTTGGATATGACACTATAACTTTTCTATCTTTAGTATTGTTTAGTTCAACCTAATTTTGTCTTTTTGATTTGCTCTGTAATCTTAGTGAGGCCAGAGAACATGTCCTACTTTTTCTTTACTTTTTCTTTCTTTTTTTTTTTTAATATTTCACAGTATATTTTATAATGTCATACATAGATGCTACTTAACAAAAACTTTTCAGATAATTAGTGCCTTTGGGATTAATAGCTTTTAGCTATTACATTTTTAGGGATAATGGTAAGCAAAGAATAAATTCTTTGGGAAAATATTTATCTGAAGCTATTTAGAGGAAGCTTTTTTTAAGCCTGGAGCAAAAATGTCTTGATCGATGTATGCTCTACAATAACTAACAAATTTCCCTTTCATACTTTTCTGTTCCTAATTACCTAATATCTTCTGTGTTATCCTTTTAGATGCTAACAAATAACTACAATAACTAACAAATTTCCCTTTCATACTTTTCTGTTCCTAATTACCTAATATCTTCTGTGTTATCCTTTTATGTATACTGGCATGTGCAAATGAGTAAGCCTTCTTGTGTTTAAGGTTGGATAGCTTTATGAAGTTTGGCAGGTTATCATAATGTTAAAGCCTCTAGATAGAATTTTAACATGGTGTCCAGGGTCTGCTTCTCTGTATTTCCTCATGAACAAAATGAGAGGGTTTTGTATCTGAGTTCTGAGATAACCAGATGCTATAAATATCAAATACACCTGTAAACACACACACACACACACACACACACACTTTCAGTTTTTTCCTTCTCCCATCCATTGACCACTATTTGAACAGATACAGCAGTGAGGTGTTGCTGTTCTTTATGCAAAAATGGATTTTTAGCCAGTCTTCAGTACTTACTTTTTCATCCCCAATAGAAGAGATGTGTGCACTTTTAGGGCAGGTAAGAAGGAACATCTATGACCAGGGGAAGAAATAAGAAAATGAAAACAGATGGCTCCTTAGTTAGGTCCTGTGTCAAGTAAATGTCACTTTTGAACTGATTATTGTAAATAACTTAGGAATGGATCGTTAAGCTATATGTTCTATACCTCTTGTATGCATGAAGATAGAAATTTAGACACCACTTACATCTAACACCACTCTGCTGATGGATGTGAAGTAACAACTCATAATGATAAAAGGCTTACTAGTAATGAGTACCATTGCTGCCATTCTACTTACCTAACAACGAGAATATAAAATACGAGTAAAGCAGCCACTACAGCATGAGTCCTCAAATTGATTCTAGCAAGAAATTTCCTTATTTTGAAGGTAAACCACTTGATTAACAAGAAAACAGCATTTTGTTGAAAAACAGTGCATCCTGTGATCATGTGCTTGTACTCAGGTCACCCATTTGGATGATATTAACATTTTATGCCTGAGCTGTTCTCTGAATGAACTGGTACCCTGAAAGAACTCATTTAACCAAGGTTTCTCCTACCCTGAAATAATTTACGTTCTTAATGAGTTAAAAAAGCTTTGTTCCTATTTGTATTACCCTTTACTATGTATCAAAATACCCAAATGTTTAATGGCTTAAAAGAAAATTCTTTTGTCTCTCATGATTCTGTGGGTTGACTGGGTTCAGCTGGGCAGTTCTCCACTGGAGTCTCCCATTTGCTGCAATAAGATGTGAGCTGGAGCTGGCATCATCTAAAGGCTTGAGTGAGCTGGATGTCCAGGAAGGATCACTCTCATGACTGGAAGCTGATGCTGGCTTCTCACAGCATAGCAATTGAATTCCCAGAGGGAGTTTCCCAAAAAGAAGCATAAGAGACCCAGGCAGAGGGCTGCAGCCTTCTTATGACCTAGCTTTGGAAGTCCCAAATTATCCCTCTGCCACATTCTATCTATAAGGCAAGTCACAAAAGGCAGCTGAGGTTCAAGAGCAGGGGAAATAGACTCCAACTCTTGATGGAGGAACAGCAAGGTCACATTGCAGAAGAGCAAGTTCGATGTTCTTTGGAAAATATATTCTGCTACAGTTCCCTTGGGCTACTTACTTACCTTAGTAAGCAAGTCTGGATTTTTATACTAAAGATTACTTGCTAGCAATACTAATTAGACAAAACTGAATGACAGTGGAGACTTATCTAACCACCATTCTTATAAACTATGATGTAGTATCAGCATAATTTAATATAGAGTTCCACAATTTCTAGCTTGCATGTCTCCCTCTATTACCCTGGTACTCTTTCTTTTTCTTTATTTATTTTAATTTTTGGCTGCGTTGGGTCTTCGTTGCTGCACGTGGGCTTTCTGTAGTTGCGGTGAGCGGGAGCTACTCTCCTTTGCGGTGCACGGGCTTCTCATCGCGGTGGCTTCTCTTGTTGAGGAGCACGGGCTCTAGGCACACGGGCTTCAGTAGTTGTGGCTCGCAGGCTCTAGAGCTTAGGCTGAGTAGTTGTGGTGCACAGGCTTATTTGCTCCGTGGCATGTGGGATCTTCCCAGACCAGGGCTTGAACCTGTGTCCCCTGCATTGGCAGGCAGATTCTTAACCACTGTGCCACCCTGGTACTCTTTTCTTAATACTACCTTGACTATAGCCACTGCTGGTATCAAACTCACATTTCTCCTTTCCTAGGCTGACTTGCTAGTATATCACTTTCTGTAACACTTAAATGGGCTTACATGGCTGAGATAATGGAAGGGAATAGTATGTGTATCTTGTTATTACTACTGATATGGTATATACTTACTCTGGTTCTCCAGTTAGTGACAGAAAAAGAGAATGAGTGAAAAAGAGATTTTGGTGGGGAGAGTTATCTCTGCTTTACCCCTAAATAATCTCCGTCAAGCCTCCTAAAGCCATATAATTTAAGTAAAACAAGAAGTTTGCAATGCAAATGAATCTTCCAGAAAAGTACACTTGCAATTCCTGAGAAATACTAGTCCCTTTTATGTATTATAGAGATATCACTGATTCTAATTCCTAAACTTAAATTAGCCACAGGAACAAATCATTGCCAGACAGAGATCTAGGGTTTTTCAAATGAGATCAGAAGTCAGAAAATTAAATCAGAATTATAAATCAATTAATAAATATGTACTTTGTTTTTCTTATCCTTGAAATGGGAATAATGATACTTTTTCCTGCATTTTACTTATTCATTTGTGCACCTAATTAATGCCAGGTATTGGCAATACAGCTTTGAACAAAATAGACAGAAATTCTTGCCTTTGTGAGCCTTACATTCTAAAAGAAGGATTAAACTTAAGTTAATATATATATTTAAGTGTATATACATATTTAAGTTAAATATAAATATTTAAGTTGATAGTGTGTACATTTTATCTAAATAGACCTGCCCTTCGCTTTCTGTTACAATGTGAACATGAGATAATTTGTCTAGTAAGTTCTATAAACCAATATGTTAAAACAATATAGTATTAAAATTTTTTTAATCTGAGGAAATTTGATAGAATTTATTAATTGTATTTATAATGTTTTCAATCTTCAGACATTTAAAGTAGTATGCCCCTTCTTTTCCTGCAAACAAGATCACTCTTATATTTTGCTCTTTTTATAATTTAATAAGTCTTCAGAGGATGCACATTTGAATTGGCATAAGCTGGTCAGGCTTTTGCTAAGAAATAATTCTCTAAAAAGTAACTTCTGTTATTATACAAACTTAAAGTCTTTTTTTTTTTTTTTTTTGAGAGAGAGAGAGAATTTAGTTGTAACACATAGTTAAGCCTAGGTTAGCAAATTCTATTCCCCAAGCTGTACTTGTATCACGACTCGTGATGTTTTTGACAAACAACAAATTAATCAGTCCTCATGCAGTCTGTGCTCAGGAATAAATGGAGTAGAAACAAATCAATAATGCCAAATAGAAAAAGACAATAGCAATAATAAAATAAAAATGATTTCCTAGTCTCCAATAGAATGTTACAAGTAATGGAAAGGGAACCTCAAAGTATGGCTCTAAAGCCTTTTTTTTTTTTTTTTTTTTGCTAGATAGGTGGAAAATCATGTTGTTTCTAAAATTTGTTATGGATAGTTAGTATTCTAGTGCTACTTTACCTGTGAAAATAGGGCTACAAAAATCAGAACCTTAGTAAAAGAGAAAATAAAAAGTTAAGAAAGTATTAACCTCATTCCTTTCCTTGCTAAGTAAGTTACATTACTTAATATTTCTTTTTCTTTCTGACCTCACTAAAAGAATATAGGAAATAGTATTCAGTTCTACCAGAAACAAAACGTTGAATGGGTATTTTAATCATCGTGACTTTTTAAGGCACCTTCATATTTCTCTATGATTTTCCAAAAGCTCTCATCTTTATTTTATCCTCTGTTAAACGTGAACATAAGACGGGTTGATTTTATCTTACTATTGAAGGATGTTAAATATCTTATTTTTTGCCAGCTTAATAATACAAAGAATGTTATTATATAACTCACTAGCTATTCCATTTCCTTAATACCTAGCCATAAACAATTGAGGTATCTATAAAAATATATATTTTATTTACCACATGGTGTACATGGTAAGGTTAGGGATTTTAAAGATATTATGATTAAAATAGTGAATAAGAAAGAGTAGTAAATGAGACAATTTTTTACACCCAAATAATTTACTAATATACTGTCAAATAAGGATCAGTTATGTATATATAAATACACACAACACACACACACAACACACATTCATTTCACACTAATTCACAATCCTTGATGTTTCATTTTATGTCACCATAATCATCAGCAACAAGCATTTATTAATTGCAGCTGTAAATACAGCCAGGCCAGGACCCAGATCTTGTTTTCTAAATACAATTTTTCAATAAAATAACCAGAGCTCCTTGGAAAAATGATTGATTCTAGTACTGGGGCAAAAAAAATACAACATGAGTCTAGAACATCTTATAATGCCAGAAAGTAAGAAAGTGCTAAAAAAAATCAAAAGGGTAGAGGTATCCTAATTGCCAAAGCTGGAGCAGTTTGATCAATAAAATAAAATAAGTATTGGATTATAACCCAACATATAAAATTAATATGAATGAATCCAGACTGACACAAATTAGTGATTAAATAAATGAGGAAGAAGGGACAAATCTTCCTTAGAGAAAAATTTTAAATAATTTATGTAGGTACTTCCCACTCCAAGAGGTGAAGTGTAATCTAATCCTTTTCTCCTCCACCCCCAATGCTTATTTGTGTTGGCTGGACTTAGTGACTCACTTCCGTAGAATAAAGTATAGAAAGGGAAGAAATAGTAACTTTATAGTGCAGAAATCTGGCAAATACTACCTTAACCAAGTGATCAAGTTAGTGTCCCCAGTCATGTGCTTTCTGATATGGTGTGATAAGAAGGGCATTCAGAGTTTTTATTCCCTCCTCCCATTATTTTTTGTTTCCTTGTCTATTTGGATCTATTTGCATCTATTCTTTTTTAAATTTAAATATGTTGACATACAATATTGTTAGTTTCAGGTGTACTACATAATGATTTGACATTTGCATACATTATGAAATGATCACCACAATAAGTCTAGTAATCCTCTATCCCCATACAAAGTAATTACAGTATTATTGACCATATTCCTTATGCTGTATATTGAGTCCCCCATGACTTTTTTGTATAACTGGGGGTGTTGTACCTCTTGATCCCTTTCACCTGTTTCGCCCACCTACTCTCTTAAACCTATGTGCCTCTCTTCTTGACTAGTCCTATTTGGGAAAGATGGTGTGGCAGATTTTTATTTGCATTAATTAAAATCTGTAATATTTTTGTTCTGCGCACACCCGGGTCATATTCCCCAGCCTCCCTTGTGGTTAGTGGTGGCCACATTTCCTGATTTCTGGCCAGTGCAGTGTGGTAGAAGGTGATGGAACACTACTTTTGGACCAAGACCATAAAAACTTCCCCACATGGTCATCACTCCCCGTAAACTGTCTGAAGAGAGAGGTCGCCAAAGATTCAGAACTGTTTGCTTCCTTAGTACAGCTTAATTTGAGAATTATAGTGCCAATGGCCTGGGTATTTATGAAGGAATTTGTGCCTATTGACAAATTATTTTCTAGAATGGTTATATCAGTTAAACTCTGGTCAGCAGTAAATGAATTGTTCTGTTTCACAAAATCTTCATTGTTGCTGAAAATTCTGTTTTCCTTTTTGTTTCTTCTTTGTCATTTTGAGAGGCAAAGAAAATGTGTCTTGTTTTAGTCTATCTAATTTGATAAATAATGATGCTGTTCTTAATCATTTTACTTTTTTGTGTGTGAAGTGTCTAGTCATGCATTAATGCCATTTTTCAATTGGTATCTTATGGTTATTCTTTTCTTGATTTTAAAGACCTTCAGATATATTAAGCATGCTACACCATTTCCTGTCATATATTTTGAAAATATTTGATCATGACTTGTTATTTGCATATTACATTGATTTGTAGTATGTGATGTACATAATTTCAGAGATTCACTCTTATTTTGTAAAATTCTTCAGCTCAGAGTCCTTTAAAGGTGGAAATTCTATGACAGTTTTTAAAAATTCCTTCCTGGGTTTCTAATTTTTATCTAATAATTTGATTATTTTCCCCAAAAATATTCTATTTAATTCAGGTTTTTAAATGTATTAGTATAGATTTGTAAATAGTATTATCTTATAAATGTAGAAATATTTCACCTATTTGATTTCTAAAATTTACCTCTTTTTTTTTTTTTACTATAGTTCATATTATTCAAGAAGAATATATTTATTTGTACCACACAGATTCATTGTCATCTTCTTTTGTACCATAATTGACATGTTATTGTTTTTGTGTTCATAATTTAATGAAAAGGTCATACTTGCCAGTCATCAAATACATTGATTCTTCTTGTTCTACTTCAGTAATACCTGGTTGCTATTAGAATCTTTCTGCCAGCTCTGAAATTAAAAGGTTCTTTGCTATTTTGTCATTAATCTAATAGACTGGCACTTTTGCTTTCACTGCCTACTCAGTTATGTCAGTGTGTAGATAAGAATTAATCTTAGGATAATTTGAAACAGTTGTGAAAACTGTAGCCCAGAGAGTATACACTCTTCTCATGGTTATTCTTGCCTTCATCTCCCTTTGCTACTAACTTCTTTCTGGGGAGTAATTTGTTAATTCCAGTCCAATTCTGTCATGGAATTTGTTGATTATTGGATTTGTAGTCCCAGCTGTAGTAATGGAGGGCAACAGAGAATGGCTTTGAGTTACTTAGAAGACTGTTCCTACTCTTTAAAACGATGACTTATTTTGCTTCATCCAGTGATGGTACCATGTCTCTAAGGTAAGAATATGCATTAAGTTTTAATGGACGTAATTTATTACCTTCTCCTAAATGATTCTGCTTAATGGCTTCATCTAACCTTTAGTTATTAGAAATCCCCTCTGGAGTCAAGCAGATGCCTGACCATTTATCCTGATTTTCATTGCTTTGGTGGCTTTGTTTTCTTTCTTAGTTTTTAATATCTTTCTGTGGAAAAATTGAAGAAGAAAAATTAGGACTTCCTAGTTTGCCAATATTTTAACTAACTCTCATCAGGAAATTATTTCGTTTCAATTGCAGGAGATTTTCTTGGTGATCTGTAAGTAGTCCTATTATATATGTATATACTTATATGACATCAATAATAAATATATATGTTTTGCATGTACATTTTTAGTGATAATAAATCAAATGGGAAAAATTATTTATGATCTTTAGTACAAATCCACTTAGGCACACAGGACAAACATTGATTATGAAATGAATTCAAGATATACATAAAGTTAATTCAAATGTAAATTCGAACATGATATAATCTGAATTATACTTCTGATCTCCTAAATTTGTAGAGGTCCCTTGATAGAAGAGAAAATTTAATTTTACTTTAGGAAAATAATGAAATTATAAGTAATTCTATCAAATTCACTTTGTCTAAGTCATCACAAACATTTCACTAGATAGCTGCCATGTAGAGAAGAAAGATCATAGGAACAGGATATAATAATGTTCTTTCTTTCACATGCTAGCTTAGTTACTTACCGATACACTTAGGATATGGATACTTATCCTAGTGGACATTTGCTGTTTTTGTCTGTCTTCTTCAACCTTTCTCGTGGTGACAGAGCCCCTTTTCCTGAATAAATGGGAAATTGATGCATGCCTAGTCAGAGAACTACTGTTCCTTGCACAGAGCTGTTGGTTCGAGGATGACCAAATGACTCAGAAGGGCCTATCAGACACTACCCTGGGAACTTCC
This sequence comes from Grampus griseus, assembly GCF_964374135.1. NCBI lineage: Eukaryota > Metazoa > Chordata > Mammalia > Artiodactyla > Delphinidae > Grampus > Grampus griseus. Next base: position 15,785,506 of record NC_138997.1, on the reverse strand, counting down.
CAAGATATTAAGGAATATTGCCTATTTTCACTGGCTAGTAGGTAAACTTTATAAAATATACATGTAAACTAACATGCTTACTGAGCACATTGTATGGATTTTTGTCTTTCAGGATTTTCCTTTAAACTTTAAGCAGGGGTAACACTTCCTTGCCTCTGGTTTAAAAACTCAAGCAGGCTCATGATTTTTCTGCCTACCTTTAAAAAATAGACACAGTGCTCTACTGTAGACACTTTATCCTGAAAGAAGTCTCCAATAAGAAGTTAAAATATCCCAGTCTCGTTTATTTTCCCCAAGCTGTGAAATTCAGTCAGCTGCAATTGTTTTTCCCTCCTTTCTCCAGCTTGAACCTGCAGTGTAAATGAGGGTATAGCTTGGTTAACATCTTTTTTCCTTTGATTTAAGCCTTCTTTTTCCTTCTCCTGCCCCCACGTTTTAGCTGTGGTTTTGGACTTCACAGGGATGGGGAATATGGAGAAGGAGAAGACATTGAATTGAACAGTTCTTATCTGAACTGGACAATAAGCTGACTTCAAGCCCTCTGGGATGACAGATGTATAAAGCTGAACCTCATGTATACTTTTGTGGGATCCAGGAGTTCTCTCTTGGACCTCTCTATTTTCTTCATCCAGGCAGACACTTACCTATTTTGGGTGGTCCACTGATTCTCCTTCTGTAGTCACTGGGTAGCCTCTAAACTTTCTGCCCGATGTCCTCTTGCCATTCTAGGTGGCTCTGTTACACAGGACCCAACACAACTGCAATCTAGCGCTCTCTCTCTTCTAACACACACCCCATTTTGATAAAAGCTCTAGCATTTCTAGGCCCTTCAAAGTCTGGCAGTATAAGCCAATCCCATTATCCTAGGCAGGAGTCTAATTAATACAGTGAATGCATTTCAAAAATCTCTGAGTGTTTTTTTTAAATGCCCCCTTTCTAGACCTGTTAAAAGGATGCACCCTTCTCATCCTCCACAGATGAGTAGGGTGGGATTCACAGCATAGTGACAGCTCTTTCCACTAATTTTCTTTCTCCCCTCTGTGATGCCTTCTAGTATCCTTGATTTAGATTCAGCACAAGATTTAGATTCTTGTGCTGAATCCAAGAGTTATGGGAAAAGTTCTTCATCATTGCTTTTGCAAATTCTTCATATCTACATACAGTGGCAGGAAGAGCCCCCTTCCCCTATATAATGTGGGCTGCTCTCTCTGTCTCTCTCTTTCTCTCTCTCTCTCTCTCTCTATGTAAATATATATAGAGAGAGAGAGAGAGAGAAAGAGAGAGACAGAGACAGAGACAGAGACAGAGAGAACGTATCTTTGTAAACTATGCTTCTGGAATTACAGGCATAACAGAAAGGATGAAACATCTAATAGAATGCAAGTACTTGAAACATTTTCAAAGGTGAAAGATAATAAAATATAAAGACTTTTAAAGATAAATTGTCACAATATTTATTTAATCATTCATTTGGATGCAGTATTGTATTATAAATAATACAGTAGTAAATTGTAATTTAAAAAAATAATTTTTCAAAAATTGCGATGCTAGAAATAAAATTAGTCAGTGGATGAATCAAGCATGTAGTATATTTAATCAGTCTTCTTGTTGAAGTGCATCTATAAAAGAAAATAACCACAGTTTGTATGTATCTCTGAACTTGACCTATATGTTATGTTTTGCTGCCTTCTCCCAATAAAATATTTTTATACTGTCTCTATTTTGGGCACAGTAAAGCTCCCTGACAGAGAGTTCCACTTATGAGATTTATAGAAAATGTGCAGCCCTATAGAGCCAGGCTCTTAAGTGCTCAGTGGTTATATTCGTATTCAGTAAGCATATCAGTTAAGAAGTAAAATAAAAAACAAAACTTGCTCAAAAAGAAGGAGATTTAACAGTCTTCTTTTAGAGACTAGTGTCCATCTTGAAAACATTGCTACTCTTAAGAACACATACCATGGTGCAGTCACAAGTCATGCACTAAAATCACAAACTCAGAATACTATAAGGCCTCATATGATGAGAAGAACAAACATTTAAAAATAGACATCAACAACATCCTGTATTCTGGAAGGTCCCAGACCATTTCAAATAATTCTGAACAAGGTGAATAGAGCTGAGCTGCTGCTTAATAGTAATTTTCCTTTCAGTTCTTATCTAGGACAATGAAATTTCCATGGCTTTGAATTAGTTTTTCAAATGATTTTTGTGGAATGTCTTAAGATGAGATTGAGGAACTTGTGCTGGTTCCTTTCTTTCTTTCTTTCTTTCTATGTAGAATTCAGGGGTTTTTTTTCTTTTTTGGTAATAATACAAATAAAATTGAAATCCCTGATTTGCCTCTGGTAAGTGTCTGAATTAGCTGATAGGTACTGAAGCTCTCTAAGTTTATAAATACAATACCTGATTACAGTGTAGGGATCATGATGATTCTATTAAATTTACATATATTGTGTTTATTTAATTTTCATATTATCAGTAATTTACTGTGAAAAAATATTTCTACACAACATGTCTGAATCGTTGCTCATTTCCAAAATATTAATTTAAGTGTTAACAATAAGTGGCAACATATTTCATTCAAACAAAAAGGTGCAGGTCTTGGAATCATGAACTGAGTCTTCGTCCAGGTCTACCTATTAATATTTTTGCAACTTTGAACAAACTAGCATAACATAAGCTCTTTAGGTCTCTGACATATACTTCTTTAAGATACATACTTCTTAAAATATTTCATGGAGGTATTTAAATTGAATGAGGTAGTGTATATAGTAAATGCATGCAAGCATATTCTAAGTTCCAGTCTAAACACTTTCAGCAGATATTTGCGTATCGAAGTATTGTATGTAGATTTTTCACTGCGTTAGAAATTTTTTATGCTTTTGGAAATTCTTTATTTTGAAAAAAATTCATCTGATATAGAAGTTCACATCCCTGCGCCTCTATTAGTAGTAAAACCTAAAAAGGTAATGAAATAATACAGTTCAGAGCTGGATGATTTATATCTTTGTGTATCAAGAAAGAGAGGAAGCAAATGGGTGTAATTGTTGAACTAAGTAAACTGCAAATGAATACATCATAGTATTGAGAATACTGAAGATATAGCTCTAGAGTAGGTTATTTTCAGTTAAAACTCTAGGCAGTTAAAATGTTAATATAGGGTCTTAGGTCAACTGGAGCAGCTTTGGTTTATTTTTTGAAAAGTGGCAACATACTCTAAACATATTTTGTTTATCTTTTTTTAAGAAGAGAAGGGAAAAGGACAGGATATTTGCTGCCTGGGGTAGTTCTTAAAGAATATTATACTGATTATCTTGCCTTTGAAATGGAAAAGGGAAAGGCATATTAAATATGGTTATGCTCAGATATTTAGTATGTTTGGGTATAGAATATAATATAAATCAGAAGTAATCTTTACTTGGCAGCCAGAACTCGCTGTTAAAATATTTTAGTTCTCAAGTATTAGTAAATTTGTCTCCTTTAGAATGCCAAAGCTTATTCTTTTGAATGGGTCTTAGGCCAACTACGCATGAGCATCTACCTTTGGAAAGAACTGGTGAAGATGGGGCTTTTTTCTTGGGATAGCAGAAGGGAAGGAGTCTCATTCAGGTGATACTTTGGCTCTCAGTTGAGTCATGCTTCAAGAGGACATCATTCAATACACTTATCCTCAGAATGCTCAGGCTATGCCTTAGATCTAGGGGTTGGAAACTAGGAAACTAAATTTTCATTGCTGCCATATCTTTTTTCTTCTTTGCCTTTCATATCATATTTAAATGTCTATTTAGACATATGTTCAGTAAGTCCTCAATTCAGTCCACTGTGGCTGTGTTATAAAAGATTTTTATGTCATTTTCTTCTGGCCAGATTTCTCCCACAGACTCAGAGGACTTGCAAGATATGGGGCTATCCTTTCAGAATATGGATTATTACATTACCATTTAGAATGGAACTACCCTCAAGTAAAATTGAGACCAAAGATCAATGTAAGAACATACTTGGATTCTCGGCTTTAGGACTGAATTTTCTCTACTATGACAAAGATTTTCCCATGTACAGTATTCAGAAATGGCTAGTATCTTTTAAGATTAATTTAAAAATTTTTTAAATTGTGGATATATGCATAATGTATAATTTATCATCTTAACTATTTTTGTGTACAATTTTATAGTGTTAAGTACATTCACATTGTGCAACATTAAAAACTTTTTTCATCTTTTAAAACTGAAATTCTATACCCATTAAACAAAAACTCACTATTTCACCTCTCTGCAATGCGTGGCAGTCACAAATGTACTTTCTGTCTCAATGAATTTGACCACTCAAGGTACCTCATATAAGTGGAATCGCACAGTTCCTGTCTTTTTGTGACTGGCATATTCACTTAACGTAGTATTCTCAAGGTTCATCCATATTGTAGCATGTGTCACAATTTCCTTCCTTTTTAAGGCTGAATAATATGCCATTGTATACGTATAACACATTTTGTTTATCCATTCATCTATCAGTGACCCTTGGGTTGCTTCCACCTTTTGGCTATTGTGAATAATGCTGTGAATATGAGTTTCTTCAAGACTCTGCTTTGGGGTGTATACCCAGTAGTAGAATTGCTGGATCATGTAGTAATTCTATTGTTGATTTTTTTAGGAACCTCCATACTGTTTTCCATAGTGATTATACCATTCTATATTCCTACCAACAGTGGTATTCCAATTTCTCCACATCTTTGTCAACACTTGTTATTTTTTGATTTTTAATAATAACCATCCTCTTGGGTGTGAGACAGTATCTCACTGTGGTTTTGATGTGCATTTCCCCAGTGATTAGTGATGTTGAACATCATTTCATATGCTTGATGGTCATTTGAATATCTTCTTTGGAGAAATGTCTATTCAATTTCTTTGCCTATGTTTTAATAGGATTGTTTGTTGTTGAGTTATAGGAGTTCTTTATATATTCTGAATGCTAATCTCTTATCAGATATGTGATTTGAAAATATTTTCTCCCATTCCATAGGTTGCTTATATTTTGAAAAATTTATTTTTTAGATCACTTTTAGGTTCACAGCAATATTGAGCAGAAGATACAAAGATTTCCCACACATCCCCTGCCCCCACCCTTGCATAGCCTCTCCCATTATCAGCATCCCTGACCAGAGCAGTATGTTTATTACCAAGGATGAGCCTCTGTTGACATATCAAGATCATAGTCATTCAAAGCCCATACTTAACCTTAGGGTTCCCCCTTGGTGTTGTACATTATGTGGGTTTGGACAAATGAATAATGGCATATATCTATCATTTTAATATCATACAGAGAGTATTTTTAGTGCCCTATGAATCCTCTGCTCTGCCTATTCATCCTTCCCTCTCCCGTCACCCCTTGTGATTACTGATTGTCTCGCATTTTGCAGAATATCACACAGTATATAGCCTTTTCAGATTGGCTTCTTTCACTTGGTAATATGAATTTGATTCCTCATGCCTTTTCATGATTTTATAGCTCATTTCTTTTTAATACTGTGTAATTTCCATTGTCTGTATACCACTGTTTTGTGTGTGTGTTTTTTGTTTTTTGGGTTTTTTTTGACTGCGTTGGGTCTTCATTGCTGTGCACGGGCTTTCTCTATTTGCGGCTACTCTTTGTTGCGGTGCACGGGCTTCTCATTGGGGTGGCTTCTCTTGTTGCGGAGCGTGGGCTTTAGGTGCGCAGGATTTAGTAGTTGTGGTGTGCAGGCTTAGTTGCTCCACGGCATGTGGGATCTTCCTGGACCAGGGATCGAACCCATGTCCCCTGCACTGGCAGGCGGATTCTTATCCACTGCGCCACCAGGGAATTTCTTACCACTGTTTTTTTATCCATTCATCTACTCACAGATATCTTGGTTGCTTCCAAGTTTGGGCAATTATGAAGAAAACTGCTATAAACATCTGTGTGGTTTAAAAAAAAAACAACAGGTTTTTGTGTGGACAAGTTTTCAACTCCTTTGGGTAAATATCAAGGAATGTGATTGCTAGATCATATGGTAAGAACGTGTATTATTGGACACTTCCAAACTGTCTTTCAATGTAACTGTACCATTTTACATTCCCACCAGGAATGAATAAAAGTTCTTGTGGCTCTACATCCTTGCCAGTATTTGGTGTTGTCAGTTTTGGGCCATTCTAATGGTTGTGTAGTGGCAACTCGTTGTTTTAATTTGAACTTCCCTGATGATATGTGATGTGGAACATCTTTTCCATATCATTATTTGCTATCTGTATATCTTCTTCAGTGAGGTATCTGTTAAATATTGGGCCCATTTTTTAACTGAGTTGTTTATTTTCTTATTGTCGAGTATTATAAGTTCCTTGAGTATTTTGGAAAACAGTCCTTTATCATAGGAGTCTTTTATTTCCTCCCAGTCTATGGCTTGTCTTCTATTTCTCTTGATTGATGTTGTCTTTCACAGAGCAGTTGTTTTTAATCTTAATGAAGTTCAGCTAATCAGTTCTTTCTTTCATGGATGTGTCTTTGGTGGTGTACCTAAAAAGGCTTCACCACATCAAAAGTCATCAAGGTTTTCTCCTACGTTATCTTCTAGGAGTTTTATAGTTTTGAGTTTTACTTTAGATCTGTGATCCATTTTAAATTAATTTTTGTGAAGGATATAATGTCTGTGTCTAAATTAATTTTTTTTTGCATGTGGATATCCAGTTGTTACAGCACCATTTGTTGAAGAGACTGTCTTTACTCCATAATATTGTCTTTGCTTGCCAAAGTTCCATTGACTGTATATACAGAGGTCTAATTCTGGGCTGTCTATTCTGTTCCACATAGGTTGCTTTTTCACTCTGTTGACTGTGTACTTTGATGCATCCTTTAAGATTGATTTAGGCAAACTTTTGGACTTGACAGAAAGACTAATTAGAAATATAACAAAATATAATATTGGTTATGTCTGGATGAGGCTATGTATTTCTATTTTCTTTTCTTCCTTTTTCTATGGTTTACATTTTCTAAAATGTCAAAACCACTTGCATTTTTTCACTTAACAATATATCATAAACATTTTCCCATAACATTAATAACTTATTTTAAAATAATTATATACTATATATATATGCATTCATAGAATAGACGTTACAGATTCTTTCAGTCATTTCCTTATTTTGGATCTTTCAGATTGTCTCCATATGTTTGATATTAATAAAGTTAACAAAAACTTTGGCTGTTCAAAGAACATCCAGCTTACATGCTGGAGTTTAATCTTAATGGATTAACTTCTTAAAGTGGGGCTACTGAGTCAAAGTTAATGCACATTTTAGATTTCAATAGAAATGGCTATATTACTTTTCAAATAAGTGGTATGAATTACATATCCACCAAAAATGTATGAAAGTACCCATTTCCCCACAATGAGAGCAGCATTAGATACTATCAATTTAAAAATTTTATCCAGTCAAGTAAAAAGAGCAAACTTGTTTTTAATTTACATTTTTCTGAAGTTTTATATCTTTTTTAATATGTCACCTATTTGTATGCCTTCTTCTACATGAGTAGGAATATGTTTGCCCATTTTTTAATTTCTTTAATTGCTTTTGACTACAAAAATTATAGAGGTCATCATATAGTAGAGATATAACATTCTTATGACTGCATTTTGACTGACACTTTTTTGTTTGTGTATGGTATCTTTGGATTCAGAAATATTTAAATTATATATATTTAAATGTAGATATCTGTTACTTCATAGTTTCTGGGTTTTCTTTCTTTAAGAGGACCTCTTTCATTCCAAAGGTATAAACATATTTTCCTAATTCTTAAATAGTTAATTGATAGTTGTTATTCCTTTGCTTTATAAGAGGATCATTTTTTTGTGTCTAGCTTGAGGTAAAAATAGTTTTTCTTTGGTATATATAGGCAGTTATGCCAAGAACATTATTAAACAGTCATTTTCCCCACATGTTTTTCATATTATATGATTATTATATTTTAATTCATTTCTGGAACCTGTCTTTTGTCACTGAGTTATTTTCTATTTCTATGTCAAAGTATACTCAGTCTACTCCTCTACTTACTCAAGTTGTTTTTTTTTTTTCCTAAGAATGTGCTATGGAGAAACAGAATATAATTAAAGACTTCTCTTATCCAAATTGTTAAAATGAAAGAGGGAGGGAAGGAGGAATGAGGGGAGAAAGAGAGAGAGAGAAAAGAGGAATATTTCAGCTTATCTTCCCTACCTTATCCATTGGTTTTTCAGATTTTGTAGTATATTCAAGTAATAAGAGGAGTGGACATATGTCATTTATTATTTTTTAATAGATCTTTATTGGAGTATAACTGCTTCACAATACTGCGCTAGCTTCTGTTGCACAAAAAAGTGAATCAGCCACATGCACACATACATCCCCATATCCCCTCCCTCTTGAGCCTCCCTTCCATCCTCCCTATCCCACCCCTCTAGGTCGTTGTAAAGCACCGAGCTGATCTCATTGTGCTATGCAGCTGCTTCCCACTGGCTATCTATTTTACATTTGGTGGTATATATATGTCCATGCTACTCTCACTTTGCCCTAGATACCCCCTCCCCCACCATGTTGTCAAGTCCATTCTCTATGTCTACGTCTTTATTCCTGCCCTGCCACTAGGTTTATCAGTACCTTTTTTTTTTTTTGATTCCATATATATGCATTAGCATACAGTATTTGTATTTCTCTTTCTGTCTTACTTCACTCTGTATGACAGACTCTAGGGCCATCAACCTCACTACAAATAACTCAATTTCGTTTCTTTTTATGGCTGAGTAATATTCCATTGTATATATGTGCCACATCTTCTTTATCCATTCATCTGTCGGTGGACATTTAGGTTGGTTCCATGTCCTGACTATTGTAAGTAGTGCTGCAATGAACACTGTGATACATGTCTCTTTTGATTTATGGTTTTCTCAGGGTATACGCCCTGGGTCATATGATAGTTCAGTTTTTAGTTTTTTAAGGAACCTCCATACTGTTCTCCATAGTAGTTGTATCAATTTACATTCCCACCAACAGTGTAGGAGGGTTCCCTTTTCACCACACCCTTTCCAGCGTTTATTATTTCTAGATTTTTTGATAATGGCCATTCTAACTGGTGTGAGGTGATACCTCATTGTAGTTTTGATTTGCATTTCTCTAATAATTAGTGATGTTGAGCATCTTTTCATGTGCCTCTTGGCCATCTGTATGTCTTCTTTGGTGAAATGTGTATTTAGGTCTTCCCCCCATTTTTTAATTGGATTTTTTTTTTGGTATTGAGCTCCATGAGCTGTTTGTATATTTTGGAGATTAATCCTTCGTCTGTTGTTTCATTTGCAAATATTTTCTCTCATTCTGAGGGTTGTTTTTTCATCTTGTTTATGGTTTCCTTTAATGTGCAAAAGCTTTTAAGTTTCATTAGGTCCCATTTGTTTATTTTTGTTTTCATTTCCATTTCTCTAGGAGATAGGTCAAAAAAGATCTTGCTGTGGTTTATGTCAAAGAGTGTTTTTCCTATGTTTTCCTCTAAGAGTTTTATAGTATCTGGTCTTACCTTTAGGTCTTTAATCCATTTGGAGTTTATTTTTGTGTATGGTGTTAGGTGATGTTCTAATTTCATTCTTTCACGTGTAGATGTCCAGTTTTCCCAGCACCACTTATTGAAGAGACTGTCTTTTCTCCATTGTATGTTCTTGCCTCCTTTATCATAAATTAGGTGGCCATATGTGCATGGGTTTATCTCTGGGCTTTCTATCCTGTACCATTGATCTATATTTCTGTTTTTCTGCCAGTACCATACTGTCTTGATTACTGTAGCTTTGTAGTATTGTTTGAAGTCGGGGAGCCTGATTCCTCCAACTCTGTTTTTCTTTCTCAACATTGCTTTGGCTATTCAGGGTATTTTGTGTTTCCATATGAATTGCAAAATTTTTTGTTCTAATTCTGTGAGGAATGCCATTGGTAATTTGTTAGGGATTGCACTGAATCTGTAGATTGCTTTGGGTAGTATAGTCATTTTCACAATATTAATTCTTCCAGTCCCAGAACATAGTATATTTCTCCATCTATTTATGTCTTCTTTGCTTTCTTTCATCAGTGTTTTATAGCTTTCTGAGTATAAGTCTTTCACCTCCTTAGGTAGGTTTATTCCTAGGTATTGTATTGTTTTTGTTGTGATGGCAAATGGGATTGTTTCCTTAGTTTCTCTTTCTGATTTTTCATTGTTATTGTATAGGAAGGCCAGAGGTTTCTGTGCATTAATGTTGTATCCTGCTACCTTACCAAATTCATTGATTAGTTCTAGTAGTTTTCTGGTGGCATCTTTATGATTTTGTATACATAGTATCATGTCATCTGCAAACGGTGACAGTTTTACTCCTTCTTTTCCAATTTGTATTCCTTTTATTTCTTTTTCTTCTCTGCTTTCCATGGCTAGGATTTCCAAAACTATGCTGAATAAGAGTGGCAAGACTGGACATCCTGGTCTTGTTCCTGATCTTAGTGGAAATGCTTTCAGTATTTCACCATTGAGTATGATGTTTGCTGTGGGTTTTTCAGATGTGGCCTTTATTCTGTTGAGATAGGTTCCCTCTATGCCCATTTTCTGGAGAGTTTTTATCATAAATGGGTGTTGAATTTTGTCGAAAGCTTTTTCTACATCTATTGAGATGATCATACGGTTTTTCTCCTTCAGTTTCTTAATATGGTGTATCATATTGATTGATTTCACTATATTGAAGAATCCTTGCATCCCTGGTATAAATCCCACTTGATCATGGTGTATGATCCTTTTAATATGTTGTTGGATTCTGTTTGCTAGTATTTTGTTCAGGATTTTTGCATCTTTGTTCATCAATGATATTGGTCTATAATTTTCTTTTTTTGTGACATCTTTTTCTGGTTTTGGTATCAGGGTGATGGTGGTTTTGTAGAATGAATTTGGGAATGTTTCTCCCTCTGCAGTTTTTTGGAAGAGTTTGAGAAGGATCGGTGTTAGCTCTTCTCTCAATGTTTAGTAGAATTCACCTGTGAAGCCATCTGGTCCTGGACTTCTGTTTGTTGGAAGATTTTTAATTATGGTTTCAATTTCCTTACTGTGATAGGTCTGTTTATATTTTCTAATTCTTCCTGGTTTAGTCTTGGAATATTGTACCTTTCCAAGAATTTGTCCATTTCTTTGTGATTGTCCATTTTATTGGCATATAGTTGTTTGTAGTAATCTCTTATAATCGTTTGTATTTCTGCAGTGTCAGTTGTGATTTCTCCTTTTTCATTTCTAATTTTACTGACTTGCATCCTTTCCCTTTTTTTCTTGATGAGTCTGGCTAAGGGTTTATAAATTTTATCTGCTCAAGGAACCAGCTTTTAGTTTTACTGATCTTCGCTATTGTTTTCTTTGTTTCTATTTCATTTATTTCTGCTCTGATCTTTATGATTTCTTTCCTTCTACTGACTTTGGGTTTTCTTTGTTTTTCTTTCTCTAGTTGCTTTAGGTGTAAGGTTAGGTTGTTTATTTGAGATTTTTCTTGTTACTTGAGGTGAGATTGAATTGCTATAAACTTCCCTGTTTGAACTGCTTTTGCTGCGTCCCATAGGTTTTTGGTCATCATGGTTTTTTGTCATTTTTTTCTATGTATTTTTTTATTTCTTCTTTGATTTCTTCAGTGATCTCTTGGTTATTCAGTAGAACACTATTTAACCTCCATGACATACAAGTGAAACCTCACAAGGTTATCAGCTGACTTTTCAGTAGAAACTCTGCAGGCCTGAAGGGAGTGGCAGGATATACTCAAAGTTAAGAAAGGGAAAAACCTACAACCAGGATTACTCTACCCAGCAAGGGTCTCATTCAGATTCGACAGAAAAATCAAAAGCTTTTCAGATAAGCAAAAGCCAAGAGAATTCAGCACCACTAAACCAGCTTTACAACAATGCTAAAGAAACTTCTCTAAGTGGGAAACACAAGGGAAGAAAAAGACCTGCAAAAACAAACTGAAAACAATTAAGAAAATGATAATAGGAACATACATAGTGATAATAACCTTGAATGTAAATTGATTAAATGCCCCAACCAAAAGACACAGACTGGCTGAATGGATACAAAAACAAGACCCATATACATGCTGTCTACAAGAGACCCACTTCAGACCTAGAGACACCTACAGACTGAAAGTGAAGGGATGGAAAAAAATATTCCATGTAAATGGAAATTAAAAGGAAGCTGGAGTAGCAATACTCATGTCACATGAAACAGTCTTTAAAATAAAGACTGTTACAAGAGATAAGGAAGGACACTACATAATGATCAAGGGATCAATCCAAGAAGAAGATGTAACAATTATAAATGTTTGTGCACCCAACATAGGAGCACCTCGATACATAAGGCAAATGCTAACAACCGTGAAAGGGGAAATCGACAGTAACACAATAATAGTAGGGGACTTTAACACCCCACTTACAGCAATGGACAGATCATCCAAACAGAAAATAAATAAGGAAACAAAAGTTTTAAATGACACAATAGACCAGATCGATTTAATTGGTATTTATAGAACATTCCACCAAAAGTGGCAGAATACACTTTCTTCTCAAGTGCAGATGGAACCTTCTCCAGGATAGATCACATCTTGGGTCACAAATCAAGCCTCGGAAAATTTAAGAAAATTGAAATTATATCAAGCATCTTTTCTGACCACAATGCTATGAGATTGGAAATCACTTACAGGAAAATAACTGTAAAAAACATAAATACATGTAATTCTATTTTGATATACCTCAGTGAACATGAAGCAACAGTTTTTTTGGAAATTCAAAAAACAAACAAACAAACTATATGTAACAGAAGAAATATTTGCCGTTTCAGAGTCAAAAGTTGACTCATTTTGAAAAGATGGTAAGTTTGATAGGTTATAGATAACCCAGTGTAAAATTGTAATTCCATTCTATCTAGTGGTGCTATAATAACATATCAGTCATCATTAATCGTTGGTTAGGATGAAATGAGTCACTATTCTTATTCAACCCAAGGTGGGGTTCATTGGAACTTCTAATCTGTAGCCAGTCAGTCAGAAGCATAGGTGACAACCTAGACTTGTAATTGGCCTCTGAAGTATGTGGGGGAGGCAGTCTTGTAGGACTGAATGCTTAACCTGTGCGGTCTGATGCTATTTCTAGGTAGATAGTGTCAGAATTGGGTAGAATTGTAGGATACATAGCTGGTGCCAGAAAACTGCTTGAATATGTGGAGAAAATACCCACACGTTAGAATTGGGTGCAGAGTCTTACCCCTGTTCAAAAAAAGATCTTCTTAGGAAACTAATAATAGATGGAAACTTTATTCTAATTGAATATTTACCCAAAACATAGGACAAAGATTGTGTTCAATGTTATAATCTTTTTCTTTTTTTAACATCGTTATTGGAGTATAATTGCTTTACAATTATACTAAAGCAGTTTCTGCGTTATAACAAAGTGAATCAGTACACATATACATATATCCCCATATCTCCTTCCTCTTGCATCTCCCTCCCACCCTCCCTATCCCACCCCTCTAGGTGGACACAAAACACTGAGATGATCTCCCTGTGCTATTGGGCTGCTTCCCACTAGCTATCTGTTTTACATTTGATAGTGTATATATGTCCATGCCACTCTCTCACTTCGTCCCAGCTTACCCTAAAAACATTTTTTTCACGTTCAAGAAAAGGACAAGGATGTCTTATGATTTCCACTCCTATTTGAGAGAATAATGGAGGCACTATCTTTTTTTTTTCTTTCTTTAAGTTGGAGGAAGTATCTTGAATAATAAGAAAAGGGAAAAAATGTGGATAAAGATTGGCATGGAATGGATTCATAAAGATTGGAGGTGATGGATGGAGTTTTAAAGAGCAAAAACTTTGACAGATAAGGCTATCAGATGCATTTTAGAATTTGAAAAATTAAATCAGTAGGCATTGGATTTGATGGAGCATGTGGGAAACATTAGTGATAGATACACAGATAATAAAATGAGAAAGTGTCAAAAACTGGCATTACTTGAAGATTATATTAACAGAAAAATAAAAGAATCTATAGATAAGTAATAAGATTCATAAGAGATTTTGAGAATCTCTGTACAAAAAGTGATTGCATATCTATATACCAGCAGTGATTAGAAAATGTAAAATTATATAAAAGTTCATATGTAAATAGCAATAAAATGTGAGGTACAGAGAAATAAATCCAACAAAAGAAGTATAAATAAAACTATATGGAAAGACATTACAATTACCTAAATAAATGGAGAAATGTACCATATTCATGAACAGAAAGTTTCTAAAGTTTGAATTTTCCCAACTTTATCTGTAAATTTAGTGGCTTTATAAAAAAGATTTCTCAAGGAACTTGACAAGATTATTTAAAGTTTATTTGAAATAGTAAAGAGTATATAAAACACTCCTAAGGAAGAACATTGCAGGGGAATTCCTATACCACATAAGATTGCATGGTGCAATAGTAATTAAATCAGTGTGATATTGGTATAGGGATCAACAACAATAGAGCAGAACAGATTACCTCAAAATAAACTTATATATATAAGAAAGCTTGATATATGTGAGAGGTGGCCTTGAAGATCGCTGGGGGATAGATGGACTTTTTGAGACCTGTTGCATAAAAATATTAATAATCCATATTGGAAATAAAGGAATTGTATCATTGCAACATGCCATATGCAAAATTCAATTCCGTGTAGATTAAATATTTTGAAAAGCATAATTTAAATCTTTTAGAAGAATATATAGAAACTATTTATATAAGAGTTTTAACTTTTTAAACAATTCACAAGAAGCACATAAGGAAATCTGGGAGAAAAATAACTAACAGGAGTTCCAGAAAGAGAAAACAGAACAAATTAAGGTAAGAAATTTGTCAAGGAATTAATGTGAAAATTTCTCCTTGGATTTAAAGACATGATCTTAAGATGGAAAAGGGCTACCAATGTCCTGGTACAATGAAAGGAAAAGCAAGTAAAACCAAATGCACAAAGAAACAGAGGCATCTTATTTTGAAGTTCCCAGAACTTCAAATAATTATATATATTATATGGTATATTATAATTATACCAACAAGAATCTTAAGGTCAATTTTGGCTTCCTCTCATCCATTCCATGCCCATCCCTAATCAATTCAACTGCTAAGTGCTCTAGATTCTATTTGTGCCATATTTCTCACATTATTCCTTCCCTTCCATTCCTTTCTTTGCCATGTGGTTTAGGTCGTTATCTGCACTTTTCTAGGTTATTTCAGTAACCTCCAAATTAATCTTTTCTGCATTCTAGTCTATCAGTTATATTCTGAATCTCTCTGCATTCTAGTCTATCAGTTATATGCTAACTGTGCCCAAAATTACTTGCTGTTTTCTGTTGCTTCTTAAATTAAGTCCAAATTTCTTATCTTGGGTTTTAAGTGTTCGTGTAGAAATACTCCAAGCCTAATTTTTGCATTTTCCCACAATGCATATGCATACCTGTGCTTTAGCTGTTTTATGGGGGAGGTGTACATGTGACTATATCTTCTAGTCACTGCCTCATTATCACTTCTAGTTTTCTCTGGATTCTGTGCCATCCGTGTAGAGTGTCTCTCTGTGCACCTTCTTCTGTAGAAATCCCATCTAGCCTTCATAACCCAATCAAAGTTTCCTCCTTTATGAGTCCTTTTGTGAGTTCTCCACAAACGTGAAATAGGAATTTATCTCGTTGGAGACCCACATTTACTTGAACACTTTCAAAATATTTGCCCTTTTTTTATTTTATAACAATTTGTATGCTGGTCTTACAGTATTTGATTTTAAGCCCTTTGAAGAAAGGGCTTTATTTTACAAATGTTTATATTCTAGCACCTAGCCTGTTCCTTGCACATAGGGTGCATTTGATAAACATTTGCTGTATTAAATTCAATTCTTAACTTTGTTCAGTTAGCATATACTTTTAATATTAAAAGGAGAAAAAGGTTTGATTAAAAATTCCAAATTATGTTCACAGTAAAAGTAACCTTTTTATGTGTGAATTAATTATTTGAGCTTGATGAATTGAAACCTCATAAAATATATTGGCATGGACCTATGTATAAAAAAGACATGGGTACAATAATTTCTTAATCCTACTAAGTAATTAGCTCTAATGAAGCAAACCCTCTAAATAAACATTCTAACATTTTGTTTTGTATTTCTTAGATTTTTAAAGTGGATAAATATGTTCTCTAATTTAATAAATATCAAAAAGAACTGCTGACACTAATTTGGGTTCTCAAGTCTCAATATGGTAACTTAAAAATTTTATTATTTTTTATGTTATCATTTAAAGGTTAATTATACTTAGAATGATTACTGCTTTTCTACTGCTCTTTCTAATTATTATTTCTTCTGAAGTTTTATTCAATGTAATTTACTCATTAGAGGAATATATTTTAATATGTTTCTTTTTTATACAATTCACATTTGAATTTAATCACAAAATTTAAAACATTTTATTTAATCACAAAAAATGTTTTAAAGACACTCAAGTATTTCTCTATATTTTTCATCAAAAGAAGAGTATGCTTAGGGAATTATTAAAAAGTACAGGTGTATGTCACCTAGCTAAAGGCATGTTTTAAAGCTTTTCTTATTACTTGCAACAAATAATATTCTGGAAATCTCAAGGTACATCCTACAAGAAAGCAACATGGATTAGCTACCAACATCCTGACTGATGACATTCACAGGAATAATGGGAAAGTTAGTTTATGCCTTCTGAGAGAACCATGATTTGTATATTGATACAAGAAGAGAAAACCAATTTGGTTGCAGTGAACCATGGCAGACTAGGGTACAACATGTGCTTGAAAGAAATAAAAGGTACGTTGTTCAGAATTTTATCTCCCTTATCTCTATTTCACATCATTTTTCATCTTCAAGTGTGATGATCTGTGGAAGAATCGGGTTATCCAAAAGTGTACCATTTATTTAGAACTACAATATTTTCCCAGCTGCTAAAACTTTCTAACCTTATGTTTCAAAAATTGAGCAAGTCAAGTTATGGGCTGACTCCCATAGGGATGATGTTATGTAACTTGGGTCTTCATTATTATATAAACTGATTAATGTTAGAGAACATGGAGCAGCAAAAATTCATCTTTTGCGCCCACAGTTATACCCCTTCTCTTATGTATTCAACTATTTTTTTCTGGTCAAATTCCAAATTCCAGGGTTTGTTAGTGGAAGTTAATTTATAAAATATAAATGTTACAATTTCATTTAAATTCTTTTAAAATATTTTGATAAATGGACCTGCTGTCTCTCTACTGTTAAGTTTCTTTATTGTCATATAATTATTCCTTAGTTGCGTATTTATCATTTCATCAACTAAAATCACTTTCTTCTGTCTTTGAACTATTTTTAATGCTGTTTCTTGAACAGCTTGCAGATTATTCTGTGTGTTTCTGGTACTGAGATATGCAACTAAAATGAGTATTCCAGATGCAGACACAATATAATTGTGTAGTGAAGGATTTCACCTCCTAGTTTAAATATGTGATGGCCTATTTTCTTGACACATTTTAATGTACATCCACATCCAGTTCACAATTAATCTTCTCTTCAGTTCATCCCCTGCTTTCTTTATGCAAAATCTGAGAATAAGGCTGCATCATGTTTTCTCCTCTAAATTCTTTACTTTGAGTAACTTATTTGTTATCAGTTAAGTATATAATCACTAATATTATTTTTACATAATTCCATGGTATTACATCTGCATCTTATACTTAAGTCAGGTGTAACCTCTTAGTTGGTTCTTTTACTGTGTGTGTCTGTGTGCACATGCAGTATCAATAGGCATATATAAATTATATGGATATGTATTTATTATAACTATACATGTTTATGTATTTGTAGGCTAAAAACACCTAGACGGATTAAAAATAATCACCTAGAACAGAAGTTGGCAAACTATAGTCTATGGACCAAACTGGTCTGATTCCTATTTTTGTAAATAAAGTTTTATTGAAACACAACCATAGTCATTTTGTATATATATTGTCTATTGTACATTTGCAATACAAAGGCAGAGTTGAGTAGTTGTGACCAAGACTTTATGATCCACAAAGCCTAACACATTTTCTATCTAGCCTTTTCAGAAAATGTTTGCCAACTCCTGACCTAGAAAATTGTTTATATGGTTAAGTGCTTAATAAATATTTGTTTAATGAATGAATGAATTATTAAATTAATATATGAATGGATGAATTTAATGATTGTTAGGTTAAAATTACTGATTCATGGATTATTATTACTAACATTGCTTTTATTACGTTAAAATATGACATTGTGTGTTTTTCATATAAAAAACTACAAAGAGGTTAATAAAAATAGGTCATAATTTTCTTGCCTATATAATGGCTATTGATGTTTCTAAATAAAAACAATACACATACATATCCAAAGTTAATGAGGTAATTATTACACTATTTTGTGATTCTTTCCAGAAAATAAAATCCATAGTGATTACACACACATACACTAACACACATGAGAGCACACTTTCATCTATTTTACACCTTTTTTCTCTTGGAGATTTTTTCATATTAACATATTTATAACTACCTTCTATTCTTAACTGTATGATATTCCTTAAGATCAGCCAGTCTGTAATCAGCACGGATTTATATCCCACTTCTGCTGCTTTCTCTGGAACCTTGGGCAAGAACTCCTCGTGCTTGTGTCTTCCATCTTTAAAATAGGCATAATATCCCAATATTTTGTGTGATTTAGGTAAAATTATACATATTAAGTGCTAAGAAGAGTGGGTAGAAAGTGTTAGCTCTTGTTTTTGTCTTTGCTATTATTGTTGGACACTTTGAACTGAAGTTTATTTTATTGCATATGAATATCCAGTTGTTCCAGCAGTGTTGAAAGACTGTCCTTTCTCTACTGAACTGCCTTTTCACCTTTGATAAAATCAGTTATGAATCTATTTCTGCACTCACTGTAGCTATTCTTTCCATTCCATTCTTTTGATCTATTTAACTACATGTAACCAGTGCTACACTGTTCTAATCAATGTAGCTTTATAGTAAGTTGTGAAATTAGGCATCCTTCAAATTTTTTCTTTCACAAAGTTGTTTTAGCTATATCAAATCCTTTGCATCCCATGTAAATTTTAAAATCAGTTTCTCAATTGATTTTTAAAAACCTGCTTTTTTTAAAAATTGCGATTGTGTTGAATCTGTAGTTCTATTTGAGAAGAATTGCCACCTTAACAATATTGTTAATATTGTTAATATTGTTAACAATCTTTCAATCAGTGAACATGATATGCCTCCATACTATTTAGGTTTTTGTTCATTTCTCTCAATAATGTTTTACAACACATTTATGTCTACAGGTATTTCACATCTTCTGTCATAGGTCTCCCTATATTTCATATTTTTGATGCTATTGTAAATGGTATTTTTAAAACTTTAATTTTTAATTGTTTATTGCTCATAATTAGAAAGGCAATTGATTTTTTGTATATTGATCTTGTATCCTGCAATTCTACAAAACTCACTTATTAGTTCCAGTAGCTTTTCTTATAAATATCACCAGATTTTCTATATACATGATAATGCCTTCTGTGCATTAAGAAAGTTTTACTTCTTCCTTTCCATTATGGAGACTGTTTATTCCTTTCTCTGACCTTATTGCACTAAGTAGAACTTCCAGCAAAATGTTAAATAGAAGAGGTGAGAGCAGATTTTTTTTTTTAAACCTAGAGTAAGGAGTTTGGGTTTGATTCTGAGGGTTGGGGGGAGCCAGTGGAGGGTTTTCAGCATGATCTCCTTTTTTATTTTTCTTTTAAAATATTTATTTATTTATTTGGCTGCATTAGGTCTTAGTTGCAGCATGCGGGATCTTCGTTGCAGCATGTGGGATCTTTCATTGTGGTGTGCAGGCTTCTCTCTAGTTGCGGCGCACCGGCTTAGTTGTCCTGTGGCATGTGGGATCTTAGTTCCCTGACCAGGGATCGAACCCATGTCCCCTGCACTGGAAGGCGGATTCTTAACCACTGGACCACCAGGGAAGTCCCAAGAGCAGATTTTTTTTCGTGATATTAAGAGACTGTGTTTTGGGTTTTCTCTAATCCCTCTGGCTAGAATACATCATTTTGTTTCTTCTCCCCCAACCAAATAGTCCTAAATGGCTTATGGCACTGGGGATAATTCTTTTTTGTTGTTGTTGTTAGTTTATGCTTTATAACAATTTTTTTTTAAAACTGGGGATAATTCTTCCCACACTCTAAAGTTGGTTATAAGAGCCAGTGATTCTCCTAGAATGGTTCCCTATCAGTTAGTTCACATGAAAACAGCAGGAACTCTTAGTTAAGCAAAAATATTTCTTAAGCAAAAATTTTGCCCATTTTTTTGAATTGGCTTGTTTGTTTTGCTTAAGTAAAACATTCCACAAATTTGTAAAATGAAGGCTCAATGTTTTTATATTTATTTTTTAAAAAATATATTTATTTATTTTGGCTGCACCGGGTCTTAGTTGCGGCATGTGAGATCTTCATGGCAGCATGTAGGATCTTTAGTTGTGGCATGCGAACTCTTAGTTGTGGCATGCAAACTCTTAGTTGCAGCATGCATGTGGGATCTAGTTCCCTGACCAGGGATCAAACCCAAGTCCCCTGCATTGGGAGCATGGAGTCTTAGCCACTGGACCACCAGGTAGGTCCCTCGATGTTGTTGTTTTTAAAAAGAGGTTCTGGCAACTTAATCTCTGTTAATACCTGCATTATGACTAGAGTAGTTCTGTACTTTACTCAGCATTGTAAAGGACCTGCACAGTTACTATTCCTTCAGCTTGCTCTGAGTGACCCTAGATAGACCTCTTTCTATTGCTGTTTTTTTTGTTTTTGTTTTTGCGGTACGCGGGCCTCTCCCTGTTGTGGCCTCTCCCGTTGCAGAGCACAGGCTCCGGATGCGCAGGCATGGCTCACGGGCCCAGCCGCTCCGCGGCATGTGGGATCTTCCCGGACCGGGGCACGAACCCGTGTCCCCTGCATCGGCAGGCGGACTCTCAACCACTGCACCACCAGGGAAGCCCCTATTGCTGTTTTAAAAGTTTTTGTAGCTAATAATACGGTAATAGGGCTGGTAGCTGGCCACTGTGAAACTGGCATTCAGGACATTGAATCTCTTCTTCTAGTGGGAGAAATTCCATGTAAGTCTGTTTGTAGCCTTGGCAAGAAACCATGACAGCCTAGATCATCAAATCTATATTTGTTTATAAGTTGGCCAATGGTGAAGACTTAAAAAGTAACATTACAGTAATAATGTAAGGGAATTTTCATCAGTACTGTCAAGAATTGTATATTTATGCCAAAAATATATGCCCAGGGCTGTTTCATTGATAAGCATACTATAGTGTCTCAAAAACATCAGGAGATTGTCACATTCTTGTTATTTGTCACTTCGTGGACCTTCTTTTCTCTAAGTTTATGACAGCAGTTCACATAGCACCGTCCTCATTTATCTCCATGCTGCAGTATAAATAATACAGAGCTTGCTAGTGATCCAGGTAACCTAAAATTTATATTCATATAACTTTTAGGATTATTACTGGCATTTGTATGCATTCAGTAAATACAACAGTAAAAGGCATTTGTATACATTCAGTAAATACAACAGTTAAAGGAATTATTGTACCACCAATCAATTTATCATTCTAGACTCTATCTTTTACTCAGTTACAAATACTATGTTTTGATTTGGGTTTTTTTTCCTTGTAATATATCAAAAACATTATTTTCTGAGAAATCATAAGAAATTTAAATTTTGTTAGAGGTCAATTTAATTTTGGCCTGTTGTTTTGGAAGGACCCATCTGGAGACTGGCTAAAAAAGCCTTCAGCCTGGCTCCTCTGGGACCAAGCTGTCTCCTTAGTACCCTTGGGGTTAGTTTGCAAGTTGTTTGAATTGAGCCTTTTGTGCTATAAAATGTTTGAGCTATTTGTAAATTGTTTACATTAGAGGAAAAACCTCTGACAAATGAGATCCTGGTTTTTGAAGTATTTTGAAGCTACCCCCCTCCCCCTTACAGGTATTTCAGCTGATCTTATGTTTAAAAAACATGGTCCTTCCTCATGTGCATTTCTAACTAAATGGACTAACCTGACCAAAGGCAATTTAGACCATCAGTGGCCATTATGGGGAACTTTTGAATTCCCCAAACTTAATTTCCTTAAAACAGAATTGGACTACAATAGCTCAAAAATTTCAGAACTGAGTGGAGTGCTTATTTTGATAGGTATTTTGAGGTTACCCAATGTTATCAGGAGTCTAAAATTGACTCTCTGCAAAATAAGATTTTAAGATTAACTGAGACAAACAAAGGGTTAAAGAAAGATAAGATGGATCCAGAGGCCTCAGGCTGCTTCTTCTCTTCCTTGGTCAGACTCCACCTCTAGCACCATCTTCCTCCTTTTCTTCTGAACCACTTTATGCCTCCTCTATATCCTCAATTTCCCCACATAATCTCTCACCAATCTTTCCCTTTTCTCTGAAATTCTCCCCACTTCCTTTTCCTCTCAACTTGTCAGTCAGAACCCATCCATTTAAAATTAAGCTTTCTGAGGATCCAGGAGCTAAACCCTTAATTTCTCATACTCTGAACTAAAGCTGAATTGCAAGCCATAGTCAAAGATTTTCCCAAAGTAATTAAAGATCCTCACAGATTTACTAAGGAATTTAGTATAGTCATTTAAACTTATCAGCCTCATCTCTCAGACTTATATCAGCTAATTCATATGTCTTTTGGCAAAGACCAGGCCAAGCAGTGGATGAAAACTGCTAATTGGGAAAATCCTGAAAGGTCTCTAGAATTACAACCAGGAGACTAGCCCACTAACTTATACGATCAGGCTAGATCAATCATTAGGCAAACTTCATTGAGCAATTCCTAAGGCTTTTCAAAGCTGTTGATTAGAACAAAATTCGGGCTTGCACACAAAAATTTGATGAACCTGTTCCTGATTATTATAATCAACTCAGATTATTTTTAAAGAAAATTTTAGTCTTCCTTCAGATATTCGTTTCACTCAGGTAGCTTTTACCCCTATGTTTATTAATGGGCTGAATCAGGACCTTTCCCTTCTAGTGAAAAGAACCAGGGTGGAATGGGAAACTGTCCACTCCAGATTTTGCTACTCTGGCACACCAGCTCTCTTGCACTGTAAAAGCAAGAGCACCAAAATTCTTAATCTTCACCTCCAATGAATGAAGGTTCCAAAACGAAAACAAAACCTTTCTAGTTTCTGCTATTATTGAAAAGAGGTAGGATATTGGAAAAGAGATTGTTACAAATTTAAGCACTTTGGGTGCCTTTGGACCTCTAACCAGCCTTTCCACCTTCCTCCCAATTCTCATTGATGGGGCTGTGAGGAACTACAGGCACTCTTCCCAATCCTCCCTCTTAATCAGCTTGGTAAAACTTTTCTCCGGATTAGGGATGAATCTCTTCCAGTTCTAGTTGACACTTGAGCCAAACTTTCAGTGCTCAACCTTACTACTATAAAACAGCCACTGCCTTTTAGTGTTAAAACAGCTAGAATGGGGGGGGGGATCTCTAATGAACCTCAAGAGGTTCCTGTCTCTGAACCTGTTCCCTTTTGTTTAGGCCCTTTGGGAGATACTTACTCTGTTCTCTTTAGTTCATCCACCCCTACCCATTTATTATGCTGAGACTTCTTAGACAAGTATGCTAGACTTTCTTTCTCCCAAAAGGGGGAAATAATTCTAGAATTTGACAGTAGTCATCAAAGTAACACACTAGGTGAATTAAATGACCCTTTATTTGTTCGGTCTCTGATGGTACTAGAGCAGATTCTGGAAACACTGATCATTTGTTCCTATTGAATCAACTACCATTTCCTTATGGGCAAAATCTCCAAATGATGTTAGCAAAATTCACAGCACACCTCCCATCAGCATTCAAATAGATCCCTCAAAACCTCCTTCCCCAATTAATCAATACTCTATAAGTAATGAAGTATTTCAAGGCATAAGGCCTATCATAGAAGATTACAAGGCTCAAGCTCTCATCATCCCTTGTACTAGCCTCTGTAACAGTCCTATTTTATCAGTGATAAAACCCAAGGGCCAAGGATAGAGATTTGTGCAGGACCTCTGAGCAATAAACCACATTGTTATCCCTCAACACCGTGTTGTTCCTAACCCTCATACGTTACTAACATCCACTCCCACAGATGCCGAAAGCTCAGCCTCTTTACACCGGTGCTGGAGACAGGGTCTTGGGTGAAATAGAAAAGAATAGCTTCATTGCTTTGCGAGGCAAAGGGGGACACAGAGGAATCCTACCCTTGAAAACTATGCGTCCCAACCCAGAAGGATTTGATGAGGAGTTTTATAACAATGGTTGAAGGGTGGGGTTGCTGATAAGATTAAGGTGTATGCAGGGCCTTCATTCCTCTAATCTGGTCTCAGGTAATGTCTTGATGAGCTTCTCTGGTTCCTTTAAGGTAGCCTTAGGTGGTCTTTCTCTGGTATGAAGAATGCCTATATCTTAAGGAGCTTGAAGGTGTCCCTTCAGGTGGAACCAGGACCCTGCCCTAAGGCTACACTATTGTTTCCTGGCTGCCTCTCCCTTGTCTTTGCATCCCTTCCCTTCCTTGATAGCAACAGTTAGAATCTGCCCTTTGGAACTCAGGGAAGGTCATGGAGTCAAGAAACAGGAGACAGAAAGGCTTTGTGCCCAGAAGGTCCACAGGGTCCTGCTTGGTTTCACCACTGGAAGTAAATTCTTTACTATAATTGATTTATGCAGTGAATTCATTATTCTAATTGATGAAACCAGCCAATACCTTTTTGCCTTCACTTGGGAAGAAAAACAATTCGCCTGGACAATAATGCCTCAGGGTTTTACTGAGAGTCTTTCTAATTTCTCACAAATCCTGAAGGCTGATCTGGATGATATAAAGTTCCCTAGAGGTTCTACTTTGTTGCAATATGTAGATGAGTTGCTTCTTTACTTTCCTTCTCAAGTCTCACAGGAAGATAGCATCCACTTGCTAAAGATTTTAGCTTCAAAGGGAGTAAGGTTGCCAAAGAAAAAATGCAGTTTTCCCAAACCCGGGTTTGATATTTAGGGCATCTGATATCAGAACAAAGGCTACACCTAGATTCAGATAGACTTCATGGTGTCCCAAGTTTCCCAAAGCTAAGTACCAACTTGCAAGGTTTTTTGATTATTGCCAAAATTGGATTCCAAATTTCTTATACCATACCTCTATATGTTTTACTGAAAAATAAGAACTCCAACCTAATTTTATGGGAAAAACCAGACAACATAGCCTTTGAGGCCTTAAAGGAATGTTTGATGAACCCACCTGCCCTTGGGCATCCCAATTATCAGATTCCCTTTTCCTTTTTTGTATATGAAAAGGAAGGGAATGCCCTTGGGCTACTAACTCAAAAACAAGAGACCACCATCCACCCATAGACTGTTGTAACCAGCAACTGGACACTGTGGCATGGGTCCAGTTGGTGGCTACACCTCTTTCCTTAGAGCCATTATGGCCACTGCCCTTATAGTTAAAGCCACCAAAAAAAATCATTGTGGGATGCCCTTTAACAATTTTTGTACCTCATAGAGTAGAAGCTCTCCTGAATTCTCATCACATCAACATTTCTCAGACAGCTGCCTTACCTCTTATAAGTCCTTTTGTTAACTGCTCCTCACATAACTCTTACATTATAATAGCCTTAACCCAGCTACTCTTCTCCCTTCCATCATCAATGAAGTCCCTCACTGCTGCTTAACACTGACAGACCACCTCCTGACTCCCCATGATGATCTACAGGAAATTCTACTGGTTAACATTAACTTTTCATAGTTCATTGATGGTTCTTATTTAAAAGGTGACAATGGCAAATATTGTGCTGGGTATGCTATTATAACTCCTTTTGATGTCACTGAGGCAGCATCTTTACTTATGGCTACTTTGGCCCAACAGACTGAATTTTACTCTCTAACATGGGTCTGTACTTTAGCCAAGGACAAAACTGCCGTTATTTATACTGACAGTAGATATGATTTCAAAGTGGTTCATGATTTTGGGATGTTGTGGGAGCAACATGGCTTCCTCACATCCAGTGGAAATAAAAATTTTAAATGACCCCTATGTGCAAGAATTATTGGATGCAGTACTTTTTTGTCTGATCTTTTGCTATTATTAAGATTCTGGGGCATTCTAAATTTGACTCTCCGGAAGCTAGGGGAAATCATCTTGCTGATATTTCAATAAAGAATGCTGTAAAGGGACCAACAGCAGCCAAACCTCTGTCATGATACTAAAGGATATTTCTCCCAAATGATAATTTAGAAAAGCTGACTAGAGAAGCCCAACAGTTGACCTCAGAAAAGGAAATCTCAGACCAATCCTTTTTGGAACCCATAAACTCTCACTCTTTGAAATAGTCACAGGACGTTCAATGTACTTAGCTTCTGCTTCTTCTGACCTACAGCTGAAACAAAAAAGGAGAGATATTCCAATACTGCAAAGGCCTAATGACTTCTATTAAAAATAACCATGCTTTGGTAAAGCAATCTTTTCATAGTGCACCCTTGGGAGACAAAGCATCACACATTACAATCTGGAGATTTTTGTCTATTGGAAAAGACACCTCCAGAACTGTTTTCAACCTCATTGGAAAGGGCCTTATCAGGTACCACTAACCATCCCTTTGGCTGCCAAACTTCAAGAAATAGACTCTTGGATTTATATGACCCACCTATAGAAAGCACCAAACTCTGACTGGAACTGGCCATCATGTGGTGATGTGAAAGTAAAGATTTCCCAGAACTGAAGCAGATGACATCTAATGAGACAGATTTCCCAAGATATCTGGACCTGTCCTGTTGGCAGTTTGTCACCAATCCTTGGATGATGACATAATGCTTCAGATGATCTCTAATGACTATGATCTTGATAATATATGGACCTTATATAAAAAGTGCCTGATTGCAAATGAAGCAACTGACAAAGGATTAATCTCCAAAATATACAAGCAGCTCATGCAGCTCAATATCAAAAAAACAAAAAACCCAATCCAAAAATGGGTAGAAGACCTAAATAGACATGTTTCCAAAGAAGGTATACAGATTGCCACAAACACATGAAAGGATGCTCAACATCACTAACCATTAGAGAAATGCAAATCAAAACTACAGTGAGGTATCACCTCACACCAGTCAGAATGGCCACCATCAAAAAATCTACAAACAATAAATGCTGGAGAGGGTGTGGAGAAAAGGGAACCCTCTTGCACTTTGGTGGGAAAGTAAATTGATACAGCCACTATGGAGAACAGTATGGAAGTTCCTTATAAAACTAAAAATAGAACTATCATATGACCCAGCAATCCCACTACTGCATATACCCTGAGAAAACCAGAATTCAAAAAGAGTCATGTACCACAATGTTCATTGCAGCACTATTTACCATAGCCAGGACATGGAAGCAACCTAAATGTCCATCAACAGATGAATGGGTAAAGAAGATGTGGCACATATATACAATGGAATATTACTCAGCCATAAAAAGAAACAAAATTGTGTTATTTGTAGTGAGGTGATGGACCTAGAGTCAGTCATACAGAGTGAAGTAAGTCAGAAAGAGAACAACAAATACTGTATGCTAACACATATATATATGCAATCTAAAAAAAAAAGAAAAATGATTCTGACCAACTCTGTGGCAGGACAGGAATAAAGATGCAGACATAGAGAATGGCCTTGAGGACACTGGGAGGGGGAAGGATAAGCTTGGGCAAAGAGAGAGCATAGCACTGACATATATACACTACCAAATGTAAAATAGATAGCTAGTAAGAAGCAATTGCATTGCACAGGGAGATCAGTTTGGTGCTTTGTGACCACCTAGAGGGTTTGGATAAGGAGGGTGGGAGGGAGACGCAAGAGGGAGGGTATATGCGGATATATGTATACATATAGCTGATTCTCTTTTTAATTTAGTTTCACAGCAGAAACTCAGAAACCATTGTAAAGCAATTATACCAATAAAGATGTTAAAAATGAAAAAAATCTTTTCTAAGGGGTGAGGACTTAAACTTTTTTTTAACCCCAATTATAACATTTTACTTTGAAATTTCAAGAGCCATATATTACTACCTAAAAGGAAAAATGTATTAGTTGGTTTTTTAAATTCTGTTTTCCTGATTAGGATAGTTAGCAAAAATAATTAATATTTTAACTCCCATAGGCAATGTTTTGTATTTTCCGAGTGTGTATGTGTGTGTGTGTGTTTATGCTAATATGAAACTCTTGAGTATATATGATATATACATCTCTATTAATAAGAAATCAATGTTGGACACATTCAAATATCATTTAATAGCCATAAGTAATGATCTTTACTATCAATTAATTAAAAATGCATGGAAGTTCTTTGCAGAAGTAGATAATTATTTTTCTTTGCCTAGAAGACAGATGTGGTGGTTTAATGATTACATAGTGATTATTTATTGTAAATATTCTCTTTCTCACTTAGTCCTGAGCTCTTGGCTAAAACAGATGGGTGTTTTATTTCCTTGATTACACAGATACTGTATATTTGATGATAAATGAATAGGAAAACTTGTAAATTCTAAATCTTAACAACTTCTGTCTACCCAGGTGTTTAGTTTTTAGTTTCTAGCCAGTGAAGGCTATGGCTATGCGTTAGTTAGGAACAGAAGTACCTAAGTAGTTACTGCTTAATATAGATATGTTCAATTTTGTATTGCTATTGGAAGAAGGGCTATTTTCATTATTAGAGTTTCTGATTAAGTAAATATTTACCAGAAACTCTTTTTTGCTTTAACCTTTGTTGAAAATTGCAGAGAAATTGGCTTTCTTTGATTATAGGAAGACTGAAGATTGAGATATGGGTGCACAGATGAGGAGGATATGGCTTTTCTGATGATGTGTTTGATTCACATCCCAGACGAGTTTGAGGTTTTGCTTGTAGAAAAGGTTTTTGAGGGAGTGGGATTTAGGCTAGTCTCTTGCCTTTCAGGTTCCTATCTTACTAGACAAACTTACTAAGGCAACTTGAGCTTATTGGGAGAATAGAAACTAAGGAAATGCTTTACCAAGGTACATGGGATCTACTTCCCCTATATAGTCAGATTACATTGCTTGCTTTAAATTCCCTTTTTTTGACAAACTACTTGAGGGGTTAATCTAGTTAATCCATGGTCTTTCTTGCCAATCTGTAATTCTAATGAATTCTTGTATAATGGGCACATACCTGTCATTGTACACGTTATGCCCTTTATTTTGTTTTTGAGGACTTTTAACATCCTTCAGATCGTGATTTTGAATATTCATGATTATTATTAAGTTAAAATATACAGACTATTTTTGCTGAAATAAACAAGATATTTTATTTATGTACTTTACAATTAGTGTTTAGAGAAAATCTTCCCAGGTAATAGGTGTGAAAATATACAAAATAATTATTAAACAAAAATTTTTAAATACTTTGTAGACTTTTAGAGTCCATAAAGTAGTAATATATACTTTGACTCTCCAAAAGTAACAACTTTAATAGAGGATTTCACAGTCTTATTTGACCTCATAATTTTTTGTTCTCAGAGATCAATAATCATGGTCCTAAACTGCAGTCACATGAAATACTATGTGGTGGGCCGAACAGTTGCCCCCTCATAAATGTCCATTTCCTAATCCCCAGAAATTGTAAGTATTTTACCTTATATGGCAACATAATTAAGGTTAAAGGCCTTGAGGTGGGGTGATTATTCTGTATTATCTGGGTGTATCCAGAATAATCATATGACTGAAAAAAGCAGAAAGCCTTTCCCACTGATGGCTTTGAAGGTGAAGGAAGGGGGCCATAAGCCAAGGGATACAGGCAGCTTCCAGAAGCTGGAAGACACAAGGAATGCTGACATGTGTCTGCTGACACCTTGAATTTTGCCCAGTGAGATCTATGTTGGACTTTGGACCTATAGAACTGTGAGATAAATTGTGTTGTCAGCCTCTATATTTGTAGTAATTTGGGAAATGCTGGTTTAATTCTAACTTCTTTTATTGATAAGAAAAATGAGGCCTAGTGATGTTAAAGATGTTTGACAAGCTCAAAAAATTTACTTTTGTAAGGGAGGCAAAACTTTTCCTTTATCCTCTTAACTTCTCCAGCTAGGCCTAAGGATTAAGTTGACATATGGCAGATTAACAGGTGGCAAGCATACAAATTGTACTTAATATTTTTACATGTACATGGTAATCCTCACAGGAAAATGAAGACTCCAAAACAGTTAGGCCTAAGTGCTTATATACTATGTTGCACAAAGGGTAGTAATTGTGGAAAAGTAACTGTAATATATAGGGAAGACTAAAGAAGGGTTATTTTAACAAAACTTGTTTGTACATATTTCTCTTGGTCTTAACTCCCCATCTAAGGTGATAAGAATGTTCTTTTCCTCCTGGTTTAGGGAGGGCATCTTTACCATGGGAGTTTTATCTCTGCTTTTAGGAAGAATAGAGGCGATCAGGGTGTCCTTCTTGCGTCTGTTGTTTTCCAAGTCACTTTTGCCCAAACTAATCCTTATGCCAAAGTGGCATATTTTGGGGTGGCATATTCTGCAACCCTTCACTTGTTAGTGTTAAAACTAAAACAATTGACTTGGCTTATAATGCCATACAATTTCTACTTAAGCCGTGCTTCTGGTAGATGAAGAAAACAATGAATACGAATGGACACAGGAGATATTTAGGACACTTTTAAAGAAATTATTTATATATTTATCTAAATTTTGAGAATTAATGTTTTCAATTGCCTTTTTCTCCTCGTATTAGAATATAGAAAATTTTCAATTAATTGAAATTTCAGAACTTTTAGTTTTATCTTTAAATCTTTTTCTTTAAATTATAATATAAAAATAATTATGATTGTATTAATAAATACATGGTAAAGCCTGGTTTCTGCCATGTAGTTTTCACAACCAGCACTCTGACCTTTTCCTCCTTTCCTCTTCAGATTCCCCATATCCTTATTTAAAGCTACCTCATGTTTTATTTGACTTCAGGTATCTGATGCAATTACCAATATTGGTCTGATGATTACTTGGGTGAATTTGGGTGAGTGAATATGCTATTGAGTTCTAGAGCATCTTTAAAAAATTATATTAGCTACTGTTTTTATTTCAAAATATTTAGAATACTTTGTATTTCATCAAAATATTTTTATATAATATGTGTAGATTTGTTCCAATTATAAAAGCAATTCGCTTTAGAAATTAGGAAGAATTACAGAAATATAAAGAATTCAGAAACTCACATTAAAAAGAAAATTTTTTAAATTATCCACATTCATGACTGAGATTTCACATTGTATTGATTTCACATTGTATTTAGGCTTAGCAAGTGTCTGTGGCATTTTTATTAAATCACTGTAGAGGGGAAATAACAAACTAGACTTCTGTCTTAACAGCTACAAATTACCCTGAGGATTTTTATAATGTTAAAGATCAAATACCTAACTCTAATAAGGATAAAACTTGTTAAAATCCCATTGAATTTATTTAAAATTTATTTACATATGAATTTGATTAATAGTAGTTAAAATTTATAAACAATTACTGTCTTTAACACTAACCATGTATTCTCATTTCCCACATTTATTCAAAGTGAGTTTCTCAAAGCTTTTGTATAAACATTCATATAAACTAGAAATGAATAGAAGCTTGGATTCTGTTTTATTATTTAGCCAAAATATGCAATTCAGCTTTAACTTCAGGTCTCAAACTTTGGAAGACAGAATGGGATAATAAATGCTCACCTCAAAATAATTTCTGACATCCTTGAACTTACCAGTGACTAGTAGTCATAGGATCATGCAGTTTTATAAGGCATACTATTACTAGCACAAACGAGGCATGACATTTGCCTTTATGTTAATATACAAAGATTTATTTCAAAATAGAGATAACATATAAAATTTAATTTATAATATGCTTCATATTTTGAAATTCTGTTATGACTTAAAAGATTTGGAAACTGTTTTTATATGAGGTGTTCAACCAAGATATAGTAACAGCTATTTCATGTAAGAAAAAAAATAACATTTTCAAGATATTGCTTGGGAAAAAAAAATCTTATAAAATCCAGGATAACAGTAATGACTAACAAGCAATGGTTACTAGCAGAGAAAATAGTTTGATGGAAACCACGGAAGAAGTAACAAAATGGCTGTGCCCTGGAAATGCAGGTATTTGTTACGTGATAAACCCTCTAGAAACCCTTCTGCCATTAGACTCCAGGGCCATACTGAAAATGTGTATTCAATGAAAAGTAAAATGATGACAAGTGATTGTGTAAAAAATAAAGCACATGAAAAAGGATTAGAAATAAAATATATAATTAAGGGCAACAGTCTGACGATAGCCTTGAAACTGTTTAGGAAACATTTTATTCAAGCAATGCACAGACTTCAGTTTGAGGCATTATTTCTCTTAATTTGTCTCACTATTGTGGAGCAAATGGTCAAGTCCAGGAATGGAAAAGAACATAGGTATATACATTGGTCAGTTAAAATCAAGTAGTAACTTGGGGACAACATCATACATACACTTGCAGAAGGAGCCAAAATATACTTTCTCTTCCACCAGCTTCAGTTCAGAGCTACCATTTATTAAATTTCACATATGTACAGAAACAAAACTAACTCACAGCTAGTATTAGTAAGAAATTATGGCCCCTGCACTATTATGTCAAATTTTCAATATATTATACTAATATTTTTGGTAACAAAATTATAGAAATGAAAGTATTTTAATTACATTTCAAACATATTCTGTCATCCCAGAACTTCATTTTATGTTGTTTATATGTGATTCTGGCCTCAGCTTTAAGTTCAACTTCAATGTTTTATTGAATTTTTTTAACCTCTTGCTTTGAAATATGTTTATTCTTAGACTAAAATTGCAACAATAGTACAAAGTTTTCCGAACCATTTGAGAATAGGTGCATACATTGTGCCACCATTTAGGCCTTAAAATTTTAATATGCATTTCCAAAGAATAAGGATATTATTTATAGAACCCAGGAGAGCTATCAAGTTTAGAAAATTTAACATTGATATAATAACTTTAGTAATGCACATCTTATATTTGTCCGTTATCTCACTAATGTCCTTTATATCATTTTTGGGAGATACAGAATCCAATCCAGGATCATGTTTGGCACTTAGCTGTCATGTGTCTTTAGTTTTCTTTAAACTGGCATAGGCTTTGTCTTTCACGACGGTGATTTTTTTAAGAACTTGAGGAATTTTCCTCAATTTTGGCTTTTCTGGTGTTTCCTCATGATTAGGATCAGAATATGTATTTATGGCTGAAATGCTACATATGTCATATGTGTATTTTTCAGGGTATCACATTTAAAGGCACAGAGTAACTATTTGTCCTTTATTAGTAAGGTCATTTGGTTAAGATTTTGTCTATTTTACCTACCATATAAATATTATATTTCTTTTTTGTAAGTAATAGGTAATTTATAGGGAGATACTTTGAGATTATGTAAATACTGTTTCTCATCATCCTTCCTCTACCTCTGTTTAGCATTATTTGATGATTCTTGCCCAAACCAATTTTTACTAAATATAATGGTGACCATACAGGGATTTTTCTAACTCTGCCTCTCAGTCCAGATTTATCAGTTAGCTATTTATTATAAAGAAGAACCCCCCATTCACCTTTATTTGTTAATATATATACCTATATATTTATGATCAGTGTTACTAATAGATCTCTATTATATTCAGTTGATTCTAACACATTACTGCAAAAAATATTTCTGATGCTTATACAGATTTGGCCAATGCTAGCCCCTTCGAACTCTTCCTAGGACATTTTGGCGTGCCTCTCCCCATCATTTATTTTAGCACTTTGGGGGCACTTCCTTTCAGGAATAAGAAAATATTACAGAACCATCTAGTACCTTCCCAGATCAAGTCCTGGACTCACCCATTTTTCCAACGAGCCAGTTTCCTTTACTAGGTAATGAATAGTATTTAGAAAACAAGATCTGGGTACTAGGTGTTCTCATTGCTACTAGGGTGTGGTGGTTTCTTGCTCTTTCAGGAGAGAGACAGACAGACAGAGAGAGAGGGAGAGAGAGAGACATGGAGACAGAGAGGTAATTAGTTGTATAAGTTCATACTTGCCTCTATTCAATCATCTGCCACAGAATTTTTCCTTGCTTTTCTTCATTCCACATTCATCACTTACTTCTTCCATTCTGAGAGGCAACATCTGCACGTTTACTCATTTGCTCAATTGTACCATGCATATAAAGAGTTTCAGAATTGCTATACTCACACCTACTAAACAAACTGACTAAAAAAATGTTCAAGATTTGTTTGTAGTTTTCTTCTTCTTTGTACTAAGTTTTCTTTGTACTGGGTTTAAACACTGTGGATTAGCTATGTTTTCCTCTTTTAGTGTGACTATGTTATTCATTTTAGAGTTAGGTTCATTTGTTTCTGTTTGCAAACAATATTTTTTGATATATAGAACATTAATATGCTTCTAAAAGTCAAAACTATGCAACAATATATATCCAGAGAATTATCACTACTCTCTAATCTTTTTCACACCATTTAGCAGCATCCACCCTTTGTAGGCAAATAATTTCATTGATTTTACTCACTCAGATTGTCATCTTCTATGAGTCCCAGTCTTGGATAAGCGTCTCTGATCTTCTTTCCTATCTGATGGGGGCTGGTTTAAAACGGGTGTTCCAGGCTACCAGATGTTATTTCTTTGCATTCATGATTTCTCATTTTGTTTAGTTTTGCTTTGTTTTTGGCCTGTGGCAGTTGAACTTTTCTCTTATAGATGGACAAAAGGGGAATTTAGAGCTATGGCTCCAGCAATATACACTCATCCAGTGCTACATTAAAGGGGGACATACTTTCCATGACTCTAGTGTCTTTGAGACCTTCTTCTCTTAAATATTCCCTTACATCTCTAAAGTGTACTTAATTCTTTCCCTCTCTCTCAAAGGGCATGGAGTCTCACTCCTCAACAAATCATATCCTTTGTCACAAAAGATTTACTTTTCTTGTCTAAACACTTTTGTACTCCAAGAAGGAAAGGAGAGATGTCTTTCTGACTATACACAAAGTTTTACAGTGTGGTTGATAAGTCAGCACATTAGACTTTGTATTTAGACCCATTTTTCTTACTAATATCTCAGCAGAGAGAGGTTTTCTGTCATAATTTAGGAAGCTGAGTAACTTTTCCAAGATCTTACATTTCCAAGTGTTGGAGTTAGAATTTTAACTTGGGCTCATTTGCCTCTAAGACCAAACAATTTCCACTGTATTATACTGCTTTGCAGAATATGTTACCTAAGGGTCAGCACTGGACTCTATAGTCTGGGAGGATGTCAGATGTTAAGGCCTAGTCAATGGAAGCTGACACTGTTTAAATATTATTGTCCACTTTGTTATAAAGCAGAAACTAACACACAATTGTAAAGCAATTATACCCCAATAAAGATGTTAAAAAATAAAAAAATAAAATAAATAAATTTAAAAAAGAAGTCAGGTAGAATAGAGCTAGAAAATTATTCCTAAACTCAATCAGAAATTGTTCAGCTAAAAACCACCACTTGGGACCATGAAGTGCAAAAAGAAACATAACTCCCATGTCAACTTTTACTGTGAGGAGGGTCTGTAGCACAGGGTTCTGAGATAAGGAAGGATGTGTTGACTTCTACAAACCAAGGCAAGAAGGGCATTATGCAACTAGTATGTTGATTCAACTCTTGGAGGTATAAAAATAAAAGTTTTTTCCAATTTCTGATTTAAAAAAAGAAAAAATTATCGTCCTATCATTCAGATTTGTCTGGTGAGTAGGAAGGACTGAGAAATCCAGATCACTTGGATCAATCAAAGGTTATTGCAGAAGGAAGAGGCAAGGACATTAGAATAGGAATTGAAAATCCTTTGCATAAGGGAGGCCCTTACTATATACTTATTAAATGTTTGTTGTTGAGCAATGAAATGCTAATTAAAATATTTGCTCTTTTTATCAAAAGAGCAATAGGTACTGCAGGTGGCATAGGATACGAACAAGTAAGGTAACTCAGACTGGAGCTGAAACTGAATCCGTCAAAACTCCAGACTAGAAACAGAGCATTGCAGGTTAAATACTCTACAGTAATCAGCACAGGAAGACTAGAGTTCTGGAAGTCAAAGGTTAGGGTGGAGGTCATTGAGGTCACATTTGAGAGTAGACAAACTCTAAAGCCAGTAGAGAAGTCCCTTGAAGCTGAATAGCTCTTGCAGATTTCAGAGGCCAAATAAAGAACAAGGATAGAAGGGCAGGGGCTCTTGAAACAGTTTCATCACTGAATAGAAACACCAAATAAACCTTATTTTACTAGGGTAGGAATGCCTGACCTCCATGCATTTTATGCTTTCTGCTACATGTGTGGGCCTATGCAATAAGTTATTGCAAGTAAATAAGTGTACAAGACTCCTCCTGAAGTAAAAATTAAAGTACTGGATTTAGATGTAAAATATATTTTTGATATTTATTATATTCTCCAACATTTAATTAAATTTTGAAGAAACAGGCTTTATTGTTTTAAACATATTATTTCATTTTATAAATTTAACTTCTAACTTTTATAAGAATTGTTATTCTTTGGTAATACTTAAATAATAGTCAGGTATTAATTTCCCTTTCTAGATTACTTTTTCTTTAACGTAGATAATTTTTTCTCTTTTCTCATTCTTATTAAGTAGATATCTTGAGAGAAAAAAATTAAGATTTGGTAAAATGACCACAGATAATGTGACACAAATTTATAGCAAAACAAAAAGATAGCCTTTAATGGAGGTCAGTTATTTCAAATTTAGATGTAATAAAGATATTTTTGTATTTGTTCAGGCATTTGTGTAAACTTTAGTAACTATGTGACAAAACCACAAAGATATAAATCTTGTTAAGGAAAATTTCTTTAAAGAGTGATATTGTATCTGTTATCTATTGTTTCTTAACAGATTACTCCAACATTTAATGGCTTAGAGCAATATTTATCATCTCACAGTTTCTTTGGTTCAGGCATCTGAGTGAGGCTTGACTGGGTCCCCTGGCTCAGGGTCTTTGGCAAGGCTTCATCCGGGTATCTTGACTGGGAAAAGATCCTGCTGGTACAATTCACTTTCTCAGAGGCTGTTGGACTGAGGCCTCAGTTTCTCCTTGGCTGTTGGCTGGAGGCTGGCCTCAGTTCCTTGCCAAGTGGGTCTCTCTATAGAGCAGTGCACACAAAGGCAGCTGGCTTCCCTCCAGGGAAGTGAGCATGAAGAGCCAGAAATAACAGTATGAGCAAGATGGAAGTCACAGAATCTTGTAACGTATCTTTACTAGTGATATTCCTTTTCCACGTCCAGCCAACACTCAGGTAAAGGGAACCACAAAAGATTGTGAATACAGGTAAGTGGGGATCATTAGGGCCATTTTAGAAGGCTACCTACTGTTCTGTCACCACATTCTGGGATTTTAACTAATTATTAGGTAGAATTTACATAACCCACAAATCTGTAAGTTACATTTTCTAGATTGGCATGTTCTCAACTTCATTCATAAACCATATATATATATATATATATATATATATATTATATGTGTATATAATAGAACCCATACCAGGGAATGGCAGTGTATATGACACTGTATGGATTTTATCATATAGCTACCTCTGGCACAGATATATGCAGCCACTCCAAAAGTAGGCTATAGGGTTCTAATGTACAGTGACAATTACTTATTGCTAAGAAAATGTAAGAGAGGCTTAGTTTAGCTTAGGAAGTAGTCTCCATTCCCCTTTAATCTAGATTCCTCTTTTGTGTATGTCATTTTGCTCTTGTTTCTGTGCCTTTCTTCCCCGGTGTTGATATCTCTTATTTTAGGATCCTTATTCTGTTTGCAAGAAATTCTCAGTTCCTGCTAATGCAATTGCTCAAAGGTCACTTTAAGTACAGTCTTTATAAATTGATTTCTACAGAGTCTTTGCTTCCTTTGCTTGAACATGTCCTGCAAAATGCTTGCCGCCTGTATTAGTTGTTAACCTCAGGAATGACTTTGTCTATTTGCTTGGCCCTGCAGCTCCTTCTCTTGCCTGAGAAATCTGTGTCTGCCCTTGTGTCTTTTCTGCCATCTCATTTCTCTTTCTGATGATGAGGTTAAGGTGATGTTTTATATTCTATTGCTTTTGGCAAGATGAGTCAGTTTTTGGGTGTCTAAGTTGAAATGTGACCCTGCCATGTTTGCAGTGCCAAGACTACAGAAGAATCTCAAGAATAATTCTCTTTACAGCATTTATTGTCACTATTTTATGTGCCACATGACTATGATGATAAGATAGAAATGATAGCTACTCTGTTGAACTCATTTAACAAATTCTGAAAAACTTGTATTGTTTATCATAATTCCAAATATAAAATGCTTCATTTATTTTGACTCCCTCTCTCTCTGATAGCTGACTAGGGAATTTCAAATCAGAAGGCCTTCCTTACAAGTTATTCCAAATGAATAACTCAATCTAGTTTATATAATTAATTTTATACAGACACAACGCTTCTAATAAAGTATATTTTTTTAAAGGGAAATTAATGTACTCTATTAACATATATGTCTTATCTCTTTGGTCCTTTTATTCAGTAACCTTTTATTCAATAGAGTATAAACATTAAAAAAGCATATACACATATTTTTTAGTACCCGTTTTAATTTTTTTATTCCTTCTGTCTTACAAAAAAATAACTATAGAGATAAGAAGAGACTCGTAATTTTATTCCAAAAGAGGGAGAGAAATGATTATAGTGCTTTTATAGTTACTGTTGGTTTCTCAAATAGAGCTAGATGTCTTATCTTTCTGTTTTAATTTAATACAGTAAAATCTTCAGGTTAGTGTTCTGGCTTATTAAAGTTTGGTTTTTTTGTTGAGGAAACTGCATAAAAATATGTAGATTGTGTGAATTCAGGTGTGTGATGTTTTTAACAGCCTACAAATCATAAAATGCAATTTTCTCCTTTTAGTGCCAATTTCATGATACTAAATGGCTTAGAAAATTGTATTAGGTAATTTTCTCTAGTGCATTTGATGCAAATTGCACTAATATTGTGAAGTGCCTTTGTTTAACATATTTTCTTATAAGTTAGATAAATTAAAATTTCTGAAGGGTGGAATTGGATCAAGATGATTATGATTAGGGAAATGGCTTATTCCTCTCTAATAACATTAAATATGGTTAATTCCATGCATTACTGATGTAAACCTAAGTAACTTCACCATTTACTCTAATGACCACTTTCTTTAGTAGATGAAGAGTGCTTTGTCCCAGAGTTCTGCAATAAAATCTCTTTATTTCTGCAAATGCATGTAGGAGATGTTACCAGTTTCCGTAAAGATATTTTTATCACTCAAAGTAGCTATTTTTGAGACACCTAATCATGAC
The DNA here is from genome assembly GCF_964374135.1 of Grampus griseus. Classification (NCBI taxonomy): domain Eukaryota; kingdom Metazoa; phylum Chordata; class Mammalia; order Artiodactyla; family Delphinidae; genus Grampus; species Grampus griseus. The sequence continues at coordinate 15,745,942 of NC_138997.1, read as the reverse complement.
TTTTCATTTTAGAGGTTTAAAAAATCATGCTGGAATCTGAAGCAACATAAGGCTCTCTCATGCCTTATAATGCTCAGGAAAAGGATGTGTGTTATGTTAAGAAATATATACGGAATGATAATGACCTTTGTGGAATGATAAATAGATGTAACTGATGAAGTGATACAGGCAGGTAAGAATGATTTACCCAGAGCAAGAGTTTGTTGTCTCCCATCTTTAATGTTAGGTTTTTATCGTAACCCCCTATTTCTAGCAGACTGTTTTTTCATGCTGCTTCCAATCTGTCCTGTACCACCTGCTTTGGGGCTTCTACTTGTTCAGAATCTGGTATCTATTGAGTGCTTGGCATATAGTGAACATTAGATTAATAAATGTTGATTTTACAGATTAATTGATCTCTGGAGCTATCATTTCTCCTTACTCTTACGATAGCATGCATAACCATAAATAATTGTTCTGAGTTACTTTTTAGGTTTAAAAAAATAGCACTAATGTATTAATGGCAGATAGTATGTTATCTATTTCCCTTTCACCATCATTCTTTCCACAGTACTTTTACAGGGAAGAAAACCTAACAGCGTAATCAATCGTATAGGAATTTCAGCCCCGTAAGGCAAACTGAGGTTCAGGGAGATTCTATCTATTGCATCATATTACCTAGCCAATGTCTTCTATTGAGACAAAATGAGATGAAAAACAGTTTGCAACCAAGCCAATTTAAAGAAAACTGATACATCTTTAAAAATAGATGCTCTTTGAGTGCTCAAGTTGGGATAGCATATCTAGCATAATCATATAAGCATATCTTATGATAGTATTTTCACAGGAGTCTAAAACTCTTCCTGTTTTCCATTCCTGAAATTCTAGGACACATAGGTTTACATCTGAATATTGTCCTCACCTCAAAAATTTCTGTACTCATTCCATTTTGTTGAGACATAATTAGAAATTAAGACAGAGAAAAAGTTTAGATTTAGGGATAGAAAAATGAAACTAAAGCAGTTGGAAACATAGAAGTTATTTGTAATGACATTTTAGGAGAGATAAAAAATAATGATAAGAAATTAAGTACAGACCTTAGAAATTTTAGGAAGTGGGGAGTTGAGGCTGAACTTGTGTGTGGGAACTGTCTTCTATTACAAGGTTTTTAATAACCTAAGCCTTAAAGTTGAGATAATGAGATAATGAGATAATTGAGCCAGCACTGATAAAAACGCATATTATTGTCATTCTCATGAAGTATGGTTTACAAATGCTCTTGAATTGACTATCCCAAAGATAAAATAGGCCAGACCCAAGAGAAGGAGGCTATACCCATAGTTGATCAGAGCTGCCTGCTACTGAGCAAGAAGACTTGGGGCTGAGACAAAATGGTCCTATAGAATTGAGAGATTTAAGAGAGATGGAGGGACTTTCCAGACATATCATAGATCTTGTGTAGCAGAGTAAATTTGAAACCAATTATCTGACACCCAGTCCAACATTCTTTCAAATATACTCAGAATCCTTTATTCCAAACAACGTACGTAAATACTGAGGATTTTTAATGGAAAAGGAAACTTAGTAATGATTCTTAAATAAAAGAAGTCCTAGAACATTGACAGTTTGAATAGTTTAGAGCCTATATTCATAAAACCATATAGCCTATATCTCAATGTCACATGAAGAAATTTAGCAATATTTGAAAATGATGAAAAAGAGATGGCTTGTCCTCACTGCATCTGCCTTAGTCCGGTGGATGTTTTCCTAAGCATGTGCGGCAGTATGTTATTCTGTAACAAAAATGAAATGGCCATGACACACCAATGATAGAAATTAGAAAAAAACAAAAACAATTTTATTTTCTGCCATGATTTGAAATGTTTCCAACAAATCCTTTCATCTAGGATTTAGTCACTTATCTCACAGACCCTTGCTATTAACATTCATGTCATAAAGAAAGAGAAGATAAGCCATTAACTGCTTCCACAATGGAGAAAATTAGAGATGTACTTGAGAACTGTGAAAAGGAGCATTGCCATCTACTTCTATAATGGAGGTAGATTATTCAGAAAAAGGATCCATGGAAAAGAGCCTTATGATTGCAAGTTATTACTCTAATGGAAGTGATTAAGAGTTAAGAGTATCAGTCTGGTTTGATTTGCTTTAAAACATAACTCATAGATAGCTTGACCTTTCTCAAGACTCCGGGTCTAGCTATTAGTAGCAGTGAATAAAATCATAGTGAAAATCATGAAAAGCAACTGCTAGCATACTTTTGAGAACTTGAAAGAGTATGTTCTCATATTTGCTCCAATATTAGTATTAGTATCTGAAAACTCAGTATATTTCATTTTTCTTCTTTACGTTGGAGTTTGTCTCCAAAAGTATAGTGTTTCTCTATATTCTTTTCATGGATTTTAAAAATCTAAATTCTAAAAATATTCCAAATATTACAGACATGTTTTGTTTCCTCTAGTCTATATCTTAAGTTCATTGTATAGGATTCCTTCTAAAAAAAACTCAGTAGCAGAAAAATCATATTTTGAAACTTTAAAACTGATCTTTCCTTTAATATAGTATCAAGTCACAGAAAGGCAGGATTACTTGGAAATCAGAATCAAAGCTGTCCAAAATGTAACAAGGCAGAGACAGAAGTGAGCACTGATTAGCTAGGAAAATTACTCACTATCCCATCAATTTCTAGACCCATCATGACTCTAATTGCTATTATATTTCTTTATCTTATAAATACTTTTTCAGTACTTATTCTATACAAGAACTATTCTATGTGTCTCTCATATATTTGTCTACTTATCATAACAACTATATTGGTAACTGCTTTTATTATACCTATTTTACATATTTAACTAAGAACAAATGAGATGAAGTACTTGCCCAAATTCACCCTGATATGTTCTGAGTGATACAAATAGAATGGAATACATATCAGTCTTGATTTGAATACTGGCTATATAATACATTTCTCCTATTTATGTGGACTAAGGTTAGATTCCCTTTCTTGCCAGCCCCATTACATTCTTGGCACTAGTAGGACTCGTAGACAATCCCCAAATCTTTTTGACACAAACTAATCTAGATATCTATTATGTTCTATTTGTATTCTTTAAAAATACATCTTTTTAGTTAGTTATCTGCATTGAATTTCACATTGTTTGTATTCTAGTTTACTTAGGTATTAAGAATCTAGATAATATGCAACATTGATTAGATTTTAAGATTTTAGTTACTCTTTAATAGTCATAATAAGAGGTACCTCAGTCTCTAACTAGTAGTGAAAGTGCCCATAAGCAAGTAACTATGATATAAGGAACCTACCAAGCCTAGGTACCAGCTTGAATACTTCCCTGAATCTATTATCTGCATACTTGGCAACTGTCAAAGACAGCTCGAAAAAGAAATTTTCTAGTAATAATAAGTGTTATTTTGTCCAGGAACACGAGTAGGAGCTCCTCATTTTAAAATGATAATTTACATAACAATAACTAGTCACACAGCTATTAATGAGAGAGCAGAGACTAGAACTCAGGTCTCCTGTGGAGTTGTTCAGTAGAGATTAAAATTTGTTTTGTTCTAATGCAAACTGAAAAAATCAACAGCAGATGTTGATCAAAAGTGATTTAAAGTCACATTCTAAGACAAAATTATAAGTGAAAAACTCTCAGAAATGGTAGTGTTGTATTTAGTTGTGTGGACATTCTAAGCAAATTAAAAGCTCTATTACACAAAGATAGAACTTAGCACAAGTGATTCTGTTTAAAAATAGCTTCATTTACTACTTTGATTCTGTAATCATAGAACATTTGGAGTTTTATTAATCTAAAGTGAACTGACTTACCTTTTAGAAATCATAAGGGATACATTATTCTTCTATATATTTGTTGTAATGGATAGCATTAGCAACACAGGTAATTATAACTATTAGCGTTATAACATCCCATACATGGTGGTAAATAAATATAGAACTAGCCTAAATTCTCCTAAACTAGGCTGCTCCACAGTATAAGCTACTCCCCTCTCTTCTCTATAACCATTTCCCCCTTTTAATTTTTTTTGTAATTATTTCATTAGCTTTTTTGTTGTGTTTTTCATATATTTTATTTTTTAAAGCAGTTTCAGGTTCACAGCAATATTGAGCTGAAGATACAGATTTCTCATGTGCTCTCCTGCTCCCACAGATGCACAGCCTTTCGAATTACCAACATCCCATACTAGGGTGGTACATTTGATACCAAGGATGAACCTCCATTGATACATCATTATCTCCCAAAGTCTATAGTTTACATTAGAATTTGCTCTTGGTGTTATATGTTCTACAGGTCTGGATAAATGTATAATGACATTTTTGGGGATAGGGGCACAATTCAACCAATGATATCTACATATATTAATAAGAAACATGCTAGGACTTGAACCTACGTATTCACACTCCAGATCCAATGCTATGTCTTTATTTCCAGGTTTCAAAATCTATTTATCGCAAGATAAATCAGGATATTTTAAAATGACTTTCATTCACTTTAATTATAGTGAAATTATATTTGGGCCTCTCAGAGAAAACTTACATTGCCATTCTCATTCTCATTTAGTTTTTACTACATCTAAGCATGTGCTAGTGAACTGAATTTATATAATAAATATAGTATTTTATTTAATTCTCACAACAGAAAAACGCAAACTAACTTTTTGGCCAACCCAATATGTACCTTATCCTACCTTTATAGATAGAGACGTTACTTAGCTAGGCCAACTAATATGCCAAGGCCACAAGTTGGTAAACAGAGTGATGAAATTGGTACCCTGATCTGTTCACTACATAAATCATGCATAATACCATAGCTGAACTCATTTATTGCACTTCATATGTCAGATGTCATATGTCAGATGTCTGACATATGACATCTGTCATATGTCTCATTAGCTCTCAGAGTCAATTTGTCCGGAGTAACAATTCTCTTTAAAGCAACTCAATGTCTTCTAATGGTTCCTAGCTTACCTTCCCTCCATCCACACAAGCTCCCTTTCAGTTTCTTTAAACATATCATGTTCCCTCTTCCCATAGGCCCTTTTCACATCCTTATTTATCAAACTGACTCTCTTTTGTGTGCTATTTCTAATAAAAGCAGAGTTTTCTCAGAAACTGATGAGAAGTGGGGTATCATACTTGTACCTCATTCAACATTGCAGCGGTGGTTACAGTACAACTATAATAAAATCTCTAAATCAAAGAAACAAGTTTTAAATTGAAATACTTTTTATACTCTGGAATAGTAGGGAATTTTTAATATATGATTATTTCTCAATAAAATTGTCAACACTGTAGTACAACACAATCTTAAATATTATAAATTTTAAACATTTATGAAATTATATCCAACATATCTTTCTTTTAATATAATCAGATTTTTGAAGATTTTTTTTTCTCTTTAGAAACAAAAAGCGTCTTCAAATTCTATACAAACGTATACACATTTTTCTTTGTAAAATTTTCACTACTATCATAGTAAGGATTCAAGGCATAAATCAATAATGTAAAATAAATTATGGACTCCAAATGAGTTAAGACCATTAAACAATGATGAAGAGTTTATTCTTTAATCATAAGTAAATGCTTATTCTCGTTGTCTCAGTTTTAGGCATTGGGGATGTAGTGATGGACAAAATAGAATAGATAAGTGCCCAATGGAGCTGGCATTCTAGTTGAAAGACTTAAATTATCTCTCTGTAACTCTGGCAGTGTTGATGTTCCCTCCTCCCTCTTTTTTCGTCCCTGTCTGAATGACATCAACATCATGCTTTGCTAATTTTCTTTCTATCTGCCTATTCTTTATCAGTCTTCTTTTTCTCCACATATTTCTCAGAGCTCTTTTTTACCTTCTTTTCTCCTTCCACACATTTTCCCATGGATAGTCTATTCAGACTCACTAATAGGGGAGGAAAAAGTATTTTTCTCTCTACCCTTCTAAGTTTTCAGCTGGAATTTCTATAACAGAAGACCAGTTAACAAGAGAAAAACAAATAGAAATTTATTAACATGTGTACCTCATGTATGCATGGGAGATAACCAGGGAAGAATGAGTAACTCAAAGCAGTGGCTTAATAACTGAGATATAACTTCATCAACAAATAATGATAAATTTGTGGAGAAATGGCAGGACAAAGGAAAGCAGTTTTAAGCTTCCAAGGGCTGCAAGATGTGGGAAAATAAATATATGGGAGGAAATGAATATCTACTGTAGTAGATAAAGACTAGTTAGTAAATTTGTCATGTAAATTCCTCTGGTGCTATCTTCAGGTTGGTGGGATCTAAAGTTGTCTCTGGTGATTGGTTTTGTCCTTCCTGGTACAGAGGGGAGGAGAGACACTTTTGGAAATTTATGTCCTGCTTTTAGGTAAATAGGGAAAAGACAGGTAGCTTTTTTTGTATCTGCTTCTTCTCAATTGCCTTCAGCTCAAAATAATCCTTATACCAAAGTGGTACATTTTGAGATGGCATATGCTGCCACCCTTCATTAGACAGCTGAATATTCATATTCAAGGAGCTCTCTGCCTTGACTCCTAATACAACTTATTGAACTGCCTACTGACATCCCACTTGACGTACTTGTAGGTGACCACAACTTAATATATATCTGTACCTTCTCCTACCCCAAATTTGTCCTCTGCGTTGGCTTTGCTATTTGAGTAAATAGTACCAGACTTGAACCTGGGAGTTGTTTGTTTGTTTTCCCCACTGTGGACCCCCCATTTAGTCCATTAGAAACTTGTTGTTTTTACATATTAAACATTTCTCTCATTTGTCTGCTTCTACTCATTCTCGATATCAGTACCTTCCCCATAATCATCTATTCCATAGAAACTGCATAAACTCCCAGTCTTTCTCCTTATCCTCCACTCCCAGTCTGTGCTTCACAGAGCAGACAGATCACTTTCTAAAGTGAAATTTTAATTATATATTTCTATCACTCAAGAGTTTCTCATATCTTTCAGGATAAATTCAAACCCTTACCGTGGCATGCATGACCAAATCTTAGTTTATCTCCCTAGCCTCTTTTCAATTCTCATTTTTAGTTTGAATATACTGAACTTTCATTTGCAAGAATATACCATGTAATTGATTCTGTTGAACAAGCTGGCCCTGCTGCTTTTCACTTGAATATTTTTTAGTTCCCCATATTAGGAATCAGGTATTCCAGAAAACTTTACCTGATATCCTAAATTTGGATTATATGTCTCTTTTGTATGTTCGTGTATTATCATATACGCATGTACTTCCTCTGTCTTGGTATTTCTCACACTAGAGTATCATGGCCTGTGGGGTTGACTTGATGAAGTCAGGGACAGTGTCTTTCCTGTTCATCAGTCTGTGTCCAGCATCTTGCACAGTGACTGGCACGTACTAGGTATTATTTAATGAATGAGTGGTTATAATCTCTTGATTTAGACTTTTTAATGGCATATACTTAATTTTATCTCTATTTCTTTACAAGAATTGATATGTGAATTTTTAAAGTTGTGTTTTTCAGAAACAGTAGATGGAAATGATTAGACCTACCTTGCTTGCCAGGGTGAAATAGCAACCTTTTTTTTCTTTCCATTTTCTTTTCTTTCTCTATACTGCACAGTACAGGAACAAAGAAAAAATTACCTAATTCTAACTGATCATATTATTTAATATACTGCATATCATCTTCAGATAAACTACAAGCCATTATTTTTAAACCACACCTGCTAATATTGTTGTCATTTTATTTACCTAGATAATACAATACACTTTACAATGAATTTTTCATAGAAAGACATTGTTAAGAACCAATATACCCTTTATTTGTAACATTCATCTGCCTCCTAATATAATTGGATTATATTTTTTCTATTACTAGCAAATGGTCTTTAGATATATAGGTAAACTAGAGTGCCCAATTGATTTTGCCCTTAGTATTCATTATTTTGTATACTATTACATATCCTTTTAATTCTCCCTCTCTCAACTAAATGTATCCTTTAATCTTTTATCATAGAGTACTTCATTTTCCTTATAAGTGCAATAGTCCTCATTGCTTTCTGGTTCTCTGTTTTTTTCGCATAACCTCCTAAAGATGATATGACTAAGATGACTACTAGGGTACTATAGTTAAGATAAAGAGATATTATTGATTTGTAAATTGAGGTATTATAATATGTGTGTCCTATTTCTGGCCTCTTTTAATATGGTTTAATACCTCATTCCATTTTTATTGCCTCTGGGTAGTGAACAAATGTCTTCGTTGAATTGCACAAAGAGATACATAAATCTTATTCCTGAGAAAATTGCATTTAGTTCAGAGCTCATCGATGTGTATGAGTAATTTGAATTTATTTTTCAACTGTGCTTTGCCTTTACATATTTTAAGTGGATTTTATCAACCTTTGTGCTTCTTAATTACCTTATATTGTTAGGTCTTTTGGAATTCAACCAATTTCCCTAATCTCAAGAAAATTAAAATTAGTTTTTTCTGCAAATTTTAAAACTTCACCTTCTTTTCCAGATCATTAACAAAAGTACTGAATAGGAGACACAATTATGGATCCTAGACTAACCCTGCTAATTAACCTCTTTGCTTCCTGAGGATTTGGAATTTATTTCCACTCAATTTCTACCACTTAACTTGTTTTTAATGGCTTAAGGCCATCCCCAGGGTGGGGTAGAGGGCCCTGAGCAGATCATTTTGCAGTCTCACTGCTTAACATTTTTATTCATATGAAATCCTGTGAAAGTTAACATCAAGGACATTTTTACAAGTGTGAAGCCCCTGGGAGCTGTGTATAAAGAAGACTATTGTTTTTAGGTTAGCAAACCCATTCCCAAATCCTCTTCCAGCTTTCTTTATGAGTCAGTGCTTCTCAAAGTTTAGATTTCATAGAGGATAACCTGGGAGAGGATGTTAAAATTATGGATTCCTTTGTCTCCTCTTGAATCTGTTGAATCAGAATCTGGCATGGATTGGTTGATTCATTTTACCCTTTTAAGAAACAACCTAGATGAATACTAGTTGCCTATGCTTTTCTTCTCAAAGTCTTGTCCAAGGATTAGAAGAATCAGCATCATCAGATTATTAGAAATGCAGAATCTCAGACCTCTTCCTAGGCACTGAATCAGAATTTAAATTCCTAACAGTATTCTTAGATGTTGTTTGCCCATTAAAATTTGAGAAGCACTCTGTAGACCATACTTTGAGAAACACGTAAGCAGTGTAAGAAAACAATCACATGTCATTTTTAGTACCAGCTCTAGATTTCATTTCCTCCTTAACCCCCGTCTCTCCTCTAGCTTTTACCTGTTTACCTAGATCTTGGCCTTGCCATATCTATGGTTTGTCTGGTTTTTTTTTACTGGGTACTAAACTATATGCTGTACGAAAATGACTCTTGCCTGATAGAACTTGCTGTCTAGAACATTATGTTTAACTTCCCGTTATAATTTTTAGAAAGATGTAAGTATAGATTAAGCATTATGTCTCCTTTATCCTGGTGTGTTAAAGAAAAAACTGGTCATTACTCTTGTTAGAGATGAAAGAAGACTTTATTCAAGAGGGATGAATACAGTGGGGTTTTTACAGTAGGGGAGAGAGATTGGGCTCAGTTCCAAATACAACAAGGATATGTGGAGATCTATAGCCAAGGAACTGGATAGGGGTCAGTGGATGGAAAATTACTAGAAGGAAACATCAAGGCTAGGGGGATTTTTCCTAAATCAACCCAACAGAATTCCTGCAGAAGGTAGGCTAGGGGGGTGAGATATTGAGGGTGGTGGATGAGGAATTTGATGAGGTATCCAATGTGATAATATATCTAGACTGAGAGATCTAACGAAAACTGATTCAGTAGACTTCTTGCTAAAACTGAACTAAGTGGGCCAAAGACAGAGCCCAAGTTTGGGACCTTGTCAAAAAGAAGATTCAGATGAGCTGACTCAAGTTTGGTCAAGGAAAGAGTCTTTTCAGGTGTTACATATGTGTTTTATTGTCTTCCGTATGTTGGGGAATTTAAAAAGCTATGTTAATTTCCTTTCATACTATTCTGGCTTCTTGGAAATTGCCTGGTCTTTATTTTTTTTACAAATATTTTTTAGAACAGCTGAGTTTTACCCTGTATTATAAAAGAAAAAACAACTCAGATAAAAAAGTATTATCTTTATAATTAACAATTCTTAAGTTGAGATTGTGATTCCACAATATGTAACACTTTGCCCCTGTGTAAAGCAAGCATGTGTTTTTAATCATATACTAAGCATTTTAGGTAGTAAATTTTAGGTAGTAAACTGTTCCCACTATATTTTAAAGTTTATTGTCTATCTCAAAAGTACCAATCCAAATGAATATGTGGATCTTGACTGAAAACCAAAAGGTTAAGTGGAAGCCTATACATTTAATAGAATTATAGTGATATGAAAATTGAGTTATTTGTAAAACACTTAAATATTTTTAAAAAGTGAACTTACATTTAATACATACCATAATTATGCTTGTCAATAAAATAAAAAGGATAAAGTGAAGCAGGAGAAGGTATTTGTTATTTACAAGTCACCCTGAGGATTTCTGAGAGTACAGAGTCATTCAATGGCCTTTCATACACATCAGAATGGTTCTAAGCAATAATGTGGAGGATGCAACATCAAGGGAATTGGAATTTACCTAAATAGTTTAGCACTGAAAGCCAAAAACTTAGAGAGGTATAAGTAGGTGGACGGAGAGACTCAAGCCTGAGAAATTTTTAGAAGCTATTGGGAAGAGTGGAAAGAAGGAGGCATGGAAGCTGGGAGTAAAGAGGGAATTTTTTTTTGGATAAAAGAGAAGTATCATTAGTTATCATTGAATTGTTTACTCTGTACTAGGTGATATACCTTCTCTCGTAACTTTACCAAAATAGTCATTGAAAACTATATTGCTGCCTGTTGATGCTTTGTAGAGAAGATTTGTATTCTGGAGATATGAGGAAGTGTTGAGTTCAGTTTCAAGATATGTATTTGTGTGGATATAGGCCTTCCTTAGATATTCTTCCTTCCATAAGCTTATGTGAGTTTGTGCTCATGTCAGGTTTTTAAAATATGGCTATAAAATTCAATTCTCCTTTAAAGGGTGTGCCTATTATTTTTGTATTGCTACTTTGCTAAGTATACTACTCTATTTTTACTATATCTATTCTTTTATTTTGTTCACTGAAATTCATCATGAAATCAGAGATTTGAAAGGGAAAATGAGGATCATCAAGTATAACATCTTGCCAAGGTCAGGAACCCCTCTCCAGACAGCTTGTACTCCACCCTTCATTTAATTTCTGATATTTCACTGAATAGCTCTAACCGCTGCAGGCTGTTTATATTTATTACACAATTCCCTTCTCACAACTTTCTTCACTTTTTCTAGTTCTCTACAACAGCTATGTGGCTGCTGTGTTTCCTTTTTGAATGTCATTTGAATATTTAAAGACAGCTCTACTATTCCCATTGTTCTTTTTAAAAATACTTAATCCATTTATGCTGACTTTCAACATGTGAATCCTTACAGTAAAGCACAGTAGTTTATAGCTATCATCTGAAAAGCTCTACTACTGAGTGATACTGTTATCCAAAGCTGAACTGTATGCTTTTATGGATATCTCTGTAGATTCCATGAACTATGAGATCACACATTCTGAAATACTGACTTATAATGTAATTAACTGGAATTGTATCTTTATAATTTTGTATGCATAGAGCTCTGTTTATTAACTTATTTTTTGATGAAGTATATTTGCTTAGTTAAATTTTTTAGGAAGCTATTTAATAAATACATTTAATTTTAAGTTAAACTTTCCATGACCTCTTTGCAGAGTTTCCTTTTAGATAAATCAAATTATGTTATGATTGGGAAAAAAAAGCCTTTTCAGTTTTTCTCTTTTGGATATGCTTTTCATTGTAGTATACTAATGTGTGGACAGTAGATCTCATGTATCAAGGGCACTGCTAATTATGCAAATATTTGCGTCCTACCAGGACCTATTGATATCAGCCATCTGTGTGTTTAATAAATTTCCCAAGTGATATTTACTAAAATTTGATAACATTTAAAAGATTTTACTTATGATCTCAACAAGATTGAATCAAGAATATGAGTCATGTACTCAGTTTATTGTTACAAAATAAAATTATATAAATTTTGTGTATTTGGAACCATAAAATAAATGGTGGCTTTAGAAAATAATGTATAATTTTGATTATCACCTAAATCTAAGCAGGACATTTTCTTTCATTGGAATTTTGCCACCTAATATAGTAACCTAAATAAAAAAGACAAAACTATAAGGCAAAATGAAGGCCTGTGTAATTATCTGGCATTAATAAATTATACATTTATTAATAATTAAGATTATATGATTTCTAAAAATCCTTTAAGCTTTACATTTTTTACTACGTTAAAACTGTATTTTCAGAGTTGGCACAGAAGCTACCTTAGGTAAGAAAATTGACTATATAGACTTACATGCCTTTTTCTTTACACAAGTGCATTTCTAAGCTATAAGCAATTAATTAGTCCTTCTCTTTATCAAGTCAGAAAAATTGATTTATTTCCACATATTTCTCCCAAAAGGAGTTTCTTCTTTACACAGTAAATTTCTTTTCCAGACAACCGTGCCCCAAGCAGTGAAGTGTAAGAAAGTCCTAGACCATTGATGTGGGATTTTTAATTATTGTCTATTAATGAAGAGTCTTAACCTGATAACTTGTTTTCCAGAGTGAACTTCGAGGACATATACTTACATGAGAATTCAATGGGCTTCCTAGGAAAAGCAAGGAAAGGAACTTATGACTATGTATGAAACACTAGAACTCATGCCCTCAGAAGAGAAGGTGAAAAAGGACACTCTCTATTCTTTTCAGGGGTGTTATGAGTGAACACGTAATTTCTATTAAGCTTGGAGACATTTAAGATATTTGGGTGCCATGATGGGAAGAGTCTTGGATTTTCAGCAGAGAGAGAGGCTGTTGGGTGTGTCTTTTGATTTAGCCACAGGGCTATGCCATCCCATGTTCTCCGTGTTCCTCCAAAAATGGGAAGCTATAAATTAGAATAATATTCAGTCTTCTCAACATGTCTTTCCAGACTCTACAAAATCTGGCTCCTACCTAGTTTTGAACTATTCTCTTCCTCACTTACTATGTTTCAGCCACAGTCAATTTTGGATGATTTTCTTTTAGCTGTTATTGCTTACCATAGGCTCATCCCAGAAGCTTTGCAGGCTGGTTCCTTCATGTCTTTTTTTTTTTTTTTTAACTTCCACCCTTTTCTCCCCCTCCCCCAGTTATGGAGCTATAATTGACATAAAATACTGTGTAAGTATAAGGTGTACAACGTGTTGACTTGATACCTTTATATATTGCAAAATTATTACCACCAGAATATAAGCTAACACCTCCATCACACCACATAATTACCATTTCTTTTTGTGGTGAGAACATTTAAGATCTACTTTCTTAGCAACTTTCAAGTATATAATACATAGTTATTAACTATAATCACCCTACTGTATATTACAGCAGTCCACAACCTCTTCGGCACCCGGGACCGGTTTTGTGGAAGACAGTTTTTCCACGGGGGTGGGGGTTCAGGCGGTAATGCGAGCGATAGGGAGCTGCAGGTGAAACTTCGCTTGCTCTCCTGCTGCTCACCTCCTGCTGTGCGGCCCGGTTCCTAACAGGCTGCAGACAGGTACTGGTCTGCAGGCCCGGGTTGGGGACCCCTGGTATATTAGATCACTAGAACCTATTCAGCTTATAACTGGAAGACTGTACTCTTCCAATATCTCCCCATTGTTCCCACCCCACCCCACCCCAGTCCCATTTTAGTCTCTGTTTCTATGAGTTCAGCTTCTTTAGATTCCACATATAATTGTTATTGTTACCAAGTCCAGGCTCATACTGCTTGCCACACAACAGGCCAATAAATCAAGAGACAGGTTGTTGGGGCAAGGAATAGTGACTTTATTCAGAAAACCAGCAGACCAAGAAGATGGTGATCAAGTGTCCCAAAGAACCATCTTGTCCGGGTTTGGATGCGAGTTTCTTTTATAGAACAAAGACGGGGAAGTGAGAAGGTAAACTAAAAAAGGCAATAAGTTGTTGCAAATATTTTCTGGTTCTGGCCAGACTCTGGAGGGGATGTGTTAATTTCTTCTTTCCTGGAGCTGACAAGGTGGGCCTGGTCAAGGTGTTTCCTATGAGCTAAAGAAAGGTATTTTAGCTTAATGCTCAGGTATGGGAGGCAGGGTTCCTAGAGATAGGGCATTATGTATACTTTAAGCTCTAGGAAGCATCCCTTTAGTGGTTAGCTTGTAACAAAAGCAATAGAATACAAAGGTTAAAGTAAAAGAAACAGATCCAATATGGAGTCAGATTTGTTCTTCCCTGTTACAATATCATGTTTCTCTATCTGACTTATTTCACTCAGTAGAAGGCCCTCAAGGCCCATCCATATCACAAACAGCAAGATGTCCTTCTTTCTCGTGGCTAAATAATATTCCATCATTATTATATAAGTACAACATTATACACACACCACCCATACATATATACCAAATTTTCTTTATCCATTTATGCATTGACAGACACACTTAGGTTTTTTCCATATCTTGATATTATGAATAATGTTACAATGAACATAGAGTACAGATATCTCTTCAAGAAAATAATTGGCTTTACTTTGTATATTTACCCAAAAGTCAGATTGTTGAATCATATGGTAGTTCTATTTTTAATTTTTTTAGGAACTTCTATACTATTTTTCATAGTGACTGCACCAGTTTACATTCCCACCTACAGTACACAATGATTCCCTTTACTTGCCAACGCTGTAATCTCTTGTTTATTTGATAATAGCCATTCTAACTTGTCTGAGGCAATATCTCATTTGGGTTTTGATTTGCAGTTTCCTGATGATTAGCAATATTCAGCACCTTTTCATGTACTGGTTGCCTGTTTGTATGCCTTCTTTGGAAAAATATCTATTCAGTTCCTCTACCCATTTTTTTCCAGCTTTATTTTTTTTTTTTGAGGTATAATTGACATACAGAACTATATAAATTTAACATGTACAGTATAATGACTTGACATATATATCTGTATATATATAGTGAAATGGTTATCACAGTAAGTTTAACATCCATCATCTCATATATATACCAAAAAAAGAAAAAGTGTTTTGTTTTTCTTGTGACGAGAACTTAGGATTTACTTGCTAAACAATTTTCAAATATACCATACAGCACTGTTAACTATGCTCATCATGTTTTATATTATATCCCCAGTACTTACTTATCTTATAACTGGAAGTTTGTATCTTTTGAACAACTTCATTCAATTCCCCTTCCCCTATCTGCTGCCTCTGGTAATCATAAATCTGATGTCCTTTTCTATGAATATTTTAAGATCCACATATAAATGAGATCATACAGTATATGCTTTCTCTGTATGACTTATTTTACTTAGCATAATGCCCTCAAGGTCTATCCATGGTGTCACAAATGGCAGATTGTCTCTTTTTTTTGGCTAAATAATGCTCCATTATATATATATATATATATATATATATATATATATGTGTGTGTGTGTGTGTGTGTGTGTGTGTGTATGTGTGTGTGTATAAATATAAATACACACACACACACACACACACACACCCCACCTCTTCTTTTTCAACTCACCCATCAGTGGGCACTTAGATTGTTTCCATGTCTTGGCTGTTGTAAAAAATGCTACTATGAACATGGGGGTGCAGATATCTCTTCAACATAGTATTTTCATTTCCTTTGGATATATTTCCAGAAGTGGAATGGATAGATCATATGGTAGAGCTATTTTTAATTTTTTGAGGATCCTCCATAGAGTTTCCCATAGTGGCCATGCCAATTTATACTCCACCAACAGTGCACAAGGGTTCCCTTTTCTCCCCATCCTCACAGTACTTGTTGTCTCTTGTCTTTTGATGATAGCCATTCTAACAGGTACAGGGTGATATCTCATTGTGGTTTTGATTTGCATTTCCCTAATGCTTTGTGATGTTGAGCACCTTTTCATGTACTTTTTGGCTATTTTTTTAAATTAATGAATTTATTTATTTTTGGCTGCATTGGGTCTTCATTGCTGTGCACGGGCTTTCTCTAGTTGTGGCGAGCGGAGGCTACTCTTTGTTGCAGTGCGTGGGCTTCTCATTGCAGTGGCTTCTCTTGTTGCGGAACACGGGCTCTAGGTGTGCGGGCTTCAGTAGTTGTGGCACACAGGCTCAGTAGTTACAGCATGTGGGCTCTAGAGTGCAGGCTCAGTAGTTGTGGCACACAGGATTAGTTGCTCTGTGGCATGTGGGATCTTCCTGGACCAGGGCTCGAACCTGTGTCCCCTGCATTGGCAGGTGGATTCTTAACCACTGAACCACCAGGGAAGTCCCCTGGCTATTTGTTTATCCTCTCTGGAAAAATATCTATTCAGCTCCTTTGCTAATTTTTAAATTGGATTAGCTTTTGTTTTTTCTCTTTTGTTGTATGAGTTTTTTAATAAGATATATGATTTGCAAATATTTTCTCCCATTCTGTACATTGTCTTTTCATTTTGTTGATGGTTTCCTTTGCTGTGGAGAAGCTTTTTAGTTTGATGTAGTCCCACTTGTTTATTTTTGCTTTGCTTGCCTTTGCTTTTGGTGTCAGATTCAAAAAATCATCACCAAGACCAATGTCAAGGAGCTTACCTTCTATGTTTTCTTCTAGGAGTTTTAGGGTTTCAGGTCTTACATTCAAATGTTCAAGTCTTTAATCCATCTTGGGTTGAATTTTGTGTATGGTGTAAGATAAGGATCTAGTTTCTGTCTTTTGCATGTGACTGTCCAGTTTTCCCAGCAGCATTTATTGAAGAAACTATCCTTTCTCCATTGTGTATTCTTGGCTCCTTTGTCATACATTAATTGACCATATATGCATGGATTTATTTCTGGGCTCTCCATTGGTCTATATGTCTTTTATGCCAATATCATAGTTATGATTACAATAGCTTTGTAATATGGTTTGAAATAAAAAAAGGGTGATGCCTCCAGCTTTGTTCTTTTTCAACATTGTTTTGGCTATTCGGGGTCTTTTGTTGTTCCATACAAAAGGATCTGGATATTTATTTCTTCAGGTTAAGGAAGTTTTCTGTCATTATTTTTTTTTAGTCTTCGGTCCCCTTTTCTCTCTTTTCTTTTCTTGAACCCCTATAGTGAATATAATGATGGTGTTCCATAAATCCTGTTAAGCTATCATCAATTTTTTCATTCTTTTTTTTCATTCCTTTGATTGAATTAATTCCACTTCTCTGTCCTTGAGTTTGCTGATCTTTTCTTCTGCTTCATCTAGTCGGCTGCTCAGTCTCTCTATGGAATTTGTAAGTTCAGTTTTTATACTCTTCAGCACTGTGATTTCTGTTTAGTACTTTTTTAATATTTTCCCTTTGTTAAAATTCTCCCTTCGTTCATGCATGTTCTTCTGACCTCAGTGAGCATCTTTATGACCATTATTTTGACTCTTCTGTGAGTCTCCATTTCATTTTGCTCTATTTCTGTAGTTTTATCTTGTTCTTTTGTTTGGAATATATTCCTCTGTTTCTTCATTTTCCTTGACACTTTGTGTTGGTTTATGTGCGTTAGGTAAAACAGCCACCTCTCCCGGTCCTGACAGAGTGGTCTCATGTAGGAGATGAACCTCATCAACTAGCTCAGCCCGTGCTCCTGATTGTCTCTCAAACCTTTATGATTGTCCAGACCTCCTTCTTTGTTCTTAGTGGCTTCCAGTAGTTTGAGGGTGTGCCAAGCTCCATCAATGTCCCAAAAGGGTGGATCACAGTCTGCACCTATATGCAGGTTGATTAGAAGCTGGATCCCTGGCAACATCTAGGAAAGTATATAGTTAAGGCACTCCTGGGGTAAACTAAAAGATGAGTATTTTTTGCCATCTCACACTGTACTGGGACCAGGTGTATGACTGTGTGGCGGGGATGGGGGGGTACTCCTGAGCCCATTAAGGACTTCTTTGTTTGCTACAGTCCTGTGGGAATCCATTTAGAGTCAGATGATCTGGCAACCTGTCCCTTGGGTAGCAGGTGCTAAAGCTGGGGTGCAGAACTGTGTACAAGCTCTTTCCAAGGGAGGTGCTGGTGAATTGGAGCAGGCAGGAGAGAGAGGGTGAGGGAGGTGTCCACTGGCTTCCCTGTTCTCAGGTGAGGATCACGGCCAGCCTAGTAATATGTGCTAAATTAGTAGCCTGAATGTATACAAATAGACCCCATTCAGGTAAAGACTGGGAGATGGGCAATTTTTGCTACTCTCTCTGCACTGAACCTTGGGAAGATAGCTGCAGAGAATGCTTGCTCCTGTTAATTACTTCTTTATTTGCTATGGTCTTGTGGGTCTCATGAGATCAAACCCCATTGGCTTTCCCAGGTAAATGTTTTGGGGGCCTGTCCCTCAGTTGGGAGTCTTTAAAGTTGGGCTGCTATATGTAGGGTACAAACTCTTCACTTTTCAGGAAGAAGCTGGGACTTGGGAGTTTTTCTCCTTATTTTACGGTGCTGTGCTGGGGATAAGGTTTATAATGAGAGAGCATCTCAGCCTTTCCTACCCGTTTCATTGTGGATATTTTCTAATTCTCCCAATGTGTAGGAGTTGCTCAGCTAATTTCTGGATTTCTTTAAGAGGGAATTGCTCCATATGTAGCTATTCATTTGGTGTGTCCATGGGACGAGGGGAGTTCAGGAGCCTCCTGTCGTACCATCTTTAAAGACGGCCTTCTTTCATGTCTTTAGTGTCTCTGCTCAACTATGAATTCCTCAGAGAAACTTTTCCTTTGAATTCAATTTACGGTAGCTTCTATTGTGTCACCCTATGATACTTTATTCATGGTATTGATTACTCTCTGTAATAATTAATGTTTATTTTTTTTTAATTTTTTCTTTTGCCCTCCACTAGTACTAAGATTTATGAGAACAGGTGTATATAATATATATATATGTATTATATGTTATACATATATATGCATTATGTATTATTATAATTTATAATATATAGTTCAATGAGCTCACTTTCTCCATCCATCAGTTTGGATTTTGCATATAAAATATTCTATATGTTTAAATATAGAAAGATCTCTGATGAAATGTAGCTTGTTCTTAATTGTTAAATAATTTTTATATAATGTATATATTCTATATAAAGACAAGTCTTTAATTTGAAAGTCAACTTGCTGCTTCACTCAGTTTTTGACCTACTGAAGTTGAATTGTTGGAAAGGAAAAATGTGAATACAGGCCTTTATTGAAGAAGACCAAAAAAAATTACGAGTGTGAAGAATCAGTCTGTGATTCTGGAATGTTAGCGTGCTTCATCTTAGAAATCCAGTGATTAGTTGTACAAAATTTGTCCAGAATGAAACTCAGAGATGGAAACAAGATGATCCTTACTAGAAAGATCTCAGAAGATAATGCTCCAAAAGACAGAGTTGCTATAGGATGAAAGTCATGTTAGTCCTTCCATTAAAAAATAATAATAATAATGGACTAGCTTCTTTGAATCCCATTAGAATAAGATGCTTAGGAAAAGAGCATTGCTGATCTTTTGAGTTTCAACAAAACAGTGAGACTCAAGGCATCATTAATATGAACAGAAGGCAATAATAAATTAAAGAAGATAAAACAGGGAGCTTCCTGTAAGTTGAGAAGAAGAATCATACCAATATAACACCAAATGGGTCTTGCTCATAAAAGAAACTTTGAAATTTTGACTCAAGAAAATCAGAATAGCACTACAAATATCTGTAGATTGGTTTACTCTGTGCTATAAAGTTGAGAGCACCAACCAAAAATAAACAATTGTAGTGGCAAATTTAGGGATTTGTTGAAGTGATTTTACTAGAGAAAAGATAATGGTATAATTGGCATATTAAATTGTGTAATTGGCATATTAAATCATAGTTGAACCATGCTGTGCTCTTTATCTGGAGTCTACACTGTCTACTCCTGTCATCAAAACTGTATTACTCTATTATTGTATCATTACTGCTGTACCTAATCAGCAAAGGCCTCTTCATTCAGGAAGTCTTCTCAGTCCCCTGAACCCAAGTATGATTCCTCCTTTAGAGACCAAGATGTCTTATGTAAGTTTTAATTATGTACTCAGTATTGTAATTATTTTAATCTTATGTGTCTCCCTCACTTTACTGTAAGTCTTATGCTCTCTGGATCTGTATCTCTGTTTATAATTGAATTGCCAATATCTAGTTCAGTGACTAGATGCTGAATGAATGACCATAACTTGCTGTTGGGTGATATAGGAGAATTACCTCAGCCTAGAGAAGATATGCTTACTGACCAATAATTTTTTTTCCGTGATGTTAGACAATATTTTCCCAACCTCTCCAATTTTACAGTGGAATCTGGTAGAAAGACAAATAATTACATAGTAACTATATTGTTACCTAATAATACACATTTTTTCTGATAAATAATCATACCTTTGAAGATTGTCAACACTCAATTTTTTTTAACATCTTTATTGGCGTATAATTGCTTTACAATGGTGTGTTAGTTTCTACTGTATAACAAAGTGAATCAGCTATACATAAACATATATCCCCACATCTCCTCGCTCTTGCATCTCCCTCCCATCCTCTCTATCTCACCCTTCTAGGTGGACACAAAGCACCGAGCTGATCTCCCTGTGCTATGTGGCTGCTTCCCACTAGCTATTTTACATTTGGTAGTGTATATATGTACATACCACTCTCTCACTTTGTCCCAACTTACCCTTCCCCCTCCCCGTGTCCTCAAGTCCATTCTCAATGTCTGTGTCTTTATTCCTGTCCTGCCCTTAGGTTCTTCAGAACCACTTTTTTTCCCCATATATATGTGTTAGCATATGGTATTTGTTTTTCTCTTTCTGACTTACTTCGCTCTGTATGACAGACTCTAGGTCCATCCACCTCACTACAAATAACTCAAATAACTCAATTAACAGTCTGCGGTCTTCTGCCAGCATTCAGTAGGTGTTTGCTAGGAGATGTTCTACATGTAGATGTACTTTTGATGTGTTTTAGGGGAGGAAGGTGATCTCCACATCTTACTCCTCCGCCATCTTGAAACTATCCTAATAAACAATTTTTGACTGTCCATTCATCCTTTACTATTATGAATTTGCTTATAAACACAAATTATAACTTATATATACCCATCTTGAAGTGATTTGGGAGGTATGTATTAAAATAAGAGAACTCATAACTCGTATTTATTGACCATCTATCATGTGCTTTCTAGGCCTTTATGTATTAATTATTTTACTTAATCTTTATAACTACCCTAGGAAGTGTAGTTATGGCCTCTCTTTTCATAGGTGTTGAAAATGAGACTGTGTTTAAAACCCGTATCCAGCCAGTGTGTAACAGAGGTTATATTACAATCCAAATCTACCTTTTACCAAAACTTCTGTGTACTCTTTCCACTTTTCTAAGAATAGTGAACCAAATTTTTTTCTGAAAATTTCACGTTACATATCTAAAGCCATAAAATAGTAGGAAAATGTCAAATACCATGTGCTATTTATACAGTGGATAAAAATGCTTTGCATTACATTAAACTTGTAACTTTAAAACAGTGTGACATTTTAAATTGTTTGACTAGCTGGCTTCTTTAAGGAGCTACTCACTGTAGTGGAGGAAACTCTTCCATTCACATGTGACAAACATCTAGGTGGTACAACAGTATATGGTATTTCAAGAAATTAAAATTGTAATGTCATAGCTGAAAGGACTTATAAATGATTATTCCACACATCTGTCTTGAGTCATAAGATTGTTTAAATTATTCAGTCAATAGTCAACAGTTGTTTTTAAACTTAAAACCCCTTCAGGCCGTACCAGTATTTTATTTATTCTTCAACTGTCCAACCAAAACTTCTGGCAGTCTAATTTAAAGCTTTCCATTGTCCATCTGTAGGACAACTCACTAGAATCTGTGTGTGTGTGTGTGTGTGTGTGTGTGCGCGTGTGTTTAAATCATCTCTTTTCTCTAAGAATATTACTTAAGATTATACAAAGACTGAACATCACCTACAGGATGTTTGTCAAGTTTCTCTAGTAAAATTTGTGTCATTATAAATGATTTAAGTCTCACTAGTGACCCCTAAATTAAGTATATATTAATAGCTTTTATGGTAACATATTGAATTTAAATAGCTAAATGTATATTAATTGTAGAGTGGAAAAATTAAGTCCAACAAAATTTACTATACAATTGTTTGATTTTCTACCAGATTCCATTGTAAAACTGAGAATTGGGAAATTTTTAACTACTTGAAATTATAAAAGCTTAAAAACCTATTAAAAATCTCCTAAATTATATACTATAAGAAGCCTAGTAAAGTTTATGCAAAAGTAGCAGCTTTTATTTTTATTCCTCAATAGAAGAAAAAACTTGAAAAATATATAGTACTAGCAATTCTATAAGTATGTGTTTTAATACTAATACTCTTTTCCTATTTTAGTTGTAGCATCAGATTATTAAAAAGCAGTCTAATATATCAAACTAAACATTTGTGTGAACATTATTCAATTAATTAGATATCCGTGGTTATTAGGTTTTACTATTTTTCCTCTCATGGATGTAGGTTTAAAAAAAATTATATCCTCTGATTATAGGAGACAGCAAAGTTCAGACTTTAGATTGAAAAGGTAACTAACTCTGGTGTTTACTAGTACTGGTAGATATTCCATTACAACAAATATTTTTAATAAAATATACTTGGACTAGATAGTTTTGGACATTTTTAATGACAAATTAAATTTGACTATGTAAAATACTTTTCTTTAAAGTTACTTTCAATTCATCCTGTTTAACTTCAGAATTCTATTCTAGCCCACTTATGCATGCATGCTAATATTAGTTCAAATTTTAAATATAATCTTTGTTGTAAATTCTTTCTGAACAAATTAGAGCATATGTGTGTTGAAGATGAACTTCTAGTTTAATTTTTCAAAACCCTTCCAAAGATAATTAAATAATGTAAAATAATGGGTCTTTGATTTTGTTGTTAATTCCAGTTTCACTGTCATGTTTATTTCATGGTGTCCAAAATGTACTTCTGAATGCTGACTTACAGATTTGTCAGTTCTGGATAATGATCCTGAGTGGTGTAACAGAGGAGCATTGGCATTATGGCATGTCCAGGAAACAAGTAAAAGACAGCTGGCATTTTTAATGTCTTTCTTTTCTTTTTAATCTATGGAAGTCACAGTATTTGGGGATTATGATTTTCATAGCATTATCATTTTGTTATATTTTTTTCTGATTTAGATTTCTAATAAATTCCACTTGATTTTCACTGTCACTATCCATGTCAATGTTCTTAGTGTATTATTATGAAAATATGTTTATCTTCTGTCATATTTGCTTCTTTCTAGTTCATCTCTTATTCTCAATTTAACTTTGCAAGATTGCTCTTCTAAAATCTAGTGCTTTATACATATATCCTCCAATTTAAAGGCCTTCATTGACTCCCCACTGTCCATTTTTTCATACATCAATCACATACCTACTTATGATACTAGACGCTGTGCATGTAGAACACAAGAGCTAGGCCCAAGTCCTTGTCCTGCCTTTTTATACTTAGTTCATATCTAGTGCTCCATACTCAGCTCCTTTTTCCTCTGTACAGTTATTCCACTTTAGCCAACTGTCTTTTACTTGTTCCCTGGACATGCCATAATTATTCTATTGCTTTTTATCAGAATATCCTCTCCACTTGTTTAAAAGCTTTACTTTTATTCTTTTTAAGCTCTGCATCTGTATTGATTCATTTCATTTTATAGCATCTCTGTGAGTTAGGTACTACTGATATCCGAGTTTTGCAGATAAGGACACTGAGGCACAGAAGGATGAGGTAACTTGCTCAAGGTTACACAGCAAATGAGATAGAAGTGGGAATTAAACTCTGACATTCTGACTCAAAAATCTGATCTCTCAACTAGTTTATTTTGAAATCTACCCATCCCTCCTCCTTTCTCCACTTCTTTTTCTCTTTCCTTCTCTCCACTTCTCCCTTTTTCTCTTCTCTCATTCTTTCAGGAATAATATAAATTCCTAGCTGTGTAGTGTCCTGGCTAGAGATGCAAGGCGATATTTGCTTTAATGTCATCTTCTTTTCTGAGTGATAATCTCCTTCCTGAGTTAGTACATTCCTGCCTGGGATCTTCCCTCTGTGCTGGCATTTGCAGAGGTGCCTGCATCTACATTTGATCCCACTTTTCTCTGCAACATCCTGCGTTATGACAACAAATGCTCCTCAGTGTCTGCTGGCTCTATGTTTCTTTCTTTTCTTTTTTTTTTTTTTAATTCTTTCACAATATGGGAAATTTGGCTGCCCTTCTATACCTTGGTGGCATTATGAGAGTGTCCGTGGGCTTTTCTACACCAATCTCCTTTCATAGTTACCTCAATTCTGTTTTCTTTTGGCATGGAATTCTGGGGAACTTTCCAGGCCTTGATACCTCCCAGGGAAAGCAAGGGAAGAGAGCAACTACATCCTGTATTTTAGTCCTGGTTCTAAGCCTCTCACTTCTCCAACTCTGTCACCTTTTAATTTCTTATCTCTGTACTAATAACTCTGCAGTTCTTATTATTTTTAATTCTCCTGTCTTAAGGCTAAACCACCATTTTTATTTGTTTGCTGCTTTTAGTGTTTTGAAATCAGGGATTTGATGTCTCTGTTTTTAGTTCCACTGTCCCTTAGGGCACCAAGTTTCTACAAATAGCTGGGCCATTCAGGACAAGAAAAAGGGGAGGATGAAAAGCAATTCTATTAAAAGATTTTGATGTCATTCCCTCACATTGGCATCAGATTGGAGGTAAAAAATAAGGTTGATGAGAATGAGCTTGTAGGGAGCCAGGATGATGAAAATTTTGTTTTAACATGATAAGATAAATAATAGGAAGGCGTTTAATATTTTTGACAGAAGTAACTAACAGGGAGGTTATATGAAGGAATTTTGTTATTTTAGCCTGTGATATGATAAAATGAAAGAGGGAGACAACAGAAGGCAGATTATTAAGTACTTTATCGTCAATGTTTTTCCTCCTGTGTTTTATTTACTAGTTTATATTAATGCTTTTGTTTTTTCATGGAAAAATGGTGTCCACCTTCCCATGAAATGTGAAATAATTTTTGACAGTTCCATTTTTACTATATTATGTGCTCCTTAGTGTATATTCATTTAATTAAACTACCAATAACTCATAGGGTTTTAATATGTGATTTGTGTTATCATGTCATAACTTTTAACCTTATTTTATAAAATGAAAATGAATACTTAAGTGTACCTGCCATCATTTCTAAGTGACTGTCTCTTTTATTCATGGTTTGTTTCCTCTGACAAGGTTCTCAGCCGACAGTTCTTATCTCTGTGTTTTTATAGTTTCTTAATTATTCACTGTCATTTTAAAATGAATGCTCCAGAAATACTTGAGTATTTACATACTCTTTGTCACCTTGCTTAACTTTGCATGTCTCATAGAAGGGTCTTGATAATTATTGTAATAGAACTTGAGAGAAGTTATGTCAGCCTGCACATACCATTAGTGCATTAATGTGTCAAAATAGCGGTGAATGACACAGCTCTAGGCAGTCTTAAAAGCTGCTAATGGCAGGCCAACTCTAAGGAATTGATTTGTAAGCAATACTAAGGCTATAAAACTTTCTCCTTGATATATAGTTCAGAAAGCCTTGTTCTGTTATTCACCTTATTTTTAGTAAATGAGTAATAGCTCTTTGAATAAGAGAACAATCTATAAAGACAATATAGTTGATGTGCTTTATGTTAAAGTAGCAATAGAAAACTTCAAAGAGCAAAACTAACAAGGTAGCAGCGTGTTAAAATTAATTCAGTTGTTAACATTTAAACTGCAATTTAATCACAGGTCAAATCTCATAAGTTATTGTTTTGTGGTTAATAGAAATGGATGTGGTAAAGTGGTTTGTCAAGCTAATAGCTTTTTGACACCTAGAAGAGATTGAAGAGAAAAATATTTGAAATGTGAAACAAACTTCATAAATATAAATTTATGAGGAATAATGTAATCAATATAAATATAGTTGTGTGTTGGTTTTTAAAACTGAAAAAGTATATTTTAAAACTAAGAGTATACAAAATTCCAAGCCTAATGTACTTTATGACTTAATACACTTTATGTTGCATTTTAGATTAAAATGTACTTGTATTGTTTTTCTATATATGAGTCAGAGATACTTATAACACTATATTGTTGTTTGGGCTGAGTCTGTCTCTCTTTTAGGGGGCTTCCTTAGAACAGGGGCCGTCCCCGTCATGCTTATCATTCTGGCTTCCAGGACTAAGCCCAATATATAGCACAAACTGGGAGCCCAGTTAGAATTTTATATAAAAGAATGTGTGCTCCCTCAAGGGCCAAACCATATCATTTTAATATAAGGCAGTTTTTTTTATAAGTGTCACAAGAATGGCACAAAGGATAATTCAAGTAAGATGAACATATGTCTCAGATTTCCCAAAACTTGCTCCATATGGATAGTTGTTGAAAGGAAAAACAGTGTACTATAGTACATTTCACTGGAATTGACATTCAGATTTGCACATAAAACAAATGAGTTCCGTTAGAGTATTTGAAAGTTTCTGTTTAACCCTAAAATTTGTAACTCTGATTGAGATTCATGGCTAAACCATACGAAAGTGACTGCAAATAAATTGCTATTTTGAATGAATCTAGAAGTACTTTTTCAGTGGAGAATGAGCTTAGCTAAGTAACAAGCAGCATCATAGCTCATGGGTTTTATTCCATTGCAAGTGACAAGGAAGGAGGAATTTCAGGAAGACTCTAAAGAGCTTTGAAATTTCCCAGGGTGTGTTTGAGAACAGTTTTGGGAAAAAAAGATGACTTCATTTATTTTTTATTTCTTTCCTCCACTCTTCATTCCATCTTCATGCTTTTTCCTGGTTTGCATTAAGTAGTTGAAAATATAGTGACTTTTTGATACAATTTCTTTAATCAGACTGGAAATACAGTATTGCAATATCAGAACAAAATATAAGAAATATTCAACATAAAATTTTAAAGTTAGATTTCAATAAAAATATGTGCATATATATAAAGTTTTCATTTATAAAGGAAATAAGAATATTTTTCTAACATATAATTACAGGCTGAATTCATAGGGAATTTTACACTCAGTATTACAGTACTTTTTTTAGAAGTGAAGAAAAACAATATGGCATAGTTCCCAAACTTTTCCATACATTAAAATTACTTTAAAATTCCTTACTTCAACTTTACAATATTTTAACTTTACAAACTGTGCATTCTTTCCTAACTTCCTGTTTCAAATTGCTCCCTCAACTTATAATTTACTACTCTGGAGACAGTGGTTGACTTTTTATGGGGTGATTATTTTCCAGTTGTTTCTTCTTTCAATTCCCTTTTCTGCTTTTCCCCTCTAAGCACCCACAAACACATGTACATGTCTTTTCTCATTTACTTGATATGTGGCCTTTACAATGAGGCCATCTTTCTGTGAAAATGAAATTTTATATCTTGTTAAAAATTCCAGAACGCTGTGTCCCAAATGGGTATACATTTCTGAATACAAGACCCTAAATCTGAAAAGCCAGAAGGGAAAATGGCTTGCTTGTAATATCCATAACTACTTATAATAATGCAAACTCATAGATTTACTAAGGTAATGATTTACAGTCATGTAAATTCCCATAAGTAAGGTTTTCATCTCCGAAAGCGTTCCATAGCACAACAAAACAGATTTGTCGCTCACTTAATTATGACTGTATATCTTCATAGCACTTATTAGTCATGCCTCACACTCGCCTTAAGCAGATCATGTTCCACATTCATTTTTGGTTCTGTCCAAAGGTCTGATTATTTTGCACTTAGGTTGATTTCACTGAGACCTTGATCTTAAAGATCCATGAATGTTTTAAAAAACAATGTTTCAGTGTTCCTATTCATAACATTTTATAAACTTTCAGGTAAGACGTTCCAGTTAGTGACTGTTTGCCCCAGCCTTGCTCCATCCTCAGTCATCCTAATAAAAGAGAACACATTGATTAAGATGAATATGTGTAATATACATACACACACACACATATGTATACACGTACATAATATCTCTTAAACAAGACTTTGCAGGGTAATATGTTTGGGAGAGAGAAGCTATAACTTCTCTGCAAAGAAATGCAGACTTGTCTGTGTATATAATTTTTGGTAGTAATAAAGATGATAAAAAGTACAAGGTAATTGAGGGATGGGAAAAAAAATTGAGCCAACTGGCATGAAGAACTGGAACTTTAACCTTTATTTAAATATCTACAGATAGTATCTTCAAGTATATAAAAGCCTGTATTCTTGAAGCTAAGAAATTATAAGGATAAATATAAGTGATTCAGTTTTGTTTACTATTAGTTTAAGTAATACTAAATCACATACTGTATGAAAAATATTTTTATTGCCAATAAAATGCAACTCACTTTTTTCTCCTCCATAAGAAAATAGAAGTCTCAGGAAGAATTTCTTCAATGCCTGTTTTTATAGACACTTTGGGAATCCACTTTCACAGTGAAAAGAAAATCTTTCCTTGAATTTGAGGACAGCTTTCGTGTCTCCCATGGCTCTCACACTTACATAAATCTCCTCTGTCCTGTTTCTTCAGAACAGTCCCTCATACAGTCTCATCTTCCTCCTATTTCTTTAACCTTTGCAGCTGCTTACACTCCCTTCAGCATCCAGTATATTCATGACTCTAGGATATTTGGACAAAAAACAAGACCTCCTTCCATGACACATTAACTACTCTCAGTCTCCCTTTCTTCATGGCCAGGCTCTAGAGAAGGGTCCAAATGTATTGCCTTCATCTGCTCACCTTTTATGATGCTCCACTTATTGTAGTCTATCTTCTACCACCCAGTGGCAAATGTTTTTGTCAGGAGCAGCAGTGAACTGTTGAATGCAGAATCCAAAGAACATGTTTTGAAGTATATAGTTTCTTACTTTAGATTTGTTTGATTGATTTTGTTTTTCCAGTATTGGCCACTGTGACCACTTCTTCTGTGTTGGTACTTTTTCTATTTTGACTTAGCTTTGTGACATAGACTGGGTAGGCACTGTAGCGTAGTGTTTGATTTCATGAAACTCGTCAGAAATACCTGGATTTATTGTCCCTATTTTGCTATTTAATGTCGATTACTTTGGGCATGTTACTTAATCTCTCTAAACTCAGTTTTGTTTTCTTTGAAGTAAAGATGGTAATCATGTCTACCTCATAGGGTTGTAAGGATCAATTATTTTTTAAATTATTAAAGAGCCTATTATGCATGTCTGGTGCATGCTGAGTCCTCAATAAGTGACAGGTATTATCAATATTTTTAAACCTTGAGGACACTCTTCCCTCTCCCTTCCTTACTCTTCCCCCTCTATATCCACTCCTCTATCCTTCCTCTTTTTCTTTCCCTCTCTTCCTTTTCCTCTTTTTTCTCCCTCTGTCCTCCCATCCTCCTCCCTTCCTCTGAGTCTCTTTCTTTAGTCCTCTCAGATGCTCCAATCACTGCCATGGCTATTGCTACCGATAAATCCCAACCTGCTTATCCATTTCACATTTTTCTCAAGTGCTTCAGCTTCATATTGAATTTCACACTAAACAGTTCCAGCTGGGGATTTCCTTCGCACCTCGAAGACAGCATGTTCCAAGCTCAAGTGAACCTATCTCACCACTAACCTTACATCTGCTTCATTCCTATCTTAGTTATTGATGCCAGTCACTTAGTCCTGGAAGTTCTTTAATTTCACTGTCTCCTAAATCTGTATCATCTTTTCCATGCCTGCTCTTCCTTTCCCAGTTCATAATCTTCTTATTATCCATCTAGATTACTACAGTGGTCTGCTATATGGGCTCACAATCTTTGGTCTTGCATATTTCTCATCCAATATTCAAACCATTGCCAGTTGAAACCTTGCAAAGTGCAAATCTGATTTTCTTATATGACTTGTTAATTTTTAAGTTGTTCCTTATACAATCTCAGGTTTAAAAAACCTTCTTAACAAGGTATGCACATTAATGGCATAACTGCTTTGTTTTCTTTGTATTTGTATTTTGACGATTACTCTCTACGGCAAATGATCCTTTAATGACACGTTTTTGTCAATGTTCTATGTGCAGTTGAAAATAATTTCTTTTCTGCAGATACTGTGTGTAATGTTCTATATATGCCAATTAGGTCAAACTGATTAATCATGTAGTTCAAATTTTCAGTTGTGTTACTGGGTTTATTTGGGTTTTTTTGTCTGTTTATTCTACTAGTTATTGAGAGAGGTGCGTTAAAATCTCCTACTATGATTGTAGATATATGTATTTCTCCTTATTCCTCTGTTAAAATTTTCTTCATATACTTTGTATCTCATTATCATTAAACAGAAACTAATGACTGTATTATTTTCTTGTTGAAGTTATTTTATCATGATGAATTATCCCTTTTTAAATCTCTAGTGATTATTTTTACCTTCAAGTCTTCTTAGTCAGATATTAATATAGCCACACCTATTTCTTTTAATAAGTATTTTGTGGCATTTTTTTTCCATTCTTTTATGGTGCATTTTTCTGTGTTCTCATATTTTAAACATATTTGTTGTAAACCGCATGTGTTCTATCTTAGTTTTTAAACCTATTCTGAGCATCTCTGTCTTTTAATTGTAGTTTCAGTACTTTTAGATTTTATGCAGTTACTAATATATTTGCATTTAAACCTACCATCTTGCTATATATTTTCTATTTCTTTCATGTACTTTTGCTGTTATTACTCTCTTCCCTCTTTCTTATAAAAAACTTTAACTATATTTATATCCATTGTATTTAATTATATTACCTAATTAATTTATTTGATTGTTTCTCTGGTTCTTTTTGTGTTCATTTTTAGTGCTTATGCTCTAGATTTTAATATACATCCATGACTTACTAGTCTCCCTAAGCTAGTGCTATTTAGCACTTCCTAAAAATGCTGAAACCACACCTTATTTTAGCTTCATTTAGTCTCTTCTTACCTTTTGTACTATTGTTGTCAGACATGTTTCTTTCTATGATGTACATCCACAAGACACAAATAATATTGTTCTTCTAAGAAGTCAGTATTTTTTCTATACATCAACAAAATCACCTTTTCTAGGGCTCTTCATTCCTTCCTTCAGTTTCATCTTTCCATCTGGGGTCATTTTTCTTTCAGCCTGAGAAAATTCCTGTGTATTTTTTTTTTTGCGGTACGTGGGCCTCTCACTGTTGCGGCCTCTTCTGTTGCGGAGCACAGGCTCCGGACGTGCAGGCTCGGCGGCCATGGCTCACGGGACCAGCCGCTCCGCGGCATGTGGGATCTTCCCGGACCGTGGCACGAACCTGTGTCCCCTGCATTGGCAGGCGGACTCTCAACCACTGCACCACCAGGGAAGCCCTCCTGTGTATTTTTTATATTGCAACCGATTATCTCACCTGGTGACTAATTCTCTTATCTTTTCTTTGTCTGAAAATATTTTGATTGCACCCTTATCTTTAAAGGGTATTTTCACTGGGTTAAAATGTGGGTTGGAAACTTTTTTCAATCTTTCAGAATTCAGCACATTGTCTACTGACTTCCATATTTCAATTGATAAGTTGGCTATCGGTCTTATTGTTACTCCTTTTAGAATTTATTTTAATCCTTGGATTTCATCAGCTTGACCTTGATGTGGTTACTTATGGTCTTCATGCTATTTACCCTGCTTATGGTTCCATGATCTTCTTAAATATGTGGGTTGATACCGTTGATCAGTTTTAGAAAATTCTTCATCATTATCTGTTCAAAGATTGCTTTTGCCACAACTTCCCTGTCGTTTCCTGTGGGTAGCCTAATTACAAGTATGTTAGACCTTTGTATGTTGTCCCTTATGTCTCTTGCACTCTATTTTGTTCTTTCCATGCTTTTCTCCTTCTATGTTACAGTTTACAAATTTTTTTATTGACCTGTTTTTTAGTTCACTAATTCTGTCTTCTCCTTCCAATCTACTATTAACCTCATTCAGTGAACTTTAAATTTCAGATATTGTGGTTGTACAATTTTTAAATGCCTACTTGATGCTTATTTTATAGATTCCAATTCCCTAGAGAAATTTTTTATCTTTCTATGAAATTTTTCAATCTTTTCCTTAATGATTAATAACATACTGATATTTTAATATTCTTCTTTGATCACTCCAGTATCTGAATCAAGTATTCATATACTTCTATTGTTTACTTTTTGTCCTGACTGATGGTCACGATCTCCTGCCTTTTTGCACAACAAGTAATTTTTTATTGTATGTCAGGCCTTGTATATAAAACAACTGTAAAATCTTTTTTTTTTTTTTTTTTTTTGGTACGCCGGCCTCTCACTGTTGTGGCCTCTCCCGTTGCAGAGCACAGGCTCCGGACGCGC
Organism: Grampus griseus; assembly: GCF_964374135.1. NCBI lineage: Eukaryota > Metazoa > Chordata > Mammalia > Artiodactyla > Delphinidae > Grampus > Grampus griseus. Next base: position 15,713,393 of record NC_138997.1, on the reverse strand, counting down.
AGGCTCAGCAGCCATGGCTCACGGGCCCAACTGCCCTGTGGCATGTGGGATCTTCCCGGACCGGGGCACGAACCCGTGTCCCCTGCATCGGCAGGCGGACTCTCAGCCACTGCGCCACCAGGGAAGCCCCACAACTGTAAAATCTTTAGCTCTATAATTTATTTGCCAACAGGGAGGGTTTACCCATGAGATTAATCACTTCAATCCCATCCAGGACAGAGCAGGATCAGGCTTGGGTTGTAATTTGAGTTAACACTCAGTTTACCATTGGTTCATCCCCTCTCCTTGAACATGGCCCCGATGAGCTTTTGCCTGAAAGCCTGGTATATGTGATGGGACTGTCACTTCTTAGTATTTGCCTCACAAACAGCCAGATGGGAAAGATTTCACTCTTCCCTTCAGGCCCAGCCCCATCCTTGTCCATTTACCCCTGATGTGGAAAACTGGGCACTTACCTGTGACTTCTCTGGTTTTTAAACAATCACACTGACTCCACATGACCATCGAATTGTCTACTGGTTTCTCCTTACTCCAGTAAAGTCACTTTGTGTGATCCTACTTGGATACTCAGACCACACCCAGAATCAGATACCCCTAGAGAGGAAAACAGATGGTGATTATCTGTTGAGAAAAGACTCATCACTTAGGTATTTTAGTTTATCTACTCTTTACTGTTTCCTCAGCACTCTAATATTGTAAAAAATATGTGGCTTTTTCAAATTATCTGTTTTACTCATTTTACTAGTTGTTGCAGCGTGAGCATTGGTAACTGCAACTTATTAGATCCTGTGCAGAAATGGAGGTTCCCCACCCTTATCTGAAGCTGTTTGTTCTTTCCTAGGGTTCTTATAACACTGTTAATGCTCTGTGCTTACCTTTGTCGTAATACTTTTCTCATTTGATAATAATGATCCTCTCTGTGTCTGTATGTATGTGTGTATGCAGGGGATAGGGAATATAGGTTGTGTTTGCTGGTTGTGTTTATCTGTCTCTGCCTCTAGACTGTAGGGTTTCTAGAGTCATTGTCCCCAGCATTGTGTCTGATGGATGGAAGGTGAATACACGTGGAACAAATCAATGAGAGGCAGTTATCCTCATCCTAGGACACAGATTATTAGAAGTTTGAAATCTGTTGTTGCCTGAAATATTTAAAATAGCTTGTTGTAAATGTTTCCAGTGTCCACACTATCTCCATACTGATGTATAATCTAGTGCCAAAGATGTAATTTTGACCCTGACAAGAGTTTATCAGTTTACCCTGGTTAACTATAGCACTTCCTCTTCTTTGTATCTTTCACAGCGTTCAGCAGAGTGCTCTGCTCTTAGTAGACACTTAATGTTTACATATAAAGCTATTGCTAAGGTTTCAATGTTCTTAAATTCTCAAGACTTAATTCTAAGGACCAATTGTATAACATTATTACCTGGAGTACACTATTATGATGTCATTTGTAATTCTGTAGCACAAACTCCTGTTTTCCCTCTTCATAGTGATGCCTTTTTTCATCTCTTTACCATGTGGCAAAAGTGGAGAAAATGACAGCAGTGTTTTATATATTTTTTGCCCTTATATTACATAATGCTAAAAGTACAGATTTTTCTTGACTTAAAATCAAATACTCTGAGTAACTTTCTAATGTTAACACCTAAATAAGACTTTGTTTTCAGTTTTTTTTCATATTGTAATGACACAAATCCTAACTAAGTTTTCTTTTTCACACTTTCTTTCTCATTTGGAAATTCTCTATGATTCCCTGAACAATGTGCTAATGAAACTTCACTGTTCTTTATGGTTTATTTTAAGACAAAAGACTATTACAATTTCTTGTAAGATTTTTCTGAAGCTTATTAAAATTTAGTGCATCAATTCTAATTTTATAGATTGGATGTCTAAGCTCATAAGGAGGAATAAAGTTTCATCTTAAAAACTTAAATGGAAACTTTTTCTGTATTATGTAACTCTGCATCTGAGGCTTCTTAAAATTTTCTCATGAATTGAATTATTTGGTGAATACTTTTTAAGCTTCATATCCCTCATGTAGTCAAATTATACTTACTAAACTTTTTTCTACTAAAACCCTTGTGTTAATTTAAATAACAACCTTTCTCACTAGTTATTTAGGAAAGAAAACAAATCATAAGGGGTTAGTGAGTGAGTGATAATGTGATAATATAAATACATCAGAAGTCAGGTTTGAAGGACTTTCTATAAATCTTCCTACTTTCTTTTTATTCCAATATTATCTCCCTTTGAAGTAAATGATTTGTTAATAGCCTATAACATATGGTTTTAAATTTCTAAATATATAGAATATAAATGCTCATCAAATGAAAAAAACTAGTTAATGAAGTGGAAAACAGCAAACTATTTTGAGTAGCACAATACTGAGTTGATTTTTTGTTGATATGTTGCATTTTCATTATCATCCAATTCAAAATGTTATCTAATTTGCATTCTGATTTTCTTTGACCCATGAATTATTTGAAAATATGTTGCTTATTTTTATAGTTTCTACTTCTCTGGATTACAGGTAGTAGGGTAAGGAGAAGCAGTCAGCCAAATATGCTCTTAGTAGATAGTTATTCAAAGGAAATATATAAATATTTAAGAGAAAAAAGTCAAGTTGTTTAGAACTATAATTTTATATGCATAAATTGTTAATTGGTTCAGAAACCTTAATATTTAAGCTAATATTTTAACTTGTTTACTATCAAATATGTAATTGGTTCAACTAATCTAAACGAAGAGGTGGGTTAATTAGGGAAGCTTAGGTGGGTTATTTCCAAGAAGTTTTTAAATGTGGCAGTACCCTAGTAAATTTACCATCACCCAGGGCCTGAGTCTCAGCTATTCTCTTTAAGAAATTTTATTTTCTAGTACACCAAAAACACGTTAAATTCATAGGCAAACTTATGTTAACCAAGCTTAGGAAAATGACATATAAAACCCAAATATCAACTTACAATAAGAACTGTAATTTCTAAAGGTACCAAATAAGGAAAGCTACCTGCAAAGCCTAATTATAATCAAGGTGCCAGTCTATAAATTCACGGCAAGAAATACAACTATCCAGGGAACCAGACACTTCAGTCTTCTAGCAAGCACATTTTCTCCCTAGGTGCCATGTGAGCAACTATTATAATTGAAAGGTAGTTTGGTGAGTATCTAATCAGAAAAAGGCAAATTAGTTATGTGATTTGAAGCTCAAGTTAAGATGCTTCTCGAGGACCATGAGAGCGTCTTATTCATTTTTTGTATCCTGATTGTGTGGAACATGTTAGAGATTTTTTTAAAAGTCTGCTGAATGAATGAACACTCTATACAGAAGAACATATATATTCCAGATGCTAGGAAATATTTTATTTGCTGCACTGAACACATTGCCTTTAAAAAATACATAATTGCCAACAATGATAACAAGGAGAAAATATCTGTAAAAATAGTAGCTAGTCAATTTAATATAAAAGCCTCCTCAAAATGAACGTGAATATCTAAGGTAGGATTTGCTTATTGCACAACTCCAGGGTCGCCTTTAGTTAGAATGCAATGTGCTACCTGGAGGTACACAACACAGTAGTACTGACCTATGGTTAGCTGATTTTTGCATTTTGAGATGAGGAACAAGAAATGCAAAGTGGATTATTCAAAATATGTGCAATTATTATAGACAAGGTGCTGAAATTACATATTCACAATAGATCATTCATCTTTAGAACAAAATCGGTGCATAGTTTCAGTGCACACTGGTTGAAACAATGCCATCAAGAACTCAGGACTTTTGCATTTGCCAGCATGTAACCAATTAAATCTGCCTTTCTCACCCTAACCCCTCTGTACCTGAGTCACTCTTTGCTTTTTTGTTGTAGTTTTCCTTTCTTTTCAACTATTATCCTTTCAGTAACCATTATGCCCAGAAATCTTATGTCAAGGACTGTCAACTTCTATTTTCATCTTCTGGGTTAGATAAGTTAAGTGTCTTGAACATTACATATTTGCTGATGCTGTTCATTGTAGGGGTGATAGTGAGCAAAGAGCACTGGAAGGTAATCATTGTGAAAATGGGAGGAATGTTGCTTGGGGAGAGGGGGCCATTTGCATATTTTGGGTTCATCCTGAGAAAATGCTTTGACCTCTGGTTGGATGAGTACTTGAGGGCAGACTTGTTTTATTAGCAGCTTGTTGGCTAAAGATCCAACTCAAATTATCTAAATGAAGAAACACCTCTGGAAAATACCACCATTTGTGACTGTCCTTTTGTGTATGGGCTTCAGACCTCCAGTTTTTGGCTTTGCTACTTTGAGCAAGCCTAATTCCTATGAATGTTGGCCTTGCTTTATCTTTAACATGGTGACAACAATAACTTCCTTACAGGATTGTAAAATGCAAAAACATATTATATTACAATTGCTATTGAATAGTTCCTGGGACATAACAGGTTTTTCTTTTGGCATTCAACTATTAGTTGAAAGCAAAATGATTTGTCTTTAACTAAAACCTCAAGCACATTTTTGTTTGTTTGTTTTATTTTGTATACATTTTAACAATCCCATAGGAAATTCCACATAAGCACTTTCATTACTAATCTGCTGCATTATATTTGATTTTGACTTTTGTTTTCCTATTTTTCAAACGACAATATAGATTGATAAAAGAGAACATTCAGACTTTAAGATCCTAGAGAATAGAAAGTTTAATAAAAATATTATTTTTTTCTATTGAATATAATAACTGGTTATGTGGAACATAGCTTAAAATTTTAAAACTTTCAGAGATAATTATTTTCTCACATTATTTCACATGGGTACTCTTTCAATTTTTCTATGATGTTCTTTGTTTCCCCACTCCCCCCGCCACAAGATCTATAAAGCTTATTTAAACGCGGAAGTGTAATTTTGATATCAAAACCAGAATCTGTTGAATATAAGCTATAGACCAGTTTTAGCTGTATGTAGTAATCCTAAAGAAGTTAATATCCTTTTCCTATATAATTCAATTCTAGGATACATTTTATGGAAATAACCAGAAAATAGGAGGAAAAAAGTACACAAAAATATTCTTCAGATAATTTTGTATAATTGTAAATATTTTTAAAATATTTAAATACCCAACAAATTCAGAACAATTGCACACAATGTTATTTCCATTTAGCGTATTAGTTTATTCATATGTTGCTTATTGGATACTTAAAAGTATGAAAATCAAAATTATAAGCTGCATTTTAATTTTAAAAACATACATACTGAAAACATAAGGAAATACACAAGTATATTGTGTATTTTAGAAAGCAGGGACCATGCTTAAATATCCATGAACTCATGGATACTCTTATGTGTTGTCTCACGTATGTGAATGTTTGTCATTTGCCTTTATGTCCAAAAAACAACTCGTTGGGGAATAATAATATTCACTCATACATTTTTTTCATCATCAGAAATTTGAAGACAATGTTTGACTGAATTCTGGAATTAAATGTTGTGGTGATGAAATTTGAGGCCAGCTTGAATTCATTTCTCCTTGAAGTTGACTTGTGTTTTCTGCCTGTTTGCCTAAGGAACTCTTTTTCATGGGCACAAAGTAGTTTAACCAGAGTTTGTGGCATTTCTGAATGTTCTGTTAAAGTTCTTTCTGGTATATATTGTAACATGTTTAGATTCAGTTCTTCCTTCATTTCTTCAGAGAAATTTTATTGCATTACATGTCTTCAATTTTTTTATTCCAGTTACAAGATTTCTAATAAGTAATTACCCATATATTTGATCATCTTAGTGTGTCTGCTTATCAACATCTCTCAATGAGAATCTTTTTTTTTTTTTTTGCGATACGCAAGCTTCTCACTGGAATCTTTAATATGTTTCTATTTTCTCTTGATTTTCTATAACTGCCTCAAATATTCTCTTATGTCATTGATTTGACTTTTATTATATTTATTCTGATTCTTACTGTTTCTAATCTATACATTCAAGTTGAATATTTTGGCTCTCAATTAATTTCCTTAGCTGTAAAATCTTATGTTTCAACTCATTTTGTTGTCTTTCATCTTATCTCTGTGATCCACCTCATTGACTCCTAATTTCTTCTATTAAATTCTTCTATATCTCAAATGGTTCTTAAGAATATGCTTTTAGTCCTTGGGTTATGTTTCAAACTATTTGTTTTTATTTTGCATGTGATGTTTCATTCTTTTTTTTAAATTTTGTTTCTCTCCCACCTCTAACCTTTTCTTTCTTTTCTTTTTTTTCCTATTATAGTATGTTTGTACAGTTTACATATGCTCTTCCTTTCATTTTTTAGAAATCTTAAAATGGGCAGCATTTTTCAGATCTTGTATTTGCTTTGGCTTCATGTGATTGAATTATCCTTGACACTTCTCTACATTTTAAACAGTATTTTCTCTATTTTACTATATCTAAAGGCTAAATACTCTCATCTACACACTGTCTCTATTTGCATATTTGGTGGTATTTATGAACCTTTCTTGCACCTAAATCCTCCTCTCTCCACCAGGTACTAGATCAGGTCCTCCTTCACTCAAAGACATCTCTTCAGCAATTCTCCTCTCCCTCTTCATCATCAGGGTTTTTCTCTTCTAGATCATCTCAAAATCAAACAGATTCTTGTATATCACATTTTTTAAGTGCTTGGTTGATCCCTCTTCCCCTCCAGTCATTGCTGCATGTTTCTGTTTCCATTTACTGTAAAATTCCTTAAAATATTTTCTGGGCTCACTTTCCCCAACTCTTTTCCTTTTATTCTTCTTTGCACCTAGTAGGTTTTCACCCTCTGCACTGCACAGAAACCACTCTTATGTCCAGCAGTAACTGCCATGTGGTTAAATCCAGTGTGGATTCTCAGTCTTCATCTTACCTATTAGCAGCATATGACATGGCACTTGATACTCCTTCCTCCTTGAAACTTGTATGCTTGACATCCAGAACAACATCCTATCTCACTGACTACCCATTTTCAATTTTCTTTTCCAGTTCCTTTTGATCTCCCTAATTTTTTTAAAGTTGGATTGCTCCTAGGCTCTGCTTTTCGATTTCCTTTTTTATCTCACAACCTTGGTGATGACTTTAAATGCTATCTTCATGATTCATGGAGGTAAAGGTCCATTGTCCATGGAGGTCCCATGTTTTACCTCCAGTCAGGATCTCTTCTCTAAACTTCAAATGTCAAACCTCTACTTTGATGTCTAGTGGCATTTCAAAATTTACATATCCAAAGCCAAACTTCTGGCTTGATTCATCTCTTCTGGCTTGATTCACCCTCATCCAATTGGTCAGAAAATCCTACTGGCCCTACTTTCAAAATATACACAAATTTTCACCAGTTTCTATAACCTCTGCTGCTACCACTGTCATCAACTTTTCTCTGAATTATAGATGTAACTTCCTAATGGGTCTCCTTCCTTTTATGCTTGCTCCTCTTAGCATCTATTCTCAAGACCAAGACCATAGTCAGGATATGCTAATTGAAATATAAATTAGATTAAATCTCCCCTCTGTTCAAAACACTCCATGGCTTTACTTCTCATTCTACGTAAAAGCAAAAATGCTTACAATGGTATAAGGCCATATGCAATACACCTGCCTCAAGCTCCAACTCAGTTGCTCTTTTATGTCATCCCTTACTAACCTCCACCCAGCTCACTCCATGTAAGTGGCACTGTTTAGCTGGCTGTCCCTCACACCTACCTTTGTACCTGCTGTTTCTGATGCCTAGGATCTCACCTTCACCTGTCCACATGGTTCACTCTCTCACTTCCTTCCAGTCTTTGCTCACTTGTCACCTTCTCACAGAGGACGTCCCTGACCACTCTATTAACAATTGGCACCATTCTCCCCCAAGAACTTCTCTCTCTTCTTCTTTAATGTTTAATCACATTTTAATAAGCTGTCGATATATTTGTTTTGTTTTTAATAACTGTTTCTAAATATTATAATGTAAACTTCATAAAACTAGATATTTTTGCCTGATTCGTTTACTGCCATTTCTTCAGTACTTGGAACAGTGCCATATGCATAATAGATTCTCAACAAAGAGTGGTTAAATGAATGAATAAAAGAATGAACAAATGAACTGTGGAAGGGCTAGGTCTTAGCTGCAGCTCACAGTAATTCATGCTGTGTAACCTGGGTTCTTTTTCTTAATGTTTATTAATTGCCATGTCAAGGCCCACTCATCCCAGCTAAAGGTGTGGAATTCCCATAGTTTTTAGATCTTTTACTTAACTCAGTATAATATCCTGGAATATGGAAATTCCTGTTGATACTTTCTTACTCTGCTACTGTTTTCCTGCATCATAGCAGTTATTTGTACTTTCTTGGGTTTATCCTCATTTTCCCAGGACTGATGAATCACTCCAATCAGCTCTGCTCAAAATTAGAAAGTATAAATGAAAATTCACAGGATTTTCTTGATTCCTCGTTTCCTAAATATGACTTTCTTGGAGAGAGATGGGGCAAGAAATGATACTTTTTTTTTTTTTTAACTGAGACCATCTGTATTCTTTTGTTGGCTACTACTTTTTTAGGTTGGGCATCTCATTCTTCCCTTTCATAGTTTAGGTCTTGCTGGTGAATTTCGTTGTAAGTTTTTACTACTTTTCTTGATGCTGTTAAATACCGAAGGAGTAAGATTATTTTCAGTACTGTTTCAATTGTCTGTCTTTACAGGAAGTCTGTGTATTTTGTTTTATTTTTAAAAATGAAGCAATATTTAAAAATAAATCAGCAGTCTCTGCTATTGGCATGTTTTTGTTCCATTGTTTCTTATTTTAGTCAAAATGTGCAGTTATTTGTTGTAAGTTCCAAGACCATTATATTTTTGTTCAGCCTGCTTTTTTATTTTTCCAGCTGTAGATTTTACTGTGAGAATTTCTAAGTAACATTTTCCTAAACTATATGGTTATGCATTTTTCTTTATACATGAAAGCACTTGGTTTGTGATTTATAAGAAGTCTTTATAATTAAATAACGGCAACATTCAGCAGTATTACTTATAATCAGGAACAAAACAGTCTTCTCAAATGCTAAATCAGATCTTTATGAGATTTTTCTTAATCTTAAGCTGCATAACATAAAAATTGAAGCAAATGGACTTTTTTTTTTTTTTTTTTTTGACCACGCCACATGGCATGCGGGATCTTAGTTCCCCAACCAGGGATTGAATCCATGCCCCCTGCAGTGGAAGCACAGTCTTAACCACTGGACCGCCAGGGAAGTCCTGCAAATGGACTTTTTGTTAAAAACCTTTTAATACCTTACATGGAAATTACGCATACCTTCAAAAATACTTCACCCACTTAAGCAACATTACTCCTCATGAACACATTCTCTGCAAATTAAAAAGTACACCAGTTAAAGGTGGACAGCATGGTTTGCTTCAGAAATGAAAACGAAGTCATTGTTTGAGAGTGCCTAACCCACGAAGGACCCACAAAGACTAAACTGAGTATTTCTTTGTTAAAATTCCTTTATTTAATAAACACATGCCCTAATGCTATACCCACGTTTTCAGGAAAGAGAAAAGGTCTGTGGGATTCTGATTTTTCTCCAGGGTACATTTAGTAAGCGCTGTCTGTAACTGCTTCTTCCTGTTCCCCTTCCTGCACATGGTCAGGAGAACTGTTTCCCAGGCTGTTCACCATTAAAATTTATTAAACCTCAGCATCAATAAATTACACTGGGGCAACAAGAGAAATGGAATAAATAACAGAAAACATAGGGATAATGAAAAATATAGGAATCAGAAAAATATGTACATGAATATGATAAGAATGGAAAAATTTATAGTGATAGCTTACTAATTTGTGTTTTCCTTATCAATATTTTGAAATCATGCACTTCCCTGACAGACATACTGTACATTAGCTCTCTAAGAGTGTTGCAAAAAGAAGACAAAGTAATGTGCCATGGATTCTTGGAGTACTGTTTATACTGCTAAAATTTTTTAAAGTTTTAACTCAGCATGACAATCTTTTAATCTAGTTTCTAAGTAATGAGTGTAACATAATTCAAATTAATTTAATTAGCTAACAAAGAGATTAGCAGAAATGTATGTTTGTTTAAATTGAAGACTTTAGATAGAAGTATACCTTTATTAATTAGATGACTTTTTTGCTAAATGATTACTCAAAATTTGAAAAATGATTTGGAAAACATGGTAGGGTAGGAAAGTATTTCTTTTTCCTGTTATATTAGCACTTAACTGGAGCATTTATATCAATGTTACATATTTTACAATGTTACATCAGGTTTATGTAACCTGATCAATAATGCTAAATAATTCACATTTATTAAATTACTAGTTAGGTACTGTAGTGAAATGATTGTAATTGGACGTGTAGTTTAAAGGCTGTGTTTATCAACAATTCTGTATAATTAGTTTCTATCTTTATTTAGGTCAAATTAGCAAGTAGTCAGAATTGTATACGCTGCCTGCATATACTGTTTTCTGTTTGGATTATCCATAATTCTTGGGAAGTAATGGAAATAAGTCAGCGGTCCTGAACCTCTTTGGCACCAGGGACCAGTTTCATGGAAGACAGTTTTACCACGGATAGAGGTGGGGGATGGTTCAGGCGGTAATACAAGCCACGGTTCAGGTGGTGATGTGAGTGATGGTTCAGGTGGTAACGCAAGCGTGGGGAGCAATGGGGAGCAGCAGATGAAGCTTCGCTCGCTTGCCCCCGCTCACCTCCTGCTGTGCATCCCCGTTTCTAACAGGCTGCAGACTGGTACTAGTCCACAGCCTGGGGGCTGGGGACCCCTGAAATAAGTAATACTTCAATGCTAATCATTTTTATTTTAAATAATACTTATTTTTCCTGTATAACTCATCCAAAATAATGCTTCCTTTATCCTATGTAAAACACTCACAAGCTTTTTTTAAAAAGATGGACTTAAACATGAGAAATTTAGTTTTCTTAGTATTTTAACATAAATGTTGCTTTCTTTGCTCTCATGGAGTCATGAACTTCTAGCTAAAGTACAGCAGCAGAAAAACAAACAACTTCTAAGAAAATATTTGGCAGACAAAATGAATGCCCCATGGTGAGTCTCACCTTTGAGGAAAGTCAAAGAACAACCAAAGGTACATTTGTAAAAGGTTATTAGATAAAAGAAATGATTTGCATACTGCTGGGATACACATACTGCTCTGTGGGAACTTCCTTCAGAGTTAGGATGTTTCTAAGGGAATGCATTAAACTGTATAGATATCTATACAAGCATAGAGGGCATGTGTATGACTTTTCAGCAGAAAGATCATTTTATTTTCCAAACCTAATGTTTTCTTGGTCCCTTCTAGATTATGCAATATATTTTACTGGGTAACCATGGCAGTGCAGTAATTCTCCAGTTAAAGCTTCTTTATGAAACAAAGCTTACATTTTTTTTTCTAGCAGCAGGAAACAGTTGACTGAAAAGCAGATCACAGTCTTTTGAGACTAGATGCACACTGTGTGATTCTGAGTTCAGCATGTGTCTTGGGGGGCATGTTTAATTTTTTTTTTTTCCTGAGACTATGCTATTTTGTCTGCCTGGAGGTACAAAAGACATTCTGTTCAACTGTTAAAACTCTATATTTGTGTAGGTAAGAACTTACAATTGTTAAAATCAAGTGAAAAATTGCAAATTATTTTTTGCTTTCCCTTTACAATATATTCTGGTTGAAACACTTTCTTCATTTTGGGGCGTATAAATTGGTTCTTTGAAGATGTTTTCATGTTTAGGGTAATAAAAGTAGAAAATGACAGTACTGAAGAAATTTGCCTTTACTAATATTAGTCATGTATAATTTATAAAACACATTTGGTCTCTCTCTGATTTTTCATCATATATATGTGTGTATGTGTATATGTAAATCATTTTCGAGTATTTATTTAATGTGTCCATGCAATCTACAGAGAGCATACAAAATAGTTCTCTCCTTTTATAAGGGTGAAACTTAAGTAAAGAAGAGCCTGCAAGTATTTAGGTTCATGTGGACAATAGCTACTTGTTGATATATACAGATATATACAGATGTTAAGCTAAAGAAAGTAAATTACTTCATCTGTTTTTTCAACCAAACTCCTTAGGTAATTCAATGGAAATTTGAAATTTTGCTTACCATATGGTTCCCTTGGTTATTTTTTTGTCCAAAACACCTTTTTCTCAAACATTTAATGTATAATATTTGGCAAAGTAAGTTGCTTTACTACTGAGAGGCTGAGTTCCTTTTGAACATTGTAAATATAAAAAATTAATATAGTTTTACCTGCATTTACATAGTTTTTGAAATCTAAATTATCTTCTTGAAACTGACTGCATTTCTGTCACTCCCAAAGAATGAGATAGGATTTTGCTTCATGGAATTTAAACATGAACTACAACACTAGAAAGAAGCCCCAGAAAGCATAGCTTGTCCAATATCAGAGAATAATTAACAAAAAAAATTTTTATAGCTTGTTTTAAAGATAATATTTCATTCCTGATTTTTTAATGTAATTTGAAATGTTAGCATTAGAAACTCATGTTTTGTGTTTGTGTATCAGATTTTATGCCATATTTTAGCATAGTAATAAGCATAGTGGAAAACATGGAGATAAGAAGCTAGGAAAAATAGAAATGCATAAATAAAATTTGGTGATTTTAGAAAGGAAACAGGAATAAACAACTAGAAATAATAAGAAATAAAAAGGAGAAATTAAAACAGAATAAGAAATATTCTTATGTACAAAATAAAAAGTACTCAACTAGAAACAGTATGTAGTTTGTCACAATTTCTTTGCCTTTTAAAATATTTATCATATATCCATTATTATATATCTATGTATCCAACTATTCTCAGAAAGAAACACTAAAAATATGAGTGCTAAATATTTATGTTGTAGAGATTAACTGAAATACTGTCAATCATTAACTATATCAAAAACATTTATTTTGATATCTTCTTTTTTTTCTCATTTATATTATCAACAATGGAAATAGTTTAATTTAGGATTTAGGATACCAGTTTAAGTATGTGGCATATATATTTTCTTAATTTTGCATCAATCTATACATTTAATTATTATGATGGAAAAATGTTAATATCCCATTGCAGAAAATCTTGTGGAATGAGAGATACTGTTGTAGCTATCTTTGAAATCGTAGTTTAGCACTCTCTGCTCTCTTGGCCATAATATTTAAATCCTTCCCATGCGAAAAATTCTCACTTCTCCCCCAAAAGTCTCATCTCATCACAGCATTGGCTTGAATTCTGTCATCTCATCATCTAATCATGTCAATTTATGGATAATGCTTCTCAGGGCTGGTACCTAAGGTGTAGCTCCCTGGATGTAGCTTCTTTTAATCCAAAGACTTACAGACTAAAAAAACAATTTGCCCTTCCTTCATCCAACATATAATGGGGGAGAACAAAACAGGATGACCTCAAAAAACACACATAAGGGGAAGAGAGAAAGACAAAGTCACATAAAAATCATTGGTCCATGGCAATTCTAAAATCCAGCTTGGCAAATTTTGTGGGTTTCTTGATTAGGGGGGTTCTATTCCCCGGGAGTCCTTCTTTATTACTTTTAACTCTGTCCACTTCCGTTTATGTAAGAAAGGCTTTCACGTGTTTCAAAATGCCTATATCTTTCAGCCCATAAATATATAAGTTCTTTTAAAACTTTGTGGATTTCGTATGTATAAAATTACAAATTCACTCCATTTGGCAAACCCATACCTACAAATCTCTTTGAGATAATCTCTCTGCTTTGATTCAGGGTGTTGTGGGACAATTTTCTTAAAACGTTTTTGCCTAGGTGAGCAATTGAGATATTCCACTAGGACTCTTAGAAGCCCATTTGCCTAGCAAAAGGGTTCTAGAAGGCACCTCCTTAAATCTTTTTGGCATCTTAACAAAGGATCTTGCAGACCTTTGGTTTGATCATTACCCTTGGAGCACTATGGATTTAATCTTTGCACTGGAAACTTTTTTCACTTTGATAGTTGCTTGTTGGAGGAGACTGCAGATGAGAATAATTTCATGTTTATTTCCAGAAAACACTGGCTCTTTTATGTTTTTCACTAAATTCTACTTTATTTTTTATTATGGCCATCTTAGAAATACACCTTTAAAAATATGTTGTATAATATACATTAGCATAGATCTTTTGAACTTTGAGGTATCAGATATTATAACTGAATGGTGTCTCATAAGCTATCTATTATATTGTTCTATACAAGAAGGATTCTTTTCTTTTTGGGAGAATATAATTAAAATAATAAAATCTACCAAACCAAAGATTCCTCGCCACAAAATATAGGAAACAAAGAAAACAGTTTTATCATTGAATAAACTTTAATGTGTGACACACGTCACAGGCAATCCCTAAAGAAATTACAAAGAAAAAATAATGTAACCTTTTTATAGAGCTAGGCAGATACAAGGAGACAAAGAAAGCATTCAAAATTTTCCCTTTGGCAACAGGGAAATTTTTTAATGTAATTAAAAAAATTTTTTATTTACCTCTACATTCTACATTATTCTTACCAGATGACCATCTAGGCATGCAATGAATATAAATAAAGAAAAGATTGCTATGGCATTGTAAATTGTACCACTATTGGATACTGTATTGTACTGGTCAAGGTTCTCCAGAGAACCAATAGAATTATATACATATGTACACACACACATACACACAATAATGAAGAGAGTTATTATAAGGAGTTGGCTCATGTTATACAGAGGCTGGCAAGTACCAAGATCGGCAGTTGGCAGGCTGGAGCCCCAGGAGAGTGAATGGTATAGTTCCAATCCAAGTCCAAAGGCCTGAGAACCAAAAAGGCCTGCTGTAGGTTCCAGTCTGAATATGAAGGCAGCAGAAGACTGATGTTCCAGCTCAAAAGACAGTTAAACAGAGAGAGTGAATTCTCTTTTACATCTCTAGTTGCCATTCAGAGACCCTCTTCTATGCTCTTTACTATGTCTTCTACACCTCTGTAACTCTGACACCGAGCACAAAGCCTTTGGTGCACAGATTTTACCAAATAAATGTTTGATAATTTAAGAAATGAGTTATTGGAGCTAGGTTCTCTGATGCTGTTAGAGACTAAGGTATGAAGAAGCTGGAAATTTATTTAAGAACTTATTTAAGAGCATTCAGTTTTTACAGAGAGAAATGAAAAGACTGAGAATGTTTTTGGTTTTTTTTTCTCATGGGCAGGGGTGGAGTGGGGACAAAAACCCAAGATTGCTGATATGAAAGATTTTCTGTAGGAAGGATATATGAAGGAAGTAAGTTTAGAGTGACTTGTGAAAGATAATTTTCTGCCAAAGCTTGAGATAGTGGATTTAGGGCTCAGCCAAGATGAGGTTAACATCCCACCATAGATTTAGAATGAGTTAACAAAGACAACAATTTCAACGGTCAAAATTAGGAAAAAGAAAATACAAAAAATTTAAGTTAGTGAATCAGAAAGAGAATCCAAAATGCATTTGCCAAGCCGACTGAGGTTATATTAACTAATTTCTCTATTCTCTAAGTGGGATTTAGTTAAATATATTACTTGCCTTTTAGTGCATTTATTTATGTGCTTTTTGCCAGTGACTAGTGTTCAGGAAATGGGATAGTTAACATCAGAAAAGAGAAAAAAAAGAGAAAACTGAGAGGTTAAAAATCAGAGCTCTTCAAAGGAGTTTTCATATAGGTACTTTGGCCACATGACTGAACTCTAGTCATTGGGATGTGGGTGGAAATGATGCCTGCCACTCCTAGGCCTGGGTCTTATACCCTGTGTTGTCCTCTGTGCTCTTTCTCTTTCTGTTCAACTGTGATTGCCAGAGCCATCTTGGAAGCCAGTTTTTGAAGATGGCTGATTTGCCATAAGTCTAAGTTCCTGAAACACTGAATACCTACCTACTCCCCTCACCTCATTCACCAGGCTAAACTGAAACATTAGTTCTTCACTCTTATCCAAATAAGATACAATTTCTATTGTATCCATTTGTCTATTTGTTATAGCAGTTTAGGTCAAAACTATATTTACACATAATAGAGTGGGTAGAGCTCAGAATTTGGGGACAGACAGAGTGTGTATAACTAAATCACTAGCTCTTTGATCTTCAGTAAAACACTTCATCTCTCTATGCCTCACCTTCCTCATATGTAAACCAGGCTGTTCTTGGGATTAAATGAGTTAATATACATAAAGTGCTTAGAACAGTGCCTAGTAGATAGGAAAAAGCCTAAAATACATTGGAATTGTTATTATTATACATTCATTACTTGATTTTTCTTCTAATTTAAGTTCTAAAGATGATCTCTTGAAAAATGTAGATTTAGTTAATTTATTTTGACTGTTTAATAGTAGTCTCTTGTGTTAAGACCTGTAACTTGGTTATTTCTTACTGTGAATACTAAGTGTAAGAATATAGGTGTGAAGAACATGTAACAACTTCAGGATTATAGTTATTTCTCTAGAAATAGAAGGAAAGAAAGTAGGGATGGAATTATATGCTTTTTCTTTTTTTTTTTTTTGCGGTACACGGGCCTCTCACTGTTGTGGCCTCTCCCGTTGCGGAGCACAGCTTCCGGACGTGCAGGCTCAGTGGCCATGGCTCACGGGCCCAGCCGCTTCACGGCATGTGGGATCTTCCTGGACAGGGGCGCGAACCCGTGTCCCCTGCATCGGCAGGCGGACTCTCAACCACTGCGCCACCAGGGAAGCCCGGAATAGTGCAGTTTTGAATATTCCTCAGGGTATGCAATTGCCCTGAAACACGTAGTAACCCTGTTCACTCTTCTGCTTTCTATGATTATATTTTTTTTCTTTTTTAGAAATTCATATAACTGGAATCATACCATATGTAGTCTTTTGTATCTGGTTTCTTCCACTTATTATAATAGTTTTTGGACCCATCTACATTGTTCAATGAGTTAACAGTTTGTTCTCTGTGTGTTCAGTTGTTTCATTATAAACCTATACAATATTTTGTTTATCTATTTAACAGTTGATGAGGAATTATAGTTGCTTTCAGTTTTTGACTATTATGCCTGAAGCAGTTATGAAATTTTGAGTACAATTCATTACATGAACATATGTTTTCATTTCTCTTGAGTAAATAAATAGGAGTGAGATTGGTTAGTGTATATCTAATTTCACAAAAGACTGCCCAAGAATTTTCCACAGTAGTTGAAAAAAAATCATACATCCCACTAAGACTTATGAGGGTATCAACTGCTACTTGTTTTTTTTTAATAATTAATTTATTGGATTGGCAAAAAATTTCGTTCTTTTTCCATACAATGTTATGGAAAACCCAAATGAAATTTTTGGCCAACCCAATATTTGGTAGTACCAAATTCCCAGTATTGAAAGCTTATTCAAATAACTTGCATTATTCTTCTTAAAAATGCTATAGTGAAAAAATGCTAAGGAGTTTCCATCACTATTTCTTTTTAATTTTATATGGGAGTATGGTTGGTTTAAAATTATGTTAGTTTCAGGTGTACAACAAAGTGATTCAATTATACATACATGTATATTTATTCTTTTTCAGATTCTTTCCCAATATAGGTTATTACAGAATTGAGTAGATTTCCCTGTGCTATGCAGTAGGTCCATGTTGACTATCTATTTTATATATAGTAGTGTGTATATGTTCTTCCAAAACTCCTAATTTATCCCTCCCACCACCTTTCCCCTTTGGTAACCATAAGTTTGTTTATTAAGTCTGTGAGTCTGTTTCTGTTTTTTAAATAAGTTCATTGGTATCACTTTTTTTTAGATTCCACAAATGAGAGATATTGTTAGATATTTGTCTTTCTCTGTCTGACTTACTTCACTTATATGATAGTCACTATGTCCATCCATGTTGCTGGAAATGGCATTATTTCATTCTTTTATGGCTGAGTAATATTCCAGCTGTATAAGTATGTGTGTGTATGTGTGTGTGTGTGTGTGTGTATGTGTGTGTATATATATATATATATATATATATATATATATATACATACATACACACACACATACATCTTTATCTATTCATCTGAGGATGGACATTTAGCTTGCTTCCCTGTCTTGGCTATTGTAAATAGTGGGGCAGTGAACATTGGGGTGCATGTATCCTTTTCAACCATGTTTTTCTCTGGTTATATGCCCAGTAGCGTGATTGCTGGATCATATGGGAACTCTATGTTTAGTGTTTTAAAGAACCTCTATACTGTTCTCCATAGTAGCTGTACCAATTTAGTAGCTGTACCAATTTACATTCCCACCAATAGTATAGGAGGGTTCCCTTTTCTCCACACCCACTGCAGCATTTTTTGTTTGTAGACTTTTTGGTGATGGCCATTCTAACTGGTGTGAGGTAATACCTCATTGAAATTTTGATTTGCATTTCTGTAATAATTAGCGGTATTGAACATCTTTTCATATGCTTTTTGGCCATCTGTGTGTCTACTTTAGAGAAATGTCTATTTAGGTCTCCTGCCCATTTTTTGATTGGATTGTTTTATTTTTATGATATTGAGCCATGTGAGCTGTTTGTATATTTTGGAGATTAATCCCTTGTTGGCTGCAACGTTTACAAATATTTTCTCCCATTCTGTGGGTTGTCTTTTCATTTTGTTTATGTCTTCCTTTACTGTGCAAAAGCTTTAAGTTTAATTAGGTCGCATTTATTTATTTTTGTATTTATTTTCATTACTCTAGGAGGTGGATCGGAAAAGATCTTGCTGTGATTTATGTCAAACAGTGTTCTGCATAGGTTTTCCTCTAAGAGTTTTATAGTATCCAGTCTTACATTTAGGTCTTTATTCCATTTTTAGTGTGTTTTTGTGTATGGTGTTAGAGAATGTTCTACTTTCATTCTTTTACGGTGTTAGAGAATGTTCTACTTTCATTCTTTTACATGTGGCTGTCCAGTTTTCCAAGCACCACTTATTGAAGAGACTGTCTTTTCTCCATTGTATATTCTTGCCTCCTTTGTCATAGATTAGTTGACCATATGTGAGTGGATTTAGTTCTGGGTTTTCTATCCTGTAACATTGATCTATATGTCTGTCTTTGTGCCAGTACCATACTGTCTTGGTTACTGTAGCTTTGTCGTATAGTCAGAAGTCAGGGAGCCTGATTCCTCGAGCTCCGTTTTTCTTTCTCAAGATTGCTTTGTCTATTTGCTGTCTTCTCTGTTTCCATATAAATTTTAAGATTTTTGTTCTAGATCTGCAAAAAAATGCCATTGGTAATTTGGTAGAGATTACACTGAATCTGTAGATTGCCTTGGGTAGTATATTTTGACAATATTCATTCTTCCATTCCAAGAACATGGTATATCTTTCCATTAGTTTGTGTCATCTTCAATTTCTTTCATCAGGGTCTTATAATTTTCTGAGTACAGGCTTTTTGCCTCCTTAGGTAGATTTATTCCTAGGTATTTTATTCTTTTTGATGTGATGGTAAATTGGATTGTTTCCTTAATTTCTCTTTCTGATCATTCCTTTTTAGTGTATAGAAAAGCAATAGATTTCTATGTATTAATTTTGTATCCTGCACCTTTACTGAATTCATTGATGAGCTCCAGTAGTTCTCTGGTAGTGTCTTTAGGATTTTCTATGTATAATATCATGTCATCTGCAAACAGTGACCGTTTTACTACTTCTTTTCCAATTTGGATTCTTTTTATTTCTTCTTTTTCTCTTATTGCTTGTGGCTAGGACTTCCAAAACTATGTTGAATAAAAGAGGTGAGAGTGGACACCCTTGCCTTGTTCCTGATCTTAAAGGAAATGTTTTCAGCTTTTCACTGTTGAGTATGATGTTAGCTGTGGGTTTTTCTTATTTGGCCTTAATTATGTTGAGGTATCCCTCCATGCCCACTTTCTGGAGAGTTTTTATCATAAATGGATGTTTAATTTTGTCAAAATCTTTTTCTGCATCTATTGAGATATCATATGGTTTTTATTCTTAAGTTTGTTAATGTGGTGTATCACACTGATTGATTTGCATATATTGAACAATACTTGCATTCATTCCTGGGATAAATCCCATGTGATCATGGTGTATGACCTTTTAATGTATTGTTGTTGGATTTGGTTTGCTAGTATTTTGTTGAAGATTTTTGCATCTGTGTTCATCAATGATATTGGCCTATAATTTTCTTTGTGGTGTCTTTGTATGATTTTGGTATCAGGGTGATGGTGGCCACATAGAATGAGTTGGGGAATGTTCCTTCCTCTGCAATTTTTTGAAATAGTTTCAGAAGGATAGGTGTTAACTCTTCTCTAAATATTTGATACAATTTGCCTTTGAAGCTCTCTGGTCCTGGACTTTTGTTTGTTGGAAGTTTTAAAATCACAGTTTCAATTTCAGTACTTGTGACTGGCCTGTTCATATTTTCTGTTTCTTCCTCGTTCCATCTTGGAGATTGTACCTTTCTACAAAATGGACAAATTCTTCTAGGTAACCCATTTTATTGGCATATAGTTGTCTGTAGTAGTCTCATGATCCCTTGTATTTCTGTGGTGTCTGTTGTAACTTCACCTTTTTTATTTCTAATTTTATTGATTTGCACCCTCTCCTCTTTTTTCTTGATGAGTCTGGTTAAAGGCTTATCAATTTTGTTTATCTTTTCAAAGAATAAGCTTTTAGTTTCATTGACCTTTTCTACTGTTTTCTTCATCTCTATTTCATTTATTTCTGTTCTGAACTTTATGATTTCTCTTCTTCTACTAATTGTGGGTTTTGTTTGTTCTTTCTCTCATTGCTTTAGGTGTAAGCTTAGGTTGTTTGAGATTTTTCTTGTTTCCTGTGGTTAGATTGTATTTCTATAAATATCCATCTTAGAACTGCTTTTGCTGCATCCCATAGGTTTTGGATCATCGTGTTTTCATTTTCATTTGTCTCTAGGTATTTTTTGATTTCCTCTTTGATTGCTTCAGTGATCCATTTGTTGTTTAGTAGCATATTGTTTAGCCTCCACATGTTTGTGTTTTTTACTTTTATTTTTCTTGTAGTTGATTTCTAATCTCATAGCCTTTTGGTCAGAAAAGATGCTGGATATTATTTCAGTTTTCTTAAACTTACCAAGGCTTGGTTTATGGCCCAGCATGTGATCTACCCTGGAGAATGTTCCATGTGCACTTGAAAAGAATGTGTATTCTGCTGCTTTGGGATGGAATGCTCTACAAATATCAATTAAGTCTATCTGGTCTAATGCATCATTTAAGGCCTGTGTTTCCTTCTTGATTTTCTATCTGGGTGATCTTTCCATTGATATAAGTGGGGTGTTAAATAAAGTCCCCCACTATTATTGTGTTACTGTCAATTTCTCCTTCTATGTCTGTTAACATTTGTGTTATATACTGAGGTGTTCCTATGTTGGTTTCATATATATTTCAATTGTTATATCTTCTTCTTGGATAGATCCCTTGATCATTATGTAGTGTCCTTTGTCTCTTTTAACAGTCTTTATTTTAAAATCTATTTTGTCTGTTGTGAGTATTGCTACTCCAGCTTTCTTTTGATTTCCATTTGCATGGAGTATCTTTTTCCATCCCCTCACTTTCAGTCTGTATGTGTCCCTATATCTGAAGTGGGTCTCTTATAGACAGCATATATATGGGTCTTGTTTTTGTATCCATTCAGCCAGTCTATGTCTTTTGGTTGGAGCTGTCTCATTTTGTCTAACTTTCTGTGTTTGCGATCTCTTTTTGCAGGCTACAGGATTGCACTTCCTCTTGCTTCTGGTTTCTGCCCCCTGGTGGGTGAGGCTGGTCTAAGAGGCTTCTGCAGGCTTCCTGGTGGGAAGGGCTGGTTTCTGCCTACTTGTGGGTGGAGCTGGGTCTTGGCCCTCTAGTGAGAAGGACCATATCAATGGGTGCATTTAGAGGCTGTTATGGGCTCAGGAAGACTTTTGGCAGCCTGTCTGCTGATGGGTGGAGCTGTGTTCCTGCCCTGTTAGTTGTTTGGCCTGAGGCGTCCCAGTACTGGAGCTTACAGGCTCTTTGGTGGGGGCAGGTCTTTGTGTCAAAATGGCAGCCTCTGGGAGAGCTCACACCAATGACTATTCCCTGGTACCTCCACCACCGGTGTCCCTATCCCCACAGTGAACCATACCCAACCCTGTCTCCCCAGGAGACCCTCCAAGACCAGTAGGTAGGTCTGGCACAGGGCTCTATGAAGTCACTGCTTTTTCCCTGGGTCCTGGTGCACATGAGACTTTGTGTGCACCCTCCAAGAGTGGAGTTCCTGCAATCAAGCCTGCTGGCTTCCGAAGTCAAATGTTCTGGGGGATCCTCCTCCTCATGCCAGTCTCCCAGTCTGGGAAGCCTGACATGGGGCTCAGAACTCTCTCTCCTTATGGGAGAACCTCTATGATATAATTATTTTCCAGTTTCTGAGTCACTCACCCAGTGGGTATGGAACTTGATTGTATCACAGATGCTCCCCTCCCACTGTCTTTTTGTGGCTTCTTCTTTGTCTTTGGAAGAAGAATATCTTTTTTGGTAGGTTCCAGTCTTTTTTGTCCATGGTTGTTCAGCAGTTAGCTGTGTTTTTCATGTTGTCATGAGAGGAGGTGAGCTCAAGTCCTTCTACTCTGCTCTCTTGTCTCCAACCTCAACTGCTACTTGTTATCATCAGCATTTGATATTGTTTAATTTTAGCCATTGTATTTGGTTTATAATTTAAATTGCATTTCCCTTGTGACTAATAATATTGAGCAACTTTCCATATGCTTATTTGTTGTTTATAATCTTCTGTGAAATGCTTATTCAAATATTTTGCCTACTGTCAAAGATAAACAAAGCCAGACACTAGTCAAAGTGGTAAGGACAGATTTTAATCAGTAATATACTATAACAATAGAGGAACGAGTCCAGTCTGAACTGAACTCAACTTCTATTTGTACAGGGGTAATTAGGTGTTCTGAAGGGACCATGAGGGAATAGGGAAGGAGGTGAGCAGGGGCTCAGTAGAGCCAGGGAAGTGAAAATTACAAAAATCAGAAGGGGGTTGGTCCATGTGAAACCCATATTGGTTTGTTAACTGGTACTTATGGAAGTTAGACTTTTACCCTCCCACAGAGGCTGGGAGACAGGGACTCTACCTTGCAGGTGTTGACTGGAACAAACAGAAAATTCTTTTGGCAGCCTAGCCCTCAAACCAGCAAACTTTTATCAGTTTTCTCAACAGGCACTTTAAGGGGGTCTATGGTCATGTTAAGGATGTGGCCTTGACCTGTTAGAAACCATGTTAGTGTTTTGTTCAAGTCTTTTTTTTTTTTTTTTTTTTGTCCACGCTACATGGCATGTAGGATCTCAGTTCCCCAACCAGGGATCAAACCATGCCCCATGCAGCAGAAGCCTGGAGTCTTAACTGCTGGACTGCCAGGGAAGTCCCTGTTCAATTCTTTATAGGCCAAGGCTGAGGCCTAGTAGAGAAAGGGTTCAAACAGCCTGGATAGAGTTTGGTCAAGGAGAGAAACTTTGTCACTACTTTGTTTTTTGTCTTCTCATTATTTAGCTGTAGGTATTTTTTCATATTCTGCTTACAACTCCTAATGAGATATATGTTTTTCAAATATTTTTTCCCAGGCTGTGACTTGACTTAATTTTCTTTGTAACTTATTTTGAAAAGCATATTTTTTTAAAATTGATGGATTCCAAATTATCAGTTTTTTATTGTATGTTACATAATTTTGCATGCTAAGAAATTTTTGCTTCACTTAAGGACACAACTATTTTCTACTAGGTTTTTTATTCCAATAATTTTTGTAGCTTTATTAATTACATTTATATGTAAGAGCCATTTTGAGTTTAATTTTTGGATATGTCATGACAAAGAGAAAAAAGATTTTTTTGGCATTGAATGTAAAATAGTTGTGGCAATTGGCTGTTGTGGTAAATCAACAGTTGATTTACAATATTGTGTTAGTTTCAGGTGTACAGCAAAGTGATTCAGTAATACACATATATATGTGTGTGTATATATATATATATATACACACACACACACATACACCTTTTTCTTCTTTTCCATTATAGTTTATTACAAGATATTGAATATAGTTCACTCTGCTACACAGTAAAATCTTGTTGTTTATCTATTTTATATATGGTAGCATGCATCTGTCAGTTCCATACTCCCAATTTATCCTTCCCCCCACATGCCCCTTTGGTGACCGTAAGTTTGTTTTCTATGTCTGTAAGTCTGTTTCTGTTTTGTAAATAAGCTAATTTATACTATTTTTTAGATTCCACATATAAGTAGTATCATATAATAGTTGTCTTTCTCTGTCTGACTTACTTCACTTAGTATGATAATCTCTAGGTCCATCCATATTGCTGCAAATGGCATTATTTCATTCTTTTTTATGGCTGAGTAATATTCCAGTGTAGATATACACCACATTTTCTTTATCCATTTGTCTGTTGTTGGACACTTAGGTTGCTTCCATGACTTGGTTATTGTAAATAGTGCCACAGTGAACATCAGGGTGCATGTATGTTTTCGAATTAGAACTTTTGTCTTTTCTGGATATATGCCCAGGAGTAGGATTGCTGGATCCTGTGGTAACTCTATTTTTGTTTTCTTAAGGAACCTCCATACTGTTCTCCATAGGGGCTGCACAAATTTACATTCCCACCAACAGGGTAGGAGGGTCCCTTTTCTCCATACCCTCTCCAGCATTCATTACTTGTAGACATTTTGATGATGGCCATTTGACTGGTGTGAGCTGATACCTCATTGTAGTTTTGATATGCATTTCTCTAATAATTAATGATGTTGAGCATCTTTTCATGTACCTCTTGGCCATCTGAATGTCTTCTTTGGAGAAATGTCTAGTTAGGTGTTCTGCCCGTTTTTTGATTGGGTTCTATGTTTTTTTGTTAGTGAGTGGTATGAGCTGTCTGTATACTTTTGGAGATTAAGCTCTTGTCGGTCGCATCATTTGCAAATATCTTCTCTCATTCCATAAGTTGTCTTTTCGTTTTGTTTATGGTTTCCTTTGCTATGCAAAAGCTTATAAGTTTGATTAGGTCCCATTTTTTTAACCTTTCATTATTTTTAATTTTTTTTTTTAATTGAAGTTTAGTTGATTTACAATGTTGTGCCAATCTCTGCTGTACAGTAAAGTGACTCAGTTATACACATAGAGACATTCTTTTTTTAATATTCTTTTCCATTATGGTTTATCCCAGGAGATTGGGTATAGTTCCCTGGGTCCTTGTTGTTTATCCATTCTAAATGTAATTGTTTTCATCTACCAACTCCCAAGTCCCAGTCCATCCCTCTCCCTCCTCCCATCCCCGTTGGCAACCACAAGTCTGATCTCTGTGTCTCTGAGTCTGTTTGTTTTGTAGATAGGTTCATATGCCATATTTTAGATTCCACATATGAGTGATATCATAAGGCATTTGTCTTTCTGTTTCTGACTTACTCTACTTAGTATGATAATCTCATGTTGCATCCATGTTGCTGCAAATGACATTTTATTATTATTTTTTTTTATTTTGCGGTACGCGGGCCTCTCACTGTTGTGGCCTCTCCCGTTGCGGAGCACAGGCTCTGGACGCACAGGCTCAGTGACCGTGGCTCACGGGCCCAGCCGCTCCGTGGCATGTGGAATCTTCCCGGACCGGGGCACGAACCTGCATCCCCCGCATTGGCAGGCAGACTCTCAACCACTGCGCCACCAGGGAAGCCCCAAATGACATTATTTTATTCTGTTTTATGGCTGAGTAGTATTCCATTATATATATGTACCACATCTTCTTTATCCATTCATCTGTTGATGGACATTTAGGTTGTTTCCATGTTTTGGCTATTGTGAATAGTGCTGCTATGAACATAGGGATGCATGTATCTTTCTGAATTGTAGTTTTGTTCAGGTACATACCCAGGAGTGGGATTGCTGGATCCTATGGTAATTCTATTTTTAGTTTTCTGAAGAAGTTCCATACTGTTTTCCATAATGGCTTCACCAACTTACATTCCGACCAACAGTGAAGGAGGGTTCCCTTTTCTCCATACTCTTGCCACATTTGTTATTTGTAGACTTTTTAATGATGGCCATTCTGACAGGTGTGTGGTGGTAACTCATTATAGTTTTGATTTGCATTTCTCTAATAATTAGTGATGTTGAGCATCTTTTCACATGCCTACTGGCCATCTGTATATCTTCTTTGGAGAAATGTCTATTAAGGTCTTCTGCCCATTTTTCAGTTGGGTTGTTTGTTTTTTGTTGTAGAGTTGTATGAGCTATTTGAATATTTTGGAGATTAAGCCCTTGTTGGTAGCACCACTTGCAAGTATTTTCTCCCATTCTGTAGGTTGTCTTTTCATTTTATTTTTTTTATGATTTCCTATGCTGTGTAAAAGCTTGTAACTTTGATTAGGTCCCATTTCTTTATTTTTGTTTTTATTTCTATTGCATTGGGACACTGACCTAAGAAAACACTGGTACAATTTATGTCATAGAATATTTTGCCTATGCTTTCTTCTAGAAGTTTTATGTGTCACGTCTAATGTTTAAGTCTTTAAGCCATTTTGAGTTTATTTTTGTGTATGGTGTAAGGGTGTGTTCTAACATCATTGATTTACATGTGGCTTTCCAGGTTTCCCACACCACCTGCTGAAGAGACTGTTGTTTCTCCATTGTATGTTCTTCTTCCTTTGTCAAGGATTAATTGGTCATAGGTGTGTGAGCTTATTTCTGAGCGCTCTATTCTGTTCTATTGATCTATATGTCTGTTTTTGTGCCAATACCATGCTGTTTTTATTACTGTAGCTTTGTAGTGTTGTCTGAAATATGGAAGGGTTATGGTTCTAGCTTCTTGTCCTCAGGATTGCTTTAGCAATTCTGGGTCTTTTGTGATTCCATGCAAATTTTAGGATTATTTGTTCTAGTTCTGTGAAAATTGTCATTGGTAATCTGATAGAAATTGCATTAAATCTGTAGATTGCTTTGGGTAGTATGTCCATTTTAACTATATTAATTCTTGGTCTCCAAGACCATGGGATATTTTTCCATTTCCTTGAATCATCATCAATTTCATTTATCAATGTTTTTTAGTTCTCAGCGTATAATTCTTTCACCTCCTTGGTTATGTTTATTCCTAAGTATTTTATTTTTTTGACGCAATTTTAAATAGAATTTTTTTTTACTTCCCCTTTCTGGTATTTCGTTAGTGTAAAGAAATACAACAGATTTCTGTATGTTAATCTTGTATTCTGCTACCTTGCTGAATTTGTTTATCAGTTCTAGTAGTTTTTGTGTGGAGTCTTTTGGATTTTCTATATATAGTAGCATGTCCTCTGCATATAGTGACAATTTTACCTCTTCCCTTCAGATCTGGATACATTTTATATCTTTTTCTTGTCTGATTGCTGTGGTGAGGACTTCCAATAGTACTTTGAATACAAGTGCTGAGAGTGGGCATCCTTGTCTTGTTCCAGATTTTCATGGGAAGGCTTCAGCTTTTCATCATTTAGTATTATGTTGGCTGTGGGTTTGCCATAAATGGCTTTTATTATTTTGAGATATGTTCCCTCTATACCCACTTTGTCAAGAGTTTTTATCATGAATCGATGTTGAATTTTATCAAAAGCTTCTTCTATATCTATTGAGATGACCATGTGGTTTTTGTCTTTTCTTTTGCTGATGTATATCACATTGATTTGCGTATGTTGAACCGGACTGTGACCCTGGAATGAATATAACTTGATCATGGTGTATGATCCTTTTCATATGTTTTGGATTTGGTAAAATTTTATTGGGGATTTTTGCATCTATATTCTCAAAGATATTGGTCTGTAATTTTCGTTTTAGGTAGTGTCTTTGTCTAGTTTTGGTATCAGGGTGATGGTGGCTTCATAGAATGACTTTGGGAGTGTTCCTACCTCTTCAGTCTTGTGGAAGAGTTTGAGAAGGACAGTTATAAGTTCTTTGTATGTTTTGTAGAATTCCCTAGTGAAGGCATCTGGTCCTGGATTTTTGTTTTGAATTACAGATTCTGTTTCACTTCTAGTAATCAGTCTGTTCAAATTATCTATTTCTTCTTGATCCAGGTTTGCTGCGCTGTATGTTTCTAGAGACGTGCCTATTTCTTCTAGGTTGTCTAATTTGTTGGCATATAACTGTTCATAGAATTGTCCTATGGGTTTTCTTCTAAATTTCTGTGGTATCAGTTGTTATTTTTCCTCTTTCATTTCGTTTATTTGGGTCCTCTCTTTTCTTCTTGGTGTTCCTGGCCAGAGGTTTGTGGATTTTGTTTATCCTTTCAAAAATCCAGCTCTTAGTCTTAATGATTTTTTTCTGTTGTTTTTTATCTCAATTTTATTTATATCCTCTCTGATCTTTATTATTTCCTTCCTTCTGCTGATTTAAGTTTTGTTTGCTCTTTTTCCTATTCTTTTGGGTGGTAGGTTTGGTTGTTTTTTGGGGATTTTTCTTGTTTTCTTTGAGGAAGGCCTGTATCGCTATGAACTTCCTTCTTAGAACTGCCCTTGCTGCATCCCATAGATTTCGTATGGTTGTTTTCATTGTCATTTGTCTCGAGGTATGCTTTTATTTCCTCTTTGAATTCATCATTGACCCACTGGTTTTTTTTAATAGCATGTTGTTTAGTCTCCACGTAATCATTTTTTCTCTTTCTGTGATTGGTTTCTAGTTTCATGCCATGGTGATCAGAAAAGATGCTTGAAATAATTTTCTATCCTATTAAATTTGTTGAGGCTTGCTTGTGTCCTAGTATGTGGCCTAGCCTGGAGAATGTTCCATGTGCACTTGAAAAGAATATGTATTCTGGCGTTTTTGGATGTTGTGTCCTGTAGATATGACTTACTATTCTAATTATTCTATTCTATTGTGTGATTCATGATCTCTTTTGCCTTATTGATTTTCTGTCTGCAATATCCGTCCATTGATGTCAGTGGGTGTTACCATCCATTGATGTCAGTGGGTGTTAAAGTCTCCTACTGTTATTGTATTCCCATCAATTTTTCTCTTTATGTCTATTAATATTTGCTTTATATATTTAGGTGCTCTTATTTTAGGTGCAGATATGTTAACAAGTGTGATATCCTCTTCTTGTACTGATCCCCCTTTCATAATGATTATAATGTCCCCCTTTGTCTTTCTTTATGGCCTTTGTTTTGAAGTCTATTTTGTCTGATATGAGTATTGCTATCCCTGCTTTCCTGTCATTTCCTGTTTCAAGAAATATCTTTTTCATACCCTCACTTTCAATCTATAATTATCTGTCACCCTACAGTATGTCTCCTATAGGCAGCATACTGTAGGTGCTTGTTTTATTACCCAATCTGCCACTCAATGTCTTTCAACTGGAACATTTAATCCATTGCCATTTAGAGTAATTATTGTTAAGTATGTATTTATTGCCATTTTAAACCTTATTTTCCAGTTGATTTTGTATTTATTCTTTGTTCCTTTCTGCTTCTTTTTGTTTTTCCTTTTGTGGTTTGATGGTTTTCTTGTACATTATACTCGAGTTACTTTCTTTTTGTGAATCTATTATATGTTTTTGATTTGTGGTTACCCTGGTTTTCAAGTATTTTAACCTGTAACTATAGCTACTTGCTTTAAACTGGTAGTCATATAAGCTCAAACACATTCTAAAAGAGCTACATTTTCTTACTCTCCTCGCCCATATTTTGTGATTTTTATGGCCTACTTTACATCTTCATGTTTATCCTTTTGCTGTTCATTGTAGTTATAATTGCTTTCACAGAAATTTTTTGATTATTTTTTAATCTAGGTACTGGTTTATTTACATGAACTTCAGCCCTTTTATGTATTTTTTTTTTTCCTATTGATTTCCCCTTTCCTATAGATTTTTGCTTCTTTTCTATTTAGAGAAGACCTTTGAATATTTCTTTTAGGTTAGGTTTAGTATTACTGTATTCTTTTAGTTTTTTTCTTGTTTGAGAAATTCTCTTACTCTCCTTCTATTCTAAATGATAATATTGCTGGGTAGAGTATCCTAGGTTACAGGTTTTTCCCTTTAGGACTTTGAATATACCTTGCCACTCCCTTCTGGTCTGCAATTTTCTGTAGAGAAATCAGCTGATAGCTTCATGGGGACTCCCTTGGAACTGACTTTTTTTCTCTTGCTACCTTTAGAATCCTTTTTTTTTTTTTTTTTTTTTGCCATTTTAATTATGATATGTCTTGGAGTAAGTCTGTTTGGGTTCATTTCGTTTGGATTCCTTGTGATTCCTGTACCTGGATATCTTTTTCCTTCCTTAGGTTTGGGAATTTTTTAGCTATAATTTCTTCAAAAACATTTTTGATTCCCTTTTCTCTTTCTGGGGTTTCTATTATGAGTAGATTGGCACACTTTATATTATCCCATAGATCTAGATTTCTGTCTGTTGTTCTGATTGGGTGGTTTCCATTATTCTTTCAGATCACTTATTCATTCTTCTACATTATTTAGTTTGCTATTTATTGCCTTTAGCTTGGTTTTCATCCCAATTGAGTTGTCTAATTTTGATTGGCTACTCTTTATAATTTCTAATTCCTTGTTACAGTGATCTGCATTTCTATTGATAGCCTTTCTTAATTCTTTCGGCATTTTTATTACCTCCTTTTTTAACTCAGGGTCTAGTAGTCTGAAGAGGTCTATTTCCTTGTTTGTTCTGTCAGATTTCTCTTGTTCTTTCAGTTGGGAGTAATTCCTCTGCTTCTTCATTTTTCTTATAATTATGACTATGAATTTAGGAGAAACAGTTATGTACTGTGATTTTGAAGGGTTGTTTTTATGTGGGAGTATACCTGTATAGCCTGCTTGAGTCCAATATTTTTGGTGCAAGGGCTGTTTTTGCTCTGAATTCTTACCACATCTTTCCTTAGGGTGTTCTGGCACTTGATCCCTTCATAGTGGGTTGTGTTTGGTGTTGTGGTGACCAGAGCCTACACTGGATGTTGAACAAGTCCTCCTGTTTGCTCTGGTTGCCCTGTTGCAAGCAGGGTCTGTTCCCCAGTTGTTGGAGTTGAAGCCCCCTGAGGTTCTAATCTGCAGTGGGAAGTAGGCAGGACTGGAACACTCCCTCTGGGAAAGGAGCTGCTGCATGTTCTTCCCAGGAGCTGTCCTCTAGGACATGTGATTCTGTGACTCCACTTGCCACCTGGTGTGTGTACCCACAAAGATCACTGTTGCTGGCACTGCACTTGGTGGTTGCCTCTGCTTGTGGGCTCTAGTAATCAGCTTGGAGGTCCCTTAGGCATGTGTACACACTCACAAGACTGCTGGTGCATAAACCCATGTGAGCTGCACCCACTGAGCCCACAGATAATCAGCTCAGATGGCCCTTGATTAAACAATTTTTGAATTGGGTTTTGCATCTATGTTAATAAAAGTTATTGGTCTGTAGTTTCCATTTATTGTAATGTTTTTATCTGATTTTTGTATTGAGGTACTGCTGGCTTCAAAAACTGAGTTGAGAAGAGTTCCATCTCTTTCACTTTTCTGGAAGAAATTGAGTAGAATTTACATTAATTTCTCATATCATGACTGATAGAATTCATCACTGAAGCCATCTGTACCTACAGTTTTCTTTATGGGAAAGAATAAACAGATACTTAATTTCTTTCATAGATATAAGGTCCTTAGCATTGTCTGTGTCATCTTGTGTAAGTTTTAATGGTTTGTATCTTCCATGGAATTCATCTGTATTATATAAATTGTGAAATATATTAGCTATTTGTAACATTCCCTTATTACTCACTTACTAACTATAGGATTTCTATTGCTGTTCTTTTATTTTTCACATTATTTTTTCTTTATTTTATTTTTGATCAGATTGGATTGAAGTTTATCACTTTTATCTTTTCAAAGAGGCAGCTCTTAGTTTCATTGATATTTTCTATTGATTGCTTAGTCTCTATTTCATTTATTTCTGCTGTGATCTTTATGCTTTCTTTCCTTCTACTAACTTGGTTTTGTTTGTTCTTCGTTTTCTAGTTCCTTCAGGTGCAAGGTTAGACTGTTTGAGATTTTTCTTGTTTCCTGAGGTATGCCTATATTGCTGTAAACTTTCTTCTTAGTACTGAGTTTTCTGCAACCCATGAAATTTGGATCATTGTGTTTCCATTTTCATTTGTCTCCAGGTATATTTTTTAGTTTCTTCTTTGATTTCTTCAGTGACCCATTGGTTATTATTAGCATATTGTAAAGCCTCCATGTGTTTGTGTTTTTGCAGTTTTTTTAAAATTGTAATTGATTTCTAGTCTCATGCCTTTGTGGTTGGAACACATGCTCAATATTATTTCTTTTTAATTTCTTGGTTTTTTAATACAATTTTTAAAGGTTACAATCCATATACAGTTATCAAAAATACTGGTTATATTCCCTGTATTGTATAATATATCCTTGTAGCCTCTCTTACACCCAGTAGTTTGTATC
Source organism: Grampus griseus (assembly GCF_964374135.1). Taxonomy (NCBI): domain Eukaryota; kingdom Metazoa; phylum Chordata; class Mammalia; order Artiodactyla; family Delphinidae; genus Grampus; species Grampus griseus. The sequence goes on along the minus strand of NC_138997.1, from coordinate 15,680,983 downwards.
TCCCACTCCTGTATTGCCCCTACCCCCTGCCCACTTAACCACTATAGAGTTTGTTCTCTATATATGTGAGGCTGCTTCTTTTTTGTTTTATTCACTAGTTTGTTGTATTTTTTTAGATTCCACATATAAGTGATATCATACAGTATTTTTATTTCTCTGACTGATTTCACTAACTTAGCATAATGCCCTCCAAGTCCAAACATGTTGCTGCAAAAGGCAAATTTTCACATCTTTTCCCATTAGTGGTTTATATACATATAAACCAGGAATGGAATTGCTGGCTCACATGGTATTTCTATTTTTAGTGTTTTGGAAACCTCCCTACTGTTTTCCACAGTGGCTTCACCAATTTACATTCCCACCAACAGTGTACAAGTGTTCCTTTTTCTCTACGCCCTCTCCAGCATTTGTTATTTGTGTTCTTTTTGATGATAGTCATCTGATTGGTGTGAGGTGGTATCTCACTGTGGTTTTGATTAGCATTTATCTGATGATTAGTGATGTTGAGCATCTTTTCATGTGCCTGTTGACCATCTGCATTTCCTCTTTGGAAAAATGTCTTTTAAAGCCTGTTTAGTGGTGCTGAACACTTTTAGCTTTTGCTTGTCTGTAAAACTCTATCTCTCCTTCATATCGGAATGATAGCCTTAGCTGGTAGATTATTTTCCTGGTATAAAACCCGGTAGGTTTTTTTCCTTTCATCATTTTAATTATATTGTGGCACTCCATTCTGGCCTGCAATGTTTCTGCTGAAGAAGTCAGCTATTAGTCTTATGAGAGTTCCCTTGCACATAACTAGTTGCTTTTTTCTTCCTGCTTTTAAGATTCTTTATTTTTAATTTTTGCCATTTTAATTACAATGTGTCTTGGTGTGATCCTCTTTGGGATGATCCTGTTTGGAATTTTCTTTGCTTACTGGACCTAGATGTCTGTTTCCTTTCCTGGGTTATAGCAGTTTTTAGCTATTATGACTCAAAGGTGTCCTCTGCCCCTTTCTCTTTTCTCCTTCTCAGACCCCTATAATGCAAATATTAGTATGCTTGATGTTATCTCATAGGTCTCTTAAACTATTCTCATTTTTTAAAATTCTTTATTCTTTTTTCTTTTCAACTTGGGTGTTTTCCACTGCTCTGTCTTCCAGATTGTGGATCCATTCCTTTGCATTATCTAATATCCTGTTGTTCCTTTTAGTGTATTTTTAAACTTCATTTATATGCTTCAACTGTTTGGTTCTTCTTTACATTTTCTAACTCTTTTTGAAATTCTCACTGTGCTCATCCATTCTTCCCCTGAGTTTGGTGAGCATCTTTATGGTCATTACCTCAAACACTTTATTGGGTAGATTGTTTATGTCTATGTCACTTAGTTCTTTTTCTGAGGTTATGTCTTGGTCCTTTGTTTAAACATATTCCCGTGACTCCTCATTTTGCTCAATTCTCTGTGTTTATTTCTATGTATTAGGTATGTTTCCTGATCTTGGAGAAATGGCATTATGTAGGAGATGCCCCATGGGGGGCTAGCAGCACACTCCTCTCTCTGTTCACCAGAGCTATACACTGTGGGGGTATCCCCTATGTGGGCTATATTTGCCCTTCTGTTGTTGCAAGGCCCACTACTGTGGGTACACTGACAGATGGGCCTGGCCCGTGTCCCAGTTGGCTGTGACGCTGTGTTGTGTGCAGTAGCTGTGTGCCTGCTAGAGGGCAGGGCAGGATTCCTGTGTGTTTGGCTGCAGAGCCTGAAGGGTGCATGAGGTTGCTGGTGGCCCATTCTTGGTTGGGGCTGGGCTCCCATGTGCCTGTCTGTGTGTACCTGGGGAAGCATATAGTGCCAGCCTGTTGGAGGAAAGGGCTGTGTTCCTATTTATTGGGTGGGCCAAAATGTTCATTTGGTTTTTTCCATAAGATGGCTCTAGTAGCACTTAGTTGTCTCTAACTTCATTTGAAACTATTTTGTTAGATTGTATGTGACAGCTGTCATATCAACATGCATTTAAAAAAAGACTTATCAAAATTGGTGAATTTTTGTATAGCTATTTTACTATTGAAGATGGAAGAAAAAAGCAACATTTTCAGCATATTATGCTTTATTATTTCAATAAAGGTAAAAACATAACTGAAACATGAAAAGATTTGTGCAGTGTATGGAGAAGGTGCTGTGACTGATTGAATGTGTCAAAAGTGGTTTGTGAAGTTTTGTGCTGGAAAGTTCTCGCTGGACAATGCTCCACGGTCGGGTAGACAAGCTGAAGATGATAGTGATCAAATCGAAATTATAACAGAACAATCAACGTTGTACCACACAGGAGATAGCTGACATATTCAAAATGTCCAAATCAAGCATTGAAAATCATTTGTACCAGCTTGGTTATGTTCATTACTTTGATGTTTGGGTTCCACATAAGTTAAGCAAAAAAAATCTTGAACATATTTCCACATGTGATTCTGTACTGAAATGTAATAAAAAAAAGTTCTGTTTTTAAAACAAATTGTGATGGGCGATGAAAACTGGATGCTGTACAACAATGTGGACTGGAAGAGGTCGTGGGGCAAGTGAAATGAACCACCAACAACCACACCAAAGGCCAGTCTTCATCCAAAGATGGTTATGTTGTATATATGGTGGAATTGGAAGGGAGCCCTCTATCATGAGTTCCTTCTGGAAAACAAAATGATTAATTCCAACAAGTACTGCTCCCAATTAGACCAACTGAAAGTGGCACTCAAGGAAAAGCATCCAGAAATAGTCAACAGAAAACGCATAATCTTCCATCAGGATAACGCAAGACTGCATGTTCTTTGATGACCAGGCAAAAACTGTTACAGCTTGGCTGGGAAGTTCTGATTCATCCACCATATTCACCAGACATTGCACCTTTGGATTTCCATTTATTTTGGTCTTTACCAAATTCTCTTAATGGAAAAAAATTTCAATTCCCTGGAAAACTGTAAAAGGCACCTGGAACAGTTCTTTGCTCAAAAAGATGAAAAGTTTTGGGAAGATGGAATTATGAAATTGCCTGAAAAATGGCAGAAGATAGTGGAACAAAAGGGTGAATACATTGTTCAGTAAAGTTCTTGGTGAAAATGAAAAATGTGTCTTTTATTTTTTCTTAAAAAACCGAAGGCACTTTTTGGCCCACCCAATAGATGTCTGCAAGGCCCAGGAGATCCTATATTCGTTTTAATTGCAATATTCCCTAACCTTTTTGTGTTTTTTTGGTGTTTATTTATGTCTTCTGGGACTACAAAAACTTGAAGTGTAGGAGCCCAGTGTGTGACTTGGACTCCTTGCTCCTTGGAAAGAACCTCTGCAATTGTGATTATTCTCTCATTTGTGGGTCACCTGTCCAGGGGTATTGGTTTTGACTATACCCCATTCTGTACCTCTCCTACTTTATGATTCTTTATATCTTTAGTTACATAGATCTTTTCTGCTACTCTTCAGGTCTTTCTCATAGATCCTTGCTCTGTAAATACTTGTAATTTTGGTGTGCCCATGGGTAGAGGTCAGCTCAGAGTCTTCCTACTCGACCATCTTTACCACACCCATAATGGATATCTTGATCTGTTTATATTAACCATGGATATCCAATTCTAATTGATATGATATTAGATAAATTTATATGATAAATGATATGATAAATTGATGGGATATTTTTAGGACTTCAACTGAGAAATGTTGATGCTACTCAGTTCTGTAGCTATTTCTATTATTTAATTGCAATGTAGATCTAGCACTTAATATCAGAGTACCAGAATGCCAGATTTTAAAGAACATTCATAGTCCACTAAATTATTTGTCTTTATGTAGTACCTTATATAGGTTATTTTTAAAAAAATTTTATTTTATATTGGAGTATAGTTGATTTACACTGTTGTATTAGTTTTAGGTGTACAGTAAAGTGATTCAGTTATACATATACATATTCTTTTTAAAATTATTTTCCCATTTAGGTTATTACACAATAATGAGTAGTTGCTCCCTGTGCTGTACACTAGGTCCTTTTTGATTATCTATTTTAAATATTGTAATGTGTATATGTTGATCCTATACTCCCAATTTATCCCTCCCCACTACCTTTCTCCTTTGTTAACCATAAGTTCATTCTCTAAGTCTGTGAGTCTGTTTCTATTTTGTAAACAAGTTCATTTGTATCTTTCGTTTTTAGATTCTGCCTATAACCAATATCATATGATATTAGTCTTTGTCTGACTGACTATGGTAAACTCCAGGTCCAACCATGTTGCTGCAAATGGCATTATTTCATTCTTTTCTATGGCTGAGTAATATTCCATTGTATATATGTACCACATCTTTTTATCCATTCCTCTGTAGAACATTTAGGTTGCTTCCATGTCTTGGCTCTTGTAAATAGTGGGGCAATGAACATTCATTTTAGATTTATGGTTTTCTATGCCCAGGAGTGAGATTGTTGGATCATATCCAACTGAAAAAGGTAGCTCCTTTTTTCAGTTTTTAAAGAAACTTCCATACTGTTCTCCACAGCAGCTGTACCAATTTACATTCCCACCAACAGTGTAGGAGGGTTCCCTTTTCTCCACACCCACTACAGCATTTATTGTTTGTAGATATTTTGATGGTGGCCATTCTGACTGGTGTGAGGCGATATATCACTGTAGTTTGGATTTGCATTTCTCTAATAATTAGCAGTGTTGAGCATTCATTCAGGTGCCTCTTGACAATCTGTATGTCTTCTTTGGAGAAATGTCTATATAGGTCTTCTGCCCATTTTTTGATTGGGTTGGGTTTTTTTTTTTAATGTTGATCCACATGAGCTGTTTGTAAATTTTGGAGATTAATCCCTTGTCGGTCGCATCACTTGAAATATTTTCACCAATTCTGTGGGTTGTCTTTTCGTTTTGTTTATGATTTCCTTTGCTGTGCAAAAGCTTTTGAGTTTAATTAGGTCCCATTTGTTTATTTTTGTTTTTAGTTCCATTAGTCTAGGAGATGGATCAAAGAATATACTGCTGCGATTTATGTCAAAGTGTTTTCTGCATGTGTTTTCCTCTTAGAGTTTTACAGTATCCAGTATTACATTTAGGTCTTTAATCCATTTTGAGTTTATTTTTGTGTATGGTGTTAAAGAATGATTTCAGTCTTTTACATGTGGCTGTCCAGTTTTCCCAGCACCATTTATTGAAGAGACTGTCTTTTCTCCATTGTCTATTCTTGCCTCCTTGGTCATAGATTAATTGACCATAGGTGCATGGGTTTAATTCTGGGCTTTCTATCCTGTTCCATTGATCTATATCTCTATTTTTGTGCCAGTACCATACTGTTTTGATCACTGTAGCTTTGTAGTATTATCTGAAGTCAGGGAACCTGATTCCTCCAGCTCCACTTTACTTTCTTAAGATTGCTTTAGCTATTTGAGGTCTTTTGTGTCTCCATACAAATTTAAAATGTTTTAGTTGTAAGGAAAACACCATTGGTAATTTGATAGTGATTGCATTGAATCTGTTGATTGCCTTGGGTAGTATAGTCATTTTGACAATATTGATTCTTACAATCCAAGAACATGGTATATCTTTCCATCAATTTCTGCCATCTTTGATTTCTTTCATCAGCATCTTATAATTTTTGGAGTACAGGTCTTTTGCCTCCATAGGTAGGTTTATACCTAGGTATTTTATTCTTTTTGATGTGATGGTAAATTGGGTTGTTTCCTTAATTTTTCTTTCTGATTATTCCTTGTTAGTGTATAGAAATACAACCGATTTCTGTGTGTTAATTTTGTATCCTGCACCTTTACTGAATTCATTGATGAGCTGTTGTTTTCTGGTAGCATCTTTAGGATTTTCTATGTATAGTATATATCACGTCATCTGCAAACAATGATAGGTTTACTTCTTCTTTCCCAATTTGGATTCCTTTTATTCCTTCTTCTTCCTTTATTGCTGGTGGCTAGGACTTCCAAAACTATGTTGAAAAAAGTGGTGAAAGTGGACACTCTTGCCTTGTTCCAGATCTTAGAGGAAATGTTTACAGCTTTTTACTGTTGAGGATGATGTTAGCTGTGGGTTTTTGATATATGCCTTAATTATGTTGAGGTACGTTTCCTCCATGCTGACTTTCTGGAGAGTTTTTATCATAAATGTCTGTTGAATTTTTTCAGAAGCTTTTTCTGCATCTATTGAAATGATCACATGGTTTTTATTTGTCACTTTTTAAATGTAGTGTATAACAGTGACTGATTTGCTGATACTGAAAAATCCTTGCATTCCAGGGATAAATCCCACTTGATCATGGTGTATGATCCTTTTAACGTATTGCTGGATTTGGTTTGCTAGTATTTTTTTGACAATTTTTGCATCTGTATTCATCAGTGATATTAGCCTATAATTTTCTTTGTACTATTTTTGTCTGCTTTTGGTATCAGGGTAGTGGTAGCTTCATAGAATGAGTTGGGAGTGTTCTTTCCTCTGCAATTTTTTGAAATAGTTTCAGTGTTAACTCTTCTCTAAATATTTGATAGAATTTGCCTGTGAAGCCACCTGGTCCTGGATTTTTGTTTATTGGGAGTTTTAAAATCACAGTTTCAATTTCAGTACTTGTGATTGGTCTGTTCGTATTTTCTATTTCTTCCCGTTTCCATCTTGGGAGATAGTATGTTTCTAAGAATTTGTCCATTTCTTCTAGGTTGTCCACTTTATTGGCATATAGTTGCTCCAACTAGTCTCTTATGGTTCTTTGTGTTTATGTGGTGTCCCTTGTAACTTCCCCTCTTTCACTTCTCATTTTATTGATTTGAGCCCTCTCCCTTTTTTTCTTTATCAGCCTGGCTAAAGGGTTATCAGTTTTGTTTATCTTTTCAAAGAAGAAGCTTTTAGTTTCATTGATTGTTGCTATTGTTTTCTTCATCTCTATTTCATTTAATTCTGTTCTGATCTTTCTGATATCTTCCCTTCTACTGCCTTTGAGTTGTGTTTGTTCTTCTTTTTCCAGTTTCTTTATGTGCATGATTAAGTTGTTTATTTGAGATTTTTCTTGTTTCCTGAGGAAAGATTGTATTACTATAGTCTTCCTTCTTAGAACTGCTTTTGCTGTGTCCCATAGGTTTTGGATCATGTGCTTTTCTTTTCAATTGTCTTTAGGTATTTTTTAATTTCCTCTTTGACTTCTTCAGTGATCCATTGGTTGTTTAGTAGCATATTGTTTAGACTCCATATGTTTGAGTTTTTTTCTTTTTTTTACAGTTCTTTTTTCTTAAAGTTGATTTCTAATCCCATAGCACTGTGGTCGGAAAATATGCTTGATATGATTTCAAATTTTTTTTAATTTAATTTAAAAAATGTTTATTGGAGTATAGATGATTTACAATATTGTGTTAGTTTATACTGTACAGAAAAGTGAATCAGCTGTACGTATACATATATCCCCTCTTTTGGGGATTTCCTTCTCATTTAGGTCACCACAGAGCATTGAGTAGAGTTCCCTGTGCTATACAGTAGGTTTTCATTAGTTATCTATTTTACACATAGTATCACAGTGTATATATGTCAGTCAATCCCAATCCCCAATTCATCCCACCCATGCCTTCTGCCTTGGTATCCATACACTTGTTCTCTACTTCTGTCTCTCTATTTCTGCTTTGTTAACTAAGGTCATCTATACCAATTTTTTCAGATACCACATATATGCGTTAATATACAATATTTGTTTCTCTCTTTCTGACTTACTTCACTCTGTATGACACTCTCTAGGTCCATCCAAGTCTCTACAAATGACCCAACTTCATTCCTTTTTATGGCTGGGTAATATTCCATTGTATATAGGTACCACATCTTCTTTATCCATTTCTCTGTTAACAGACATTTAGGTTGCTTTCATGTTCTGGCTATTGTAAATAGTGCTGCAGTGAACACTGGGGTGCATGTGTCTTTTTGAATTACAGTTTTCTCTGGGTATATGCCCAGTAATGGGATTGCTGGGGCATATTGTAGTTCTACTTGTAGTTTATTAAGGAGTCTCCATACTGTTCTTTTTTTTTTTTTTTTGGCGGTACGCGGGCCTCTCACTGTTGTGGCCTCTCCCATTGTGGAGCACAGGCTTCGGATGTGCAGGGTCAGCAGCCATGGATCACGGGCCCAGCCGCTCCGTGGCACGTGGGATCTTCCTGGACCAGGGCACGAACCTGTGTCCCCTGGATCGGCAGGCGGACTCTCAACCACTGCACCACCAGGGAAGCCCTCCATACTGTTCTTCATAGTGGCTGTATCATTTACGTTCCCGCCAACAATGCATGAGGGTTCTCTTTTCTTCACACCCCCTCCAGCATTTATTGTTTGTAGATTTTGTCGTGATGGCCATTCTGACCAGTGTGAGGTGATACCTCATTGTAGTTTTGATTTGCATTCCTCTAATAATTAGTGATGTTGAGCATCTTTTAATGTCTTTGTTAGCCATCTGTATGTCTTCTTTGGAGAAATGTCTATTTCGGTCTTCTGCCCATTTTTGGATTGGGTTGTTTGGTTTTTTGATATTGAGCTGCATGAGCTGCTTGTATATTTTGGAGATTAATCCTTTGTCAGTTGCTTCATTTTCAATTATTTTCTCCCATTCTGAGGGTTGTCTTTTCATCTTGTTTATGGTTTCCTTTTCTGTGCAAAGCTTTTAAGTTCCATTAGGTCCCATTTGTTTATTTTTGTTTTTATTATCATTATTTTAGGAGGTGGGTCAAAAAATATCTTGCTGTGATTTATGTCAAAGAGTGTTCTGCCTATGTTCTCTAAGAGTTTGATAGTGTCTGGCCTTACATTTAGGTCTTTAATCCATTTTGAGTTTATATTTGTGTATGGTGTTAGGGAGTGTTCTAATTTCTTACTTTTACATGCAGCTATCTAGTTTTCCCAGTACCAATTATTGAAGAAGCTATGTTTTATCCACTGTATATTCTGGCCTCCTTTGTCATAGATTAGGTGACCATAGTTGCATGGGTTTATCTCTGGTATTTCTATCCTGTTCCATTGATCTATATTTCTCTTTTGGTACCAGTGCCATACTTTCTTGATTACTGTAGCTTTGTAGTGTAGTCTGAAGTCATGGACCTGATTCCTCCAGGTCTATTTTTGTTTCTCCAGATTGATTTGGCTATTCGAGCTCTTTTGTGTTTCCATACAAATTGTTAATTTTTTTGTTCTAGTTCTGTGAAAAATGCCATTGGTAATTTCATAGGGATTGCATTGAATCTGTAGATTGCTTTGGGTAGTATAGTCATTTTCACTATATTGATTCTTCCAATCCAAGAACATGGTATGTCTCTCTACCTATTTGTGTCATCTTTGATTTCTTTTATCAGTATCTTATAGTTTTCTGTGTACAAGTATTGTGCCTCCTTAGGTAGGCTTATTCCAAGGTATTTTATTCTTTTTGTTGCAGTGGTAAATGGGATTGTTTCTTTAATATCTCTTTCTGATCTTTCAGTGTTAGTGTATAGGAATGCAAGTGATTTCTGTGTATTAATTGTGTATCCTGTGACTTTACTAAATTCATTGATTAGCTCTAGTAGTTTTAGGGTGGCATCTTAAGTTTTTCTATGTATCATGTCATCTGCAAACAGTGACAGTTTTACTTCTTGTTTGTCAGTTTAGATTCCCTTTATTCTTTGTTCTTCTCTGATTGCTGTGGGCAGGACTTCCAAAATTATGTTGAATAATAGTGGCAAGAGTGGGCACCCTTGTCTTGTTCCTGATTTTAGAGGAAATGCTTTCAGTTTTTCACCACTGGAAATACTGTTTGCTGTCATATATGGCCTTTATTATGTTGAGGTAGGTTGCCTCTATGCCCATAAATGTGTTTTCAATTTTGTCAAAAGCTTTTTCTGCATCTATTGAGAGGATCATACGGTTTTTATCCTTCAATTTGTTAATATGGTTTATCACATTGATTGATTTGCATATATTGAAGAATCCTTGCATTCCTGGAATAAACCCCACTTGATCATGGTGTATTATCTTTTTAATGTGTTGTTGGATTTGGTTAGCTAGTATTTTGTTGAGGATTTTTGCAACTACATTCATCAGTGATATTGGCCTGTAATTTTCTTTTTTTGTTACATCTTTGCCTGGTTTTGGTATCAGGGTGCTGGTGGTCTCGTAGAATGAGTTTGGGAGTGTTCCTCACTCTGTAATTTTTTGGAAGACTTTGAGAAGGATAGGTGTTAGCTCTTCTCTAAATGTTTGATAGAATTCACCTGTGAAGCCATCTGGCCCTGGACTTTTGTTTGTTGGAAGATTTTTAATGACAGTTTTAATTTCATTACTTGTTATAGGTCTGTATTTTCTAATTCTTCCTGGTTCAGTCTTGGAAGGTGGTACTTTAAGAATTTGTCCATTTCTTCCAGGTTGTCCATTTTATTGGCATATTAGCTACTTGCACTAATTTCTTATGATCCTTTTTTATTTGTAACTTCTTTTTCATTTCTAATTTTATTGACTTCAGTCTCCTCCCTTTTATTCTTGATGAGTCTGGCTAAAGGTTTATCATTGTCTTCTCAAAGAACCAGCTTTTAGTTTTGTTGATCTTTGCTATTTTTTCTTTCAGTTCTATTTCATTTATTTCTTCTCTGATCTCCATGATTTATTTCCTTCTACTAACTCTGGATTTTGTTTGTTCTTCTTTCTCTAGTTGCTTTAGGTGTAAAGTTAGGTTATTTGAGATTTTTCTTTTTTCTTAAGGTAGGAATGTATTGCTATAAACTTCCCTGTCAGAACTGCTTTTGTTGCATTCCATACGTTTTGGGTCATTGTGTATTCATTGTAATTTGTTTCTAGGTATTTTTTGATTTCCTCTTTGATTTCTTCAGTGATCACTTGTTTATTTAGTAGCATATTGTTTAGCCTCCATGTGTTTGTGTTTTTTACAATTTTTTTTCCTGTAATTGATTTCTAATCTCATAGTGTTGTGTTTGGAAAAGATGCTTGATATGATTTCAATTTTCTTAAATTTAGCAAAGCTTGATTTGTGACCCAAGATGTGATCTATCCTGGAGAATGTTCCATGAGCACTTGAGAAGAAGGTGTACTCTGTTGTTTTTGGATGGACTGTCCTATAAATATCAATAAAGTCTATCTGGTCTAATGTGTCATTTAAGGCTTGTGTTTCCTTTTAATTAATTTTTTGTCTGGATGACCTCTCCCTTGGTGTATATGGAATGTTAAAGTCTCCCACTATTGTGTTACTGTCAATTTCCCCTTTTATGGCTGTTAGCATTTGCCTATGTATTGTATTGCTCCTATGTTGGGTGCATAAGTATTTAGAACTGTTATATCTTCTTGGCTTGATCCCTTTATCATTATATAGTGTCCTTCCTTGTCTCTTGTGACAGTCTTTATTTTAAAGTCTATTTTGTCATATGAGTATTGCTACTCCAGCTTTCTTTTGATTTCCATTTGCATGGAATATCTTTTTCCATCCCCTCGCTTTCATTCTGTATGTGTCCCTGGGTCTGAAGTGTGTCACTTGTAAATAACGTATATACGGGTCTTGTTTTTGTATCCATTCAGCCAGTCTGTTTCTTTTGGTTGGAGCATTTAATCCATTTACATTTAAGTTAATTATTGATATGTATGTTCCTATTACCATTTTCTTAATTGTTTTGGGTTTGTTTTTGTAGGTCTTTTTCTTCTCTTGTGTTTCCTGCCTAGAGAAGTTCTTCTAGCATTTCTTGTAAAGCTGGTCTGGTGGTGCTGAATTCTCATAGTTTTTAGTTGTCTCTAAAGCTTTTGATTTCTCCATCATATCTGAATGAGAGCCGTGCTGGGTAGAGTAATCTTGGTTGTAGGTTTTTCCCGTTTCATCACTTTAAGTATATCCTGCTGGCCTGCAGAGTTTCTACTGAAAGATCAGCTGATAACCTTATGGGGATTCCCTTGTATGTCATTTGTTGCTTTTCCCTTGCTGCTTTTACTATTTTTTCTTTGTATTTAATTTTTGATAGTTTGATTAATATGTGTCTTGATGTGTTTTTCCTTGGGTTTATCTTGTATGGGACTCTGCAATTTCTGGCCTTGACTATTTCCTTTCCAGTATTTGACTATAAGCTCTTCAAATATTTTCTCAGACCTTTTCTCTTTATCTTCTTCTGGGACCCCTGTAATTCGAATGTTGGTGCGTTTAATGTTGTCCCAGAGGTCTCTGAGACTCTCCTCAATTCTTTTCATTCCTTTTTCTTTATTCTGCTCAGCAGCAGTTATTTCCACCATTCTATATTCCAGGTCACTTATCCGTTCTTCTGCCTCAGTTATTCTGCTATTGATTCCTTCTAGCATATTTTAAATTTCAGTTATTGTGTTGTTCATCATTGTTTGTTTGCTCTTTAGCTTTTCTAGTTCCTTGTTAAACATTTCTTGTATTTTCTCCATTCTTTTTCCAAGATTTTGGATCATCTTTACTATCATTACTCTGATTTCCTTTTCAGGTAGACTGCCTATTTCATTTTCATTTGTTTGGTCTTGTGGAATTTTACCTTGCTCCTACATCTGCAACATATTTCTCTGTCAGTTTTTTTAGATTTATCAAGGCTCATTTTATGGCACAGCATGTGATCAGTCCTGGAGAATGTTCCATGTGGACTTGAAAAGCATGTATATTCTGCTGCTTTCACATGAAATACTGTATAAATATCACTTAGGTCAAGTGGTATAATTTTGTCTTCTTCTTGGATTGAGCTCTTGATTTATGTAGTGTCCTTCCTTGTCTCTTGTAACAGTCTTCATTTTAAAATCTATTTTATCTCTTTTGTCTGATGTCAGTTTTGGTACTCCAGCATTTTTTTTTAAATTTCATTTGCATGGAGTATTTTTTCCATCCCTTCACTTTCATTCTGCATATGCCCCTAGATCTGAAGCAAGTCTCCTGTAGATAGCATATATACAGATGTTGTTTTTGTATCCATTCAGCCAGTCTATGTCTTTTGGTTGGAGTATTTAATCCATTTATATTTAAAGTAATTATCAATATGTACATTCTTATTGCAGTTTTGTTAATTGTTTTAGATTTGTTTTTGTAGGTCTTTTTTTTCCCCTTCCTCTTTCGTTCTCTTGTGATTGTTGACTAACTTTAATTTTGTGCTTGGATTTCTTTTGTTTGTGTGTGTGTGTGTGTGTGTGTGTATCCACTGCAGATTTTTGGTTTGTGGTTATGATGAGGCTTTCATATAGCAGTCTATATATAAACAAGATTGTTTTTAGTTGCTGTTGTTTTAATTTCAAATGCATTTCCAATATCCTGCATCTCTACTTTCCTTTTCTCATGATTTCTGGTTTTGATATCATATTTGTGTGCAGATGATCTCCTACCTTTACTTTATGTTTGTCATTATGGGTGAGCTTTTCCATTTGTAATTTTCTTGTTTCTAATTGTGGCATTTTTTTCTGCCTAGAAGAAGTTACTTTAGCATTTGTTGCAAAGCTGGTGTGGTGGTGCTGAATTCTTTTAACTTTTGCTTGTCTGTAAAGTTTTTGGTTTCTCTGTCAAAGGATCCTCTGTCAAGGATCTCTGAATGAGATCCTTGCTGGGTAGAGTATTCTTGGTTGTAGGTTTATCTCTTTCATCACTGCAAATATATCATGCCATTCCTTTCTTGTCTGCAGCGTTTCTGCTGAGAAATCAGTTGATAACTTTATGGCAGTTCCTATGTATGTCATCTGTTACTTTTAATAATTTGTTTGTCTTTAATTTTTGTCAATTTAATTACTATGTGACTTGGTGTGTTCCTCCTTGGGTTTATTCTGCCTGGGACTCTGTACTTCCTGGACGTGGGTGACTGTTTCCTTTCCTGTGTTAGGTTAGTTTTCAGCTATTATCTCTTCAAATATTTTCTCAGGTGCTTTCTCTCTTCTTCTCCTTCTGGGACCCATATAATGTTAATGCTGGTGCATTTAATGTTGTCCTAGAAGTCTCTTAGACTGTACTCATTTCTTTTTATTAGTTTTTCTTTATTCTGTTCTGTGGCAGTGATTTCGACCATTCTGTCTTCTAGCTCACTTATTCGTTTTTCTTCTTCATTTACTCTGCTATTTATTCCTTCTAGTGTATTTTTCATTTATTATATTGTTCATCTGTTTGTTCTTTAGATTTTCTAGCTATTTATTAAACATTTCTTGTATCTCTCGGTCTGTGCCTCCATTTTTTTCCATGATCTTGGATTGTCTTTACTATCACTGCTCTGAATTCTTTTTCTGGTAGATTGCCTACCTGTCTGAACTTAACTTCACTTAGTGTTCTTCTGGGGTTTTATCTTGTTCTTTAGTCTGGGAAATATTCCTCTGCCATTTCATTTTGTCTAACTTTCTGTCATTGCAGTTTGTGTTCTGCAGGCCACAGGGTTTAGTTCTTTTTGCTTCTGCTCTCTCCCCCCTGTTGGATGAGGCCATTCTAAGAGGCTTGTGCACGCTTCCCGGCAGGAGGAGCTGTGTCTTGACCCACTGGGGGGCAGGGCCTTCTAGTCCACCATGTTTTCTCCACCTCCTGAGCTTGTAGCATTCCCTGTAACACTCATATCATACCTGTTCATAATCCACAAGATGCAATATGGCTTCGACCTTGTGCCGGTTCCCTAAATAGTATTTTAATCATGGAGTGTGGGGTAGACTTTGAGAACTTCTTATGGCATTTCTATAGTACGTAACATTTTGCAATTTGTACCATTTATAGTCTGCTGTATTTTGATGATGGTAAGGGGGTCATGCTAAGTGTACTCTGATGTATATTCAGAATAATAGTTTTGTCTCATAATCATATGGTTGATAATATCTCTGAACCTACAATGCATACCATCAGGACTTTAGCATATTAGCATTATTTTTATTCATTTTCCTTTTTGATTCTTTTTTTAAAAAAACACCTTCACTGGAGTGTAATTGCTTTACAATGGTGTGTTGGTTTCTGCTTTATAACAGAGTGAATCATTTATACATATACGTATGTCCTCATATCTCTTCCCTCTTGCATCTTCCTCCCTCGCACCCTCCCTATCCCACCACTCTAGGTGGTCACAAAGCAACAAGCTGATCGCTCTGTGCTATGCAGCTACTTCCCACTAGCTATCTATTTTATGTTTGGTAGTGTATATATGTCCATGCCACTCTCACTTTGTCCCAGCTTACCTTCCCCCACCCCATATCCTCAAGTCCATTCTCTACTAGGTCTACATCTTTACTCCTGTCTTGCCCCTAAGTTCTTCTGACCATTTACTTTTTTTTTTTAGATTCCATATATATGTGTTAGCATACAGTATTTGTTTTTCTCTTTCTGACTTACTTCACTCTGTATGACAGTCTCTAGGTCCATCAACCTCACTACAAATAAATCAGTTCCTTACTTTTTATGGCTGAGTAATATTCCATTGTATATATGTGCCACATCTTTTTTATCCATTCATCTGTCAATGGACACTTAGGTTGCTTCCCTATCCTGGCTATTGTAAATAGAGCTGCAATGAACATTTTGGTACATGGCTCTTTTTGAATTATGGTTTTCTCAGGGTATATGTCCAGTAGTGGGATTGCTGGGTCATATGGTAATTCTATTTTTAGTTTTTTAAGGAACCTCCATACTGTTCTCCATAGTGGCTGTGTCCAATTTACATTCCCGCCAACAGTGCAAGAGAGTTCCCTTTTCTCCACACCCTCTCCATCATTTACTATTTGTAGATTTTTTGATGATGGCCATTCTGATCAGTGTGAGATGATATCTCATAGTTTTGATTTGCATTTCTCTAATGATTAATGATGTTGAGCATTCTTTCATGTCTTTGCTGGCAATCTGGATATCTTATTTAGAGAAATGTCTATTTAGGTCTTCTGCCCATTTTTGGATTCGGTTGTTTTTTTGATATTGAGCTGCATGAGTTGCTTGTATGTTTTGGAGATTAATCCTTTATCAGTTACTTCATTTGCAAATATTTTCTCCCATTCTGAGGGTTGTCTTTTCATCTTGCTTATGGTTTCCTTTACTGTGTAAAAGCTTTGAAGTTTCATTAGGTCCCATTTATTTTTCTTTTTATTTCCATTTCTCTAGGAGGTGGGTCAAAAAGGATCTTGCTGTGATTTATGTGACAGAGTGTTCTGCCTATGTTTTCCTCTAAGAGTTTGATGGTGTCTGGCCACACAGTTAGATCTTTAATCCATTTTGAGTTTATTTTTGTGTATGGTGTTAGGAGTGTTCTATTCTCACTCTTTTACATGTAGCTGTCCAGTTTTCCCAGCACCACTTATTGAAGAGGCTGTCTTTTCTCCACTGTATATACTTGCCTCCTTTGTCAAAGACGAGGTGACCATATGTGCGTGGGTTTATCTCTGGGTTTTCTATCCTGTTGCATTGACCTATATTTCTGTTTTTGTGCCAGTACCATATTGTCTTGATTACTGTAGCTTTTTTTTTTTCTTCTTTGCGGCACATGGGCCTCTCACTGTTGTGGCCTCTCCCATTGTGGAGCACAGGCTCCGGATGCGCAGGCTCAGCGGCCATGGCTCACAGGCCCAGCAGCTCCGCAGCATGCGGGATCCTCCTGAACCTGGGCACGAACCCACATCCCCTGCATCAGCAGGTGGACTCTCAACCACTGCGCCACCAGGGAAGCCCAATTACTATAGCTTTGTAGTATAGTCTGAAGTCAGGGAGCCTGATTCCTCCAGCTCCATTTTTCTTTCTCAAGATTGCTTTGGCTATTCATAGTCTTTTGTGTTTCCATACAAATTGTGAAATTTTTTCTTCTAGTTCTGTGAAAAATGCCAGTGGTAGTTTGATAGGGATTGCATTGAATCTGTAGATTGCTTTGGGTAGTAGAGTCATTTTCACAATGTTGATTTTCCAATCCAAGAACATGGTATATCTCTCCATCTATTTGTATCATGTTTAATTTCTTTCAGCAGTGTCATAATTTTCTGCATACAGGTGTTTTGTCTCCTTAGGTAGGTTTATTCCAACATATTTTATTCTTTTTGTTGCAATTGTAAATGGGAGTGCTTTCTTAATTTCACTTTCAGACTTTTCATCATTAGTGTCTAGGAATGCAAGAGATTTCTGTGCATTAATTTTGTATACTGCTACTTTACCAAATTCATTGATTAGCTCTAGTAGTTTTCTGGTAGCATCTTTAGGATTCTCTTTGTATAGTATCATGTCATCTGCAAACAGTGACAGTTTTACTTCTTCTTTTCCAATTTGGATTCCTTTTATTTCTTTTTCTTTGATTGCTGGGGCTAAAACTTCCAAAACTATGTTGAATAATAGTGGTGAGAGTGGGCAACCTTGTATTGTTTCTGATCTTACTGGAAATGGTTTCAGTTTTTCACCATTGAGGACGATGTTGGCTGAGGATTTGTCATGTATGGCCTTTATTATGTTGAGGAAAGTTCCCTCTATGCCTACTTTCTGGAGGGTTTTTATCATAAATGGGTGTTTAATTTTGTTGAAAGCTTTCTCTTCATCTATTGAGATGATCATGTGGTTTTTCTCCTCCAATTTGTTAATATGGTGTATCACATTGATTGATTTGTGTATACTGAAGAATCCTTGCATTCCTGGGATAAACCCCACTTTATCATAATGTATGATCCTTTTAATGTGCTGTTGGATTCTGTTTGCTAGTATTTTGTTGAGGATTTTTGCATCTATGTTCATCAGTGATATTGGCTTGTAGTTTGCTTTCTTTGTTACGTCTTTGTCTGGTTTTGGTATGAGAGTGATGGTGGCCTCGTAGAATGAGTTTGGGAATGTTCCTCCCTCTGCTATATTTTGGAAGAGTTTGAGAAGGATAGGTGTTAGCTCTTCTCTAAATATTTGATAAAATTCGCCTGTGAAGCCATCTGGTCCTGGACTTTTGTTTGTTGGAAGATTTTTCATCACAGTTTCAATTTCAGTGCTTGTGATTGGTCTGTTCATATTTTCTATTTCTTCTTGGTTCAGTCTCGGAAGGTTGTGCCTTTCTAAGAATTTGTCCATTTCTTCCAGGTTGTCCATTTTATTGGCATAGAGTTGCTTGTAGTAATGTCTCATGATCCTTTGTATTTCTGCAGTGTCAGTTGCTACTTCTCCTTTTTCATTTCTAATTCTATTGATTTGAGTCTTCTGCCTTTTTTTCTTGATAAGTCTGGCTAATGGATTATTCATTTTGTTTATCTTCTCAAAGAACCAGCTTTTAGGTTTATTGATCTTAGCTATCGTTTCCTTCATTTCTTTTTCACTTATTTCTGATCTGATCTTTATGATTTCTTTCCCTCTGCTAACTTTGGAGTCTTTTTGTTCTTTCTCAAATTGTTTTAGGTGTAAGGTTAGTTTGTTTATTTGAGATGTTTCTTGTTTCTTAAGGTAGGCTTGTATAGCTATAAACTTCCCTCTTTGAACTGCTTTTGCTGCATCCCGTAGGTTTTGGGTCGTTGTGTTTTCAATGTCATTGTCTCTAGGTATTTACTTTTCTTTTTTTTGCGGTACACGGGCCTCTCACTGTTGTGGCCTCTCCCGTTGTGGAGCACAGGCTCTGGACGCACAGGCTCAGCAGCCATGGCTCACGGGCCCAGCCGCTCCGTGGCATGTGGGATCTTCCCGGACTGGGGCACAAACCCGTGTCCCCTGCATCGGCAGGCGGACTCTCAACCACTGCACCACCAGGGAAGCCCTCTAGGTATTTATTGATTTCCTGTTTCATTTCTTCAGTGATCTCTTGGTTATTAAGTAGTGTGTTGTTGAGCCTCCATGTGTTTATATTGCTTACAGATTTTTTCCTGTAACTGATATCTAGTCTCATAGTGTTATGGTCGAAAAGATACTTTATACGATTTCCATTTTCTGAAATTTACCAAGGCTTGATTTGTGACCCAAGATATGATCTATCCTAGCGAATGTTCTATGAGCACTTGAGAAGAATGTATACTCTGTTGTTTTTGTATGGAATGTCCTATAAATATCCATTAAGTCCATCTTTTTCATGTATCATTTAAAGCTTGTGTTTCCTTATTTATTTTCATTTTGGATGATCTGTCCATTGGTGAAAGTGGGGTGTTAAAGTCCCCTACTATGAATGTGTTACTGCCGATTTCCCCTTTTATGGCTCTTAGTGTTTGCCTTATGTATTGAGGTGCTCCTATGTTGGATGCATAGATATTTACAATTGTTATATCTTCTTCTTGGATTGGTCTGTTTATCATTATGTAGTGTCCTTCTTTGTGTCTTGTTATAGTCTAGTCTTTGTTTTAAAGTCTATTTTTTCTGATATGAGAATTGCTACTCCAGTTCTCTTTTGATTTCCATTTGAATGGAATATCTTTTTCCATCCCCTCACTTTCAGTCTGTATGTGTCCCTAGTTCTGAAGTGGGTCACTTGTAGATAGCATATGTACGGGTCTTGTTTTTGTATCCATTCAGCCAGTCTGTGTCTTTTGGTGGGAGCATTTAATCCATTTACATTTAAGGTAACTATCAATATGTATCTTCCTATTACCCTTTTATAATTGTTTTGGGTTTGTTATTGTAGGTCTTTTTCTTCTCTTGTGTTTCCTGCCTAGAGAAGTTCCTTTAGCATTTGTTGTAAAGCTGGTTTGGTGGGGCTGAAGTCTCTTAGCTTTTGCTTGTCTGTAAAGTTTTTAATTTCTCCATCAAATCTGAATGAGATCCTTGCTGGGTAGAGTTATCTTGGTTGTATGTTTTTCTCCATCATCTTATTAAATATGTCCTGCAACTCCCTTCTGGCTTGCAGAGTTTCTGATGAAAGATCAGCTGCTAATCTTATGGGGATTCCCTTGTGTGTTATTTGTTGTTTTTCCCTTGCTGCTTTTAATATTTTTTCTCTGTATTTAATTTTTGATAGTTGATTAATATGTGTCTTGGTGTGTTTCTCCTTGGATTTATCCTGTATGGACTTTCTGTTCTTCCTGGACTTAACTATTTCCTTTCCCATATGAGGGAAGTTTTCAACTATAATCTCTTCAAATATTTTCTCAGTCCCTTTCTTTTTCTCTTCTTCTTCTGGGACCCCTAAAATTCAAATGTTGGTGCATTTAATGTTGTTCCAGAGGTCTCTGAGACTGTTCTTAATTATTTTCATTCTTTTTTCTTTATTCTGCTCTGCAGTAGTTATTTCCACTCTTTTATCTTCCAGGTCACTTATCCGTTCTTCTGCCTCAGTTATTCTGCTATTGATCCCTTCTAGAGAATTTTTAATTTCATTTATTGTATTGTTCATCTCTGTTTGCTCTTTAGTTCTTCTAGGTCCTTTTTAAACGTTTCTTATATATTCTCCATTCTATTTCCAAGATTTTGGATCATCTTTACTATAATTATTCTGAATTCTTCTTAAGGTAGACTGCCTATTTCCTCTTCATTTGTTAGGTCTGGTGGGGTTTTGCCTTGCTCCTTCATCTGCTCTGTATTTTTCTGTCTTCTCATTTTGCTTAACTTACTGTGTTTGGGGTCTCTTTTTAGCAGCCTGCAGGTTCGTAGTTCCCATTGTTTTTGGTGTCTGTCCCCCGTGGCTAAGGTTGGTTCAGTGGGTTGTGTAGGCTTCCTGATGGAGGGGATTAGTGCCTGTGTTCTGGTGGATGAGGCTGGATCTTGTCTTTCTGGTGGGCAGGTCCATGTCTGGTGGTGTGTTTTGGGGTGTCTGTGACCTTATGATTTTAGGCAGCCTCTGTGCTAACGCATGGGGTTGTGTTCCTGTCTTGCTAGTTGTTTGGCATAGGGTGTCCAGCACTGGAGCTTGCTGCTCTTTGAGTGGAGCTGGGTCTTGGTGTTGAGATGGAGATCTGTGGGAGATTTTCACCGTTTGACATTAAGTGGAGCTGGGAGATCTCTTGTGGACCAGTGTCTTGAACTTGGCTCTCCCACCTCAGTGGCACAGCCCTGACACCTGGCTGGAGCACAAAGAGCCTGTCCTCCACATGGCTCAGAATAAAAGGGTGAGAAAAATGAAAGAAAGAAAGAAGAAGATAAAATAAAATCAAATAAAGTTATTAAAATAAAAAATATTAACAAAAAAAAATTTTTAAGTAATTAATTAAAAACAAACAAAAAAAACCCAGACAGACAGAACCCTAGGACAAATGGTAAAAGCCAAGGTATACAGACAAAATCACACAGAGAAGCATACACACACACACTAACAAAAAGAGAAAAAGGGGAAAAAAACATATATCATTGTTCTCAAAGTCCACCTCCTCAATTTGGGATGATTCGTTGTCCATTCAGGTGTTCCACAGTTGCAGGGTACATCAAGTTGATTGTGGAGATTTAATCTGCTGCTCCTGAGGCTGCTGGGAGAAATTTCCCTTTGTCTTCTTTTTTTGCACAGCTCCTGGGGGTTCAGTTTTGAATTTGGAGCTGCCTCTGCAGGTAGGTTGCCTGAGGGCATCTGTTCTTCGCTCAGACAGGACGGGTATAAAATAGCAGCTGAGTAGGGGTCTCTGGCTCACTCAGGCCGGGGAGAGGGAGGGGTACAGATGCAGGGCAAGCCTGCGGCCGCAGAAGCTGACATGATGTTGCACCAGCCTGAGGTGTGCCGTGCGTTCTCCCTGGGAAGTTGTCCCTGAATCACGGGACCTTGGCAGTGGCGGGCTGCACAGGCTCCCAGGAGGCAGGTGTGGATAGTGGCCTGTGCTTGTACACAGGCTTCTTGGTGGCACAGCAGAAGCCTTAGTGTCTCATGCCCGTCTCTGTGGGTTCTGTGCTGATAGCTGCGGCTCATGCCCATCTCTGGAGCTCCTTTAAGCGGCACTCTTAATGCCCTCTCCTCACGCACCAGGAAATAAAGAGGCAAGAAAAAGTCTCTTGCCTCTTAGGCATGTCCAGACCTTTTCCTGGACTCCCTCCCTGCTAGCTGTGGCGCACTAGCCCCCGTCAGGCTGTGTTCACGCAGCCCACCCCAGTCCTCTTCCTGGGATCTGACCTGGGAAGCCCGAGCCTCAGCTCCCAGCCCCCGCCTGCCCCAGCAGGTGAGCAGAGAAGCCTCTTGGGCTGGTGAATGCTGGTCGGCACCGATCCTCTGTGCGGGAATCTCTCCGCTTTGCCCTCCACAACCCTGTTGCTGTGCTCTCCTCCATGGCTTCAAAGCTTCCCCCACCACCACCAGCAGTCTCTGCCCGTGAAGGGGCTTTGTAGTGTGTGGAAACCTTTCCTCCTTCACAGCTCCCTCCCAGAGGTGCAGGTCCTGTCCCTATTCTTTCGTCGCTGTTTTTTCTTTTTTCTTTTACCCTACCCAGGTATGTGGGGAGTTTCTTGCCTTTTGGGAGGTCTGAGGTCTTCTGCCAGCATTCAGTAGGTGTTCTGTAGGAGTTGTTCCACATGTAGATATATTTCTGATGTGTTTGTGGGGAGGAAGGTGCTCTCCGCGTCTTACTCTTCTGCCATCTTTAAGCTCCCCCTTCTTTTTGATTCTTGTTTAAATAATCATTTTCTAACCCACACAGAACACATTGTACTATATATATCGTATTAACAGTTTCAAAGTATTTGCTTTTATATTTAGTTATTTAAGAAATCTAATATTTGGTGAGTATATTTTTATGTTGTAGGAATTTAAATACTTTTAATGTGATGAATAATTTTTTATTATTCATCCTCCAATTGTTTATAGTGTCTTGTCTTTCATATACCAAGTTTCCATACATTTCTGACTTGGTTTCTGGGCTCCATTTTGTGCTTACCATTAGTATCCTTGTCATTCAATCCAATAAATTAGTGAATTTAATTAGTATAGAGATCTAGTATGGTAAATTATACCTTACTCATTTTGTTGCAGTTATCTTTGTTGTTATCATATCTGTGAGTTATTAGGTAATAATAACATACTTAAATTGAATATCTTATTAGAAGAGTAAACCTAAAGTTATTAAATTTTACTAAAACTGTACAAAATAAGTACAAAAATAATGAAAACTGACATTTTTTACAAACATTAGTTTGTTAATTTGGAGGCTATGTTAAAATACTTTAGTAGGACTCAGGCCAAAGTGGGATGCAAGATAGAAACAAATCCTCTGTTGCTAATTGACAGTCAGTGAGATTATCATGAGAAAATTATAGTAGTCTTCTAGTATACATTTTCCAATTCATGTTTCATGTTCATGCCTTTTTAATCTACCTGTAGCAAAACTAAAGTAGATCACTGTAAAAAGTAAATTTTTCACCTACTCCAAAGTTCCATTTCATGATCCTAATATACTTTTTTTCAAATATTATTTCCTATTAGCTCATTTCATATTCATAAATTTTACCTTAAGGAAACCTCTTGCTACATTCACCATACTACTTGATCCAATATCCTACTGTGTTTATTTATTATGTTTACTCTTCTTTGAGTGTAACTTATTCATCTCTACATCTATAGAATCAATTTATGTTTCAATGTCCAGATTAAATGTTGACTTACCTGTCACTCCAAAGCACAGTGACCTCTTCCTTTGAATATGTGTTTATCTTTACCCCCTATAACATAAAAAAATTAATTTCTATCTCATTATTATTAGTTATGTGATAGCTCCATCTCTTTTAATAGACTGTCTATTCTTATAAGAATATATTGTGTGTCTGGTTCACCTTTATTTACTCAAAGTGTCTGTTCTTATCATATAGTACATGATTTACATTCTGTTGGATTAATGTAAACTACAGATTTGTTAAAAGGATACAGAGAAAGAATAATAAATAATCACAAGGAGGAGGAGGTGTGAACACTAAAAAAGAGAAGACAAACAGAACCATAAAGAGCATTTGATGTTTCAGGATAGATTAAAATACTACAAAAATTTTGTTACAGATTTTTCTAGGAAGATAATGGTAGGTAAGTCCCTAGAACTGATGGTATCTACCCAAGCAATTATTAATTCAGAGTTGTATGTGGGAAACTGTTGTACAAAATAAGTTGTCAGTATAAATGACCCATGTGTCAGAGAACAAATATGACTCATATAAGTAAATGGAAAATAGACAATTTATATAAAAAATAATAACAAAGACAAAACAACAATGGTTAATAATTATTGAGGGCAAACACACACATGCAGACTTACAGTCACATTCAGAGATACAGCCAGTGAACAACTATGGAAGACTCTAGTTACTGTTCATAGCCCAGGAACAGGGATATTATAAATTGTTTCCTTATGATATAGGCTTACGTGCTGCTTTAAGAAAGCAATCAGTCATAGACATCACTATGACATATACTGAAAATAAAACAAAATAAACTGGTTAACTGTCATAGTGGTATTGAGCCTTCATTTTACCTAACTTTCTAGTCAAATTTAACAGACTAGATCATGACTACTGGGGTATGATACTTTCTTTGGTTTATTCCTATCTTACTGGCTGCTTCTTTTAGATCTCCTATACTAATTCCTCTCATCAACGTGATTTCATATATTGGAGTGCCAGTGATACATTTGCTGGATCTTTTCCCTTTTCTCACTAAACTACACTACAAATCTATACCACCTATCTGCTGATATTTCCCAAATTATATCTCTAACCTGGCTCTAGTTCTCTTCCCAAAACTCCACAATATTTACCCAACTGCCTATTTGATATCTTCATTTGGAGATGTCACTTGAAATAGTGCCAGGTGACTACGAGGTGACCAATAAATATTTACCAAATCAAGAAATTAAAAGAATGATACTTACAACCAAGTAGAGTTTACTCCTGGAATGAAACAGTGGCTCAACATTAGAAAATATTTTAATGTAATTAAATGCATCAACAAATTAAAGAATAAAAGCAATGTAACTATTTTAAAATATGCTGCAATTTTTTTTTCAAAATTCAGGAAGCTTTTCCAATAAAAAAGCTGAATTAAAATAGGATTTGGTACATTAATTTTAAAACTATGTAGAAAATCCTGATAGTAAGAATATTATATGTTAAAATATTAGTCTTATTCCCATTAAAACTGGGATGAAGACAGTGATACCAACCATCATTCAACTTTGTTCCAGAAGCTCTAAATAATGCAATATAAAAAAAAGAAATAAAATCAAATATTAAAAAGAGATGCAGATGACATGAATGTATGGTAAAATGAAAACAACAAACAGTATTAAAAATATTTGGAGACTATTGCAAAGTGACTAGAACAAGTGTATATTGAAAAAAATTCTTTAAAGTTAAAATAACAAATTAAGAAATTTTTATTATACACACACACAAAGACACTATAATATCTGAAATAAAAAGCAGCATATCAAGGAATAAAACTGTAAAATTTTGCTGCATGATACAAACCAAAACTGCACATATATGAGAAAACATGCTACAGACCTGTATAGGAAAACTGAACATCATGAAAACATTTAAAAGATTATATAGTTAATGCAATATATTTATTTATATATTCATTGATTCAACAAATGTTTATTGAATTTAATACCCACTATGTCCCTGACACTAGGAATACAGGGATGAGCAAGATGGCTATGATTCAGCCTCCTACAGCTTACATTCAAAGGGTACAAATAGACATATAAACAAATAAACATTTTTTAAGGTAATTATAAATGGTACAAACAAAAATAAAGTAAGGGCATAGGCATGAGCCTGATGGTGGTGGTGGCATTGGTCTTTAAAAGATAGGTGGTCAGGGACAGTTTCTGTGAAGGGGACATTTCAGGAGAGACATCTGAACAGTGAGGGGTCATTACAGGAACAATATGAGAGAAACATCTTCTACTTAGAGGCATCAACAAGTGCAAAAGCCCTGAGGCCAGAGTGATTTTGGTATGTTTGGGAAGAGCAAAATAATTAACAGTGTCTGGAGCAGAAGGGGAATGTGGTAGAAGATGAATTTGGATGTGTAGTTAAAAACAGAAAAGAATACTGTAGGACCCATACACACATACCCATGTATATTATATCTGCATTGTATTATATTTAAGCATTTCAATATATTTTTTAATACATTGTATTTAAAAGGTGAATACTCTTAGTAGGCAAAAAAAAAAGTTCTTAAAAAACAATGTACCAGAGCAGCAAAGATGGTGGAATAGAAAGACCCTGTGCTCACCTCCTCTCATGAGCAGACCAAAATCACAACTATCTGCAGAACAACCATTGATGAAAAAGACTGGAACCTACCAGAAAAGATTTTCTACAACTAAACACATAAAGAATGAACCACAACATGGGTAGGAGGGATATACTCCCAATATAATCAAATCCCATATACCCCAGGTGGGTGAGCCACAAACTGGAGAATAAGTATATTGCATGTAATATAATTACATGAGTGAAAGTTCTGAGCCCCTCATCAGGCTCCCCAGCCCAGCAGTCAGGCACCAGGAAGAAAAACATCCAGAGCATTTGGCTTTGAAGGCCAGCAGGGCTTGACTGCAGGGGACTCACAGGACTGTAGGAAATAGAGACTTCACTCTTAAAGGGAGCACACAGAATCTCATGCACACTGGGACCCAGGGCAAAAGCAGTAATGTAATAGCAACCTGGGCCAGACCTACCTGCAGGTCTTGGAGTATCTCCTAGGGAGGTGGGAGGGGTGGCTGTGGCTCACCCTGGGGACACAGACAATAGTGTCAGACATATTTGCAAACATTTAACCATGTGAACTCTGCTGCTGGAGGCTGCCATCTTGGCCCATTAGTGCCAAGACCTGGCCCCGCCCTACAGACTCTAGACAGCAGTGCTGGAATGCCTCAGGCCAAAAGACTAACTGGGCAGGGACACACCCAACCCATCAGCAGACAGGCTGCCTAAAGACTTCCTGAGCCCACAGTGACCTCTAGACATGTCTCTAGACACAGCCCTGCCCACCAGAGGGTGAAGATCCAGCTTTACCAGTCAGGCGGCAGGCACTGGTCCTTTCTGCCAGGAAGCCTGCACTAGCCTCTAGACCAGCCTCACCTATGATGGGGTAGACACCAGAAGTAAGAAAACTACAATCCCATGGCCTGCAGACAGAGTCTGCCAACAGCTGGCCAGACCCTATTCAGGGAGTAGTTGGGCCCTGGCCATGCCCACTAGCAGGTCAACAGAACCTTTGGAACACCCCAGACCCCATACCCAACTGTCAGGAACTGCCCCCTCCCAAGGATCTGAAACTAGCTCTGGGATCCCTGGGCCCTGCAGCCACACTCGAGGAAACGGCTCTGCCTGCCAGTGGTCTGGCACTAACCCCAGGATCTGGTTTCATCTGCCAGTGGGTGGGCAACAGCTCCAGAGCCTCTGAAACCCTGACTGTACCCATCAGTGAGCCAGCTCTAGTCATGGGGCTCCCTAGGGTTCTGCAACCAGCCACCTGGTGACCAGGCTAAACAGTAGTCAGCAACATACACACAAAGCAGGTCCCTGCCAACCAACCAGACTAGGGGCCAAATAAGCCTACCAGACCACCCTTTGTAGTCAGCCCACCACAACAGAAGAACCCATACAGCCTTCTTAGAGGGAACCCCTAGAGCATATAGCTTGGGTGATGAGAGGGGAGTGTACTGCTGGGATGGATAGGACATCTCCTACAGAAGGCCACTTCTCCAAGGTTGAGAAATGTAAATAACCTACCACATACATAAAAATACCAATAGCAACTTAGACAAAATGAGGTGGCAGAGGAATATGTTCCAGATGAAGGAACAACATAAAACCCCTTAAGAAGAACTAAATTAAGTGGAGGTAGGCAATCTATCTGATAAAGAATTCAGAGTGGTGATCATAAAGATGATCAAAGAACTTGGGAAGAGAATGGTTGCACAGAGGAAAAAGTTAGAATTTTTTTTTAACAAAGAGTTAGAAAACATAAAGAACAAGTTAACAGATGAAGAATACAATAACTAAAGTGAAAAATCAATATTGAAGGAATCAACATTAGAGTAAGTGATACTTTAGAACCTATCAGTGAGCTGGAAGACAGAGAAGTGGAAACCACTGTTCCTGAAAAGAAAAAAAAAGAAATGAGGACAGTTTAAGAGACTTCTGGGACAACCACAAGCACACTAATATTTGCTTATAGAGGTCCCAGAAAGAGAAGAGAGAAAGAAAGGGCCTCAGAAAATATTTGAAGAGATAATAGCTGAAAAACTCCCTAACTTGGTAAAGGAAACAGTCACCCAAGTCCAGGAAGTGCAGAGAATCCCAATAGGATTAACCCAAATAGGAATACACCAAGATACATCATGATCAAAATAACAAAAATTAAAGATAAAGAGAGAATATTAAAAGCAGCAAGGGAAAAGCAACAAATAACATATGAGGGAACTTCCATAAGGCTATCCTCTGGTATTTGTCAGCAGAAACTCTGCAGGCAAGAATAGAGTGACACAATATATTTATACTGATGAAAGGGAAAAACCTACAACCAAGAATACTCTACCCAACAAGGCTCTCATTCAGATTAGACGGAGAAATCAAAAGCTTTACAGACAAGCAAAAGCTAAAAGAATTCAGCACCACCAAACCAGCTTTACAACAAATGTTAAAGGAACTTCTCTAGGTGAAAAAGAAAAGGCCACAATAAGAAATAAGAAAATTATGAAATGAAAAAGCTCACCAGTCAAGGCAAACATATAGTAAAGGTAGGGAATCATCTACACAGAAAGCTAGTAGGGAGGTTAAAAGACAAAATTATTAAAAATCATCTGTATCCACAAGGAGTTAAGGGATATACAAAACAGTTAGATGTAAAATATGACATCAAAAACAGTAATCCTGAGGAGAGGAGAGCACAAATGCAGGGTAGTTAAAACACATTTGAAATTAAGAGATCAGCAACTTAGAACAATCACATATACATAGAGAATGCTATACAAAAATGTCATAGTATCCACAAACGAAAAATCTATAATAGATATACACACAAAAAAGGAAAAGAAATCCAAACAACACTAAAAACAGTCATCAAATCACAAGAGAGTAGAACAAAGGGGGAAAAAAGACCTACAAAACTATCCAAAACAATAAACAAAATGGCAATAAGAACCTACATATCAATAATTACCTTAAGTGTATGTATATGGACTAAATGCTCCAAACAAAAGAAACAGAGGCTGAATGGATACAAAAACAAGACCCATATATATGCTGCCTACAAGCAACTCACTTCAGATCTAGACACATATACAGACATAAAGTGAGGGAACAGAAAACAAGGTATTCCATGCAAATGAAAATCAAAAGAAAGCCAGAGTAGCAAAACTTGTATCAGATAAAATAGACTTTAAAATGAAAACTGTTGCAAGGAACAAAGAAGGACACAACATAATAGTCAAGTGATCAATCCAAGAAGAAGATACAACAATTGTAAATATATATGCAACCAACAAAGGAGTACCTCAATATATAAGGCAAATATTAGCAGACATAAGAGGAGAAATCAACAGTAACACAGTAATAGTAGGGGACTTTAACACCCCACTTACATCAATGGACAGATCATCCAGACAGAAAATCAATAAGGAAACACAGGCCTTAAATAACACATTAGACCAAATGGACTTAATTGATATATATAAAGCATTCCATCTGAAAGACACAGAATACACATTCTTTTCAAGTGCACATGGAGCATTCTCCAGGATAGATTACATGCTAGGCCACAAAACAAGCCTCAGCATGCTTTAGAAGACTGAAATCATATCAAGCACCTTTTCTGACCATGATGCTATGAGACTAGAAGTTAACTACAAGGAAAAAAAAACTGAAAAAACACAAACACATGTAGGCTAAGTAATATGCTATTAAATGAACAATGGACCACTGAAGAAATCAAATAGGAACTCAAAAAATATCTAGAGACAAATGAAAATGAAAACATGATGATCCAAAACCTATGGGACACAGAAAAAAAACAGTTCTAAGAGGGAAGTTTATAGCAATACAAGCTTACCTCGGGAAACAAGAAAAATCTCAAATAAACAACCTAACCTTTCACCTAACACATTGATAGAAAGAACAAACAAAACCCACAGTTAGTAGAAGAAATTAGAAAGATCAGAGCAGAAATAAATGAAACAGAAACTAAAAAAATAGAGATGATCAATGAAACTAAAAGCTGGTTCTTTGAAACCATAAAATTGATAAACCTTTAGCCAGACTGATCAAGAAAAAAAGGAGAGGGTCCAAATAAAATCAGAAATGAAAAAGAACTTACAACTGACACCACAGAAATACAAAGGATCATAAGACGCTACTACAAGCAACTATATGCCAATAAAATGGACAATCTGGAAGAAATGGACAAATTCTTAGAAAGGTAAAATCTCCCAAGACTGAACCAGGAAAATATAGAAAATACGAAAAAAACAATTACAAGTACTGAAATTGAATCTGTGATTTAAAAAAACTCCCAACAAACAAAAGTCCAGGACCAGATGGCTTCACAGGTGAATACTATCAAACATTTAGTGAAGAGTTAACATCTATACTCCTGAAAATATTCCAAAAATTTGCATAGGAAGGAGCACTTCCCAAGTCATTCTATGAGGCCACCATCACCCTGATACCAAAAGCAGACAAAGATACCAAAACCAAAGAATATTACAGGTCAGTATCACTGATGAACATAGATATAAAAATTCTCAACAAAATACTAGCAAACCGAATCCAACAATACATTAAAAGTATCATACATCATGATCAAGTGGGATGTATCTCAGGGATGCTAGGATTTTTAATATCTGCAAATAAATCAGTGTGATACACCACATTAACAAATTGAAGAATAAAAAATATATGTTCATCTCAATAGATTCAGAAAAATCTTTTGATAAAATTCAACATCCATTCCAGATAAAAACTCTCCAGAAAGTGGGCATAGAAGGACCATACCGCAACATAAAATAAAGGCCATATATGACAAACCCACAGCTAACATCACACTCAACAGTGAAAAGCTGAAAGCATTCCCTCTAAAATCAAGAACCAAGACAAGGTTGCCTACTCTTGCCACTTCTTTCAACATATTTTTGGAAGTCCAAGTCACAGCAATAAGAGAGGAAAGAGAAATAAAAGGAATCCAAATCAGAAAAGAAGTAGTAAAACTGTCAATTTTTCAGATGACATGGTATTATACATAGAAAATACTAAAGACACTACCAGAAAACTACTAAAGCTCATCAATGAATTGGTAAAGTTGCAGGATACTAAATTAATATACAGAAATCTCTTGCATTTCTATACACTAACTACAAAAGATGAGAAAGAGAAATTAAGGAAACAATCCCATTTACCATTGAATCAAAAAGAATAAAATACCTAGGAATAAACCTACCGAAGGAAGCAGAAGTCCTTCACTCTGAAAACTGTAAGATGCTGATGAAAGAAAGTGAACATGACACAAACAGATGGAAAGATATACTGTGTTCTTGGATTGGAAGAATCAATATTGTCAAAATTACCATACTACCCAAGGAAATCTATAGATTCAATACAATTCCTATGAACTTACCAATGGCATTGTTCACAGAACTAGAACAAAAAAAAATTTAATTTGTGTGAAAACATAAAAGACTCTGAATAGCCAAAGCAATTTTGTGAAAGAACAGAGCTGAAGGAATCAGGCTCCCTGACTCTATACTACACTACAAAGCTACACTGATACAAATAGTATGGCACTGGCATAAAAACAGACACACAGATCAATGGAACAGGATAGAAAGCCCAGCAATAAACTCACACACTTATGGTCAATTAATCTATGTCAAAGGAGGCAAGAATATACAATGGGGAAAAGACAGTTTCTTTAATACATGGTGCTCGGAGAACTGGACAGCCACATGTAAAAGAATGAAATTAGAACATTCTCTAACAGCATATACAAAAATAAATTCAAAATGGATTAAAGACCTAAATGTAAGACCAGATACTATAAAACTCCTAAATGAAAACGTAGGCAGAACACTCTGCAGTCTAATATAAATCACAGCAATATTTTGCGGGAATCTATCTCCTAAAGTAATGGAAATAAAAGCAAAAATAAACAAATGGGGCCTAATTAAAGTGAAAAGCTTTTGCACAGCAAAGGAAACGATCAACAAAATGAAAAGACAATGTACAGAATGGTAGAAAACATTTGCAAACAATGCAACTGACAAGGGCTTAATTTCCAAAATATGCAAACATCTCATATAGCTCAATACCAAAAAACCAAACAACCCAATCAAAAAATGGGCAGAAAACCTAAATAGACATTTCTCCAAAGAAGACATACAGATGACCAAAAGGCCTATGAAAAGATGCTCCACATTGCTAATTATTAGAGAATGGTAAATAAAAACTGCAATGAGGTAGCACCTCATACCTGTCGAATGGCCATCATCAAAAAGTCTACAAATAGTAAATGCTGCAGAGGATGTAGAGAAAAGGGAAATCTTCTACAGTGTTGGTGGGAATAGAAATTGGTGAAGCCATTATGTAGAACAGTATGGAAGTTACTTTAAAAACTAAAAATAGAGTTACCATATGATCCAGCAATCCCACTCCTGGGCATGTATCCAGAAAAGATGAAAACTCTAATTCGAAAAGATACATGCACCCCAGTATTCACAGCAGCACTATTTACAATAGCCAAGACATGGAAGCAAGCTAAGTGTCCACTGACAGATGAATGGATAAAGAATAAGTGGTACATATACAATGGAATATTACTCAGCCATAAAAAAGGAATGAAATAATTCCATTTGCACCTACATGGATGGACCTAGACATTATTATACTAAGTGAAGTGAGACAGAGGAAGACAAAACCATATGATATCACTTCTATGTGCAATCTAAAAAAATAAATGATACAAAATAACTTATTTAAAAAAGAGAAATAGACTCACTAATATAGAAAATCAACTTATGGTCCAATGGGGGAAGGGAGAAGAGGGGTAAATTAGAAGTTTGGGATTAACAGATACACACTGCTATATATAAAACAGGTAAACAAGGGCCTCCTGTATGGCACAGGGAACTATATTCAATATCTTGTTATAACCTATAATGGAAAAGAATCTGAAAAAGAATATATTTAAATATCTGAATCACTTTGCTGTATACGTGAAACTAACACATTATAAATCAACAATACTTCAATAAAAAACCATAATATAAAAGGAAAAAATATATAAGTATGAGATTTACTGTGGAGGAAGGGCAAATGACCAATAAACATAATAAGATATTCAAATTCTTTAACAGAGAAATATGAATCAAAACAATGGGCTAGTATTTTCACAAAATATTTGGCATAAGTAAGAAACAATAAAAACATTTAGTGTTACAACATTTTTGGAAAAACAGTATTTATTTGCCCCACCAAAATCAAGATTTAGAAAATATCCTAAAAAAATATTATATATAAGGATTTATTTCTAAAGATGGTTATTCAATACTTTTGTAGGCAGCACACTCAAAACAATCCTCATGCCTATCTACAGCAATATTTGAATAAATGATAGTAGTGTATCTACACTAAGAATATGCTAAAAGAGAAAATGAATAGATTGAGAGTGAATTAATGCTGTATTAATTGACTTGTAGAGATATCCATAATACATTAAGTAAATAAGCAATTAAAGAATTGTTATATAATGCCATATATTTATATGAGCTAAATCTATGTATGCATAATTTGTTTCAGCAAAGAGAAAAGTATGGATGGATCCATATGAAAAGGTTGTTATCTGTTGGTTGAGGGTTAGTTGTTTATTACCTTTAAAAAATACAACTTATTCAAAGAATTCAGTAAAATAAAAAGGAACATAATGATATTAATTGAGGCTTTTCTTTGAAAGTGTACCAAACTTTCTGGTGTACCAAAGGGTGAGGTAGTAGGAAAAGTTTGTCCTATATGCAATCAATATGAAACTATATTGAAGAAAATTTTAAAACAGTAAGCAAACCCACTAAAAGTCAGTTAGATTTTTATTATCATTATGAGCTGGCAATTCTAAACAATATCAGTGATATTGCCTCTCACTGCCAGAGGGTCCACTATCACCCCCATCACCCGCAACCACTTTTCCATGTTCCACCTTTAGTTAAGAAACTAAACTAATATAATGTTACATGGCAGTTATATCTCAATAGAAAAAGAAATGTTAGTCTGGGTAACTAATTTACTAATCTGTAGCTTCTATCGTATCTCAATTTTAGAAAACTTTTCTCTACTTAATCCTTTGCTATTAACAAAGAATGTGTGTGTGTGTGTGTGTGTGCCTGTGTGTGTCTGTGGTTTTGAATGTACATATTGAATGGTTTTTGTGTATGTGTGTGTGTGTGTGTGTATATATATATGTATTTTTGTGTGTATATACATATTCTGGGGGTGGCATTTAGTAACTATTATGAACATTTTTCTTTAGTTAAATCTACTTTCATCACAATAGAAATATATATTCACAAAAAAGGAAATATCCTCAAGAGTGTTAATAGAATCTCCAATTCTATCTCAAAAGGACAACCAATGTCAACCTCTTGGGGTGTATCATTCCATAAGCAGATATTTCTTCCTTCTGATCTTTTTAGACTAAACATAAACAAATTCAACCATTTCAAAATTCAGTTACATGGTTTTCTAAATGTTCTTAAATGTGCATTATCCTGTGTTGTGCTATTTATCAAATTAGTAACTTGACTTCATATGTATTCCAAATAGCTTGAGTTTTATAAAGTACTATATGCACTCAATATAAACATAAGTATTCTCAAATATGCCATTTTGAAATTTTGTATGATGTATATTTTATGCATATCTAATTTAAGAATTCAAAGGAAGAAAGAAATCTTTTTATTTACCATTTAGATATGCTTTCCTTATAAATGTTGGTTTTGCATTATATGTGAAACTGAAGAACTAATAGTGCTTAGATAAATCAATAAACACTCAGAAAATGTTTTCTTCAAATTTGAGTGGTATTCTCTTTACAATATTAAACCTTAACAGTTATGAACCTCTTCTTGGAATACTAGTTTTCATTTTTTCCCCAACAGTGAAACACTGTCTTAAAATGGCTTTTTAAATAAGAAGCCAAATAGGATAAACAGATACAATTGCAGTTGTTATGGGGAATGGTTGGGTGGCTACCCTGACCTGCTACTCCTTTTCTCCCTAAAGCCCACATCCAAGAGAGTTCCTGAGGCACTTTCTCAAAATCTCTATGGGTCTCCTGGGCAGTATTTTAGTATTTTACTATGGATGAAATATATGCCATATGAAGGAATCACTTCAATTACTTCTATAATTCTGAAGAATATTTGAGAAACATTGAAATAATAGGAATAGCATATTATTTTAATAATATGAATATTACTGTTTTCTTTTATTGTTCCAACTGGAGACTGTGGTCAGGAGACACTTGTGGTCAGGAAACACTCAGATAAAGGAGACTAAAGTTTAAACTATGTGATAATCAATATATTCTACATGATACAATAGTGTATAAAATTCTATAAAGATGCACTTTGTATCATAAATCATGTATTTTAAGAATTACATTTCATAATATACACTGAAAAATACTATCTCATATATATATATAACATATCAAATTCTCCTTTGCAAAATAATGAAATTTTTCCACATTATAAATCACAGAATATTTAGTGAAAAACTAGCAGCACATATCAGCAAAGCAAATGTGCCTCAGATCTCAATCAGCTGTTTTAGAATCACGTAGCTCCCATTAAGAGAGTTCATCCACAATATTTCCCTAATCTCATTGCCTCCATATTTTATTTTATTGTTAATTGTCTATTTCTGAGGGAGAAGACTTGAATCCAAATCACAAAATAATTGTCTCAATTACTTTCATTTTATTTTATAAAATGAAAACATATATTTTATAAGCTGAAAGCTGCCATAATCATAGCTTATTAAATATAGTGGTTCTAATAGAATCCAGTATTATAGTAGGGTAGGTTTGACTACATGTTAATTTCTGTTTCTTTATATACTCATAGCTCCTAGAAAGGAGAATATTTTGAGCATGCCTCATTAATTGTCTGTTGGTTTGGTTACTGGTCCTTTAAATTCTGTCTGGTCATTCCCTCACAATGCCCCGACCAGCACATAAAAAGTAAGCAAGGAATAACAAAACCTTTTCTGGGCACTTGCACTCCTTCTTGCCTTCCTGACAAAGAGATTTCTGTCTCAGTATTTTAGCTTGTGTACTTCTGTATCTGTGTCTTTATGTGGCATTTTTTCAGTCTTCCTTTTTGACTCTTTAAACTTGGTCTTTCTATTTGGTTTTGCCTGTGTCTTTCTCTTTTCTTTTTTTGTCTTTGTAGTCATGGGTCAGAAACAACTAATTTTATCCCTCCCATACTGTGAGTGCTAGACTCAAATGTGCAGCTGCCTACTACCTTCATTGTCTCAGCTCTCCCTCAGACATATCAGACTCCAGATGTCCAGAACTAAACCTAATATCTTTCTGCCTGATTCTGCTCTCCCACTGTACCGTCTTTAATGGTGAGTTATAGAAACATCCTACCAGTTATTTTTGACTCTTTCCTCTATATCACTGCTGTATCTAATTGGACAACCTATCCGCTGTTTCCAATGAATCCCCAACTTTGTCTTCTAGATGTTATTATAGAACAGCTTGATTCAATAATATATCATTTCAGGTTTTATTTCATTTTTATTCAAAAAGAAGACAAAAATGACCACAGTAATTCCAAATCCAAATTCAGAATGAACTCAGTTTTTACTATAACATATTAACATGCATTTAAAAAATTATAAACATTATTGGGTTATTATAGAAAACTGAGCACTCTGTGAAGCCAATAAACAGGTGGATTTTTAATAGTACTACCTGAATATCATGATTATGTATTTTTGCCTGATTTTTAAAAAATGCTTCTTGCCATGTGGGAGTATTTCCAATCTTTGTTTTTCTGACCCATGTTTTCTAGAAAAGTGGCAGCTCGTTTAATGGTCTGACTAAAATACCACAAAGTTTTGAATGTACTAAATTGGTTGTATGTGTTTTTTGTTTTGAGTTCTGCTGTAGATTTTGTTTTTGAGTGGAAAGAGAAGTTAGATGGTATAGAGAAGGGAGTTTACAATTTTTTAGTTATGTGAGAAATCTGAAAGCAGCTTGACTAAATAAAATACATTTCTCAAATATCTTTTTCTTCATTTTCCAGTTCCACTGCATAGGCCAAACTACCACAAGGCTATTTAACACATGAAAGAACTTTCTCTGCCTAAGGGGAAGGAAATGGGATTCAAGTGAACCATGAGGGAGTTGATTTGCTACTCTACAGTGTTTATAGGGCAGAGGAAGAAATTTAGTAGTTTAGAGATCAGGTTTATAATGACCACCTCCAGAGAAACTTTGAACTATTTTTCTTAATTTATTACCACTTTTAAGTATCTCTTTTTCTAAAAAGCTCAAAGCCTCCAGACAGAACTTTATGTATAAGTGCACATTATATATTTAGGAATTTGAGAAAGAAAATGGTGTAAAGCATGGAAGGAGAGAAGACTGATGAGGGACTCCGATTCTAGATGACATCAATGATAGCAACCTATCCAATTAAGTTCTCATTTCCAGAGAGCACAGAGGTCACTGGAGGTTTTCTTTTTTCCTGATGGTCCATCAGAAAAGAAAAGATAGTGCTAACCCTTCATTAATTAAAACAAAACAAAACAAACTTAGTTGGACATGAATATGAATTTTAAAATCCAAAGAAATCACTTTTTATTATTGCTTTCAAATTTTAATCCAACTGCATACACAAGTTTGTCACTATCACAGATTTTTAAAGAAATCATTAAATGAGGAAAAAAGTTCAACAGAAATATTTTATGCATTAATTTATTAGAATCATAAGCATTTATTTCTTTTAGCTTTCATTGTTTATACAAGACGTTGATGATAAGCTGTTAAAGTATAACTTAATCACAGGATTTAGCTTTAAGAGGATATATAGTAAAATCATTTAAATATGCTAGTGTGTCTTTTTCCTATCACCTTACTTTCTTCTTTTAGAGGTAATATAATGCTTATACTCTACAGTCTACAGTTTTCCAGATAGATGCCTTACCAAGTAAAGAATCCATTCTTACTGTAGTATACAGAGTTCTGTCTTTAAAAATAAATGGCAAAGTAGTTTTAATAACTCCATCAGCCACATTCTTATTTAAATCATAGGATGACTTTTATTTAGTGTCCAGTTCCTGGCAGTGTTCCTTGATCACAATCTAATTATTTTGCATTTGTCTTCTCTGAGTTTGCATTTATCTCCTGAACCCAGTCACCAAAATGGTCTAAATTTTTTAACCTATTTACCAGCTTTCACTTTTTTTCTCTCCATTTTTAATATAATTTGTTAACAGACTAGTCTCCTTTCAGGTTTTAAAAATTATTATTAATATGCTTTGTGACTCATATTGCCTAAATACTGTATGACTGTAAAATGAATTCTTGAACGTGTTATACATATAATTTATTTTAAAGTTGAAAATTTCTTTTGGTGAATCATTATCTGGTGATTCTGTTCTACTTTTGTCATTAGTAAATTAACAATGATACTTTTGGAATCTTTCTTTATAAATAAAAGAAGTAGATTAATTACAGTAATATACAATTAAGAATTTGCTTTTATCCAATTTAAAATATTTAGTGTTCTTTTAATCCTATACTTTTTAACATTTTAATTAAAAAAATTCTTTTTAGAGGTGCCATGAAAACCAAAAACGGGTATATTGGAAGTTTTTGAATATATTCAAGGAATCTGGCTTCTAACTTCCATCTGTAATAATGTCAAAGCACTGTCTGGTTAAAACTCCCCCATAAGATGGGGTTAAATTCAGTGGCTATGCAATTCTCATGACCTTTTTCAGATACTGAAGATAACTTAGTCATTTTCCATTTCTCAGCTATAATATTTCTTTTGAATATTGTGAACTTTTAAAAAATGTCACTAAAATGTTAACTATTTTTTTTTCTTCACACATTTGTGGATTTTGACTATACGAACATGGGTGTGAAAACGTCTATTGCAAATATCTTTAACAAACTCTGTATTTCTCAACTTATAGATAATTCTGTTTCACACTTCAATGAATGATTTATGGCATTGAATAATCTATGATCTAGTCTTCTGAAAGGACATGGAAAAACATCTCCAGTTTCCTTTTTTATTAGTTTTTATTTGTTTAAAGTAACTCATTTTTTACTCTTAACATTTTTACTATGTTGTTCATATACTTTTTGGATGATTTTGTTAAACTCTAGGAGGGTGTTAATAATGTAACCATAAAATGGAAGAACCCCACAAAAGACAAATATGATAGACTTATCCATCAAAAAGTAAAAACTTTTGTATGAAAAATAAACACATTTAAAATCTTCAGAAAGAAATAAAAAATATTATTATTATCAAATACTACAGATAGCTAACAGATGTGGATCATTTACTATGTGCCCACTTCTCTTCTAAGAACGACTCATTCCTCTCATTGGAAAATGAAACCAATCACCTATTCCCACTCACAAAACTAAGAGGCAGTGGTTGGTTCTAAATCTAGAAAAGTATAGCTTGAGAGAACATGCCCTTAACCTCTCCACTAAGAGTTACAAAAAATATAAAATTATTTCCATTATGAGTGAAGGAATTCAGAACATGCCACCCTAAAATAAGCCACTCCAGGGGCTTCCCTGGTGGCGCAGTGGTTGAGAGTCCACCTGCCGATGCAGGGGATGCGGGTTCATGCCCCGGTCCAGGAGGATACCACATGCCGCGGAGCGGCTAGGCCCGTGAGCCATGGCCACTGAGCCTGCGCGTCCAGAGCCTGTGCTCCGCAACGGGAGAGGCCACAGCAGTAAGAGGCCCACGTACCGCAAAAAAAAGAAAAAAAAAGCCACTCTGGTGTACTGACTATTCTGAGTTAAAGGCACTTGAAAAATGGCAATTACAAAATAAATAAATAAATAACACTCCAACTTTCCAAGCAGGAGGTGAAATTTCCATGTGAAAGATGTCCTCCCTATATCAGAAGAAAAGTAACGTTCTTATCATTAAGGATGAGAAGCTGGGACTAAGAGAATTCTGTACAAGTAGACCTTGTTAAAATAATTCTTATCTCCCCCTTTAGCCTCTCCACATAGGTTAGTTACTTTTCCACAATTGCCTCTCTTTTTTCAACCTAATGTAAAAGCCTGTAGATTTTGCCATTTTCTTTCTTCACTCCTTATGAAGGCTCCCGTGTCATGTAAAACTTGTATTAAATAAATTTGTATGATTCTTTCCTGTTGATCTGTCTTAAGCCCACTTAATTCTAAGGCCCAGTTTAAAAGAACTCTAGTTCTTAAAGGTAAAGGTAGAATTTAGACTCCCCTGTACTAGTAACCAAAGAAAAATGATTAAAAGAACAAGATGACATTACATATCAATCAAGTTATCAAAAACTTTTTCTTCAAAAAAGATACACAATGACAATAACAATCTGATGAAAAAGACGACAGTATGAATCAGGCCTCTTAAAAAATTCAAAATATGACTTCCTCTGGCTAAGTAATTCTATGTCTAATCATTTATCTTAAAAGTGAAAAACTGAGAACAGTACAAATTATATATATTAAGTAAGTGTAGAAGTAAAATAGGACATAACAACACAGTGGCATATTATGCAGCCCTAAAATATGTTTTCGAAAAGTTTGAAGAGCCTAGGGGAAATCCTGATATTGTATAAATAGTGTAACCACTGCTACTTAACACAAAAACAAGCAAGTAGCAAGGGGAAACAGTAATGAATCCCATAAAGGAATACGTAGAACAATGATTAGGAAACATCTAGATATTTTAAAACTAACCTGATGTAGAAGATGAATCCCAACTTCTGTCAATTACGTTTCAGAATGGTTGTATAAACTCCTGAAAGTTTACAGGCTCTCCGACCTTGGTGCTGGATGTTGGGTGTGGCTGGGTATTGAGTAGGAGAAATCTAAGCCATAGGCCTCCCATTAATCATAGGTGTGGGTCTACTTTTTATTACCTTTTGGTATGATAATAAATAGATATAAAGAATTATTTTAAAACTCCAGCATCTTGTAAAAGCAAATATGACACTTCTTTGTAGGATTATTTTCAGTACTGAACAGATTTTTCTTTCCTAACTCCTAAAAATGAGCTAACAATGAAACATTACAAACCACTATCAGGAAGAATAAGCACATGTAAATAAAAGAATTAGCACACTCAAAAACAATATATAATAAAACAATGTGATGAGACTTTAAAAATACATATGATGAGACTATAAAATACATATGATTAAACAAAAGATTTAATAGAAACCAGAATGAAAAATCTGGGAAACAGAAACACAAAGATTTTAAAGATTTCTAAAATACTCATAGACTTCTGATTTCAGCTCTAACATATGTAGAGTATGGAAATCATCACTCTTGTCTTCACAACAAGAAAAAGCTGGAAAAAGTGAAAATCAATGACTTTTCTTAGACCCGTCTGAAAACTGAAGTTGCTGGGACAACTACTGCTCTGAGATCGGAAGAGACAGGCACATCCTGAGAGATAGAGACAGATCTACTGATCTGGAGCAGAAGCTGCTTGAGCCATAAACTGGTAGGGATACACAAGAAAAATTCAACAAACTGCTAGAGGCTGAGTGTGGACCAGTCTAAAAATGAGAAAATCATGGGGGCTGCAAGCTTAAGGGGGTCCCCTATCCAATTACTTCACCACTAGGTTCTTCTGGTGAGGACTAGAAAGGTCCCCTTATAAACCCAGCAAGGAGCATAACCACTGTGAAACAAGCCCAGAGCCTTCTCCAAAATAAAAGGTCTACTCTCCAGGGGGAAGGATTTTTCCTGATGTAATTCTGAAAGTTTATACCAGCTGAAGAAAACGGAGGCACAGAAAAAATAGGTGACTTCTTTTTTTAAAGAGTGCATATTTTAAGAGGGCTATAATTATTGGAGTGGACATAAATGTGACCTTTTTGGCCACTGATATATGCCTACATGATAATGCATTTACATTCCTTGCAAATATTCTGTGAAATAATTCAGTTCACCCACTATTTATCATTACTATTATATAGTGACACATACCAGGCACAGTGACAGGGCAAATAAGCATATAAAAAATATGCTCAACATTATTTATCATTAGGAAACGCAAGCTAAAAGAGCCATAAGATCCTACCACAAACCTATTAAAATGCTAAAATCCAAACAACGGACAATACAAATTGCTGGTGAGGATGTTTAACTATAGGGACAGGAACAAAATTCATTCTTGGTGGGAATGCAAAATAGTACTGCTACTTTGGAAGATAATTTGACAGTTCCTTACAAAGCTATACAGTCTTACCATACGAAACAGCAGTCATGTTTCTAGGTGTTTACCCAACTGATTTGAAACTAATGCCACACAAAAACCTGGACATAAATGTTTATAGAAGCTTTATACATAATTCCAAAGACTAAGAGAAACCAAGATGTCGTTCAATAGGTGAATGGAAAAACAAACTGTGATACATCTATACAGTGAAATAAAATTTAGTGAAAAAAGGAATGAGCTATGAAGTCACACAAAGACATGACTACTAAAACTGGAAGTACAGATACTTTATGACCCAACAGTTACTCTTTTAGGTATGTAACCAACAGAAGTGTGTACATATGTGCACCAAAAGACATGCATAATGATGGATAGCAGCACTATTTATAGTAGCCAAAATCTGGAAACAATCTATAAATGGTCTTTTGAAGTAGAATGGATTAAATACATTGTTTATATAATAGAATGCAAAAGAATGGAGAATGTTATACACAACTACTTGAATCCATACCACAAGCATATTGTCGAATGAATGAAGCCAGATACAAAAGTAGATTCCCTGTGTGATTCCATTTATGTAAAATTCGAATTCAGGCAAAACTGATCTAATAACGTTCTTAGAAGTCAGGATACTTGTGACTTTTGCAGGCTCTGAAGTGGATCTGGGGAGTTGTGACTGCCTGGGGGCACACAGGAACCTTCTGGAGGACTGGTAATATTTTATTTCTTGACCTGAGTCTTTTTACACAACATGTTCACTTTTTGAAGATTCATTATATTTATTTCTACATTTTTCTCTATGTATGTTATGCTTTAGTAAACACTTACTTAAATAAATACATGGAGAATGTTTAAGAAGATTAAACAATGTCTAATAGCAGTTCCAGAAAGAGGAAATAAAGGAAATGGAGAAGAGATACACACATACTCTTAGTTGAGAATTTTCCAGAAATGAATGAAGACCTGAAGTCCTCAGAATTTTAAAACAAACAAACACACATAAAACCTCTCAGGTCTCTGTTAACAGAACAAAAGACAAAAACTAATTCTAGTAAGCTAGATAAGAAATAAAGCACGATGCAAAATAAAATCTATAATATGTAACTTAGTAGTAAGTAGAAAACATAAAGCAGAGAAAGAGTCTATGAAATATTGGGTTTGGGAAGCAATGTGGAAATCCTAAGTGGAGCTTCTAGGGAGAGCCTTACTGAATGTAGAGAGATATAAAGTACACAAATATAGGCAGGTGGGTAGATGTGGTTGTGGGGGTTGATAGAAGAGGGTGAAGTAAGATATCCTTCTACAAATACTGTAGTTAATTCTCTGTAGTGAAATCATAATTCAGTTACCTATTACCTGATTGTGAGGGATATTCCAAAGTGTTATCTAATGACCCTGTGGAATGATTTTATATGTCAATCGTTAACCTACTGTATCATTTGCATCTCCCTCTCCCTCTCTGTGCCACTTCTACCCCATACACTTAGTAAATGAAGCATAATGTTGCTTTCAGTATCATTCTCTAACTACCTGAAAGAGGAAAAGGTCAAAGGATCATACTATTTAAGAAGAATGACAGAAAGACAATAGGAAAAACACACTTCTCTTCAGTACTTGTAAGGGTGTTGGATGGTGTTCATGCAAATAGACTTGATGATTAGGAGGACCCAACCAGCTCAATAATACAGATTTTACAAATTTCTAGCAGAAAACTCTGAGACTGTCTAACATCAAAACTGATATTGTTTAAAAGAGGCATCCTCTGAACTGCATGGTATGAGACTGAGTAGCAGGCAGAGGATTTCTGATTCCAGGGAAAGAGGAATTGGAACCAGAATATTAGCTAAAGAGCAATTGAAT
Organism: Grampus griseus; assembly: GCF_964374135.1. Classification (NCBI taxonomy): domain Eukaryota; kingdom Metazoa; phylum Chordata; class Mammalia; order Artiodactyla; family Delphinidae; genus Grampus; species Grampus griseus. The sequence continues at coordinate 15,636,866 of NC_138997.1, read as the reverse complement.
AGTTGAAGTCCTGAAGACAGCATGTTTTGAGTTTAAATTTTGTTTCAACATTTATTTTGAAAAATTCAAACTTCAATACACCAGTTGTTAGCATTTTGTATCATTTGCACTTGCTCTGATCTGTCTTTTTATCTTTCCGTCTGTCTCTCTTACACACTCTCACACATGTATACACATATATTTCACTTTATTATTATTACTGTGAAACTATATATTGTATAACCATTTGAATATACCAAATATCACAGTCTTTCACCTTTAAATAGTTCAGCCTGTGTCTTCTGACAATGAAGATGTTCTCTTACATGACAACAGAACGATGATGAAATTCTGGAAATTTTACATTGTTACAGTCCTTATTCTAATTTTTCTAATTGATCTAACAATATTCTATATATCCAGGATCACCTAATGCCTTTAATCATCATGCTCCTTTACTTTCTTTTAATCTATAACTGTTCCTTAGTCTTTCTTATCTTTCAGGACATTGACCTTTTTGATGCTGTTTAGTAAAATTAGTTTCAATATTTGTTTATTGTCTCTTCTAAATGCATACTTCTAATCAGTAGTACAAAAGTTATCAGGTAATTGTCCTTTCATCCTTCTCTGATAGGGAACAATGTAATGCTTTTTTTTTTTTTAATATCCCACAGTGACATGAAAAGACATTCATCATGCCAGGAAAAATATAATCGTTGTTATCCTACCAAACAAAAATACCCTAATGATTCATTGTGACTAAAATATCTTAGGCAATGTGCTTTATTTCACATAACAAATAGATACCATATCATTTATAATTTCAGTGAAAACTATAAACATGGCAAATTAGAATATAGTCATTTTAGCTTTTATTTCATTATGAGTTTGAGAAAGAAAACATATAGCTTTGAATATTGTATTGATTTTACTTCAATTGTAATTCAAATTTCAAAGCACTTATCATAATTTCAATGGAATGGCATACATAAATTGTTCTTTAGTTCAGATTAATCTTAAATCAGTTTTGCAAACCATAGAGCACAGAATATAAAAAGTCTAAATGGACATTAGGCAACTCTTTGCTGCAGACAGATAGTTTCAGATATTTTTGTATTCCGAAAGCTACAATCTGAACATGGTTTCAATGAAGATCAAATATACTTAAAAGCCATCTCATATTCATTCTAACTCCAGGTGGAAAATGCTTGGAATACAAAATAAATGTTTTTATCTCCATATAGCAAGGATAGCAGTCTTTTTACTTTTCCTATGCTTGAAGAAAAAGCAAATTGTTAAGTAGATGATGTTTTTGCATAGTTAAAAACTCATAATTATGTGCTATCATACATATAACTTCATTTTTTTGCCTAACAGTATAATAAGTGTTAAAGTTTAGTTCTTTGGATATTGTCACCTCTCATCATGTAATTTAGTCTTTTCCAAACCTAAGCTGTCTCTTCATACACTTGTTTATTGTTGTTCTGCAATTTATTTGCAGTATTAATGACTTTCAACCCTTTATTTTATGTTGCATGTCATCCTCAGCTTCTAAATTTGTATTTTCAATGATAATAAATAGATGTATTCTTGAACAATTTACTATGTCTTATTTAACTTATATTAAAGAATAAGATATGAAATTACATTAAAAATAGTCCAAGAGGATGAATTAATGTTGTCTGGCAAGTAAGAGGTTAGGATGAAAAATGTAGGACATGGTAACATTTGAGTTTGATAAAAGTTGTTTCCACACAAAAATGTGTCAATAGCAAACCAGTACATTTCTATTTTAATCATTATGGCTATTTAAATCATTTAATTTATAACAGGGCATGCTCACTTTGGCAGCACATATACTAAAATTTATAACAGGGCAAGTTTTTTCTCCTTAGTATTCTTTATAAAAAATTACCAATCTATTCTTTCTTGTCTATTCTTTCAGATGAATGTCAGAATTACTCCACGTTTTTAACAGACTATTTTTAGGGCAGTTTTATGTTCATGGTAAAATTGAGTGACAAATACAGAAAGTTCCCATATACTCCTTTCCCCACCCAGCCTCCCTCACTATCAACATCCCACACCACAATGGTACATTTATTACAATTGGTGAAACAACAGCAACACATCATTGTCACTTGAAATCCATGGTTTACATTAGTGTTCATTCTTGGTGTTATACATTCTGTTTGTTTGGGCAGATGTGTAATAACATGTATCCAGAGGGGAATGATCAAGATAGTGGAGTAGCAGGATGCAGCGCTCACCTCCTCCCACAAATACATCAAAAATATATCTATACCTAAAAATATATCTGTGGAACAGTTCTCACGGAATACCTACTGAACACTGGAAGAAGACCTTGGACTTCTGAAAGGGCAAGAAGAATCCCCACGTAAATGGGTAGGATAAAAGAAAAATTAAAAGAGAGAGAGAATCAGGATGGGACCTGTGCCCCTTCAAGGAAAATGTGAAAGAGGAGAGGAGCTTTGTGCCCTGCGGAGCCCCGCAACCAGCAGAGAGATCAGCTAGGATGGAGGGGGAGCTTCGAAGCCGCAGAGGGTAGTGTGGCAGCCAGTTTGCAGAATGGAGAGAGACATGCACAGACAATCCCTGCCACCATCCTGCATTCCCCAGACTGAGACACGTGTCCACTGGTACAGGCAGGGGCTGGATGCTAAAGCTCAGGCTTCGGAGATCAGGCCCAGGGAAGGGTCTGGGGTTGGCTACGCAGAGACAGTTTGAAAGGGCTGGAGTGTGTTGCAGGTGCAACCAAGGGTATATGTGGAGGGAGCCTGGGACTGCCATAGATGTGGGCACCAGCCGCTGCATCTGCACACCCCCTATTTAGAGGATAACAGCCAGCACATGCTGAGGAAAGAGGCAGCATGCATCCATACTAAAAACAACTCTTACACCAAAAATGTTAAACCCACACAAGCTATACAGGGACACTCTCACATAAAAATAGCCCTCCCAGACCACAATAGATAATTGTTTCTCTTAAACTCACAGAGTAAGAGAAATATAAGTAAAATGAAGAAGCAGAGGAAACACTCCTAGTTAAAAGACCAAGATAATTCCCCTGACAGAAGAATGAAACAGACCTCTTCAGTCTAACAGATATTAAGTTCAAAAAGGAGAAAATGAAAATACTGAAAGAATTAAGAAAGGCTATCAACAGAAATGCATATTTCTGTAAGAAGGAACTAGAAACTATAAGGAAGAGCCAAGAAAAATTAGAAAATTCATTTGCTGAGATGAAAGCTGAGCTAAAGGCAATGAATAGCAGAATGAATAATGCAGAAGAATGAACAAGTGACTTGGAAGATAGAATAATGGAAATCACCCAATTAGAACAGCAGACAGAAAGCCCCATTTTAAAAAAAAGCACTATAAGAGGCCTATGGGATAACACAAAGCATGCCAATCTATGCATAACAGGGGTTCCAGAAGGAGAATAAAGAGAAAAGAAGATCAAAAATGTATTTGAAGAAATTATGGATAAAAACTCCCCAAGCCTAAAGAAGGAAACAGATGTCCAGGTACAGGAAGCACAGAGGGTTCCAAACAAAATGAACCCAAATACCTACATCAAGACATATCATAATTAAAATGGAAAATGTTAAAGATAAAGAGAGGATCTTAAAGGCAGCAAGAGAAAAACAAAGAGTTAATTACAATGGAACCCCCCTAAGACTATCAGCTGATTTCTCTAAAGAAATGCTGAAGACCAGAAGGGAGTGACAAAATATATTCAAAATCATGAAAGAGAAAAATCTGTAACCTAGAATACTCTACCCAGCAAAATTATCATTTAGAATAGGAAAGAGAAAGAATTTCTCAGACAAGCAAAAACTAAAAGAATACAGCAATACTAAACCTATCCTAAAACATTGAAAGGTCTTCTCTAAATAGGAAAGAAGTGAGAATCTTATAGGAAAGAGAAAATCACAATTGGAAAGTAAATCACTTAAATAAACCGGTATACAGATTAAATATTTTTTAATTAAAAAAATTTTGTGAAAGTGATGATAACCAGAATGAAGAGCAAAAGGATAACCATGAAGATGTAAAAAAGGACATCAAAATCATAAAACGTAGGGGTAGGAGAGTAAGAAAATGAGAAGATTCTTTTTTTTAGAATGTGTGTGAGCCTATATGACTATCAGTCTAAAGCAAGTAGATATAGGAGGGGGTTACATACTTGAAAAACAGAGTAACCACAAGTGAAAAACATACAATAGATTCACAGAAACCAAAAAGAGAACACAAGCATAAAATAAAAAATCATCAAACCACAAAAAGAAAAACAAAGGTACAAAGAAGAAACAAAGAAGCAATTACAAAACAAGGTTTAAAATGGCAATACATACTTACCTATCAATAATTACATTAAATATCAATGGACTAAATGCTCCAATCAAAAGATATAGAGTGGCAAGTTGGGTAAAAACAAAGCAAGAGCCTACAGTATGCTGCCTTTAAGAGACCACTTATGGCAAAGGACACACATAGATAGAAAGTAAGGGGATGGAAAAAGATATTTCATGCAAATGGAAATGACAAGAAAGAGGGGGGTTGCAGTACTCATACTGGACAAAATCAACTTTAAAACAAAGTCCATAAAGAAAGATAAAGAAGGACACAATATAATGATAAAACTATCAATACAAGAAGAGGATATTACTCTCATCAACATACATGCACCTAATATAGGAGCACCCAAATACATTTAAAGGGCTTCCCTGGTGGCGCAGTGGTTGAGAATCTGCCTGCTAATGCAGGGGACACGAGTTCGAGCCCTGGTCTGGGAAGATCCCACATGCCGCGGAGCGGCTGGGCCCGTGAGCCACAACTACTGAGCCTGTGTGTCTGGAGCCTGTGCTCCGCAACAAGAGAGGCCGCGATAGTGAGAGGCCCGCGCACCGCGATGAAGAGTGGCCCCCCGCTTGCCACACCTAGAGAAAGCCCTCGCACAGAAATGAAGACCCAACACAGCCAAAAATAAATAAATAAATAAATAAATAAAAAATTAAAAAATACTAACAAACATAAAGGGAGAAATTGACAGGAATACAGTAATAGTAGGAGACTTTAACACCCCACTCACATCAATGGACAGATCTTCTAGATAGAAAATCAGTAAGGAAACAGACATCCCAAATAATACAATAGAACAGTTAGACTTAATATTTTCAGGACATTACATCCCAAAAAACTGAATACACATTCTTTTCAAGTGCACATGGAACATTCTCTAGGACTGACCATACACTAGAGCACAAAACAAGCCTCAACAAATTTATGAGTATAGAAATTATTTCAAGCATCTTTTCTGACCACAGTGACATGAAACTAGAAATTGACACAGAAAAAGAAATGAAAAAAATGATTACATGGAGACTAAACAATATGCTACTAAAAAACCAATGGGTCAATGATGAAATCCAAGAAGAAATTTTAAAATGCCTTGAGACAAATGACAACGAAAACACAACCATGCAAAATCTATGAGTTATATATAGCAAAAAGTAGTTCTTAGAGGGAAGTTCATGGCAATACAGGCCTTCCTCAGAAAAAACCAAGAAAAGTCTCAAATAAACAACCTAACCTACAACCTAAAAGGATTAGAAAAAGAAGAACAAACTAAATCAGCAGAAGGAAATAATAAAGATCAGAGAGGAAACAAATAAAATAGGGATTTAAAAAGCAATAGAAAAAATTAATTATACCAAGAGCTGGTTTTTTTAAAGGGTAAGCAAAACTGACAAGCCTCTGGCCAGGCTCACTGAGAAGAAAAGAGAGAGAACTCAAGTAAAATAAGAAAGGAAAAAGGAGAAATAATAACCAATAATGCAGAAATACAAAAAAAAAAAAGAATATTATGAACAATTTTATGCCAACAAATTCAACAATCTAGAAGAAATGAACAAGTTTCTAGAAATATACAGCCCACCAAAACTGAATCAAGAAGAAATAGATAATTTGAAAAGGCCAATCACTAGAAGTGAAATAGAATCTGTTTTATATACATATATATATATATATATATATATATATATATATAAAGAAAAAACACAAAAACTTCCCTAAAACCCTACAAACAAAAGTCTAGGACCAGAGGGCTTCACAGGTGAATTCTACTAAACAGAAGAACTCATACTGATCCTTCTCAGACTCTTCCAAAATACTGAAGAGGAGGGAACACTCACAAAGACATTGTTTGATACCAAAACCAGACAAAGATACAACGAAAAAGAAAATTACAGGCTAATATCTTTGATGGTTATAGATGCAAAAATTCTCAGTAAAATATTAGTAAACTGAATCCAACAGCACATAAAAAAGGTCAAACACCACAACCAAGTTGAATTCATCCACAATTCACAAGGATGGTTCAACATACATAAATCAATGTGGTACAACACATCAACAAAAAAAAGGCGAAAAACCACATGACCATCTCAATAGATGCAGAGGAAGTATATGACAAATTTCAACATTCATTCATGATAAAAGAAATCTTAACAAAGTGGGTATAGAACATATCTCAACATAATAAAGGCTATTTATGACAAACCCACAGCCTATATAATAATGGTGAAAAGCTGAAAGCCTTCCCACTAAAATATGGAACAAGATAAGGATGCCCATTCTCACCACTTCAATTCAATGTAGTATTGGAAGTCCTAGCCACAGCAAGAAAAAGAAATAAAAGTTATCCAGTTTGGAAGGGGAGAGGTAAAATTGTCATTATATGCAGATTACATGATACTATATTTAGAAAACCCTCCTAAAGACTCCACATAAAAACTGCTAGGACTGATAACTGAATTCAGCAGGATAGTAGGATACAAGATTAACATACAGAAATTGGTTGTATTTCTTTACACTAAAAATGAAATATCAGAAAGAGAATGTTAAAAAAATAATACCTTTTAAAATTGTGCCAAAAAAATAAAATACTTAGGAATAAGCCTGACCAAAGAGGTGAAACACTTATATGGAGAGAACTATAAACTATAAACCATTAATAAAGGAAAATGACGATGATTCAAAGAAATGGACAGATATCTCATGCTCTTGGATGGGAAGAATTAATATTGTTATAGTGGCTATACTACCCAAAGCAATCTACAGATTTAATGCAATCCCTGTCAAATCACCAAGGGCAATTTTCACAGAACTAGAACAAATAATCTTAAAATTTATATGGAACTATAAAAAGACCCAGAAGTGTCAAAGCACTCCTGGAGAAAAAGAACAAAGCAGGAGACATAACCCTCCCAGACTTCAGACAATACAACAAAGCTACAGTCATCAAAATGGCATGGTATTGGCACAATGGAACAGAATAGAGGGCCCAGAAATAAATCCATACCCCTACAATCAATTACTCTTCGACAAAGGAGGCAAGAATATACAATGGGAAAGAGACAGTCACTTCACCAAGGGGTGTTGGGAAAGTTGGATAGCCACATGTAAATCAATGGAGTTAGAAAACAGCCTCATACTATACACAAAAATAAACTCAAAATGGCTTAAAGACTTAAACATTAGACATGATACCATAAAACTCCTAGAAGAGAACATAGGCAGAACATAAATCTGACATAAATCATACCAGTGTTTTCTTAGTCTCCCAAGGCAATAGAAATAAAAGTAAAAATAAACAAATGGAACCTAATCAAACTTACAAGCTTTTGTACAGCAAAAGAAACCATAAACAAAGTGAAAAGACAGCCTATGGAATGGGAGAAAATATTTGCAAATGATGTGACTGACAAGGGCTTAATTTTCAAAATATATAAACAGCTCATACAACTCAACGTCAAAAAAATAAAAAGCCCATTCAAAAAATGGGCAGAATACCTAAATAGACATTTCTCCAAAGAAGACATACAGATGGCCAACAGGCACATGAAAAGATGCTCAACATCACTAATTATTGGAGAAATGCAAATCCAAACTACAATGAGCTACCACCTCAAACTGGTCAGAATGGCCATTATTAAAAAGTCTAAAAATAACAAATGCTAGAAAGGGTGTGGAGAAAAGGGAACCCTGCTACACTGCTGGTGGGGATATAAGTTGGTGCAGCCACTATGGAAAACAGTATGGAGGTTCCACACAAAACTAAAAACACAGCTGCCATATGGTCCAGCAATCCCACTCCTGAGCATATATCCCAACAAAACTATAACTCAAAAAGATACATGCACCCCTATGTTCATAGCAGCACTATTCACAATGGCCAAGATGTGGAAGCAACATAAATGTCCATCAACAGACGAATGGATAAAGAAGCTGTGGTACATATATACATGGAATATTATTCAGCCATAAAAAAGAATGAAACAATGCCATTTGCAGCAACATGGATAGAACTCATCACACTAAGTGAAGTAAGCCAGAGAGAGAAAGACAAATACCATATGATATCACTTATATGTGGAATCTAAAGTATGATACAAATGAAACAGAAACAGACTCACAGACATAGAGAACAGACTTGTGGTTTGCAAGGTGGGGGTAGGGGAGGGATGGAGTCAGAGTTTGGGGTTAGCAGATGCAAACTATTATATATAGAATGGATAAACAGCAAGGTCCTACTGCATAGCACAGCAAAGTATATTCAACATCCTGTGATAAACCATAATGGAAAAGTATATATATATATATATATATGTGAATCACGTTGCTATACAGCAGAAATTAACAAAACACTGTATATCAACTCTACTTCAATTAAAAAAAAAAAACATGTATCCAGCATTCTAGTATCATACAGAATAGTTTTCCTATTCTAAAAATCCTTTGTGTTCCAACTATTCATCCTTCCCACACCACTAACCCTGGGTAACCTCTCATCTTTTGACTGTTTCCATAGTTTTGCCTTTTCAGAATGTCATAGTTGGAACCATACAGTATGAAGTCTTTTGTCTTCTTTCACTTAGTAGTATGAGTTTAAGTTTCCTCGATAGGTTTTATGGCTTGATAACCCATTTTTTTTTAGACCTGAATCAAATCTCGTTGTCTGGGTGTACCACAGTGTATTTATCCATTCATCTACTGAAGCTTATCTTTGTTGCTTCCACGTTTTGGCAATTATGAATAAAACTGCTATAAACATCTGTGTGGAGGTGTTTTGTAGACAAAAGTTTTTAACTCATTTGGGTAAATACAATTCACGTGGACTGTATAGTAAGAATAAGTTTAGTTTCGTAAGAAGCCACCAAACTATTCCAAAGTAGGTGTACCATATTACATTCTGATCTGCAATGAATGAGTTCTTGTTCTACATCCTCACCAGTATTTGGTGTTGTCAGTGTTTGGGATTTTGGCCATTCTAATAGATGTGTAGTGGTATCTTGTGGGTTTAATTTGTAATTCTCTAGTAACATATGATGCTGAGCATCTTTTCATATGCTTATTTGCTATGTGTATATCTTCTTTGCTGAGATGTCTGTTTAGATCTTTTGCCCATTTTAAAATCAGATTTTTCAGTTTTAAGAGTTCTTTGTATGTTTTAGATAATGGTTCTTTATCAGATATGTCTTTTGCAAATATTTTCTCCCAGTCTGTGGTTTGCCTTTTCATTTTCTTGACAGTATTGTTGGCAGAACAGAAGTTTTCAATTTTAATGAAGGCCAATTAATCAGTTATTTCTTTTATGGGTTATGCCTTTGATGGTGTACCTAAAAAGTCATCGCCAAACACAAGTACATCTCATTTTTCTACTATGTTATCCTCTAGGAGCTTTATAGTTTTGCATTTTACATTTAGGTCAATTTGGATAATTTTTGTGAAGGATGTAAGGTCTGTGTTTAGATCCTTTTTGTATGCTTATGGACGTCAAGTTGTTCCAGCACTGTTTGTTGAAAAGACAGTCTTTGCTCTGTTGTATTGGCTTTGTTCCTCTGTCAAAGATAAGTTGACTATACTTGTGTGGATCTTTTTCTGGGCTTTTTATTCTGTTCCATTTATTTTTGTCTGTTCTTTCACCAGTACCACAATATCTTGATTACTGTGTCAAATGTAAGGTATAGTAAGTCTTGAAGTTGGATATTTTTAAAATAAAGAACAGTAGCCATTTTAGACTCATATAACTAATTTTATAAAATGACCATTCTATTTTTGCTATATTGGGACTAATTTATAAAACATTATCAGAAGTTCTTTCTAGAAAATGTAAAAGACTATCAGCATACTTATTATATAAAACAATACAATAAATATCGTCTCATATACCAGTTTGTGAAGAATCAGGATGATTTCCTAAAATAAAATCCTAGACCTGATATGCATTTGTGTTTTCTTCTATTTATTCTAATGTTCCATTTTAAAAAAAATTTAAACATTTATATTTACATGAGCCCACAATGTGAAGATACTATTTATAGTCATTTACAAATCTCATTATTCCAGTACCTATGACCTTTGAGTACATCCTTTTCCTGTTGACTTGAAATGCCAATTTTACCATATGCTACATGAATGTGTTTATTTTAAGCCTAGCAGGTTACTTTTCCACTGAATTTACCACCTGTCTTGGGGCTTGAGCCATACTGTTTTAAGTATTATAGATTTATATTATTTTATAATGTCTGGTACTATCTCCCATGCCTCTTCAAATCTTTCTCAGATGGACCTTCAATTTCAGACCCTTTCAGTTCCAGAAGCCTTTGGGGAAAGGTATAGAGAGAGAACTGGTGCAATGAACTGGTGAACTGGTGCAATGAATAGCCAATAGTTTCATTTCTTTCCTCTGCTCTAGATAAAGCCTGACATAACCTCCACTCCACTTACATATCTCCACTGCCCAAATTCAGACATGCTACTGTCTCAGCTTTGTCTGGCTCCTATTGTCAGAAACAAAGTTGACCATGATAATGTCTAAGTTCATTTCATGTGCTGTGCCATGATTGAAACTAGGGTCCTCACAAAACTATACTGACTCCAGAGGAGAGAAGACCAGATGGCAGAGTAGAAGACCTTGAGCTCACCTCCTCCCATGAGAACACCAAAATTACAACTAACTGCTGAATAACAATAAAAATGACTGGAAACTACCAAAAATGATATTCTACATCCAAAGACAAAGAAGAAATCAGAACAAGATGGTAGGAGGGGTATACTCATGATATAATCAAATCCCATAATCACTGGGTGGGCAACCCACAAACTGGAGAATAATTATATTGCAGAAGTTCTCCCATATGAGTGAGGATTCTGAGCTCCACGTCAGGCTCTCCAGCCTGGGCGTCTGGCATCTGGAGGATAGCCCCAAGAGCATTTGGCTTTGAAGGCCAGTGGGTCTTGATCACAGCAGCTCCAGGATGGGGGAAAAAAGAGACACCACTCTTGGAGGACACACACAAGATCTCCATGTGCACTGGCACTGGGACCCAGGGCAAAAGCAGTGACTTCATAGGAGGCTGGGCCAGACCTACCTGCTGGTCTTGGAGGGTCTCATGGGGAGGTGGGGGGCAGCTGTGACCCTCTCTTGGGATATAAAAGATGGTGGTAAATATATTGGGGAGTATCATCTGAAGGCTGACATCTTCCTTGGGACATTAACACCAAGGCCTGGCCCAACAAACAGCCTTAGGTTCCAGTGCTGGGTTGCCTCAGGCCAAACAACCAGCAGGGCAGGAAAACAGTCCCACCCAGACAGAGAGGCTGCCTAAAGACTTTTGGAGGCCACAGCAACCTCTAGACATGCCCCTTCACATGGCCCTGCCCACCTTAGGGCCAAGACTCAACTCCACCCATCAGTGGCAGGGACCAGAGGCAAGAAGTATAAAGTCCCACATCCTGTGGAACTGAGTCCACAAACATAGGTCAGAACCTACCCTTGGACCAGCTGGTCCCTGGCCACTGGATGACAAGAGGGGAGTGTACTGCTGTGACACATAGGACATCCCCTATAGAGGGCAGCTTCTCCAAGGTAAAGAAACATAAGTAAACCTTCCACATACATAAAAATACAAATAGAAGTTTAGACAAAATGAGATGGCAGAGGAACATGTTCCAGATGAAGAGACAGGATAAAACCCCAGAAGAATAACTAAGTGGCATGGAGATAGGCTATCTACCCAAGAAAGAGTTCAGAGTAATGATTGTAAAGGTGATCCAACAACTCAGGAAAATAATGGATGCACAGAGTGAGAAGTTACAAGAAGTTTTTAACAAAGAATTAGAAAAAATAAAGAACAACCAAACAGTTGAAGAACATAATAATTGAAATGAAAAATGTACTAGAAGGAATAAGTAGCAGAATAAGTGAGGCAGAAGAACAAATAAGTGAGCTGCAAGACAGAGTGGTGGAAATCACTATGGAACAGAGTAAAGAAAAAAGAATGAAAAGAAACAAGGACAGTTTAAGAGACCTCTCAGACAATGTCAAATGCACCAACATTCACATTATAGGGGTCTCAGAAGGACGAGAGAGAGAAAGAGCCTGAGGAAATGTTTGAAGACATAATAGCTGAAAACCTCCCTAACATGGGAAAGGAAGCAGTCACCCAAGTCCAGGAAGCAGAGAGATTAGCATACAGGATAAACCCAAGAAGGAACACACCAAGACACAGTAATCAGATTGACAAAAATTACAGATAAAGAGAAAATATTAAAAGCATTGAGCAACAAATAATACACAAAGGAACCCCCATAAGGTTATCAGCTGATTTTTCAGCAGAAGATCTGCAGTAAGAAAGTAGTTGCAGGATATATTTAAAGTGATGAAAGGGAAAAATGTACAACAAAGAATACTCTACCCAGCAAGCTCTCATTCAGATTTGATGGAGAAATCAAAAGCTTTACAGATAAGCAAAAGCTCAGAGAATTTAGAACCAGCAAATCAGCTTTACAACAAATGCTAAAGGAACTTCTCTATGCAGAAAAGGAAAGGGCACAATTAGACACAAGAAAATTATGAATGGGAAAGCTCACCAGTCAGTAAAGGCAAACATACAGTAAAGGTAGGAAATCATCCACATGCAAATATGATATCTAAACCAATAATTGTGAGAGGAGAAGAGTACAAATGAAGGATATTTGAAATGCATTTGAAATAAAGCAATCAGCAACTTAAAACAATCATGTATATATATAGATAGATAGATAGATAGACTGCTATAACAAAACCTCATGGTAACCACAAAACAGAAATCTACAGTATATATACACACAAATAAAAAATGAAATCCAAACACAACACTAAAGAAAGTCATTAAATCATGAGAGAAGAGAACAAAAGGGAAAGTAGGGGAAAAGACCTACAAAAACAAATCCAAAACAATTAACAAAATGGATGTAAGAACATACATACTGATAATTACCTTAAATATAAACAGATTAAATGCTCCAACCAAAGACATAGACTGGCTTAATGGATACAAAAACAAGACACATATATATGCTCTCTACAAGAGACCCACTTCAGATCTAGAGACACATACAGACAAAAAGTGAGGGGATGGAAAAATCAGACAAAATAGACTTTAAAATAAAGACTGTTATAAGAGATAAAGAAGGACACTACATAATAACCAAGGGATCAACCCAAGAATATATAACAATCATAAATATCTATGCACCCAACATAGGAGCACCTTGATATACAAGGTAAATGTTAAGAGACATAAAAGGAGAAGTTGACAGTAACACAATAATAGTGGGGGACATTAACACCCCACTTTCACCAATGGACAGATCATCCAGACAGAAAATCAAGAAGGAAACACAGGCCTTAGATGACACATTAGACCAGATAGACTTAATTGCTATTTAATTGATGTTTAAAGAGCATTCCATCTGAAAGCAGCAGAATACACATTCTTTTCAGGTTCCCATGGAACATTCCCCAAGATAGATCACATGCTGGCCCACAAAGCAAGCCTCAGTAAATCTAAGAAAATTGAAATCATATAGAGCATCTTTTCTGATCACAATGAGATTAGAAATCAACTACAAGAAAAAAACTGCAAAAAGCACAAACACGTGGAGGCTAAATAATATGCTGCTAAGCAACCAATGGATCACTGAAGAAATCAAAGAGGAAATCAAAAATACTCAGAGACCAATGAAAATGAAGACACGATGATCCAAAACCTATGGGATGGAACAAAAGCAGTCCTAAGAGGGAAGTTTATAGCAATATAAACTTACCTTCAGAAACAAGGAACATCTCATATAAACAACTTAACATTACACCTAAAGCAACTAGAGAAAGAGGAACAAACAAAACCCAAAGTTAGAAGGAAAGGAATCATAAAGATCAGAGCAGAAATAAATGAAATAGAGACCAAAAAAACAATAGAAAAAAATCAATGAAACTAAAACCTAGTTCTTTGAAAAGATAAACAAAATTGATAAATCTTTAGCTAGACTAATCAAGAAAAAAGGGGAGAGGGTCCAAATCAATACAATTAGAAATGAAAAAGAAGTTACAAGAGACACCACAGAAATACAAAGGATCATATAAGACTACTACAAGCAACTATATGACAAATAAAATGGACAAACTAGAAGAATTTGTCCATTTCTTAGATATAATCTCCAAGATGGAACCAAGAAGAAATAGAAAATATGAACAGGCCAATCACAAGTACTGAAATTGAAACCGTGATTAAAAAACTTCCAGCAAACAAAAGTCCAGGACCAGATGGTTTCACAGGTGAATTCTATCATTCTATCAAACATTTAGAGAAGAGCTAATATCTATACTTCTGAAACTATTCCAAAACATTGCAAGGGAAAGAATACTTCCAAACTCATTCTATGAGGCCACCATCACTGTGATACAAAAACCAAACAAAGATACCACAAAAAAGGAAATTACAGGCCAATATCACTGATGAACATAGATGAAAAAAATCTTCAACGAAATAGTAGCAAACCAAATCCAACAATACATTCAAAGGATTATACACCATGATCAAGTGAGATGTATCCTAGGGATGCAAATATTTTTCAATATCTGCAAATCAATCATTATGATACACCACATTAACAAACTGAATAATAAAAACCATCTCAATGGATGCATAAAAAGCTTTGGATAAAATTCAACATCCATTTATGATAAAAACTCCAGAAAGTGGGCATAGAGGGAACTTACCTCAACATAATAAAGGCCATTTTTGACAGACACACAGCTAACATCATAAACAATGAAAAGCTGAAGGCATTTCCTCTGAGATCGAGAAGAAGACAAGGATATATGCTCTCTCCAGTTTTATTCAACATAGTTTTTCAAGTCTTAACCACAGCAATCAGAGAAGAAAAAGAAAGTAAAGGAATCCAAATTGGAAAAGAAGAAGTAAAACTGTCACTGTTTGTAGATGGCATGATATTATATACAGAAAATCCCAAAGATGCTACCAGAAAACTACTAGAGCTCATCAATGAATTCAGTAAAGTTGCAGGATACAAAATTAATACACAGAATCTGTTGTAAAATTCCATTGTTACTTCCATACAGTAACAATGGAAGATCAGAAAGAGAAATTAAGGAAACAATCACATTTACCATTGCATGAAAATAAAAAAATACCTAGGAATATACCTACTTAAGGAGGCAAAAGACCTGTACTTCAAAAACTGTAAGATGCTGATGAAAGAAATTGAAGATGACACAAATAAATGGAAAGATGTACCACGTTCTTGGATTGGAAGACTCAATACTGTTAAAAATGACCATACTACCCATGATAATCTACAGATTCAGTGCAATTCCTATCAAATTACCAATGGCATTGTTCACAGATCTAGAACAAACAATTTTTAAATTTGTATGGAAACACAAAAGACTCTGAATAGGCAATAGCAAACTTAAGAAAAATAAAGATGGAGGAATCAGGCTGCCTGGCTGCAGACTATACTACAAAACTACAGTAATCAAAACAGTTTGGTGCTGGCACAAAAACAAAAATATTAATCCATGGAACAGGATAGAAAGCCCAGAATTAAACCCATGCACATATGGTCAATTAATCTGCAACAAAGGAGGCAAAAATATACAATGGAGAAAAGATAGTCTCTTCCATAAATGTTGCTGGGCCAACTGGGCAGATACATGTAAAAGAATGGAATTAGAACATTCTCTAATACCATACACAAAAATAAACTGAAAATGGATTAAAGACCTAAATATAAGACCAGATACTGTAAAACTCCTAGAGGAAAACACAGGCTGAACACTCCTTGACATTAATTGCAGCAATATCTTTTTGGATCTACCTCCTAGAGTAATGAAAATAAAAACAAAAATAAACAAATGGGACCTAATTAAACTTAAGAGCTTTTGCACAGCAGAGGAAACCATAAACAGAAAAAAAGACAACCTATATCATGGAAGAAAATATTTGCAAATGATGCAACTGACCAGGAATTAATCTCCAAAATATATACATAGCTCATATAGCTCAATATTAAAAAAGCAAACAACCTAATCAAAAACTGGCAGAAGATCTAAAAAGTCATTTCTCCAAAGAAGACATATAGATGGGCAACAGGCACATGAAAAGATGCTCAACATTGTTATTTATTAGAGAAATGCAAATCAAAATTACAATGAGTGGGCTTCCCTGGTGGCGCAGTGGTTGGGAGTCCGCCTGCCGATGCAGGGGACGCGGGTTTGTGCCCCGGTCCGGGAGGATCCCACGTGCCGCGGAGAGGCTGGGCCCGTGAGCCATGGCCGCTGGGCCTGCGCGTCCGGAGCCTGTGCTCCGCAACGGGAGAGGCCGCAGCAGTGAGAGGCCCGCGTACCGCAAAAAAAAAAAAAAAAAAAATTACAATGAGTTATCACCTCACAGGGATCAGAAGGACCAACATCAAAAAATCTACAAATAATAAATGCTGGAGAGGGTGTGGAGAAAAAGGAACTGTTGGTGGGAATGTACATTGGTACAGCCACTATAAAGAACAATATGAAGGTTCCTTAAAAAACCAAAAATAGAGCTTCCATATGATCCTACAATCCCACTCCTGGGCATATATCTAGAAAAAACCATAATTCGAAAAGATACATGCACCCAATGTTCATTGCAGCACTATTTACAATAGCCGAGACATGGAAGCAACCTAAATGTCCATTAACATATGAATGGATAAAGATGTGGTATGTGTGTGTGTATATATACACACACATATATATGACTATTATATATAAAATGGAATATTAGCCTTATAAAAGAATGAAATAGTGCCATTTACAGCAACATGGATAGACCTAGAGATTATCATACTAAGCTAAGTAAGCCAGACAGAGAAAGACAAATACCATATGATATCACTTACATGTGGAATCTAAAAAAAGTGATACAGATGAACTTATTTACAAAACAGAAATAGACTCACAGATGTGAAAAACAAACTTATGGTTACCAAAGGGGAGGGGGGAGGGATAAATTAGGAGTTTGGAATTAAAATAAACACACTACTCTATATAATATAGATAACCAACAAGGACCTACTGTATAGCACAGGGAGCTATATTTAATAGTTAACTATATTTAATATCTTATAATAACCTATAATGGAAGAGAATATATAAAATATATATATATGAATCACTTTGCTGTACATCTGAAACACATTGTAAATCAACTATATTTCAATAAAAATAAAAAAATTCAAAAAAATTTGAATTTGAATACTGGAGTCAGTAGACTCCAGTATTTTAATCTCAATGATATTACACTACTTAATTATCTCTAGATTGAGAATGACAAAATTTCAGCTTCCTGAAGTGAATATTTCTACTTGGAAGTAGGTTGAGGATGGGGGATAGAAAGCCTGAATCAGCCCTCTAAATCTTCAGTCCATTCCCATCACTATTATATCTACCTGTAATTGTTTGAAAATTTCAGCAGATAGATGTTCCATCCCTGTTTTTCATTAACAGAGTTTTCCCTAATCATATGTTTCCTTGGCCATATCTGTGGGAATTTGAGTAGGAGGAACACTTGATGCCAGCTATAGAGAAAAACAAACCAACAAAAAGACATCACATGGAAAGTCGCTCATTTACATTTTATTTAATTCATAAATTTATATACATCCGGCTTTATCTCATAATCCTTCCAACTGCTACAATAGAAACTCACTCATTTTTTCTAATACTAGTAACTCCAAATATCTTATGCTATGGATTTTATCCTCTTTCTATATTTTCTGGGACATTTTACTATCAGTTATGCCCTCTTATTCTCATCAACAGGGTACTTTCTCATCTTTAAATAGTTTTAAATCTCCTCTGTTAAAAATAAAATAAAATAAAATAAAATTATAAACCAGTATTTACAGATGCTTCGTTTACCTCTGGTTATTTCTTTCTCTTTTCTATCTTTGAAGTTAAGTTCTTGAAAAAAGTTTCTCAGTAATGCTGTACTTTTCCTTCTCCTCTTCTCAATTTCCTCCAGTCTGGCTTATATTCACTTTAGCTTACCTCAACTAAGTTAATTAGTGTACTCCTTTTGTTTCAAAATGAAGAATGTTTTTCAGTCCACTTATTATTAGACTTCTCAGCAGTGTTGAAATCTTGGTACACTCTCTTCTCTTGGCTTCGCTGACATACTACTCTCTGCTATTCCTCCTGCCTCTCTACCTGCTCCGTTTTTGTCTTTTATAGCCTCCTTTCCCATATATGGCCATGAATTTGGTTTCATAAATTTGACCCTGGGTCCTTCTCTTGTACTGTGATCTCTCCATAGTCTATTTGCAGACAACCTGCAAATTTTCATCTTTAACCCATTCTCCTCCTCTGAGCTTCAGACTATAGTCTTCCCTGCTTCTAGAAGATAACTGTAACCTGAAAAACCTCTTGCTGAGTAATTCTCATTGAACAAAATAAACAAAAATAAATAATTCCCATTGAAATTGGTGATACACAATTATTTCAGTAATTAGATAATACATGCTATTCAGTGTTTTCATAATAAAAACATTAATGCAAAATATAGTAATGAATGATCTTTCTAAAAAGTAAATCAGAAAATCATCTCTCACCCTGTTTTTAATAAACCTCAATGGTCTCTAATCACGTTCATCATAAAGACTCCTTAACTTGGCTTATTTACCTCCAAAGCATCATCCCTCGTGATGCCTCTGTTTCTTTATTCCACTCCAGGCCCACTGGTCTTCTTTCAGTTACTAGAACACGCTACAGAGTCTTTGCTTATATTGATCTCTGAGGCTGGAGTACCTCCCTCAATCCCCCCATCACCATTGCCTAGCTAAGCTCTATCCTTCCTTCAGACTTCAGTTCAAACATCACTTCCTTAATGAAGCCAATGATTGCCCTTCCTTGGTCAAATCTTCCAATTTGTACCTCTTCTTAAGAGTTCTTATAACTGTTTGATTTTACGTTTATTTCATGATTATCTGATTATTGGTAGTGGATTTCACAAGGCCTGAAATTTTATCTTATTTCTTGACAATTTTATCATTAGACCCTAGTACAGTGCCTGGTATGTTGTAAGCACTTGATATCACTTGTGGGATAAATGAGAGGAAGGCAGAATAAATGGAATTTACCCAGTTTTCCTTTTTTAAACCATGAAAATTTTGGATTACAACTATATTTTTGGGAGTAATTCTATGAACATTGGTTCATTGTTCTGTTTTGTAAATAAGTTCATTTGTATCTTTTTTTAAGATTCCACATATAAGTGATATCATATATTTGTCTTTGTCTGACTTATTCCACTTAGTATTATAATCTCTAGGTCCATCCATGTTGCTGCAAGTGGCATTATTTCATTCTTTTTTTATGGCTGAGTAGTATTACATTGTATATATATACCACATCTTCTTTATCCGTTCATCTGTTGATGGACACTTAGGCTGCTTCCATATCTTGGATATTGTAAATAATGTTACTATGAACACTGGGGTGCATGCATCTTTTCAAATTAGTGTTTTAATTTTCTTTGGATATATACCCAGGAGTGGAATTGCTGGATCATACAGTAGTTCTAATTTTAGTTTTTTGAGGAAACTTCATACTGTTTTCCTTAGTGGCTGCTCCAATTTACATTCCCACCTATTTTCTAGGGTTCCCCTTTCTCCACATCCTGGCCAACATTTGTTATTTGTAGACTTTTTGATAACCATTCTGACAAGCATGAGGTGATATCTCATTGTTGTTTTGATTTGCATTTCTCTAATAATTAGCAATATTGAGCACATTTTCATGTTTCTGTTAGCCATACGTGTATCTTCTTTGGAGGAATGTTTGCTCAGGTCTTCTGTCCATTTTTTGATTTTTTTGTTTTTTTTTGATATTGAGTTGTGTGAGCTGTTTTTATATTTGGGATATTAACCCCTTGTTGGTCACATCATTTGCAAATATTTTCTCCCATTCCATAGGTTGTCTTTTCATTTTGTTGATGGTTTCCTTTGTTGTGCAAAAGCTTTTAAGTTTCATATTTTCCCATTTCTTTTAAGGTTCATTAAGGTCCCATTTGTTCCTTTTTTCTTTTGTTTCCTTTGCCTTAAGAGACAGAGCCAAAAAAATATTGCTATGATATATGTCACAGTGTTCTGCCTATGTTTACTTCTAGTAGTTTTATACTATCCCATTTTACATTTAGGCCTTTAATCCATTTTGAGTTTATTTTTGTACATGGTGTTAGAGAGTGTTCTAATTTCATTCTTTTATATGTAGCTGTCCTGTTTTCCCAGCACCACTTATTGAAGAGACTGACTTTTCCCCATTGTCTATTCCTTCCTCCTTTGTCATAGATAGACCACAGTGCATGGGTTTATTTTTTGGGCTCTCTATTCTGTTCCATTGATCTATGTGTCTCTTTTTGTGCCAGTACCATACTGTTTTGATTACTATAGCTTTGTAGTATAGTCTGAAGTCAGGGAGTATGATAACTCCAGCTTTGTTCTTTTTTCTCAAAATTGCTTTGGCTATTCAGTGTCTTTTGTGGTTCTATATCAATTTTTGGATTATTTTTTCTAGTTCTGTGAAAAATGTCATGGGTATTTTGATAGAGATTGCATTAAATATGTAGATTGCTTTAGGTTGTATGGATATTTTAACAATAGTAATTCTTCCAAGCCACTTACACAGGATATCTTTCTGTCTCTTTGCATCAGAAATTTATTTTTAAGGAACTTGATGCAAATATTTACTTTTTGGGAGGATATTATACAAGTAATAATAATGACAATACTTGATACTTAAATAATGGTGTTGATATGCCAGGCTTGATATGCTTTAAACATATTAATTTATTTGGTCCTCAATACAATACTACAAAATAGGTATCATTTTATCATCCTCATTTTCCAAATGTGAAAAACAAAGCACAGAGAGTAAGTAAGTTGTTTAAGGACACAAAGAAAGCACATAGCAAGGGTGTGGTCATAGAAAGTCCATGCTTTTAATCACTAAGCTATATTGCTTCTCAAGAACAAAGACTACTTTCTATATTTAATTCAATTAATATACCAAGAAAGTTTGTATAAGGTGGATAACATTGTCTCTATTTGAAAAATTAGGGAACTGAGGTTCATAAAGGGGAGATAACCTTCCAAACATCACAGATATTATAAGTGTACAAGTCTAAAATTTCACTGAGATTAAGTATCCTTTTTCATGAAACTGGTTCTAAATCTGTAATTCTCATCCTATCACATGTAGACAATGAAACAATATACATCTATGAATGCAGTATTCTCAAAAATATGTACTTATTGGCTATGCATCTCAATACCCAACTTCTTTGTATATCCTGTTACACAGTGTTCTTGATGGGGGCATGAAAAAACAGGATATGTGTTGATAGGGCTATGTTAGGACTGATACCAGTCATGTAGGAGGCACTCAATCCATATTGATTGAATGAAATTCCATAATTTTGTCCATCAGTCATCTCCTTTTAGAAAGAGATTCAGTGGACATTCCTCACAGCAGTTGAAAATTAGGCACTGGGGTTTTGTTTGTTTGTTTTTGTTTGTTTTCTAGTTTTCAGAGTAGTTTCAAATTTTGTCTTTCTCAATATTTTCATTGGTATGTGAATGTGGAATGCAAATGAACTTTTGTTACTGCATGTTCACAGTACTAAAGATAGTTTTGGACAGATGATAAGCATTTAATCAATATTTGTTGAAAGGATAAATGGTGAGAGAAGACACATCTGGGAAACAAATATCTACTTTCATTAGAAGCAAAATTTGTTTTGAGGATAAAATTATTTGATATTAATATATGCAAAAAACTATATGTTTCTTTTTGAAAAATGGTTAAGGTTTCACCAAAGATTTTGGTGTCTCTCAAATATATTTGGGAAAACTATTAAACATACTTTAGTTAACCTCATGACTAGTAACTTTTTTACAGTTTAAAGTAAATTTATATATATTAACCCTAAGAATCTAAGTGTGTAAGATATTAATGAATAGTATTAGTATGTTACAGAAGTTATTTACATTAATGAATCCATTACTGATTTATATAAAATAATTTTTCAAAGTTTATGAATGATATAATTAAGATGTTATACTTTTGTTTGAATATCCATAGCTCGGTCCATTTTTAAGACATTCTGTTCTGAGAAGAACATTTAATGTCACTCTATCAAATCTTTTCCCAACTAAAAGAGAAAATGCTTCAATTATAGAACAAAAGAACAAACAAAAACACCTGGTAAGTGTGCTTGCTTGTCCTCACTGAATCACATGGCTGCTACATTTTTACAGTCCATAATTTAACTGTCATACAGAATCTCTGGGTGACATAAACTTTTTCTGTTTTCAAAGCAGTATATTTGCATCCCTCTTCTAAAGATTGGTTATATTTATGGCCCCAAGGAGTAATTAAGGGATTATAGTAGAGGACAATCTGCATGCTTCTAGAAATGAGTACTAATCTGGTCAAGAAGAGCTATTACATTTTCATTTTTATAAAGCCTGCTTTTCATTTACCTTTGTTGCCAAGATAGAAGAGTTACCTTAATGAGGTAAAGGTGACAGACTTTCTTTTAATTAACATGTTTTTCAATACAAAGTAATTGAAAATTAAGGCAATGCTTAAGTCAGTTATTGTGAGATTACATTTCATCGATATTTAGGCTTTTTTGACCAAATTGTACAAGCAAGCAAGATTGCACTAAGATAGATAAATAGCTGCTATTGAATTATGGGTTAAACACTGACTATATAATAATGACTGTGACAGTGGTTTCGACTTTGATTTGGGGGGCGGGGAGGGGGCTGGATTTAAACAATTTGATGTTATTGTATTCCAGACAAAAATTCCTTTTCACTTCGGTATCCATACCACCAAGTGGCATTATATTTCAGGAACTAACTGAGATTATATTAATTGCTAGGGAACTAGACTCTAAACAGAAAATTATTTATTAAAGTATTACAATAAAATATAAACTTTAATATCTGATATATCATTAGACTACTTACTGGTCAGTAGATCAAATTCATATAGATGTCATCTGAGTTTATTCCTGCTTACAGTCTAGACCTCTGCTGTCCATTATGGTAGCCACTAACCACATGTGACTATTGAGCACCTGAAATGTGGCTATTTCAGTTTGAAATGAGCTGTAAATCTGAAATGCACACCGGATTTTGAAAACTTAATTTGACAAAAAGAGTATAAAATATCTAATTAATAATATTTTATATTATATGTTGAAATGATGATATTTAAGATATATTGTGTTAAAATATACCATTATGCTTATTTTCATCTGTTTATTTTTACTTGTTTAATATGGTCATAGGCTCATATTATATTTCTATTGAACAGTGAGGATCTAGAACATCCATGTTTAGGAACAGTGAATTCATCAGTAAATTATGCTGAAAAAGAAGGTCTACAGGGGCTTCCCTGGTGGCGCAGTGGTTGAGAGTCCGCCTGCCGATGCAGGGGACGCGGGTTCGTGCCCCGGTCCGGGAGGATCCCGTGAGCCATGGCCGCTGAGCCTGCGCGTCCGGAGCCTGTGCTCCGCAACGGGAGAGGCCACAACAGTGAGAGGCCCGCGTATCAGGACAAAAAAAAAAAAAAAAAAAAAAAAAAGAAGGTCTACAATAATGTCTCATTTTCAATTCCATTTCACACACTATCCTTTTTTTTTTCGCAGTACGTGGGCCTCTCACTGTTGTGGCCTCTCCCGTCGCGGAGCACAGGCTCCGGACACGCAGGCTCAGCGGCCATGGCTCATGGGCCCAGCCACTCCACGGCATGTGGGATCTTCCCAGACCAGGGCACGAACCCGCGTCCCCTGCATCGGCAGCATCAGCAGGTGGAGTCTCAACCACTGAGCCACCAGGGAAGCCCCACACATTATAATTTTGCTTCTGTTATATGTTTTGTTATGACAGGGAGCAATAGCCCATTAACTTTACTCATAATCATTATTAATATGCAGTATTTCCTTTAAAATACAAATATTTAAAAGCTATTTCATTTAATTTAAAACCACTGCCTTACCATTTATGGTATAATTGTCATAATTTTCAATTCTATATCTATTTTTGACCCCAAAGGGGTTATTATCATTTCTTGAGTTATATTCGTTTAGATTCACCCATGTGTTTATCTGTTCCACTGCTCTTCATTCTGTCTTTCATTTCTATGCTTCTATTTGGGATCATTATTCTTCTATCTAATGAACTCCTTTTAATGTGTAGGTTCATGTAGATTTGCTGTTGAGGAGTCCTCTCAGTTTTTGTTCGGAAACATTTTTATTTCATTTTCATTTTTGAGGAATATTTTTCCTGGATAAAGAATTCCTGGTTCACACATATTTTCTTTCAGCATTTTAAAGATGTCACTTCATTACCTTCTGCATGTTTCTTTTATGAAATATTTTTTCTTTGAATATAATGTCTTATCTGGCTGCTTTTTCAAATGTTCTTTATGCATTTTAAAAAGTTAATTTTACTCTAATATGCCTAGGTTTTCTTTCTCTCCACCACAGTCCTCCTTGGTATTTGCTGAAGTTCTGGATTGTGTGGATTGATGTCCTTTTATCAATTGTGGAAAATTTTCACACACTATCTATTAAAATATTGCTTTTATAACATTTTATAACATTCTCTCTCTTCTTACTTTGAAAATATAATTACAGATATTAAATCTTTTTATTGTATGTCATATATCCTGGATTTCTTTTCTATATTACAGACTCTTTTCTCTCTGTACTTCAGTCTGTATATTTGCAAACAATCTCTCTTCTAGATCACTAATCCTCTCTTCAATAGTCTAATCTGCAGTTAAACACATCTGTTGCATTCTTAATGTCAATTATATTTTTAATTCTATAATTTCCATTTGATTATTGTTTATAAATTCCAGTTACATGGTGACATTCTCCATCTCATCAACAATTTTGTTAAGCATCTTACTCTTCATTATTTTAAAGGCTATAATACATAACTCCAACTCTGATTCACCTTTGGATCTGCTCATACTGTTTATTTTCTTAGTTTCTGTCTTTTAATTCTATCTCCTGGCATGCCTAATAAATTTGATTAAATGTTGGTTTTAGCTTATGAAAAATTATAGAGATAATTTGATGTTTTGTCTCATACTATCTTCCTCCAGAGAGAATATTCTTCTGTTTTCTCTCAGGCACCTTAAATATGGAGCAAACCAATTTTTTGCACTGTGGGATTTTGCTTGTTTAGGGCTGAGCTTCCCATTTTTGTGAGAATTGATCTAATTCTCATCATCCATGTTCCTAAGGTATATTTCTATGATCCTAACAGGAAGTCAGTGGCAATCACTAGAGTTCCTCCCCTAACATTTTTTCCTCCATCCTGTGAAACTGCCAAACACTCTGTGCAGATGCCCAGACCTTACCTTCCACTTCTGATTCTACTTCTTAGACTCTTGACCCAACATCAAATAAAATTTACCAATGGCTTGAGGGGCAAAAAAACCCGACACAATGCTAGACTTTCATCAGTGTTCTCTTTTCTTTGGAACTTTTGTCTCCTCAAGTCCTGCTATCTTGGACCTGAACTCTAAGGTTTGTTTCTATAGACCCTAAGAAGGCCAGCACCTCAGCTTAGATTCCTATCTACTTCGTGGCTGTCTTCTTAGCCTTAGGAACTACAACAGTCCTCCAAGGCAATGTTACACTCAAAGTTGTGCCCTCCCCATCCTTCCCACCAGGTTCCTGGCCCTTACAAGACACGGTTGTCTGTGTAGCTCTCCATTCTCTTGACTAGATATAAACAAAAATAAATTCCCTAATTTCTCTCAGAGACTTGGTCTGCAACAAGTTACTCTGCCATATCTGAAATTCTTCCTTTACTATAGTTTGCCAAGCTCTTTGCCTTTTACCACTCAATTCTTGAAATCATGCGTCTTTGATGAACATTTATAACTAAATGTAATATTTCCTAGACATGTAACTATATGCTCATCACCCAACTAAAAGTATACAGTATTTTTAAGAAAGTATATTTATTAACTTACTTGCATATTTATTTCTCTGAGGATTATTATTGTCACATTATAAACTAAAAGAACATGTTAAGATTATGTTTAATTATTTATTTTTACATGGTGCCACAAAATAAGTCCTTCAAAAATGTTTTCATGTCCCAGATGTTCCCACCCACATCCCAAACCCTCTGTGCAATAAACCTTCAGAAGACAAAGCAGACTCGCTCCTTGTTCAACATTTCCATTACAGATGAACAAGAAGACTGATTCCATCTTTTCTGTTTATATACTCTCCTATCATTACCACTAGAGAACCTCAAGTAAAGGACATCAGATTTGGATTCAGAATTATTCTGCATTTCAGTAAATATAGTGTCATTTAGAGGCTCCCTCCTTTAATTAACTTTCAGGAAAAACAATTTTATTTCACAATTAGGGAGGAGTTTAATGTTTGGCTGAGCTACTACATTAACTCTAAAGAAAAATGAGTGAGTTAACATGTTCAAGTGGCTGCTATCAGCTCCACGCATGTTTGGGTGAAGGGGGAACAAGCTAAATAACAGAGGAGTGTTGGATGATTGAAAATTGGGAAAGAATTACCAATTTAATGTCAAACAGCAAGGATAATGTCACCAAAACAAATTCTCTGGACTTCACAGGTTTAGCCTGGATCAAATAACCACATTTTGCTCAACTGTTTCTGGTCATAATGGAAATAAACATAAAATATTTTTGGCATGTATAGTCTCACATACATGAAACTTCGTGAAAAAATTGATTTCTCCTAAGATGAAACCTAGTACAGCCTTTTATGTGCTACAAGTACATTTTAAAACCAATTATATTATAACGTATCTTCATTCCCCAAATAGTCATCAATGAATAAATCAGTATATCAGATTATATTTTGAAAGTTTTATCATTTATTTAGTTGTGACTTCTGTCAGTTGATACTTCATCTTATTAAATTCACTATTATTATGATGTAACATCCAAACAATTGCAGTTATAATATGTATTTTAATATATACTTTCAAGTACCCTGAATCTCTAGAAGAGTCATTAGGACAATCCAAAAGCTAGGATTTGGGCATAATATGAACTACTTGATATCAGTGATACTTAGTCAATTTGGTTAGGGGCAAAAAGGTATTTTGTGAAATTTTTGTATATTTTTAAATTTGAGGTAATGTAACTAGAGGAGCAATCTGAGAGAATATTTTGGCTTAGGTTGAGTAGTACAATAAAGTCACCACTTACTGAAACAGGCTTTCTTTCCCCACAGATATATTCCAAAGTTATTATCTATTAATATAAAGGTAAGCTGACAGTTCTCTCACAAAGAAGTAATTCCATTTTGATGATGTCCTCCATCAGCTGCTCAAAGAAACATAATTGCTCTTCTAACCTCAAGAGAGAAAAATCTGCTCTTGCAAGACATTTAATTATTTTTTCCTCAAAAATTTTCCTATTACAAAAACAGTATGTGTATTTGTTGCATTCTTTCTCAATGTATATTACTAGTGCTTTCATACAAAATATAATGCTGAATAAAGACATCTGATGAAAAGTCTTTTTCACTTTAGACTCTCATTCTGTGACCAGAGAATGCAATTACTTTCCAAATACCAGGCATGCTGAAACAAAGCAAATGATGTTATTATGTGTATGTGTTATCCACTTGACTTATTTTCTTACTCTTTATTTCTCTGAAATTATAAAAGTGGAGAATAAAAATCATAAAAGGAATGTTCAGTATGTTTTACTTTTTGTGAGTTTTATGTGCAAATAAGAGAGCAAGGAAAAAGTGATTGAATTGTGGTAACACAATTTAATTCCAGTAGCCAATATATTTGGGGAAGATAGATAAATATGAAATTGCAAGACTTGGGGTTAATGTTCTACTTCTAACATGGTCTTGAAAAGGAAATCAGTTAGGGATAAGGATTTGGATCAATGGGTCTTAATTTTCGGGGGGAACATAATTATTTCCCCTTTGAAATTTTGATAAAACTTATGGAAATTTAATTAATAAAAATGGACTTATGCTATTTTTAGAATGGCATAAATTTTAGAACCTAAAATTTAGCATAATTTCAAAGGATTCAAGTTCTGAACTCTTTCAATGTATTCTGGTTTAAGAAAACTTTATCTAAAATATCTCCACTAGGGCTTCGCTAGTGGCACAGTGGTTGAGAGTCCGCCTGCTGATGCAGGGGACACGGGTTCGTGTCCCAGTCCGGGAAGATCCCACATGCCACGGAGCGGCTGGGCCCGTGAGCCATGGCCGCTGAGCCTGCGCGTCCAGAGCCTGTGCTCCGCAACGGGAGAGGCCACTACAGTGAGAGGCCCGCGTACCGCAAAAATAAATAAATAAATAAAAATAAAATATCTCCACTAGTGTACCTAGAATTACTCATCTAAGATTGGAACAATAAAACCCAGAATAAATGGTCAATGAATACTTGCTCTTCCATTAGATTCATGAATTAAATTGAATTGAATTGGAAAAACAGCACAGAACTGATGGTTGATAGAAACCTTTTTTTTTTTTTTTTTGCGGTACGCGGGCCTCTCACTGTTGTGGCCTCTCCCGTTGCGGAGCACAGGCTCCGGACGCGCAGGCTCAGCGGCCGCGGCTCACGGGCCCAGCCGCTCCGCGGCATGTGGGATCTTCCCAGACCGGGGCACGAACCCGTGTCCCCTGCATCGGCAGGCGGACTCTCAACCACTGCGCCACCAGGGAAGCCCTTGATAGAAACCTTGAGCTCATGTCCTGGCTAGGAAACGCTAAGTGAATTACGTAATCACCTTGTTCTTTGTTCTATGGCTGTAAAATAAACAGTTGGTGTGATAGGTCAGTAGCTTTCAAACACAGACACTGCTTCACAATTACTAAATGAGTTGATAATACAATACAACTTCCTCATCTAACAACTTCCCAACTACTGTGGTCTGTATCCTTGCATGGAGCCCTGGAACCTGTATTATCCTCTAGGTGTTAATGTGATGAAGTTAAACTGTAGCTACATAGTCCCCAAGGTTTCTACTAGCCATATGGTATTTTTTTCAGCAGTTACTTTTTTATGTCATGTGACCATGTAAAATATAATTCTGGTCACAGAAAATTTAGATGACCAGGAACATTTGAATTGTATTACATATGTTGCAACACGCTTGCATGTAGTCTTTTATGATAAAACTTTATAGAATAATTTTTATTGTCTTTGTCTTAATTCTATTCTTCTATAATATATTACATGATATGAAGATCTGTTCATGAAAGAAAAATGAAAATTTAGAATGCAGGAGACAGTTGCCAGTCACAGCTCTTAAGACAACACAGTTCTTACATCTGTAATCTTGAATTGTTTAAAAATTTTCTAGACCAGAATTAGTTGGAAAAACATAGGTTGGAAAAGCTTCCTCCCTACCCACCAATTAATCCTTTCCAGCAAGTCTCTTATTTGCTTTTAGTTTTCATCCCTTTCAACTGAACTATCACTATCACTTAAAACATTAGGTTTTCTTGAGGAAACTTATTCTTATTTGATGATTATAGAGCTCATTTCGAGGAGGCAGTTTTTTTTAGGAATATTTTTTAATCATCTTCTGTCCTTTAGTGTTACTGAGCAATTTAACCTTTGCTTAATATGTTAATGTTTGAGATATTAAATGCTATTACAAAAGGGATTTCACAAGCAGGACAATCGATCATGTGGGTGCTCTCAAAATTTGTACTGTTACTCTTGCACTGTCACTTTTTTCCTATGTTGCCCAGGGTTGTCCTTAGCCTTGGTAACATAAATTCCTGCTCTTACTCACAGCAGGGTATGTTGCCTAAAGTTCCCCATGTGGGAAGCAGCTAAATTATGCTATGACTTGAATGATCTTCCCTTGTGACTTCTAATTCTACATCCAATTTTAAAGACATTTGTTTTCTTGCTCTCTGGCATTTTAAGTAATATAGCTTATTTCTCCCAATCAGTAGCTATTTAAAAACTAGGGTTGTGCCTCAGTTTTAGCAGTTCTGGAAAATTATCTACCTCTTTACCACCAAGGTTGCTGAAAATGTATTTTATGTGCCTTAAGTTTTCCATTATTTTAAATCAGACCTCCCCAACGATTATTCCCAATAATTACTATGGTACTAAAGGAGATCTGCAGTTGGTTAAATCAACAGATGCAGAACCACAGGTTTGGAAGGCCTACGGAAAAGTTATATGCAGATTTTCCAGTGCACATGCATTGAGGGCCCTAACCCCTGCATCGTTCAAAGCACTATATATATATATATTTTTTTTTTTTTAAGCTGAGTTTTAGCTATAAAACACAAGATAAAAAAGGTTCTTTGATTTGTAATCTTGTGCTCATAAATACTATATATTTATTTATGTAGGTTAACTGGTATTCTTAATATTACTTATACCTAGAATTCTAATAACTGTCAAGCACTAAGAAAATCAGAGTCTTGTCTACAGAATTATCTCTTATATGTATTTATTGAATTTACAGTAAACTACCTCTCTAAATTTTTCACCTAATTCTTAAAAAGATATGGCGTATGTTTTCTTTATGCTCTTTTGAAAGTAAGATACTTACTATAGAAGAAAGGATACAAAGATTTTGGGGACGGTTTTTGAGCCAATGATATTCAGTTGGAGATAAAACTTTTGAGTGATGGGGATTAACATAATGAAGAATATAATTTTCTGAACAATAAGAAATCCACATAAAAGAAGGTAACATCAAATCATGAGGTACCAATTAATTTTTCACAAGGCAGTTTCTCATAAAGATGCAACAGATAATTAAAAAGCAAACTGACATCAAGAAAGAAAATTCAGGGCCCATGTCTTGGTCAGGGCCCCCTCCGGACTAAATCTCATTATACATCTGTGTCTAAAATCATATTTTGCTATATTAAGTAACAAATATTAAATAATGGCTAAGGTGTCAAGAAAGTTTCATTACACATCTTCTACTTAACATGACAGTGAAGTGCAGAGTAGGTTGAAGAAATGTGGCCATTAAAAATAATTAAAATTTTTAATTGCTAGTATTTAAAATGTTATAGCTCAGCTATCAAGGTAATTCAGATATCCAGAATGATATATATCTGTGCATTATGATTTTATCTTTATAGGAGGTAGATCTTATTGATGAATTGTCTTCAGTTTATCTTGGTGCCTATGCATATAATTTTCTTTACAATCAAAGATCTGAAGTTGGATTTAACACTATTCTTAGCAGATGATATCATAGGGGAGGCATAAATTCTTTACTGAAGATTATCTTCTCTTCCCATGGCTAAATATGTCTTAAATCTTGTAAGATGATTTGTAAAAACAGACATTATTCCAAAAATACAAATTATCTCATTTTGAATTTAATCTTGTAAACTGCTTCGAGGGTGAATAGAGATCTATGTAATCTATAGGATTATATGGAACATGATACTTAAACCCATCTTCTTAGAGAGTGGTTCTTACTTGCCTAGATTTTTGTTCTTTTTTAAACAATAGTGAAACAGGGCAATTGAATATAGCATTAATCAGAATTTTATGTAAAAATAATAATACATTGTATGCTGTTTGCTAAGGGGTCGCAGAGCAAATTTTCAAGCAAAGGAAGGGTTACTGTCCCAGATCCTGTGCCTAAAGCTGTTTACTCTCAACTAAAGTCATGCAATTAATACCCAAGGATAATTTTTCATGAATGTCAAATAAATGTAAAGTGCTGATCCTATAACAAGAAGTTAACTACCAGTTGATCTTTTGTGCAATAGATCATTGTTTTATTCAGCAATAAAAATGCTTTAAGTTTCCTTTATCAATTGAAAAGGTCTTGTTATATTATAGTCATTCTCAATGTAACTGGTGGTATAAATTCATAGAATTACATCATTCAAGGACTTTTCACAACTTCCAGCTCTCAGAGTATAAACCAAATTCTGCAATGAAGAAATGTATACAAAACTGAAGAACTCTACAACATTTTTCTTAAATTGCAGGGAGTAGATCTAAATGTCTTTGTACCCTTGATATTTTTATAAATACAATATTACAAACTCTTAAAAAGCAAAGTCCTCAACTTGTATATCTTCGTATCACCCAAAGTGCATAGCAAAAGTTTTGCATGTAACAGTCAGTCAATACATGTTAATTTACTGAGATCAATCTGGCATGAGCAGAATTTATGATAAAATAAGAGATACAGCCAAAGAAAGTAAGGTTTTTCTTTTTCTTTTGCTCAGGCTAAATGTTATCGAAAGTATTAGGCCACCTTCAATGTACATATCTTACTAGAACTTGTTGTAACTTACTTGTGCGTGTGAAAAAAAATTTCATATGTATATGGTTGAATTGTGTCCTCCAAAAAGATGTTGATGTCCTGATTCCCAGTACCTGTAAATGTGATCTTATTTGGAAATAGGATGTTTGCAGAACTTTATGTTAAGATCAGAGTAGACCCTAATCCAATATGACTCTACCCTTATAACAGGGAGAATTTTCTCTCTTTGTGAATGCACATAGCGAGAACTCCATGTGAAGAAGAAATCAGGGTGATGCAGCAGAAGCTAAGGAATTCTGAAGATCGCCAGAAAACTACCAGAAGCTAGGAGAGAGGCATGGAACAGAATCTCCCTCTTAGCCCACAGAAACAGCCAACCCTGCCAACACCTTGATCTCAAAGTTTCAGCTGCCAGAACTGTGAGACAATAAATTTCTATTGCTTAGGCCACCTAGTTCGTGGTGCTTTGTTCTGACTGCCCTAGCAAACTAACAGAATATGCGTGAATCACAAACAACTTAAAATTTAGATTTAAATACTTAGGTTATATAAGAATGAACTTTGTGTTTAACCTTTCTGTTACTAGTTAAAGTGTGCTTTTGGAGGCAGAAACAAATGTTTGTGATGCAAAGTCAACAGAAATCTATATACAATATCAGATTTTGATTTAAGGAAATTAAAAAAAAGTCTGTGTACAAACCAGTGTTGGAAGTGAAAATAGAAAAGAGAACCATAGATGAACTAATACTGTAAAATTATTATAGAAATTTTCCTTTCCCTGTTCCAACTTTCTATTCTTTTTGCCCTTTTTCTATTTTATTAATAATCCTCATTTTGTCCACCAACAGTAAAGTGTAGGTGAATTCTATTTCCTTATGGACGGGAGGAGAAGAACACCACCACCTGTTTTTTAATTCTGGTAATATTCATTTGAAAAAAAAAGGAAAGGCATATCCTTGAGAGTATACTCACACACACTCCCTTTGACCACTATGTCTGTATTAGCTCGAACTTTCATTCTCTACTTGATATTATCTAAGTTCTTCCATTTTTTTATAATTTTCTTTCAATCCTCTATTATCTCTGAAAATATGTATATAATTCAGTAATCTGGATAAATTTTTCTTTACATATTTTCTGTAATCTGTACATTTTTACAATCTGGATACGTTTTCTTTACATACTTAGAAGTTGGGCTCCTTGGAAAACAGTCTCTGGTATGCAGTTTAATGTGCAGAATGTCTTTTTTTTTTTTTAACATCTTTATTGGAGTATAATTGCTTTACAATGGTGTGTTAGTTTCTGCTTTACAACAAAATGAATCAGTTATATATATACATATGTTCCCATATCTCTTCCCTCTTGTGTCTCCCTCCCTCCCATATCAATGAGATGATATCTCATTGTAGTTTTGATTTGCATTTCTATCGCACCCTTCCAGGCGGTCACAAAGCACTGAACTGATATCCCTGTGCTATGCGGCTGCTTCCCACTAGCTATCTACCTTACGTTTGGTAGTGTATATATGTCCATGCCACTCTCTTGCTTTGTCACAGCTTACCCTTCCCCCTACCCATATCCTCAAGTCCATTCTCTAGTAGGTCTGTGTCTTTATTCCTGTTTTACCCCTCGGTTCTTCATGACATTTTTTTTTTCTTAAATTCCATATATATGTGTTAGCATACGGTATTTGTCTCTCTTTCTGACTTACTTCACTCTGTATGACAGACTCTAGGTTTATCCACCTCATTACAAATAGCTCAATTTCGTTTCTTTTTATGGCTGAGTAATATTCCATTGTGTATATGTGCCATATCTCCTTTATCCATTCATCCAATGATGGAAACTTAGGTTGTTTCCATCTCTGGGCTATTGTAAATAGAGCTGCAATGAACATTTTGGTACATGACTCTTTTAGAATTATGGTTTTCTCAGGGTATATGCCCAGTAGTGGGATTGTTGGGTCATATGGTAGTTCTATTTGTAGTTTTTTAAGGAACCTCCATACTGTTCTCCATAGTGGCTGTATCAATATACATTCCCACCAACAGTGCAAGAGGGTTCCCTTTTCTCCACACCCTCTCCAGCATTTATTGTTTCTAGATTTTTTGATGATGGCCATTCTGACTGGTGTGAGATGATATCTCATTGTAGTTTTGATTTGCATTTCTCTAATGATTAGTGATGTTGAGCATCCTTTCATGTGTTTGCTGCCAATCTGTATATTTTCTTTGGAGAAATGTCTATTTAGGTCTTCTGCCCATTTTTGGATTGGGTTGTTTGTTTTTTTGTTATTAAGCTGCATGAGCTGCTTATAAATTTTGGAGATTAATCCTTTGTCAGTTGCTTCCTTGGGATCAACACTTACGGAAGGGAGGGTGTGGAAGCAGGACTGAGCAGAAGGAGAAGTTGAGCTGCAATCCTAGCTCAACAGCAGCCCTAGTCAACCCAGCAGGGTGCCCTGGAGGGAGAATGGGCTTTCAGAATTGTTCTAACTTGGGCTAAAACAGCTGGCCTTTGTACTCCTGCATAGATCAGTCATTGGAGTGGGCCACCCCACAAAGAGTGTGACCTTGTGCAAGGTGGCTCTCTGCAGCTGAGTGAATCCCTTGAAGGTGCTGACAGTTCAAAGCTGTCTGTCACCAGCGCTTCCCATAGCTGAGGCAGCAAGTCCTTCACTGAAAGAATTCTGGGTACCATGTTACAGTGCCCATTACATGGGAGAATGAATATCACCACAAGTTTACCTTGTAAAAGATACTCTCCTAATACTATACAGGGCTTGATTTTTTTTAAAAACTGGAAGCATTTTAATTACGAGACAAAAGATGTCATATTTAAAACTTCTGTAAATGAAGGATGATTTAATTCATAAAAGAAAAAAAATCATCCACTAGTTTAGATTTTTAGCTTTAAGATAACCAATATATTCACATGTTGACCTTGCTGGAGGTAGGGTTCACCTCTATGAACACCCTGTGAAATTCTGAATGCTAAATGATTTCCAACACTGATGGATGCTGACCTGAACTTTCAAACACTATTAGATCAGCATGATAAAGCAGACTTAGAGCAAACTCTAAAGAGCAAATCCCTTTTTTGTCACTGATCACCTCTTCCTGCTACCACTCAAGGGAATTTAAGCTGGGACTTTAAAACAAAATTATTTAAAATGTCATGTCCTTGATGCCATAGAATTTATCCTTTGTACTTGCTTTAAAATATTTTCAGCCAGTTACTTCACACCTCTGCCTAGAGAGCTCGGGTTCTACGAGTACTGCAGATAGGGATGTTATGGGTTGATAATTCTGCTGCTTAAGCTCTCTGCACGTTGCTTACTTTGTTCATTAAGCTCTTAATGTGAAATCTGATTCTTCCCCAGGTTTTTGTCCCCTGGCCATGTATCATCTAGTTCCCTCAATTTTCCTTTGTGATCAATCTCATTCCTGAGCCAACCTATTTCTGCTTCAGCTCTTTTTCTTTATTGCTAGAGAATTAAGTTCTTATTCCCACCCTTTTAATCATGTAATTATCTCTGAGCTATATTTTTTCAGTGCCACTTAGTCTCTTCTCCCTAATCATTGTTAAGCTTTTAAATTTTTTATGAATCCTTTCTGCTCTAAATTCGCTCAATGCTTTATGACATAAGTTTTTGTGTTTATTTTCTTTGTAGTGGCAGACTTTCTGGTGCTTTGGTTTAAACTTGTCTGCAAATACTGTGAAGTTTTTACCAATAGATAGACAGGTCCTATGTGCTATTTAAGATAAACTTGCACAAGAAATATATCTGAGTCTAAAGTGTTAAAATACATTTTTATATCTCCTGACCATTTCTTTAAAAATCGATTTTGCTTAGCTCCTAATTCTTCTTTGCTTTCTTCAGTGGTTCATAGGTCTTGGGCTGACAGGTTTATTATTTACCCACCAGACAAACAATGTTTTGTTAACAAAAATAATAGTCTTTCTGAAAGCAAGAGTACATTGCAATTGTTCTGGTCATATGCAGAAAGGTTTATTTTAAATCCACCATTATTTTGTGGAAGAGGTATATAATAATAGCCATAATATCAATTAAAATAGAAATGTGATAAGAAAACTGTCTTTTTTTTTTTAATGTAATGGTTTTACTGAAGTAACTCATTGTACCAAGTTATTCAGGCACTCTCTAGTGTGTTTTTGACTAGTAACTATAACATAGAACATAGTTTTATGAAATGAATTCATCAAAGTTGGAGGATACATGACCAATATGCAAAAATCAGTTGTATTTATATATACTAGCAATGAACAATCCCAAAAGGAAATTAAGAAAACAATTCCATTTATAATAGCATAAAAGAGAGTGAAATATTTAGGAGTAACTTTCACCAAGGTATAAGACTAGTGCATTGAAAACTATAAAACATTGCTAAAATATATTAAAGAAGACTTAAATAAATAGAAAGACATTGCATATTCATGGGTTAGAAGACATAATATTGTTAAAATGGAATTATCCCCCATTAGATTAATGCAATCTCTATCAAAATCTAAATGACCATTTATTTTTAAGAAGTGGAAGAGCTGATCCTAAAACTCATACAGAATTGCAAGAGACCACAAATACCCAAACCAATCTTAGAAAAGAACAAAGTTGGAACACTCATACTTCTTTAATTCCAAAAGTTACTACGAAGCTACAATAATCAAAAAAGTGTGATGCTAACATAAGGGTAGACATATAGATTAATGGAATAGAATTGAGAATCTAGAAATAAACCAATACATCTATGACCAATTTATTTTGATGAAGGTACAAAAACCATTCAGTGGGAAAGAATAGTGTTTTTAATAAATGATGCTAGGACAATTGAATATCTACATGCAAAAGAATAAAATTAGATCCTTACCTCATACAGTATATAAAAATTAAGTCAAAATGGAGCAAAGAACTAAGTGCCAGAGCTAAAACTAAAAACTCTTAGAAGAAAACATAAGTAAATCTTCATGACCTTGGATTTGGCAATGGTTTCTTAGATATGATACCCAAAACACAAGAAACAAAACAAAACAGATGAATTAGACTTCATCAAAATTAAAACATTTGTGCAAAGGGCACTATGAAGAAAGTGAAAAGGCAACCCACATAATAGGAGAAAATATTTGTAAATCATATATATATAGAGAGAGTACAGTATCCAGAATATATAAAAAAACCTTACTAGCCAACAACAAAAGCCAACCCAATTAAAATTTGGGTAAAGTACTTAAATAGAGATTTGTCCAAAGAAGATACACAAATGGTCAACAAGCACATGAAAGATACTCAACATCATTTTTCATTTGAGAGATGCAAATTGAAACACAATAAGATACCACTTAATATCCAGTAAGATGACTATAATAAAAGTAGTCAATAACAAATATTGCACAGACATGGAGAAATTGGAACACCCATATATTGCTGGTGGGTATGTAAAATAGTGCTGTGACTGTGGAAAACAGTTTGGCAGTCCTCCAGTAAGTTAAACATAGAATTACCATGTGACTTAACTATTCCATTCCTAGGTAAACACTCCAAAGAATTAAAAACAGATGTTCAAACAAAAACTTATACATGAATATTTGTAACAGTACTATTCAGAATAGTCAAAAAGAAATAAACAACCCAGAAGTTGATAACTGATGAATGGATAAACAAAGTGCGGTATATCTAGACAACAGAATATTACCCAGCCATAAAAAGGAATGAAGCACTGATATATGCAATAACATGGATATCCTTAGAAACATTATGCTAAGTGAAAATTTAAGCGGACACAAAAGAACATATACAGTATAATTCTGTTTATATGAAATATTCAGAATAGATAAATTGGTAGAGACAAAAAACAGATTAGTGGTCTGCCAGGGAGTGTGGGCAGGGAGGAATGGGTAATGACTCATTAATGGATATGGAGTTTCCGTTTGGGGTAATGAAAGTGCTCTGGAACAAGACAGTGATGATGGTTTCACACTATTGTGAATAGTATACTTATTTATTTGTTGCACATGTTCATTAGTATAAATGCCATTGAACTGTATAACTTAAAGTAGTTAAAATGGTGAATTTTATGCTATATGAATTTTAACACAATAAAAAACAATTTATAAAAAAAATTCCCCACCAATGGATCGTGTATATTCTTTTGACGTTTAATTTCTCATTAAAGGATAAACTTTTTTCCAAATACATGTAATGGGTGGAATTTTACCTTGAAATCCAGGTGAAAGAGTATCTGAGAACTTTCCCTTATTTATTAAGTGTGAGAGCATATAATGGTAATTAATTTGCTTGGTCTGTTAGAAAGTAATTTAGCTCAGTAGATACTATGACCTTACCACCAAAGAAGAAATTCTATAATTGTATTAAAGAGTGCGATTTGGATCATAAAATTAAGTCTAATTATGTGTTCATTTTATTGAATTGTAAAAACACTGAAATAAGTTTTAGTATACTCTGTGTCATAGATTTGTGGCAGCTGTTTCTACACGTGTCACC
This sequence comes from Grampus griseus, assembly GCF_964374135.1. NCBI lineage: Eukaryota > Metazoa > Chordata > Mammalia > Artiodactyla > Delphinidae > Grampus > Grampus griseus. The sequence goes on along the minus strand of NC_138997.1, from coordinate 15,597,630 downwards.
CCCAATTTGTAATTTCCATCTGTAAGTCTTTGTGCCAGAAGAGCTCTAGACCTGACTGACATCAATATAAATAGATCATCACACTGATTCTTAACTCTTCTGCCTCATTGTGGTAAAAATTGATCAAACTCAGAAGGGGCATCTTTACCCAGCAGCTTGATTTCAAAGAGCAATCATGCTGTCTAAGTACTGGTAGCACAGCCATTGATTTTAGAATCAATGGGACATTAGGGCAACACTGGATCTCTGACTGGCAGCAGGAAAATGGGTTAGAACATTTCAAACTTTATAAAATAAAGGCAAAATAAACATTAAATTTCACGAAATCACATCTGCTCTGGCTGCTTGCATTTTAGGATTTAGCTTGAAGCAGACATGAAATGTCCAACATTCAACTTCAGAAATTTGAAAATCAGCCAGCCACCCCAACTTTGTATCCCATTGCCCAACATTCCAGTTGAGACTCAAATGTGGACTTACTCTTAAGAGCTCTTTATGATATCTCATTTTGAAATTTTTATCACTTTTCAAGAACTGGGATCCTAGGTTGGTAGGCTGGTAGAACCTGAGCATTCCCAGAAGACTCACAACACAAAGCCCAGCATTGTTTTACAGGTGATAATTTGACAAATGCTAAGTGTATAGCTGCAAGAGTCCGTAAAACATGCTTGTTTGAATAAATGCCAAGTCGTGGCTTGACCTCATAATAAAATGACAAAGTAGAAACAGTGATTTTGTTCAAATTAATGTAAACATTTAGATGAAATTATAGTAAGTAATGGAATGTTTGTCCTTTGTACTTTTTTCTAAGCTTTGTCTCTCCTGGCCCCCTTTCCATGCCTCCACTGATAGTTTTAACTGGATTCACCTGTCAAACTAGTGGCACATAGTAGAGTGTCCTTAGTTTCGTGGATGCTGTTTTGGGGAGTTGACTTTAAGTTACAGTGTGTTTCATTTTGATTTTGCAGCTTAGGTTGTAACACACTGTACATAATTTGTACTTAACTTTCTTTGTACCTTTTGTTTCTTTGACAGATGGCTGCTGCCAAGAATCAGCTTGGGTGGGGAGCTAAAGTTCCAAGAAATATAAGAATTGCATGCATAGCTAATATCCCTTAGGTTTTTTCCTGCACTCTACATGATAAACAGAGACCCAAAGCCACAGTTCCTGCCTTCTGGGATGGTCCTTACCAATGACGGCTTTGTCTCTTGCCTGAGTCCCAGTTCCCTAGTCTGTAAATCAGACATAATTTTTTTGTCATCCCCTTTACTTCACCAAGGGATTTTAAGGATTGAGAAACCTTGTAGCACTTGACAATATAAAATGTTATGGTGATGGTTAAAATGAAGAATGACCTTGTCCCGTCAATGAGTAATTTACTCCCAGGGAGTAAGTTAGGTATCTGGGATGTGAATTAACTCTCTCATATCCATCAAGGCACCATTTTCAGCTGAGTGCTATAGGACATTAAAGAATACACTATTTCCATGAGAAGCCAAAGTACTTCTGCCCTTCCCACTATGTCTACATTTTTAAAGCAACTAAAAATTTACAAGGAGATATTAGACACTTTTGGGAAATACCAAAAATTAAATCTGGAAAATCATCCCAGTCTTATACACAATTATTGAAGTAACCTCGAATGTTTATCCCTTTGATATAATAAACTAAAAACTTTTCAAGCTTTATGTTAGGTTCTCCCTCTAAGTCAGCCTCAGACTAGAAGCACGAATGTATCACAGTTGTCCTTCACAGCTCCTTTTAGCTTTATGAATTTATACAAACTTTGTTTTATCCTATTGATAAGCTGATTATCACTTTGTAGTGGTGTGTATTAAGTTTACAACTTATTTTCTAAGTTAATAATAATCAATTTCTAATAGTTTTCTAGGGCTGCTGTAACAAAGTACCACAAACTGGGTGGCTTAAACAATAAAGTGCCTCAAAGTGGGCGGCTTTGTCTCTTGGTTCTGGAGGCTAGAAAACGGAGATCAAGTTGTCAGCCAGATCAGTTCCTTCTGAGGGCTGGGAGAGAGAAATCTGTTCATTCCTCTCTCCTAGCCTCTGGTGGTTTGGTAGCAATCTTTATCCTTCATTAGCTTCTGCTGCATCACCTTGATCTCTGCCTTCATCTTCATGTGGCAGAGTCTCTGTGTGCATGACTGTATCCAAATATCCCCTTTTCATAAAGATGCCTGTCATAGTGAATTAGGAGCCCATCTTACTCCAATATGACCTCATCTGAATTTAACTAATTACATCTGCAACAACTATTTCCAAATAAGGTCACATTCTGAGATACTAGGGGTTAGAACTTTAATATACGAATTTGGCAGTCGGGGGCACATAATTCAACCCATAACACAATTTTATTTAATCTAAGTTAAATTTGTTCAAGCAACATGAAATAATAACTCATTATAGTCTAAAATTTATATTTGAAGCCATATTCTTTTTTTTTTTTTTAACACTCTTCATGGCTTTTAGATTTGTCACCTACTCTTCCAGCTTTTATTTTCAGTGTCTATGGTGTTCCAATTGCTTTCACGCAGGTGTCTTACAGTGTTCTTTCTTACTCTTTCTAGGGTAATTTCTACATTCTTAGGGTCTGCAATTCCGTTACCATTGTTTGGATTATCACTGCATACATGCGTTACGTATCACTTGATCACTCCAAAATTCATAAATGCTTCAAAGCCTGGCACCTAAGCTGGAATTTTTATTTGAGTCTGCCTGGTAGTAGATCTATGACCTTAGGTGAGTCATAGTCTATGACCTATGAGTGAGTTTCCTTACTGGTAAAGGGATTCATGATATTTGTAATAGGGATTCAGAGAAGACTGAACAGGATACTGAAAATAAAGTTGGTAAAGCTGTTAGCATAAAGCTTGAGATTTAACAATGTTCAGGTAATTTACTTGTTTTCATTTTATTATTCAAAATGGCTTAGTGTTATCTACAAATTGAAGAGAAAACAATGCAGGCCTTTCTCCAGGTCACTCAACAAAATTTATATAAGGCTGTGTCAATTTTCTTCTAGGTTAGTTTGCTGTAACAAATGACCCTCCCTCAAATCTCAAGTAGTTTATAAGAACAAATTTTTTTGTAGTTTTGTTTTTGCTTTTTTTCTTGTTTCTGTTTTGTTTTATCTACTTGTCACACTAGTTCTGCTCCTGCCCCACATTTCTCCCTCATTCCAGAATGCAGGCTAAAAATAGAGCCTGAAGACCCTATCTAGAACATACTATTCTTATAACAGAGGAAAGGAGTCCAAACCAAAGTACTCAATGGCTCTTAAAGCTCTGCTCACAGCTGGCATATTCTCACTTCTACTCAAATGCAGATCATTTGGGCCAGCATGGTACCATGAGGTTGGGAAGTATACTTCTTCAATAGAAAGGCAGTGCAAGTCACATAATAAAAGGTAGAAATGTAATCTAAAAAGTAAGGAGGAAGAAAATAATTTGGAACAGAATACAATCTATTACAAAGACCAATCATAGTTCTGATACCTAAAAAACACCAATATTTGTATTTTTCTCTTCATGGATGTACCCCTTTATAGTCACCTCTGATCTTTCTGTTGTTGTTATTGTTTCTCATCTGGAAAAACATAATTCTAATCTTGAAATGACTAATATTGATCGCCCTCATAAAAGGACTTTCGAAAAACACTTAATCAGATTACTTTTATCCACATGCATGATTAATCTCTTCAAACTCCCCAAATCAACATAAGGTTTCCTTATATGCAGGTTCATATTACTTTTCCCAAAATTTATACCCAAATATTTAGTGGCCTGTTAGACATCTTTTGTTTCTGCCTGCTTTAGATAATATTCCAGCCTTTTCTGGTAATAATACTCCAATTAAAAAAAAAAATTACCCTTTAACCATTTTCAAACCCCTGTCTCAGTTGGATATTCTGTGCTTTAAAGTGTGTGAAAATTAATAAAAGAAAACCTCAACTAAAATTGGAGTCAGGAAGGACTGTAGAGGGAACTCAAACATGGTACCAATCTTGGTCAACTGCAGATCCCAACTGAAAGAGACTACATTGTACTCTCAAACAGGAAGTGTAACTACTTTCCTAGCCAGCAGGGGGAAGGAAGATCTCCTTGCCCAGCAACAAGCCCGGTCAGTGGATTTGCCACAGCTCAGTCAATAAGAAGCTATCATCACCTGAGCTCTTATTTTCCTTCAATGAACTTTCATTTCTCTCTTGCTGATGACTTCCTTATCCCACTTTCTTTAAAAGCCTTCTATTTTGTATAACCCCTCAGAATATATCTCTGCTTGCCAGATGAGACGCTGCCCGATTCATGAATCATTTAAAGCTTCTGCAAACTTAGGTCTTTAAATTTACTCAGTTGAATTTTGGTTGTTAACAAGTGTCACTTGAGTGGATATATGAATCAGGCTGAGCTAAACAGAGCCAATAGGTGTGAGCCAGACTATGGGGAAAGACCATCTATCTTTTGTATGGGGTTTATGAGGTACTACCTGGAACCATACCTGGAACTCCTGGTAACTCTCTGGCCACCATGAGAGTATAGCTTCTCTGAATTATCCAGACCAGAGAAAAGAATTTGACAATTGAAGAGGAAAAGAAAATATTAGTAGTATTGTTTAAACACCTAGATAACAACCTTAACTGAAGCTTTACTCCCTGGATTTGTGAATCAATACATTTCCTTTTTTTGCTTAAAGTGGTTTGAGTTGGGTTTCTGTCATTTGCAACTAAAATAGTCTTGACTCATATGCAATTTTCTAGAATCTTCTGAAATGTGAATGAATATATGCTTCTGAGCTCCAAGATTGCAAGGAATGAAAACTACTATAACAAATAATTTATTATAAATTATTTTCAAGTTTCAAGAGAAGGGAGTGGCATTATGATGTCAAGGGAAAGAAAAGAATTTAAAATTAATGGACCTGAATTAGAAATCTTGTTCTGCTACCTACTACCATTGTGACCAGGGAGAATCATTTAAACTTCACAATATCCTTTCTTAATTTCTAAAATGGTGTAATACTAGAATTCTAAGAGAGCTATTATGGGGATCAAATAAAATAGTACTTGTGAAAAGAATTTTTTAAAGAGGGGATATATGTACACATATAGCTGATTCACTTTGCTGTACAGTAGAAACTAACACAACATTGTAAAGCAACTATACTCCAATAAAAAATAATTAAAAATAATTTTAAAAAGATTTTATAGAAATGACCATTATTCTTACCACAAGGCTGACATATAGTTCCAAGACTAGCAGCATTTGCATCACCTGGGAGCTTGTTAAAAATTCAGATTCTCAGATCCCAGCTCTACTGGATAAGAATTTTTGAGGATGGGGCTCAGGAATTCATGTTTTAAGAAACTCTCTAGGAAATCCTTGTGAGAGTTATAGCTTGAAAATCATCACCTTAAAATTATTATTCAAATAAAAGAAGCAAGTCACCAGGATATCTATACTGCTGAGGAGGATTCAGTGAACTATAAGAGGAAGCACATTTACCAAAAACTTTCTGATTTAGCCATAAAGAATTTAAAGAGTCACTATATAAGATAATGGTGAGATAGAAGCATTATGTTTAATTATCAAAGCAATGATATATAATAAGTGATATGAAATATAAAAGAAAGGATAATTAAGCACTACAGTTTTCTCAGAGCAATAGATTGGGATAAATTCTCCAAAGTATGGGTAGAATTGGGCTAAGTTAAGTGAGTGGAAAGAATTCCAGATAAAAGAATTAGGGTGAAAAACAAGATGGAAGGGCAAGGCCAGGAGTAATTTCAGCATGACTAGAGCATAGAATGCTTTGGGGGGAAAAAAAGGAGAAACAAGAAAGGAACTTGGGATAAGCTAAAAATGGCTTTCGGTGATAAATGTATTTGGCCTTCATCTTGTCAGCAGTGATGAATTTATAAACAGAGAATTAAAACAGTGCATGCACATCACGCCATAGTGGTTTAAAACAATGTCTCAGTGTTGCCTGGATTTAAATCCTAAATCATTACTTACTATCTGTATAAATTTAAAATACTTTTAACTACTCTCTCTCAAACAGACAGTGGGAATATAATTTACCTACAGAGTTTAGTGCTTATTTGTAGTTACTATAATCTACTCTGCCTGGTTTAAGCATGGAGAGAGTTACTACAGAATAGCAAATGGCCTTTGGAAGCATTTGCTGAGTTTTAAAAAATGATGCCCAAAGCCAATGAAGAACTGGACCAACACGGATATACTGCTGCTCCTGCCATAATCAGGAAGCCACTGCTGTATCAAGAAGTCACCATGACATCTCTCAAGTCCAGAGTCACGACGTCTTTGCTATAGTTTGTAATAGAAAACATACACCTCCAGTTCTGCATCTCTAGACTTCACTCAGTTCTGATTCAAGTTTTGCACGAATGCATATGAATGATGCACTTGGTTGGAAATGAGTCTGGGGAATGTGGCATTTAGCTTTTCCACTTTCCAGCCCAGGAAGGTACACTGGGAAAAAGTTAAGATTAAATGTTGAAGGAGCCAATCCACATTATCACCTCCTAACTCTCAGGGTGACTGTGAGGATTAGATGAGCTTGTTTGTGAAGCCTTCACCAGGATGGCTTACATTTAGTAAGTGCTCAGCAAATGGTAGCTTACAAAAGATTTTAGGATCAAATATTTGAATAAAAACAGAAGCTATAGAGTCATTTATGAGATAATTGCTTCAGTTTAGAACAGAAGAAATACTGGCACAGAATGAAAATTGTAAATATGATGAATAGAATGGATATATGTGCTATTTCAAAGACATTATGGACAGGATTTGATGATAGAATGTAACAGCTAGTTTCTAAGTTTATTGTTCAGATTGCTAGTGATTATCAGCGTAAGGCTACTTTTTTTTATTTCAATATGCATATTAGAAAGGGAATCAAATAAAGTTCAGATAGGAGAATTGGTTGCTTGGCCTTCTTGTGTTTTCAGATCCAAACATTGTGAGTGTAGACATCTGAAGAGTTTGTGGCAACTCAGTATTCTCCCTGAAAGAGTAAATTTCAATAAATATGTTCTGGATGGCTCTTATGCAATGTCTCAGAAATTAAACAGGTATTTACCTGGAGCCAGAAATAAAATTAATTTTTCTTTCACAAGTCAAAATATCTTCATTTAAAGGTAGAAGTCATTAATGGAGAGAAACTTAGGCCATTTTCTGCAAGACATTTATTTCTCTGAAAAATGACTACTAGAAAGACCAAAGAATGTGTTGATTCCAAATACTCAGTAGGACATCCAGCTTAACTAGTTATACACTCTTCCAGGAAATCAGTAATAGAGTTCTCAGTGTTTTTGCACAGTTGTTCTAGAAGGGGGAAACAATTATCATTGACTCAGCACCTTGTTCATGTACTTAGTACATCAATAATGGCCGGGTTGGGAAGAAGGTATTCCATGATAATGGGAATCAAAAGAAAGCTGGAGTAGCAATATTCATATCAGACAAAACAGACATTAAAGATTTATAAGAGACAAAGGAAGACAATATATAATGACCAAGGGATCAATCCAATTAGAAGATATAACAATTGTAAATACATATGCACCCAACATAGGAGCACCTCAATATAGAAGGCAAATACTAACAGCCATAAAGGGAGAAATCGACAGTAACACAATAACAGTGGGAGACTTTAACACCCCACTTTCATCAATGGACAGATCATCCAGACAGAAAATGAATAAGGAAAAACAGGCCTTAACTGACACATTACACCAGATGGACTTAATTGCTATTTATAGAGTATTCCATCCAAAACCAGAATACACATTCTTCTCAAGTGCACACAGAACATTCTCCAGAACTGACCACATGCTGGGCCACAAGGATAGTCTCAGTAAACTTAAGAAAACTGAAATCATATCAAGCATCTTTTCCGATCCCAATGCTATGAGATTAGAAATGAACTACAAGAAAAAAATATATAAAAAACACAAACACTTGGAGGTTGAACAGTATGCTTCTAAACAACCAATGGATCACTGAAGAAATCAAAGAGGAAATCAAAAAGATACCTAGAGACAAATGAAAATGAAAGCACAATGATCCAAAACCTATAGGATGCAGCAAAAAGTGTTCTAAGAGGGAAGTTTATAGCAATACAATCTTACCTCAAGAAACATGAAAAATCTCAAATAAACAACTTAACACTACTCCTAAAGCAACTAGAGAAAGAGGAACAAACAAAACCTGAAGTTAGTAGAAGGAAAGAAATCATTAAGATCAGAGCAGAAATAAATAGGGACAAAGAAAACATCAGATGCCAATGAAACTAAAAGCTGGTTCTTTGAAAAGAAAAACAAAATTGATAAACCTTTAGCCAGACTCATCAAGAAAAAAACGAGAGGACTCAAATCAATAAAATTAGAAATGAAAAAGAAGTTACAACTGACACCCCAGAAATACAAAGGACCATAAGAGACTACCACAAACAACTACATGCCAATAAAATGGACAACCTGAAAGAAATGGACAAATTCTTAGAAAGCTACAGTCTCCCAAGACTGAACCAGGAAGAAATAGAAGATATGAACAGACCAATCACAAGTACTGAAATTGAAACTGTGATTTAAAAAAACTCCCAACAAACAAAAGTTCAGGACCAGATGGCTTCTCAGGCGAATTCTATCAAACATTTAGAGAAGAGCTAACACCTATCCTTCTGAAACTGTTCCAAAAAATTGCAGAGGAAGGAAAACTCCCAAATTCATTCTATGAGGCCACCATCACCCTGATACCAAAACCAGACAAAGATACCACACACACACAAAAAAGAAAGAAAATTACAGGCCAATATCACTGATGAACATAGACGCAAACTTCAACAAAACACTAGCAATCTGAATCCAACAATACATTAAAAGGATCATACACCATGATCAAGTGGGATTTATCCCAGGGATGCAAGGACTTTTCAATATCTGCAAATCAGTGTGATACACTACATCAACAAATTGAAGAATAAAAACCATATGCTCATCTCAACAGATGCAGAAAAAGCTTCTGACAACATTTAACATTGATTTATGATAAAAAATGTCCAAAAAGTGGGCATAGAGGGAATATACCTCAACATAATAAAGGCCATTTATGACAAACCTACAGCTAACATCATACTCAAAGGTGAAAAGCTGAAAGCATTTCCTCTAAGATCAGGAACAAGACAAGGATGTCCACTCTTGCCACTTTGATTCAACACAGTTTTGGAAGTCCTACCTATGGCACCTGAGAAGAAATAAAAGGAATCCAAATTGGAAAACGAGAAGTTAAACTGTCACTGTTTGCAGATGGCATGATACTATACAAAGAAAATCTTAAAACACGCTATCAGAAAACTACTAGAGCTCAATGAATTTGGTAAAGTTGCAGGATACAAAATTAATACACAGAAATCTGTTTCATTTCTATACACTAACAATGAAAGATCAGAAAGAGAAATTCAAGAAGCGACCCATTTACCACTGCACCAAAAAAATACCTAGGAATAAACCTACCTAAGGAGGCAAAAGACCTGTACTCAGAAAACTATAAGACACTGATGAAAGAAATCGAAGACGACACAAAGAGATGGAAAGGTATACTATGTTCTTGAACTGGAAGAATCAATATTGCCACAATGACTATACTACCCAAGGCAATCTACAGATTCAATGCAATCCCTATCAAATAACCAATGACAGTTTTCACAGAATTAGAACAAAAAATCTTAAAATTTGTATGGAGACACAAAGGACCCCGAATAACCAAAGCAATCTTGAGAAAGGAAAACGGAGCTGGGGGAATCAGGCTCCCAGGCTTCAGTCTATATTACAAAGCTGTAGTCATCAAATCAGTATGGTACTGGCACAAAAATAGAAATACAGATCAATGGAACAGGATAGAGAATGAAGAAATAAACCCAGGCACCTATGGTCATTAATCTGAAACAAAATAGGCAAGACTACACAATGGTGGAAAGACAGTCTCTTCAACAAATAGTGCCGGGAAAACTGGACAGCTACATGTTAACAAAAATAGAGCATTATTTAATACCATACACAAAATAAGTTCAAAATGGATTAAAGACCTAAAGGTGAGACCAGACACTGTAAAAGTCCTAGAGGAAAATATAGGCTGAACACACTCTGACAAAAATCTCAGCAATATCTTTTTCAATCTGTCTCCCAGAATAATGGTAGTAAAAAAATAAACAAACAAATGGGACCTAATTAAACTGAAAAGCTTTTGCACAGCAAAGTAAACCATGAACAAAACAAAAACAGCCCACAGATTAGGAGAAAATATTTGCAAATGATGTGACCAAAAAGGGATTAGTCTCCAAAATTTACAACCAGCTCATGAGGCTTAATATCATCAAAGCAAACAACCCAATCAAAAAATGGGCAGAAGACCTAAATAGACATTCCTCCAAAGAGGTTATACAGATTGCCAAGAAACACATGAAAGGATGCTCAACATCACTAATCATTAGGGAAATGCAAACCAAAAACTACAATGAGGTATCACCTCAGTCAGAATGGCCATCATCAAAATGTCTATAAATAATAAATGCTGGAGAAGGTGTGGAGAAAAGGGAAACTTCCTACACTGTTGGTGGGAATGTAAATTGCTGTAAGCACTATGGAGAACAGTATGGAGGTTAAAACTATAAATAGAGCTACCATATGATCCAGCAATCCCACTCCTGGGCATGTATCTGGAGAAAAACAGTCTGAAAGGATACAGGCACCCCAATGTTCACTGCAGCACTGTTTACAATAGCCAAGACATGGAGGCAACCTAAAACTCCACTGACAGAGAAATGGATGAAGGAGATGTGGTATATATATTCAATGGAATATTAGCTATTAAAAAGAATGAAATAATGCCATTTGCAGCAACATGCATGGACCTAGAGATTGTCATACTGAATGAAGTAAGTCAGAGAAATAGAAATATTGTATGATACCTCTCATATGCAGAATCTAAAAAGAAATGATAAAAATGAACTTATTTACAAAACAGAAACAGACTCACAGACTTGGAGAACAAACTTATGGTTACCAAGTGGGAAGAATGGGGGAGAAGGAATAGTTAGGGAGTTTGGGATGGACATGTACACACTGCTATATTTTAAATGGATAACCAACAAGGACCTACTGTATAGCACAGGGAACACTGTTCAATGTCATGTGGCAGCCTGGACGGGAAGAGAGTTTGGGGGAGAATGGGTACATGTATATGTATGGCTGAGTTTCTTTGCTTGTGCACCTGAAACTACTACAACATTGTTAATTGGTTATACTCCAATATAAAATTAAAAGTTAAAAACAAATTTTAAATTAAAAATTAAAAAAAGTATTTTCGGGCTTCCCTGGTGGTGCAGTGGTTGAGAGTCTGCCTGCTGACGCAGGGGACATGGGTTCGTGCCCAGTCCGGGAGGATCCCACATGCTGTGGAGCAGCTAGGCTCACGGCTAGGCTCATGGCTAGGCCGCTGAGCCTGTGCATCTGGAGCCTGTGCTCCGCAATGGGAGAGGCCACAGCAGTGAGAGGCCCGCGTACCACAAAAGAAAAAAAGTATTTTCTAAAAAAAGATAAAAATCACCACCCTGAAAAAAAATAATGGCTGTTTTTTTGTTTGTTTGTTTTGTTTTCCCCCGATCTCTAGTCAGGGTCTTTGACTCCCAATCTTCAGCTGGCTTCTGTTCATTGCTCTTCCCCTTCTTTCTTTTATTCATATATAAACAGTGCAGGCTGTTTAACTGATATGGTTTACTGATCACTGATTTCTGTCTGCCTAAGACCACTGTTTAGCTAATACAAAGTGACACTTACTGCATTTGGTTACCCAGAATGATTCCCTGAAGGTTGCTGATTCCTCAGGCAGTATATTCATGACTTATTTGAGATTACTCTAACCTCTGAACTTCTGAGTATGTGGGCCAGATTAGAAGAGTGTTGCATCTTTTCTCTCAAGAACATTCACTAGACCTGAAAGACTCCACACAAAATCTACTAGAACTGATATATGAATTTAGCAAAGTAGCAGGATACAAGATTCACATACAGAAATCTGTTGGATTTGTTTACACTAACAATGAAATATCAGAAAGAGAAAGTAAAATCACTTTTAAAATCATATCAATAAAACAACAAAATACTTAGGAACCAAGGAGGTATAAGACTTATATGCTAAGAACTATAAAACATTGAAAAAGGAAACAGAAGATGAGTCAAGAAATGGAAAGATACCCCATGCTGTTGGATTAGAAGAATTAATATTGTTAAAATGGCCATACTACCCAAAGCAATCTACAGATTTAATGTGATCGCCATCAAATTACCCATGACATTTCTACCAAAACTAGAACAAGTAATCATAACACTTATATGGAACCACAAAACACCCAGAATTGCCAAAGCAATCCTGAGGAATAGAACAAACCTGGTGGTATAATCTTCCCAGACTTCAGACAATACTACAAACCTCAGTAATCAAAACAGCATGGTATTGGCACAAAAACAGACACATTGATCAATGGAAATAATAAAGAGCCCAGAAATAAACCCACACACCTACGGTCAATTAATCTTCAACAAAGGAAGCAAGAACATACAATGGAGAAAAGTCTCGGAGAGGGACCAAGATGGCAGAGTAGAAGGACGTGCTCTCACTCTTTCTTGCGAGAACACCAGAATCACAACTAGCTGCTGGACAGTCATCGACAGGAAGACACTGGAACTCACCAAAAAAGATACCCCACATCCAAAGACAAAGGAGAAGCCACAATGAGATGGTAGGAGGGGCACAATCACAGTAAAATCAAATCCCATAACTGCTGGGTGGGTGACTCACAGACGGGAGAACACTTAGACCACAGAAGTCCACCCACTGGAGTAAAGGTTCTGAGCCCCACGTCAGGCTTCCCAACCTGGGGGTCCGGCAACAGGAGGAGGAATTCCTAGAGAATCAGACTTTGAAGCCCAGTGGGAATTGACTGCAGGACTTGACAGGACTGGGGAAAGCACAGACTCCACTCTTGGAGGGTACACACAAAGTAGTGTGCGCACCGGGACCCAGGGGAAGCAGTGACCCCAGGGGAGACTGAACCAGACATACCTGCTAGTGTTGGAGGGTCTCCTGCAGAGGCAGGGGGTGGTTGTGGCTCACCTTGGGGACAAGGACACTGGCAGAAGTTCTGGGAAGTACTCCTTGGTGTGAGCCATCCCAGAGTCTGTCATTAGCCCCACCAAAGAGCTCAGTAGGCTCCAGTGGTGGGTTGCCTCAGGACAAACAACCAACAGGGAGGGAACCCAGCTCCACCCATCAACAGTCAGGTGGATTAAAGTTTTACTGAGCTCTGCCAACCAGAGCAACAGCTCTACCTATCACGAGCCCCTCCCATCAGGAAACTTACACAAGCCTCTTAGATAGCCTCATCCACCAGAGGGCAGACAGCAGAAGCAAGAAGAGCTACAATCCTGCAGCCTGTGGAACAAAAACCACATTCACAGAAAGAGACAAGATGAAAAGGCAGAGGGCTATGTACCAGATGAAGGAACAAGACAAAACCCAAGAAAAACAACTAAATGAAGTGGAGATGGGCAACCTTCCAGAAAAAGAATTCAGAATAATGATAGTGAAGATGATCCAGGACCTCAGAAAAAGAATGGAGGCAAAGATCGAGAAGATGCAAGAAATGTTTAACAAAGACCTAGAAGAATTAAAGAACAAACAAACAGACATGAACAATAAAATAACTGAAATGAAAACTACACTAGAAGGAATCAATAGCAGAATAACTGAGGCAGAAGAATGGATAAGAGACCTGGAAGACAGAATGGTGGAATTCACTCCTGTGGAACAGAATAAAGAAAAAAGAATGAAAAGAAATTAAGACAGCCTAAGAGACCTCTGGGACAACATTAACCGCGACGACATTCACATTATAGGGGTCCCAGAAGGAGAAGAGAGAGAGAAAGGGCCAGCGAAAATATTTGAAGAGATTATAGTCAAAAACTTCCCTAACATGGGAAAGGAAATAGCCACCCAAGTCCAGGAAGCACAGCAAGTCCCATACAGGATAAACCCAAGGAGAAACACGCCAAGACACATAGTAATCAAATTGGCAAAACTTAAAGAAAAATTATTGAAAGAAGCAAAGGAAAAATGAAAAATAACATACAAGGGAACTCCCATTAAAGTTAACAGCTAATTTCTCAGCAGAAACTCTACAAGCCAGAAGGGAGTGGCATGATATACTTAAAGTGATGAAAGGGAAGAACCTATAACCCAGATAACTCTACCAGGCAAGGATCTCATTCAGATTCGAAGGAGAAATCAAAAGCTTTACAGACAGGCAAAAGCTAAAAGAATGCAGCACCACCAAACCAGCTCTACAACAAATGCTAAAGGAACTTCTCTAAGTGGGAAACATAAGAGAAGAAAAAGACCTACAAAAACAAGCCCAAAACGATTAAGAAAATGGTAATAGGAACATACATATCGACAATTACCTAAAACATGAATGGATTAAAGGCTCCAACTAAAAGACACAGGCTTGCTGAATAGATACAAAAATAAGATCCAAATATATGCTGTCTATAAGAGACCCACTTCAGACCTAGGGACACATACACACTGAAAGTGAGGGGATGGTAAAGATATTCCATGCAAATGGAAATCAAAAGAAAGCTGGAGTGGCTATACTCATATCAGATAAAATAGACTTTAAAATACAAAATGTTACAAGAGACAAGGAAGACACTACATAATGATCAAGGGATCAATCCAAGAAGAAGAGATAACAATTATAAATATATATGCACCCAAGATAGGAGCACCTCAATACATAAGGCAACTGCTAACAGCTATAAACGAGAAAATCGACAGTAACAGAACCATAGTGGGGGACTTTAACACCTCACTTATACCAATGGACAGATCATCCAAAATGAAAATAAATAAGGAAACAGAGCTTTAAATGACACAATAGACCAGATAGATTTAACTGATATTTATAGGATATTCCATCCAAAAACAGCACATTACACTTTCTTCTCAAGTGCGCATGGAACATTCTCCAGGTTAGATGACATCTTGGGTCACAAATCAAGCCTCAGTAAATTTAAGAAAACTGAAATCATATCAAGCATCTTTTCTGACCACAAGACAGTGAGATTAGAAATGAACTACAGGGAAAAACCGTAAGAAACACAAACACATGGAGGCAAAATAATACGTTACTAAATAACCAAGAGAACACTGAAGAAATCAAAGAGGAAATCAAAAAATACCTAGAGACAAATGACAATGAAAACACGATGGTCCAAAACCTATGGGATGCAGCAAAAGCTATTCTAAGTGGGAAGTTTATAGCTATACAAGCCTACCTCAAGAAACAAGAAAAATCTCACATAAACAATCTAACCTTACACCTAAAGGAACTACAGAAAGAAGAACAAACAAAACCCAAAGTTAGCAGAAGGAAAGAAATCATAAAGATCAGAGCAGAAATAAATGAAATAGAACAAAGAAAACAATAGCAAAGATCAATAAAACTAAAAGCTTGTTCTTTGATAAGATAAAAAAAATTGATAAACCATTAGCCAAACTCATCAAGAAAAAGAGGGAGAGGACTCAAATCAATAAAAATGGAAATGAAAAAGGAGAAGTTACAACAGACACTGCAGAAATACAAAGCATCCTAAGAGACTACTACAAGCAACTCTATGCCAACAAAATGGACAACGTGGAAGAAATGGACAAATTATTAAAATGGTATAACCTTCCAAGACTGAACCAGGAAGAAATAGAAAATATGAACAGACCAATTAAAAGTAATCAAACTGAAACTGTGATTAAAAATCTTCCAACAAACAAAAGACCAGGACCAGATGGCTTCACAGGTGAATTCTATCAAACATTTAGAGAAGAGCTAACACCCTTCCTTCTCAAACTCTTCCATAAAATTGCAGAAGAAGGAACACTCCCAAACTCATTCTATGGGCCACCATCACCCTTATACCAAAACCAGACAAAGATACTACAAAAAAAGAAAATTACAGACCAATATCACTGATGAATATAGATGCAAAAATCCTCAACAAAATACTAGAAAACAGAATCCAACAACACATTAAATGGATCATACACCATGATCAAGTGTGATTTATCCCAGGGATGCAAGGATTCTTCAATATATGCAAATCAATCAATGTGATACACCATATTAACCAATTGAAGAATAAAAACCATATGATCATCTCAAAGATGCAGAACTAGCTTTTGACAAAATTCAACACCCATTTATGATTAAAAACTCTCCAGAAAGTATGCATAGAGGGAACCTACCTCAACATAATAAAAGCCATATATGACAAACCCACAGCCAACATCATTCTTAATGGTGAAAAACTGAAAGCATTTCCTCTAAGATCAGGAACGAGACAAGGATGTCCACTCTCACCACTTTCATTCAACATAGTTTTGGAAGTCCTAGCCACGGCAATCAGAGAATAAAAAGAAATAATAGGAATACAAATTGGAAAAGAAGACGTAAAACTGTCACTGTTTGCAGATGACATGATACTATACATAGAGAATCCTAAAAATGCCACCAGAAAACTACTAGAGCTAATCAATGAATTTGGTAAAGTTGCAGGATACAAAATTAATGCACATAGATTTCTTGCATTCTTATACACTAATGATGAAAAATCTGAAAGAGAAATTATGGAAACACTCCCATTTACCATTGCAACAAAAAGAATAAAATACCTAGGAATAAACCTACCTGGGGAGACAAAAGACCTGTATGCAGAAAACTATAAGACACTGATGAAAGACAATAAAGATGATACACACAGATGGAGATATATACCATGTTCTTGGATTGGAAGAATCAATATTGTGAAAATGACTATACTACACAAAGCAATCTACAGATTCAATGCAATCCGTATCAAATTACCAATGGCATTTTTTACGGAACTAGAACACATCATCTTAAAATTTGTATGGAGGGCTTCCCTGGTGGCACAGTGGTTGAGAGTCTGCCTGCCGATGCAGGGGACGCAGATTTGTGCCTCGGCCCGGGTAAGATCCCATATGCTGCAGAGCGGCTGGGCTCATGAGCCCTGGCCACTGAGCCTGCACATCCGGAGCCTGTGCTCCGCAGCAGGAGAGGCCACAACAGTGAGATGCCTGCGTACTGCAAAAAAAAGAAAAGAAAAAGAAAAAAAAAATTGTATGGAGACAAAAAAGACCCTGAATAGCCAAAGCAGTCTTGAGGGAAAGAAACGGAGCTGGAGGAATCAGACTCCCTGACTTCAGACTATACTACAAAGCTATAGTAATCAAGACAACATGGTACTGGCACAAAAACAGAAACATAGATCAATGGAACAAGATAGAAAGCCCAGAGATAAACCCACACACCTATGGTCAACTAATCTATGACAAAGGAGGCAAGGATATACAATGGAGGAAAGACAGTCTCTTCAATAAGTGGTGCTGGGAAAACTGGACAGCTACATGTAAAAGAATGAAATTAGAACACTGCCTAACACCATACACAAAAATAAACACAAAATGGATTAGAGACCTAAATGGAAGACTGGACACTACAAAACTCTTAGAGAAAAACATAGGAAGAACACTCTTCGACATAAATCACAGCAAGATCTTTTTTGATCCACCTTCTAGAGTAATGGAAATAAAATGAAAAATAAACAAATGGGACCTAGTGAAACTTAAAAGCTTTTGTACAGCAAAGGAAACCATAAACAAGACGAAAAGACAACCCTCAGATGGGAGAAAATATTTGCAAATGAATAAACGGACAAAGGATTAATCTCCAAAATATATAAACAGCTCACGCAGCTCAGTATGAAAGAAACAAACAACTCAATCCAAAAATGGGCAGAAAACCTAAATGACATTTCTCCAAAGAAGACATACAGAAACTACTCGCCAAGCCGCCTTGGGTTCTCGCCCTGCTATGCCTTCTTCTTCCGAATACATATTAGAATAAACCATAATGGTATGATACTGACAAGATTTTAAGACTTGCTGAAGGAGACTTCCGGGAAGATGGCGGAAGAGTAAGACGCGGAGATCACCTTCCTCCCCACAGATACACCAGAAATACATCTACACGTGGCACAACTCCTACAGAGCACCTACTGAACGCTGGCAGAAGACCTCAGACCTCCCAAAAGGCAAGAAACCCCCCACGTACCTGGTTAGGGCAAAAGAAAAAAATAAACAGAGACAAAAGGATAGGGACGGGTCCTGCACCAGCAGGAGGGAGCTGTGAAGGAGGAAAAGTGTCCACACACTAGGAAGCCCCTTTGCGGGCGGAGACTGCAGGTGGCAGAGTCGGGGAGCTTCGGAGCCGCGGAGGAGAGCACAGCAACAGGGGTGCAGAGGGCAAAGCAGAGAGATTCCAGCACAGAGGATCAGGGCCGACCGGCACTCACCAGCTGAGAGGCTTGTCTGCTCACCCGCCGGGGAGGGCGGGGCTGGGAGCTGAGGCTCGGGCTTCAGTCGGAGTGCCGGGAGAGGACTGGGGTTGGCAGCGTGAACACAGCCTGCAGTGCACCGCGGCTAGCCGGGAGGGAGTCTGGGGAAAAGTCTGGACCTGCCGAAGAGGCAAGAGACTTTTTCTTCCCTCTTTATTGCCTGGTGTGCGAGGAGAGGGGATTAAGAACGCTGCTTAAAGGAACTCCAGACACGGGCGCGAGCCGCGGCTAAAAGTGCGGACCCCAGAGACAGACATGAGACGCTAAGGCTGCTGCTGCCGCCACCAAGAAGCCTGTGTGCGAACACAGGTCACTATCCACACCTCCCTTCCGGGGAGCCTGTGCAGCCCGCCACTGCCAGGGTCCCAGGATCCAGGGACAACTCCCCCAGGAGAACGCATGGCGTGCCTCAGGCTGCTGCAACGTCACACCGGCCTCTGCCGCGCAGGCCCGCCCCACAGTCAGTGCCCGCCGGCCCCCCCCCCCCCCCCCCCCCCCCCCCGGTCTGAGTGAGCCAGAGCCTCTGAATCAGCGGCTCCTTTAACCCCGTCCTGTCTGAGCAAAGAACAGACGCCCTCCGGCGACCTACATGCACAGGCGGGGCCAAATCCAAAGCTGAGCCCCTGGGAGCTGTGAGAACAAAGAAGAGAAAGGGAAGTCTCTCCCAGCAGCCTCAGAAGCAGCCGATTAAAGCTCCACAAACAACTTGATGTACCCTGCATCTGTGGAATACATGAATAGACAACGAATCATCCCAGATTAAGGAGTGTGGATGAAAGGCTCTTGGTGCTGCAGCCAGGAGTCAGTGCTGTGCCTCTGTGGAGGGAGAGCCAACTTCAGGACACTGGTCCACAAGAGACCTCCCAGCTCCACATAATATCAAACGGCGAAAATCTCCCAGAGATCTCCATCTCAACGCCAGCACCCAGCTTCACTCAACGACCAGCAAGCTACAGTGCTGGACATCCTATGCCAAACAACTAGCAAGACAGGAACACAACCCCACCCATTATTAGAGAGGCTGCCCAAAATCATAATAAGTCTACAGACACCCCAAAACACACCACCAGACGTGGACTTGCCCACCAGAAAGACAAGATCCAGCCTCATCCACCAGAACACAGGCACTAGTACCCTCCACCAGGAAGCCTACACAACCCACTGAACCAACCTTAGCCACTGGGGACAGACACTAAAAACAACAGAAACTACGAACCTGCAGCCTGCAAAAAGGAGACCCCAAACACAGTAAGATAAGCAAAATGAGAAGACAGAAAAACACATAGCAGATGAAGGAGCAAGATAAAAACCCACCAGACCTAACAAATGAAGAGGAAATAGGCAGTCTACCTGAAAAAGAATTCAGAATACTGATAGTAAAGATGATCCAAAATCTTGGAAATAGAATAGACAAAATGCAAGAAACAGTTAACAAGGACCTAGAAGAACTAAAGATGAAACAAACAATGATGAACAACACAATAAATGAAATGAAAAATACTCTAGATGGGATCAATAGCAGAATAACTGAAGCAGAAGAACGGATAAGTGACCTGGAAGAAAAAATAGTGGAAATAACTACTGCAGAGCAGAATAAAGAAAAAAGAATGAAAAGAACTGAGGACAGTCTCAGAGACCTCTGGGACAACATTAAACGCACCAACATTCGAATTATAGGGGTTCCAGAAGAAGAAGAGAAAAAGAAAGGGACTGAGAAAATATTTGAAGAGATTATAGTTGAAAACTTCCCTAATATGGGAAAGGAAATAGTTAATCAAGTCCAGGAAGCACAGAGAGTCCCATACAGGATAAATCCAAGGATAAATACGCCAAGACACATATTAATCAAACTGTCAAAAATTAAATACAAAGAAAGCATATTAAAAGCAGCAAGGGAAAAACAACAAATAACACACAAGGGAATCCCCATAAGGTTAACAGCTGATCTTTCAGCAGAAACTCTGCAAGCCAGAAGGGAGTGGCAGGACATACTGAAAGTGTTGAAGGAGAAAAACCTGCAACCAAGATTACTCTACCCAGCAAGGATCTCATTCAGATTTGATGGAGAAATTAAAACCTTTACAGACAAGCAAAAGCTGAGAGAGTTCAGCACCACCAAACCAGCTCTACAACAACTGCTAAAGGAACTTCTCTAGGCAAGAAACACAAAAGGAAAAGACCTACAATAATGAACCCAAAACAATTAAGAAAATGGGAATGGGAACATACATATCGATAATTACCTTAAATGTAAATGGACTAAATGCTCCCACGAAAAGACACAGATTGCCTGAATGGATACAAAAACAAGACGCATATATTTGCTGTCTACAAGAGACCCACTTCAGACCTAGAGACACATACAGACCGAAAGTAAGGGATGGAAAAAGGTATTTCATGCAAATGGAAACCAAAAGAAAGCTGGAGTAGCAATTCTCATATCAGATAAAATAGACTTCAAAATAAAGACTATTACAAGAGACAAAGAAGGACACTACATAACGATCAAGGGATTGATCCAAGAAGAAGATATAACAATTGTAAATATTTATGTACCCAACATAGGAGCACCTCAATACATAAGGCAAATACTAACAGCCATAAAAGGGGAAATCGACAGTAACACATTCATAGTAGGGGACTTTAACACCCCACTTTCACCAATGGACAGATCATCCAAAATGAAAATAAATAAGGAAACACAAGCTTTAAATGATACATTAACCAAGATGGACTTAATTCATATTTATAGGACATTCCATCCCAAAACAACGAATACACATTTTTCTCAAGTGCTCATGGAACATTCTCCAGGATAGATCATATCTTAGGTCACAAATCAAGCCTTGGTAAATTTAAGAAAATTGAAATCGTATCAAGTATCTTTTCTGACCACAATGCTGTGAGACTAGATATCAATTACAGGAGAAGATCTGTAAAAAAATACAAACACATGGAGGCTAAACAATACACTATTTAATAACGAAGTGATCACTGAAGAAATCAAAGAGGAAATCAAAAAATACCTAGAAACAAATGACAATGGAGACAAGATGACTCAAAATCTATGGGATGCAGCAAAAGCAGTTCTAAGAGGGAAGTTTATATCAATACAATCCTACCTTAAGAAACAGGAAACATCTCGAATAAACAACCTAACCTTGCACCTGAAGCAATTAGAGAAAGAAAAACAAAGAAGACATACAGATGGCCAAGAAGCACATGAAAAGCTGCTCCACATTATTAACTATTAGAGAAATGCAAATCAAAACTTCAATGAGGTATCCCCTCACACCAGTTAGAATGGGCTTCATCAGAAAATCTACAAACAACAAATGCTGGAGAGGGTGTGGAGAAAAGAGAACCCTCTTGCACTGTTGGTGGGTATGTAAATTGATACAGCCACTATGGAGAACAGTATGGAGGTTCCTTAAAAAACTAAAAATAGAATTATCATATGATCCAGCAATCCCACTACTGGGCATATACCCAGAGAAAACCATAGTTCAAAAAGACACATGCACCCCAGTGTTCACTGCAGCTCTATTTACAATAGCCAGGTCATGGAGGCAACCTAAATGCCCATTGACAGACAAATGGATAAAGTAGATGTGGTAGATATATACAATGGAATATTACTCAGCCGTAAAAAGGAACAAAATTGAGTCATTTGTTGAGACGTGGATGGATCTAGAGACTGTCATGCAGAGTGAAGTAAGTCAGAAAGAGAAACACAAATATCATATATTAACGCACGTATGTGGAACCTAGAAAAATGCTACAGATGAATCGGTTTGCAGGGCAGAAGTTGAGACACAGATGTAGAGAACAAACGTATGGACACCAAGGGGGGGAACCGCGGTGGGGTGGGAATGGTGCTGTGCTGAATTGGGTGATTGCGATTGACATGTATACACTGATGTGTATAAAATTGATGACTAGGGCTTCCCTGGTGGCGTAGTGGTTGTGAGTCCGCCTGCCAATGCAGGGGACATGGGTTCGTGCCCCGGTCCGGGAAGATCCCACATGCCGCGGAGCGGCTGGGCCCGTGAGCCATGGCCGCTGAGCCTGTGCGTCCGGAGCCTGTGCTCTGCAACGGGGGAGGCCACAGCGGTGAGAGGCCCGCGTACCGCAAAAAGTCATGATATAAGAATAAAAGACTACACTTAAATTGATGACTAATAAGTACATGCTGTCTAAAAAAACAAACAAAAAAACAACTAATACTAAACTTTCTTTGGGTTATTTGTATGGAAATATGTTAATATAAATGTTTCAGACATTACATGAAATTCCTAAAAATCTTATATGTTCTGGTATAATGTTATAAGTCATAATTCTAGTTATTACTTTAAAATGTATATCTCAGAAATAACTAAATTTCCTTGTCAATTGCATTATTATGAACTTTCATCAAATCTTTAAGCATAGTTATTTTTAAGTCTTTGTTTATTTACAGACAGTTCTGGGTGAACTCTGATGCTTTTGCAAAAATGTTCCTATAAAAGGGTTTCGTCTTCAAGGAATTCATGGAAAAGCCTGTGACAAGTACAGGTTTCTGGTAACTGACTATACTGCTGAACTGAATGAATAAGCATTTTCAGAACTCTAATGGAAAACTGATGAATTCATAATAGTGCTAACAAAAGATCAAGATTAAAAAGAAATTAATTACGTGGGACTGAGTGAACTGATGAGGATGATTATAATTTTTGTGACTTTCTGTTTGAATAAAAAAAAAAAGAAATCAGGGACAGTGGGTACCTTTGAGGGAGTTGTGCCTGGAAAAGAAACATGAGAGGAACTTTTGTGTTCCTGGCAATGTTTTGTTTCTTGATCTAGAAGTGAAATACACTGTTCATTTTTTGAATTTGAAAAAAAAAATAAATAAGAAAGCTGACCTGTATTTAGCGATCACTTGTAAGAGCTACTCATGCCAAATGCTTCCTTCACCATTAAAAAAAAAAAAAAAAAAAAAAGAACAAAAAGCCAAGGTTGACACTATACTAACGTTTTGAACCTCTATGTTTTTTTTTGTTTTGTTTTGTTTTGCGGTACACGGGCCTCTCACCACTGTGGCCTCTCCCGCTGCGGAGTACAGGCTCCGGACGTGCAGGCCCAGCGGCCATGGCTCACGGGCCCAGCCCCTCCGCAGCACATGGGATCCTCCCGGACCGGGGCACGAACCCGCGTCCCCTGCATCGGCAGGCGGACTCCCAACCACTGCGCCACCAGGGGAGCCCGAACCTCTATGTTTTTAATTGAATAATGGGTAATGTGGAAAAATATAAGGTCATTACAGGAGTAATATTATTTCAAAAGAATATAAGAATCATGAATCATGTCTACTCTCTTTTAAAAAATAATAACAAAACTTTTACATTTTGTTAAGTGGACTTAGTGGAGGTAGGAAAGAAGAAGCAGTGATGTCACGAGTCTTCCTTAAGTTCTATTCAGTATTAATATATGAAAAGTGACAGAGGAATATTTTCTTTTCTTCCCTTACATACATCAATCATATAATTAACTGGCTGGTAGTTAGAAGGAAATGTATGTGTACATATTGAACTCCATCTGTGTTTAGAGTTAGAAAAGCAACTTCAAAAATGTACAGCTATTTCTTAATAAACAATATTTTATGTTTCTTCTAGTTAAAAAAAAAGTCTCTTTAGCAAGTGGTGTTGGGAAAGCTGGACAGCTGCATGTACATCAGTTAAGTTAGAATACTTTCTCACACCGTACACAGAAAAAAACCCTCAAAATACCTTAAAGACTTAAATATAAGACACGACACCATAGAACTCCTAGAAGAAAACATAGACAAAACGTTCTCTGACAAATCATAGCAATGTTTTCTTAGGTCAGTCTCCTAAGGCAAAAGAAATAAAAGGAAAACAAACAGATGGGACCTAATCAAGCTTATAAGCTTTTGCACAGCAAAGGAAACTATAAACAAAACATGAAGACAACCTACGGAATGGGAGAAAATATTTGCAAATGATGTGACCAACAAGGGCTTAATTTCCAAAATATATGTACAGTTTGTACAACTGAACAAAAAAAGAAACAATCAATCAAAAAATGGGCAAAAAGGTTTAATAGACATTTCTCCAAAGAAGACTTACAGATATCCCAGAGGCACGTGAAAAGATGTTCAACATCACTAATTATTAGAGAAATTCAAATTAAAATTACAATGAGGTATCACCTCACACTGGTCAAAATGGCCATCATCAAGATGTCTACAAATAATAAATGCTGGAGAGGGTGTGGAGAAAAGGGAACCCTCCTACACTGTTGGTGGGAATGTAAATTGGTATAGCCAGTAGGGAGAACAGTATGGAGGTTCCTTTACAAAGTAAAAATAGAGCTTACCATGGATTCCAGCAATCCCACTCCTGGGCATATATCTGGAGAAAACCATAATTTGAAAAGATACATGCACCCCAATATTCATAGCAGCACTATTTACAATAGCTAAGACGTGGAAGCAAGCTAAGTGTCCATCAACAGATGACTGAATAAAGAAGATGTGGTATATATATATATATATATATATATATATATAGACACACACACACACACACAATGGAATATAACTCAGCCATAAAAATGAACGAAATAATGCCATTTGCAGCACCATGGATGGACCTAGAGATTATCATACTAAGTGAAGTAAGTCAGAGAAAGACAAATATCATATATTATCACTTATATGTGGAATCTAAAAAATGATACAAAAGACCTTATTTATAAAACAGAAACAGACTCAGACAAAGAAAACAAACTTATGCTTACTAAAGGGGAAAGGGGGCTATAAATTAGGAGCTTGGGATTAGCAGATACAAAGCACTATATATAAAATAAACAACAAGTTCCTACTGTGTTTGTAATAACCTATAATGGAAAAGAATCTGAATAAGAATATATATATATTCAGTTTATATATATATATCTATATAAACTCAACCACTTTACTGTACACCGGAAACACAATATAGCAAACCAACGGTACTTCAATTAAAACAAAACAAAACTTGTCCAATGGCACACACATGCAGCAAGGAAAAGCAGTTCAGGTATGCAAAAAAGGCAGCTGGATTCCAGAATCAAGGGAAATATAAGTGTATGCTATCATGTGAACTAAGATTTTAAGTTTTTAATGCTAATATGAAATTGATTCACTAAGCAGTTTCTTAGGAAAATTAATACTAAATGTCACAACAGATGGAATTTTAGTTTGTTGTCTTATTCTATCCTCTGCTGCTTCTGGCTTCAAAATTTCAGTTAGGAAAGTTAAAGTTAGAAAAACTGACAAAGAATAGAACCACAAGGGGGCAAATTTATCAGAAAGACAAATTCAGTATATTTTTCAATAAGGAAATAAAAAAGGGATACTGCTTATTTCTAAACTACTTTTTAAAGAGCAAGAGTTTTAAGGGGAAAAACCATCTCATTCTTTAAGCAAAATTTTGGTAATATATATCATGATATCTACGTGTAGCATGCGTTAGTATTGCTTGCATCTGCAGAATCCAGAAACTCAGCTATCATTTCTTTGCTTTTGTTTCCCTCTTTTCATATTTAATCACCTGTAGTGAGAAATCGATAGTTTGTGGCCAATGAAATGCCCACTCCAAGACATGCAGCAAAGTGGAGGGCATTTCCAGCACTCCTGGAAGTCGCATGGATATTTCAAGACAAAGAGACACATGAGCTACCTGCATCTTAGAGCTTCATCCCACCAAAGTATTGTAATAAATTCAAGTGGTCACTATTACAGAGGTGTCTCTGTAACTTCCCTTTGATTTCTTGCCATTTCCAGGTTTTACAATAGCTTATGGTGGCAGCTCAGTGAGCCAAAGGCTTTGTCTGAACAAATCCTCGGCTTCTTTTTGTCTTTCTTTGGTCCAGCTTTTGACAGTGAAACCTGCCTGAAGGGCCCAGTCTGGCAAGGTAAATTCCCAATGATTTATGCAATGTCACTTTCTTGATGATTAACCTGAATAAATCATGCTGGTCTTTTCAGCAGTGACCTTTATATTCTTATCAATTTTCAGAGCAAGAAGAAATTAGCCCAGTCCTCTCATTGATCTTGTGAGGGAAACTGTACCTCATAGCAGGGGTTCTACTGATAGACAATGAACACTACAAATAAGTTATCAGTTTACTTTTAATAAAGTGTCTCACAATGCATTATTCTAGCAACGGGTCTAAATCACTGTAACTATAACTGTTGTTTTCAAAACCTTTTAATCTAATTGGAAAATCTTCCTTCGTACTAGTAATAAACACTCACTAAACTGTCTGCACCTAATTGAGCTATAATAATTTATGGGTACTCCCTACTCTTTTTCCCCTTTTTAATCAGACAGACCGCTTTATGTCTTTAACTAATGAAATCTAAGAATCCACCCAGTAGATCTGGTCAAATGTCACTAGTGAATAAATCTTCATTAACACTGGCAGGTTCCAAACCTAGTCTCCGTCTTGATTTAATTATTGTCTCACAACTGTACTCTTGTCAGATTGCAAACACTTTTTCTCCATTTCTTCAAATAACATGCCTTCATCACCAGATCTACTTGTGGAGCACGGCCCTCTGACAGCACAGCCCCCTGTAGCCCTTGGAATGAAAGCAGAGCTGACTTGCCAGTCTAAGCAAGACCATGTGTCCCAATCACGGGCACTGCTTCTGTTTCAGCTTCCTCTGCAACTTTTTCTACTTCTGACCTTTGTCAGTGTAAAAACACACTTCGATCAGTTCGCTCAAGGTGTCCAAACCCTGGTAAATTAAAGTACACCACCCCAAATCAGAAAAGAACAAAAGATAAACTAAAATAATTTTAAGAGGAATAGAATAGTCCCACAATGGCTATTTATCCCAGTAGGAAAGTTTTCTTGTGAAATTCACTAAGGTCAGAGCAAAAGGAGTTAGATGATACTAAGTTTGGAGCAGTGTCACAAAGCTGGCCCCTACCAATGACCAATGAAATCCTCTGGAAAGTCCTCATTAACTATATTTGCAATAAACTGACATAGCATTTATTTCCCTGAACTGTTCTTAGAAACACTGGCTAATCAGGTTTATTTTGAAAGCTTGTTTTTTTTAATTCCATCTGCTTCATTTTGAAACATGCCATTATATGATTTATATAATTCCAAAAAGTATGCCACCCACAAGTGACTTAGGTACCTTAAAATTAATAAGAGAGTAATAGATGCTGACAAGCGGGAGCTGGAAGCAACAATGTTACCATGAGAAAGCTAGTTTAGTTGCTAGTTAACAAATGCTTAGGTAGTTTTAATCGTATGCCAGTTACTCTTCTAAGTCCTTTGCAAATTTTAACCTTTACAAAAAGGCCAAAGAGGTTACTCTTATTAAAAAAAAAAATAAGATTTTCCAGCTGAGGGAACTGAGACACAGGAAGTTTATGTACTTGTTAGAGTCACACAACCAAGGAGCGGTAGAACTGGAATTTGAATCCTGGTAGACAGGCTTTGGAGTTAATGCTTTTTCCTCTACATTATGCTATCACTTTGCACAACTGAGTATCTGACTTGACTAAGTTGCCGAATGTAGGGCAAAAATGGAGCGTAATGATACCTTAGGGAAGACATTCCTCTTGGTATTTAATTATAAAAAGGTATCTTTGCACTTATTCCAGAGAACTGTCGTCTCTCAGAATAATCATCCAAAAAAGGATTCCATGGCTTAATGAATTGGGGAACTTTACCCATGTGATAACTTCTTTGGAAATTCACAAAGCACGTCAGTATGCTGAAGGCTCTGGGATGTACAACGAAGACCTACGTATAAGTAGGTGTAATCTAGAATTTGTAGACCTGCTCAACAGCGGAACAATGTTTTCTGGAAGACTCACTAAAGTCTTGCAGAACTAATGACTCACCATGAATCATCTTTATGGAAAAGTCATAAAAGTCTTGTTTAATGTGGGTCCTTAGAGGGGCACTGAATAATATACTCAACATATCCTTGACACAAATCCAAAAAAACAAATACTGAATTGGTTTTTACATACTTTCATGAACTTTTTTTAATTAAATGATTAACACTGAAATACAATGTGTTAAAGATTGTCCTGAATGAAGCTAAACTACATATAACCTTCCTATGGTTATTAGATGGAATGAAAATGGAGTATCTGTCACAATTTCCAAAACTATAACTTATTTAGCTTTCAGATTAGTTGCTTCCCAATTGAAATTTTGGAAAATACTTATTAACATAACCTTAAATCATGCATTAAATGGGGGTAAAGTGATTGTATTCCACAATACAGGAGTTTTTATGTCCATAAGAGAGGTCATTTTTTTCTCACCATTGGGTCAATTACTGATCCCCAGATCCTTGTTTTTCTGAAAAGTTTTATGTAGCCTCTTCTATTTGGGGCCTACAGTTGACTTTTCTGTTGTGCCTACAGTGCATCTTGGCACAGCACTGGAGAAGTCCCTGTCTGTCCCATTTCTGCTAAGATATTCTTCAGTGGTTCAGAGTATGAGCTTTAGACTGGTCAGAATGTGCTTAGAAATCTACCTCCCACTTGTTAGTTCCATAACTTTGGTCAAGTTACTTTACATTGATAAGTGTTGGCTTCTTGACCTATACAACGTGAGTAATGATAAAACTTGATTCACATGGTTATTGTGATGACTGACAAAATGCTTACAATTAAATGATTAACACTGAATCTAGTGTGGTATACCGGTATCACCCAGTAACTGGTGTCTATGCCTATCATAGCTTCAAACTTTAGTTTCCATCAGACACACTGGAGGCTTTTTAACACAGATCTGAGCTTTACCCCCAGAGTTTCTAATTCAGTGGATCTGGGACGAGGCCTGAGTATCTGCATTATTAATAACTTCCCAGGTGATGCTGATGCTATTGGTTTGAGGACCACACTGAGAATCACTGCCATAGAGTACCGGACAAATGTTCTATACAAAGAGAAGCTGTCAAAGTGGTCATGTTGTATCACGTGCATTTATCAGAGGCATTTAACAGATATGCCTATCAGAGATGTTGAAGAAAAGGGCCTTTAGGCAGAATTATTGTCTTAACCTGGAGTCTGCCAAGAATAGCATTTTTGAAGAGGTATACAAATGTCTTCAGCTGATATGCACTGGCCTGGGATGGTTTCTTCTTCCAAAACAGTACTGCATTCAAGCTTGGTGCTAGGTAGCAATGTTTTGTTTCATTGTTGGTTTTGTATCAAATTCCCATGCTGTCACATAATGGTGGTCTATTAGAGCCCATTTTACACTCTCCCAGATATCAATGATGCCGTTAAGATGGCTCTCCCCTAAAAGTTATCCCCTAAAAGTTATCCAATGAGAAGTAACACTCATGAGTCATTGGGGGCCCTGAGCATGCAACCTGGACTAGAATCATTGGAAAGTTCACCTTTTCACCTTAAAACAGATGGAAGCAGCTAGAGAAATGATAGACAGAAGGGGAACAGAATTCATTATACCTTCTGAGTTAATATTGACCTGGGAAAAATACAATGATTTCAAAGTTTGTTCTGATAACTGAGAAAGCCTTCTTAATTAGAAGTAATGTCAAAAAGGTGGCTATTCCCCCAAATTCCTGCTCACTTACCATCTGCTGCTGATAAAGGCTGGCAATTAAGAAATGTTAAGAGTAAGTTCTAATTACCTTCCTACCTCTGTATTTTGTTCCCTTGTTGCTCTTTGACAGCCTTAATTGAAGCCCACATGTGAATCACATCTTCTGCATCATGCTGGCTCCTTCTGCCTGAATATGCAGAAATCATCACAAATCCAAAGTTGCCCTCTGGTAAGTATCTGTTGTTAGAAACACTCTTGTACATTTCAGCGTTTCTGTGGTGCCCGTCTTATTTTACCATCAGTACTCTGAGTGCGGCAGTGATAGCAGGTCCTCAATTCAATTTCCCAAGAACGGCACTTGCCATTGGCTTAACCCTCGTCTTTGGTAAGTTTGATGATGCAGTGGAAGTGGCAGTCTTCCTCACCAAGCCCTCACCAAGTGTATTGAAATCTGTGTGGTCCTATTCGTGTCACCTCTTCTTTTATAAGTCACAGAAACACATTTTAGAATCTCTATTTTTAGTAGGGAAATTTTGCTTCCCATGCTTTGGTACTGCCAGTAGAGAACAGAAAAAGAAGAGCAGTATTATGCTGGAAGTAATTTATGACTGCTGGGGCTTTGGCTGTATAGGAATCAGAGCTTGTTTACCCTCCTACTGTCAGATAAAAACTATGACATTCTGGCTCCATGCTGCCGTGGTGTTTTTTGGAAGAGAGATTCACCTCACTGCACTGACCTGGAAAAGTACAAAATAACTGTTTCATTGAGGCCATCATAAATATATCTCTACAAGTGGTGCCCAGAATTCATAGATCTCTAAATATCTGAGTTTATTAAATTTATTTATATCCAGCATCTGTTCCATTTTTTCACTAATTATTTTAGCAAACACTGAAGAGCCAGATCCTGATAATTTTCCACTTTATCACACAAATCAAAAAAGCAGCACCACACAGGCAGTTATTCTTTGTGGAGCACTTACAGGAGCAAACCCATATGCTGTTCTTGTTTGGTATAATTATAAATTTTTAAACATTTAAATGTAGTTATCTTTAAAACTGGTATTAACTCCCAAACAATTTAACGTCAACAACCCAATACCTAGAATGTCTATCATACAAAAGAGTTAATTAGGTTTATATGTGTATCCCTGCAAACAATTGCAAATGGCTTTCATGTGTTTGCATGAATAATCAAAGCAGGTTATACATGAATACATTACCTTTTTCCTTTTAGAACAGTTCACTAGGACTTGAAGTCACTGAATTTTAAAGTTAGGACTTCAAAATCATCGAGTCCAGTGACTTGCAAGCTTGAATATGCATTATAATAAGCTTTGGCGCTAAAGCATATATACTTGAGCGCCAGGTATGTACGAATAAGAATTTGAGATGCTTACTCACTGGAAGAGTAAGAATGAGAACATGGTGTGTATATTTTTAGATGTGTAACAGATCATTCTGATGGGCACTTGTATTAGTTTCCTGGAGTTGCCATAAAAAAATTATCCTAAACTGGGCTGCTTAATGCAACTTAAATGTATTCTATCACAGGTCAGGAGGCTGGAAGTCTAAAATCAAGGTGTCAGCAGAGCCATACTCTCTCTGAAAGCCCTGAAGAGGAAGAATCCTGCCTTGCCTCTTCCTAGCTTCTGGGGGTTGCTGGCAGTCTATCATCCCTTGGCTTGCTGGCAGTCTATCATCCCTTGGCTTGCAGGTGCATTGCTCCATTCTCTGATTCTGTTGTCACGTGGTCTTCTTCCCTTTGTGTCTGTGTCTCTATATCTCTCCTTATAAGGATACCAATCACTGGATTTAGGGCCCAACCTATCCAGAATGATCTCATCTTAACTTGATTACATCTGCAAACATCCTATTTCCAAATAAGGTAACATTCAAGGTATCCAGGGTTAGGAATTAAATATATGGTTGTAGGTAGGGAGGTAACGCAATTTACTCCACTAAAGCACCCAAAGTAAAAAGTTCTGATCTAGTGTCACTAAAATCTACTGACATCACTATGTTTAAAATAGAGGAGTTAAGCAACGTATATTAGTTTTCTGTTGCTCCATAAGAAATTACTCCAATTAAAATAATAAACCTTTATTATTTAACAGTTTCTGAGGGTCAGGAATCCAGAAGAAGTTTAGTTGGGGTGTTCTAGCTCAGGGTCTCTTATGAGGTTTTAGTCAAACTGGTGTCTGAGGTTATAGTCATCTGATGGCTTAAATAGGGTTGGAGGATCCACTTGGAATCTCACTTAGTTCTGCAGTGTTAGTTGGCTTTAGGCCCAAGTTCCTCACCAGGTCAGCCTCCCCAGAGGGATGTTTGTTATATGACAGTTAGCATCCACCAAAGTGAGGGATATGAGATACAGAAAGAGAAACCAAGACAGAAGCCACAGTGCCTTTGGTAACCTAATCTCAGAAGTGAGATAGCGTCTATTCTGTCATATTTAATTGGTCACACAGACAGAGGAGGGGACTTACAGTGTTTAATACCAGGAGGCATAGATCACTGAAGGCCATGTTGGAAGCTGGCTACCATAAGTGGGGAGTCAGGCATTTTGACTTCGGGACCAGAGACACAACCTTTGCCACTCAAGGCGTGATCCAAGGGTTGGCATCGCTTGGGAGCTGAGTAGAAATGATGAATCTCAGGCTTTATGTCAGATCTAGTGAATTAGAACCTATATTTTAATAAGATCTCCAGGTGATTTGTATGCACACTACATTCCGAGAAGCACTAGGTTAGAATTACTGACTCAGACACATTGCCCTTTTGAAAGTAGTGCCTTGAGTAGTACATCTAGTCCAAAGAGACTGTCATTGCTTGAAATCTGCTATGAACTTTGCTTTGGGACAGAGCATAAGGCACCCCAAGAAATCAGCATCTTCCCCTTGTGGCCACACTATCTTACTGTACCCATAATAATTTTTTACCCTTTGGTCACACAAAGTTTATTTAACCAGATTGATTCAAAGATGTTTAATTCATTTTAAAATATCAAAAGTCCACTTAAAGAATAAAAACCTATTCTACAGTAAAGATATTAAAAATGTATTGCATCCTCCAAAGATCTTATGATCCCAAATCATAATGCTGTTTCCAGAAACAGTGCCATGCACTTGTAGCCTCTCAGCTTCTAAAGGGAAGATTACGATCTTGCCCTCAAATAATTGAAACCAGTGGTGAACTGAATCTAACTAGAAGTACAACAAAACTCAGACCAAAATAAAATACAGATTACATTAACCCAGGCCCCTATACCAACAGCTTGAGAGAATAAGAGGCACAACATCAAGAAGAACACTGTATACTGGTTCCCATTTCCAAGGGAAGACTCCTCAACTACATGGAGAGTAGCAAAGATCATCACTGTGCCAAGCACCAGAAATAGGAGTCCAGACACCTCTGCCCATTGAATCTTGGTATTGGAGTTTCCAAGGAAAACAATGCATCAAGCACTGGATGAAACAATGCTTTACTTACATAGAGAAGGGACAGAGTGAGATCAGCTTCTGTAGTGGGTGTCAGTTCCCCATGGCCTGCAGGTCTCTCTCTCAGCAGCCAATGCAGGGTAGTTCTCCTATGTGCAGCCCTCCCGTGCTGCAGTGGAAACACCCCGTGCCATCCCTGTGAAGGACAGACGTAACGGTAGGGTTGATCAAGTGCTCTATAGCACACACATTTAAGGAGAACCACAGAGAACCCACTGAACATGCAACAGGGAAAGGTATTTCCACACAAGGTGATAAGTGTGGCATAGGCTGTGTGAGCTTTTTAAAAGTATTTTTTTAAAACTTTAAAACAAATCGAATGAAAGATTCCTTAAGTTCTACAGTGCTTTACAGTTTTCAAAAGTTTCACACACATGATTTCATATAATTCCCATAATAACCCTTTTTAAAATCCTCTACCCCGATATTGCCCCTTCTCCCTTCCCTCTCCCGACTGGTAACCACTAGTTTGTTCTCTATAACTGTGAGTCTGCTTTTTTGTTTTATTCACTAGTTTATTATATGTGGAATCTAAAAAATACAAGTCATCACATACAGTATTTGTCTTTCTCTGTCTGACTTATTTCACTTAGCATAATGCCCTCCAAGTCCATCCATGTTGCTGCAAATGGCAAAATTTTGTTCTTTTATGGCTGAGTAGCATGCCATTGTGCATATATACCACATCTTCTTTATCCATTCGTCTGTTGATGGACACTTAGGTTGCTTCCAAATCTTGGCTATTGTAAATAACGCTGCTATGAAAACTGGGGTGCATGTATGTTTTCGAATTAGTGTTTGCGTTTTTTTTCAGACATATACCCAGGAGTGGAATTGCTGGATCACGTGGTAGTTTTTTTTTTTAGTTTGAAAAATCTCCATACTGTTTCCCACAGTACATTCCCACCAACAGTATAGGAGGTTCCCTTTCTTTTGGTAAGGAAGTGCTCCAGGCCCAAGGTCCATTCTTATGAGGCCGAGTGGGAGTCAAAAGCCTGTAAACATGAGACTGCCTTTCCCAACACGCAAACTTTTCTAAGTGACAAAAAATATTTAATGTCATACTTTTTTGTTGTTTTTTATACAGTTACTGTCATGTGATAAAACACATCATGTGTTTTTATTATAAGATAAAGTTAAAAAAAAATATATATATAGTCAAAAGAGAAAAGCATCAATAAAATCAGACTCAGAGATGGCCCAGATGTTGGAATTTTCAGACAGAGACTTAAAAATAACTATGAGAAATAATGTTAAGTGTTCCAGAGGAAAGGTTAGCAACTTAAGGGAACAACAGGAGAGAGATGGAAACTATAGAAAGAACCAAAAGGGATTCCTAGGGATAAAAATATATGATATGAATCATAAAGAATTTATCTGAAAAAAAAAAAGAATTTATCTGATGAGCTAATGTAGTCTGGGCACAGATGGAGAAAGATTTAGTGAACTCAAATCAATGTCAATAAAACTTATCAAATCTGAAACTTATGAACATAGACACAAAAATCCATAACAGGATATAGTGCATCAAATCATATAATACATAAAAAGGATAAGCCATCATGATCAAGAAAAGTTTCTTAGAAATGCTAAGTTTGTTCAGCACCCACATTTTTACCAAGTTAATTACCATATTATGAAGAAAGTATCATAAATTAACCTCAATAGAATCAGTATGGGCATTTGATTAAAATTTAGCCCTCATTTTAATAAGAACTTGCTGCAAGTGAGAAATAAAAGGAAACTTCCTCAGCCTGATTTAGGGCATCTCTGAAAAACCTACAGCCAACGTCATGCTTAGTGATGAAATAGTCATCATTTTTCCTTTGAGACTGGGATGAATGCAAGAATGTAGACTCTGACCACTATGCTAGAACATAATGCTGTTTTATTTTAGAACCACAGGTTCTCACCAAGTAAGCTAAGACATCTTATCCAGGGAAGTCTTGTCCTCTACCTCTTTTCTTCCACCCTAGAATTTGAAGGTAAATATACAGTAGTGATAGTCTCAGACTTTGGTGTCCCTCAAAGTCACAGGACATCACTCGCTTTATTAATTCAGAGTCTACTATGTCTCTGGCACAGTGCTAGGTGATGGGGAATTATTTATAGTTCTTTTCTTTAAAGAACATACAGATAGGTGGAAGAAGTAAAACAACACATTGTTTTTTACAAATGACAGTGTGCTTCTACAGAGATAAGCACAGACTGTCACAGGCACATCAGAGGGCATTAATCTAGCCTGGGAAGGAAAGGCCAGGGGAAGTGAGGAAAGTCTTCCAGGAGCAGGCAAATATTAATCCTAAGATTTGACCGCGATCCAGTAGTTCTTGCTATAAGGTCCCAAGTCACAAGCACCAAATCCAATGTAGCCAGAAGAATTTCCTATGTGGCCCCAAGGACAGCTGGCCTTCTTTATTAGCAATAAGCCAGAGACAACACATTCATTTGTTCCCACTGGAGAGCAAGGGGTGTGTATCCAGCCTCAGCCTAGCCAAGGCTCATGTCCATTGCAATATACTGTTGGACCTTCTTTTAAACTGGGTACAGTGTGTGCCCACTTGTGCTGATCAGTCCTTCCTGGTCTTGGTCCTACTTTGCCTGGAAGCATCTGAATTATTATTTTCTGTATCCACTACCCCTAATTCATGTGTATAGAAAGGACTAGATAATGGGCAGGTGCTAACACTTTTACATGTTCCCAAAGGAAAGAAAGGAGAGTGAAGATGTGTTTTGACAGAAAGAATAACAAATGCAAAGGCTTGAAGGTAAGAAAAGCATGACTCTTTCAGGGAACTGATAGTGCTTCAGAAGGAGTAGATTTTGAGTGGCTACTGTGGGAGGAGCAAAGCCATAAAAGGGCCTACATGTCACACTGAAGAGTTTAAATTTTCCTTTCCCTTAGGCCAACAGAGAGCTATTGAAGGGTTTTAAGAAAGAAACTGTGTCACTATATAATTCATGTTTAAGAAATATTACCCTGGTGACAATGTGAAAAGTGAACTTAAGGGGGCAAGATAGGAGTCATGGAAACCATTTAGGAAATTGTTACCATAGCGGACTGCGAAATGATGATGCGATAATTCAAGGTGCTGGTGCCCTGGTGGAGAGAAAAGGACAGATTCGAGAGATTGAACAGATAGCACTTGGCGGTTAATTGGACATGAGGAATGACATAGGATAATTATGCTTTAGCCCTTCATCAAAGGATGTTTTTGTAACACTGTGTTACTCTATGTTTTATATTGATACTTCTTCACCAAGCATGTATTTCTCACTTGTTAAAAGCCTGAAAATGTTCATCCATTTGTAATGTATTTTATTGTCAGTTCCTAAGATAGCAAAGATAAAATGTATCTTTGAACAAACTCTCACATCACTTTCCAGCAAAAAACACCTTGAGTACTCAGGTATAAATAAGATAAACACAAGATACAATTTTCATCTATTATGATACAGCATTACATATTTCAGTGGAAACTTGAACTAAAAGAGATCTAAGAAAAGAAGTATTTTAAATCATTTTCTGGTTAACCCTAAATTAACCAGAATTTTCTCATTTCAATATTCATAATTGAAAATCTTATTAAAATTAAACTGTTAATCCTTTGCTTTACTATCTACATCATACCAAACATAATTTTTTGATGAGTCAAGGTTATTTTTGTACTCTTTAAGTCATGCTTATAAATATCAATTATTAATCACCCTTCAACCCACTCTATGTTCAGTAATGACTTTGCTCATTAAGCATACCAACGGAAGAGTAAGATGAAGCTTCTTTAAGAAACAAATATCCTAGTATAAAAAATAGCATAGTTTCAAAGGGGATATTTTAGAGAAAGCTTTCAGGAACACTATGGAGTGTAGACAATCTGTGTGTGGTCATGGCAGGAGGTGGGGGGGAAGGGGGTGCAGTAGTGCAAAGGCCTCAAGGAAGGGGCCTGGATGGTGTGTTTAAGGACCAGAAGGGAGTGAGTATGGTTAGAACTGAGTGAGCAAAGAGAAGAGGTACAGGGATAAGCTCTGAGAGGTAGCCAACTATAGTGGTTTTGAAACCTAATTCCCAGATTCTTTGACACTTCCCTAATTGACAGGTGGAGCTTATAGGTCTCTCCCCCTTGAATGGAGGTGGGTGACTGACTGGCAATGTGGTTGAAGTTATGCTGTGCCAGTTTCTAGGTCCAGACCTTATGAAACTGGTAACTTCTGCTTACGGTTCCTTGGATTGCTTGCTCTTAGAACTGTGAGATGTGCAGGCCACGTGGAGGGGCTACGTGTAGATCCCAGCCAGCAGGGCACAACCACCTACAGCCAGGATTAGTTGTCAGTCTTGTAACTGGTAAAGCCTGTCAGATGATTCCAGCCCCTACCACCATGAAAGAACCTGAGAAAGAACCACCTAGCTGAGCTCAATCAACCCCAGAACCATGAGAGAGAATCCTAAAATGATCACTGTGGGGTGACTCGTTACACAGCAATAGGTCATCAGAACACCAAGTTCTATGTCCAGTAAGGCTTTTTAGGCCATTATAAGGCTTAGACCCTGAGTGATAGGACTGCCAATTTGAAGATGGATAAGATTTGACTTCTCTTTTAAAAGGGTCACTATAAGTGCTGGTTTGGTAAAACACTATAAAGGGTAAGGGGTAGAAGCAAGGAAATTAGGCCACTGATGTAACTGAGGTGTGAGTTCACGGTATTTCCATTTAAGGTGGTAGCAGTGAAGTGGGTAATAATGGGTCACGGGCAGGATATATCTTAAGGGAGACTGAAGATATACCCTGACTTGATTTCCTGAAAACAATGTGGGTATGGTCCATTTTTATAAGCATATTTTCCCGGATGATCCTGATTTATAAACACTTCCCTTCAGTACAGAGGAGGGTGTGTATATATTATTTTTGCCTTGCTTCCGTCTATTTATTTACACATTTGAACGGAATATTGGAACAGCAGGCACTCGCTGTGTCTGTACATTCTACTTCATCCTATGGAGCATACCTCACTTGTCACTGGTGGCCACTTTCACAGCTTTCTTTAAACTTCCCCAAATAAGTGCTCCCTCTTCCTTCTTTGTTTAAAGTAAGATAAATGAAAATTAGAGGAAGAGTGGACTAGATGTTATCTGGAGCCCACCTCCATGTTTTCACCTGATATCTGTCACCTAGGGAAAGATTTAATTAGATGGCTACTGTTCTCACTGTTATGCTGTGAAAATTTTTACTTCAGTGGCTTATCTTGTCTTACAAAAAGAAACATATAATTAAGCCCTATGGGAAACCATGCACTTTGTGGCAGCTTCCACATTTGTTACACTCTTGTAAAACTACAGTATGCCAAGTCAACTATGCATAAAACAAAGTTCACTTTATGTGAATAATCTGTTCAAAAATGAAAATAATGAGTTTAGAGCAAGGGTTCAGGAGATAAAAGAAATGGCAAAAGAAACAATGCAAAGATAATACAAATAACAGAAAAAGGAAGGATTCGGGGATTCTGGTTATGAATGTGTTTAGGAAGAAGAGCTGATGAAATTATTAATTGTCATAAAAAATATAACTGAGCTCCCTGAGACCAACTGCTCACAGCTGCCCTCTAACACTGAAGTGTGAGCATGTGTCACATCAATCTGAGCCCAGTTTGTCTCATGTGGCCTGAAGGTCTGAACCATTTCACTAATAATTCACACAACTTTAAGGCACAATTTCCCAATGAAGAGAACCACCAGTCTACCAGGTAATGCTAATTTTGCTGATGAGATCTCAAAATTCAACCCAGAAGACACCAAATACTAGCCAAACAGAAAGTACCTTCACCCACAGCTTGGCTCTGAAAGCATTAACTGTGGAAGATGGGAAAGTAATGTTTTTACTTTGACTTTACTTTGACTCTATCAGAATTTCTACAAAATTATAAGTAGAAGGAAAATGCAATGCCTGGTTATAACAGCTGCTGGACCATTTGCAACACCATTTCGGTGGGGGTGGGGTAAGAAATGAAGCATGAAAATATAGTAGAGGCACCATCAGAGAGTCACATGAATCTTTTGAAATTATAACCTAATTAGGCCTATGGGAAGAGAATGCCTTGCCAGATACAGGTATTCATCTATCATATAATGAAATATCATTTCTTCTCATTATTCTTCAAATATATTCATTGAAAATAAGCTTTGTAATACTCATGGTCAAGATAAAAAGCCCTTGCTTTGTCTTGTTTGTAGGCTGGCTCAGCCTAGACTATGGTGGGGAAATGTAGATGCTGGTCCTTGGTTGCTTTTGATTTGCACATGTCCCAGCATCTCTGGGATCCCCTACTCACAGTAACACTGACCACCTTCTAGAACTCCTCCTCTCTTGAGTACAGCCTGCTGAGCATGGGAGTTAGTGGAGAGGTGGAGGTTGTCCTCCTTGGTCATCTAGGTCCTTCAAATAAAACCAAGACCATAACACCAAGACAGCAGGGCTAAAGGACTGTATTACTGGAGGACTAGGTTACAGTACAAGGGCAGTTATGATAGAGGAGGGCAAAAATCAGCAGCAGGCACTAAATATCTTCTCCAGAGTAAGTGCTGCAAGGAAAAAGTACCATTCTGGAGTGCATCTCCCTTCTTAGACAAGCTTCCCCACCCTCAGGTTCTACAGGATAGTGGAGGTAAGAACCAGGAAGAGGCTTTGTATTTCAGGCTTCTTTGAGGCCCTGTCACTTGTGCAATAGTGTAAACTGCAATAATGTCCGTCTCTAGAGCTTTTACTTATAAATGTTTAATGGTTACATATGTTGAATTATAATATATGCTCACATCTCCCCCCAAAATTTTCATTCATTTACTCATTCATTTTAAGTATTAAATGAGAGCCTACTCTCTGCCAAGTTAATAGTAAAAAAGTCATTTAAGCGAGAAAATCTTGGATTGATTAGTGCTCTTAAGATATTAAACAGGGAGATGAGTGAAAGTTGCATAAAGGGGGTGCTACTTTAGGTAGGATAATCAAGAAGGTCTCTGAGGAAATAACATTTGAGATGAGATTTTGTCTATGAGGTTAAGATAACAATTGTATCTACATTGAAGTTTTTTGTTGAGGATTAAATGAGATAATGTATGCAAAGTGACTACCACTGCATGGCTCATAGTTAGGACTCAGTAAATATTAGCAGCCATTATCCATGTTATTTTTATCATTAATCATAACAGCCTGGAAAGATGGGCAAAGAGACTATTGATATTATTTTATAGATAAGGAAACTGTAACTGAGAGGTTAAATGACGTTTCTGTGGCCACACAACTTATAAACGGTAGAACCAAAACTCAAACCCCAGTCTTTTGACGATTATTCCAATGCACTTTCAATGCACACTGTCATATCACTTGGGAGCAACACCTCTATCTATCTGGCTATCTGGCCATCTCTCCCTTTCTCCATCCATATCCATTCACCTGTTTAACTAATTAGTCAGGGTTCCCCAGAGAAAAAGAACCAAATGGATAAACATAGATTTACCTCCTATCCTATGTTCTTTCTTTCTCTTGCTCTCTCTCTCGCTCTCTCTCTCTCTCTCTCTATATATATATATATACACACACATATATATAAAATGAAAAGAACACATAGGATTAATATATAGAGATATAGATATATACCTATATCCCAGCAAGACTGGATGTTGCAGACTTGAGCCTGAAGAACATCTAGAGGGAGAAAGCCTTCCTTTTCAAGGATCCCAGTCTTTTCTCTTAAAGTCTTCAATTGACTGGAGGAGACCCATCCACATCAAGGAGGGTAATCTGCTTTACTCAAAGTGTACTGATTTAAATATTAATCACACCTAAAAAATATCTTCACAGCAGCATCTAGACTGATATTGCCTAAAAACTGGGCACCTTTGTCTAGTCAAGGGGAAAATTATATACGTACTTTCCTACCTATCTAGGAGTGCATACTACATTTTGTCATAGGATTTACATTGAATAAAAGGAAGCTCTTTCTTAGTTTCAGCTGTGGGTTTGGGAGGTACAGGCAGACTCAGATTCCTGGCAAGCGTTCTTCCATGGATGCTCCTTGATAGAATGTGCTTGTTCTAAATGCTGTTATAAATCGTATTTTATTTTAGTTACATGGTTATAGTGGATGTACATCACTGTTCCAGGTATGTGGTATAACTATTTCTTTTCCTTTAGCTCAGCTGAACAAACAAAATGCTTTCACAGAATAATTTCCCACAAGCTCATTCTTCCAAAACAGTATCAAAGAGACCCCAAGAGGAGAAAAGTAGTCTTCTCTTTGTGTATATGAGGGTATTGGTTTGATTCTTGGTTATTCATTAAATTGTATAAAACAAATATTTTGCAAGTTTGATAAAGAAGCTGGTTGTCAAAATAAGGTATCTCAGTCCTACCCACTGTATCCGTAATATAATGCCTAGATATTTAAGGTAATAATCTGCAATGTATATGACTTATGTACATAAATATTTGGAATTGTGAAAATGAACACAAATGAAATATGTAAAAGGCAAATGGCTAACTATATTAGAGTATGTTTTTCAGTCCTTCAAAATGTTTTTTTATAAAGACATGGAAAACTGCTTATGAATTTATACAATTAAAGTAGAATTCTTTGTCTCTATTTATAATATCCCAATTATGTAAGAAAATGCATAGACCAAAAGGATATCTATGTAAAAAATATAAAGTTATCTATAATGACTATTATCTCTAGATGGTAGTATGGATGATCTTATTTTGCTTCTTTATATTATCTTTATTAAAATTAGCTTTTATGCCATACATGTACTTTTGTGTGTGTGTGTGTGTGGTATGCGGGCCTCTCACTGCTGTGGCCTCTCCCGTTGCGGAGCACAGGCTCTGGACGCGCAGGCTCAGCAGACATGGCTCATGGGCCCAGCCGCTCCGCAGTATGTGGGATCTTCCCGGACCGGGGCACGAACCTGTGTCCCCTGCATCAGCAGGCAGACTCTCAACCACTGCGCCACCAGGGAAGCCCACGCGTACGTTTTTATAATAAGTAAAAAAAATTAGCTTAAAATTTAAAATAAAAAACCCCTAAGTATCCTAGTTCCATGTGGTGAGCTTAAGTGGCATACTTGTGGCATATGATCTTTTTAATGCTCAGTCTTGAATATACTAATAAAATAAGAAAAACATAGCATATGCCTAGTCCATTCTATTGGCTATCAGACTTTTATCACTTAATTTAGGAGAGAAATTCTAGGAAAAAAGTAAAACCATTTCTCAGTTTCAATTTGTACCTCTAGATCTTCACACCATGAAGTTTCTCTTAAAATTGATGAGCAGTTTGTGTGCCTGTGCTCACATTGTTTCCCTGCCTGGAAAACTCACTTCTTCTCTCTCATTCACTTTGCTCTGACTTCAAGGTCCTGAACAAGACTTGACACCTCCAAGAAGTTCTCTCAGATACCTCAAGCCCAGAGTAACCTTTCTTTCTCATATTCAGCACATGATGAATTACAATTGATGTAAACTGAACCCTTGACTTCATCTCCTCTCTTCCATTAATTGTCCTTTATTTCCATTAACCTTCCTTCAGATTTATCATCGAGTCTTTTTTTTTTTCAACAAACTTACTAAAAGCCCCAGTCTTAGAATTAGTTTTATTACAACAACAGTATACAAACTAGAACGAGCCAAAAGGAGAGATACACAGGGCAAAGTTGGGGAGAGTTCCAAATGCAAACTTTCCAGGGATGTGTTACCTTCTCAGAACCAAAGTGTGATAATACTCAAAGAGTATTGCCAACCAGGGTACTTCAGCTAACCTGCAGTGTCCAAAGTTTTCATTTAGTCTTCATTCTGTGGGCATGACTGATTAAAAGATTTGTCTTGGGCTTCCCTGGTGGCGCAGTGGTTGGGAGTCTGCCTGCCGGTGCGGGGGACGCGGGTTTGTGCCCCGGTCCGGGAGGATCCCGCGTGCCGCGGAGCGGCTGGGCCCGTGAGCCATGGCCGCTGGGCCTGCGTGTCCGGAGCCTGTGCTCCGCAATGGGAGGGGCCGCAACAGTGAGAGGCCCGCGTACCGCAAAAAAAAAAAAAAAAAAAGATTTGGCTATGTGATTGAACTCAATCTCCATCCTCCTTACCCTTCTCAGAGGTAGGACAGATAACACCTGGGTCAAAGCCCAAACCCTCTAATTACACGATTGGTCTTTCTGGCATGGCCAGCCCCCATTTTGAGTCATTTCATTAGTATAAACTATATAGGGGCCCACCACGATTCACCTTGTTAGCATAACCTATCAAACGTGGTCCAGGGGCCCGCCCTGGATAATAAAGACAGTCATCACTTGGGAAATTCGA
This sequence comes from Grampus griseus, assembly GCF_964374135.1. Lineage (NCBI taxonomy): Eukaryota > Metazoa > Chordata > Mammalia > Artiodactyla > Delphinidae > Grampus > Grampus griseus. The sequence goes on along the minus strand of NC_138997.1, from coordinate 15,553,635 downwards.
AGGGTTAGGAGGTTATTTCCTCAGAACTGGGGTAACAGCCAGCCAAATCCTTTATCACACAAAATAAGTACACAAATTTAACAACTTTCTTACCAAGCAGAAGAAAATTTGGCTCCTTAGATTTTCATGCATGCATTTTTAAACATAATGAGAAAAAGGTCAGTGGCCGTAGTTTATAAAGTATCTATATCTTGATTCTCTATTACATTTATTTAAATGAATAAAACACAACATCAAGCAATTAAATACTGTTCATATCCTAGATTTTCATTTGAAACAGAAGGGGAAATATTTTTTGCTGCCAAGCCATGAAAAAAACGTGAACAATACTTTTTGCTATCCGAACTGAAATCTTGAAAAATGAAAGAGTAAACGATAAGCTTAAAAGTAAGTGAATTTAAAATGGATCAAAGACCTAAATTTAAGAGCTCATACTATAAAACTCTTTGGCAAAAAAAAAAAAAAAAAAGGAAAATCTTCATGACCTTGAATTTGGCAATGATTTTTCAAATATGACACCAAAATGACAGGCAACAAAAGAAAAAATATATAAATTGGACTTCATTAAAATTAAAAACTTTCGTGTATTAAAGGAGACTATAAAAGGAGTGAAAAGACAACCCACAGAATGGGAGAAAAATTTTGCAAATCATATATCTAATATAGATTTAATATTGAGACTAAAGAACACCTACATCTTACCAACAGAAGAAAACAACTCAATTATAAAATGGACAAAGGACTTAGATAGACATTTCTCCAAAGAAGATATACAAATGGTCAATAAGCAAATGAAAAGATACTCATCACTAATAATTAGAGAAACACACATTAAAACCACATTAAGATAGTACCTCACACTCAGTAGGATGGCTAGTATGAAAAAACACACAAAACGACAACAACAAAAACCCAGAAAATAAGTATTGGCGAGGATGTGGAAGAATTGGAATCCTTGTGCACTGTTGCTAGGAATGTAGAATGGTGCATCTGCTATGGAAAATAATATGGTGGGTCCTCAAAAAATTAAAAAGAGTTTTAATAATTAATAATCTGACAATTACACTTCTAGTTATATACCTGAAAGAATTAAAAGTAGGGACTCAAAGATATATTTGTACATTCATATCCATAGTACCATTATTCACAAAACCCAAAAGATAGAAGCAACCCACGTAGCCATCAACAGATGACTGGATAAACAAAATGTGATATATATACGATGGAATGTTATTCAGCAATCAAAGGGAATGATGTTTTGATGCATGCTACAACACGGATGGACCTTGAAAACATTATGCTAACTGAAATAAGCCAGTTACAGAAGAAAAACTATTGTATGATTCCACTTATATGAGGTATATAGAATAAGGTAAATTCTTAGGGACAGAAATTGCTACCAGGAGCTGGGAGGAGGGGGCAATAGGGAGTTGTTGCTTGATGGGTAGAGAGTTTCTATTTGAGATGATGATAAATTTCTGAAAATAGATAGTAGTGATGGATACACAACATTGTGTATGTACTTTATACCACTGAATTGTACACTAAAAAATGGTTAATTTAATATGTTATGTAAATTTTGTCACAATTTTAAAGAGTCAGTGAAGTAAAGAAAAAACAGAAGAATGTATCATTAGATAGCTAGATACTAAAAACAAAAAGTTATGACAGTTGATAACTACAGAGAGGCTTTCAAATGGGCCTCTATACAGAGAGGAAAAGAAAGTGATGGAATCAATTCCAAACAAAGATCACAAAAATTACACAACAGAAAACTCTTTTGAGATACTATTTCCCCCAATTTAAAGATGTTTATGGCTCTATGCAGCTGTCTATTATTAAATTATAATTTAACTTACTTGAAGAATAGTGTGGTAGGCAGAATAATGGCCCCCCCAATGCGCCCACTCTCGGATCCCCAAAACCTGTGAATATGTTATGGTTACATAGCATAAGGGACTTTGCAGATATGATTAAGATTACAGTACTTGAGGTAGGGAGATCATCCTGGATTATGTGGATGTGCTCAATCCAGTCATATGAACCCTTAAAAGCAGAGAAATTTCTCTGGCTGTTGTCAGAGAGATGCAACAGAAGAGAAGGGCAGCAGATAGGTGAGGCAGAGAAATTTAAAATGTGAGAAGAGCTTGAGCCCCTTTGAAGATGGAAGGAAAGTGGTCATAAGCCGAGAAATGAACTCACCTCTAGTGTTACGGAGTCCAAGCTTATACTGCTCGCCACAAAACGGGCCAATCACTCGGGAAACAAGGTTTTGGGCCGAGGAACAGCAAGTTTATTCAGAGAGCCAGCAGATCGAGAAGACGGCAGACCAGCACTCTCAAAAGACTATCTCCCCCGCGATGGCGTTCAGCCTTCTTTTATACTAAAAGGGGAGGGGTTAAAGTCCTGCTTCTGGCTGCACTCCCGGAAGGGATACGTTAATTGATTCTTTTCCCCAGCCATGCACAGGTGGGCCTGGTTGAGGTGCTCCTGAGTTAACCAAAGGTATTTTAGCTTAACCTTCATTACCTGGGAGGCAAGGTTCCCAGAGATGGATCATTATGTAAAATTTAAGCTTATAGGCAGCATCCCTTTGGTGATTAACTTATAATAGAATACAAAGTTTCTTCCTTATTACACTTGGAGCCAACAGCCAGCAAGGAAATGGGGACCTCAGTAGCACAAAGCCATGGAATTGAATTCTGTCAGTGGGTGGATTCGAAAAGGATTTGGAAATGGATTCTCCCCAAGAAGCTCCAGAAAAAAGCAGAGCCCTGATGACACTTTTTGGTTTTGGCCTTGTGGGACCCTATGTAAAGAAACCAGCCAAACCCACTAGATTTCTGACCCGTAGAACTATGAGAAAACACATTTATGTTGTTTAAATGGCTAAGACTGTGGTGATTCTTTATGGTAGCGATAGAAACCATACAAACAATAAATCAGGAAACGCTTTGTAAATACATCTAAATTTCTTCCAAACACTATTTAGAATTTAACATCAACATCACTTTTCCCTTCAGATAATTTCCTGACATTTAATAGTCACTGAAATTAAGCAACATAACTCCAAAGTTTCTGAGAATCAGTTATTTTTCCCTGGGTATGTTTTGACTTTTATAAAGGGCACCCAAGAAAATCAAGGGGCAGCAAGAAAAATAAAAGAATAGTGTTATTTTTTTTCCTTGTGTGTTAGCAAAATCTCAACTCAAATGTTACATATTTGATGTTGAATAATAATGACTCAGGAGATGATTTCTCACTTGCACAATAAAAATACTTAAACTTGAGAGAAAGCAAAACTTCTCTCCACTTGACATGAGGTAACTCTGAGCACTATGCATTTTGGGATTTTCTCTAGGCCTCAAGGTCGAGATCACTGAGGTAACTGCAGAAGTCTAGCGTCGGTATCTCAAGGATGGGTAGTGCACACAGATACGGTTCAGATGCAAGTGAATTAAAATAGAGATATTTTACTTTCTGAAATATTCCTGCCAATCCTGCTTCTCATCCTGCATTAGTTTTATATTCTCCATAAGAAATTACCATAAAAGTGGGTAACACAACACATATTTATTACCTCTTATTCTCTATAGGTCAGGCATCCTGGCACAGGACTGGTTTCTCTGCTCAAGATGAAGCAGGGCTTCAATCAAGGTGTTGTCTGAACTGCGTTTTCATCTGGCTCAGCTGGGAATGTATCTTCTTTTAAGCACATCCAGGCAGAATTTATTTCCTTGTGGCTGTAAGCCTGAAGGCCCTGACTTTTTACTGGCTATCAGCTCTCATCTGAGGCTCCCCTCAGGTCCTAAAACACACCAGTGATTTCTTGCCAGGTGGGCTTTTTACTTCATCAAGCTAGCAAGGAGAAGCTGTGAAGCAATTTGGCTAGTAAGACATACAGTGGGATATAATCACAGAAAGTTCCATCCCTTTCTCATATTCTAGCGGTTGAAAACAAGTCACAGGTCCCACTCACACTCAAGGGGTAGGGATCTTGGAGGGCATGAATGCCAGATAGCAGAGATCACTGGGGTCACCTCAGGGTCTGTCTGTCACACCCAGTTAAAGATTTCATGATTTTATGTTGTTTTTCTAAGCTTAGAAAATGGAAAGATAACCCGACTTGGGTTGATTTTTTTTTTTTTTTAATTCCTGTACTCATTTAGAGGCAAATATGGTAAGCATTGGTTAAAAGCATTGGTTTTGGAATATTTACATAGGCCTGGGATCAACGACCAGTTCTAATGTGCAATTTGGGGCTAGCTGCTTAATTGCTATAAACCTTGACTTGCTCTTAATAGGAAATGCAGATAAAATTACTTATCTAATAGTTATTCTGTGAGAATTAAATGACAGAATGCATATTTAGTAAATATGCATTTACAATCCAAATTATTTATTTTATATATTTTTCATTTTTATTGGAAAAAAAATCCTCCCGATCCACAGGCAAGAGTCAAAGTTAGTATCTGGGCAAAAATAATATCTGTTACACATGGTATCTGTAGCATAAACCAATCTGTCAAACAGATGCAATATACGCCATGTAAAGAGATTTTACTGAATGCACATTTCATCTTAAGTCATTCTTTAGTAATCCCTAACACCAGTTCTGGAAACTTCAGTTTCACAAATTTCTATTATAAGAAATACCAAACGTAAAGCTCACATTTTAAATAATTCCTCCTCTAAAATTGGATGGAACTGGATTGACTTATTTATTTATTTGAAGACATTACAAAATAATTGAACTCCTCAACAATTTTGTTCTTTTTGTTTCTTCAGTGATCCCCCTTTAAATAATGACTTTGCATGAAGTGTGAAACCATGGGAGTACTTAAATATACAGATCAAGTGGAGGTAGAGGAGGCCATTTTTCTAACAACCGTTTTATTGTTATGCCATGTGGGCCCCATTCAGTTTCACATAAACTGTTGGAATATAAAGGTTCATGGTATGAGTTCACGTACCAGCTGAATTTATTTTTGTCAATTAACAGCTGCATATGCTGTTGAGATCCTTTGGCTAATATACTGCATAGTTCATATTACAGCATCCAATACAGATCACACCAGGCCATGGCTGTCTTGCAGAGAACAATTTTATTGTAATCATTATTGTGGTCAGGAAATATTTCCTTTTAGCTTTTTATTTTTGTACTTCACTAATCGTAGACATAAAAATAACTAGATAAGTAGGTAGGTAGATAGAAGATAGATAGATAGATAGATGGATAGGTACTTCTTGTGGGTGATTCATACTAGATCATTTTGGCAAAAGAGCCATAGTAAAAGTGCTGTACTAAGAAATTTATTAAATAGAATTTCTACAAATCAGAGAAAGTATATATTAGAATTGAGGGAGAAAGTTAACTTCTGATTTGATGGGTTTGTCTACTCTTGTCTATGTTTTTACTACTTTTTACTTTATACTTTTTTGTCCTTCACCATTATTATTAAAATGAGCATGACATTCAGGAAAAGATGCAGACTTGTAGTTTAAAGACCTGGGACCATGTCTCAAAACAATAATTATTCATTTTGGCAAATCATGGAATTCTTTTTAGCCTCAGCTTCCCTTTCTGTAACATGGGATTGTTAAACTTCTGCCCTACCTACCACACACAGTTGTCACAACGATTAAAAACATATAAATAATATATTTGGTGTGTCTCGCCGTTTTTATCTATGTAAGTCTTAAGATCCTGGGTTATGGATGTATAACCCTGGGACTCTGGGGCTAAGTCTGAACCAGCTGTACAAACACAAAATTTCTTTGATTTACTAGTTTTTTTTTTTAATAAAAAATGTATATGACTTTTAAATTCTATTCCTTAATATATTACATTAACTGTAATAAAATTCTGTTTTGTAGTCACCTCTGAGTAACATTAATGCCATGCAAAGATATACTTTGGCTTTAAAAATTTCCTGCCTTATGGCTGCTTTGTAAATACAACTGCTTTGTATATTGTAGACATTTTACACATCTGAATTATTTTTGTAGATAAAGAAGGAAAAAACTTTCTCTGTGAAATAAGCTAATAGTAATTTTTATTTCTCTAATAAAAGAATATGCTTGAATGAGATTAAGGGAGGCCAAAAACATGTAATAGAGTGAGAAATATAAATATTCTGTAATGTTTACTTCAAAGTACACTTAAAGTAGTTATTAGCGACAGAAGAATATCTGAAAAATTATATATAAGAACTGTATGAAATAGGTGTCTTTTAAGAAGGTAATACTAAATGCTTCATACAGCTCATCATGAACAATAGGTCTAGACACCACCTTACATAATGTAGTGAGCCTTTTACTGATCATGGCAAAGTAATTGAAGGGGGCAATTCAGTGGCGATTTAAATAATCCAGTGTTATCAACAGCTATGAAGCTATTTCTAAGACCAATTTGACACTCAAGATGAAGAATTGGTTCAAGGTACAGCATGATTTGCTTTTGTGTGGGGGTTCATCTGATCATTCCTGGCCCATTCTGGCTATTTTACAGGCCTGTGTGGCAGAGGCTGGGACTCCACTGTTTTCCAAATGTGCACATTTATCCATATGCCTTCTTCACCCAAGAAGATCTTAGGTTAGTGAACATTTAAATGTCACCATTTGACTGATGTCCATAGAGCTCCTTTGCATTTTATAACGATTGAAGAAATCATACAAGGCCATCTGGAGTATATAGGTTGCCATGTATCCTTAAATTCCTACTCCAGACTTACCATGGCTGTATCACTGGGGCTATTCTTATAAAAACGGGTTTCCAAGGAAGCTGAGTCATTTGATATATGATACAATAAATAGAGGAGAGAGAGCATAAATGTGAAATGGAGAAAATTTACAGGGTGACCATACTCTTTCGATTTTTATGTTTCTACATTATATCATTACAGTTCCATTCAGCTGTTCATTCTTTTAAAAGTTGGTTAAACTGCTCCATTTAAGGATTTATGTACTAGATTCCTTAAAAATATGGAACATAATTATCTGTGAATTATATTCTGAATGTGGCACTTCTGCATCATTGTCACTTGAGCCTCAGAGACATAAATAGGTCATATTTATGTTTGCTTGACCTTACTGCATCTAACAATTGATTTTTATAAAACAAAGTAAAAAAATCCTATCAAGTGTCCTTGTTGAAATATAAAACAAAGTGTAACTTCTAATATCTAATTTTCTAATTATTTGTTTCCATCTTTAGCCAATTACTGAAAAAGTTAGATCCCTCAACACTGAATATACTGTATCTTTCTCAAATCATTTCTAGCTCAAAGTCCTGCAAATGTAGATGATTCCAATAATTGTGTTTATCTTCTTCAGCAATTTAACTCTCTATTATGTAAATTCAAAGACATTGAAAAATGTACCCCCATGTCCAGATATTGAAGAGCCCACTCTCTCATTCATGCATCAGCTGGAAGCAGGAGCTGGGAGAGCAATTCAGCTGTGGCAAGACTGCCAGAAAGTGACCAATCCAAAGCAATTTGGTCTCTAAAGATAGGAGCCAGTTTTTCAATGAGGCTGGTTGGTAGAGAATGTGAAACAACACAAATTGGCCAATATTAATTTATTTTCACCATCTATTAATTTTTTGATGGGAGAAATAACTCAGCTGCATTCCCCAGTTCTTAAACAAGCTTGCTTCTTTCTTTAGTCCCTCTTTCGCCTCTACTCAGCTTTCTACCTGTGTTACCACCATCATCCCATGGGTCGTTCATTCATTAATTTAAGAAATATTTGTTGTATATCAGCTATGTGCCAAGCATCTCTGTTAGGCACTGGAGACGTGGCACTGAACAAAATAGACAAAAATATCTGCCCTTATGAAGCTTATATTGGGAGGGGAGTGTATAAGATATTAAAATAATTAAAGTGCTGTTTAGAAAAACAAAGTAGGGAGGGGGGTTAGGGAATTTCCGTGTGGGAGGCAGGGCTTGCAATGCTGGCCAGAGGAGGTCTCACTGAGAAGGGGGCACTTGAAGGGAGATCAAAAGGAAGAGTTGGGATGAGCCTTGTGGCTATTAAGAAAAGAACCCAGGCACAGCACAAATGCCCTCAAGTGAGGACGTGTTGTTTAAGAAATCACAATGAGAGTAGTGTGGTAGAGCAGAGGCAACTAGCATGAGGTGAACAGAAAGTGAAGTCAAAGAGGCCATGGGAGAGAAGCAGATCACAGGGAGCCTTGGAGGGCCTTTTGAGGACTCTGGCTTTTACACTGAGTAAGTGGGAAACCCCGTGGAGAGTTTTGAACAGTGATGAGGCATTTGACTTAGATTTTGACATGATCACTCTGGTGTCTCTTTTGAGAAGAAAATGAGGAGAAACTAAGAACAGAAATGGGGGGATCATGATTCTGGTGAGAGATGGATGGCAGCAGTGGAGGTAGAGAGAATTGGCCAGATTCTGGAACTATTTTGAAAGTACAATCAACAGGATGTGCTGACAGATCATACGTGAGTGTGAAAGAAAAAAAAAAGAGAAGATAAGGGAGACCATAAGATTTTGGCCTAAGCCTCTGGGAAAATAGAACTAAAGGCTGTAAGAGGAACAGTGGAAACTCTCAGGAGGCCAGTTTTGAACATTAGGTCTGAGGTGTTGATTAGATATCCAAGTGAAGAGAATGAAGAGCTAGTTGGATAGCTGCCTGAAATTCAAGGGTGTGATCTAGACCAGATATATAAGGTTTGGAGGCACGAACCTAAAGATGGTATTTAATCTGCTGAACTGGATGAAATCACCTAAGGAGTGAGTATAGATAGTAAAAGAAGTTCATAGATGGATTAAACTCCAAGGTTGATTTTAGTTTGTTATCTTACTGTTTCTTAAATTCTTTTTGTCTTTTAGTGTGATTCTTTTCTTGGGGTGAAAGGGTAGTATAAGCATGCTTTTTATTACAGTAACTCCCCTACATATGAATGAGTTTTGTTCCAAGACTGCATTCATAACTCCAATTTGTTCCTAAGTCCAACAAAGTTAGCCTAGGTACTCAACTAAACAATCGGCTATACAGTACTGTACTGTAATAGGTTTATAATACTTTTCACACAAATAATACATAAAAAACACAAAAAACAAAGAAAACATTTTTAATCTTACAGTACAGTACCTTGAAAAGTACAGTAGTACAGTACCACAGCTGGCATACAGGAGCATGTTCGCATCTTTGAAAGTTCACAACTTGAAGGTTTGTATGTAGGGGACTTACTGTACTTACTTTTAGGCTGGCTTACTTCTAAAATATCTTTTGGAACTTAATTGTAGCTAATATATTTTATTGATTTTTATATATATTTTTAATACCCAACATATACAAAAAGGTAGTACAATACATTTTAATAATTCCCATAGTAAAAATTCCTATAATATATATGATTATCTTGTTAATAATAGTTTTCATTATTTCAAAAAGTAACATAGGAGAGATGACTAATTCAAAGCCTGGCACTTTGTGCCCCCAGCATCTAACACACTGTCTCATATATAGAATGTGCTCAATATACATTGATTGAATGAGTAGTTATGCATGCTAATTTGGCACATGAGAAATTTGAAAAAGAAATTTTATTAATAGAATTGAAAAAATTAGTGATCTAATTATTCCTTAATAAGATTTTTAAAGTTATTTTTAATTTTAAAAGTTATACAATTATAGAAATACAGTTAATACAGAAATGCAAAAAGAAAGAAAAAATAATCTAAAGAACACTAAAAAAACACTGTTAACATTCAACTGCATTACTTTCTAATCATTTTCTATCTATACTTTAAAGTTAGTTATGATTGTTTCATATATATGTATATTAGTTTAATCTTACCTTTCTCAGCAACATCACAACAAAATATTTTTTAGCTATTTTGTTTTAAAACTATACTAATTTAACTAAACTGTTAATCTCTTTTTAGGATATTTTTGGATATTTCCAATTTTTCATTATCAAAAAACAATGCTCAATGAATGTATTTGTACATACATTTATTTACTGAATTAAAAATCATTGACATATACACACTGCTATATTTAAAACAGATAACCAACAAGGACCTACTGTATAGCACAGGGAACTCTGCTCAATATTCTGTAATAACCTAAATGGGAAAAGAACTTGTAAAAGAATAGATACATGTATGTGTATAACTGAATCACTTTGCTGTACACCTGAAACTAATACACCATTGTTAGTCAACTATACTCCAATATAAAATGAAAATTTTAAAAAAAGAGAGAGAGACTGTGGAAGAAAAAAAGAAAAAAAATATTTTCTTAGGTGATATTCTAGACTTAGAATGTAATAAAACTTAAAAGTTATTTTTAAATGTTTTAGAACCTCAACATTAGAATATGTACATTATATCTTCGTTCAAACGGTCGCTGCCAAACAGTATAACTTCAGAGGTAGGAGATACGTTTTCTCAAGCACAAAATCATCACACTTTTGTAATATTTCTTAAGAATAAAGTCTAATATTCTGACTATACCTTCAATATATGTACCTTTAAGATATATGCTAAATATATCTATGCCTCTCTCTCTATATATATTTATACATTGATATATATATATTTAAGGTAACACAAATATATTAAATCTTTCAAGAGAAAGTTATTAAAATATTGTATTGAATAATAAAAGGTTTGCATTTGGAAATGTCAATGTAGCATCCCCAGGACATATTGAAGTAATCACACAATTGTTCAACCATGGCCAGAAATCAGCTATGAATAAAAGAGAATTGCCTTTAAGAAGTTTAAAATTTAGAGAGGGAGAAATAGAGATAAACTGAATATTATATTAAGACCCACCAAACCTGGGGCACGGGGGTTCCGCATCTGCACAGACACACTTAGAGAAGCACTGGACAATAACTCATGTAAGTAAAAAGAACTTCATTCTTTACTCTTGTCTCCTTAACAGCCCAGGGTGACACATCTCAAACAGCCCATTCACTCAGAACTCATTTGGAATCTCTCACACCTCACACCCACCATTCTTTCCATTTCAAGTTTTCTTTTACCTAATTTCTCCCTCTACTCCCAGGTTTTTATTGCATTGATAGATTTAGCCTCTGAAATCAAGTCCTTCACTCTTGCCTCCACCCTTTCCTACTATCCTGTTTATTCATTTACAAAATATCCAATAAATTGTATCATTCCCTTGGGGAAAGGGAAGGGATTAAGTTAGATAAGGAGGCAGAAACATTCCCATGATAATGAATCTAGTCCCTGCCGCGTTTCCCCCATCTATATTTTAAAATGTATGCAAAGAGATGCCTGACATTTAATTGTGCCACTAAAAAGCACAAACCCCTTTCTTCTGGAGTAAATGTAACTTCACGTGGTCACTTCTGGAAGTGCCGTCAAGCTCAGCCTATTTGTGCCAGTCAAAATCCTATTTTGAAGACTTTGACAAGGGGTGTGGGGTGGGAGGGTAAGGGGTGTTTGAGTACCAGGGTTTCAGTATTGGAGGTCGCAGAAGGGTGCCCTATTATCATAGGCCCTTCTTAGTGAAAACCAAACATATACAGCTTTTGTTGGTGTGGATTTGGGATTTGCCATATGCCAAGCCCTGAAAGCAGAACTGTTATCTAAACCAAATGGCTTCATGGGAAGCAAATGAGTGGGCAAGGCTGTCAATGGCTATCTCTGAGAACCTGCTATTGGAATTACTTTTCTTGCTTTTCACCACCCATGGGTACCTCCTTTAACACAAGTACAACCCTATGTCCCAGATCTGAACTATCCAAGCATCCGATATCAGTAGTTTCCTTCAACAGTGACTAGAATTCAGATAAACCATTGGTGTGACAAAACGACATAAGATAAAAATCCTGGATTCCTGTTTTTCATGCTTCTGCTACTATAAGCGTTTATCTCTTAAGACTACACACTGGTTAAATTCTAGATGCTTAGACTTTGTTCATATTAGAAAAAAAAACTACAGGAGAATTTTAAGAGTAGATTTAAGAGGATACTGAAGAGAGGTACAAGGCTGTGAAATATTTTAGAATAATCTGTGAGAAGTGCTAAAGAAATTCAATTATAAAAAAACAGAAATTGGCAGCTAAATGGTAAGCTTAGTGAGTTTTGACCGTATGAGGAGATATTAAGTGGCTTGCCATAGAATTCGATAAATATCACTTTAGAGAATAAATGAATCTCCTGTCACAGCTTTGAAAAAAAAGAAAAACTCCTTTTTGGAGGTTTGCATGAATAAAATAGCCAAATCTTCTGTGAATGATTTGATATAGTTTTCTGGGGAAGACAAAAAATAAAGATACATCCTGAAGTCCCATTTAGCCTCATGGTTTTATGAGCCTCATCTTTCTTTCTTTATTAGCATGTCTGAGTAACTTTCTAGGAGCAGATGTTGATTTGTCAAGATTTTTGTAAAGTTTCAAAATAATTTGCAAACTGATTTCCATTTGCATTTGTTATCAACTACGAGTTTTCCATATTTGTTTTTAAGGCACAATTTTCTGACAAATAGGTTGTTGAAAAGAAATGATAGTTATGTGTGGAGAGAATAACATTTGTTTATCTTTCTGCATCATTCCTCCAGGAATTTATAAGATTTTAATACATTAAATACCTCAGAACCCCACTCAACCACACATACATCAAAGAAATATTGCAAACTCTGTTAACTGAAAACCATCCAAACCATTATGAATCGATTACTCCAGCACCAAGATTTGACACTCAGTGGGTGTTCAATAAACATTTGCTGAATCTAAATAAATTGACTCAACAAACCTGAACTGAGTCTCCTGTGATTGTTCATTTCTCTTCACAATCTGCATTGTACAAAGAAATTGACAAATTTACTAAGAAAAGTCATTGTCTCTGAGTTTACAAATTCTAGCTCAGACAGTCACGATTAGGTAAGATGGCTTTTCTTGTATGTTGAAATTATACATAACGACCCTTAGAAAGGGATTCCAATATATGTAAAGTATTTCATCTAGGATTCACCTAATACTATGACAGTTTCATCCTTTTCCTGTTTTCTTTCTCTCCACTCTGTATGTGAGTAATGGAAATGCTATTATTGTAATCTTTTTCATAATATTCAAATCAGATCTAGTAGTCAAAAGTTTGTAAGTTGGAAATAAAGGCCAACATAGCAAAAGAAAAATAAATTACCATTAAATAAGCTTAGAGAAATGTCAATCACTGGATACAAATTTTATTTATTTATTTCTTGAGTTACTTTCTCTATATTAGTGAGTGGGGGAAAAAGTAATGCAATTATTTCTTTCTTTCATGACCAGGTTCTTTTAATAATTAGTATCACTCTTAGAATCAATGGATACATCCAGCCATTGTTTACACTCAGGCTTTGACTCCGGGCACACAGTAGGTGTTCCATAAATATATTTTTTTAGATTTATTATTTATTTATTTATTTTTTGTCTGCGTTGGGTCTCAGTTGTGGCCTGCGGGATCTTCGCTGAGGCACGCGGGATCTCTCGTTGCAGTGTGTGGGCTCTGCATTGCAGCGCGCATAGTTGTGGCACATCGGCTTAGTTGCCCCGTGACATGTGGGATCTTAGTTCCCTGACCACGGATTGAACCCGTGTCCCCTGCATTGGAAGGCGGATTCTTTACCACTGGACCACCAGGGAAGTCCCTCCATAAACATTTATTGGGTCAATAAATGCAAGAGTGACCTAGCATCAATTTCTATGCTTTTGAATACAGAATGAGTTAGGAAACCTTAGTAAAATTATAGAGATAAATTTCTACTCTTTGCAACCTGACCAATGTGTTTTGCAACATTTTTAAAATATGAGAAATGTTTAGATTTTTTTCATAAGGGGAAAAAAAAGAGAGGAGTTCATATTTTAAAAAAAATTCCTCCATCTTTGTAATTAGCTCACCCTAGTAAGGGCTAGGCAAATAGAACTTGAGAACTTAAGAAATAGCAGTTCAATAGGTTTAATTTGACTGCTAATGTCAGAGAATTATATCAGCTGTGTAAATAAGCATGATTATGTACCATGTCCTGCTTTACATGGCAAAGGGTGTTGTTACTGTGTTAGAATTATTTTTTGCTACTATAAAGAAAATTTTAGGAAACAACCTTGCACATATACTTTTTATTATTTTTTGATTTATTTATTATGGATTCTACAAATGGAGTTGCTCCCTGTTTTGATTCAGATTGCCGACTCTCCTTCCAATATGATTCAGTTTGAACTTCTGCATATAATGTGCTATGTTCATTTCTCAAAATCATGCCAACACAGAATAGCATCGTTTAATTCTTTGACTAAGTAATGAATGAAAAATCTCTCATTAGCTACCGATGCATTCATTAAAAAAAAAAAATTCTCACAGAACACCATGAGGTAAGAATAATGTCTTTCTTTTACAAGTAAAGACGCTGAGACTCACTGAGACTCAGAACACCATGTAAGTATCTTACCATAGGTCACAAAGCTGGAACCCATGTCCTTCTCACTTATGAGCTAGTGCTCTCAACAATGTATCATTCAACATTTCCTACTGAAAAGGAACATTTCAAAATTTCATGTCCTGGATACTGGTATTTTATAAAATCTATTCACGACTTGTATTTTTTTACTCACGATATTTTCCTTTGGACCACCATTGTTTGTTTTTAAGAAGCTTTTTAAGAAGCTCTGTTATACTACATTTTGATTTGCATTTGGATCTTATTCAACTTTGTGCAGTAACGCAGTATATTCATAAAATTACGCAGTTTCCATAGGTTGGAAATCAGTAGTTTATTCAAAATTAGTGACTTTCAAATAAGTAATATGCTGCTTGAGCTGACACGGTTTACCACATGAAATCTCTAAAGGATTTCTTCCAACTATGTCCTGCTTCTCAGGATATTCCAAATCACAATCCATACATTTAAAAACTTGCTTAATTTCTCTTCCACAATTTTCCTTCTGTGAATAATAGAGTTCCTTACTGGCTTCCTAAATCTTTCCACATAAACTGTATGTTATTCTTTGTTTAAAGTGCTTTCACACACACACACACACACATTAGATAAGAGTAATATTTCATTTTGAAAAATTCATTTCAAGGCATTCATTTTTAGATCTAAGAAAAATGACCTTTAAACACTTTGGCATAAGACTGAAAAATAAGTAATTGATAGATATTTGGAACAAGTAAAGAGATCTGCATCATTACCAGATTAGAAGTTGGTTTGATGAAATGGTCCAAATGCAGGGAAAATGAAGGCTATTAAGGGACTTAAAAGCAATTTCTAAGTAGAATTGTTTTCATTTATTGAGTACCACCTTAAATTTATTGGAAAGCTTCCTGAAGTTGTTCAGCAGGAGTTCTATAAAATGTATCTTTAACCCCATTTTCCCTTCTTTTCTCTCATCTAAAAACAGCTTGAGGATACTTGCCCAGTTGGTTGTCAGCTTGAGAGGGCCTTTTAGTAAACATGTTCTGAGTAGGAACTCCCTGGCACTATGAGAGACAGCTGGCTCTTATTAACAAACTTTGCATTACAAATAGAGGCAGGAGCATCACACATGGGGGCTTGTGCATCTATTTTCCTGCATTCCAGACAAGTGTTCTTCCCACAGAGGTCAACTCTCAGGCACTTTTATTTTAACTATAGATAAATTATAGGGAACATGTGCTTTCCTTCTGAGAGCACTGCGTAGCCTAGAAGCAGTTACCCGACTGCAACCACAAATGTGAAACAATAGTCTCCCAGAGTAGAAGTAAACACAGAATCAAATATTCTTGGGAAAGAAAGAATAAATAGCTAATAAACTTTACAAAAAGATACATAATATTACTAATAGTAAAAGAAACACAATTTTGTGGGTTTCTTGCAAAGACTATTGGTAAAGGTATGTATGGATAAAAATACACTTTGATGCACAATTTCATGTTTGTATATACCTACATAAATATATATGCAATATGCACATGATACATACACAATACTTACATGATATATGTGTGCGTATAAAACCTATTTGTAAGAATACATATACGCACATGTATAACATATCTATATGCATATAGAAAATTCATCATCAAAGTTTATATTTCTCCATTTGTACCCTTATCAATAATCTTTCAAGAAACAAAAACTGTTTTTCTTCTATTTGTTTTACTATGTACAGTTGACCTTTGAACAACACAGGTTTAAACTACATGGGTCCACTTATACGTGGATCATTTTTAATAAATACTATAGTACTGCATTATCCACTGCTGGTTGAATCCTCGGATGTGGAACCATGGATACAGAGGAACCTCGAATATGGAGGGCAGACTATAATGTTATACATGGATTCACCTGCTTGGGGTTGGTGCCCGTGAGCCTCACCATGTAATCAAGGTGCATCTGTACATGCATATATGTACACACATATGTGTATCTCCCCCCCGCCCCCCCAGTCTCCTGGAACCCAGCTAGTCTATTTATCCTACAAAATTATCCTTTGAAAATGATTGGACAAATATAAATATATATATGTATAGGATTGCTTATTGCAACATCTGTTTTAATAGTAGAAGTAGCTTACACGTTCATCCATATGGGATTAATTAAATAAACCATGGTGCATTTATACGTTGGGCTGCCAGGCAACTATAAAAGAGGATGAAGTCCTCTGTTATTCCACATCTTAGTGATGTAATCAGGGCCAATTTACTTGACCTCTTTGTACTTCATTTTTCTCAGCTGTAAATGATAATAATTGTATCTAACACACTGATTATTATGAAGATAAAATGAGTTAATTTATGTCAAATGCTGAGAAAAATACCTGGCATATAGCTATTATATATGTTGGATTTTTATTACCTATAGTACATTTTGAAATATAACTGCTTTGCATAATTATGTGAATAAATTGGATTACAGGATAATAGGTGTATATATGTATTTATAATTATATGCACATTTAATGAATGTTTTATACACACACACACACACACATATATATATATATATATACATGTCTCCAAATTTTGTTTATGTACATAAGCAAGTCTGAATGGATATTTACTGACTATTGAACAGTGATGATCTATCTCTAGGGTGATTTAAGGTGCAACTTCATTTTCTCCTTTATACATTTCTTCAGTTTAGACATTTCTATATATGATATATTTAATAGTATCCATGCATTACTTTTATAAAATAGAACAAGGTTACTTTGATTATAAAAATAATCTGAAGAGCAAAAACAACTTCCAAATAAAGGAGAAAATTTAGTTACATATGCAAAATTGGCCCAATACTTACTAGTAATTTAACAGAAAAGAATTGTGATCAGATATTATTCTATAGATGCAGGTATTATAATCAGATGTAAAATCTTTTGATTTTTGTATACTTTTCCAATTTCCGTCAAGTCTTCTTAAGAAAGATCAAAGTAAAATATTTTTATGCACGTTAGTTTTATGCAGCTGCACTTATTGAACAATCATGGGTTTTATGTTCCATTTTTGCATAATATCTCATTCTTTACATTTGTTTGCCTTGCTTTATTGTAAGATTTTTAATACTAGAGAACTTAGTTTTTAACTATACCAACATTCTATTATTTAAATTACAACTGTGATCATGAGTTGATTACATTAATAACATTCATTCCTGACACCTAACCTTCCCTTACAAACTTTCTGTTGTTAAAATGATAACTATAGCACTGTGGACTCCTGGGGGAACTAAATGTATTTACCAGCTGCTGCCCATACTATTCTGGTATCGCTATAAACTATTTTACTGGGGATGAAGAATAAAATGGCAGCAGTGGGGAGAAATTGTAAAAAAGAATATCCCAGATATTTCAGACAGAAATGAATGACATAGTTGATCAAGACTCCAAAAAGTAGGAATTAACTGTCAGTGATCATGAAACATATAAGAAGATTTCTGTTTCACATTAGAAGAAATAATCATTTCCTTGTGCTTTTAAAGCTTTTAAAGCTACAGCTCTATAGCTATATATCCACAGACTTGTTTCCTGATGGCATCTGAAAGTTTGCCAGACTGATCCAGTTCTGTATCTTGATCATGGGCCATTTAAGTGTTTTTATTTCCAAATATTTTGTGATGTTTTTGATATGTTATTGTTACTAATTTCTAGTTAACATTATCAGGGTCAGAAACACTATTCTGTATTGTTATATCAATCTTTTGAAGTTTATTGAGACTTGTTTTTTGCACCCAGCTTATTATCTTTCTTGGTGAATATTCTATGTATGCTTACCAAAAATGTGTGTATCTATAGCTGTTGGGTATAGCGTTCTACAAATATCAATTGGTGAAACTAAGTTGATACTCTTGTTCAAGTCTTCCACCATGATACCTATATTTTTGTCTACTTGTCCTTTCAACCACTGAGATAAGGTTCTTAAAATATCCAACTGTGTGTAAATTTTGTCTATTTCTTCTTTTAGTGTTTAAGTTGTACTTCATATACTTGAAAGTTTTGTTTTTATGTAGTTATAAAGTTAAACTTGCTATGTCTTCTTAATGAATTTCCTCTTTTATCATTATGTCTTTAGTTCTAGTGAAAATCACCGTCTTGTTAATATAGCCATGGCAGTTTCCTTGTGCTTAGCATTTGCATGGTGTATCTTTTCATGCTTTTATTTTCAATATCTTTATTAATACATAAACTGTGTTTCTTGGAATAGCATATCATCGAATCCATTTTTTAAAATCCAGTTTAACAATATCTTCCTTTTATGTGGAGTGATTAGCTCATTTTAATTTAGTATATTGTGGTTTAGTTTGTCTATCATCTTCATATTTATTCCTATCTATACTACTTCATTAACAATGTTAAAAAGTACAATGGTATAATTCCATGCTCTTATTGTAATATATTTTATTTCTGTATATGTTACAAACATATTGCTTTAATAAGTCAGTATTCTGTTTTAAACATTTAAAAATAAATTTGTATGTAAATAAAGTAAAAAGCTGTTTTATAATTACCCATACTTTTACTCTATCTGGTCCCCTTAATGGTTTCTGCATATCTGACTTCTCTATGGTATCAATTCCTGAAGAATATCTCTTAACATTTCACCCAGTACAGGTCTGCCAGCAATCAATTCGCTTGGCTTCTGTTTGTCTGAAAATGTCTTTCTTTTGCCCTTATATTTGAAGCATATTTTCACTCAATATGGAATTTCATTTGATGGTTCTTTTTTTTCTTTCAGCACTTTAAAGATGTTGTTCAATTGTATTTGGTTCTCATTGTTTCTGATGGGAAGTCAGCTACCAATATATCTCTATGTAATGATTCTTTTTTCTTTAGCTGTTTCTTTATATTTGGTTCTCATCAGTTTGTGTTTGATGAAACCAGTTATGGTTTTCTTTGCATTTACTATGCCTGAGGTTTGTTGAGCTTTCTCAGTCTATAGGTTGATATGGTTTATCAATTTGGAAAAAATCCCAGCAAATAATCTCTTCAAATAGTTCTTCTGGCCCACTTTCTATTTTCTCTTCTTCTGGGACCTCAATTACACATATATTGCCTTACCATTTGATATTGTTCCACAGACCTCAGGTGTTCTGCACCTTTTTTTTTCCTCTTTGGGTTACACTTTGTATAATTTCTGTTGACAGGTCTTCAAATTCATTGATTCTTCCTTCTGTTGTGTCCTGTCTTCTGTTAGTCCCATAGGAAAAAAAAGATTTCTGATATTGTATTTTTCATTTTCTTCATTTTTATAGTGTCTACCTTTCTGCTGAAATCCATCATCTGTACATGCATGTTGTCTACCTTTTTCAGTAGGCATATTTTTCCCAGTTATTTAAAAGTCACTGTCTGATAGATAATTCCAGCATTGTGGCTAATTCTAGTTCTGTTTCCATTATTTCCTCTCTCCATCAAAGGTCATATACCTTATTTCTTTTTGTTTATTATTATTATTGCTTTTTATGACAGAATTTGTACATAAGCGATCAAAGAAAATAATATTTATCTCCATAAAGCTGTGCCCTTCTTATATCAGCCATTAGTGACAAGGACTAAATGAGCCTAAGATATATTTGACCTCCGTCTGAGTTTTCTTGAAGCTTTAGTTAAATTCAGTTACTCACTGATTTAAAATACTTTGAAGAACTGACTTAAAATGTTTCCCTTTAGCAAGGCTTGGGATCTGGGCACTGGCCAGAGTCTGCTAACCTCTTTTTCATTAACATCCAACTTCCAGCTTTCTGGGCCATTCGGGAGTTCTCTTTGCTCTCCGGTTCTGCTACTTGGGAGGTCTCTCTCTGTCCTGCAGCCCAGTCCATAGGCTTCTGTACTGCTGCAGTACACTTGGTGAAGTGCCGGAGTTTCCCAGAGGGATTGCTCTCTGTTCTCCTTCTCTGCCCCAGCCTTTGGCATGCTGCTGCAGTACAGTGGCAAAAGCCCAGAAAATTTTTAAGAATTTCTCTTATTACTCCCTCCCTAGACCCAGCTTTCAGTGTATAGCTGCTTTTCCTTTGGAAGGCCCAGGTACCTTGAGGGGTATCTCTCTCAACTTTGCTGCTCTGTCTCTGGGCTGCAGTGTACCTTATTATGTGAATACCTGGGGAAAGATTGGGCAGGTGGATACAGGCTTACCCTGTGGCTGAGGCGCCCTATGATTCTCACCCATCATACTGATCTACATTCTGCTGTGAAAGTTCATTAAAGGTTGGTCAGATTTCTACATGTCTTGCCCTTATCTCTGGAAGATTTCTCCATTTCTCCCCTTGTTAGCAGTGAAAGCAGGTGGCCAAATGCTCATAACTTTCAGGATTTTAGTTCATTTTGGTTTCTTTGCATAGTCAATTCTCTGATTTCTCAAAACCCTTCATTTGTAGCTTACCGGATGGAGTGACACTCAGTTGTGACTTTCTAGATACTAACTCCACTTGGTGATGAAAAATTAGTAATACTAATTTGAACTCTGGTGCCCTGGGACACAATGATATTCACATCCAACCTCAGGAAACTGTAAGGAAAAAATCAAGCAAGGACATCTATTTGTTCCCGAGCGCCTCCTTTGTTTCACACCTGTTCCTTTTTCATACTAGGTGTTTGCCTTTGAACATACCAATTCATTTCTTTAGTATTCTTTTTTTGTGCTGACTTCCTCAATTGATTTGAATGTATTATTTCTTTCTTTAGGTCAGTTTTTCTTCATATTGTTTGGCCAAAAAGTTCGTTTGGGTTTTTCTGTAACGTCATACAGAAAAACATGAACTTCATGGCCAACCCAATATAAGGACATGTGACTCTTCCTGAACTTAAATCTGAGTTATTATGGTAATTCTCTTCTCTTTGAAAACCCTTCCTGTCTCTTGGAGAGGATAAGTGAAATAGCTGAGGGAGATGAAGAGGAATAAACTTCAAAATGCAAAATAAATGAGTCACAGGGATGAAATGTTCAGTGAAGGGAATATAGCTAATAATAATGTAATATTATTAACAAATAATAAAACAAATGGCAACTAGACTAATTGTGGTGATCATTTTGTAATGTATAGAAATATCAAATCACTATGTTGTGTACCAGGAACTACCATAGTGTTATAGGTCAATTATACTTCAAAAACAAACAAACAAGCAAACATACAAACTCATAGAAAAAGAGATCAGATTTGTGGTTACCAGAGGTAAGAGGTAGGTGGAGGGGGAACTGGATGAAGGCAGTCAAAAGGCACAAACTTCCAGTTATAAGATAAATAAGTACTAGGGATGTAACGTTCAATATAATAAATATAATTAACACAGTTGTATGTTACATATGAAAGTTGTTAAGAGAGTAGATTCTGAGTTCTTTTCACAAAGAAAACAATTTTTTTTTCTTTTATTTTTTTTGGTGGTACGCAGGCCTCTCACTGCTGTGGCCTCTCCCGTTGCGGAGCACAGGCTCCGGACGCACAGGCTTAGCGGCCATGGCTCACGGGCCTAGCCGCTCCGCGGCATGTGGGATCTTCCCGGACCGGGGCACGAATCCGTATCCCCTGCATCGGCAGGCGGACTCTCAACCACTGCACCACCAGGGAAGCCCTTTCTTTCATTTATTTAATTTATTTTTATTATTATTATTATTTTTTTTGTGGTATGTGGGCCTCTCACTGTTGGCGGCCTCTCCCGTTGCGGAGCACAGGCTCCAGACGCGCAGACTCAGCGGCCATGGCCCACGGGCCCAGCCGCTCCGCGGCACGTGGGACCCTCCCGGACCGGGGCACGAACTCGTGTCCCCCGCATCGGCAGGCGGACTCTCAACCACTGCGCCACCAGGGAAGCCCCCTTTCTTTTATTTTTTAACTATATGCGATGATGGATGTTCACTAAACTTATTATGGCAATCATGTTATGCTGTACATAAAACAAATCATTATGCTGTGCACCTTAAACTTATACAGTGCTGTATAACAATTACATCTCAATAAAACTGGAAGAAGAAATAAAAATAAATCCCTTTGCATCTTTTGGCAACTTCATGCAATTAGATACTCAACACTATTTCTACTGAGAATTTTTGTAAATTATGTTTCAAATGATGCATGGCCCCATGGATCTAACACATAACTATATTGCTATGATTAATCAACACATATTTTATCAATTTGCTTTACTTGATTGCGCTACTTTGAATCTATTACTGAGCAAAACAAGAAAAGCTGATCTGCTCTAGGGAGTTTCTATGTATCTTATTGTTATATTTTTATATTTCTCTAAATGTCATAAACATATAGTTGAGCACTGATTATTTGATGATATATAGATTATGACATTTTTATTTTCAGTGTTATTGAGGTGATTAAATATTTGATGCAACACTACAAGCACAGACACTCATTTCAATCATTATATATAGTTGAAGTATGGAATTGTCAGGATGAATATGAGGTGATGAAATCATCTTTTCATTAAAGTTAAAATATAGCTATGCTGGAGAGTTCACCCCACCCTGTGGAAAGTCTAGATTATAAAATATAGTAGTGGGATTTAGAGATGAAACTGCATGTAGTCAGTAGTGCTGCCCAAACATGTAATGTACTTATAGACATTTTGGAATTTAAAAAAAATGGGTTTTGATTAGGACAAAAAATACCATATAATTTCATTCAATAAAACATTACTTAGCTAATTCTTAATTTAATTAAATACCGAAATTTCAAGATTCAGTGCTCCCATATAGCACATTATTTTCCATTTGCAAGAAGCAAATCATCCAGAAATATTTAAGATTTGAAAAATATGTGATAAAAATGTGAAATTTGTTTGAACTCCATGTCTGAGCCTCACTGATTATTATTCAAATGAGTGATTGAATGTGTGTGTGTTTTAATCACATAAAGAGTTCTGAGTTAATCAGAGAATGGATGTCTAGTATAACACCTTTTAATTCTTCAGTTTTCAGAAGAGGGGAGAAAAATCCCATCCCACTATGTCACACAGAATATTTTGAGATGAACAAGTCCTTCATGAAGAGTAGAATGAGAGTAGTGAAAGACTATTATCTGGGGAAATGTCCTAGCAAGGAAAATAGAAGTTGTAGGAACATCTGGGTTGGATTTTTGGCATAAGCAACCAAATGTACTCAGGAGGAGCAAACCTTCCCAAAGAAAACACGACTGAAGCTGTCTGCTTTTATTAATGCACCTCACTGGTGAATCTCCAGTGGTGATGGATCACCCTCATTTAAGGAATGATGTGCTGGAAAAATGCATTATTTTCAAGAGTAATAGAGTGGATTAATGCAAGTGTGTACTGAAAAAAAAATCAAAACTCTCATGATATATGCTGATTTTTGGGTGTTCCCCATTTTGCACGGCTGTTTAAGCAAGCACTCTAAATGGAAATGCACTTGACATTTTTGCAACTGGATGTGATCAAACAACATTAGAATTTAGCTGATTTCTCAGAAAAATGATTAAACCAATTTCTTTCTCATTTCCACTTCTTGCATGGAAACAAGGAATAAAAGACATTTAATAAAATAGATGCCCTAAATGAAAGGCTGCCTGGGAACAATAGAAGGGGGTTGATATCTTTTTTATTCTTTCCTCCCTTCCTTCATCTGTCACAGTAGGTCTGAGCTGCATACATCATCAGAGGGGAATTTTGATTACCTGTTTCCAGGCCTTGGTAAAGCCATTCATGATAAATATTCCATAAGGTACCTTGAGACTGAGTTATGCTTTCCATTAATGTTTATGTCACAAGGACTTGTTAATACAGAAACATTCTTAAGCATTCTATAATAAATGATTTTGGCCTCACAGTGCCTGGTAGCGGACAACTGAGCATTAAATTCTGCCAGGGCGGTAAGAGATAACACAATAAGATGACTATGCCTGCTGCACAAGATCATCAGGTACAAGTACATATTCTATTACCTGGTACAAGTTAGGGTAGCATATAAAAGAGGGTGATGACAGCAAACAGAATCGTTAGGTGTGTTTGTAGCTTTTTACCTACGGGAGCATTCTTGCTCTATTGAAAATAAAATGGATCAATTACTACTTTAGTTACTAGTGCTGCATAATAAATTATCACAAAGTTAGCAGCTTAAAATAACACATATTTATTTCCTAATGGTTTCTGTAGTCAGGAATCAGGGCATGGATTTGCTGAGGCCTCTGTTTTAGGGTCTCTCGAAGCTGCAGTCAAGGTGTCCCCCAGGAATGGGGTTTCACCTGAGGCTGGACTGAGGAAGGATCTACTTCTAAGTTCACATAGTTGTTGACAAGATTCAATTCTTTGTCAGCTGTTGGCTGGAGGTTTCCCTCAGCTCCTTGCTATGTAGGCCTTTTCACAAGGCAGTATGTTTCATCAAAGCCAGCAAGAGACAAAGCCAATAGTGAGAGTCTGCTAGAAGATGGAAACTATAGCCCTATGTAATATAATAATGATAGTGACATCCATCACTTTTGCCATATTCTGTTGGCTAAAGGCATGTTACAGGTGCTATCCACATTCATAAGGGAGATGATTATACAAAGGTGTGAATACCAGGAGGCAGGGATCAATGGGGGCCATCTTAAAATCTTCCCATCCCAATTACTAAGCCCTAAACTATTTCTCTACTTTTGAATCCAGTTATGTCTAAATAACTTTGTATTCCTGCAAAATTCTGTACAAATATTTCTGTGGTGGAGAATTTGTAGTCTTGAGAAATCCTAAGTGTGTATTACTAAATCTGTCTAGAAATTAGAGAAAACATATATTTTAAAATTCTTTCCCATTCCTTGCCAGCTATACAACCTAGGTTAATTTCATAACCTGTTGTGCCTCAGTTTTGTACGTGCGAAATAGGGAAACTGGTTATCTTGTCTACCTCACAGACATAGTCTTATAATTAAATGACATAAACCAAAAGAGTCATTTGAAAAAATAAGTTGCTTATAACAACTTATTTGATATATGCAAAGGTAACCTAAATTTCCCCAAGTTTCACTAGTCTGAGATCCCAAATATAATAATGGCTTGAATGTTTTGATCCCACATCTCGCAATTTCACCACACCTCCTCCTGAATTTTCTCTGAGTTTTTCTATGAGCCTCCAAGGAATGTCTCTCACGTTCTCATAAACACTTTCAATGAGCTGCCAAATGCCATCCACAATCTCTTACCTTTTCTCCTGCCATGGCCTCCCTGTGTGAGGTCCTGGGATCCCGCCGGGTCCATTGCCTTCTCTAGGGACACTGCCCTGGAGCTTTGGAGGTGGCAGACCTGTGAGTTGGGGGTTTAACTAGGGCCAACGTAGTACATGCTCCCCCTCCCCCTCAAGTGTAGAGTCAGTTGAAAAACAGATACAGGAGCTTGATAAATACAGATTAAAATGTCAGCTTCATCATCAGTGGAGGTGGGTTAGAAACACAGCTTGGGTGTGTGACTGTGCACAGACTTCCTAATAGCTGTTGCCTGAGTTCTGATCTTAGAAAATTCCTTTTAGGAATGCAGGGTATGCAGGCTGTTTACACAGATAAGCTGCAACGGGAAACCACAGTCTCATACCCACTGCCCCCTGAGAGCAGGGGCAGAGAGTGAGGCCCAGGGCCTGGGCCACTAAGCAATGAAGGAACATGGACCAGTGGAACAATGGGCACCAGAGCCTCTTCATCTCACCAATCAAATCAGTCAATCCTTTTTCTGTGGAGGGAGGAACTAAGAGAAGGAGAGAGAAGCTGGAGGGAGAAACTCACATAAACATGGGGAAACGGAATAGCATATCCCCTAGCATTGTGTACTGTTCTTAGGCAAAGCTGGGGACTAACTGGTCTCTCATCTTGAAACGTTGCTCTAGGATAGAGGGTATAAAGAAGGTACTACTTTTGTCCTGGTGAAGAGTCTGAGAAAATAGGCCAGCCAGAGCATAGCTCTGCTACCTAGATGTAATCGAGAGGAAACACCACTGTTATATTATGATGTTTACTCCCTGTGAAATGGACTAGAGCATTGACTGGAATTTGACAAAAATAAACCAAACGGCATCACAATACAACAGCAGGAACTCCCTGCTAACACAGGTCTATTTCTGTTGATTCGTTTTGCAAGGTTACATACCTTGGCTAGTTGAAAGCCAGTGGTCACAGTTAACTGAAAACCTAAAAATACTAATACATGGCATGGTGCTGTTTACTGAGACTAATTTTCTGCTTTTATTATCTAAGTCATAAATGGCTGAATGTGCCTCCCAAGAAGCTTTGAAATATCACAAGAGGCTAAAGAAGAACAAGTACAAAAGAAAAAGGAGGTGGTTTGTAAACTATTTCCACAATGCCAGGTCTGATTCAGACCATGGAAATGAAATGATAAGTGAACCTGGTTTTTAAACAATATTAAAGAGCAAATCAATTTCTCTCTGCCCCTATTAACTGTACACTGAATGCAAAACTGTTTTAAACCTGTCTGAGGTAGTAACACATAAAATCAGTCCAGGGAATTCTTATGTCCCATGCTGGTCTGTCTGTGTTGGTGCTGGTCTGTCTGTCTAATTGAGTTCTTAGCAAAGCACAAGTTTTGGTTTTCATTTACAAGATACTCCACTTAGCTACATATCCATGGGGGCCATCTTTAATGACTGACTGTCTTTGCTCTTGCCCTCCAAAGAAAAGGGATTTGTTAGTGTCTCTCAGCCTGAGTTATTTCCCTGGAAATTTTTAGTCTCATAAAATTAGGCATCTCTTCAAGTTTCCAAATTTGCCCAAGAATAGCAGCAGCCTAGGCTCAAGCCAGGACTTCTCCTGTACTCCCATTCTCTTCCCCACTTCTTTTCAGTAATAACTTGGAGGGTCTTCCCTGGTGGCGCAGTGGTTGAGAGTCCGCCTGCCGATGCAGGGGACACGGATTCGTGCCCCGGTCTGGGAAGATCCCACATGCCGCGGAGCGGCTGGGCCCGTGAGCCATGGCCGCTGAGCCTGTGCGTCCGGAGCCTGTGCTCCGCAACGGGAGAGGCCACAGCAGTGAGAGGCCCGCGTACCGCAAAAATAATAATAATAATAACTTGGAAATGTGATGGTGGATACGAAACTGAAATTAGGATTTAGGAATAAAATGTGCCCACTGAGCATTCTTTCTGTGTTTGTGGTTGAGGGAGAAGTAAGATTCTGTCGTTTGGATTAGATCATTTCATATCTACATGTAAACAGGTTGGGATTTTACCAGATGCTACGAATCTGTCATAATTTGGCTATTTTCTTCTTGTGGTGCCCAGCCCCATATTTTGTTAAGTGGTCACACAATCACAAGGGCTGCACTAAGCTGAAGGCAAATCTGAGAGAACCTCTTTTCTTGAGCAGGGTGAGCTTCCATTTGAGATTTAAAATGCACTGTATTGCAGGTGTTGACCCAACCCTTGCTAATGCAGAGGAAAGTGCACTCCCATGACAGGAAAGGGAGCTAAAAACGTTTCCTGCTGTGCTTACAGCTCTGTCATCACTGTCAATTATTCTTTGTAGATAGTTTTACTGGCTGCTTTGCTTCACAACTCTTCCACTAAGCAGTCCTTATCTCAAAAACAGCTCAGTCATCCACCATCACCAATCATGAGTCCTGTTGTGTCACAACTAGATGGCTGAATAAAATACCTCACTTTTAATATAGAACCAAAACAAGACAATAAAGACGGTGTTTTGATCTTTCTTTAAAACTAATAGCGCTGATTCTAACCAGCCTCTACAATAGATGTTGCAGCAGCTACGGGTATTTATACTAAGAGTACAACTCTTTGGATTGTAGTCCTAACTTGCACCTCTTCCCCAAATGCTGGGAGCAGTTATGACTAGAGGAAGCTCATACGCAAAGCGAATAAAATGTTTTTGCTTGGGTTTCACAGTTTTCACTTATTTCTTGTTATCTAAAATCATACCTTCAAAACACTGACATGGGCCAGGATAACATAAGGGACTGGATGAAGGATCATTTTTATAAAGTCACTCATGCTGTGTCTTCTTTGATTGGATAAATGTAAATTGAACATTTAAAGGAAATTGCTAAGAAAGGTAGAAGTGTATTACCAATAATGCCAAAAAGTTTTACTTGTAAAAACGAAACGAAACAAAAAACCTCCCATTCTTTTCATTTTTAATCCAGATGACAAATGAAAGAATTATATATATGTGTGTTATACACTCTCTTTTTGCAAAAAATTATTTTCTGGAAGGAATTCATATGAAGACTGCAATCATCAGAGTTTTAGAATTTGTGATGACAGCCAGGATATCCATGTTTACCCTCAGTAATTCTTATGTTAACTTTTATCACTGCTTTGCTATTTCAATGATAGTACACAAAAACTTGATGGATATGCTGGATAGTACAATCAGAGCATAACTCTTATTAGTCATAGACTCTATAAAGTTATTTGTTCAAAATAGAGATAATATTTTAATTGAAATAGGTTCATAAATCTTTGGCCACTGTGAATCTTATAACTGATCATAGTTTCTTTGTTGCCATTAGAAATCTAAAAGTCCGTATCTAGCGTGTGAAAAAGTCCTTATAATATATGTTTTTAGACTCACCTTAACATGACTTTATTGTGTATGTGTGTGCTTGTGTTTGCTGCACTTTACAGTGTGTAGACGTATACTCACACACTCATATACATAGGTTCGCACATGCACGTGCATTTTGAATGTTTTGTATACAAGAAATGAATTTTGAGTTTGAACGGAACAATAATTAATGAATTAATTAAATTAATGAACAAATGAAAGACTGTGAGGCATACCAACAATTCTACTCAAATCACCTTTCCGTTTGGATGAAGTCTTTGTGCTATTGTCATTGTCTGAAATCTCCTGATAGATGGTGCTGGTGGTTTATTTTAGCATGCTAAAAATGGGTCAGGTATTTCTTTGTTATTTTTTTTTTCTCCCAAATCTCATGCGTTTTGTTTTCTTTAATAGATTCCTTCAAAAAGGTGGGATCTTGCCTTTGGTTTCTAACGAAGCCTTTTGTTAAGTTCAAGCCCAGTAATCACAAACAATGTAAAAGCTAATGGTTGAATGAGAGACATAGGTTGCTCTTCTAAGGATTTCAGTTACACTTCAGTTTTTATATTCAGCAAATGAGAATGCCTTTAAAACCTCTCATCTGTACATAAAAGTGAGTAAAAATAGAAAAGAAGAGAAGCGAAAAGAAGCTACAGTTACAGAATTTACGATAGGAATATAGAGAGCAAGATAGCATTGGTCCATTTAAGAAAGAGAAATGCATTTTTAATATTTTTGTAGAAAAATCCCTTCAGGTTGATTTGCATTGCCTATATTTAGCACAGATAATTGAAAAGAATGTTTGATGGTAGTGGTATCAAAATCAGCCTGTGAGGAGGAGAGGTAATGATTGGATTGCGCTGGCACCGTCACCCTCCCCACTTCCCCAAGCTGTGGACCACCGTGTCTGAAGCCTCCTCCCCCTCCTGCCCAGAAGTGCTGGCAGCTCTCTCCAGGTATTCTGTCACTCTCCCTGACCTCGTAGACCCGGCTCACTGTGGACATCCTGGGTGCTCCTGGGTATCCTCAGTTTTTAATCACACACAGTGCTATATTGTGTTTTGATTCCAGAGTCCTGATTAAAATTCCTTAACTGGCAGGAGTAGATTTTTTTTTAACTGCAAAGGTAGTTAGAAAATAACTCAGCAAAGAGGATTTTGGCTAATTTAAGCTGTTTATCATTCTTTCCCATAAAAAGCAAAGAGAAATAAAGAGGGAGAGGGGCAAGGACAAAACTTGGAGGTGAAATCTATCTATCCTTAAACACTCCACTGGATGTGGTAGCCACCCAGTTACAAAGTGAGGACACAGAAAGATTACTCTTTTTAGCCTTAGTGTGCTCAGCACAGAGAGAATCCTATTATCTCTACTATTCCGTTGAGAACCTGTACTCACCTTTCCCTTATCTGGTTGAAGAATATGCTACTGTGGCATAATA
Source organism: Grampus griseus (assembly GCF_964374135.1). Classification (NCBI taxonomy): domain Eukaryota; kingdom Metazoa; phylum Chordata; class Mammalia; order Artiodactyla; family Delphinidae; genus Grampus; species Grampus griseus. Next base: position 15,523,225 of record NC_138997.1, on the reverse strand, counting down.
ATTTTTGTGAGTTGAAGGCATTAGAGTTCCTGAAATCCCTTATTTGCCTAAAAGTAGAGCCTCCCAAAAGAACTCAACTGTTAAAAATTCCCTCCAGGGAGCCACAAGGGACAGTTGATTCTTATCACCTGAGACAAACAATAAGTCAGCAGCACACCTAAAAGACACTGTCAAAAAGCTATCATAACTCCTGTCTGTTCTCCGAAGGACTCATTTATCTTACCGAAAACTCATTTGTTTTCCCATAAGTGCCTTTCTCTATGCCCCACCTCCCCTTCTAAGAATTTACTTGTTTTCCCATGTGTTCTTCTCCCCATTCCCTTCACCTATATGTTCTAAATTCTAACCACCACTTTGAGTCACATTTTTTGGTGAACTCTCTTATGTACATAGGTGGTTAAAATCTGTCATTTTTCTTGCAAATCTGTCTTCTGTCAATTTAATTTGCAGGCCTCCTCAAACTCAACATAAGAGGGTAGAAGAAAAGTTTTTCCTTGAAGACAGGGTTTTATGCTTATGCTTAACAATTTTCGCAAAATTCTGTCTGCCTTTTGTTAAGGGTGGCTTCCAGACATCAATGTATTATAGAATTTCATTTGTATGTATTTAAAAAGATAAAGTTATAACATGTATACTCATATGTATACATAAATTTATTCCATATAGTTTTCACATATGGCCATTTATGTAAAACTATTATTTCTGAGATCCCCTTAAAACAAAAGGAATCATGAGAAAACGCTGCCTTTAGAAAAAACTGAACTCTGGTAAATGAGTTTTCCCAAATCCTTTCTTACTACAGAATCCAGTGATTTAAAAGATTACATTTAGTATAATGCATAGAAAAACTTTAAATGCAAGTTTATATTACCAAAGAATTTTTGATTTTTCCCTTTCCATTTTGTTTTTTTTTTTTAATAGCTTGATGCTGAGGAGAAAGATAGAAACTTGGCCCTGTTTTTTATTCCTTTCTTATCATGTTTGTTTTAGACCCTGGGTGGCTAATTTATGGATAGGGATAAAAAACACAACATCCAAGCAACATCTAGCAAAGAGCATATGGATATAGATATATAAAAATCTGGACTTGAAAACAAGATAGATACTGAACTGTCTGAAATATTCTTCATTCGGCAATAAAATGCTCTTAGGAGTCTTTTTTCTTTTTAGCAAAATGTCTAATCATATCACTCCCCTGTATAAATAGTCTGCATGATATTGCCAAGGCATTTTACATGGTATTCAAGCCTAATTATTTATCTTCGTCTATTCCTTTATAGCTCCATCATAGTACCTATCACATTCTATTATGGTTATTTGTTTACTTTTCTGTATTCACGACTAAATTAATATTCCATAAAACAGGAACATTTAATGTCTCTATCTCCAAAAACTAACACAAATTATATCTGTATGCCAGCACCTAACTCTTATGTTTAGTGCACAGCAGGTGCTCAATATATGTGTGTTGAATAAACTCATATTTGGAATGCCTCCTCTGATCTTTCTGCCTGCTTAGCTCCTTTTTTTTTTGCGGTACACGGGCCTCTCACTGTTGTGGCCTCTCCCGTTGCGGAGCACAGGCTCCAGAAGCACAGGCTCAGTGGCCATGGCTCACGGGCCCAGCCGCTCCGCGGCATGTGGGATCTTCGCGGACCGGGGCACGAACCCGTGTCCCGTGCATCGGCAGGCGGACTCTCAACCACTGCGCCACCAGGGAAGCCCTGCCTGCTTAGCTCTTATACTTCAATTAATATTAAATCCAGAAAATCTTCCTTGTAATGGCTAGCCTGGTCTCACAGGCTGAATTAATCACACACTAATCTATGCCCCCAGGGCACTCTGGTCATAGCACTAGTGTCACATCGAAATATAGTATTTTAAGTGTTTGTTTCTATATGTCCTTTCAGGTAAGAACTAGATCTAATTCATTTTTATCATTCAGAATCTAGCATTGTGTCTATTAAAAAAGAACTGCTGAATAAATGCGTGTGAAATGAATAAAGGAGCAGCCTCAATGGTGGGAAATATACAAGGTTTTATTTCTTGGGTGGAATTGTATCCCCCAAAATAATATGTTGATATCCTGAATCCCAGTACCTCAAAATGTGACCTTATTTGGAAATAGGATTGTTGCAGATGTAACTAATTAAAGAGAGATCATACTGGAGTAGGGTGGACCCTTAATACAATATGACTGGTGTCCTTATAAGAAGAGAAAAAACAGACACAGGGAAGATGGCCATGAAGACAGGGCTAAAGATTGGAGTTATGCTGCTATAACCTGAGGAACACCTGGGGTTACCAGAGGCTGGAAGAGACAAGGAAGATTCTCCTCTAGTGGTTTTGGAGGAAGCATGATACTGTCAACATCTTGATTTCAGACTCTTAGTGTCCAGAACTGAGACAGAATAAATTTATGTTGATTTAAGCCACCCAGTTTGTGGTGCTTTGTTAGGGAAATGCTAGGTAACCAAAACACCTAGTATGTTTAAACTGTCTTATTTATGTTACTTGGGGTTATCTTTAAGATGGAATTGGTGTAGGCAAGAAAATAAAAGCATATGTGATACTTAAGGATTGCCTCTGCTCTGTAAGGTGTTAATGGTCTCCCAACATGGCATCCACCTGAAATGTGAGCTCTTTGAAGGGAACAAACAAATGAATTAACATATACTTATAAGTTACTGGGTAACAGTAATGTATGGAAAGTGATGCCCTTTGTTTCCAAATGTCCCCAAATTGGGAGCAAACTGTCTTTAGAATCATAAAAAAGTGATAACAAATTTTTACTTAGAATCTATAATGAGAGGAGGACACAAAATGAAAGATAGTAGATTCACCTATTCATTATCCCCTGTTTTGGGGATACAGCAGTGGGCAATAAAATGAAGGTTGCTTCTCCTGGAGATTATATTTTATTGGGGTAGAGCAGAAAAAACAAAATATAGGATACATTGGATGATGCTATGAAAAAAAAAAAGAAGTAGGATAAGAAGATGAGGAATATTGAAGGGAGGTTACTTTTTCAGTTGGGGTTGTCAGACGAAGTGTTTTTCATCAGATAGCATTTGGGTGGAATGGGGAAATGAGCCATATATATGGATCTATATAGATATATATGTGTATATATATACATCAGATATGTGTATGTGTGTATATGGATCTATATAGATATATATGTATATATATACATCAGATATGTGTATGTGTGTTTATGGATCTATATAGATATATATGTGTATATATATATACACATCAGATATGCGTATGTGCGTATATGGATCTATATATATATGTGCATGTATATATACATCAGATATGTGTATATGGATCTATACAGATATATATGTATATATATATACACACACACACACACACACACACACACACACACACACACACAGAGCGAGAGGGCAAAGGAAACATGTCCTAAGGTAGAAGAGTATTGTTGGAATAGCAAAGGAGCCACTATTGCCTGTGAAGGGGAGAAACATGTGACAGGAGATAGAGAGGTAAATGAAGACCAGCTCACGTAGGCTATGAAGGCCATTTGAGAATTTTTCCTTCTCCTCTGAGTGAGTCTGCTTATGGGTTAGTTGTATGCAAAGGAATAATATGATCTAACATAGGATTTCAAGTGTCCCTCTGGTGTCTGTGTAGAGGAATTCAGCATGGGGTGAACAATGGTAGAAGTTGACAGACTAGTTAGATGGAGACTGAAGGAACCTATTTGAAATGTCATGGTGACTTGAACTAGTATGAGAAGTGGTTGGAGTTGTTACGTTCTGAAAATGGAATCTGAGATTTGCAGACGGGGTACATGAGTAGACCTGAAATGAGTTTTGTCAGACAAGTAAACATCACGGTGAAGAGGGGAGTAGTGAAGATGGGAGTGGAAGGGACAGCACTCCACACCTATCAGAAGGCATGGAGGCTTAAGGAAAGAGTACATGCCTGAGGAATTGGAAAGCCCTTGGAGGAAGAGGAGAAGAAAAGCAAATGACAAGGGTGATTTCAAAGCTCAAGTGGACCTAGCTTATATAGGATCTGCTGCTGTGTTCTGGAGGTTGAAGTTTATCCTGAATGTGGAAAGGAGTCCTTGAAGGTTTTCTGAGAAGGAGTGAGGCAGTTTTATATTTACAGTGTAGAATGCTAATGCTGACGGTAGATTGGAAAATGGATGGAGAGAGGGCAAGGATTGAGGGTGGAGACCAGGCTGGAGATTTTGCAGTATCTCATTTAAGAGATGATGGTGGCAATAGCACTATAAATAAGGAGAAATAGACAGACAAAAGACATTTATGATTAAAATGGCTAGACTTAATCATTAGTTGAATACAGGAGGTGAGGGAGAGGGAGACAGCAAGGGTAACTCCAAATTTTCTGACTTGGGTAACTGGGTTGTGATGGGCCATGACCAGCCTTGTCCACAGATACCTTCTAAAAGGACATAAACAGAAAACTCCTAGGGTCTGAGAGCAGAGGCACGGATCAATGAAGATTGCGCACAGTGCAGGCACATCAAGAATGCCAAGGCCTGAAGGCAGAGCCTTGTATGACAATTTGCTTCAAAGTGCTGATGTAGCAACAGGTAAAGAGCCAGTATGCCCAAAGTTCTGTATTTCCTCTGACCTGGCGGGCATCTCTTTCTCTGTGATTGGTCAAGAATACCAAATTTTGGAGCTTCCCTGGCGATCCAGTGGTTAAGACTCCATGTTTCCACTGCAGGGGGCATGGGTTAGATCCCTGGTCAGGGAACTAAGATCCCACATGCTGTGTGGTGTGGCCAAAAAGAAGAATACCAGATTTTGAGCACTCCTTCTCATGAAAACAAGGAATGAATTGGGAGCCATGCCTATCACTTGTATCCTTTGCACTTCCTACTGTGGCTTCATGAATAAACCATAGAGAAGGGCAAGCCAAGCCAAGTCATCACCATCTCTAAGCTTTCAGCCATTACCAGACTAGCTCATGGGTGGACGATGGTGCCATGAATTAGGTTTGTGAATAATAAAGATGAAATATATTTGGGGGAGGTGGGGGAGGGTAGGAAAGACAAGAAATCCAAGAAGAGATTTCCTGGGTCTGTAATTCAAGTTTAAAACCTGTGTCTAGAGACCCCAGATGAGGTCTGGCTTCAACCATAGATTATGGATGCCATTAGGGAACTTAGAAGATCCCAGAATGAGGTCAAAATAAGGAGACAAAAGAGTCAGGGATTGATTTTAGGAAATGTCAGAATGCAGGTTATTAATATAGGAAGAACATCATTCTGGAAGAGGAGACCAAGAAGGAACTTCCAGCAAGCTAGTAGAACAAGGAGAAAGTGGATCTCAGAACCCAAGGGAGAAGGGATATTTATAGGTTGCAGAGAGACCTACTGAGGTACAGAATTAAAACTCCCCACTGGATTTAGCAACTAGGAGGTCATAGATGATGTTAGGTGTAATCACTGTGATAGTGAGGTACAGAAATCAGATTTCACTGGGCAAATCAAATGGCAGGTGAAGCACTGGAGACAGCGCGGGTTTAGCACTCTTTCTGATGTGCAGGCTTTTAGGTGAAGGAGAGATCAGATGATGGCTGGAGGAGAATGTGAAATCAAAGAAGATTTATTATGTTAAACTGAAGCATATTAAAATTTTTAAGAGTTTATTTGAGCAAAAATCAATTTGAATATGGCAGCATCCAATCTAGCGGATAGAAAGGAGCTCTGAGAAGCTGTACAAAATGAAAGACTTTTATAGGCAGAAGGGAGCAGGAACAAGGAAGTTATACTAGTCAAAAAAGCAGATTGGTTACTGCAAGGTTACTTTCCTTTAGGGGATGGCAGGTAATCAGACAGATTACCTAACTAGTGCTGATCAGGTGATTCCTGATGGACTGGTTTAAGATTTCATTTCTGGGAGAGCCAAAACAGTAATTAAGTCTCAGTTTTAGTGACCTTGGGCTCAGCATAAGTGGCTCAGTTTTGGGCCCTGTTTTCTTCTTTTTTAGCAATTTTATGTGGCACAGCCATAGAACACTTGCATGTTGAGAAGAGAAGCAAGTCTTAAGCAAGTTTTTAGAGGCATCATTTGAACCACAGCTAGAAGAAGCTATCGAGTGAGGCATTGGAGAAAGCAGATGGTTCCATTACTCTAAGGTTTGGATTTTACCTAGTGAGTTTGCTGGAAGAATATTTGCACTGGGTGTTAAAGTCATTGTTGGGATTTTAATCGTTTAAGTAAATCAAGTCTAGGCTACTAGGAGTTGAAAGCAGGAGGGGACTAACTCATTAAGACTATCCCTTCATCCTCACAAAAGCTGGGAGGTTAAAGTGAGAAAATGGTAATGTGGCACACAGTGAGTATTCCATCAGTGCTGGCTCTCTTTTGAATAATCTGAAAAAAATATATATAAGAATGTGAGACCCCCAAAACGTGTCAAAATTAGAGAGCTCATTATCAGCTCTAAGAAAACCTGTCTCCAGTAGGACACTGCAGAAACTGGGCAGAAAAGTCTTAATAAAGGCAAATCCCTGATTCAGAGTCTCTTTGTGTGCCTTAATAAAGGAAGGGGCTTGAGGAAATCCATAGCACAATGGCACCTGATTCAGACAGCTTATCAAGAGTCCAAGAAATGCTGCACTTCTGAGTTCTTGTCGAATAGATTCTATAAATGCTAGACTCTCAGGAGACAAAGAAGTGCTAGAAATATATCTAGTGATCTCTGAGACAAATGCAGCAGACCAGCTCTGTGTCAGGTCTCACCCTTATTCCTATTTCAAGGCAAATGCTTCTAAATATTGGCCCATTCACACTCAACAAAGAATTCCTATGATCACGTGTGTATTTTAAAATATGCTTTAAATTTTTTCACTTTACTTTTTATACTTTCTTTTTTTTTTTCCTTTACACTTTCCACAATGCTTTGAAGAATGAGCCTTTGTTGAAAGAATCTAGATTTCAAATAATCCCTCTCTATCCTCCTTCAGTTCAGTATTACTTTCCTCTCTTAGGCTGTCCTCTCCCAGCCTTCTAGATGACTGACCTCCTCGCAGGCAGAGAACCTTGCCCTTTGCACCTTTCAGGCCATCATTAGTCATTTCAAAAATTTTACAGAGTAATGATAAAGAAAACTGTTATTTGAAGGACTTGGGCTGTGCATTATTTTTTTGGCCTTGACAAATACCCATTGGTAAAATGAAGACTTCAAAGGGCCTTCGTTAGGGCCTAAGAAAGGAACAGTGGGAAAGTTAATTACCTGGAGCCAAAAATCCTATTTTCCCTTTAACAGCCCAGGGCTGCACTTTACAAGCAATCAAATGGAGTGATGTCTGGCAAATAGTCAGCCTTTCTTGAAATGCTGAGTGCAATTAGATGCTCTCCTGTCTGTCATTAAAGACAAATTGTTTATAAATGGTTAACATTTGAGTACTACACTATGTTTTCAACCTTTATCACAATCATATTTCCAATATTGACTGAAATATTCTAAACTGAGAAATGGGAGCCTATTGCAAGGTTAATTGCTTGATAATAAATTACTGTTGATCTTAACAACACTCGCACTGTTTATTTATTTTGCCTTCATTTTCTTCAGGGGTTTTGACATTTGCATTTCAAATATATTCAGAAGAAGTCTTCTGTGAAAAGAATCATCCTTCCCCTGATAGTGGCTAATTTTCTTCCTAATTGGGACTGTGAACAATTCAAAGAAAACAAACTCTCAACCCTGTCCAAAACCCACTGGCTCAAAAGAAACCCAGATGTCATTAGGGTTGTCAATGCTCCCTGATGAGACAGAAGGGTGAATAAAGTATTTTTGACTTGTAGAGGATGTTTTGAGATTGTGATATTATATGCTTCTCCCATGCTTGATAGCAATTTACTTCATTATATTGTATTTTAACTATTCAATGCACTATTCTAATCTGTTTATTCAACTGCACTATTCTTATTCAGTCACTAGTCACCCTACATAAAACTAGGAAGTTCATACAAAAGGACACAAGGGTCAGGCTCCTGAAATTGCGGTGATACCAATTTAGACTCTTCCGCATCTTTCAAATGATAAGGTTTCAAACTGGCACTTGGGTCTACTTCATCAGTACTATTTCAGTACTTTCATCTTAAGAACTGAATCTAAGAGGGTTGAGGAGAAGTTTTTGTTCAGAATTCTGAACAAAATAATACGGATATCTTCTTAGTTATAAAATTCAGAGCATGGTGTTTCTAAGTGGTAATTATCATCATTAAAACTGAATGTTTCAAGGTGTAGATATCAAGTCTATTCTAGGGACATCAGTAGAACCCAAATGCTCATTTCTCCATTGCCTGTCCAATAAAACCTCTATTTAATAATAAATGATAAACTATGAAAGAGTAACTTAGCCATTAGTTATTTAGAAGTTACTACATGCTAAGGGAGTGTGCTAACTCCTTTTATGTATTTTATATTTAATTTTCATAATTACCCTAAGAAATAGATTTTATCCTTTCCCTTTTATAAATGAATAAACTGAGTTTTGGAGACATTATTTTCCCACAACTAGTAAATGGCAGAGCTAAAAATCTGAGGAATATTTGTCTGTTTCCAAAGCCATATTCTTTCAAGTAGACAATTACCTAATAATCTGAACATTATATGCTATTATTATCCACTTTTTCAAAAACAGCATTATAAATACTATATAAATAATGAAGGCTCTTGACAAACTAAGTACAGGAAATTAAGTAAAACTCTTTGTTAACAAGTTGAATCTTAACTGCATTATCTATATGTAATGTGTGTGTCCTGAACTTACAGTAAAAGTCTAGAGTAGGATCTGCAAACCACAAACCCCTAGCCAATGACTCTTTTTGTAAAGAAAGATTGATTGGAACATGGCCATCCCCATTCATTTACATACTATCTATGACTGCTTTCATTATAAAACTATGAAGGGTCCTAGAATATACCATTGTGGCATAAGGATTATTTTGAGCTAAAGACAGTTGAGAATCAATAGATGAAGGCTTTTTCTGAACTCCCTTTAACTGCTTAAAAACAGAGTCTTCCAAAAGAATTCAACTGTCATAAAACCCCTCCCTGGAGTTTCACAACCAGGGAAGATTAACTCCTATCACTGGAAAGAAGTCAGCAATGGGGATAAGAAATAAACAGAAATTGTCACAAAACTATCATATCTCCCATCTGTTCTGCTAAGGGCCCACATATCTTTCCTAACAGTCATTTGTTTTCCCACAAGTGCCCTTTCTCCTCAACCTCTTCCCCTATTGACATGGTATATAAACCTCAAATTCTAACTGCCTCTTTGAGACACGTTTTGTTTTGTTTTGTTTTGTTTTTGTGAGCTCTCCTGTGAACATATGAGTAAACTTTATCTTTTCTCTTGCTAATTTGTCTTTTGTCAGTTTAATTCACAGGGCCCCAAGTAATAAACCTAAGAGGGTTGAAGAGAAGTTTTTCCTCCCTGATGACTGCTTTGTCAAGAAGTTGCAACAGAGACCCTGTGGCCTGTAAGTGTAGAATGTTTGCTATCTGGCATTTAATAGAAAGTTTGCTGAACCTTGTGAGGCTGAATGAATATTCAGAAATGGAACAGAGAACTTCACTACGTTTAAGCCAACTTCATAGTGAATCTGAAGTTTATAAGAAAAGGTACAGCCATATTATCTACTTGCAAATAATCATGTAGATAATGAAGGAAATATATAAGCTTCTTTGCTGCCATGTTGCTTATGTGGTCACCAGCAATGAGAACCTAGGAAACTTTCTTGTCCTAAAGGTTACTGTATAATTGTGAAAATTTTATCAAACGACTCTAGTTTAAATTCCAATGAGATACACGGTGTGTGGTATGTACGTAACACAATAACATTCAAATACAAATAATCTGGAAAATCATTGTTTAATTTCTACTTTAAAATTTTTACAGAGTTTGATTAATAATATAGCTATGCATGCTTCTTCTGTTAATTTTTTTTAATGTCTTTCTTGGAGTTTAATTGCTTTACAATGGTGTGTTAGTTTTTGCTTTACAACAATGTGGATCAGCTACACATATACATATATCCCCACAACTCCTCCCTCTTGTGTCTCCTTCCCACCCTCCCTATCCCACCCCTCTAGGTGGTCACAAAGCACAGAGTTGATCTCCCTGTGCTATGTGGCTGCTCCCCACTACCTATTTAACATTTGGTAGTGTATATATGTCAGTGTCACTCTCTCATTTTGTCTCAGCTTACCCTTCCCTCTCCCCGTGTCCTCAAGTCCATTCTCTACATCTGCATCTTTATTCCTGTCCTGGCCCTAGGTTCTTCATGACCATTTTTTTTTTTCTTAGATTCCATATATATGTGTTAGCATACGGTATTTGTTTTTCTCTTTCTGACTTACTGCACTCTGTATGACAGACTGTAGGTCCATCCACCTCACTACAAATAACTCAATTTCATTTCTTTATATGGCAGAGTAATATTGCATTGTGTATATGTGCCACATCTTCTTTATCCATTCATCTGTCAATGGACACTTAGGTTGCTTCTGTGTCCTGGCTATTGTAAATACAGCTGCAATGAACATTGTGGTGCATGGCTGTTTTTGAATTATGGTTTTCTTAGGGTATATGCCCAGTAGTGGGATTGCTGGGTCATACGGTAGTTCTATTCTTAGTTTTTTAAGGAACCTCCACACTGTTCTACATAGTGGCTGTATCAGTTTACATTCCCACCAACAGTGCAAGAGGGTTCCCTTTTCTCCACACCCTCTCCAGCATTTACTGTTTGTAGACTTTTTCATGATGACCATTGTGACTGGTGTGAGGTGATACCTAATTGTAGTTTTTTTTTTTTGAGTGTTCCCCATTGTTTTCTTTCTTCTCACTGTAGTTTTGGTTTGCATTTCTCTAATGATTAGTGATATTGAGCACCCTTTTATGTATTTGTTCGAAATCTGTATATCTTCTTTGGAGAAATGTCTGTTTAGGTCTTCTGCTCATTTTTGGATTGGGCTGTTTTTTTTTTGACATTGAGCTGCTTGTATATTTTGGAGATTAATCCCTTGTTGGTTGTTTAATTTGCAAATATTTTCTCTCATTCTGAGGGTTGTCTTTTCACCTTGTTCATGGTTCCCTTTGCTGCGCAAAAGCTTTTAAGTTTCATTAGGTCCCATTTGTTTATTTTTGTTTTTATTTCCATTTCTCTAGGAGGTGGGTCAAAAAGGATCTTGCTGTGATTTATGTCATAGAGTGTTCTGCCTATGTTTTCCTCTAAGAGTTTTAGAGTGTCTGGCCTTACATTTAGGTCTTTAATCCATTTTGAGTTTATTTTTGTGTATGGTGTTAGGGAGCATTCTAATTTCATTCTTTTACATGTAGCTGTCCAGTTTTCCCAGCATCACTTATTGAAGAGTGATGCTGGGAAAACTTATCACTTATTGCATCACTTATTGTCTTTTCTCCAATATATATTCTTGCCTCCTTTATCAAAGATAAGGTGACCATACATGCATGGGTTTATCTCTGGGTTTTCTATCCTGTTCCATTGATCTATATTTCTGTTTTTGTGCCAGTACCATACTTTCTTGATTACTGTAGCTTTGTAGTATAGTCTGAAGTCAGGAAGCCTGATAACTCCAGCTCTGTTTTTCTTTCTCAAGATGTCTTTGGCTATTCGGGGTCTTTTGTGTTTTCATAAAAATTGTGAAATTTTTTGTTCTAGTTCTGTGAAAAATGCCATTGGTAGTTTGACAGGTATTGCACTGAATCTGTAGATTGCTTTGGGTAGTATAGTCATTTTCACAATGCTGATTCTTCCAATCCAATAACATGGTATATCTCTCCATCTGTTTGTTTCATCTTTAATTTCTTTCATCTGTGTCTTATAGTTTTCTGCATACAGGTCTTTTGTCTCCTTAGGTAGGTTTATTCCTAGGTATTTTATTCTTCTTGTTGCAGTGGTAAATGGGACTGTTTCCTTAATTTCTCTTTCAGATTTTTCATCATTAGTGTACAGGAATGCAAGAGATTTCTGTGCATTAATTTTGTATCATGCTGCTTTACCAAATTCATTCATTAGCTCTAGTAGTTTTCTGGTAGCATCTTTGGGATTCTCTATGTGTAGTATCAAGTCATCTGCAAATAGAATTCGCCTGTGAAGCCATCTGGTCCTCGGCTTTTGTCCGTTGGAAGATTTTTAATCACAGTTTCAATTTCAGTGCTTGTGATTGATCTGTTCATATTTTCTAATTCTTCCTGGTTCAGTGTTGGAAGCTTGTGCTTTTCTAAGAATTTGTCCATTTCTTCCAGATTGTCAATTTTATTGGCATATAGTTGCTTGTAGTAATCTCTCATGATCCTTTGTATTTCTGCAGTGTGAGTTGTTACTTCTACTTTTGCATTTCATCAATTGCACTATTGATTTGAGTCTTTTCCCTTTTTTTCTTGATGAGTCTGGCTAATGGTTTATCAACTTTGTTTATCTTCTCAAAGAACCAGCTGTCAGTTTTATTGATCTTTGCTATCATTCCCTTCATTTCTTTTTCACTTATTTCTGATCTGATCTTTATGATTTCTTTCCTTCTGCTTACGTTGGGGTTCTTTTGTTCTTCTTCCTCTAATTGCCTTAGGTGTAATGTTAAGTTGTTTATGTGAGATGTTCTTGTTTCTTGAGGTAGGATTTTATTGCTATAAACTTCCCTCTTAGAACTGCTTTTGCTGAATCCCAAAGGTTGTGGGTCATGGTGTTTTCATTGTCATTTGTTTCAGGGATTTTTTGACTTCCTCTTTTATTTATTCAGTGATGTCTTGGTTATTAAGTAGTGTATTGTTTAGCCTCCATGTGTTTGTATTTTTTACTGATTTTTTCCTGTAATTGATATCTAGTCTGAAAGCATTGTGGTCAGAAAAGATACTTGATACTATTTCAATTTTCTTAAATTTACCAAGGCTTGATTTGTGACCCAAGGTATGATCTATGCTGGGAAATGTTCCATGATCACTTGAGAAGAAAGTGTATTCTGTTGTTTTGGATAGAATGTCCTATAAATATCAATTAAGTCCAATTAAATGTATCATTTAAAGCTTGTGTTTCCTTATTTATTTTCATTTTGGATGATCTGTCCATTGGTGAAAGTGTTGTGTTAAAATCTCTTACTGTGATTGTTTTACTGTCGATTTCCCCTTTTATGGCTGTTAGTGTTTGCCTTATGTATTGAGGTGCTCCTATGTTGGGTGCATAAATATTTACAATTGTTATATCTTCTTCTTGGATTGATCCCTTGATCACTATGTAGTGTCCTTCTTTGTCTCTTGTCATAATCTTTATTTTAAAGTCATTTTGTCTGAGATGAGAATTGCTACTCCAGCTTTCTTTTGATTTCCATTTGCATGGAATATCTTTATCCATCCCCTCACTTTCAGTCTGTATGTGTCCCTAGGTCTGAAGTGGGTCTCTTGTAGATAGCATATATATGGGTCTTGTTTTTGTATCCATTCAACCAGTCTGTGTCTTTTGGTTGGAGCATTAATCCCTTTACATTTAAGGTAATTATCAATATGTATGTTCCTATTACCATTTTCTTAATTGTTTTGGGTTTGTTATCGTAGGTGTTTTCCTTCACTTGTGTTTCCTGCCTAGAGAAGTTCCTTTAGCATTTGTTGTCAAGCTGCTTTGGTGGTGCTGAATTATCTTAGCTTATGCTTGTCTGTAAATGTTTTAATTTCTCCATCAAATCTGAATGAGGTCCTTGCTGGGTAGAGTAATCTTGGTTGTAGGTTTTTCCCTTTCATGACTTTAAATATGTCTTGCCACTCCCTTCTGGCTTGCAGAGTTTCTGATGAAAGATCAGCTGTTAACCTTATGGGGATTCCTTTATATGTTATTTGTTGTTTTTCCCTTGCTGCTTTTAATATTTTTTCTTTGTATTAATTTTTGATAGTTTGATTAATATGTGTATTGGCGTGTTTCTCCTTGGATTTATCCCATATGGGACTCTCTGTGCTTCCTGGACTTGATTGACTATTTCCATTCCCATATTAGGGAAATGTTCAACTATAATCTCTTCAAATATTTTTTCAGTCCCTTTCTTTTTCTCTTCTTCTTTTGGGACCCCTATAAATCGAATGTTGGTGCATTTAATGTTGTCCCAGAGGACTCTGAGACTGTCCTCAATTCTTTTCATTCTTTTTTCTTTATTCTGCTCTGCAGTAGTTATTTCCACTATTTTAACTTCCAGGTCACTTATCCATTCTTATGCCTCAGTTATTCTTCTATTAATTCCTTCTAGAGAATTTTAAATTTCATTTATTGTGTTGTTCATCATTTTTTGCTCTTTAGTTCTTCTAGGTCTTGTTAAATGTTTCTTGTATTTTCTCCATTCTATTTCCAAGATTCTGGATCATCTTTACTGTCATTACTCTGAATTCTTTTTCAGGTAGACTGCCTATTTCCTCTTCATTTGTTTGGTTTGGTGGGTTTTTACCTTGCTCCTTCATCTTCTGTGTGTTTCTCTGTCTTCTCATTTTGCTTAACTTACTGTGTTTGGGATATCCTTTTTGCAGGCTGCAGGTTCATAGTTCCCATTGTTTTTGGTGTCTGCCCCCAGTGGCTAAGGTTGGTTCAGTGGGTTGTGTAGGCTTCCTGGTGGACGGGAGTAGTGCCTGTCTTCTGGTGGTTGAGGCTGGATCTTGTCTTTCTGGAGGGCAGGACTGTGTCTGGTGGTGTGTTTTAGGGTGTCTGTGACCTTATTATGATTTTAGGCATCCTCTATGCTAATGGGTGGGGTTGTGTTGCTGTCTTGCTAGTTGTTTGGCATAAGGTGTTCAGCATTGTAGCTTGCTGGTTGTTGACTGGAGCTGGGTCTTAGCGTTGAGATGGGGATCTCTAGGAGAGTTTTCACCATTTGATATTACGTGGAGCTGGGAGGTCTCTGGTTGACCAATGTCCTGATCTCGGCTCTCCCACCTCAGAGGTACAGGCCTGACACCTGGCCGGAGCACCAAGACCCTTTTGGTAAGTCTGAGGTCTTCTGCCATCATTAAGTGAGTGTTCTGTATGAGTTGTTCCACATGTAGATGTATTTTTGAAGTATTTTTGGGTTGGAAGGTGATCTTCATGTCTTACTCCTCTGCCATCTTGAAGGTCTCCCTCTTCTGTTAATTTTCTGTTCAAATTTTACTGATCTCCTCATAAATATTTATAAACATTATATATACATGAGTATTTGCTTTTAATACTACATGAATAAAAGTAGTGACAGTGGGCATCTTTGTTTTGTTCCCAATCTTTGAGAAAATGCTTTCAGCTATTCACAATTGAGTATGAGGTTGGCTGTAGGTTTGTCACATATGGTCTTTATTATTTTGAGGTATGTTCCCTCTATTCCCACTTTGTTGAGAGTTTTTATTATAAATGAATGTTGAATTTTGTCAAAAGCTGTTTCTGCATCTTTTGAGAAGATCATATGATTTTTATTCTTCAGTTTGTTAGTGCAGTGTATCACATGGAGTGATTTGCAGATGTTGAAACTTCCTTGCTTCCCTGGTATAAATCCAAGTTGATCATGGCATGTTTTCCTTTTAATGCCTTCGTGAATATAGTTTGCTAATATTTTGCTTAGGATTATGGCATCTATGTTTATCAATTTTATTGGCCTGTAACTTTCTTTTTTTGTGCTGTCTTTGTCTGGTTTTGGTATCAGGGTGATGCCGGCCTCAGAGAATGAGTTTGGAAGCATTCCTTCCTCTTTAATTCTTTGGAATAGTTTGAGAAAGATAGGTGTTAACTCTTCTATAAATATTTGGTACTATTCACCTCTGAAGACATCTGGTCTTGTACTTTTGTTTGTTGGGAGTTTTTTTCTTTTAATTGCTGATTCAATTTCATTACTGGTAATCAGTCTATTCATATTTTCTAATTCTTCCTGATTCAGTCTTGAGTGATTGTAAATTTCTAGGAATTTATCCATTTCTTGAATGTTGTCCATTTTATTGACATACAATTGTTTGTGGTACTCTCTAATGATCCTTTGTATTTTTGTGGTGTATGTTGTAACCTCTTCTTTTTCATTTCTGATTTTATTGACTTGGGCCATCTCTCTTTTGTTCTTGATGAGGCTGGGTAAAAGTCTATTAATTTTTTTATCTTTTGAAACAACCAGCTCTTAGTTTCATTGGTCTTTTCTATTGTTGTTTAGTCTTTATTTCATTTATTTCCCCTCCAATCTTTATTATTTCTTTTCTTCCACTAACTTTGGGTTTTGTTTGTTGTTCTTTTTCTGTCTCCTTCAGGTGAAAAGGTTAGATTATTTGAAAATTTTCTTGTTTCCTAAGGTTAGGCTTGTATTGCTATAAACTTTACTCTTAGAACTGCTTTTGCTGCATCCCATATGTTTTGGATTATTGTGTTTCCATTTTCATTTACCTCCATGTTTTTTTGTGTTTTTTTTTTGCAGTACGTGGGCCTCTCACTGTTGTGGCCTCTCCCGTTGCGGAGCACAGGCTCCAGACGCGCAGGCTCAGCGGCCATGGCTCACGGGCCTAGCCGCTCTGTGGCATGTGGGATCTTCCTGGACTGGGGCACAAACCCATGTCCCCTGCATCGGCAGGTGGACTCTTAACCACTGTGCCACCAGGGAAGCCCTACCTCCATGTTTTAAAATTTCTTCTTTGATTTCTTCAGTGACCCATGAGTTGTTTAGTAACATATTGTTTAGCCTACACCTATGTGTGTTTTCCTTCTCCCAATCTCATTGTGGTTCCTTCTTTGTCTTTAGTTGTGGAAAACCTTTTTTGGTAATCTTCAGGTTGTTTTCATAGATAGTTCCTCTGTAAATAGATGTAATTTTTGTGTGTCCAATGGAGGAGATGAGTTCAGGGTCTTTCTACACTGCCATCTTGGCCACCTCTTGTTCATTGATTTTATTTTTCCAAAAATGTATTAAGTAATTTGGAATTTAATTTAGGTAAATAGGTAAGCATTAAATCATATTAGAGACCCCAATTTTCCAAACCTTCCTGTTAGCATAACAATGGTCACTAAAAGTTGCCAAATCTAGGAATACTCAAGGTGTCGCCTGCCCATTCTTAGACATGTTTCATTTTTGGTGTACTTTTTAACACTTTTAATTGGACACTTCTAATGCAGACAACAAAATTGCAGGTGATGTGCATTACTTTAGTGTTTTCGCTTTAAAGAAAGTGAATTTACAGCAGGAAGCTTATATAAAACTGGTAATAAAAATATGTACTTTTTCACCACCCACAGCCTAATAATCACAACTAGTACCTGATATTTATTAGTGGGAACCAAGAGCTTAATTTTAGAAGTAAGAATTAGAAATACTCATATGTGAGAATATTAATTTTTTTTCTGGTATATACCAAGCATGCTGATGTATAAGTGCCCAGTAAATGTGTGTTGAATGAATGGAAAATTGATAATATTTTCCATAGAGTCGATCAAATCCTTGATATTTAAGGTGAACTGCAGGTTTATCCTCTCTACTCCTTCCTACCAGTCCTGGCCGAATCCTCTTGATCTTTATTCTCCCTTCTAAGACAATACATAATAAGTATAACCCCTCTTCTATATGTAATCTTTCATATAGTTTATGACAGTTTTAATTTCCTATGGAAGACACTCCTGATTTTTTAATATGTAAACTCTATGTGAATAGTATTGAATTTATTAAGGGTGACAGCCAAAATGTCTGATACAGAGTAGATACTGAATAGTTTGGAGGATAAATTTTAGATACATACAGTGTTTCCAATATACTATATCCTATATTTTTAATATTTTAAATACTATATTTTAAATCTTAAATACTAAATTTAAGTATTAAATACTAAATACTAAATTTTAAATTTATATTTTAAATCTCTCTGTAAGTAATATTTTTTCCTGTATGTTCACATTCCTCTTCAAGTGTAGTATACAGAATTTAAGGAATTGTTATTTTGATGAATGTACTTCAGTCAATGCAGACTAGGATCATATTAGCCCTTCAACAAACATTATATTTTTAGATTAATTATACCTCCCTATTCACAAGTTAGCTACTGAATATCTAGCATATGCACAAACAGAACATTAAAAAGATATAAAACTGTGTTATTTTGCCATATTTATACATCTGGATCTTTAAGCCAAGTGCACATTTGAGTGCCTTTAAATTTCTTGAATTTTCTGAGAAAAATAAAAGAAGATTAAAAAAAAAAAAGGTGGGTGATGTTTTGGCTGGTGATAGACACCAAACATTAAAATGCCAGAAGAAATATTTATTTTTGTTCACATCCCCTATTTGACCTGTGTCCTCTAACATTTATGCTTTTTGGTTTCCAAGGGTTGTTGAGTGTTTTAATCATAAAGATAATTAAGTAATGTCATTTACCTTTTATTGCACCTGGGATCTGATAGAAACTGCAAATACATATATATATATATATATATATACACACACACACATAAGGCTTTAAAAAATATATCCCAATGCTTTCTCCCAAAAAGCAGGGTTTAAAAGTGCTTGAAAATTGAAACAAAATGCTCCTTTGGCACATTTGTGTTGGACAAATATTCTACTTTTTAACTATTGGGGCTCCATGTCCAGTCCTGGGGCATCTGTTGTGTTGATATTTTCAATATTTTCTATATTTTCAAACTGGCTTCAGATTATGCGAGACTTTTCCTTGTGTAGACTGCAGAATACTGGGATAAAACCCATGGATGAGCACACATGAAGGAACATGGTAAAAGTCTAATCAATCACTCTTATTTGCATCGTTCTACTTCCCAAGTACATTGCAAAGGCTAAGAAAAAGTGATAATTAAAGAAACCTATTAATAGGAGGCATTTAAATTATTCTTGCATTTAATTTTATTTTCCATTTTTTGCAGCTTTAGAGTAGATAGCTAGATAATTAACAGAGGAGAGTATAAGGATCATTAGAGGAGATGGTAAATTAAATGGATGGTTCTGAATTCAAAGAATTTTCCTAAAATGGTAGATTCTAATGAATGAAAGTAGTTTTCTGAGTTTACAGCACAATAAAATTAACATTCAAAGTTTCCTATATTGTCCTATAAATAGCTACAATTATCTCAGATTTATAATCAGATTGATCACATCATTTCTTCTTGAAACCAGAACATTTTAAGAGTGAATGGGTGAGCTATGGGCAATAGGCCTGGGCAATAGGCATAAACACAGATTGTTCCAGCCAAACAATGTATATACGGTCATGCCCACACAATGTTCTGTAACTAAGAGATTATCACTGATTTCTATCAGGTTTTGAGTTTTTGTTTGTTTGCTTTCTTTGATTCCTTCTCTTTTGTTCTTGCCTTTCCTCTTTCTTGCAGTGTTTTTCCTCAGATTTTCACATAGCTGACAACTTCTTATTCAAATTTTAGCTGTAATATCTCATTTTTAGAGAGCCCTTTTCTAGAGCACCCTATGAAATGCCACCCACTCCACAGCCCACCCACTGCCACCCATCCCACTGCCCACTCACATTAATATATCATTTTATTGTTTTCTTCTCTTCATAGTTATAATCATGATCTGAAATTATCTCATTTATTTATCAATACTTGCTAATTGTCTGTCTCTCCCACCAAAATGTAAGCTCCATGAGAAAGGGACTTTCTGTGTTGTATACTGCCAAATCTTTTTTTTTTCTTTTTTTCTTTCTTTCTTAGCGGTACGCGGGCCTTTCACTGTTGTGGCCTCTCCCGTTGCGGAGCACAGGCTCCGGACGCGCAGGCTCAGCGGCCATGGCTCACAGGCCCAGCCACTCCGCGGCATATGGGATCTTCCCGGACCGGGGCACGAACCCGTGTCCCCTGCATCGGCAGGCGGACTCTCAACCACTGCGTCACCAGGGAAGCCCTATACTGCCAAATCTGTAGACCTTTGAAGAATCTCTGGCTCAATAAAAATGTGTTGAGTTCCTGAACAAATAACTAACCAACCACCATTACCATATATTGGTGTTTAGAGCTGCAACTAGAAACAATGGGAAATAACTTGAATTTAATGTGTAGATTACTTGAAACTTCTATGATTTCATGGCTTTGGAAAATGCAGATTTTGTTCTATGTTAATTATATTTAAGAAGTTTGGGTCATTTGAACAAAAGAAATGGATTATGGTTTAGGGTATAACATCCTTTATCTCAGATTCTTAGTTCACTTTATGGCAGATGTACATAAACACAGATATACCATATGAAGGATTCCAAAGATTAATGCCTTCTACATGAAGTTTTTTTTTTTTTTTTTTTTTTTTTAACAACAAATGAAAATCATTCTGCCTTGTTAGGGAGGTATAGAAATAGCCAAGTACACTATGTACCAAGGGGGAGATTTAACTCCATGTTTGTAAATCTCAGGATGTTTCTAAGTCAGTTTTATCGATATGCAATTACAACCTTGAAACTCATCTATCATTAACTGTAGTGGGAGATAACCTGAAATTCTAGCTGGCAGATTCCCCATCTCTCTTCTTGAACACAGTACATAAATAATCCTACAGAAGTGTCCCTGTTATCTCAATATTAATTGCATCAAAATTCCTTGACCAGCACATTATATGCCACCGAAAGAAAAGGGAAAAAACCTCTCAGATGGGTTGAATTTTCTGGAGATTTTGCCTCTTTTTCAAATTAAAAAAATCTATTAGGAAGAATAAACTCATAAAATTCTACTTACACTTGAATGAGGAAATGGTTGTTCTTCAACTGAAACATTTTTTAATGGGTTGTAGGATTCTTCAAACAGCTACAAGAGAAAAATTATTAGAAATAAGATTAATTTTTCATGTGATATAACTATTCAGCTTGGTCTAAATGTAGTAACAGAACTAGAATTCTGCATAGACAGTGTGGGCAACATTCAACATTTGAAGGACATTGAAAGAGCAACCTATCTAAAAATCTCTTACGCTCTATTGTCCTTACTTCCCTCCATTTTTTTGTCCTAAAAGTATTACCTTAAAATTTTATCCACAAGATGTCTTTGATAAAAGATTGTTCATTCTCTTCACACTTGTCTCCTAAGCTCTTCTTTTCCATGCTTACTATCTTTTTCCGTTATTAATAAAAGTATTTTAAGTGCAAACCTTTAGTGAATTCCTGGTGACATCTTTATAAACAGTATTTTAAAGATTACTTCTAAATCTTAGTTAAATGTTATTAAGCCTTTAGGGAAAGTGGCAAGTATAGTCAGCGATACCAAGTTAGAATCTTTTAAGTATGAGGAAATTTCCAGTCACAAACAGTTGACTGAAACAAAAATGCTTCTGATTCCTAACTAGAAGATCTAGCATGGCTGCTAGCTTATCCCTTAAACCTAAAACCAGAAATAGAAAGAAGAATGACACTGATGGATTCAATAACCTGACAAATGGTAAGAAAATCCTGGGGAGAGAGAAGACATTTGGGATCACATCTGTAATGGGGACCCTGGGAGTTGAGGTCAGAGGAGAATTAGATGTTTTAAAGTGGGCAAAAGCTTTATAGTTGTGTCTTTCTCTCTCCCCTACTTAAGCATGGGGGGATAATTGCCTGTATTTGCACTATTCTGGGACAGAAAAACCAGTGACGTCACAGTGAAGCCAACCAGAGGTGACAGGGTAACATCAGTACAGAAAGAGGTCCAGCTGAGGTGGAGAGCACATAGTATCTAGAGCTAATAGGGGGGTAGCTCCTGAGAATTTTCCTCTCACCACTCTTTGTCTAAGTGATTTTACCTGAAAGAAACAGTTCAGGGCAAAGAACAAAGCCAAGGATCAAACAAGATATACCAGGAAAATATCAATTCAAAGAAAAGCTGTGATACTGATTTTAAACTTAGTTAAAATATAATATACAGGTTTGGAGATCCTGGCTAAAATATAAATGCACTAAAAAAATATTTCTTATTTTCAGATGACATGATTATCTACAAAGAAAGCCCAACAGAATCAAGAAGTTATTAAAGTGAAAAAGAGAGCTTGCTGAATATAAAAAAATCTTGCAAATATCATTAGCATTTTTCTGACCTAGTAGTAAGAAACTAGAAACTATAACTGAGAACACAGAAACTGTCCCATGTAAGCTTCGTAACTTAGAAATTTGGTTTCTTGTTCTTGCTATGGTTATTAAGAGAGAGCTAATATGTTATTTAATAAAAATTTATTGATAAACAAATACAGCAAAGCACTATCCCTGGTGATTAGCACAGAAAATTGTCAGAAAGACAAAATATCAGCTTTGCTTCAAGGGAACAGCCTAGTAAAATGGAGGATGATCTCTACCAATGAAGGTAAGTTTGTATGTTTATATCTACTACAATAATAAAGTACATTTTTCTTAACATTATTGCTTTTGAAACTAAATTTTTGACTGAAGATGCACAAAACAGTATTATATGTATTTGCCTCTTGAGAATACTAGTAACTGTTTTTTAAAAATAGGTACCCAATTATCTGACATAAATTAAGCATTCATTGTAATCTTAAAACTAGTAGTGCACACACGTCTTTTAGACAGGAATATGAAATAGAAAATATAGTTCCTGAGTATAAGGCCCTTAGAAGCTAGTTGAGGAAATAAAACATAGGCACAGGAAACAACAAGATAGCAATTACAAAACAACTATCAACCTGTGTAGTAAAACCTCTGTAATGAGAACTAACTAGAAATAAGCTAATTTAAACTAGTTAAATAGGTACTTACTTCTTCCAGGTATATAAAATAGCTCACACTAGGCTAAATAATGCTCCATAAATTAGTATGTGCTAAATAATTTTGCATAAATAATTTCTGTGGTGGAAATACCTCCACTGTGGACAATTTCAAGCTACCAATAAGAATTTCTTAATATTTACAGAATTACCTTAATACTCATGAACCAGTATGAGCTGGCTCCAGCACACCACAGTCTATATTTTAAAAGCATATTCTCTTTCATTATCTCTGAGAGTTACTACTTCCCTTCCCACTCTGACTGTTGGAGAGAGATGTGGAGATGTTTTCTTTAGAGTCAATTTTTTCAAAATGTCTTATTTCTCACATGTTATGTTAGAAAAATATCTACAAATGTCATCTGAAATATTTGAATCTTTAGTCTATGAAACCATACCCTTAACCACTGTGTGGTTTAAAACAAACTTTGTGGCAAGATATATGTATAGGTATTATATTTGTTAATGATATGTTCTTTGCATTTCATTGAGACTATTTGCTTCAGAGAGTATCCTCATCTGAGAGAAGACTTTATCTTCTCAGTATCCTCCAGCCAAATTCATTTTTCTCAATTTTTTTCATGTTACTGTTTCCTAAAAACTTAGCACTTACTTGTAAAACATCTTGGACTTGGTTTATCTGAGATACTGCAATGTGGATTATTTGTGATAGGAAAATTAGAGAGTTAAGCTGGATGCTGTTCTTTGACAGTTTTTCTGTTGATGTTTTTTCATCAGATGTTGGAAAAGCTGCTGTACCCTGGAGCCCTTTGGCATAATAATGTTAGTGCCACAAGCTGGTAGCAGTAGGTTTTGAGCTTGGGGAGTCTTGGAAGCAGGGGTAAATATAGACAGCTAGTCTCAAATTCCAGCTGTCTGTCCCTTTTGTACATGAAGAGGTAAGGATGACGTCCAGATTATTTTATTTTCCAGGAAAGACTGTGGGGGAATATACGCTTAAATTGCAAAGGCAGTTTCACATCAAATCGTTTATTAAAGTCATTACCATTTAGCCTCCATAAATCCCCACAGGTCACTTAGATGGAGAAAATAAGGATATGACGTGCAGTAATATAATGTGGGCGGGGGTAAGGTGAGGATTTAGTCAGAGAAAAAGGAGGAAGGAAAATGTTTTGAAAATGTATTGAAAATGCATTTATATCGAAAAGACTCATTTAAACTATATGGTTTCGATAAGGAAAGGAAAAATAACTCATTTATATCCAGGGCCATGAATAAGTGCATGTAACATATATTGAAATCTCACTTAATGACTGACATAATAACTGATTCAAGTAAATTGAATCAGTTCCCTGGAGGAAGTTTCTTCATCTGATACATCATAGTATAAAATAAGAAAAGTAATGAGGTAAAGGTATGATCTTACTACGTATGGCTTTTAGAGTATATGTAAAGATGTTTGACATTCTTATACCTTTAAAAGCATGAATTGACAGAAATGAAATAGGTAATGATGAGATGGTGCTTTCAACTGAAATTGAACAATGATTTATTGATAATGTAAATATGAAAATTATTCTGTAGGTACTATGGTGACCACAGTTATGAATAAACTGCATGCACTTAACCATTAAGAGCATATAATTTAGCAGAGGAAATAAAAATCATATATAATTAGATTTAAAATGCAGCAGGCCATAATAAGATCTTTATACGGTGGTGCAAATAGGCCATAAGAATTTAGGGAAGAAAGAACTTTTAGTTCTGAGTGGAGGGTACCTGGGAAAATTTTGGTAAATATATAGCTTTGAAGCAGAATATTAAAAGGCATCTAGAAGTTATATAGGAGATATCTGAGGAGTAGGGGCATTCAAAATACAAACCTTTGCTTTTTAATTGTTAATTTATTACTCAAAATTTATTGATTGTTCTATTATATGTCAGACCTTGTGTCTGATGCTGGGAGGAAGGATGAATAAGGTGTGGTCTCTGCCCTCAGAGAAATAATAGTGATGGTTCATGTTATGAAAGCAATTTATCTTTTTTCCTTTTTCCTCCTGTAGTATAAATACATTGATACAAACTTTTTAAAAATTGTGTTTAACCAGTCAGTTAGGGTTATAAGTGGAGAAGATGATACAGAGAGAAAAGAAGTTGAAAAGTAATAAATCAGAGCAGGAAGCATATAAATATGATAAAATGTGTAAAAGCCAACCTAATTCTTGAACTTTAGCATCAGCGTTGTTTAGCACCTAGCCTAGTTGATATATTTTTTAACATCTCTCTGTTCTCTGTGACAAAAATTGTTTTGAGTAATAATTAAGTAGTATTTAATAATAATGTTTATTTGTTCTTTATTAATAAAACTTAATAATTTAAGAGAATTACTTTCAATTTTAAAGCTATTAAAATTTATTAAAATATTTCATGTGTGAGCTAAAATGGCACTTAACCAATTGTAGTATTTCCTATAGCTGCTATAGCTAATTGCCACAAACTTAGTGACTTAACACAAATTTATTGTCTTACATTTCTGGAGGTCAGAAGTACTAAATGGGTTTCATGGGACTAAAATCAAACTGTTGGCAGAGCTATGTTCCTTCTGCAGGCTCTGGGGGAGACTTTCTTTATCTTTTCCTGTTTCTAGAGGTTGCCCCTCTTCTTTCTTCAAATCCAGCTATCACATCACTCCAACCTCTTGGACCCTTGTGATTACACTGAGCCCACTCCATCTCAAGATCCTTAATTCAATCACATGTGCAAAGTCCTTTTGGTTGAGTAAGGTAACATTCACAGATTCAGGGATTCCGACGTGGACATCTTAGGGAAGCGGTCATTATTTTGCCTATCATACAAATCAAAAATATTGTGTCTTACAGTTTGCCCTTTCTTTCACTGTTTTATATTTTAAACACAAATAAAAACTCCAAATGCTCACATTGAAACTGAGCAAGACCCTGCGGGGCCTTCCCAAGACCGCCCCCCTGCCCCGCAACCGTGTCCTCTTCCTCTTGTTGGTTGAAAAGTGTTAGCCTCCTAGGCCTTCCTAGAGTTCCAAAGAGCAAATTTAATCAGAGAAATGCAGAAACGAAAGAAAACAGTCGAGCAAGACAAAATAATAATAGTTTAAAAATAAACTACTCCTTTAGTTCCTTCTTAAGGAGTATATCCTTGAGTTATTCCCCTGAGGTTTTTTTGCAGCTACTAAAGCCCCCACCAGGTGGAAGAAATTAACTGCTGACCACCAGCATGTAGACACCAGACTGGTTGGAACCAGAAGGTTGAAGATGTTGACTCCCAAAATGCCACCCTGTTACCTCACCATCAACCAATCAGAGAATTGTGCACAAGCTGAGCACACACCCTGTGACCCTCTCCCTCACATTGTCTTTAAAAATCCTTCCCTGAAAGCCAATAAACACTGTACTTTCCTTCGCCACAAACCTGTGTCAGTAGACTGGCTTTACTGTGCGTTGGGTGAGTGGACCCAAGTTTGTTTCATGAGCATCATGCATGGATTGACAGAACTGAAGGAACTCAAGTACTGGGTATTTTGTCTTTATTTTTACAATCACTGTGCTCAATTCATTTATTTCTATCTAACAAGCTAAACACAAAAATATGTTTATTTCTAATCTATTAAATAGGGTTTTTCATAGGCATTAGATAAATGAACTGCACCCAAAGTGAAAAATTTTGAATTGCTATGAAATTTTCTTGAAATAAACTTGCATAGTTGAGACTATATGTATCAGGGCCAGTTGTATAACTAGATTTTGCCTGAAATAACTTTAATGAAAGAAACAATATTTATTAAAGGATAAGCAATGAAAATGTGCTAATGTTAAACTTCCTTGTACATTAGTGAAACTCAAGAGTAACTGTAGCACTTGTTTAAAAGTTAGGCCATCAAAAGATCCTTTTCATGGAGAGGTAATTTACCACTAGTATTGTTTAGGATCATGATAAGAAAAAGAAGATCAACAGACATCCTTTCACCATCTCTACATAGGAGGAGACTGTTCCTGCGGCTCCACCTTTGGTTTGCCATTGAATCAGTTACATTCTTTCCAGATGCATTTTTAAAAATTTCTGTTTATCAAAGTCTAATCTGGCTATTTCAGGTACAGTAAGTGCTGCTATAATGAGACATCTGTGTGCCTAAAAATCACTATACAAATTCTCAACATTGGGACTTTGTTAAATTAACAATTGCTACGTAAAGGCCTGGGTATCTGAGGTGAGCTGTGGTTCAACAAAAGACCTCAAGAGAACTGAAAAAGAGAAGTTTATTACTCACAGATCTTGGGGGAGGTAAAGGCATTCCTCAGAGACTACATGGAGAGATTAAGGCAGGGTGTAGGCAGAGAGAGTGGCAGGGCATGGGGCACATGCCTTCACTAGGGTCCGTGGGCAGAGGGCTTTTCCAGGGCTAAAACCAAATTGGCTTTGAGGGGGTCTTATATAAGTAGTGCACAAGGAGAGGGCCCTGGGAGGTGGGAGAGACTGCTTATCATGAGGGCAGCTGCCGAGAGTCATATCAGGAACTTACATTTACTTGTGACTCTGCAGGCTATCTAGGCTGTGTAATCGAGGGTGTGCCTAGTGTCAGTTCAAGGTACCTGTAGGCTGTTTGCCACGTAAAACAGCTGCTGGATGCCAAGGCAGTAATATAGTTAATAGTTTAGCTAAACTCTTAACACAAAAAAAAGTCAAGATCACAGGACTTATGGGAACAATGGGGTTAGAGTTACAACACTCAAAAACTTCAGTGACACATTAAAAAAAGATAGGAATCTAATAAAAATGTTAGCATAGTTTTACACATTTTAAATTGTTAAGAAATAGATAAATAATTCAATATGACACTTTATCTTGACAGAGACCTGAAGTTTACATGGAAGGGGGTTTTGGAAGGGTTGTAGCCTGAGAGTTATTGTGAAATAGTAAAGGCAGGGTTACCTGAAATCAGTCCGAAAGTTGTGACGGCAGCTGTGGATAGGTGTGGTTCATAACACACTGGATGAACTGAGATAACTAGTGGATATCTGAGGTGTGTGCCTGTATGTATTACGTATATTCATATACGTCTTGGTTCAGCAGGGTGCAGTTTTTTACCATCACGTAGCTTTTCTCACTGATGAAATTATACATAAGCAAGTGTGAAATTGGCATGATGCTCAAAATGTTCCTTAATAGATAAATTAATAAATCAATTGGGACAAATTTGTGTTTTCAAAGCAAGCATAATAGCAGGGCCCACCATAATGTCACTTCAACTCTGAGTGGCAACATGGAGAAATACAAAAGCATGTTTTCCAACTTGCAGATCAGAGAACATGCCTAGTACGGAGAGACCAGAAGGTTTCATGTCAAGTACACAGCACCTGTGACAAATACTGCCCCCATTTTTCCAGGCAATACCAACATATCCCAGTACTTTTCCCTCTTGAGTCTTAACTCTACCTCAGAATCTTTCTAAAGACAAATTTCAGGAGAACCACTGCTAATCGGCTGGAGTTGGCATCAAGAGATGGAAAACCGCTTTGCCATTATCAAGGGTGGAAAAAAGCATGGGTTATGAAGTCTTTTAGACTTGGGTTCAAATCTTGGTTTTCGGCTCTTACTTGTAAGTTGTGAGTCTTGAAGAATTACCTAGACTCTCTTGGCCTCTGTTCTCTGAACTATAAAACTGAGCTAACAATGCCTACTACAAATAGCTGTTGTGAGAATGAAATAAGGCCATATAGACGAAGTACCTAATGCAGTGTCTGCATCAGTCTGCCTTCAGTAGTTTTCTTAACTCCCCTTGGGCAAACAAAGAAGCAGAGAAATATCTTGATTGGGGGTAGAGGATAAGATGGAGGTATATCATGAAACTCACAAACCAAAATAATCATCTTCCTTTTAAGTGTGCACGCTTTCTGTGCCCTCTGCATGAAGACACATTTGAATGAAATGTTACCAAACCACAGATACATGGCACATTTATCCTGGGTAAAATACAGATCCTCTGAAATATTGCTTATCACTTCTCGTCATCTGTCCTAGTCACCAGGCAATGCTTTACAGAACTGAACTTTGAACAAAATATTTTGGTTGCTTCTCGTGGTAGGCAGGCGTATGGGGGATGGATTTTAAAACTAAATGCAAAGATAAAGGTGCCAGTGGAGAATGCTTGGCTCTCCTCTCTCTAAAAATGTTGATGATGACTTATGATATGACCTCAGGCACACTTGACTGAAGGAAAAAAGCTCCAATTCATAATCATTTCTTAATGATATCACAAAAAATTAAGCACAAAAAGCATGGAAACTCTTGCTTATATTATTCAAAAAATAAGGAAATAGTTGGGCATTAAAATAATTTTAAAAGATGTTGAAAAGCAATCAGTGTATTTCTCTTAGTTGGTAAAATAGAGACCCTCTTGCGCTGTTGGTGGGAATGTAAATTGATACAGCCACTATGGAGAACAGTATGGAGGTTTCCTAAGAAACTAAGAATAGAACTACCATATGACCCAGCAATCCCACTACTGGGCATATACCCTGAGAAAACCATAATTCAAGAAGAGTCATGTACCACAATGTTCATTGCAGCACTATTTACAATAGCGAGGACACGGAAGCAACCTAAGTGTCCAGCGACAGATGAATGGATAAAGTAGATGTGGCACATATATAGAATGGAATACTACTCAGCCATAAAAAGAAATTAAATTGAGTTATTTGCAGTGAGGTGAGTGGACCTAGAGTCTGTCATACAGAGTGAAGTAAGTCAGAAAGAGAAAAACAAATACTGTATGCTAACACATATATATGGAATCTAAAAATAATAATAATAATTCTGAAGAACCTAGGGGCAGGACAGGAATAAAGACACAGATGTAGAGAATGGACTTGAGGACACGGGGAGGGGGAAGGGTAAGCTGGGACGAAGTGAGAGAGTGGCATGGGCATATATACACTACCAAATGTAAAACAGATAGCTAGTGGGAAGTAGAGGGGTGGGATAGGGAGGGTGGGAGGGAGATGCAAGAGGGAGGAGATATGGGGATATATGTATATGTATAGCTGATTCACTTTGTTATAAAACAGAAACTAACACACCATGGTAAAGCAATTATACTCCAATAAAGATGTGGAAAAAAAACATACTGTTTGCAATCTGCCAAAAATGTGGATACTACTTCTTGAGGAGGTAAATTGCCCAGCTATAATATTTGCTATCAAAGGCACTACATTATAAAGCTTTAGTCCTCATTTCAGAGGCAGAGACCTGTTTCTTTGGTATTGTCATCTTTAGACAAGAAGATTCATGCCCATAAACATGGACAACAATAAAGCTACCCAGGACAGATGAGACTTGAACACTGGCAGAGCACATTGTCGTTTCTGCCATGGTTGTGCCAGTTACATGGTCCCTACTGGAAGCTGCTCATTGGCTGAGACATCATTTCAATTCAGAAGAATTGAATACCAGTGAGGTTTTGTGTTCTGGTATAAAAATGGAAGTGCTGAGCTAAAGTTAAATAAAAGTCAGAGCTCCAGGAAAGTAGAAGAGGAAATTATTTCTGCTCCAAGCTAATGCTAAGGATGTACAACAGATTCATGCCAAAATTAACCTGCGTTTAGACTGAACACGGTGTCAGATATGTTTTCTTTGAGTAAGAATCCTGATGAGGAGTTTTATATGTTATTAGTATTTCTATTATTTTACTGTGAAAGTGATGATTTTCCACTATTCTAGCCAACTGTATTTCAGGAGGTAAAGGGAATATAGTATCACTGTTTCTTCAGCCTGACAAAAAGATGTGGATTGTGTGTCTGATACTATAGAGAAGATGCATTCTGATCTGTTAAACCAATAGTTATTTCACAATGTGGACTAGAACTACATGCCCTTCTCTGTTTGAACAGTTAAAGGACTGGGATTCACCTGGAAGCTGGGGTGTTTTTGAAATAAATCTTCAGAAGTACACTGTCTGAATATCCCAATCATTGCCCAACATTCTCTATTTTCATTGTCAGTGGCAACAGGTCTGATGGAGAGCAGTAGACAGCCTTGTGGTGTATCAAGGTGGTACCAGTGTCCAATGAAATTGACTTCCAGCTGGAAGATGTCACTTAATATGGCATTATCTAGCCTGCCCACCTAAACCCAGTTGACTTGCCATCTGCTCCACAGTGAAACTGGCACAGTTTCCAAGAGGAAACATCCTGCCATCCTATATAATGGCCTGTGGGATGGAAAGCCAATTGACCATGGTAAGTTAAGTTGATTAATTGTTGATGTTAAAATTAAGATTGCAAGCCAAAAAAAGAAAAAAATTGTAAGATTCTAGTTCATCCTGATTTTTTTTTTCAGTCTGAATTTTTATGCTGAAAATGATTCAGGTTGTTTGCTAAGGTGCTATATTTTTAGAATTCACATTTACAGTAAAATATCTATATCTATAGATATTTGAGACTAATAAATAAGGCTTGTGAAATTATTAATTATGTACCGCCAGATTTTGAGATAGAATGCTAATTTTGTAGTTTTCTACAAACTACAATCAGACTCAAGACACGGATACATGCGTACATCTTTGTGCTTGTACTTAGCATACTATGTTATCCGAACATCCTAAGATATTGTCCTGATAGGCAATTTTTCCTCTGCTAAGAGAAAATGACCTCAAAGTTACATTATATGACCATTAACTCACATCAGTGTACTCCCCTCAAAATAGTTCCCTTTGAAAGGGATTACCTTGCCTGATCTAGCATAGCACCAAGAACACAGAATGAGCTTAGTGATTATCATTTTTATTTGATATTACATAAAATTTATCTTCATGAACTTCTAAGGTTGTAATTCAATGACATTTGGATTCTGCAGCCACCAGAGCTGTAGTTTTTCTCAGTGTGTGTTCTTTACCCGTGATGCGCTGTTGCATCAAAGTCTATGTCTCTCATAGTTTATCAGTAGTTTGCGGTTTTTCCCATCTTACAGCTTAAGCCTTTCCCCAGTTTATAGTTTAAGTCTATGCCCATTTTATAGTTCATATATATGTAAGATCAGTTTTTAATTTGCCTATATTATGTTTAAAATTAGTCATATTGGTTTCTTTATGAATTTGTTTTCACATTTTTTGGGGTTTCCTCATGAATTCATATTTCATCTAAATGATTGTTGAACTCATGTTCAGGGTAGGAGACAGCTCTACTCCGCAAGGGCAGCAGAGAGACTAAATAAATAAATCTAGATGGCCCTTGGTCTCACATGGGCAGATGCACCAATCAACCCCACGGTGAGAAAGCTATAATGATGAGATATGTTATGGACTTGTTGGCTTCAACTCCATCAGTTGTGGAAAACACTGAGAGCAATTAGATTTGACATTGATACACCCTCATACTCAAAACTCTGGGGGAAGGAATTTCCCCCTGCCACAGTCAACTGCTTTCCAAACAGGATCTTTAACTGTTTGTATAAAATGTCTGGCTCCTTAAAGAGTGAAAGTATCCAAATTAAACCTAAGCAAGGGGCTCTGATAAATCTGAATTGAAGATTTCTTCTAGGTAAGAAGGCAGATGGCATTTGGAAAAGGATTGTAAGATGATCCTTGAAAATCCTTTGGACTTTCTCTTTCCAGATATGCATGAAGACATTTATAAAACTTAAGGGAGGGCAAACCATGGGAAATTTGATAAATTTATAAATATTAATAAATGTACAATTGTTTTGTATTTCTTTTCATTACAGAAGATTTTGAAAATACATATTTGGAGTATTTACATATGTGTAATATAGATATATTGTGGAATGAAGATCAAACAAAGCAGGAAAACATCTTTGGTAATTGCTGAAGTTATGCACAGTATTTAGGTTTAAGCATTGCTGTGAAGATAATGTAAAATATTTGACATACTGTATATATTTTGGTAATTCTGGCCCAAACATTTAAGGAACAACTATTCCAAAAAGCAAATTAAAAAAAAAAAAAACATCCTAAGAATTACTCTGTTTTATTGTTTTATTGTGATGCAGTGGTTAAGAATCTGCCTGCCAATGCAGGGGACACGGGCTGGAGCCCTGCTCCAGGAAGATCCCACATGCCACAGAGCAACTAAGCCTGTGCACTACAACTACTGAGCCTATGCTCTAGAGCCCATGAGCCACAACTACTGAGCCTCTCTGCTACAACTACTGAAGCCCACGTGCCTAGAGCCTGTGCTCCACAACAAAAGAAGCCACCAAAACGAGAAGCACGCACACCACAACGAAGAGTAGCCCCCGCTCACCATAACTAGAGAAAGCCTGCGCGTAGCAACGAAGACCCAACGCAGCCAAAAATAAAAAAATTAATTAAATAAATTTTTTAAAAAGAATGAAATTAAAAAAAAAAAGATTCCTTACCTAAGATAAATCGTATTGTATAAATGGTTGAAAGATGATTCTAATTGTTTTTTAAATATGCTTTTTCTTTATTAGCCTTTTTAAAAAAACTGCTTTGTCATTTCTAATGGTCAAAGTCTATGAATACGTGAATTTTTCCCTAAATGGTCCTATGTTATTAAATAAAATTCGATTCAAAGGTATTTGTTAACTTGTTTTGAACAGGCTTGGGACAAAGCATATAAAAGCATATAACGATGGAAATCATTAAGACCGCCTGATCTCTGCTTCACAGCAAAACTGACATATGTGAAATTGGACTCTAGCTTATCATCTAAAAAAAAAACAAACCCTAAATCAATTCAAGTTATTGCACCTTCAAGATAATTTTAGGAAAAAGATATTAAGACAAGAAGCCTTATCCTTAGCCAGCATATTTCTCTTCTCAGGGTAGAACCCCTGAGAGCAGGTATATGGTCTCTTTCACATGCTCATCACAGCAGTCAATACAAAGAAGACTTCTCGTTTGTGCCCCAGGCACCGACACCTACCTTCCCTGTCTCCACCTGTCTTTTTTATTTGTTGGCTTCAGTTTGGTTAGATATTTTATTAAATGGCAGTAATATAAGCAAGATAGGAGTTTGTTACTTTCTTATACAAAAGAAGCCTTCTTTGATTCTAACTTTCTTCTCCTAGGATAATGTCATCAAGTAATGACATCATGTCACTACATTTGAATTTCAGGCCTAAAGAGGGGGACAACTAAAGGTGAAAAGGGAGTCTCTTCCAGAAAAATTCAGAGAATAGTTCACTGAGAATAAATTTTGTCTAAAGATATGTTGTATACTATATTAACTCCTTTCACTAGAATATTTATGAAAATGTTTATTAATTTATAGTAAGGTGATTTTCTAGAACTTGGCAGGATCTGTTTATTCTCTTCCTTGTCTAGATTTACTAAAATTATGTGGAGACTATGGATATATATAGTTGTAGTTTTCTGTATATAATTATGCTTTTGTGACATAAGATAAAAATCAGTTAATTCCAAAATGACATCAGTCTTTCCTAAGTTTTTTTTCATTCCTCATGCAATAGTAGGTTGAGAGAATCCCTTCATGTGAATGTAAGAAGAGACAATGTGGGCACGGGCTCACTACCCCAGTGATGTGATTGGACTGAGAAAGTAAGCACCACTTCTCAGTGATACCTGGAAAAGTAAATTCCTTTGAATTAGGTGCCCTCACAAATAAAAGCATTTCCTCTTTATTTTTCTTTCCTACTTAATTCTGAAGCTTGATACAGAGACAGAGTCAGAATATGTCTATTTGTAACTTCAAAGACCTAGGGAGGATTAGACGCTCTGAGAGCATATCCAAATCTAGGGGTTTGCTGTGACATAGTTTCCTTGAGAAATCTGTTGAGAATCTAAACTTACATGAAGAAACTCCAGAGGAGGGGGTCAAAGCTAATACTTGTTTCTTTCTTCCTACATCAGTTATAAAATCCATGATATGCTGATCTAGCTAGAATCTCAGTTGTCTTTGACCACAGTACTCCTTCATTTGATCCAAATACACAAGTGGAAAAGATGGAAACTATTTATATCAACAATCAAATTTCTCAGTGAAAGAATTTAGAGCTATTACATCGCACAAATAATTAATCTAACCACCCACACAAGCAACCATGCAAATTTTGTAAAAAGAACTATTTTTATGCACATCTATCAACCCAATTACACGTTCAGGAATCAGTATCATTAAAGGGTGTCCTTATGTGTACAGCACACTAGAATACTGAGGTCCATTGCTTAGACTTCTGGCGTCCTATGCACGCCTCATTCCTGAGATTTTAATGTGCAGCTGCACAGTGAATACACTGTATATATTTTACCACTTGCCCATTGTATTAATTTTGTAAAGTCAGAAAATCTGTCCTTTGTGGATAGAGACAAGTGGACACAAGCTTATAATCTTTGCAGAAGCATTAGTTTTATCATATGCAGCTGTGAAAGAAGGCTGGGTGCATTTAATTAGGTTATTTGCCTCACGTTGAACCAAGCTGATGCTCATGTCAACATTCCGCTTTATTGTTTTTGTAGATCTGTATGGATGTCTGGGCTGAATGAAATGTGAGGCAGACAGAGCAAATCTGTATACTTTAAAATGTAAATTTTTATTGCTTATCCAGAATGAGTCTGTTAATCTAGGAAGACATAAAGTTTATATTTATCATTTAGACTGGAGTACAATTTATGTGCATTCCCTTAATATATGAATTATGAAAAGTCAAAATGTGTATAAGGGATTCATTACCGTGCTTGATTAGAGGTATTTTACCATGTTTTGCTTGCTTTTGTGTTTCTTTTTTTTCTTAACATTCTAATGTGTGCCAATAAACACTCTGTGGAGTGTTACTAGACAAAATTTGAATGAAATTAGGGGGTAAAATTACATGAAAATAAAGTGGAAAGAGTTTTCAGGCAGAAGAACTTTAAGTATAAAGGCCCTGATTGGGTACAGGTGTGTTGGGTCTTAGCCTTAGCTAGAAAAGAATGAGATGAAGAGTGGTTAAGAGAGGAAATCAAGGAGATAATCTGGGATCCGAGCATGTAAAACCTTTTAAGGACATGGTTAGGACTTTGAAATTTATTCTAAATGTGTAGCAAGTCATTGGTGAATTGTGAGCAAAGAAGTGATGTGATAAGATTTTTTTTTTTTTTTTTTTTTTTGCTGTACACGGGCTTCTCACTGTTGTGGCCTCTCCTGTTGCAGAGCACAGGCTCCGGACGCGCAGGCTCAGCGGCCATGGCTCACGGGCCCAGCCTCTCCGCGGCATGTGGGATCTTCCCGGACTGGGGCATGAACCCGCGTCCCCTGCATCGGCAGGCGGACTCTCAACCACTGCGCCACCAGGGAAGCCCCAAGCTTTATGTTTTAAAAGGATATGTCTGGTTGCTGTGCGGAGCAGGAATTCACTATTCATAGGAGCTGTCTATGAATATTACTTTTTATAATTAATTGCACTGATATATTTCCTGATATTAAACTATCTGTGCATTCCTGAAGTAAACTACACTTTATGTAGGGTGTCACAAGCAGTTGACTTTAAGTTATTATTTTCTCTGAGATATTTACATTAATGAATGAGGTTTCTTTTCTAAGCTTTATCAGGAAGTTAGGAGAAACGGAAGCAGGTACTGTT
The DNA here is from genome assembly GCF_964374135.1 of Grampus griseus. Classification (NCBI taxonomy): domain Eukaryota; kingdom Metazoa; phylum Chordata; class Mammalia; order Artiodactyla; family Delphinidae; genus Grampus; species Grampus griseus. Next base: position 15,486,961 of record NC_138997.1, on the reverse strand, counting down.
AAATCAAAACACAATTTAAACTGGGTATCTTAGTGATATATTTGAAACATACCTAAGAAAGTAATCAGAAAAGAGCTGGCAAATGTAAAATTATATTTGGATTAGCAAAGTAGATTTTAAAATGAATAGGTTGGGATCAGTATTATTCACCCTTTGCTGTTAGATAGGAAGTGAGAAGTCAATCTAGCATCTGAAACAATACAGTGGTTTGATAAAACAGCATTTTACTGATTTTTATGCTTTCATTCCTTAGTGGAACAAAGGAGTGAATGAATAAGTGAATGGATGGATGGATGAATAAATCACCAATATTTTCATAGTACTTTTCAGAATACAAAGCTCCTTTCCCCAACATCACTCACAATAGTTTTTGCAATTAAAAACTCTAAGAAGTGAGCTATTCCAAGGTTTTAAGAGAAGCAATATATTAAAGTGGTTAATAACACCCAGAATGCTGGGATTCAAGTCCTGTCTGTGCCTCCTATCACATGTGTAGCATCTGGTAAACAACTTCTTTGCCTCCAGTTACCTCATCTGTAAGATGGAAATAATATTTTATGGTTTTATTGTGAACATTAAATGACTAAGGCATTTAGAACAATACCTGCAGAATAGTATGTGTTTAATAAATATTTGCTTAAAAAGATAGTGAAGGTAGTATTAATTGTATGGAATAGAACTGGCCACAAACAGAAGTTGTTTCAAAGTAGCACTCTTTCCATTAATAAGGCTAATAAAAATACAATCACGAAGGGCATGCTAAATAATTTGATCTATCAGCTCAGTATTCTCATAAAAGAGAGATAATGAATATTTAGTGTTTTGCACATTAACTGGCACATAAGTGTCATGGTTATTATAAGTTCATTTAGCCAAGTTAAGGACCTAATTATTGTAAGGTTAAAGCATTTATATAAATATAGCATGTTGTTATGAAGACAGTAGCAAGCTATATACTAGCCAGAGATTTGCTGTTTGTCTCTACTGGCTATAGACAGCTCTTTTCAAAGCACAGCTTGTTATATCGTCCTAAATGCCATTCAACCCAATTTTCCTCTAGGTGTCCATGTGGACAATGGTATTTTGCAATGTTACTCATCTATTAGGAAACAATGTCATTTTCAGAGATTAGAGATGACTATGTTATCTGGCCAGGGCTGTTTGTCACTCCCCTACACTCATTAGTAAGCACAGCAACAGAAGATTCTGCATACAGTGCCACCTGCGTGTTCAAAAGCTTTTACTCCCATTTACTCTGAGTTTGCTCAGTTTGGAAGCATGACCAAAACTCTAAAAGTCATTCACCAGCTGGGTGGGAGGAGAGATAAAAACAGGGCCAGAAAAATTCTTCCCAGACCACCTGAAGAGGTATTTCTAAACATATCACCAGACCTGAAAATGTTCTATCTGAAATGAATGTATGTACTGCCTAACATGAATGAATGTATAATACTGACAATTTTTTTCATAGTGAAATTAAATTAAATACATGAATGTGAATAGTCCTGTTTATGCTATCATCTCAAATATTTGGCAGTGATAATTAAGAACCTGGCATTTGGTAAGTTTTTCTTATAATAGTCATAGTGTCTTTATGTGTCTGTGGTCAAATAATAGATGGCCATTTCAGCTGAACATGTAGCAGTCTCCAGGAGTTGGCTTCTCTCTCTTTTTGGGTAAGCATTTCAAGTTGAATCTTTTTTTTTCTTGGTGTTGAGGTATTCTGTCTTTTATGGTAAGTGCTTTACAACGTAATCTTGGAGAAAACACATTAGCCTTATTACTATATAACCCTATTAATATTGAATGAATGCATTTTATTTAAATTAATAAAATGGAAGCTCAAATAGAGAAAGATTGAAGGATTGGGATTTTGGGGGGAAATATAGAAGCTAGCATTTCTTGTAATTCATATCCTCATGAAATACTTCAGTAATATCTTCCCATTACCCTTCTCTGTGGAATTATAATTTATCCGATAAACCCTTCTGCAAATATAAAGTCTGCCTCAACTACTTAGTGAGTTTGTTTTTAAAATTAGTTACTCCTCATGCACTTTGTTTTTTTTTTTTGCGGTACGCGGGCCTCTCACTGTAGTGGCCTCTCCCGTTGTGGAGCACAGGCTCCGGACGCGCAGGCTCAGCAGCCATGGCTCACGGGACCAGCCGCTCCGCGGCATGTGGGATCTTCCCAGACCGGGGCACGAACCCGTGTCCCCTGCATCGGCAGGCAGACTCTCAACCACTGCGCCACCAGGGAAGCCCCGTCATGCACTTTTAAATGTCTTTTGTTAAAACAGTTTTTTGTTGTTGTTGTTTTTCCTATTTATTTATTTAGGTAGGTAGGTAGTTTTGGCTGCGTTGGGTCTTCGTTGCTGTGCGTGGGCTTTCTCTAGTTGCGGCGAGCGGGGGCGACTCTTCGTTGCGGTGTAAAACAGTTTTAATCATGAGGAAACTGGGTGAACTCATGACTAAAATTCTTGAGAGAATAATCTTAAATGTCTGGGATCATATTTCCCAAGCAGTCTTTCTGCCTCAGAAAATGATTTATTAACCAGAGTTCAGCTGCTTTTTGCTTTTGTTGTTGATGACAAAAGGCATGTTAAAGCATGTTAAATTGGCTTAACGTAGTGGACAGAAATGTTGGTTTACCATAGGAGAATTCGCTGCCAATGCATATTTCTTCTTTGTGTTACATATAAGGAATAGTTAATCTGACCTCAAAGAAAAGAAACATATGCCTCCCTAGATAAGGTTCTAGAGATGAATGAGTCTGTCTGCTATATAGCATTTGTTGGTCAGAGAGAAGGGAGAAAAAAGGAGGGTGGAAAATAAGCAGAAAATGAGACTCACCAAAGGCCTGATTCTAAAGGGAAAAAGTGAAATAGAACAGAAATGACACATAAAATGGAAGGAAAGTGGGGTGAATAGATGTGGAATAAAAAATAAGCACAGGTATATTGGCAGTATACTGCTGAGTCTCTCTGGGGTCACATTTGTTATTTGTCCCTTAGCAAATGATTCTGGAATGTTAAACAGTCAATGTGCCTGTTTCTAATAAATTAGGCTGTCAAAAATAAATAAATAAACTCAATTTGGGGACTGTGGTCCATCAATTATATAATTCTAACAGGCACAACTATTATCCAAATTCTATTTTGGGCAATGTCTCTATGTACTCAACGAATTAAGACTGCAGTCTTAATTGGCCCAGTTTGGTGTGGTTCAGGTAGCTGGAAGCTGAAAGAGGTGGTCTCACCTAATTCATTTCACTGGGACAATTCAGGATGGCTGTATTCAAGTTCCACAACTGCTTTGCCATCTATTACACTGTCCCATTTTATGCCTGCTTGTCTTACTCATTACCCTTTCCTTACTCTCTTTTCCACTCTACTCCATTTTCTAAGTTGGTTATACTTTATTTTGTTAAGAATACTTATGCCAGGCAACTCCTCCTTGATCTTCTGACATTACTCGATTTACTGAACACTACTTTATTCTTAAAATTGATCCTTCTATTTTCAAGATGCTTCACTTACCTGGTTCTCCTTCTACCTTTCTGATCACTTCTTGTTTCCTTTCTTTCTCTCTCTCTCTCTCTCTCAAAATGTTTATAAACAAATAATAGTCGGTGAGAAAAGTGCTCTTTTGTCAAATAAATTTGGAAAATACTACAAATAACACCCTCTTCTTGGTAACTTACCAAAGCATATTAGATTCTTTTACACGTCCTAGGAATAAAGAATCTTGTTTGTGTTTAACTCAACATCTAGCACTATTTCAAACACTCTTTTTGGTTTCTTGTTTACTGCTATATTTTAAAGGATCATGTAGCTGCAAATAACTGCATATAATGGGCCTCAGTTGCTATGTCAAGCATTAATCCAACATTTCAACTTACCTGTTGAATATCTTGGTCTGAATATTATGCCAGAACTTTGAATCAATATTAAAAGACATGTCATTTTTCCCCTTAATAAAAATATTTACCAGTTGGCTTCAGTGAGCCAGGCACTGCTGGGTGCTAAGGATAGAATGATAAACAGGACATAGTTTCTGTGATGGAGATAAGTAAACATAAAGTGGGGTGGGGTTTGGGAGAGATGAGGACAAGAAGGGCGACAGATCTAAACAGAGATCAAATTGTGAAAAGCGTGGAATGCCATGCTATGGAGTTTGAAGTTTTTCTTGACAACAAAAGGCAGCCCTTGAAGGATTTTAAGGCCAGCGATGATCAGATTTTTTTAAAGACCAGTATGACTCCAGGATGAGGTATACATTCAAGCAAGGCATAGATTCTTCATGGAGTCTATGAAATCAGTTATCGTAAGACAATAAGACAATTACGAAATTAATCAGAATCTGCCTCATGTTATTCTTGGGTGTGAGCACTTTTCTATTTTCTAAATGTGAGGTCCTTAAGAACAGTAGTATCTTGTTTATCCTTGTATACTTGCCCATCCTTAGCATACTTCTTTGTACAGACTAGTTGCTTTCTTAATGATTGCTTGATGAGTAAATAAATATGAACTTTTTACTGTTTAAAACATGTTGTAGAGCACATTTCCTCAAGGGACTGATAAGCCAAAAAAGAAAAAAAATGAAAGCAGTTAATGAGAACCAAGAGAAATAGGGAATTAGCGATGGGTGAAATACAATCATAAAGAAAGAAAATAAAATTTGATGATAGAAATTGCCTGTTTCGGAGACATATGAGTTCAGAGGCCTGGTAATTTAGTACAAAGACTTTCACTTCTAAGTCACAGAACTTCAGTCTTCCCATCACCATTAAAAAAAATAAGTAAATTGTTGGGTAAGCAGCCACTGCTCAACCTGCCACCCCTCTCTCTGGGATTGCCCAGTCAGTGCCCTGCACCTGGAACATTCCCTCATACGGAAGACAGGTGCCGAAGTGTCAGTTGACTCCAGACTTTTCTTTCTTATTAGCAGGAAACTTTCCCATGTTCTGGGTACACAGTGTATTTCCTTGTATTGCTTACATGTGTGTCGTATGGACAGGTCCACCAGTAAATCTGCCCTCCCCAACCCAAGGTAAAGGGGTCTTCGCCCACAGCATGAGAGAGGTGCTGAAGCCACTGCCTTGTGTTGGCTATCAGAAGGGACCTGGTGGCCATGGATGACAGCACACACTAGAGACACTGATCTCGCTGCACCTCTTCTCCTTTCTGTGAGTAAGGCTTCTTCCAACCAGCATATTATGTGTTGAGTCCTCTTTAGCAACTCTGCACCCAGAGGAGATGCAGTGGGCCGAGGGCTGTGGGCTCCTACTTCTGGAGGTTGGCATTGTTATGATCTCTGCCATCTTTCATACAGTGGAAATCCTCACTTGGCGTTGGCAGCTGGTTCTGCCTGCCCAACATAAACCCATAGTTTGTCAGGACTAAAACATGGAGTAAAGTCAAGGGGCAGACAGTTTCAATTTGGTCACTATTTGGTAACCACACCTGAAGTAAAGCTCAGTCCAGGGTGCAGAAAATGAGTAAAAGGAAGCCTTAAAATGCTGATGGTTCCCTCTCGTGCCTGTCAAGAGTATGAAGTTGAAGGAGTGTTTTGCATATCCATTGGTTATTATGTTTTTGAATGAAAAGCTTTAAGCTAAGAGTCTAGAACTATTATCTGGTTTCAGTGAACTTGGAGGAACTCTTCTACATTCTCAGCAAATGTTAAAAAAATATAATGTGGTATCAATAGTTTCTTGAATATTTATTATGTGCCAGGATCTATGCTATCTCATACAAATCATCTCTACCTACCCATTAATATCCCCACTGTAGAGACAGGAAAATTGAGGATCATGGGGATTCAAAAACAGCTAATAACTGGCAAAATATAGCTAACTTCAAAGTTTATGATCTTCATCTCTATATTTCATGCTTCATCACTTCATTGAAAGAAGAGAAAATAATTAGCTTTCTCAGGAGCTCAGCAGTGCCTAGGAATTCTTTTGGCCTCAGTTTGGATTAAAACTGCTAAAAAGCCATTTATTTTAACTGCGTTTATTAAAAATTCTGCCATGCTAGTCAAAATATTAATAAAAATGGAAACTATAAGCCACCATTAAAAATACTTTTCCCTTGGTTATATGTTCACCTGGATCAAATATGTTGTCTTCCTGACACCAGGAAAAATGGCTCAGATTTGCCCAGCAAAAGCTTGGGTGCCCTGAAAATTCGTATTCTAGTAGCAGAGATTCACACATTTTGATGTGATCATACAAAAATGTAGGAATATTTCTATTAGCCGTATCACCAAAATAAGAATCAAAGTGTGAAAAGCTCCAATGATTGATGATAATAGCAAGTAGCCAATATTGTTCCCTATGTTTGATGAGTATCCCAGGCAAAGCCAGAGTTAATGTTTTATTCTTTCTAATAGATATTTAAAATTTTTTTTCTGTTTTTAGCTTTTGAAATTGTTTTGGCTTTTGAGTTGTCTTGGCTTCTGGGTGGATAAAGCTGCTATTACACTTGGTTTTGTGTACTATGCTTAAAAGGAAACAAACAGACCATTTTAAAGTGTCAGCAGAGATATATGTAAAGACAGAAGTGAATTACTCCTGCAAAGAGTAGAGGAGTCCAGCAGCCTGAAATAGACTCATTAAAATTAGCTTCATCTAGTATCATAACCAGGGCCTTAGGAAAATCTATAGTATCTACTCTGTGGGCAAGAAATAGCTATGTCATATTTTAAAGGGAATCATTGATTTTGTATTTTTCTCAACATTGAAACAAATAATAAAGTGCAGAAAGGAAAAAAAGAAGCTGTTCTGATTATTTTCCCTGAGACAACGGGTAGAAAGGCTTGGACCTAATAGGAAGGTTATTTTGGAAAAGCTATGACTGTATCAATTTCAAAGTAATATGAATAGATGCTCAACCTTGAGCAGCTTGAACAAAACACTGCAGAGCTTGTGGATGCCCAGACAGCATATACAGAAGACTCACTGAACAAGGCCTTTCAATACAGGTAGCTCATACATTTTCTCTTTTTTGCCGAAGCTGAAGCCTGAAGTAGAATAGAGATAGACAATTCTCACCTTGGTGATAGTTACTGACAGCAAAAATGATATTAGGAATAGAGCTCATTCTGTAAACTATCAGAAACCGAGCCTTTTACTCTTAACTTGGAAACATTGATATAGGCAGAGGTTATGTTGAATTAATAAGTAGAGCAAGGACTAAATCTTTTTTTAACACAATCCTGGTTAGAATGTCCTTTTGCAGAGGTGTTCTAGGGGAATTTGCTTCCACAGGCCATAAAATTTTCTACCTTTGTCCCATTCAATGAAGTTTCATGTTCCTTTTAATGAGGTGCTGAGAATTTTTGTTTCCATGATTAGAGAAATGGCTTATATATCTATGGAAGCACAACTGAATATTGGCTAAAATTCATATTTACCTAAAGTTGATCCATTTTACTTTATTGATTGATGGGGGTGAGGTAAGAGAAAAGATATCTTGGAGTTCAGATGTTGAATGGAAAAAGATAATAAAAAAATAGGAATAAGCATGTGGAGAAAAAGTTCAGCTACTTAACACTGGGGCAATATGTACTATTATAATACTTTCAAAGGCATTTCATACAGGGTGTCTTGCTTTTGTGCTGAACTCAGGACTACTGGAACAGAGAAGTTGCTGGAACAGCTGAAGTTCGAATTGATTTCCCCTAATGTTCAAGGAGGTAAGACTTTCTACTTAGAATGAAGATGTATTTTAATAATGTCAAGATAGTAGGAATAAATTCATTCAGCTTAATCCCTAGGCAGAGTTTTTCTCATGGCAACATTACCAGGTAAGCCCTAAAAGAAGGGAGCCAATACTAACAGCCCTGTGGGAACACCCTGCCACCATTCCTTTACACAAAATACAAGTTACTCCATAAGCCACTGAGAAAGATCACCATTTTCCTTGTAATACTCAAACAGCAATCAGTGCAAAAACAATATCTGTACTCTGTTTTAAGAAACTTACCAAGATCAGATGACCCAAATGCTGTTTGAGTTTTATTAAGAATATGCCAGTCTTAGTGAAAATGTGAAAAAATAAAGATTGTCATAATAAAACCACTTATTGTGGTGACAAAAAAAAGCCAGTCTAATAGTTTCTTTTTTGTTTCAATATTAAGAGAGAAAAGTAACTTTTAATTTTTATTTTAAAAGGAATCAGAAGAAGATATATATGTTGGATTGTTCCAGAATCTTGTTACACTCAAAAGTGAACATGGATCTGGTTCTAAATCATTTTCTTGGCTTAGATTTAGAAAACATTCCCTGTAATTCAGGTAAATTGGTCCTCAAAAAACAAACAAATAAACAAACAAAAACCAAGGTTTTAACCTCCAAGTTGCCCTTAGCTGAAGCTTGTTGCTCCATAGGCTTCCCAGCTGGTGCATCTGGCTCCAGGACAGGGCGTGTCAGGTTCTATCTATCATAATGCTCCACTTGACCTCATGGTTCAGAGACGAGTGCAGATGATGAAAGGAGATGGTGTCACTCATAATGTGAGGTCTCAGTTAGGGAAAGTCTCAGAAACCCTCCAACACATTATTAAAAGGAAATAAATTGGAAAGGAAAAGCTCAGCTTGCTGGGCAAATTGAATTTTATTTGGTTCAAAATTTTATCTCAGAAAAAGTTAAGAACACATGGGAGTAAACAAAGATTACAAAGTTGGGTTTGGAGATTTTTTTTTAGTTCGGAGATAGATATCAGAATTCTCCCACTTACTCAGCTCAGGCTTCATCTCACTTGCTAAAAATTCTTTGATTTATCTGACCATTATTTTAAAAATAAGTTAGAAAAGCCTATGTGGGTTTTCAAATTGATGATACAATCTAAGATATTACTTAAATCTACACAGTACTTATTACCTTTCAGAAATAAATGCTTTTTGTTTTATGCTATTTTGTAATTGGTGCCCAAGGACACCAAAACATCTCTCTGTGTTTATGTGACATTCTTTCACATGGAGGAAAACTGAGACTGGTCTTGGTTAAAAAGCAGATTCAGAGAGAAAGGAAAGAGAGATCTAGAGAGTAAAAAGTTAGGAATAAAACTACAGAATATTAGAATTGGAAGCTTTCTTAGAAATCATCTAATTCCTAAAATATACAGAATTAAGAATATTATTTCCACGTGATGTTCCAAAAATAAAGTTCCATTGTTAAAGAAACATGAGCAGTAATGTATACTAAACCATCATCTGTAGATGCTCATTGTATATTAGTGTATTAAAGACCTGAGAATTAAAAAATTTTTTTCAAAAACTGTTTAACACATTTCTTCATCATTTCCTCAAGTAGTGTGGTGGTGACGACTCAAACAGATTTGGCTCAGAATCCTAACTTTACTATTCATTAACTGTGCGTACCTGGTTAAGTCAGTTAGCATCGCTAAGCCTGAATTTACTTATCTAGTAAATGTGGGATAATATTATTTACCACCTAAGGTTGGAGTGGGGATGAAACAAGAAAATGATAGTAAAGATCCTAGCTTTGTGGCACCTCACACATAGTTTATGTCCTCTTCATATGGTAGCTTAATTAACAAGATAGCCTTTGATAAAAATGATACAGGGAAACATAGTTGTTATGGGAATTAAAGCAATGCATAATTTTGAAAAGGAAATTGTAATAAATTGTTAGTGAAAGTAAATGACATGCAATACATAGAGTTACTAGTAAGATGTGAAATCTTTGGACTCCTAATAATTGTCCTCTTTCATGATGGTTTAGTAATCTTTCATGGATTATGGATTAGGTGATTACATAGAGTAATGATAAAGGTACACAATTTGGTACTGTATCATCTAGATTCAGATTCTAACCTGCCAACTCCTAGTTCACTAATGTTAGCAAGTCGCTTGACATTTTGAGCCAGTTTTCCTATTTGTAAACCATGAATTAAAATATTATTCCTCTTTCTAAGAGTTGTTGAAGATAATTAAGCTATAGAAATTTACCATTTGTTGAGAGTTTACCATATCCTAGGCCACAGTTCCTAGGTAAAAAGGTAGTAAATGTTTTGCATACAGTAAGTGAGCAACTGTTCATGAAGATGCTGTACAAACTACAATGCTATTAGTAAATACTAGTTAATAGTAACAGTTAATGCTGCTTGGCACCCCATGGTTTCTGAGTAATTAACTAAATATCTGTATGACTTCAACGTCTAGTAATTACATGGAGGAAGAAAAGAAGATATACTCAGTCCCCAAGTAATTTTGACCTTTTAAAGAACGTTTAAAATCTGTTCTAATATCAAATTTCAAACAATGCAAGAATCCAGGTTCAATTTGCCCTGTGCTATCTGGAATCTTAGTTTTCTTAGCTCAGACTTTCAAGGTGCCTGTCCCTAATCAACTGTGGATATGTTAGGGTTACATAAAACTTTCGTGGATGGACCCAGTAGAAATGAGAGTATGTATTATTATTCTGATTTTTCATAAGAGGAAACTGAGGTTCAGACAGGCCAACCAACAGAAAGTTAGAGAGTCAGGACATGCACCTAACTTTTAAATTTCAAAGTCTAGGCCACCTTCTATTGTGTCCAAGATATGAAAAAGAAAGATAATTTAACATGATTTCTAGAGCTCAAGCTCTATCAGATTAGCTTTATTAAAGGATTGATTTACTTTAAAAAATGATCCCTGGGCTTATATTATGTATTAAAAATATAAATTTATTCTGGGAAGTTTTATATCAGTTAATTATTTTTATATTCATAAGTGGTTACCAAAGATGCTTGAGGAATGTTCAGTCTGTACAGTTTTAAGGATAAGAATTATAATCTCCCATATTCCCTCTATGGAGATAGAAAGTAAACTGGGTAATCTATGTTCAGCTCTGGTACTATGTTTGTTTTTTGATCATTTTTGCTTTTCCTTCTCTAAATTTTATACATATGCTCTCTAAAACAAAGGACAAGTATTGAATAGTTAGATATATAATTTCCCAACCAATATCTATCATTTAGGATTAAAAAAATCCCTTTTGGGTGAAAATCTTTTGGGAAATGACTTATCATATAATCTGTATAGAACTTTCATCAGTAAACACATATTTCAATGAGTATTTGTCAAACATCTTTGCAGTCAAGGTGTTGTGCAAGGTAGTAATGGCCTTCCTGTGTTGAAGGAAGTTAAGAATCTGGTGAGTGAGGTGGACAAAGTCAGAGAATATTTAACTGATAAGGAACGTACTGGGCCAGCACATGGACTAGGTCCTTTGCTCTGCCTGGATGTGCATGCTAAGCTTCTCCTAGTGCTCTGTTCATTCATTCTTCCAAGGCACACTCACTGTGAGTCAGTCAGATATCAGAAATTTCATCAATCTCTTGTGATACTACCATAAAAAAATTAACATAGATCTATAAACCTTGTTCTCAAGAAATACGAATTTAATTGACCATTAGTGACTATGCTATTGCACTATAGATTGACATGATATAGGAAGTAGAACAAGCTATTGGGATATATGGAATGAAAACTGCCCAGACACGGGAACTCAAGGAAGTCTTTCTCAAAGTGGCATCTGAACTTATAATTGAAGTCAGAGAAAGAGTAGCCAGAGAAAAGTGGGGGAAGCGAAGGAAATATTCCAGCCTAGAGAAAAGTACATAGGAAGAACAGCCTCAGCTTCATACACTAGAACAAATAGAATTGAACCAGTTGAGTAAAAATTTTGAAAAAGGGAAAACCATATGTGAAGTTATAGAGGAGTTAAATCCACGATGTATATGAGGAAGCACTAGTATTTGGGTATACTTCTATAAAATTCTGCAGTAAATTCAGACTATACTACAAAGCTACAGTTATCAAGACAGTATGGTACTGGCACAAAAATAGAAATATAGATCAATGGAACAGGAGAGAAAGCCCAGAGATAAACCCATGCACGTATGGTCACCTTATCTTTGATAAAGGAGGCAAAAATATACAATGGAGAAAAGACAGCCTCTTCAATAAGTGGTGCTGGGAAAACTGGACAGCTACATGTAAAAGAATGAAATTAGAACACTCCCTAACACCATACACAAAAATAAAGTCAAAATGTATTAAAGACCTAAATGTAAGGCCAGACACCATAAAACTCTTAGAGGAAAACATAGGCAGAACACTCCATGACATAAACCACAGCAAGATCCTTTTTGACCCACCTCCTAGAGAAATGGAAATAAAAACAAAAATAAACAAATGGGATCTAATGAAACTTAAAAGCTTTTGCACAGCAAAGGAAACCATTAATAAGAGGAAAAGACAGCCCTCAGAATGGGAGAAAATATTTGCAAACGAAGCAACTGACAAAGGATTAATCTCCAAAATATACAAGCAGCTCATGCAGCTCAATATCAAAAAAACAAACAACCCAATCCAAAAATGAGCAGAAGACCTAAGTAGACATTTCTCCAAAGAAGATATACAGATTGCCAACAAACACATGAAAGGATGCTCAACATCACTAATCATTAGAGAAATGCAAATCAAAACTACAATGAGGTATCACCTCACACCAGTCAGAATGGCCATCACCAAAAAATCTACAAACAACAAATGCTGGAGAGAGTGTGGAGAAAAGGGAACCCTCTTGCACTATTGGTGGGAATGTAAATTGATACAGCCACTATGGAGAACAGTATGGAGGTTCCTTAAAAAACTAAAAATAGAACTACCATATGACCCAGAAATCCCACTCCTGGGCATATACCCTGAGAAAACCATAATTCCAAAAGAGTCATGTACCACAATGTTCATTGCAGCACTATTTACAATAGCTGGGACATGGAAGCAACCTACGTCTCTATCGACAGATGAATGGATAAAGAAGATGTGGCACATATATACAATGGACTATTACTCAGCCATAAAAAGAAATGAAACTGAGTTATTTGTAGTTAGGTGGATGGACCTAGAGCCTGTCATACAGAGTGAAGTAAGTCAGAAAGAGAAAAACAAATACCGTATGCTAACACATATATATGGAATCTAAAAAAAGAAAAAAAATAGTTCTGATGAACCTAGGGGCAGGACAGAAATAAAGATGCAGATGTAGAGAATGGACTTGAGGAGACAGGGAGGGGGAAGGGGAAGCTGGGACGAAGTGAGAGAGTAGCATTGACATATATACACTACCAAATGTAAAACAGATAGCTGGTGGGAAGCAGCTACATAGCATGGGGCAATCAGTTCCGGTGCTTTGTAACCACCTAGAGGGGTGAGATAGGGAGGGTGGGAGGGAGATGCAAGAGGGTGGAGATATGGGGATATATGTATACGTATAGCTGATTCTCTTTGTTATACAGCAGAAACTAATACAATATTATAAAGCAATTATACTCTAATAAAGATGTTAAAAAAAAATTCTGCAGTCAAGTAGATGGAACATGAGCCCTGAGGAGGAAAGGAGGGTCAAGATTAAAATGGATCTTGATGTTATTAGGTAATAGGAAACCATTGACAGGCATCATACTAAATCATTGCTTAGACTGACTACCTCAGATTTACAGGTAATAAAATGGAAGTCCAGAGAGGTTCTATGATTTGCCCAAGGGCACACAGCTAGTTAGAAAAAGAATTGGAAATATAATGTTAGTCTATAGAGACCTGCTACACATGCCTCACCTTCAGGCGTTTAAATTATTTGGGAAGCTTAAAACAATGACAAATTGATTGTCTATCAAGTAACTGGTAGAAGTGGCTCCTTCTCTCAGGAAGACTCCTAAAATATGTTCTTCCCAGCGTAAATCCTGGGATGATGGCTAGATAAACATAAAGGAAGACAATGCTTGCTTGATTTGCAATATTTTTCTTTTTCATCACTCCCTTTACACCTCACTTATTTTTGATTATTCATTGTCTCTCACCCTGAATATGAGTTTCAGAAGGTCATTGTCATCTTGTCACAGACTGAGAGCTGTCTCCCCTGAGTTCCCCAGCACCTGCAGCACAGAGTTCACACTGATTCAGATTAGCTCTGGGTCAGCAGCGCTGTAAGGAGACGGTTTTAACCCCTTGTAGACCTGATTTCTTTCTTGGAGTGAGGCTGAGGAAAACACATTCGCAGAACTCCTCTTTCCCTGATCTTTCCTGCTCACTTCCTGCCCTCTCTCCAGAGCAGGCCGAATTTTCTCCCTCAGCCTGCAAGCTTCTGTTTTCTGCCTGGCTGCGCTCACCGCCTTCCTATGACACCTTAGGGAATTGCCCTCTTATTACCACAATTACAATCTGTACACATTTCATTAAACTAATATCGCTTTGCACAGGCTTTCTCCACAGAACTGCACAGCTGGAGGCCCATTTCTTTTCCTCAGCTTAAACACTTTGACAGGTTAAGAAAGCTATTATGTCTGAATAACAGGTGTTGCAAAACAATGTGCATTTGATGCTTAAATGAGAGAGCTTCTTTATTGACTGGCTTTATTGCAGCTAAGGCTCTCCTTTTTCACAATGACTGGATTTTTATTGTTTTTACTGCTTTTTAAAGTGTATTCTCTTGTTTCAGAATAGGTCTGAAGTGACTGTGTGTGGTTATTTGTTATTCTGCTGTCCTCTCTTTTATATTATTATTATTAGTGCTTCTTGCTTTACTTTTCAGGTGAAGAATAGTTGCAGAAATAAAAGGGTTTTATTGGGTCTCTCTTTCTCTCTACTAGAAGAACACCCACTTCATGAACAGCTCCCAGAGGACCTCCAATGGGATCCTTCTCTATTATTTTCCCTCCATTTATATTGCCTTATTCACTTCTCTCACCTACCTTCCAGTTACCCAATGAATTGGCTCCCAAATGAGAAACAATAAATACAACTGGAGGGAGAGTTTACTGTTATGCTCCCTTATCTGAATATCACTCACATTTTTTGTTTAGGACCTGGCTGCATAGAACATACACACTGGTATATAATTTTTGGTATTTATCCTTTATCTCTTGATGTTTATTTTTCCTTACATTCATCAATGTTAAGCAAATCTTTATTCCTTTTCTCTTTTTCCTCACACAACACCATGCTCAGCAGGATATAGTCTGCTTTATTATTTCAATAAGATGACTTTTGCTGATGAGACAATCAAGTGTTAAAATTCCATTTTTCAAAGGCAAGTGCTCAGTGAGAGGGAACACATGATTATGAAAGCACAGAAATGGATGGAAATAAAAGATGGCTTTGAAATATTTACATGGGTATCCTTACAGTATCTAGTGTAGTTCTCTTCATATTGTAGGCACTCAGAAATGCTTATTAACTCAAAGATAGGCCATAACATACTTTTTGAAAGAAAAATTTGGGTTTCATGTTTAGTTACATTTTTATGGTAGTAAAAAGCTGGAAGAAAAAAAAATGAAGGCAAGAAAAAGCTCATTATTTCCTTTAGCTGAATATTTTCAATTCTCCTAGTGTATTCAAAAGTTGTAATCATCCTAATTATCACCTATTTGTTTCCATGAAGGCAAATGAAGTCATATCTGTGATTAGGTGAGACACGTATTTTACTCAACGTATGTATAACGACTACTAGAGTTGGCGCAGCGTCTAGTTCCCTAGTATCTTCAGTATCTAGGGCATTTTTGAGAACAAAGTAAGGGCCCAATAAGTGATTGCTGAATGAATTAACCTTAGTCCCTTTAGAGGTGAATTCTTCACCTGGATTTCAGATGGTTCCAAGACCTCTTGAAATTCTAAGTACAATTTTGTGTATATGCACAGGAGTGGGGCAGTAAGAATTCTTGGTTTTCATCTGATTGTCGAAGGAATCTGTGACTCCAAAATTTATGAGCATCTCCTTAAAAAGAAGTCCCCTGAATGATAATAATAATAATAATTTTGTAAATGCAGGAATTATTTATTGAACCTGTAGCTTAAGCATATTTTTCTACCATAAAGTTACGCCTAGTTGAACATGGAAT
Source organism: Grampus griseus (assembly GCF_964374135.1). Classification (NCBI taxonomy): domain Eukaryota; kingdom Metazoa; phylum Chordata; class Mammalia; order Artiodactyla; family Delphinidae; genus Grampus; species Grampus griseus. Next base: position 15,471,048 of record NC_138997.1, on the reverse strand, counting down.
TTAGGAAACTAGGTAAGCTTTACTTGACCTGATAAAAATATACTCTTAAATTGTTTAATTGTTTCTTCCCAGAGCCAGAGACCAACTGTGATCATCAACCTACAATTGTAACACAAATTGATATTTTTAATAATAACACCCAAACTTGTACTTTCTGTAAGTGCTTTACAATTTAAAAAAGGCTTTTTCATTTAAAGGACAACAGAAATCCATCCCACTAGAGTACTGATTCACCAATATCACTGGGAACAGGTGAGGCCAGTTCTATTTTCAGGGATTTCCAAGTATAGTGTGTCTAAATCTCTGTGATGCCTAATTATTATATTTTAAAGTAGTAACTCTACATTTATGGGGCAGTTCTCCTAAGAATTTCAATGAACTTCATGAAGTTTCTACAAACTCTGTAGAACAAGACTGTGATTCTCCTCACTTAACAGGTAAGGAAACTAAAATGCAGATACAGTTCAATGATTATGCTCACAGCTATTTGGACCATGACTGGATATGCAAATCAAAATATTAACCCTGGATTTTTCATTGGTTTCCTGCTTCTAAACTAATACATACAGAAAAAATTAAATATTTATACTTTTAGGAATACCTTTGCAAACAAAAAAAATCTCCTAATACATATTTTTCTTTCTGATTTAAAACTGAGAAAATAATTTTACCTTAGGAAATTGGTTTTAAATTGAAGGAAAACATTTTATATCTTTGAGCTAACAGATTTAAATAAAATGTTATGAATACCTATCAATATATGAAAATCTAGTAAAATAGTATATGATGGAATAGTTTATGGAAAACCATTATAACAGCTTTTTAGAATTATCTGCTCTCTTAAGATAATTCCACACATGTGGGTGATACAAGAATTTTCAGGAAAAAGTTTTGTTTGAAAGATGAATGAAAGATGACTATCAGATTGAGAAGATTCTGCTTTTGATTTTTTCTTTAAGTCTCAACTATGTTAATTAAGTTATTTAGCATGACATGGATCCCCTGTATCTGAATTTTACTTTGGGCCATTTTGAAACTTTGCATCTTTAGGTATTTATGTGAAAGAATATGAAAAAAGTTAAATTCAGTTTTGCCTCTTATACATTCTTCCCTTTTGAATATTATTACAAGGTATGACGCTGTATGAACAGATTCTCTGATTCAGCCTATTGAAAATAATAGAGAGAGAAACCAAGATGGCGGAGCAGAAGGACGTGCTCTCACTCCCTCTTGCGAGAACACAAGAATCACAACTAGCTGCTGGACAATCATTGACAGGAAGACACTGGAACTCACCAAAAAAGATACCCCACATCCAAAGACAAAGGAGAAGCCACAATGAGACAGTAGGAGAGGCACAATCACAGTAAAATCAAATCCCATAACTGCTGGGTGGCTGACTCACAGACTGGAGAACACTTATACCACAGAAGTCCATCCACTGGAGTGAAGGTTCTGAGCCCCACGTCAGGTTTCCCAACCTGGGGGTCCGGCAACAGGAAGAGGAATTCCTAGAGAATCAGACTTTGAAGCCCAGTGGGAATTGATCGCAGGACTTCAACAGGACTGGGGGAAACAAAGACTCCACTCTTGGAGGACACACACAAAGTAGTGTGCACATTGGGGCCCAGGGGAAGGAGCAGTGACCCCAGTGGAGACTGAACCAGACATACCTGCTAGTGTTGGAGGGTCTCCTGCAGAGGCAGTGGGTGGCTGTGGCTCACCCTGGGGACAAGGACGACACTGGCAGCAGAAGTTCTGGGAGGTACTCCTTGGCGGGAGCCCTCCCAGACTCTGTCATTAGCCCCACCAAAGAGCTCAGGTAGGCTCCAGGGCTGAGTTGCCTCAGGCCAAACAACCAACAGGGAGGGAACCCAGCCCCACCCATCAACAGTCAGGCGGATTAAAGTTTTACTGAGCTCTGCCAACCAGAGCAACAGTCAGCTCTACCCACCACCAGTCCCTCCCATCAGGAAACTTACACAAGCCTCTTAGATAGCCTCATCCACCAGAGGGCAGACAGCAGAAGCAAGAAGAGCTACAATCCTGCAGCCTGTGGAACAAAAACCACATTCACAGAAAGATAGACAAGATGAAAAGGCAGAGGGCTACGTACCAGATGAAGGAACAAGATAAAACCCAAGAAAAACAACTAAATGCAGTGGAGATAGGCAACCTTCCAGAAAAAGAACTCAGAATAATGATAGTGAAGAAGATCCAGGACCTCAGAAAAAGAATGGAGGCAAAGATCGAGAAGATGCAAGAAATGTTTAACAAAGACCTAGAAGAATTAAAGAACAAACAAACAGACATGAACAATAAAATAACTGAAATGAAAACTACACTAGAAGGAATCAATAGCAGAATAACTGAGGCAGAAGAATGGATAAGAGACCTGGAAGACAGAATGGTGGAATTCACTCCTGTGGGACAGAATAAAGAAAAAAGAATGAAAATAAATGAAGAGAGCCTAAGAGACCTCTGGGACAACATTAAATGCAACAACATTCACATTATAGGGGTCCTAGAAGGAGAAGAGAGAGAGAAAGGACCAGAGAAAATATTTGAAGAGATTATAGTCAAAAACTTCCCTAACATGGGAAAGGAAATAGCCACCCAAGTCCAGGAAGCACAGCGAGTCCCATACAGGATAAACCCAAGGAGAAATGTGCCGAGACACATAGTAATCAAATTGGCAAAAATTAAAGACAAAGAAAAATTATTGAAAGCAGCAAGGGAAAAACGTCAAATAACATATAAGGGAACTCCCATAAGGTTAACAGCTGATTTCTCAGCAGAAACTCTACAAGCCTGAAGGGAGTGGCAGGACATATTTAAAGTGATGAAAGGGAAGAACCTACAACCAAGATTACTCTACCTGACAAGGATCTCATTCAGATTTGAAGGAGAAATCAAAAGCTTTACAGACAAGAAAAAGCTAAGAGAATTCAGCACCACCAAAACAGCTCTACAACAAATGCTAAAGGAACTTCTCTAAGTGGGAAACACAAGAGAAGAAAAGGACCTACAAAAACAAACCCAAAACAATTAAGAAAATGGTCATAGGAACATACATATGGATAATTACCTTAAATATGAATGGATTAAATGCTCCAACCAAAAGACAAAGGCTTGATAAATGGATACAAAAACAAGATTCTTATATATGCTGTCTACAAGAGACCCACTTCAGACGTAGGGACACATACAGACTGAAAGTGAGGGGATGGAAAAAGATATTCCACACAAATGGAAATCAAAAGAAAGCTGGAGTAGCTATACTCATATCAGATAAAATAGACTTTAAAATAAAGAATGATACAAGAGACAAGGAAGAACAGTACATAATGGTCAAGGGATCAATCCAAGAAGAAGATATAACAATTATAAATATATATGCACCCAACATAGGAGCACCTCTACACATAAGGCAACTCCTAACAGCTATAAAAGAGGAAATTGACAGTAACACAATAATAGTGGGGAACTTTAACACCTCACTTACATCAATGGACAGATCATCTAAAATGAAAATAAATAGGGAAACAGAAGCTTTAAATGACATAACGGACCAGATAGATTTAATTGATATTTATAGGATATTCCATCCAAAAACAGCAGATTACACTTTCTTTTTAAGTGTTCACAGAACATTCTCCAGGATAGATCACATCTTGGGTCACAAATCAAGCCTCAGTAAATTTAAGAAAATTGAAATCATATCAAGCATCTTTTCTGACCACAACACTATGAGATTAGAAATGAATTACAGGGAAAAAAATGTGAAAAACACAAATACATGGAGAGTAAACAATATATTACTAAATAACCAAGAGAACACTGAAGAAAAAAAAGAGGAAATTAAAAAATACCTAGAGACAAATGACAATGAAAACACAATGGCCCAAAACCTATGGGATGCAGCAAAAGCAGTTCTAACAGGGAAGTTTATAGCTATACAAGCCTGCCTCAAGAAACAAGAAAAATCTCAAATAAACAATCTAACCTTACACCTAAAGGAACTAGAGAAAGAAGAACAAATAAAACCCAAAGTTAGCAGAAGGAAAGAAATCATAAAGATCACAGCAGAAATAAATGAAATAGAAACAAAGAAAACAATAGCAAAGATCAATAAAACTAAAAGCTGGTTCTTTGAGAAGATAAACAAAATTGATAAACCATTAGCCAGACTCATCAAGCAAAAGAGGGAGAGGACTCAAATCAATAAAATTAGAAATGAGCGCTTCCCTGGTAGTGCAGTTGTTGAGAGTCCGCCTGCTGATGCAGGGGACACGGGTTCGTGCCCAGGTCCGTGAAGATCCCACATGCCACGCAGCGGCTGGGCCCGTGAGCCATGGCTGCTGAGCCTGTGCTTCCGGAGCCTGTGCTCTGCAACGGGAGAGGCCACAACAGCGAGAGGCCCGTGTACCACAAAAAAACAAAAAACAAAAAACAAAACAACAACAACAAAAAATTAGAAATAAAAAAGGAGAAGTTATAACAGACACCACAGAAATACAAAGCATCCTAAGAGACTACTACAAGCAACTCTATGCTAATAAAATGGACAATCTGGAAGAAATGGACAAATTCTTAGAAAGGTATAACCTTACAAGACTGAACCAGGAAGAAATAGAAAATATGAACAGACTAATCACAAGTAATTAAATTGAAACTGTGATTAAAAATCTTCCAACCGGGCTTCCCTAGTGGCTCAGTGGCTGAGAGTCTCCCTGGCAATGCAGGGGACACGGGTTCGTGCCCTGGTCCGGGAAGATCCCACATGCTGCGGAGCGGCTGGGCCCGTGAGCCATGGCCACTGAGCCTGCGCGTCCGGAGCCTGTGCTCCGCAATGGGAGAGGCCACAACAGTGAGAGGGCCGCGTACCGCTAAAAAAAAAAAATCTTCCAACCAACAAAAGTCCAGGATCAGATGGCTTCACAGGTGAATTCTATCAAACATTTAGAGAAGAGCTAAGACCCATCCTTCTCAAACTCTTCCAAAAAATTGCAGAGGAAGGAACACTCCTAAACTAATTCTATGAGGCCACCATCACCCTGATAGCAAAACCAGACAAAGATACTACAAAAAAAGAAAATTACAGACCAATATCACTGATGAATATAGATATAAAAATCCTCAACAAAATACTCACAAACAGATTCCAACAACATAGAGGATCATACACTACGATCAAGTGGGATTTATCCTAGTGATGCAAGGATTCTTCAGTATATGCAAATCAATCAAAGTGATACACCATATTAACAAATTGAAGAATAAAAACCATATGATCATCTCAATAGATGCAGAAAAAGTTTCTGACAAAATTCAACACCCATTTATGATAAAAACTTTCCAGAAAGTGGGCATAGAGGGAACCTACCTCTACATAATAAAGGTCATATACGACAAACCCAGAGCAAACATCATTCTCAATGGTGAAAAACTGAAAGCATTTCCTCTAAGATCAGGAAGAAGACAAGGATGTCCACTCTCCCCACTATTATTCAACATAGTTTTGGAAGTCCTAGCCGTGGCAATCAGAGAAGAAAAAGGAATAAAAGGAATACAAATTGGAAAACAAGAAGTAAAACTGTTACTGTTTTCAGATGACATGATACTATACACAGAGAATCCTAAAAATGCCACCAGAAAACTACTAGAGCTAATCAATGAATTTGGTAAAGTTGCAGGATACAAAATTAATGCACAGAAAACTCTTGCATTCTTATACACTTATGATGAAAAATCTGAAAGAGAAATTAAGGAAACACTCCCATTTACCATTGCAACAAAAGGAATAAAATACCTAGGAATAAACCTACCTAGGGAGACAAATGACCTGTATGCAGAAAACTATAAGACACTGATGAAAAAATTAAAGATGATAACAACAGATGGAGAGATATATCATGTTCTTGGAGTGGAAGAATCAACATTGTGAAAATGACTATACTACCCAAAGCAATCTACAGATTCAGTGCAATCCCTATCAAATTACCAATGGCAATTTTTACAGAACTAGAACAAAAAATCTTAAAATTAGTATGGAGACACAAAAGACCCTGAACAGCCAAAGCAGTCTTAAGGGAAAAAAATGGAGCTGGTGGAATCAGACCCCCTGACTTCAGACTATACTACAAAGCTATAGTAATCAAGACAATATGGTACTGGCACAAAAAGAGAAACACAGACCAATGGAACAAGATAGAAAGTCCAGAGATAAACCCACGCACCTATGGTCAACTAATCTATGACAAAGGAGGCAAGGATATACAATGAAGAAAAGACAGTCTCTTCAATAAGTGGTGCTGGGAAAACTGGACAGCTACATGTAAAAGAATAAAACTAGAACACTCCCTAACACCATACACAAAAATAAACTCAAAACGGATTTGAGACCTAAATGGAAGACCGGACACTATAAAACTCTTAGAGGAAAATATGGGAAGTACGCTCTTTGACATAAATCACAGCAAGATCTTTTTTGATCCACCTCCTAGAGTAATGGAAATAAAAACAAAAATAAACAAATTGGACCTAATGAAACTTAAAAGCTTTTACACAGCAAAGGAAACCATAAACAAAATGAAAATTCAACCCACAGAATGGGAGAAAATATTTGCAAATGAATCAATGGACAAAGGATTAACCTCCAAAATATATAAACAGTTCATGCAGCTCAATATTAAAGAAACAAACAACCCAATCCAAAAATGGGCAGAAGACCTAAATAGACATTTCTCCAAAGAAGACATACAGAGGGCCAAAAAGCCCATGAAAAGCTGCTCAACATCACTAATTATTAGAGAAATGCAAAATCAAAACTACAATGAGGTATCAACTCACACCATTTAGAATGGGCATCATCAAAAAATCTACAAACAAGGGCTTCCCTGGTGGCACAGTGCTTGAGAGTCCGCCTGCCGATGCAGGGGACACGGGTTCGTGCCCCGGTCCGGGAGGATCCCACATGTCGCGGAGCGGCTGGGCCCGTGAGCCATGGCCGCTGGGCCTGCACGTCCGGAGCCTGTGCTCTGCAACGGGAGAGGCTGCAACGGTGAGAGGCCCGCGTACCGCAAAAAAAAAAAAAAAAAATTAAAAAAAAAAAATCTACAAACAACAAATGCTCGAGAGGGTGTAGAGAAAAGGGAACCCTCTTGCACTGTTGGTGGGAATGTAAACTGATACAGCCACTATGGAGAACAATATGGAGGTTCCTTAAAAAACTAAAAATAGAATTACCATATGATCCAACAATCCCACTACTGGGCATATACCCAGAGAAAACCATAATTCAAAAAGACATATGCACCCCAATGTTCATTGCAGCACTATTTACAATAGCCAGGTCATGGAAGAAACCTATATGCCCATCGGCAGACAAGTGGATAAAGAAGATGTGGTACATATATACAATGGAATATTACTCACCCGTAAAAAGGAACGAAATTGAGTCATTTGTTGAGACATGGATGGATCTAGAGACTGTCATACAGAGTGAAGTAAGTCAGAAAGAGAAAAACAAATATCGTATATTAACGCATGTATGTGGAACCTACAAAAATGCTACAGATGAACCAGTTTGCAGGGCAGAAGCTGAGACATAGATGTAGAGAACAAATGTATGGACACCAAGGGGGGAAAACCCCAGGGGACGTGGGGATGGTGGTGTGCTGAATTGGGCGATTGGGATTGACATATATACACTGATGTGTATAAAACTGATGACTAATAAGAACCTGCTGTATAAAGAAATAAATAAAATAAAATTCAAAAATTAAAAAAAACAAAACTAAACTTTCTTTGGGTTATTTGTATGGAAATATGTTAATATAAATGTTTCAGACATTACACGAAATTCCTAAAAATCTTATATGTTCTGGTATAATATTATAAGTCATAATTCTAGTTATTACTTTAAAATGTATGTCTCAGAAATAACTAAATTTTCTTGTCAATTGCATTATTATGAACTTTCATCAAATCTTTAACCGTGGTCATTTTTAAGTCTTTGGTCATTTACAGACAGTTCTGGGTGAACTCTGATGCTTTTGCAAAAATGTTCCTATAAAAGGGTAAAAAAAAAAAAAAGGAAAAGAAAAGAATAGAATCAGTTGCCCATAACAACTCTGTCAATTAGATTGTATCCTTGCTGTCTTTCTCTTGTCCTAGAAATTCATCTTCTTGAAAGCATTTGTGTTACTGAAAGTAACGGAGCCTGGTAATGCTGGCCATCACCTTTACTTCATTTGCATTTTTGTCCAACATTTTATCCCCAAGCTCCCTTCTCTCTCCTAAAGCCCCCATCACTCCACTGCATCCCATCAGGTGCTCTCTCAGCCACATAGAGGCAGTCTGCTGTGCGAAAAGAAACTGTGTACTAACCACAGTTTCCCATGTGTCTGGGGCTTCTCACGCTTGTTCCTTAAGCCACAGCAGCTGGGATGACCCAGATACTAGAACTGTTTTCCTCTCTCTGGGTTTCCCCATTTCCAGGAACGACCATTGTTGCATTACCTTTAGGATTTGAAAACACAGCATGATCCCTGTGGGCGGTACAATATTCCTCTGCTGGAAAAATCAGGGCACAAAATGAAACTTAAAGCCCCAAAGAGCAAGAGGGTGAATGTAGCAAAGCAGAAATTATTAGCACGGTGTTCCATTGTGCCAGCAAATATTCCCTCCTGTGTGTGTGAAAACAGTAAGAGAATTACACACTCACCTGCCTGGTTATGGGCAACACGCACCAAGAATGAATGCAGTTTTCAAATACAATAGGGAAATGAGAATTTATTCAGTCTGGGGATTAAATCTAAGCAAAAAAGAAAATGTCATAAAGAAAACATGTATGATTAATTTAATAAGATTTATTTTCTTCCCAGCAAACGCTAAATAACTTATAAATAACAGTTCCTGGTCATAGAAGGAAAATAAATAAATTTCTAATTTTTCTTTTGGCTTATGCTGAAAAAGGACCTTAGCTATTAGTCAATATCCCTAAAAGATTTTATCTAAACCCATGGTTCTTAAACTTGGGCATGTATTACAATCACCTGGGGACTTGGTAAAAGTACAGAGCCTCAGGTGCTATTTTGCTTCACTATGTTGGCCTCTGTACTCTGGTAGCCTTCCAAACAATTCTGCTACACACCCAAGCTTGAGAACCATTGATCCAAACCATGAGGGGGAAGAACCAAAATACTTCAATACTGTATATTTATTTATTTTAAATTTTTTGTATTATTTTAAGTTATAAATTTTAATAGTAACTTTGGAGCCATCTTAGACTCTTTTCACCTCACACATCCAATCCATCAACATATTTTGTTGGCTCTTTCTTTAAAATAGAGCCCAAAGCTGATCACTATTCATCATCTTCACCACCACCATCCTACTCAAAGTCAATATGATCCTCACCTAGGCTATAACAACTGGACAGGTTCCTTGAATCCTAGTCTACCCCGATCCCAGTCATACAGCAGCCTGAGGGATCCTGCTGACACTTAAATAAGACCATGTTACTCTCCTTCTAAGAATCTCCCACAACTTGCTATGTAATTCAGAGTAAAATCCTATGAGTTCTGGACCCATTACCTCTCTTTCCTCTTCCCCTCACTCACTTCTCTCAACCACATTGCTTTCCATGCTGTCCTTTGCACATGCCACTCTTGCTTCTGTCTTGGAACTCTTGTCCTGACCTGTTGCTTTGTTTGGATCACTCTCTTCCATAGTAACTACCTCAATCACTAACCTGCTTCATTCAAACCTCTACTCAGCAGGCTTCTTGCTCACCCTTGGTAGAACAGAACCCGACCCTACTGATTTAATTTTCTTGTGTGTGTGTGTGTGTGTATTTTAAACTGTTGTTGATACCTGAAATGTTATATATTTATCTGTTTACCCTTAATAGAACATGGGCTTCATGAAGCTGAGGTTTTGTCCTTTTTGTTCTGAGGGGTGGTGTATTATTAGCATTCAACAGGGTTCTGATAAATGAATGAATATATAATTTCTTCCAGGAATACCGCAAATCACCAACTGGATAGTATTCTCGAGATTTATGTTAAGTTTATGAGTGTCATTTTACATATGAGAAAACTAAGGCACAGACCCACCTATTTATTTGAGGGCATTTGTCTAACTAGATAGAACTATATTTCTCCCAAACCCCCTGGACCTGTCTGGAATTCAGACATCTCATGACTTCCAAAACAAAATCTTATTACATATCATCTCCTCTGGACTTCACGCTTTACATTTAAAAATGACTTTTTTTGAAGTAATATTACATATGGTAACAAAACTTTTTTTGGTAATCATCCTGTGGACACACAGAAAATGCATCCAATTGCTTAAAAGAAAATTGATGAATGTGATACTTAGACTAAGTTTTAGTTTGTTCAGTGTTCAAATCAATATCTCATTTCAGGCAACGTTTGTGTATTTCCTTGTATCATTTTTCCGCACACCCTCCATCCCAGCCTCTCCATTGAGATTATGTTCACGGTGGGTGACTGTACAGTCTTTTATCATCCTAATATACCCAGGTTTTTCCATATTTAATGTCTCATTCCTACAAAGTCTTTATTTTGTAATCATAAAACAATTTAATTCCACATAAGAAGGCTTTGTTTATTTGGTAATATTCAATGTAATCCCTAGGTAAAATCCTTAGATATTTATGATAGTAAATATAAGCAGCAAGAGAAAAATATTAAACAAATGTCAGTGAAGTGGCTATTAAATTTAAGAGTGAGTTAAAAAGCAATTAATTAATGGCAATTAGCTAAGTGGATGAGTTGATTTTTTTTCCTCTAAAAGAGGTTTTCCCCATAATGACTATCTTTGCTTTACAAGAGCTGTTCATAACCCTACTGTCATCCTACTGAGCACATTTAGAATGATGAAAACTGGAGTGTGAGCCTGGAGCTGAGGCTATGCCATGAGTACTGCATGTGAGGACCAGGGAGATGGCTTAGAAACTGCATAACTAAGCTAAGCATTTGGAATGAGAACTCTAGAACAGAGTACCCACCTTCCACTAAGGAAAGTCAAAATTGGTTCCAATAAGCCTCATGTCCCTACTTTCTTCTTCCAGAAGTCCACAAAGTCCAAGTGCACATAGAATCCAAAGAGAAGCTACAGATATATTCTCACAATTGATGAGAGGTCAGCAAGTTTCCTCAGTGTAAGAGTAATATATGAAAGTACATTCCAACAACAGTTATAAAATGAAATTTATGTTAAGTCACCTATAACAGCAACAAAACTGTAAAGCACTTAAGAAAAAAACCTAGTAGAAAACATGCATTGAAGGATAATAGTTTATTACTTTATGACCTAATACTAGTTTTCATAAATTTTCTGTGCTTAGAGTATATTTATCAAATCATTACTTACGGAAAATAGATACATACATTATATGTCCTTTGGTGGAAGCTTGCTTAATTGTGCTGCTGCCATCTTTTGAAATCTTACTATTTTTTATGTCATTTTCCAATATAATTTTTAAAAAATAATTGTGATTATTTTGAAGCATAAGGACACTGCAATGGATACTATGGAGAAAACGTAAATGTCAATAAAGTGCCACTATCATTAGGATCACAACCTAAAATGAATTAAAATATGGGTGCCATTACCTATGGATGCTGTCACTTGGAGGAAGGCAAGCAAGGCAAAAAGGCATGAACAAACAAAAAACTTTTTCAGGTGAATTCTACTAAAGCTTCAACATAATTGTATGCTAACATTTTCCCCATTTACTAAGGAAAATGTGCCTTTGAAACTAAGTAAGAACTTATTCCCTCACTGAACTTTAAACGGGTAAGCATTTTGTAGAGTATCTCACAATCTGACCCAAGTTGTTTACTGGTCTGGGGTTTTTAACAGCCAGAGAAAACTCCATGAAAAGCAATTATAAAATAGCCCTTGTTTGTTTCCCATTCCAACTGCAATTTTTCAACTTCTTCCACCTATCAATGAAGAAAAGTACTGCTTCTGATAATAGGAAATTACTTTAGATAATAAGTTTTAGGTGGTTTAACAAGTCTTATAGTTCAAAAATTGATTTACCTTTTAAAAGAGAATTCAGTAAAGATGGCAATGAATCTTTTGGTTATCTAAGATTCTTATGTTAAAGTAAGATAAGTAGGCAAGGTAGTTAAGTTCAATTAATTATTTGTCAAATTGATACGATTCCTTTTTTTGTTTGTTTTCACCATGTATTTCTAGGTTAGGGGTATGGCACGTTGCATTTTGAACAAGAAGGCACAGCACATTTTCCAGTCCTGTACGCTCTTCTAGAACCTAGCCACTTCATCAATCAAGAGATACAGTCTCTTTGCCCTCTACTTAAAATTAGGCTGGTCTTTGTGACAGCCTTAACAAGTAGAATGCAGTAGAAGTGATGATGCATAACTTTCAAGGACATGTCATAAAAGGTAAGGTAGCTTCTACCTGGCCCAACCCCTGCCCCAGCTCTCTCTCTCAAATGCTCACCCTTAGAATCCAGCCGCTGTGCTGTGAAGAATTTCAGGTCACATGTAGTGGCCACAAGTAAGTGTTCTGACCAGTATCCCAGCTAAGGTCTCAAATGAATGACATTAGCTTCCAGAAATGTGAGTGACCAAGCCTTTAAATGAATACAGTTTCCAGCCTTGGGGCCACCTCACATGATGCTGAGTACAGCAGAGATAAGCTATCCCTGGTGAGCCCTGCTCAAATTGCAGATTCAAGAGCAAAATAAATGTTTTAAGATGCTAAGATCTAAGGTGGTTTGTTGCACATTAGGTAACTAGAAAGAGGAGAAATAAGAATTCAACATCAAGAACCAAAACTACAAATTCTTCACTATTTTGTACATATTATAAGAATCTATATGTTGACTTCATGTAAGTCTGTTAACTTTTGTTTTCCATATTTTGGGATGATGCTATTAGATGCATGCATGTTTTGAATTAATATATATTATCTATACAGTGAACTAATTCATATTAGATGTGTACATATTTATATTTATAATATATATGGCAAATTAATATTTTGTATGTTGAAAGCATTGTATTTCCTAATAAAGTTTTTATCTTAGAGTATCATTTATTTGATAAATGTACATATAAATATGTTCATAGAGCCATATCAACTGCCTTCTGGAAGGTATATGCCTAGTGTACTTTATCCATTCTCTTTTCTTCAAATTTTCTTTGTCATTATGCTATAAGTGTGTCTCTTATTTTTAAAAGCATATAGCTGGATTGTTTTAAAAATGTCAATTTTTGAATTTCAACTGGTAAATTTAAGTCACATATATTTATTGTGATTATCAACATATTTATATTTGTTATTCAATTTTATTTTGTACTTTCTTTTTACCCAGCTATTGACATGCTTTTTATTCCCCTTCTACCTTGCAAGCAGGGATTTTTTTCCCTTTCATTTATTGATTTTTTTTCTCCTTTGGATTGCATATTATACATTCTCTTTCTAGTTTTTTAGTGCATACTCACATTTTCAGTTTGCATATACAACAAAGATGAATCCACATCTCAACCCTCCTCCTGAACAATTTTAGGAACTTAGAATGCTTTAACCCTGCTTTTCTTCCCTTGACATCTTTCATGCCATTATTTTTCTGTATTTTAATTCTATGTTGTTATTCTAATTCTATAGACTAATCACTGATTTGTCATTGTTTTATGTCATAAGTATTTACCACATTCTAGCAAAAATTTTCCTCATTATTCTTTGCTGTATCTCAGTACAGCTTTTGTGGTTCAATTTCCATTTTCCTAAGTTTTTGAACACCCTTTAGTGAATGTGATGATAGCAAATACTGTTTGATAATTAGAAAATATCTTTACTTTGCCTTCATTCTTGAGTATATACATAATTTATGTATTATGATTTACATCTCTTTTTATGATAGTACCATACTACTTTGATGGCTATAGCTTTGTAGTATAGTATGAAGACAGGGAGCCTGATTCCTCCAGCTCTGTTTTTCTTTCTCAAGATTGCTTTGGCTATTCGGGGTCTTTTGTGTCTCCATACAAATTTTTTTTTTCCTGCGGTATGCGGGCCTCTCACTATTGTGGCCTCTCCCGTTGTGGAGCACAGGCTCCGGACGCGCAGGCTCAGCGGCCATGGCTCACGGGCCCAACCACTCCACGGCGTGTGGGATCTTCCTGGACTGGGGCACGAACCTGTGTCCCCTGCATTGGCAGGTGGACTCTCAACCACTGCGCCACCAGGGAAGCCCTCCATACAAATTTTAAGACTTTTTGTTCAAGTTCTGTGAAAAAGGCCAGTGGTAATTTGATAGAAATTGCATTGAATCTGTAGATTGCTTTGTGTAGTATAGTCATTTTCACAATATTGATTCTTCCAGTCCAAGAACATGGTATATCTCTCCATCTGTTTGTGTTGTCTTTGATTTCTTTCATCAGTATCTTATAGTTTTCTGAGTAGGCAGGTCTTTTGCTTCATTAGGTATGTTTATTCCTGGGTATTTTATTCTTTTTGATGTGATGGTAAATGGGATTTTTTTTTAAAAAAATATTATTATTTATTTATTTAATTTATTTATTTTTGGCTGCATCAGGTCTTAGTTGTGGCACACAGGATCTTCATTGAGGCATGTGGGATCTTTCATTGCAGTGTGCGGGCTCTTTGTTGTGGTTCACGGGCTTCTCTCTAGTTGTGATGTGCATGTTTTCTCTTCTCTAGTTGTGGCACACAGGCTCCAGGGCACGTGGGTTTTGTAGTTTGCGGCATGCGGGCTCTAGTTGAGGCCTGTGAACTCAGTAGTTGTGGCATGCAGGCTTGGTTGTCCAACGGCATGTGGGATCTAAGTTCCCTGACCAGGGATCGATCCCACGTACCCTGCATTGCAAGGTGGATTCTTTACCACTGGACCACCAGGGAACTCCCAGGATTGTTTCTTGAATTTCTCTTTCTGATCTTTTGTTCTTAGTGTATAGAAATGCAACAGAGTTCTGTGTATTAATTTTGTATCCTGCAACTTTACCGAATACTTTGATGAGCTCTAGTAGTTTTCTGGTGGCATCTTTAGGATTTTTTTATATATAGTATCATGCCATCTGCAAACAGTGACAGTTTTACTACTTCTTTTCCAATTTGGATTCCTTTTTTTTTGTATGTATCTTCACTGGAGTATAATTGTTTTACAATGTTGTCTTAGTTTCTGCTGTACAACAAAGTGAATCAGCTATATGTACTGCTATATATACATATATCTCTATATCCCCTCCCTCTTGAGCCTCCCTTCCACTCTCACTATCCCACACCTCTAGGTTGTCACAAAGCGTTTCTTTTTCTCCTCGGATTGCTGTGGCTAGGGCTTCCAAAACTATGCTGAATAAAAGTGGTGAGAGTGAACATCCTTGTATTGTTTCTGATTTTAGTGAAAATGCTTTCAGCTTTTCACTGTTGAGTATTATGTTAAGTGTAGGTTTCTCATATATGGTCTTTGTTATGTTAAGGTATGTTCAATCTAGGCCCACTTTCTGGAGAGTTTTTATCATAAATGTGTGTTGAATTTTATCAAAAGTTTTTTCAGCATCCATTTAGATGATCATATGGTTTGTTTTTTCTTTCTTTTGCGGTACACGGGCCTCTCACTGTTGTGACCTCTCCCGTTGCAGAGCACAGGCTCCAGATGCGCAGGCTCAGCGGCCATGGCTCACGGGCCCAGCTGCTCCACGGCATGTGGGATCTTCCTGGATCGGGGCACGAACCCGTGTCCCCTGCATCGGCAGGCAGAGTCTCAACCACTGCGGCACCAGGGAAGCCCAGATCATATGTTTTTTATTCTTCATTTTGTTGATGTGGTGTATCACACCAATTGATATGAAGACACTGAAAAATCCCTGCATCCCTGGGATAAATCCCACTTGATCATGGCGTATGATCCTTTTAAGGTACGGTTGGATTTGGATTGCTAATATTTTGTTGAAGATGTTTGTGTCTATGTTCATCAATGATATAGGCCTGTAATTTTCTTTGTTTGTGGCATCTTTGTCTGATTTTGGTATCAGGGTGATGGTGGTCTCAGAGAATGAGTTTGGGAGTTTTCCTTCCTCTACAATTTTTTGGAATACTTTCAGAAGGATAGGTGTTAACTCTTCTCTAAATGTTTGATAGAATTCGCCTGTGAAGCCATCTGGTCATGGGCTTTTGTTTATTGGAAGTTTTAAAATCAGTTTCAACTTCAGTGCTTGTGATCTGTCTGTTCATATTTTCTATTTCTTCCTGGTTCAGTCTTTGGAGCACATACTTATCTAAGAATTTGTCCATTTCTTCCAGGTTGTCCAGTTTTTTGGCATGTAGTTGCTTGTAGTAGTCTCTTATGGTCCTTTGTATTTCTGTGGTATCCCTTGTAACTTCTCCTTTTTTATTTCTAATTTAATTGATTTGAGCCCTCTCCTTTTTTTTTCTTGATGAGTCTGGCTAAAGGTTTATCAATTTTGTTTATCTTTTCAAAGAACCAGCTTTTAGTCTCATTGATCTGTTCTGTTGTTTTCTTCTCTTCTATTTAATTTATTTCTGCTCTGATCTTTATGATTTCTTTCCTTCTGCTAACTTTAGGTTTTGTTCTTCTTTCTCTAGTTGCTTTAGGTGTAAGGTTCTGTTTCTTATTTGGGATTTTTCTTGTCTCCTGAGGTAAGGTTGTATTGCTATAAACTTCCCCCTGAGAATGGCTTTTGCCCTATCTCATAGGTTTTGGATCCTCGTGCTTTCATTTTCACTAGTCTTTAGGTATTTTTTTGATTTCCTCTTTGATTTCTTCAGTGATCCACTGGTTGTTTAGTAGCATACTGTTTAGCCTCCAGGTGTTTGTATTTTTTGCAGTTTTTTTCTTGTAGTTTATTTCTAATCTCATAGCATTCTGGTTGGAAAAGATGCTTGATATGATTTCAATTTTCTTAAATTTACCAAGGTTTCCTTTGTGGCCCAACATGTAATCAATCTGGAGAATGTTCCAAGTGCACTTGAGAAGAATGTGTATTCTGCTACTTTCAGACGGAATGTCCTATAAATATCAATTAAGTCTATCTGGCCTAATGTGCCATTTAAGGCCTGTGTTTCCTTATTGATCTTCTGTCTGGATGATCTGTCCATTGATGAAAGTGGGGTGTTAGAGTCCCTCACTGTTATTTTGTTACTGTTGATTTCTCCTTTTATGTCTGTTAGTTTTGCTTTATATATTGGCATGCTCCTCTGTTGGGTGCATATATATTTACAATTGTTATATCTTCTTCTTGGATTGATCCCTTGATCATTATGTAGTATCCTTCTTTGTCTCTTGTAACAATCTTTATTTTAGTCTATATGAGTGTTTGTCTGATATGTGTGTTTCCACTCCAGCTTTCTTTTGATTTCTATTTGCATAGAATATCTTTTTCCATCCCCTCACTTTCAGTCTGTATGTGTCTCTAGGTCTGAAGCGGGTCTCTTGTAGCCAGCATACATACAGGTCTTGTTTTTGTATCCATTCAGCCAGTCTATGTCTTTTGGTTGGAGCATTTAATCCATTTACATTTAAGGTAATTATCAATATGTATGTTCCTACTGCCATTTCTTAATTGTTTGGATCTGTTCTTGTAGGTCTTTTTTCTTCCCTTCCTCTTTTGTTCTCTTCTCTTCTGATTTGATTATGTACTTTAGTGTTGTGTATGGATTCCTTTTTCTTCTTTGTATGCTTATCTATTGTAGATTTTCTGTTTGCAGTTACCATGAGGTTTTGATATAGCAGTCTATATATAAGAAAGATTCCTTTAGGCTGCTGGTCTTTTAATTTCAAATGTGTTTTCAATATCCTGCATTTGTGCTCTCCTCTTCTCACAATTGCTGGTTTTGATACAATATTTGTGTGCAGATGATTTCCTACATTTATTTTATATTTGCATTTACCAGTGAGCTTTTCCATTCATGTTTTTCTTGTTTCAAGCAGCGGCCTTCTCTTTTCTTTTTTTGGAAGATGTGTTTTAATTAATTTATTTTTAATTAATTATTATTATTTTTTGGCCATGCCGCACAGCATGTAAGATCTTAGTTCCCTGACCAGGGATTAAAGCCATGCCCCCTGCAGTGGAAGTGCAGAGTCTTAACCACTGGACTACCAGGGTTTTTCTTTTCTGCTTAGAGAAGTTCCTTCAGCATTTGTTACAAAGCTGGTCTGGTGGTGCTGAATTCTTTTAGCTTTTGTTTGTCTGTAAAGCTTCTGATTTCTCTGTTGGATCTGAATGAGAGCCTTGTTGGGTAGATTATTCTTGGTTGTAGGTTCTACCCGTTCATTACTTTAAATATATTGTGCCACTCTCTTCTGGCCTGCAGAGTTTCTGCTGAAAAATCAGCCAATAACCTTATGGGAGTTCCCTTGTATGTTATTTGTTGACTTTCCCTTGTTGCTTTTAATATTTTTTCTTTGTCTTTAATTTTTGTCAATTTGATTACTGTGTATCTTGGCGTGTTCCTTCGTGCATTTATCCTGCCTGGGACTCTCTGCTCTTTTTGGACTTGGGTGACTGTTTCCTTTCCCATGTTAGGTTAGTTTTCAGCTATTATCTCTTCAAATATTTTCTCAGGTGCTTTCTCTCTCTCTTCGCCTTCTGGGCCCCCTATAATGTGAATGTTGGTATGTTTAATGTTGTCTCAGAGTTCTTTTGACTGTCTTCATTTCTCCTCATTTTTTTTTCTTTATTCTGCTCTGTGGCAGTGATTTCCACAATTCTGTTTTCCAGCTCACTTATCCGTTCTTCTGCCTCAGTTACTCTGCTATTGATTCCTTCTAGTGTAGTTTTCATTTTAGTTATTGTATTGTTCATATCTGTTCATTTGTTCTTTAGTTCTTTTAGGTTTTTACTTTGATGTTGATGGCTAGTGACTTATCAGGGTGGTGATTTCTGAAGACTGGAGTGGTGGTGGCAATTTCTTAAAATTAGACAACAATGACTTTTGCCTCATTGACTGATTCTTTATTTCATGAAAAATTTCTCTGTAGTATGCAGTAGAGCATCTTTCAAAATTGGAGTAAATCCTCCACTCAAACCCTGCCAGTGCTTTATCAACTTAGTTTATGTAATATTCAAAATCCTTTGTTGTCATTTCAACAAGTTTCATGACCTCTTCACCAGGAGTATATTCTTAAGAAACCACTTTCTTTGCTAATCCATAAGAGACAAATCCTTATCGGTTAAAGTTTTATCATAGAGTGTAGCAATTCAGTCACACCTTCAGACTCCACTTCTAATTCTAGTTCTCATGCTATTTCCACCACACCTGCAGTTCCTTCCTCCACTGAACTCCTGCTTTCTTCAGAGTCATCCCCAAATGTTGAAATCAACATCTTCCAAACTCTTGTTAATGTTGGTATTTTGACTTCCTCCCATGAATAATGAATGTTCTTTTTTTAAAAATGTATTTATTTTATTTATTTATGTTTGGCTGTGTTGGGTCTTTGCCGCTGCATGTGGGCTTTCTCTAGTTGTGGCGAGCAGAGACCACTCTTCACTGCGGTGTGCAGGTTTCTCATTCTGGTGGCTTCTCTTGTTGCGGAGCATGGGCTTTAGGCATGTGGGCTCAGTAATTGTGGCTCACAGGCTCTAGAGCACAGGCTCAGTAATTGTGGCGCAAGGGCTCAGTTGCCCCGTGGCATGTGGGATCTTCCCAGACCAGGGCTCGAACTCGTGTCCCCGGCATTGGCAGGCAGATTCTCAACCACTGCACCACCAGGGAAGTCCCCATGAATGTTCTTAATGACATCTAGAATGATGAATTCTTTCCAGAAGGTTTTCAATTCACTTTGCCCAGATCCATCAGAGGAATCACTATCTTTGGCAGCTATACTCTTATGAAATGTATTTCTTAAATAATAAGTCTTGAAAGTCAGAATGACTCCTTGATTCATGGGCTACAGAATGGATCTTGTGTTAGCAGGCAAGAAAACAACATTAATTTCATTGTACATCTCCGTCAGAGCTCTTGGATGACCAAGTTCATTGTCAATGAGTAGTAATGTTTTGAAAGGAACCTTTTTTTTTTCTGAGCAGTAGGTCTCAACAGTGGGCTTAAAATATTCAGTAAACCGTGTTGTAAACAGACATGCTGTCATCCAGGCTTTGTTGTTCCATTTATAGAGCAAAGGAAGAATCATTTAGCATAATTCTTAAGGGAAATTCTTAGGATTTTCAGCATGGTTAATGAACACTGGCTTCAACTGAAAGTCACCAGCTGCATTAACAAGAGAGGCAGCCTGTTCTTTGAAGCTTTAAAGTCAGGCGTTGACTTCTCCTTTCTAGCTATGAAAGTCCTAGTAAGTGGCATCTTCTTCTAATAAAAGGCTGTTTTGTCTACATTCAAAATCTGTTTCTCATATAACCACCTTTATTATTTTAGCTAGATCTGGGTAACTTGCTGCAGCTTCTACAACAGCACTTGATGTAATGGAGATGGCTTCTTTCCCTAAACCTCATGAGCCAACCTTTTTTAACTTCAAGCTTTTCTTCTGCAGCTTCCTCACCTCTCTCAGCCTTCATAGATTGAAGAGAGTCAGGGCCTTGCTCTGGATTACGCTTTGCTTTAAGGGAATGCTGTGGCTGGTTTGATCTTCTATCCAGACCACTAGAACTTTCTCTATATCAGCAATAAGACTGATTTGCTTTCTTATCATTTGTGTGTTCACTGGGGTAGCACTTTTAATTTCTTTCCTTCAAGAATTTTCCTTTGCATTCACAGCTTGGCTAATTAGTGTAAGAGGCCTAGCTTTTGGCCTATCTTGGTTTCAACATGCCTTCCTCACAAAGCTTAATGATTTCTAACTTTTCATTTAAAGTGAGAGACGTGTGACTCTTCCTTTCACTTGAACACTTAAAAGCCATTGTAGGGTCATAAGCTGGCCTAATTTCAATATCGTTGTGTCTCAGGGAATAGGAAGGCCTGAGGAGAGGGAAAAAGATGGAGCAATGGCTAGTGTGTGGAGCAGTAAGAACACCCACCACATTTATCAATTAAATTTGCTGTCTTATATGGGCACAGTTTGTGGTGCCTCAAAACAATTATAATAGTGACATCAATGATCACTGGTCACTGATCCTAAGAAACTAATAATAATGAAAATGTTTGAAATTTTGCAAGAATTACCAAAATGTGACACAGAGATACGAAGTGAGCAAATGATGTTGGAAAAATGGCGCTGATAGACTTGCTCAACACAGGGTTGCATTACCCGCAAAGCACAATGAAGTGAAGTGCAATAAAGTGAGGAGTGCCTGTAATATCTTTATGTTGGCCATTTCTAACATTTGTGTCACTTTCCATTAGCACATAATAGAGCAGTGTTGTACAAACTTATCTGGTCACGTGAATTAGCTAAGGATCTTATTAAAAATACTAATTCCAGGCTCCTCTTCTGGAAAGTCTGTTTGTCAGACACTGTAAGTACCCCATCCATATCCACTCTTGGTCTCACTGTTCTGGCATATGTCTCTTGCTTCCCACTATGAGCACTTGCAACTCTCCTTCTGGGTACTCTTTCTTGTCTATGCAGAGCAAGAAGTAATGAAGCTTCATGTTCCTGGGGATAGACCTCAGTCAATGACTAATGGGAGCCAGAGCTTCCTTACCCTTTGGATGGAACAACTATTTATAATTATTTACATGGTCCCACAGTTCTCGCAGCATTGAGCCTCAGCTCAACAGTAACATGCTCAGCAATGAGCAACTTGTTGGCTTCCTCTCCTTCCCTGTTTCATTTCCCTACGCCCATAACTGCTTCCTGGGACTCCCCCCACAAATATGATATTTCTACTCAAATACTTTTCTCAGTTTTCTTTTTTGGGGGTCACCCAATTTAAGAGCATCTGATAGGTTTGGAATGGGACTAGGAATCTGCATTCCGTTATGCATTATAACAAGCATTCCATTATGATTCTTGTGATAAGTTAGGAGCAGTATCCTACTGCCAGATAACAATCTATTTTTTTAATAACCTGCAGCATTTTTCTCCTTGAAACTTCTGTGTTGTGAACAACTCAACTATGAACTATCCTCCTATAGAAATATTTTATTTGTTCTCTTCCTGTATAGCTTTCTAAAAGATTTTTATATCTTTGAACTCCAATAAATTTTCACTTTGGTTATTGCAACCTCTTTGCTATTTTTGCTTATTTTCATGGTAATCTACATAATTATGAGTTCATCATACATTAAAAATTTTTTTTCTATGTAAACTCTTGCCTTTTTATAACCTGTAATACAATGCTAAGGAGTCAGCATTGATGGGGTTGTGTTCTTACAATTTCATCAAATTCTACATTCTTTTGTGCGATAGTTCAGATTTAGTTACACTGAATAAATTTTGTGATTATACAAAGTGAATAGTGGTAGGAAGAGAAAGGGGCTTTTATTCAAAATGAGCCTATAAAGTATTCATTTCTTTTCTAGACCTCCTCAGTAGTGAACACTATGATTCATTTCCCAAATACATCTATAAGACTGAAAGACATATTTTCCCAGCTACTAGGAGTGGGTTACCTCATCTGTAAACGCTCTCCAGAGATTGCCCTCAGATGGAGAGAGCTGTCTCAATCCAGGCCATATTCCTTTCTCAGAGGCCAACTACACTCAATGACCGATTGATATGTATTAAAGGTCTGGCCTCCTTGCCACAAGCAGGTTAAATCTAAAAGGTTATTCCAGCTTCAGAGCTTCCCAAGGGGTCAGCTGAGTCTAATGTGGATTATATAACAACATAACTTCTCCCTTGCTCAATCCTGCTTCTTTCCTTTCTTTGTACTAGGAGTTGATCCCAAGGACACTCCCTAACACATTTTCTGCATGCTAATCTCCATGTCAGAATCTGCTTTCAGAAGAACCCAACCTACAGCATTTGGTTCCATGAGTGGTATTAATAATGATATAAGAAAGCAGATGCTAAGATGGGATTCTGAAGCCCATCATTCTTCAGCTCACTGGCACTGAGGACTCCATCACTGGTGGTAAGTAGAGTGTGCATAGCTGCTGGCTTAGGGTAGCAGATGCAATCCTCAAAATGTTCATTGGTGGTGAATTGCAACAATATGACTGGAAGGGATTCCATTAATGGGGACAGTATATCAGGTGTTTGAGAACAATGGTGAAATAGTAACTATAAGGATAAGGAAATTGGATGTGTGTTGCTAAGTACAATTGATGGTTTAGAGGAGGATAATGAAAAAGGCTGAGAGGACTAACTGGGGATTAAAACTGAGTGTAAAAGTCAGGAGTCCTCCTGCTAGAATATAAAGAGGGTCTCACTGGGACTTCCCTGGTAGTCCAGTCATTAAGACTCTGCACTCCCAATGTAGGGGGCATGGGTTCGACCCCTGGTAGGGGAACTAAGATCCCACATGCTGCACGGCGTGGCAAAAAAAAAAAAGGCTCTCACTTTTTAAAGCTTGAAGACAGAAAAATCTGCAGACCAGGACTTAATCATAAATATGACAGAGCTCCTAAGAAAGTTATGTACAAAACCTAGTTAAGTCGGCCACCCAAAAGTCAGGGCCCAGAGTTATGGAATGGGACATCTGTGTTGAGGCGCTCAAAAACTCAGGAATCTCTAAATATTCCTGAACTCTCAGCTTGGCAAAATGGTCCATGTCTCCTTATTAAGGACTGGTGTATCCCTTGGCTTGATGAAAATGCAGAGGCCTCTACCTGTAAGACAATATGACACATATATCCGCAATCCTTCTGAATCTCCCCTACCCCCATTTCTGGACACTAAGACAATAATTAGGGATAAATTCCAACATAACCTGGCTCAGGAAGTGCTGTGCCTGCCAATGGAGAGAAAGAAATATACTCCCAAGGAGCTGTAGAACGTAGGCAATATACAACAGTAGGAACTAGGAGATACTCATGGAACTGGATTCTGAGGGTGATATATCAAATGGAGGGAAAGAACATAAAGTTGGATAAGTTACAGTATGGGTCTGCTGTCATGGGATATAGGATTCAGCACCCAAATAAAGATCTTAGCAACACACTTCTTAGAATGGTTCTCAGAAGCTGAAAATAATCAAGCAACAACACAAAGTGAGGTAGAAATGCCAAAACTGTCATAGCAGACAGAGAAGAAAGGATGCTAGAATAACTATGCTAGGTAAGGTCTGATGTACCACCAGTGATTATGTTCCTTAGGAGCACCCAGAGTGTTCATTATTTACCAAAACAATAAGGGATAGGTTGGTGATAAGGGAATCAGCATCACTAAGAAGTTCACTTATGCCTCTTCTCTGTTAAACCAAGGAAGGTGGTAAGATATGCCATTACAGAACTGCATTCTCTGACATCAGTGGGGATGATAGGACTCCCAAGCGATAAAGGCCAGGTGGGGAGGCTTAACTGACATAATCTAGGCGGATACAATTATTGTAATTTGTGGCAAGGTCACAGTGTGGAAGGGAGGATATGGGGTGGCTTGACACACAGAGAGTTTTGGAGATGGTTAATAGAACATGGCTTTCTTCGGGGAAAGACATATGGTAGCCAATAAGGGTATCTAAATAATTCAACCATTTAAATAACAAAAACCAGTCAAGAATGATGGTCAGGAGGTTAGGACAGCTGTCCCAATAAAATTTCATGATGCCTTGCCCAATTATAAGAACAGGAACCCATTGCCTGGTCCTATGACATTCCACACTATCCAGAAGCTTCTAGCCTGACACAATGATGGGTTAGTCTGTGGAAAGCACAATTACAGCACCAGACAGTATTTTGTAAACATGGGGCACCATCATCCTAGATTCAGTGTACTCTGAAGGTGCTGTTTCTCCAATAGCTAGAATATATGGATCCAGGAACCAAAGGCTGGAGGCAAGAGTGACTGTGTTTCACATCACTTCTGTCACTCACTTGGGAAATTTGAGTTTCTTGTTCTAGTAACACTGGGCTTTGTGGGTTTAAGGATTCTAATTTCCAAAGCAGGGATGCCTACACCTGGACACATACCAAAAGTTCCACTGAACTATATAAGTTTTGACTTTTCCTGAGGACTTTGGGCTCCTCAGACAAGAGGACAAGAGGAGAACTCACCATCCTGGCAAGGATAACTGACCCGGATGTTACTCAGGAGGGACAGGGAGGAAAGTGTTTGGCACCAGGTGATTCACTTTAGTACCTGTTGCTACTTCCTTGCTCAGCTTTGACAGTAAATTGACTAGCGCAGAAACCACAGCCTAAAAAGGGCAAGCTCAGATCCCATAAGGATGAGTGTCACAGTCACATCATTCAGTAAGCCACCTAGACGAGGAGTGTCAGCCGAGGATAGAAAAATCTAGAAAGTAGTATAGATGGGAGACCTGAGCATAATTTGTGGTCCTGAAACCAGCTGTACCAGTGGGGCAGAGTTTGTCCCACTAACCTTCCTCTTCTAAGTTTTCCTAAGGAAAATAGGTACACCAGAGTTCTAGAAGATTTGCTCCAAGAATTTATACAAAGAACTGTATCTGAGAGGCACAAAGAGTGAAATGGCAGTGGATGTTGCATTATTTCCCATGTCTCCTTTCGGAACTCAAAGACTGAATCTCCCAGCTGCCAGCTGATCCCCCTGGCAGTCAGGGTCCTCTGGAAATTGCCCTCAGCTGGAGAGATCTGGTTTGTCCAAAATCACCCTCCTTCCTGGGAAAGTCTGCATTCAATTGACAGGTCAACATGAGACTATAAAGCCTCAGTCCCCTTTGATACAACTCTGAAGGGTCATCTTAGCTTCAGAGCTTCCCCTTGGGTAGCTGAGGCGTTTGTTGAGACAGCCTCCAAACCGAGATCCTCACTTTGCTTAGTCTGGCCACAGCTATTGATCCTGAGAACACCCCTGGTACACGCTCCATCTCAGAGTCTCCTTCCTGGGGAAATCAACACCTTCAAATGCTGTTTGCTCTTCGACTAATCACGTCCCTCAAGTAGGATCAATGGGTTTTCTGTTTCAGAAAAATGTGCTGTACTAATCTCTTAATTCAAAACCTCTGCTCAGGATGTCTGGCTTCAATGCTTGCCTTTTCTCCAGTGCTTTTACAGAGCACAAAGTCTCAGTCCACACTGACATTCCCCTGCCCTTCATCTGCAAGACTATTCATGCTCCTCATTCCAACTAAGTCATACAGTTTATATTTCCCTGTAAATGTATTCTTCTGCTAAGTAAGAATCATTCTTTAACATTTGAGATTATGTTTTAAATGATTTGTGAATTCTCTAATAAATCCTGTGTAAGACGAGGCACATTATTTAAAAGAGCAACAAGTATTTGTAAATTACCTAATAAATGTAATTTACACCTTTACCTCTCTGCCTCTTACCCTATAACTCACTACATTCAAGTTCTACGTCCCTCTCTAAACCTTCCCTGCCACCCCATCTTCAGTATGTTACTGAATTAACTGTGGCAGAAAGAAGCCTCAGCTATTGTGTTTACTCCATAAATATTGGCATGTAAATGAGTGTCTGAATGAATAAGTGATAAACTTATTAAGTCAAGTTCCCCCAGACCTAGAATCTTCTTACTGAACCATGATCAATGGATCCTTGAATAAATCCACACACTTACATGAACCCACCTTACCCCTCTACCAATGCTCCATTGTCTCCACGTCTTGTCTGTGGCCACCTAGGTAAAAGATCTGGTGTACTGCTAAGGAGAATGGTAAAGTGGAAGAAAATCAAGGCTCACTGAGCCTCTGGGTTATAGCGTTTCCTATCTTCCTGTGATTCTTGGGCCCACTGTTCTCCATTCTACTCTATGTGCTAATCAAGGATGGTGGCCCTGTTCTAAACCTCAACCAATACCTAAGGGTCCTTGTACTTCATTAATTCCTGTCAATCCTCTTACCCTAGATCTAAATCCTGCTTAGTTTACCTCAGCCTCTTGTCAAAGAGTCCTTCTTTGCATGTACAAATTGCCTGACATAGAACTAAACACCACCCTGCCCCATTTCAGAACTGATTTATCACCTTATCTCCTTTTATTGCTATATCCCAGAATGCAGATTGGGATGCTTGGTATGTAACAGTGACTAAGCTTATGGTCACTAGACACAGGGCTTCAAATGCAGACTTGCTCTCTTGTGCTCCTCTTGGGTAAATGTGTAGGGTAGGGGAAACTTCTGCAGCAAACATTGCTTCCTCAGTTCCATTCTGGATGCCACTGCATTGATTTCTAATGAGTCTTGGCCTTCCCTAAAATATTAGTTAGCGAGGGCTCCCATAACAAAATACCACAGAATGGGTGGCTTAAACGACAGAAATTTATTTTCTCATTGTTCTGGAGGCTAGAAGTCTGAGGTTAGGTGTTGGCAGGTTTGGTTTCTTCTGAGGCCTCTCTTCTTGGCTTACAGTTGGCTGCCTTATTGCTGTATCCTCAGATAGTCTTTCCTCTGCGCACAGCATCCCTGGTATCACTTTTTGTATCCTAATTTCCTCTTCCTATAAGGACACCAGTCAGATTGGATTAGGGCCTACCCTAAGAGCTTCATTTTAACATAATTGCCTCTTTAAAGGCCCTATCTCCACATACGGTCCCATTCTAAGGTAACTGGGTGTTAGGGCTTCAACATAAACATTTGGGGAGGGGGCACAGTTCTACCCTTAACAGTGGCATGTACTCTGCTCTGTGCTGCTGATGTCTTAGCAGTTCTCACATTTGAGCCATCCCATTTATTAACTAATCTCTTCCTCAGCAGCTCATCACTATTGAAAAAACAAACTAAATAGCTCCCCCAAATATTTTGTGATCATTGCTGCTATTAATACAGTTTAGTATTAATAGTAACAAATTTACTGGCTTCCACTTTGATTTGTTAAGTAACAATTCAAAAATAAGAAACTCTCACCTGCCCCCATCCCCAGATCCTAAGTACTTCTGTACATTCCAAGGGAAAATATTATATTTTGTTTAATTGGATAAATATACATTTCAAAGACAATAAATTCTTAACTGTTTAAATTTGTGGCTTTGACCTCTGTTAGTAGTTTTTCTACCTCTAACTATCTGCCCTCATTCTCAATATACTCTCTGGGAAATTATGCTTTTCTGTGTGAGTGAATAAAAATTTTATTGTTCACATAGTCTAAACATGTATAAGAGATTTATTATAACATAATGGGAATTTGAGAGACCAGGGAGATCTTGAAGATTTGGAAATATTGGTCTAAGATGTCATATATTTATACATTCCTTCATAAGTTTATCAAATCCCTGCCTGAATTTCATTCCTATAGCACTGTGATACACAGACATAGGCAAGGTTATAAGAATACAGAGCCACAATAATGTTATAAAGATTATCTCTTTGTTACAATGCTAAGGAAAGTACCAGGATTTGTGCTGTTTTATTACTGCTCAGATACTGACTACTCCTGATGGCAAATTTCAGATGATAGATTTGTCAGGAAATTAAAATGCCCAGCAGTGGATATTGAAGGGCTGTCTAAAGGATCCCATTATTGACAACAGAGAAAAGAAAACTTGCAATGATATATAATTTTAATTGGGCTCTGTCATGACAGGCTGACCACTTGCCAACAGTTATCCTGAGAAAAAATAACATGAAGGGGTGTAAAATTTGCTATATGTCTTCCCAGGTTGGCTGGAACAGCTGTGACAGTTTTTAATTCATTTAAAATGCCTCTTGTCTTGGGCTTTCATTTTTAAAACTTCTTTGACAAAGAAGTAATGGGGGGCGGGGGGGGGGCAGCCAGACAGTGTGAAATTGTCTAATGAGGAAACTTTACACTAGATATTACATGGGCAATAGAAACAGTCCTTAGACTATGTACTATAAAAAATATATGTTTCTTTATTTCACATTTTAATATGTGTCAAATGGAGGAAATACTTTCAAACCTCCCCCCCTCCCCCAAACTTGTTGTTTCAGGAGTGAAAACCGAGGATGGAATGCAGTTACATTATATACTGGATTTACCATGATAATATCAACTTTGCTGGGTCCTTGAAAGCTCTTAACCCTGATGAATCTAATTATTTGTTTCTCTGGTAGTTCTTAGAAAACAGAGGTGGTATAATCTGGGCCTACAAGGCCCCCAGCCTTCAGGTCCATTTTGTTTGGCCCTCAAAATGTTGGCCCTTGGAGCACTTAAAAAACTAGCCAACTATTTTCAGATAGGCCCATTTTCCTTGAAAAATGGAAGCTGGAAGGTCTGATGCTACTGCTTCCTCATTCCTGCATGGTAAAATATCACCTGTGAGTTTATTACTCATAAAATTGAAGGGAAAATGAGTTTTGCTTTTCTTTTCCAACTAGAATCTCCATTTCTAACTCTAAAAACTACGGCTGATGATCAAATTTTAAGTTTTAATTTAGTTCATTTTCCTAGACATGTTATGGGTGAAAGGAAATAAAGTGTTTTCTACGTTTTGCCTTGAGATCCTCAAAAAGATGTTCTGTCTAAGATCATGCAACAATCCACTAAGGTAAGCTTGAAATGATTATAATTATGGGTTTGATCACTACATTTTATGCATTTCTCTCTTCATTTCAACATCTATTATTGAACACCTGTACTGAGGTCAAAATGGTACCATGGGCTTTGAGAGATGCAAAACTGATATGCAACAGTATTTTCAAATAAGGGTATTAAAGTCTATTTGGAAAAATAACAAATGTACAAATGAAATAGTACTAAAATAACATGAAACCATGCATATTTAGAAACGAATGAAGGTTGTACAGATAATGTTGTAACTTCAGAGAAGGGAGATATCAATCTAAACCAGAGTGAACAATAAAGACTCCAAGGAAGAGGTGACTGATAAATCGCATGTGTTAGACCTACAGTCTCAGAAAACAAGACAGAATATTTAAAATAGCAGAGGTGTAAAGGCTTCAAGGCAGAGATGATTTTAAAAATATCTACAGGGACTTCCCTGGTGGTGCAGTGCTTAAGAATCCACCTGCCAATGCAGGGGACACCGGTTCGATCCCCGGTTCAGGAAGATCCCACATGCCGCAGAGCAACTAAGCCGGTACACCACAACTACTGAGCCTGTGATCTAGAGCCTGAAAGCCACAAATAATGAGCCCACATGCCATAACTACTGAAGCCCGTGTGCTTACAGCCTATGCTCTGCAACAAGTGAAGCCACTACAATGAGAATCCCGTGCACCGCAGCAAAGAGTAGCCCCCGCTTGCCGCAACTAGAGAAAGCCTGAGCACAGCAACGAAGACCCAACACAGCCAAAAATAAATTAATTAATTAATTTTTAAAAATCTACAAAGAGGCTTGTTTGATATGAATACTTTGGGGTAGTGATGAGAGAAAAGGATGAATACACAAGACATTAAAAAGTCATGATAGAATGCAGTAGTTATTTGAAGCAAAGAAAAAAGTGTTACTTCCACCATCACTTTCATTTCATTTTTATAGTTGTTTTCAAATTTAGCGTAACTCACTAGTGTTAATAGCCAATGTGTCATTGGAAAATCCATAATAAAGTAAAGAAGTCAGGTAAAACCCTAAAACCTGTCGTAAGCAGGTGATCTTAGGCAGCAGAGTGTAGAAGGTGCACTAATGCTCCATTCTTCATCTCTGACATCTAGACCCAGGAGTGATGAAGCAAACCCTCCTCTCACAAACCACTGAGGTTAGGTCACAAAAATAAAGGTGAATACATACATGCCACTAACTGCACAAACACCCATTCATAGGTAAAAAGACATATCCTTGCCATTAAGGATTTCACAATTGTGAAGAAGAGACAAACACAGACATACGTGTTAAAGTTCTCTGTATGTGAAAAAGAAATGTGCTATTTACAGTAATAGAACTGTGTACAAGACATGATAATACACTCTTTTAGGAACGTTTATAAAATACTTCAATGGAAAAGGTGATTCCTCATTAGGATTTAAACAGAAAAATAAAATTTTGCAAGATACACTGAGACTTGAAAGGGTATTCCAGGCAAGAGACATGACATGGGCAAAGGCAGGAAGGCATACACACCTACAATGTTAGGGTAACCATGGTTTTTTTTGATATTATTGGAGGCTGAGAAAAACAGGAGGATAGTTGCTGAGAAGTAGAAGAGGGGCAAATAATTAAGGAGTCACAGCTTTGTTCTATTGGCCATGGAGAGCCACTGAAGTGTTGAAGCTAAGGAAGAAACAGGATAAGATTATTCTGCTTGCAGTGAAGAAAACATTAAATATAGTCTAGTCTAAAGGCAGGAAACTCAGCTGGCCATCGCAAGAATCCAAGTACAAGATAATGAGGGCTTGGACCAAGGCACAATAGTGAGTATAGGGAGGAAAGCTCGGAGAGTTTCTAGGAAATAAGATTTATTTAGTAATGATAATAATGATCATAACAATACCTAATGTTTATTGAAACTTATTATATACCATGCTCTTTGCAGAATGCTTTTATTTTCACGTTAAACCTT
This sequence comes from Grampus griseus, assembly GCF_964374135.1. NCBI lineage: Eukaryota > Metazoa > Chordata > Mammalia > Artiodactyla > Delphinidae > Grampus > Grampus griseus. Next base: position 15,439,582 of record NC_138997.1, on the reverse strand, counting down.
TGAGGTAGGTATGTTTAATTCCCCCAAAACTTGTTTACCTCTTATGTGTCCCAGCTCAGTAACTAGAACCACCTTTCACCCAATAGCTTGATTCAAATGCCATCATCTTTGATTAATCTTTCCCTTCCACCCTTCCTCCAATTCATCAGTAAAGAACAGTCATTCCTCACAACCTCCACAGCCATAGCCCTTGTCCAATCTGCAGTCATCTCTCTCCAGTATTAACTGAAACTGCTTCCTAACTGGTTTCCCTGTTCTTGTCTGTTTCCCTACATCCTAGTCATCCTACAATTGTTGGAGTGACATTCCTCAGGCCTCAGAAACACCAAATGATTCTCATCGTACTTAGACCTAAGTCAGAAGTCCTGCTGAAGACCACCAAGGCCCTACCTGAGCAATCACTGGTCACTTCTCTGACCTAATGTCTGCCAGTTTCCTCCTCCTCTCTCATTCTGCCCAACATATACCTCTTTGTTGTTCCGTGAACACACACAGGCATGTTCTGCTTCAGGGCTTTTGTACTTGTTCTTCTCTCTGCCTGGAATTGTCTTCACAGAATTCCCTCCCACGGAAAGATCTCTGTTCAAACGTCATCTCCTAAAAGATGCCTTTTGTGACCATTCTATCTAAAATAGCATCGTTTTCTTTTCTCTGCCATCACTCTCTAGCCTCCAACCAACTCTGTTCTTCTTCATTTGTAACTGGGTATTGCTACCCGATGAATATATCTACTATTTGTTAACTGACTATCTTCTCTGGTAATCTAAGTAGAGATTGTATTTGGCTTGTTCCCTGTTATATCCCTAGGACCTACGGGCAGTCTCCTGCATTCTGTTGGTATATAATACTTCCTGAATAAATGTAAAAATGAATGAATGAATGGATTAATACTCTTTTTATAGATGAAGAAACTGTGGCATAGAGAAATAAGTAAATTTCCCAAGCTCCTACAGCTATTAGATGTCAAGAGCCAGGTATTAAGAGTAAGCAATATCACTAAGAACATGCATGTTTACGTGCCTTGTGACTTAGTGGAAACTGATTCACAAAAGAAGGTGTTAGAGAAAGACTAGTAAATTCCCTCTCCTTCCCCAATTTACATATTTTAGTTAAAATTTTAGGCTAGATGTTATTTCATAGGAAGGGCATATTCAATACAGCAAAAATAAAAGCAGATTGAAGATGGAGTCAGTCATTGTGGTGTGCTAGAAAAATGATGACTTGGAGTCAAAAATACTGCTTTCTATTAACTTCCACCACATAGTCATATAGGTGGGCTTCATTCCTCCTATATATAAAATGGCTAAAGATAATTCCTACCTCAGATATTGTGAAGATCAAATGAGATAATACATGTGAAATATTTTGCAAAATATTATAGCAATATTGGTTTTCTTTACCACTATAATAGGGCATGATCTGGATTAGAGTGTATGCAATGATTGTGGGTTAGAGCATATCGTTTCTTCTCTTTCTAATGTGCTATATATTCTGTTGTGGCCTAGGTGTGTTATATGGCTAAACACCACTTGCCTAGATGCTTTTGGCTCTTGCAGACTTGGCGGTCTCCTGGGAAACCATGTACATACTGGGGAAATTTGGCTCAATCCGTGCTAACTGGCTGATGGAACTGACCTTCTGTCTTACAGAGCATAATTGCAGCCCTTGTATCGAGAGTTGCTAACAGTGAGATCTGCAAAGAAGTTCGGAGACAAATTAACCCTTTCCGCTTTTTTTCCTATTAAATCCATTACAAATTGTTGTGACTGGTTAGTTTAAACAAGCTGAAAATGAGCCTCTTATGTGTATAAAAAACATGTAAAGCAAAGTAGTGTCCCTAGAATTGTTCAATATTTATTCAAATCAGAGGTGTTGGAAGGACTTGTTTCATGAGAAGTAATGGGAAAAGTTTAAAAGGTTAGCCCTGGCAATTACAGGGAGCGTGTTTTCTGTCTCTTCTCATAGAAACACATGCATCTTATCCTCAATGGCTGCCAGCCTTCTTGTCAGACCAATTACTTTAAAACAATTGTTTCATTTGGAATAGATGCCACAGCCCAAGTGATTGTCCCTTGTCAGTGACACATTCAATTAAAACAGCTCTGAATAGGAGTTCTGGTGGGCCTACTGTGACTTGTCCAATCTTATCAGTCAACAAAGAACAACCTTGGAGAATTCAGTGCCTACTGGTTCCACTGTCAGTTGGTTCAAACATGTTGCACCTTCCCAGGGTTCCTCAGAGTCTTTCATCCCTGTGCCTTTTACAGCCAATGACAGGCACCATCTCAGCAGTGTCTGGGTCCACAATGCCAAGAAAGCTTATGGCAGTAAATAAGATGGCAGCTGTGGCAGCCTTGACAGCTGGCTGGAGCTCAGGGTGGCAGGCTGAACCATACTGTGAGCAGTTGGGGCAGCAGTGAAGTATGACCAGCATTACTGGTTGGCAGATGTCAGTTTCCACACCACTAGTTACTACATGACATGACGGACACACTTGCCTTATTATATAGGCAGGCAGAACTTTAAACAAACTCTGTGCACCTAGTACGCTGTTTACCTTCCTTTGAGTTCAGGAAAATGTAAACATTCTCATCAAGATGAAAATTCCTTGCCTTTATAGTACACGTACAATTGAAGAAAAATTTTATGAAGTAGCAACAGCAGAGCGTTGACTGTTCCATATGAGAGCCGGAATCAATGAAAGTAAAACTGATTTCAAAGAAAGGTTTGTTGTGTTGGCTGCCATTTTAGAAGCACTGTGAGTTCACATGTATCTTAGGACTCCTGTGTATAGAAATTGTACATGTCCCCCATACCTTTTGCATATTCTCCCATACTCTCTTTTCTTAGGCAAACTTACCATACCTCTGCATCTTAATTATCTTTCTTATTTTTGAAGAAGAACTGGTTATAAAACAGCCTATTATCAGAGGAGATGTGTGATATAAAATATATATTATCAAAACAGGTAAAATGAAAAGAAGCTGTTGTATTAAATCATGTGTACCACTGTGAGTTCATAGATAGGGCAAAATGGATTTCTGTGGCCATGTCAATTCTGTGCAGAATACAGATTTGCTACTTTGTCATAGGGTCAACCAAGGTGGGTGAGCAGGCTCCAGGTCTGGAAATCTGTCATGGATCTGAAGCTGAAAGCTGTCAGACTAGATCTCGTTTCAGAGCTGAACCTTGTCACAGAGAAAAGTCAACAAAATGACTCAGGCAAAAACGTGCCACTGCTCTCACATCCCGACCCCGTGAGAGATTGAGCGTGGTTCACCTAAAACCAATTCTCCTAATATCCAATCTGCCCAAATACCCATTAGCCTAATGATCATATTCCTAATAAAAATCTGTCATAGATGTAGCATTTCACATATAATAAGATGCCACTCTTAAGCATTTTTAGCATATAGTGGGTTTTTAAAATCTACTTAATAACACTTTAAACATTTAGTCTTAATTGGGTGAAATGCCTTGAAAATCCTCAAAGGTCGGCAAAATAGTCACTATGAAAGTTTATAAAAATGCCTCCAAGCTACTACTATTTTAGTACACAGGAAAAGTTGTATATTTGGTAAGTGAACATTTTAGATGAATGTGTCATTAGGTAAATAGATCATTATGCCAACTGATTTTAAGAAAATTAGTTTTAGGCAATTTGATATTCTCCCCTTTCCCATTCTGAAATTCCAGGATTTTTGATGTGCACAGCAAAGCCACTGCCAAGACAAGGTTTGCTTGGCTCTACCCCCAAATAAGATCAAGATTTCTAATATAAAGTTATGATAAAAGTACAAAAATAATTTGAGTATTTGCTACGAGCCAGGTATACGCCGATGTACTCTACATCCATTTATTCAGTAAACACTTACTGAGTATCTACTGTATGCCAGGCACTATTCTGAACTATCTCATGTAATCCTCACACTGACCTTGTGGTTTATCCCCAGATGTGTCTGGGGATGGGGCTGGAACTGAAGTATAGAGAAGCTAAGTGATTGCTTAATTAAGTGGTGAAGGTGGGTTTTGAACCCAGGCAGTCTGGGTCAGTGCTTTACTGCCTCAGCAGATAGGCCCCGCTGAGAAGTCATTAACTACAGCTCTAGGTGATTTTTCAAGCTGAGTAGGTTGTGGGGATGTAGGTGATATCCCCTGTATGGTTAAAAACAATGTTAGGGTTATGGCTTCTCAGCGATAGCATTACTGGAAGATCAAAAATCTGCTTGAGGGTGGTTCCTTTCTCTGAATGTATCTAATGATCTCCAGAGCCTAAACAGATGGAAGAGAGCACCTATCAAAATGAGCATATAATGAGCAAGAAACTCCAGATGAATCCTATTAAAACAACACCAGTATGACATGCTAATAATGTTCATATCCCTTCTCCATGCTGTCCAGTTGTTTATGGAGACCCAAACTCTGTTTCCTCACCTTCCTGCCTTAATACTCCTGTGATGGATGGGAGCTGAATGTTTGAAGGATGTCACTCCAAGAAGGACTTTTTTGCTGGCATTCTGTGCAAGGTGCCATAAGTAGGAGCTGGTGATGGGGATCATGTATATGTTTTCATGCTGTTGACCAGGTGAGTGACCTGGACCATCAGAAATATACTACACTAATGCAGTATCCAATATTTGGTGCTAAACATCAGAAACTTTCTGGACAATGGAAATTGTTAACTATTGGCAGTATTTTCAGTGTCCTTAGTTAAATAAAACTTCCATTATGAGATAATTATAATGAATCCTAATGCATAGTTCTCAAGTAAATTTGTTAGTAAACAAACATATATATGTGTGTGTGTATATATATATATAACTAATTGGAAATTTAGGAAACAATAAGAAAAAAGAAAAGAAGAACACTTCAGATTGGAGTTATTTAAAACCTAAAATTAGTATTGCTTGATTTAAGCTTTAATTTGCAAGACAAAGATAAAGATAAGAAAAAAATTTTGGTATGGCTAAAGAAATATTTGCAAAAGGTAAAATGTACCTGCAATGCAACTGACCCACTGGGGACACTTTTCACAGAAGTAAAATGTCTTCCTGAGCTCAGCTGGTGATCAGTTTATGCCCTGAAGCATGATTATAATGTTAACCTTGAAAGGTCCTAATGAAATGAGTTTGGTGGTCGCAGCCTATATATTTTTGTAGGCACCAGTTCACACCTTGGAACGTATCTTGATGGACTGTCTGCAGAACAGCACAGCATATATTTGAGATTACAGTGTGACCCACAGTCTCCACACTATAACTCCTATTTTTTCCCACATGATTCACCTCTCAAAATTCAGCCCAGAAGGGAGAAATGACTACTTAGTGACAGTCTGTACATTATTGATGGGGCAATAGGGTGGTAAAGAGATAACCCTAGGTGTCTTGTTTGCCAGTTGATTAACCAGAGTGAGTGCGTTCCCTAGGGAAAACATGTCTTGCAGAAAACCAGTTATCCATTCAGTCCCTCACTAATGACAATACTGCAAAATTTGAGACACTCCTCTTTCCTCAAAAGCTTGGTGGAGTATGACTCTTTAAATCAGACTGCAAATTAAGACATAAAATTAAAATTGAGACGCATGCATACCATTTGGGTCAATGAAGTACTATTAAGAACTTAGGCTGAGGTAAATGCCTGAATTATATTATTTGTATTTCACTGTAAAGATGACAGGTCTCCTGGGTAATCTTTCTACGTTTTAAGGCAAGAAATCTTTATATGTCTGGAAGGGATATGAGATTGCTATACCTAATACATTTGATTCAAATAAAATATTTAGAATAAAGTAATCACATTATAGGTTAAAGCTTTAGTATTTTAAGGGCTGTCTAGTGAAGTTCTAATGTGATGGTGCCACTCTTTCTTAAAACAGTGGCGATCAAGTTGCAGCTGTCCAATCTTCTGTATTAACTTTGGAACCAGTTTGGTAATGTCAGCAGTTTATTCTCAGTATCCCGGAGGAAAAGACATTTAACTTCTCTTGAATCCACTGCTTCATGACATAAACCAGCTCAGGATGCCCTTCTGTTATATTATACAGAACTAGAATGTTGGATAGAATTCAGTAGCAAAGCTTTTTCACAACCAAAAACTTTGCATGTCTCACTCCTTTAAACATGAGTGTCAGGCTGATAAATAGCTTGCATTCTTTATATTTAACTTCTCTGAATGGAATTCAAGATTTTTTTCTCTGAGGCCATCAGAAATTTATGAACCATTTTTATTTTCTATAGTCTTCAGAGAGGAATCTACTTGTATAAAGAAGACTCCAAGGCATTTGTCATTTTACAGAGTGAGACCATTAGCAGGTATTGAATACGAACCTAAGATTTTAGGAGTTCTGAGGAACTGTGGAATCAGAGTACATGTAGTTAAAGAATAGAGACTAAGCACAAACATTTTATTCTCCCTCACTGAACATCTTTTCTTTTGTGTCTTACAGAAAACTCAAATTATAAAATTATTCAGATGTTAGCAATTTCTTTGAAAATTTCTGTTCGTTATCATGTTTTAGTAGTGCTATCTCCACACATCACTGCTCTTTTCTTATTACTCTTAACATATTTAAGGAATGTTGGGTTCAAAATCCCCTGTGACTTCAGCATTTCTCCTCCTGGCTAATGCAAGAAATTCAGATAAGAATAAAATAAAAGAAGGAGATGAATTATTTAGCCTGCAGAAGAGAAGACTAAATGGGTTTGAGGATCATGAAGGAAATTTAATAATAGTTTTCATGTACAGAACAGATATTATACAGAGATTGATGGCTAGCTATTCTCTACATTTTCTGAGATCATAATAAGAAGAAATAAAATAGGAGAGACTAAGGCAGCAATGAGGAAACATTTCCTGATGTTGAAGTTTGTTGATTATGAGTATGTTCAATTTGTCATTCAATATTTATTGTTTCTACTATATGAGGTCATAGTTGCCTGGGATGGAATTGTTTACTTAGGGGTCTTCTTACAATATGTTTACATTTTGTTTGAAATGATTTATCTGGTTTTGTTTAGAGATAGAGAAACAGATCATTGGCTTTATGATTTTTGTAACTTACCTCAAAGACTCACAACAGAAAAAATAAGATGCTGATACAAATTTTCACACAAACATAACATAGATTTTCCCAACATCCATCTTAAGAAACATAAAAAAGAACAATTAAATATGAGCTCCCATCAATGTAATCATTGAAGCTCCAATACCTTTAAACCTCTTTTTTAGTCAGGGTCAAATTATGGCTGATTTATCTCTTTGAGTTCCATTAATGTTCTCTTGGATAGCTGACCATATGAAGTCTCACTGCTTTGGTGGCTTTAGCTACCATTTTAGGGGCTCGCCCTACATGAAATGATGACCATTGACTTGGGCTAAGATACTTATCCCTCTGGTTTGCTACAAATGCCACACCAACCTGCTGGTTATTCAACTCCAGTTTCTCCTTGATGGATATCACTCTTCTCTCCATGTAAGACGTTTATTCCTCTGACCCCAAATCTACATTATCACTAAAGTTAAGGAAGGTCTCTTCCTCATTAGAAAAATCATGACTTATTAAGCTCCTAAGTGGTGAGGATGTGCTCTTTCAGTTAGGACAGTTTCTACTTTTTGCTGAGTTTGAGGAAAATACATGAGATGCAATATTTTATGTGGACATAAAACTGAATATCCTAACTGACAATTCAGAAGTATGTAAAACTGACCTCAATCAATTAAAACACTTATTTTGAATGAATTCCTGCCTCCCAAGGTATCCCTCCTCGTGTTTGCTGTATTCTTGGTTGTCTCCATTGCTAAAAAGAATCTCAAGTCATGGATCCTGGGGCTGTAAGTTACAAAACCATCCTACCATTTTCCAATTACAAATTAACCCATCTTGTAAATACAGCACCTGGTCACCAGTTTTTCAGCTGTGCTTTTTCATAGTTTTCTCTCTCCCATTTCATTTACATAGGTGGAAGTAGTGAATTTTAAAAGAACCCATTAGGGTTACAAAGACATACATCTTAGTACTCATAAAACATTTGCTTTGGGAATTCCCTGGCGGTCCAATGGTTAGGACTTTGTGCTTTCACTGCCGAAGGCGCAGGTTCGGTCCCTGGGAGGGGAACTAACATCCCCCAAGCCACACAGTGCAGCCAAAACATTTGCTTTTGCATATGATCCCCGTAAATAACTTGCAGCCATGGTATAGTTAAATAGCAGACACCTAGGCCAGGTCAGGGAGAAAAAGGAGTCAAAAATGTGTGTGTGTTTTTCAAAGTGACCCCAATTCATAAATGTGATTCTACTCTTATTGGAGGAATAAATAAAGGTTTATTAAGTCAGAGCTAAAATTAAACATTTTCAAAATCTGAACAGTTACTGAACAGTATTTTTGTCTATTGTAGCCTGACAGTATATAGGAAACTGACAAACAACTTCAGAGAAAAACCAGAGGAAATGCTTTCCTCAGGAATCTGAGGTATAAAGAAGCTATGCAACTTCCCCAAGGCACAGCCTGAGTGGCAGAGAGGAGATTTGTATTTACATAAGTCTGTAAGTCCAAAACCCATACTTTTTCCTCCATACAACTCAACTTTTACAGTGAATTTTAAATGATCTCACTATGTCTTATAATACTTCAGTTCAAAATTGTAAATGTGTTAATGGCTTCAGTTGATCACTGCCTCTCCCTGAAGCCCTGTGTTTTTCACTTGGTTTCTAGGACACAACTTCTCTGGGTTTTCCTCTTGCCTTAGGAGTAATTCTGTTTTCCAAACTTGTTGTTCTTGGAAGGCCACAGGCCTTAGTGCTTCCACCTATTCATATTAAACACTTACTTCTTTGGAGATCTCATGAAATCTTGTGGCTTTAAATATGATCTATGTGCCAATGGCACCAAATTTATATCCATGTTTTAGAACTTTACCTTGAACTCCAGACATATATTCAATTGTCTACTCAATAGCTCCCGTTGGATGTCTAATAGATATCTCATATTCAACATGCCCCACACTGAACTCCTAACTCTGCCTTCCTGCCACAAACCTGCTCTACTTTAGTCTTTGTCATATTAATGGCAACTCTGCCCTACAGTTGTTTAGACTCAGGTCCTTAGAATCCTCTTTTACGTTTTGCTTTCTCTATACCTCACATCTAATTTATGAGAAAGTTGGTGTGGCTCTACCTTCAAATATTTCCAGAACTAGACCACCCCTAAACATTTCTACTGCTCCTACAGTTATTTCCACAGCACCATCGTCTCTGGCCTGGATTACTACTGTAATCTCCTAACATTCTTCCTTCTTCCACTCTTGCTTCCTACAGTCTACTCCCAGCAGAACAGCACAGATGATTCTGTTTTACCATGGATCATGGAACAGTTCTACTCCACTCTCCAAATTTTCTCAATATTTCTTAGAGTTAAAGCTATAATCCTTACAGAGTCCTTCAAGGATCTACCAGATTTGACCCTCTGTTACCTTGCTGACAGTACTGCCTGTTGCCTGCTCCCTTCCTCTTCTCCAGTCACCTGTGCCAGAATTCTTATCTATTCTTCACATACTCCAGGTAGCACCTGACTCAAAGTCTTTGTAGTGGCTCTTGCTTCTTTCTCCAGATATCTGCATGGCTCACTCCTTGATTTCCTTCACCTCTTTCCTCGTATGTCAGTTGAGGAGGACTTTGACTACTCCTTCCCTTCCAATCTTCCTTACCCTGCACTATTTTATCCCATGCCATTTATCACTTTCTAGAGTACTATGTAATTTAATTATTATGCTCATTTTTTACATTTTCTCTCTACTCACTAAAACATAAGCCCCCACAAAGCAGGTTTTTCTAGTGCTTTGTTGTTGGATAAATTCCCATAGCATGGAATGATATCTGATGCAGTTGGCAGTCAGTTAATATTTTGAGAAAGAAAAAAAGAAAGAAATGAATGAATAAATGAAAACAGAAAGAAAAAGGAAAGAGAAACAGGAAGGAAAGAAGGTAACTAAGAAGAAAAAGGGTTTATTACTATTATTATGGAATCTACATACTATCTCTTACTTAAGGTGATAGCTCATTCTCTGATTAAACTATGGAAATTTAAAACTTTGGAATAATCATTTATAATAATTATAGTGAGAGTATTTGCGGTGGTATTTTTAAACTATTGGATGTTAATTTAAAAATATAGGTGTTTACCAATGCCAAAAGATGCCTAAGGAAACATGAGAACTAAATGTAATGCATACTGAATGGGATTCTGGACACCTCACCACACCCTATACATCTGAAACTGATTTGATCAACTGAATGTTGTAACTTTTCTATATTCAACAATTTCCCTTAAAAGTAATATTTCTCCTATCTAGCTTACTTACTACCTCTTCATTCCAAGCCACCATTCTGCTTTAGAATTCCATCATTTATTTTTGTCATCTTCTGTTATTCTCCCATTCTATCAGTAATACCACAGACTAATATACTCTCACTGACCAACAAAGTTTCTGGTACATGATATACAACAATATTTGTTTTCTGAATAAATAAGAAATATATAGGTAATAGTCATTCTCAGATTATTATGTGAAAATCATGTATTATCCCTATCAAATTCTTCTAAGATTTGTTGAAAAGTTGATAAAATGCTCTGGCATCAAAAGTATAAACACTGATTTATCCTCTTTGATTTTTATCAATATAATTTATGACAGTGGATATCAGAACACTAAAATGTGTTATGCATGATGGTTGTCACTTTTTCCTTATTGTGTCTATGACTGATTTCTTAAAATAAGAAACAACAAACACTGTATGTATATATATTTTTTCTCTTTCTCTTCAAAAAAGGCATCTAGCTATTTTCTCATTATTTTCTACGGATATAGTTTGTTTGTTTTATTAATTTTTGTGTTAAAATGAAATTTAAAGGTGAATTTTGGGGTCTGGCTAATAGTTTAGAATCCAATCATTAATAAAAGCAGCAGGATCTGATAGTGTTTTGAGGAGATATTCTATCTGAAATTCTTTCACTGGATGAGGATTTTAAAGCAACCCCTTCAAACCAAAATGTCTATGCTCTATTTTGAGAACTTGGAACTAACCACACCCATTTTTAGGCTGTATTCTTAGACCATATTCAGCTCTCTCTCTTCCTCCTGCTCTTTGCTAATTTCTGTATATTATTTCTGTACATTCATACCTCTTCTTAAAGGTAGGGAAAATATTTCTTCTCCTACCCAATAACTAGAATAGTATTTTGTATGAAACAGATGTTGAATTAATTTGATTAAATATATTACAATTTGTGAAATGAATAGAATTAACATTATACTATTTCTACTAAAATTTATAATGCTTCAGCATGCTGCCAAATGGCCACGTCTATTCTTCATTGATTTCCTGTCAATCATTAAACACATATTTTATTGTTCCATTTTACTTCATTGTTCAGAATTACCCATTTCAGCCATAATTTATTACTTGTTCTATGCTATTTAGGTCTGCTTGCTGGTTCTAAATGACCATGATATCATTTTACAGATATAATTCATACTAGATAGAAAGCTTAATACAGCTTCACAACATTTGATCACTTCATAATGTCATGTTTTTGGATTAATGGTATATTGTATCCTATTTCACTAAGTTAAAATGAGGGTCTAATAAAAATTATAGTGTCTAGAAAGTATAATTTTAGCATTTAAAATAACTGAGAGAATATATCTAGAAGTCACATTTTCCCTTAATTGATCACTGTGGGAAACTTCTGATGGTGCTGTTGTTGAATGGAGGTCACTGTCAAGGAGCACGATGTAATATATCACAGGACTCATGGGCAGATATTAGTTGAAACTGGCTTTTCCAGAGCCTTCCTGTCTTCCATGTCTTCCATTTCTAAGAGATGTGTAAGTATGTAACTTTCAATTTCATAAGAACTTTATTCACTTGTAATTAGATCATTTGACAGAACCCACTGTCTTGAATCACATTTTTTCCTATTTTGGGCTATTGAGAGTTTAGCTAAGCTACGTCATGGTATTGCTGCCTTGACGTCCATTTTGTTTGGCCAAGTGGCCTGCAGGGCTCTTAAACCAACACTAGCCCCTCATGTAAATGCATGCTTTAGATAAGAACTCAGAGTCACAAGCAAATGTTAAGTTCCTGATATGACTCTTCCAACTGCCCTTGTGATCAACAGTCACCCAGCCTCCCAGGGGCTTTCCCTTGTGCTTAGATAAGACCCCCATGCAACTTACCAAAGCTGTACTCTTTTGGTTTGAATTGACCAGTCTGGCTTTAGCCTTGGAACCCCAAAGCACTCTGTCCAAGGACCCTAGTAAAGGCATGTACCCCAGATGCTATGGCTCTGTCTGTACTCTGCCTTGACCTCCCCATGTAGCCCCTTGAGGCATGCCATGCTTCCCCCAGGACCTGTGAGTAATAAACCTCTATTTCAATTTCTCTTTTGGTCTGTCGTTAAACTGTGATTCACCATCTGGCATCCTATGCTCCACTTAACAAATGTTAATTTAACAAAATCAGAACATGGGAACATTCATTTCCTAAAATACAATATAAATATCAAATTGAGCGAATTCAGCCAGATATTTTCTTCTTATGGATAGAAGCTCAATAGATATTAAGCCCCTAAAAGGAGAACTGTAACTCTAGTGAGAAGAAATATATTGGGTAAAAAGATTATGGAAAACAATATGAAAACACTTAAGCAAGTACAGAATGGTATGGGAAAAATTTGGCACGGATTGATAAAAAGAAAGGTGAATGTCAGACTTAACAAACCAATTAACTTTCATCAGGCAGGAGAGTCAATGAGTTCTTGACAGGGGTAAAGTAATAGACATAATTTGTTTACAGACTAAAAAACCTCTTTGACATGCTACCACATCATAGACAAGAACATGAAATTAGCAAGTTATTTATGGAGACATTATACATTGAATGAAAAAAAGTGCACAATGGTGAAGAACATTGACAGGCATTCCAGATTACGTAGAAGGAAGACCTAAATGGAAAGAGGGGGCTGCAGCTGTGCCCACACACCATATCTGCTCAGAGAGACAACTGCTAAAGGGAACAAAATTGAAAGTTGGGAGGAAGCTAGCATTGTCAGAGTATTGATTAAAACCAGTTAGGATCAAATTGGGTCTGTTATTAGAAATTTATTCCCTTGATATTGTAATGGCTTTGAATTCCTTAGAAAATATGAGTTTTTCATCAGCAATAGCTGTATCTTTCGTGCCAAAATGGATTTCACACACTAATGGATGATTAGAATATTCTGTTCAAAGGACATATACAAAAAAGGGGAGGGCAGATCTTAACTGCCTTCCTTCAATTCTTCCTTCAGTCATATATTTAGATATATTTTCTCCTCTTTCTTCTTCACTTCGTGTTTTCCCATTCCTATAAGCCCAGACTAGCACAGCATTATGTCTTACATATTTTGTATACTCCAAAGAAATCCCATTTTTCATATTTTCACATCAGTACTGGGTCAGATTCCAACATTTTTATACCTCAAATATTTTAATAATTTTCCAAGGTAAGACAAATTCTTAAGTATCTAACTCCAAAATTGGTTCCTTTTCATATAATTCCAAACTGGGTTACTGACATAATTCCCCAGAAGGTTAATTTTGACCCCTCCTTTTCCTTCCCCTATCCAGGGGCTTCCTTAGTATGTCTATACTTTTTCTCCATTATTCTCAAACTGATTTTATTCAAGCCTCTAATACTGCTAACCTATATTATTCCAATCAGTACTAACAGCATCCACTTATATGTTTACTCTTCAAAACTTGCACCATGCTAATGGTTTTATACAAATTATTTTTCATAATTTTTATAATGCTACATCAAGAAAGGTGTTACTGTGTCAGTTTACAAGTAAGGGGAAGGAGATTTAGAAAGGCTAACAAACGCTGCAGGCCACGCAATTGGAAGAGAAGGATCCAGGATTCAACTGATACTCTAGTGACACGTTTCTCTGATAGTTCCTGTAATTGTTTCCTATCTCATGTCCTTGCTTTACTTATTAGACCCTTTATATTGGGTTGGCCAAAAAGTTCGTTCGGGTTTTCCACACGCTATTAGGGAAAACCTCAAACGAACTTTTTGGCCAACCCAATATTACTACAAAAACATTTTTTAAAAGATTATTTGAGGGGCTTCCCTGGTGGTGCAGTGGTTGAGAATCTTCCTGCTAACGCAGGGGGCACAGGTTCGAGCCCTGGTCTGGGAAGATCCCACATGCCGCAGAGCGGCTGGGCCCGTGAGCCACAACTACTGAGCCTGCGCGTGTGGAGCCTGTGCTCCGCAACGGGAGAAGCCGCGATAGTGAGAGGCCCGCGCATCGCGATGAAGAGCGCCTCCCCCCCACGCTTGCTACAATTAGAGAAAGCCCTCCCACAGAAACGAAGACCCAACACAGCAAAAATAAATAAATAAATTAATTAATTAAAAAAAAAGTCTCCATTCTTTATTTAAAAAAAAAAAGATTATTTGACTTTGAATTTAAATCCCTTCAGTGCAGTCCACTCTTATCCATATTGCCTTCTGGTTAAAGTCTAAACTCCTTAGCATGTCATATCAAATTCTCCCTGACCTGGTCTCTTAGACCCCACCTCCTTTCATTCCCCACCTAACAGCTCCAGTCGTACTAAACTACTAATTTCCTTTCTGGCAAGTTTTTGTCCTGACCTTCATGTTGTTACAGCTCCCTTAGAATCCTCCCTCATTATCCACTGGAGGATGTGTCATAATTTCATCTTCTCTGTCATATTCCATTGTCTGTGGTTAAGCCTCTTTCAGGAGAATGCTATCATTTATTTCTGTTACTGCAATGCCTAACACAGTGACTTTCACATAGGAAATGCTCAATAAGAGACTGCTGAATTAATGTACAGACATATCCCAATGATTTCCCTCTGTCTTATTATATGAATTTTGAATAATTTAACTTTTGTTTATACCCTGAATTTTTAAAATGTTTTGATTATGTGTGTTCATGTTTAATTTCTGTTCTTATGTATACAAATTTTTGCGGTCTGAATTTTTCACTTAATCTCATTTATTTAAAAATAGATATTTAGATATGGACACATATTTTTTCAAAATTATGTTGGGGCAGATGCCTGTTACCTCTATTTGGTATGCTTGACTATTTCTTTGTTGTTGAGAATTAAGACAATAACAGTGTTACGCATTATGGTTAACATAGCAATGAACATTAGGGTGGAAATATATTTTTAAAAATTATTCTGGTAAACATCTTTCTTAGGGTACATACCCAGAAATATGGTGAGTGGATCAAAGCATGAACTTTTACATGGCTTCAGAGAAAGGGTCAATAAACTCCAGCCTGTGGGTCAAGTGTGGCCCATTGCCTCTTTTTGTGAATAAAGTTTTATTGTAACACAGCCACACTCATTCATTTAGATATCACCTATGCCCTCTGTCATATTTCAAGGGCAGAGTTGAGTAGTTCAGCGCCTAAAGCTGAAAATATTTACTATCTGGTTCTTTACAGAAGAAGTGGCTAAACCCTGTCTAGAGGCATATTACACAACTTATTTCTGAGAGGCAGTTTCACTACTAACAAAGTAAGCATTGACTGATTTCACCATACCTTCATCTGTGATGAGAATTATGATTATAGTAAAACATTTATGAATTGCCTTTTCTCCATGATAGTCTCACTCTTTGTACTGAGAGGAAGATTGAGAGATCTAGACTTTGTACCAAGGGGCCTGGCAGCTTAAAAAACTGCCCTGAAGCTTGGCTATATATGCTTCCAAAGAAAGTCTATTCCTATGGGAGTCAATATATTAGCACTTCAGTGACTGCCAGGTGCTTCCTCTCTCTAGCTAATGAGTTCTATGGAGCCCTCATCCTCATCTAGTTTGCAATGCCAACAACTATCAGACTTTGTAATATTGTCTAGTTTACCATACTGAACTGTTGCAGATGTTTTGCATTCCAAGAGTACCATTTAATATAGACAAAAGTGCTGTAAAGCAAAATTTAGATTATTGCATAAAGGTCTGCTGACTTGCTTCAGCATGGCATTATGCTGAGATTGCAAGCCAGGTGCAAAGGGGCTATCACATTTCATCATTTCTGTGTTGCAAAATCAGGTAACATGGGTATATTATAGGTCAGATTATCTTCTTGTAATACAATGTGACCCAGTTTGCCAAATAAAAATGGAATGAAACAGCAGCTTGTAGCAACACCTAAAATATCTTCTGAATCATTATCTCTTTAATGAAAAGCAACACTGGACAATTTCAACGCAAATTGTGGTTTAGCATCTCATTAACTGAATAATGGCTTTTACACATGATGCATTTCTAAGCACCTGAATTGTTACAAAAATGTTACACCAAATTGAATCAAGAGTCCATTCTTCTATCCATCCTAGATGACAAGTAAGATCTTTCTGTCTTTCATTATTTCACAATAATTTGTTTTTTCTTTCTTTTTTTTTTTAAATGTGGACCATTTTTAGTCTTTATTGAATTTGTTACAATATTGCTTCTGTTTTATGTTTTGGTTTTTTGGCCACAAGGCATGTGGGATCTTAGCTCCCCGACTAGGGATAGAACTCGCACCCCCTGCATTGGAAGGTGAAGTCTTAACCACTGGACCGCCAGGCAAGTTCCCCTTGTTTTTTATCTTCCACAGATACGAAGTAGAACAGAGTAAGATTTCCAAGCAGCCTATTTGCAATATTTCTATGTGTTTAAAAATTTTTTCCACTGTGGATTATGTGGCTATTTGATTTTGATTTGCCATTTGACTGGCATAGTTTTTTCTTAGGAGACTCAGGGGATCTAAAAATAAAAGAGGAGTTGACTTCATGTATGAAAGGCTCCCCAGAACATAAATTACTTCTGGGCATCTTCTAGTGCCAGTAAAACAAATCTCGCAACTTTTTAATTGAAGCCTACTGAGACCAGTATGCCTATTTTTGAGTTCATTTAAAACATCCCCCTCCAGAAGTGATATTTTCCTTTCAGTAATCAAGCAATTACTAGGCTGATTTCACTTCTTTCACACAAACTTTGCCTTGTGTTCATCAGTCTGGTTCTTTCACCCTGATAAGCCCTGGCTACTGAGGCTGGAATAGCTGTTCCATACCAGGTCTGAATATCTGCGGGCATTTTCCTCCTATTTCACACTGAGTTAGCAATCAATCCCATCTGTTCTTTATCATTAGGATTTCACAATGTGCTCTAAGCCATTCTTCAAGTAAGGTCTTAGACTTTCGAGGCAGCTTTCCAGATAGATAGATACATACATACATACATACACGTACACCTACATATACACACAGTTTTTTATATCCTATAATTCTCACACAGATTTTAGGTAATATGGATATACAGGCATCTGGAAATAATTATTTGTGAAAAAAAACCTCACTTGTATATGCTCATTGCTTTATCATTCTCCATGAAGTAGTATCAGATGACTAATTGTTTGATATACCATGTTTATTATGCTCTTAGTAAAAGACAAGTTGTTTTTCAAAACACTCATGCATCAAGGCCAGGTAATCAATCAGGTGTTAACATTCCTTGAGTTTTGCTTCAAGCAATTCTTCATTGACTTATACAGTATTCTCATATTTGATGCGTTGTCAAAGTCAAGAATAGTCAGTACCAAATCCCTCACAGGCCATTTTGTTGGGGTATTAATGTTAAAATATAGCAGTATATAAATTGGCTAGTGTACGACATGTGTTTCAAATAAAGACAAAAAAACACTACCCAAGAAAGCCCTACAAAATATTGTCTTACTACTTTATAAAAGAAAATAAATGAACTTCATTTAACATTTACTTTAAAATATAAGCAAAGTTGAGCTGTTATGAATCCTTAAGGGTGCTGCTTCATTGTGTATGGTGTGAAGGCCTTTTAATCCAAAACTTTGCTTCACACAATGAAATCTGACTACTTCCACAGGCTAGTACATTTCAAGTAAATACAATTATTTAATCTTTAATGTATCTCAAATGCTATCTAATATTTGATCCTTTATCCATCTCCTAAGTCTCTAAAACTAAATAAGTCTTGATCAAAATACTAGATCTCTTTCCTTAAGAGATTTGATAATACTTTTGTAGAAAATATCATTGCTTATTTTCATTTTTCAGTACTTTAGTAAAACTATAAAAGCTACTCATACCATTTATTAGAGCATAACAAGATGTCCTAAGTTTCTAAAAACAATTTCAAAGAGCTGCATAAGCTCCTTGAAACCATGAACGATGAAGTATGGAAAATCCAAAAAGTATCTACTTTATACAAATTATATTTTCTAACACTTATTAAGATACTCCTAGAATAAGCACTGACTTTAATATATCACATTTGAAATGCAATTTTTCTGCAAAGCATAGGAATTTACCAACTAAACTTTCCCTACTACTTGTTACAGGGGACTTGCAAATATGTCTCAGTAAAGAGAACAAATTTATTAATAAAAGCTCTTGAAATAAGATCTATAACTTTTTAAAAGTATGCCTTTTGCTTTAGAATTATTAAAGCATAATTACTGGAACCCTTTAAAGTCAATTTACCTAAATAAGAGCATTATAAAAGCATGAACAGGGATGATTGTAAAATTATAGGCTCCACTGGTGACTGAGCTCCAGGAGGCAAAACATTTTATGTATACTTTCTTTGGTATACCATATCCATGTCTGTTATATAATTTCTCTGGCATGTTTAATTGATCTTTTAGAAAGTTTATAATACTGAACTTGGGAAAAATGTGATTTGAAAGTACAGTGGCATCTGTTACACAAATATCTACTAGGGGCAATTAACGCTTCGAATTTTCCCAAAATTCCATTAGGGAGGATGGAATAGGTCAGAGAAAATTGAAGGGAATAATAGAAGGAGCATAGCAGAAGGTTATAGGCTTTGTTTAGACATCTGGATATAGAAGAAAAACAGCCTGAGTTGACATTCTCCTGTTTTTTTCCCCAGTTCTAGTGGAGAGGAAGTCAACATATTGTAAATTGTTTTTCTTCCTATCTTGTAACATTGAAAAACTCTTACCTCCTAGTTTTGATTCAAGCTAGTCATCAAGCCTCCAAATTTTGGATGAGATGTGACTCATCCCAATTCTTTTTAAGATCCAGTTAGTCACCAAATTCTATGAATTATTCCTTTAAGATATCACTTGTCCAAGTTCTTTTCACTTTACTTTCATTGTCAACATCCTAATCCACAGTTTCATCACCTAACACAGAGATGAATCAAAGAGCTTTGTATGTGTTCTAACTTCAGTCTCCTCCATCTGCTCCATCCTACATACAACTGACAGATGAACCTTGATTAAATCCTTTTTCTAAAAATTTGTGTCATTATCTACTCATCCTTCACAATGAATTTCAACAGTACATCCTGTAATGTTTATATATATCCAAACAACCCTATATCATATGATTTCTCAAAAATAACTTTAGCTTAACTTATAAAAGCCTCTACATCTCAGGGTTTATATATCTACTGGGAGTTGTTTGGATTTGGCCTATTAATTGAGCTTTAAAGAGATATAATACCATTACTGAAAAATAATTTTTCTATTTGTTCTAAGATTTTTTCAAGTTCATCTTTTCTTGATATAGTGGCTGCATTAATTGTTCCTACAACCATTATCTAGCTTTTGATTTAGAACTAATCACCTATTAGTTATCTATTTCTCACTTAATATTTCTCAAGATATAGGTATATTTTAATTTATAGTAAAAGGAATCAAATTTGAAATGTTAAGTGGTTACAAATAGATCTAGATATAATGGGATATTTTTGTTTCCCAATTATCCAAATGTTAAACTTTTCTTTTTTTAATAGGTGATTCCACAATATAAGATAGGATTAAGTAGCTATTCCCTGGGCCCAGAAATAGAGGAAATCAGGATGTTTAATTGAATTCATTTGAGTTCAAATCTTTCTAGCTAAACAAATCCCGATATCTTCCTTTGGAATTTTAGGAAAGAAAATTCAATTAATTAAGTTCAAAATGTTGCTATGAATAACCAGTGTTATTTTTTGTTGAAAATTAACCTAAGCATATCAAAATAGATTTCTGTTACAGGTTTGATTGTGTCTTCCAAAAAGATACATTGAAGTCCCATCTCCCAGTACCTGTGAATATGACCTTATTTGGAAATAGGGTCTTTGCAGATGTAATCAAGTTAAAGTCACATTGAATTAAAGTGACTAATCCAATGACTAGTGTCCTGATAAGAAGAGGGACATTTGGACACAGAGTAGGCAGAAATACTGGGAAGAACTCCATGTGACAATGGAGGCAGAGATTAGAGTGATGCACTTAGAAGTCAAGGAATGCCAAGGATTGCCAGAAACCACCAGAAGCTTGGAGAGAGGCATGGAAGAAAATCCTCCTCAGAGCCCTCCAGAAGGAACCAACCTTGCTGACACCTTGATTTCGGATTTGTAGCCTCCAAAACTGTAACAAAATAAATTTGTTTTTTTGAGCCACCCAGTTTGTGATAACTTTGCCACAATAGCTCTAGGAAAGGAAAAATTAATTGTGTATAGCTAAACTACTAATATACCTATCTATCTATGCATTCATCTATCTCTCATCATCAGCGATCAAGCTATTCAAATTCTATCCATCCATCCATCCATCCATCCATCCATCCATCCATCCATCCGTCCATCTGTCCATCTGTCCATCCACCCATCCTAACAAAGAGAACAAATTTTGAAGTCAGTCAAAGCCAAGTTGCAAGATTCTCAGCAAGTTCTTAGTTTTTCAAAGCCTCAGTTTTCTCATCTGAAACATGAATAGGTTTCAGGATTAAATAAAGCTTAGAACAGTACCAGAAACATTAGTAAGGAGTCAATAATTATACATACACACATAAATACATACACAAACACATACATATACACACATATTGTCTGCTTATAACCATGTTCTCTTTATTCCTTAGCAATATCTGCCTAGCTCGCTATGTATTTTTCTATATGTCCATATATACATACAAATGCATAAATGGTTTTGTAGCAGAAACTACTGGTTGTCCTCCAGTATCCACACTTTCCTCCTTCCTTCAGAGCTTCACTTGAGTACATAAAAATCTGGAATAAAAACTGTATTTTCCACCTGCCCAAACTCACAAATTGTGACCATAAAATTCTATTCTAGCCATTAGAATATATGTTAAATTGTTGCAACAACTCTCAGTGAGAATGCTTAAGAGGAGACAGTGTACCTTTCTTTGTCAGATCAGGTCCTACTTGCTGGCATCCTATCAATGTGATTAGCTGGAGTTCAAGTAGTCATTTTGACTATCAGGAGGAAACTGCACGTTGAGATTGGTACAGTGAAAGATAGAGGAAAGATTAATTATAGTTTCTGCCATGGCCAACTAATTCTAACAGATGTCCATGTACTAATAACTTGAGAATATTTAAATCTCAGTATAAAATTTCTCATATGAACAATGCAATATATAAATGGGTTGACTACAGGAGCTCCTATATGTGTCTATATCTCGTTATCTCCACCATTACTACCCTAATCCATGATTTTACCGTCTCTTTCCTAACCCATTGCAGTTGTCCCCAAGTGGTCTCCCTGCCTTCACTTTTGTGCAACACCATGGTCTATTATCTTCATAGTAACTTGTTTTCTTTTTTAAATCATGGGTCAAGTTATATATTTCTCCTTCTTAAGACTCTCCAGTGGCTTCTACTGCAACATACATCAAACTCCTTAAAATTTATGATAAATTCCTTTTCGGTCTGACCTGGTTTTATCCTTTCATTTCATGCAACATGTTCCTTATAGCCAACATGCACACACTCCAGATTTATTTCTGTTTATCAAATATTTAAGGCTCATGTCATGTTACTTTCCTAAAGAGGACTCCTTATCCAAAATTATATCACCCTCACATAGACACACCTAATCACACTCTACCAGCAATCTCTGTGTCAATACTATGTTTTATATTTTGTATACTGTCTACTTAATACCATGTAAAATTACCTTGTGTATGTGTGTTTGTACACATATGTGTATATACTTATTTTTTATCAGCCCTAACTGGAGTACAAGCTTTATGAGAAGAGAAGCTTATCTATCTTATTTATCTTCTTATCGAAGTTCCTGGAACATATCTGGTATATAACAGATGCTCAATAAATATTTGATGAATTAACGAACTCAAAATTAAGACTTACAGAAAATACTTAAAAGGGCTTCACATGGTTATCCTGAACAAAGGAAGATTCAGGGAGAATATTTGAGTAGCTGTCATGAAAATAATCTAAAGATATTTCAAATGGAAAAATAATTGTTTTGGTATACCCTTAAAATTAGGATACCTATTTTGATTTAAGAGAGATAAAACCATTCTAAAAATCAAATCTGTGGAAAGATAAAATGAGTTGTTTGGGGAGTTTTTTAAATAAAATCTAAATAATCACAGGGATGGTTTCTATAGAAAGCACTGAGTCTTAGTATAGATAAAGATAATGTAGCTGCATTATATATATGCCATCCTCTTATACTGAAGAGCTGCTTCTTTTTTACTTATCATAACCCAATGTGGTGTTATGTTATCTTAAAAGATTATGAAAGTAATCTAATTAAGTTTATTTTATTTTCCTCATCAAGTCTATGAGTTACTCAAAGTACTGGAAATACCATATTTTAGATCTGTCTCAATGGTATACCAATATTTAAATAGGTTACAAAAAATCCAGTTTCCTCCCCCCAATTTTTTTATAATCTATTCCCATTTTTTTGTCCCCTCTCAACCTATCACCATGATCACTGAATCATTTTTCTGAGGAATGTGGAAGGAATATTATTAGGAGAGGCAGTATGAATCATCCTGGCACTGGGACCGTTACTCTTTTATCCAAGAAGATCCTTTCCATTTCTTGTTATGATGTCTTATCATCTTCATGACCATACACACTGGGGAATATAGGCTCTACTGTGCATTTTGGTCCTTTGTTCTAAATTATAAGCAGTATTAATTGCCCAGTAATCAAATGGCAAGCCTAGCATAGACTCTGCATAATATATGATCTAAGGGAAAGGTGAAAAGCACGAATGGCAGTGGATATGAAGACTGTTCCTGAATAGCCTGGTCTGAAGGTAGAAGTAAGGAACTTCAGCCTGGGTTATTCTAAGAGTGCTGAGCAGAGAATGAAAAGGAACAGAAATACTGACTAGACTCTTAGTTACACTGAAATTATCTAAAATAGCCAGAGTAGTTACTCAGAATGCAGGCCCTGAGATCAACGCTGACAGAGTCTGATTCCCTGTTTTATCACTTACCCAGCTGCAAGACTTTGGACGAGTCACTTAACTTCTCTCATTTGTTTCACTGTAGAGATGAAGATAATGATGGCATGCACATGATAGCATTTGGGGGAGGAAAAAGTAAGTTAATTCATGCAAAGCACTTATCAAAGTGCTCGATGCATCAAAAAAGGCCCACAAATGTTAACACTCTAATTCCTATTTTATACTTTATATGCTTAATAGCCTCTGCTTTCCTAAGTCTTCTACCTTTACCCTCCTCTGAATGGCTGTTTTTTAATCAATTGAGAATAGAGACAAAATTATAGAACTTAACATCAAAATATTAGGATAGAGGAATGGAGAAGAAGCGAGAATAAAGGCTGGGGACTAAGGAAACATATCTTGTGACTATAAAACAATGAGGTTCACAATTTTCTTCCACAATAAATTCTGAAGGCAGATTCTTAAGAGGAGTTTCATTCCAAAAATGCTCAGAGCAAAGACAGTGAATTTGAATAAATTTTGTCCCCCCAAGGGAT
Organism: Grampus griseus; assembly: GCF_964374135.1. NCBI lineage: Eukaryota > Metazoa > Chordata > Mammalia > Artiodactyla > Delphinidae > Grampus > Grampus griseus. The sequence goes on along the minus strand of NC_138997.1, from coordinate 15,415,736 downwards.
TCCTTTGAAGTAGCACTCTTGTTCTGATTATGTATCCTGTAAAACTTACTAAAAATAAAAACCACTTGGCATTTTACAGACAATCTATTTTATAACAATTTGTAAGTAAAAGAAATGTGTATATATGCATGTTCACACATACACACACATGTTCTTGCCTAGTAATTGCAGAAATCCATACCATAAGGCAGAGTTCAGAAAGAAACACCTTTGATGTTACAGATCACGATCAAATTACAGTCAGCTTTTGAGGCTGGCCATGGTCAAATAACAGCTTTGATACTTCGGGTCAGTTGAACAAACATTTGTTATCTACTCTCTGCAGGCACTGCAGGAGAGTCCCTCTATGATCTAGTGAGTACATCAGACACGTCAACAGCTGGAACAATACCGCTGACAGTTTCCTCTGACAGAAATGGCAAATGTGTACAAGAAAGTACAGAGGAGGGTGACAAAAATCATGTGATTAAAAAAGGATTTGAAGTTTCCTTCAGGAAGTGTAACTTGAGTTACACCTTGAAGAATGGACAAAACTCTGGTAGCTGGAAAAAGTGAGGAAACAGGCTCTGAAACGGAGGGTTTAAAAGGCATATTTCCCTTGAAGTCTTAGTCACTTGACAACCTTAATTCTTTATCTCTGATGCCTTCTGGTGCTAATCCCAGATTTCCTGTCACGCTGTTATAGGAAATCTACCCAATCACTGACTTCACCACACCCACATGTTTGTTCACAAGCATGTTTTTTTAAATGATTGAACTGACCAATGAATAAGTGGTTAGAGGCCATTTGAGGAAGAAGACTTTAAGTTCTAAAGAAACTCTGAACCTTAAATGAAAAAAGAATATGTATAAAAGATACTGGGAAGAGCGCTCCAAGATCAGGGGAGAGAGAGATCTGTGCATTATCTCACATTTTCTGCATCACCACCAAATTTATTTTAGTAATTCACTTCAGAGCCTGGATGCGGCATCATCAATGACTGTACCATGAAGCCAAGCAAAAGGGGCTGTTCAGCAGTTCCCTGACACTCTGCCAGTGCAGACCTAAACTTAGAACCAACTCTGCTCCACACACATGCTCTTCCTATTATGCCATGGTTCATTCTAATTAAAAGGAATAAATCCCCTGCTTGAAATGGCAGGCAATTTTGTTTATTTTTGTTTTAGGTAAACCATACAGAGCAAAACTCATGTGGACTGGGGCCATAAACATGAAGCCTGGAGATAATAAGACCACTATTTTCCTTTAGGAATGACTAGAAAAATCAATGAAAGGGTTTGGTAAGAAGGGAAGACTAAAAGCTCAACCAATCAGGAAACGGTTTGTCATTTGGATGAGTCTAATGAGAAAAGAAATGCAGTGGATGCTGTGACATTATGCAACAAAATAGTGAATGATTAAGAAGTGACAAATGCAGGAGAAAAAAAAGGTACAAAAGATAATTTGACAAACTCTTCCCAAAAAGTAACAAAAACATTTTTTTTCTCTGACTTAGTGGAACAACTTGACATAAGTAGAGTTACCCTATTTTCAAAGAATTTTGAGTGGAACAGCTTGACATAAGGAGAGTTATCCTATTTTGAAAGAATTTTGTGTGAAGTAAGTTAAATTTTTATATAATTTTAATAATTAAGAATTGCAAATATATGTAAAGAATTTGGACTTTTAATCATGTAAACTCTGAGAATTGTGCTACATTTATTCAGAGTGCATTAAAATTAGAAGAAAAGCTGATAATTATATTTTCAAGTATAAATATCATATATTTTATTTATTAAAATGGAAAATTAATAAAATACATTTTACATTGAATATAATTAGAAAATTTTAGATCATACATTTTACAGAATTAATATGTATTATCTGACCTCTAATTCAGAGTATTTTAAAACTCTCTTTCCTCTTACTTCTTTTAAACAGAAAATTACGTGTAATATTTTTTATTGACAGATCATAACAGTGGAGTATCATGGAAGGATGTTGGCCTTAGGATAGCTGGTCATGGATTCAAATCCTAAGCACTATTATTTTCTAACTATGTAGCCTTGGGCTAGTGTCTTAAGTTTTCTGGGTTTCCTAAGACTCAGTTTCCTTACATTCAAACTACAAAGCCTGCCACAAAACACACATCCACAATATTAATTTTCTCCTATCATTCCATTACATAGCCTCAACAAGAAGTTAAAAATCTGACCTCATCTGAGATACAGTTAATAAGAGTGAGACAAATCAGAGAGTTTCCTATGACTTCAAGTACAAAATTTATTGCACTCTAGGGGGATTTAAACGATGGAGAACACCAGATGTGAGTGGAGTTTGCCTGGTACAAATAAAATAATTTCCTTTTCCTTGAGGATGTTAACATTTAGAAAATGTTAATGATAAAACAAGTGTTACATGCTTAGTCACGTGCTGCAAATGACTAATCTGGAGTAATCTTTAAATAGGGAACGGTTTAAATAGCAAATTCATATTTTGGGTTCCTATTTGTAACATGTAAGCTTCATGTAACATGTACACTTCAGTAAAACTTCATGTGTCTTGAAATAGCTTTATGTGAATATGTTGACTGAAAATGGATCATCTGACAAAGACATATGAAGGTCGATATCTAGAAAAAATAGTAAGATTGGCTTAATTTCTATAAATAATGTATGCAAGATAATAGAAATATGACTCATTGATTTGTTAATAATATTTTTGTTTTTAAAAGTACAAACATGTTGCCTGGCTCTAGAGGCAATGTGCATATGCACAGTGTGGGGAATATTTTCTGACTCTGCCTGTGGAACTTCCTCAAAATATAGGCTCCAAAAGTTGTTTGTTTGTTTGTTTGTTGCTATGGATACTTAATTTAATGACACTTTTAGAAAAAGTTATTTTACCACATAAATGGCCAGTTTGAGTTAAGGCTTAGAACTAATTATGAATATTCTCAACATCTTTAAAATAACAAAAAGGACAAATAGGATTAGGAATGAAAAATGGGTAAAGAGTGAGGGATAAGGGTAAAGCTCAATGATAGGGTAGTACATTGAAAAAGCTTCCGGGATAGAATTGACTGAATGACCTGGGGCCCAGGTCAGCTGACTCCTGATCTAATCATTTCCCGTATAATCAAAGTTTATAGTCTAGGCAGAGAACTTTGCCTGTATGTATGCATGTGTGTATTTTAGATAGGAAAATCTCTCCCCCATCCTTTGGGGCAAATTTTTATCAGTATTAGTTATTCCTCTGGGTTGTAATAGAATGAGCCGTTTGAGCTGTGTTGGAAAGTTATTCCTTAAACAGAAGTGGACCCAGACTGTTACTCTGTTCTCAGTGTTTAATCCTGCAGTTTTTGGCTCTCCTCTGGAGTCGTGCTGTGGTCAGCTCACCGGCCACACGGGTCACTTCTCCACTTCCCAGGGGAAACAGTGTTACAGTCACAGTGAAAACAAAATGAGCCTCTGAGGCAGACAGGCCTGAGCTATATCCTGGGCCTCTCAAGGTGAGCAGATTACTTAAACTCAATGAGACCCACTATCTTCGCCTGTCAAATGAGGAGATAATAGGACCTGTGTGAATTAAATGAACAACATCCACCAGATATTTAACAGGATTCTGATACATAAAGCACTCACTAGACCCTTTTCCCTTCCACATTCTCCCATGCTGTTAAAGGTATGCCTTTTGTTGTGTCTTTGGAGAACGTTACTCTAGCTTGATAAAATATTGCCTAAAATAATGGTAAACTGGCTCTGATTACATGACTGAGACACTTTCCTATGGGTTTATATTTGTCTATTATGGCTGCCTACTACTAGGTTTTTGGCTGTATTCCAAATAATAGAGATTTTTTTTTAAAAAAATATAAGTGAACTGTTACCACAGTATTACAAAATCTTAACATTCAATGTTCTTTGAGTTCTGTGTTAAGAGAGTGCATGTGTTAAATTGAATACCTGAGTTTTCCTATTCACATATGACATAAGAGAACCAGTGACAAAGTGAAACATACCAGTTAAGTTATTCATCATACAGACTATTAGATTTACCAAATTATTTATTGTATCGAGTATTTAAAAGCATATATCTAAACCACATTTTAATTTAGCCAGACTGGTTTCATGTATATTTACTATACGTTTCAGATGGTACCATTTTAACATGTCTAATTTATTTTTTAAAGATTATGAAAATAATTTCGAAGTGATTTTATTGTTACTGAGTTCTGTGTTTTTAATAAATCTAAGAAATTCTCAAAAATAGAATTCCCATAGAAATGAATTTTAAGTTTCTGAAGAATGAGAGATCATTTTGGGGGCTTAATTATAAACTGGTACTTTTAATTATAACCTGGCACTTTATACGTATACTCAGATACCTGATAACAGGGACACGTATGCACTTAACAATAATAAAAAAGCTTAAATTCTGTCTCTTCAGATATGGATATCTTCCCACCCACTCTTTATGTTTGTTGTAGGGCAATAAACTCTTACTCTTCTCCTACAGGCAAAGATAAAATTACCTTCTTTTAACATACATTTTATTTACATTTAATCTTTTTCCATTATGATTTTGGTTATTCTGTTTAATAATAGAAAAAAAACTCTATGCATACTTGATTGATACTAAATTCTTTCAAATATTGCAGGAAGAAAGCACATAGAAATCACAGTACAAAGATATAATGTTTATAAAATAAAAAATGGAAAAAAGATATCAAATAAAGCAAAAAAATGTTTTACCTGATTTTGTTTGTACTTAAATTTCATGTTTTCTCATAACGATCTACTCAGTGTCTCGAAGGAAATGTGATTAACTATTTCTTTTACATATACAGTATTTATTGAGATTTCATAAAAAAGATGATTTTCTTCAAGTAATTTCTCATTTCATAGCAATAGATGACAGAGAGAAAATTGGAAAAATAAATATTGATGAGTACATTTCAAATTGAAATTTCTATTAAGTCTTTTTTTTTTAACATCTTTATTGAAGTATAATTGCTTTACAATGGTGTGTTAGTTTCTGCTTTATACCAAAGTGAATCAGTTATACATATACATATGTCCCCATAGCTCTTCCCTCTTGAGTATCCCCCCTTCCCACCCTCACTATTCCACCCCTCTAGGTGGTCACAAAGCACCAAGCTGATCTCCCTGTGCTATGCGGCTGCTTCCCACTAGCTATCTATTTTACGTTTGGTAGTGTATATATGTCCAAGCCACTCTCTCACTTTGTCCCAGGTTAACCTTCCCCCTCCCTGTGTCCTCAAGTCCATTCTCTAGTAGGTCTTTGTCTTTATTCCCGTCTTGCCCCTAGGTTCTTCATGACCTTTTTTTTTTTAGGTTCCATATATATGTGTTAGCATATGGTATTTGTTTTTCTCTTTCTGACTTACTTCACTCTGTATGACAGACCCTAGGTCCATCCACCTCACTACAAATAACTCAATTTCATTTCATTTTAAGGCTGAGTAATATTCCACTGTATATATGTGCCACATCTTCTTTATCCATTCATCTGTTGATGGACATTTAGGTTGCTTTCATGTCCTGGCTATTGTAAATAGAGCTGCAATGAACATTTTGGTACATGACTCTTTTTGAATTATGGTTTTCTCAGGATATATGCCCAGTAGTGGGATTGCTGGGTCATATGGTAGTTCTACTGTTAGTTTTTTAAGGAACCTCCATACTGTTCTCCATAGTGGCTGTATCAATTTACATTCCCACCAACAGTGCAAGAGGGTTTCCTTTTCTCCATACCCTCTCCAGCATTTATTGTTTGCAGATTTTTTGATGATGGCCATTCTGACTGGTGTGAGATGATATCTCATTGTAGTTTTGATTTCCAGTTCTCTAATGATAAATGATGTTGATGTTGGGCAACCTTTCATGTGTTTGTTGGCAATCTCTATATCTTCTTTGGAGAAATGTCTATCTAGGTCTTCTGCCTATTTTTGGATTGGGTTGTTTGTTTTTTTGATATTGAGCTGCAATGAGCTGCTTCTAAATTTTGGAGATTAATTCTTTGTCGGTTGCTTCATTTGCAAATATTTACTCCCATTATGAGGGTTGTCTTTTCGTCTTGTTTATGGTTTCCTTTGCTGTGCAAAAGCTTTTTGAATTTCATTAGGTCCCATTTAATTTTGTTTTTATTTCCATTTCTCTAGGAGGTGGGTCAAAAAGGATCTTGCTGTGATTTATGTCATAGAGTGTTCTGCCTAAGTTTTCCTCTAAGAGTTTGATAGTGTCTGGCCTTACATTTAGGTCTTTAATCCATTTTGAGCTTATTTTTGTGTATGGTGTTAGGGAGCATTTTAATTTCATTCTTTTAAATGTAGCTGTCCAGTTTTCCCAACACCACTTACTGAAGAGGCTGTCTTTTCTCCACTGTATATTCTTGCCTATTTTATCAAAGATAAGGTGACCATATGTGCATGGGTTTATCTCTGGGCTTTCTATCCTGTTCCATTGATCTATCTTTCTGTTTTTGTGCCAGTACCATACTGTCTTTTTTTTTTATTATTATTATTTTATTTTTTTTTATTTTTTATTTTTAACATCTTTATTGGGGTATAATTGCTTTACAATGGTGTGTTAGTTTCTGCTTTATAACAAAGTGAATCAGTCATACATAAACATATGTTCCCATATGTCTTCCCTCTTGCGTCTCCCTCCCTCCCACCCTCCCTATCCCACCCCTCCAGGCTGTCACAAAGCACCGAGCCAATATCCCTGTGCCATGCGGCTGCTTCCCACTAGCTATCTACCTTACTACGTTTGTTAGTGTGTATATGCCCATGACTCTCTCTCGCCCTGTCACAGCTCACCCTTCCCCCTCCCCATAACCTCAAGTCCGTTCTCTAGGAGGTCTGCGTCTTTATTCCTGCTTTACCCCTAGGTTCTTCATGAAATTTTTTTTCTTAAATTCCATATATATGTGTTAGCATACGGTATTTGTCTTTTTCTTTCTGACTTACTTCACTCTGTATGACAGACTCTAGGTCTATCCACCTCATTACAAATAGCTCAGTTTCGTTTCTTTTTATGGCTGAGTAATATTCCATTGTATATATGTGCCACATCTTCTTTATCCATTCATCCGATGATGGGCACTTAGGTTGTTTCCATCGCCGGGCTATTGTAAATAGAGCTGCAATGAATATTTTGGTACATGACTCTTTTTGAATTTTGGTTTTCTCAGGGTATATGCCCAGTAGTGGGATTGCTAGGTCATATGGTAGTTCTATTTGTAGTTTTTTAAGGAACCTCCATACTGTTCTCCATAGTGGCTGAACCAATTCACATTCCCACCAGCAGTGCAAGAGTGTTCCCTTTTCTCCACACCCTCTCCAGCATTTATTGTTTCTAGATTTTTTGATGATGGCCATTCTGACTGGTGTGAGATGATATCTCATTGTAGTTTTGATTTGCATTTCTCTAATGATTAATGATGTTGAGCATTCTTTCATGTGTTTGTTGGCAGTCTGTATATCTTCTTTGGAGAAATGTCTATTTAGGTCTTCTGCCCATTTTTGGATTGGGTTGTTTGTTTTCTTGTTATTGAGCTGCATGAGCTGCTTGTAAATTTTGGAGATTAATCCTTTGTCGGTTGCTTCATTTGAAAATATTTTCTCCCATTCTGAGGGTTGTCTTTTCCTCTTTTTTATGGTTTCCTTTGCTGTGCAAAAGCTTTGAAGTTTCATTAGGTCCCATTTATTTATTTTTGTTTTTATTTCCATTTCTCTAGGAGGTGGGTCAGAAAGGATCTTGCTGTGATTTATGTCATAGAGTGTTCTGCCTATGTTTTCCTCTAAGAGTTTGATAGTTTCTGGCCTTACATTTAGGTCTTTAATCCATTTTGAGCTTATTTTTGTGTATGGTGTTAGGGAGTGATCTAATCTCATACTTTTACATGTACCTGTCCAGTTTTCCCAGCACCACTTATTGAAGAGGCTGTCCTTTCTCCACTGTACATTACTGCCACCTTTATCAAAGATAAGGTGTCCATATGTGCATGGGTTTATCTCTGGGCTTTCTATCCTGTTCCATTGATCCATCTTTCTGTTTTTGTGCCAGTACCATATTGTCTTGATAACTGTAGCTTTGTAGTATAGTCTGAAGTAAGGGAGCCTGATTCCTCCAGTTCCTTCTTTCGTTCTCAAGATTGCTTTGGCTATTCGGGGTCTTTTGTGTTTCCATACAAATTGTGAGGCTTTGTGTTCTAGTTCTGTGAAAAATGCCATTGGTAGTTTGACAGGGATTGCATTGAATCTGTAGATTGCTTTGGGTAGTAGAGTCATTTTCACAATGTTGATTCTTCCAATCCAAGAACATGGTATATCTCTCCATCTATTTGTATCATCTTTAATTTCTTTCAACAGTGTCTTTTAATTTTCTGCATACAGGTATTTTGTCTCCTTAGGTAGGTTTATTCCTAGGCATTTTATTCTTTTTGTTGCAATGGTAAATGGGAGTGTTTTCTTAATTTCACTTTCAGATTTTTCATCATTACTGTATAGGAATGCAAGAGATTTCTATGCATTAATTTTGTATCCTGCTACTATACCAAATTCACTGATTAGTTCTAGTAGTTTTCTGGTAGCATCTTTAGGATTCTCTATGTATAGTATCATGTCATCTGCAAACAGTGACAGCTTTACTTCTTTTCTGATTTGGATTCCTTTTATTTATTTATTTATTTATTTTTGGCTGTGTTGGGTCTTCGTTTCTGTGTGAGGGCTTTCTCTAGCTGCGGCAAGTGGGGGTCACTCAATCGCGGTGCGCAGGCCTCTCACTATCGCGGACTCTCTTGCTGCGGAGCACAGGCTACAGATGCGCAGGCTCAGTAATTGTGGCTCATGGGCCTAGTTGCTCTGGGGCATATGAGATCTTCCCAGACCAGGATTCGAACTCGTATCCCCTGAATTGGTAGGCAGATTCCCAACCACTGCACCACCAGGAAAGCCCGGATTCCTTTTATTTCTCTTTCTTCTCTGATTGCTGTTTAAACCTCCAAAACTATGTTGAATAATAGTGGTGAGAGTGGGCAACCTTGACTTGTTCCTGATCTAAGTGGAAATGGTTTCAGTTTTTCACCATTTTCACCATTTTCAGCCACAATGTTGGCTGTTTGTTTGTCATATATGGCCTTTATTATGTTGAGGAAAGTTCCCTCTATGCCTACTTTCTGCAGGGTTTTTATCATAAATGGGTGTTGAATTTTATCAAAACCTTTCTCTGCTTCTATTGAGATGATCATATGGTTTTTCTCCTTCAATTTGTTAATATGGGTTATCACGTTGATTGTTTTGTGTATTTTGAAGAATCCTTGCAGTCCTGGGATAAACCCCACTTGATAATGGTGTATGATCCTTTTAATGTGCTGTTGGATTCTGTTTGCTAGTATTTTGTTGAGGATTTTTGCATCTATATTCATCAGTGATCTTGGCCTGTAGATTTCTTTCTTTGTGACATCTATGTGTGGTTTTGGTATCAGGGTGATGGTGGCCTCATAGAATGAGTTTGGTAGTGTTCCTCCTTCTGCTATATTTTGGAAGAGTTTGAGAAGGATAGGTTTTAGTTCTTCTCTAAATGTTTGATACAGCTCGCCTGTGAAGCCATCTGGTCCTCAGCTTTTGTTTGTTGGAAGATTTTTAATCACAGTTTCAATTTCAGTGCTAGTGATTGGTCTGTTTATATTTTCTATTTGTTCCTGGTTCAGTACCATATGGTTTTGCATTTCTAAGAATCTGTCCATTTCTTCCAGGTTGTCCATTTTATTGGCATATAGTTGCTTGTAGTAATCTCTCATGATCCTTTGTATTTCTGCAGTGTCAGTTGTTACTTTTCCTTTTTCATTTCTAATTCTATTGACTTGAGTCTTCTCCCTTTTTTTTTCTTGATGTGTCTAGCTAATGGTTTATCAATTTTGTTTATCTTCTCAAAGAAACAGGTTTTAGTTTTATTGATCTTTGCTATCATTTCCTTCATTTACTTTTTATTTATTTCTGATCTGATCTTTATGATTTCTTTCCTTCTGCTAACTTTGGGGTTTTTTGTTCTTATTTCTCTAATTGTTTTAGGTGTAAGTTTAGGTAGTTTATTTGAGATGTTTCTTGTTTCTTAAAGTAGGATTGTATTGCTATAAACTTCCCTCTTAGAACTGCTTTTGCTGCATCCCATAGGTTTTGGGTTGTCACATTTTCACTGTCATTTTTTTCTAGGTATTTTTTGATTTCCTCTTTTATTTCTTCAGTGATGTCTTGGTTATTAAGTAGTGTATTGTTTAGCCTCCACGTGTTTTTATTTTTTACAGATTTTTTCCTGTATTTGATATCTAGTCTCATAGCATTGTGGTCAGAAAAGATACTTGATATGATTTCAATTTTCTTAAATTTACAAAGGCTTGATGTGTGACACAACGTATGATCTATCCTGGAGAATGTTCCATAAGCACTTGAGAAGAATGTGTATTCTGTTGTTTTTGGATAGAATGTCCTATAAATATCAATTAAGTCCATCTTGTTTAATGTATCATTTAAAGCTTATGTTTCCTTATTTATTATCATTTTTGATGATCAGTCCATTGGTGAAAGTGGGGTGTTAAAGTCCCCTACTATGATCGTGTTACTGTTGATTTACCTTTTTATGGCTGTTAGTATTTTCCTCATGTACTGAGGCGCTCCATTTGGGGTGCATAAATATTTACAATTGTTATATCTTCTTCTTGGATTGATGACTTGATCATTATGTAGTGTCCTTCTTTGTCTCTTGTAATAGTCTTTGTTTTAAAGTCTATTTTGTCTGATATGAAAATTGCTACACCAGCTTTCTTTTGATTTCCATTTGCATGGAATATGTTTTTCCATCCCCTCACTTTCAGTCTGTGTCCCTAGGTCTGAAGTGGGTCTCTTGTAGACAGCATATATATAGGTCTTGTTTTTGTATCCATTCAGCCAGTCTGTGTCTTTTGGTTGGAGCATTTCATTCATTTATATTTAAAGTAATTTTTGATATGTATGTTCCTATTACCATTTTCTTAATTGTTTTGGGTTTGTTATTGTAGGTCTTTTCCTTCTCTTGTGTTTCCTGCCTAGAGAAGTTCCTTTAGCATTTGTTGTAGAGCTGGTTTGGTGGCGCTGAATTCTCTTAGCTTTTGCTTGTTTGTAAAGCTTTTAATTTCTCCATGAAATCTGAATGAGATCCTTGCTGGGGAGAGTATCTTGGTTGTAGGTTTTTCTCCTTCATCACTTTAAATATGTCCTGCCACTCCCTTCTGGCTTGCAGAGTTTCTGCTGAAAGTTCAGCTGTTAACCTTATGGGGATTCCTTTGTACGTTATTTGTTGTTTTTCCCTTGCTGCTTTTAATATTTTTTTCTTTGTATTTAATTTTTGATAGTTTGATTAATATGTGTCTTGGCGTGTTTCTCCTTGGAATTATCCTGTATGGGACTCTCTGTGCTTCCTAGACTTGATTAACTCTTTCCTTTCCCATTTTAGGGAAGTTTTCAACTATAATCTCTTCAAATATTTTCTCAGTCCCTTTCTTTTTCTCTTCTTCTTCTGGAACCCCTATAATTCGAATGTTGGTGCGTTTAATGTTGTCCCAGAGGTCTCTGAGACTCTCCTTAATTATTTTCATTCTTTTTTCTTTATTCTGCTCTGCAGTAGTTATTTCCACTCTTTTATCTTCCAGGTCACTTATCCGTTCTTCTGCCTCAGTTATTCTGTTATTGATTCCTTCTAGAGAATTTAAAATTTCATTTACTGTGTTGTTCATCACTGTTTGTTTGCTCTTTAGTTCTTCTAGGTCCTTGTTAAATATTTCTTGTATTTTCTCCATTTTATTTCCAAATTTTTGGATCATCTTTACTATCATTATTCTGAATTCTTCTTAAGGTGGACTGCCTATTTCCTCTTCATTTGTTAGGTCTGGTGGGTTTTTGCCTTGCTCCTTCATCTGCTGTGTGTTTCTCTGTCTTCTCATTTTGCTTAACTTACTGTGTTTGGGGTTTCTTCTTAGCAGCCTGCAGGTTCATCATTCCTGTTGTTTTTGGTGTCTGTCCCCAGTGGCTAAGGTTGGTCAGTGGGTTGTGTAGGCTTCCTGGTGGAGGCGAGTAGTGCCTGTGTTCTGGTGGATGAGGCTGGTTCTTGTCTTTCTGGTGGGCAGGTCCACATACGGTGGTGTGTTTTGGGGTGTCTGTGGCCTTATTATGATTTTAGGCAGCCTCTCTGCTAATGGCTGCGGTTGTGTTCCTGTCTTGCTAGTTGTTTGGCATAGGGTGTCCAGCACTGTAGCTTGCTGGTCATTGAGTGGAGCTGGGTCTTGGCGTTGAGAAGGAGATCTCTGGGAGATTTTCGCCATTTGATATGTGCGGTTGGGAAGTCTGTTGTGGACCAGTGTCCTGAACTTGGCGCTCCCACCTCAGAGGAACAGCCCTGACACCTGGCTGGTGCACCAAGAGCCTGTCATCCACATGGCTCAGAATAAAAGGGAGAAACAAAAAGAAAGAAATAAGAAGATAAAATAAACTAAAATAACGTAAAAGAAAATAATTAAAATAAAAAACAATTATTAAAAAAAAACTTTTAAGTCATAAAAAACAAAAGAAAGAAAGAAAGAAAGAAAAGAGCAACCATACCAAAAAGCAAATCCACCAATGATAGCAAGTGCTAAATACTATACTAAAAACAAAACATAAAAAAACGGATAGAACCCTAGGACAAATGGTAAAAGCAAAGCTATACAGACAAAATCACACAAGAAGCATACACATACAAACTCACAAAAAGAGAAAAAGGAAAAAATATATATATATATCGTTGCTCCCAAAGTCCACCTCCTCAATTTGGGATGATTCGTTGTCTATTCTGGTATTCCACAGATGCAGGGTATATCAAGCTGATTGTGGAGATTTAATCCCCTGCTCCTGAGGCTGCTGGGAGAAATTTCCCTTTCTCTTCTTTGTTTGCACAGCTCCTGGGGTTCAGCTTTGGATTTGGACCCGCGTCTGCCTGTAGGTCTCCTGAGGGCATCTGTTCTTTGCTCAGACAGGATGAGGTTAAAGTAGCAGTTGATTAGGAGGCTCTGGCTCACTCAAGCCAGGGGGAGGGAGGGGTACAGGATGAGTTGCGAGCCTGCGGTGGCAGAGGCTGGCATGACATTGCACCAGCCTGAGGTGTGTCATGTGTTCTCCCAGGGAAGTTGTCCCTGGATCACGGGACCCTGGCAGTGGCGGTCTGCACAGGCTCCTGGGAGGGGAGGTGTGGAGAGTGACCTGTGCTTGCACACAGGCTTCTTGGTGGCGGCAGCAGCAGCCTTTGCATCTCATGCCTGTCTCTTTGGTCTGTGCTGATAGCAGCGGCTCGCACCCGTCTCTGGAGCTCCTTTAAGCAGCACTCTTAATCCCCTCTCCTCGCACACCAGGAAACAAAGAGGCAAGAAAACATCTGTTGCCTCTTCGGCAGCTCCAGATCTTTTCCCAGACTCCCTTCCAGCTAGCTGTGGTGCACTAGCCCCCTTCAGGCTGTGTTCATGCAGTCAACCCCAGTCCTCTACCTGGGATCTGACCTCTGAAGCCTGAGCCTCAGCTCCCAGCCCCCTACCATCCCGGCAGGTGAACAGACAAGCCTCTTGGGCTGGTGAGTGCTGGTCAGCATCGATCCTGTGTGCAGGAATCTCTCTGCTTTGCCCTCTGCACCCCTGTTGCTGCACTCTCCTCCGTGGCTCCAAAGTTTCCCCCCTCCGCTACCCGCAGTCTCCACCTGCAAAGGGGCTTCCTAGTGTGTGGATACCTTTCCTCCTTCACAGCTCCCTCCCACTGGTGCAGTTCCCATCCCTATCCTTTTGTCTCTGTTTATTCTTTTTTCTTTTGCCCTACGCAGGTATGTGGGGAGTTTCTTGCCTTTTGGGAAGCCTGAGGTCTTCTGCCAGCATTCAGTAGGTGTTCTGTAGGAGTTGTTCCACATGTAGATGTATTTCTGATGTATTTGTGGGGAAGAAGGTGATCTCCACGTCTTACTCTTCTGCCATCTTGAAGCTCCTCCTCTATTAAGTCTTATAGATCTGAGATCAAGGCTATTAATGAGATTATCTTCATAACTTGGGTGATAGTATTTTCCCAAAATAGCCACAACAATATCTCCCATTCCACATTCTCTTCTACAATATGACTTTAATCTTTCTTCCATTAAGAGGTAAGGTCTACATTCCCTCTCCTTGAATCTGGATATGATTATGTCTATGGCAGAAGTATGACTTCTGAGTTTATGTCATAAATAGTGATACAACTTCTGACTGATTTTCTTGAATATTTGTTCTTGAGAACCTATTACCATGTTGTGAGGAAACACAAGCAGCTAATGGAGAGATCTATATGGAGAAGAAACAAGACCTTCTGGACTACAGGCCTAGCTGAGCTCCATGACGACAGGCATCATTAACTTGCCAGCCTTAAAGATCAACCATCTTAAAAGTGGATTCTCCAGCTTCTGGTTAAGCCACCCCTCTTGATGGTTACAGAGAGCAATGATGAACCATCCTTCTGAAATTTGCCATAATTTCAGATTCATGAAATGATTGCTCCTATTTTAAGCCACCAAATTTTGAGCAGTTTATTACATAGAATAGATAACTAATAGAGCCAATCTCCTAAAAAATGACACCCAATTATTCAACTAAGTCTGTATGAGTTAGGAGTGATCATTGTCCACTTTCCCAGGTATGAGTCAAATAATTTGGCTTTATCACCTTTAATAAGAGGCAGAGTATGTGTGTGCGTGTGTGTGTGTGTGTGTGTATACATACATATACATATATATGACATACCATTCAAATATGTCAATGTAGAAAGATATGTTTTCCTTCACATAAATATCTAATAAAGTCCCATTATCTTCTTGAATAATAGTTTTACTTAAAGCCCTCAAGCTGAACTCAGTATTATATAAGAAGTGTCAAAAACAGGGGCTTTTCTTTGTTTTTTGCACCTCAGTTTGAGAAGTACAGACTTCAGAATTGGCCATCCTCAAGAAAATGTCTCCTAAGAACCATTTTCTGTAACTGTGGCTCAACAGCAGCAAATATAAAGGTAACTTTATAAAGTAAAATATAGATCACCATTAAAATAGCCTGGGTCTTCTCTCACCAAAATAACTTTATACATTAAGTGACAGAACAAATATAATCACTGCCTGATAGAATAAGTTACCCTAACTTAACATAACAGTACTTTCCAAAATTAAGTGGGTTTAACAAATGTAGAAACACAAACTATCCTAAATATTATTATTCATTGTCCTATCTTCCTCAGACAGCTGAAAGACAGAATTGATCAGATAAATCCACAAAATCCTATGTGAATATTTTATGGGAGGTTTTAAATTGCTCTCAGAAAAAAAAAATGAAGGAGATTAAAATAGAATCTATGTACATACAATTTTGGGGATCAAATGCAGGCTGAAAGAGTGATGTTCCAGTTCTAATGTAAATAAACAGAGATAATATTTTATAACAAAAAAGTTGTAGTTTACAAGGCCAGTTAATGCTAGATGAGAATCATAATCTAGGAGATTTATTTTTTTTAAATATATAATTTCTTTGAATTACTTGGAAATTAAGGATTTGTTTAATAAATAAGAGATTAAAGATGAGATTTATGTCAATTACATGCAAGTGAATTGGCAGAATTAAGAAAATAATTTAGGATGAAAATAATGATACTTTAGCTTTAAAATGATTTTAAAAGTACTAAGGAGCTAAACTGATATATAGAAAGAGAATTCATAGAAATGGTGAACAAATTTATGGAAAAGTCTTTACCCTGGATGCAGAAAAAAAATAGAAAAGAAGTGAAAAAGGATTTTATATATATATACACATATATATATATATACAGACACACACACACAATGAGCTGAGTAACTGAGTTAGATACACTGATTAAGAAAAAGCTGAATGGCCTATTACCAAATGCACAACAACATGAACAGGTAAAATCACAAACACAGATCACAAATAATCAGTAAATGTTTCAAACTCATATAAGATCAAATGTAAGTTACAAAAATCATAAAATTGCACATTCATATTCCAGAATGTCAGTAATTAAGACATTAGTAATACCAAGGTAGATGTGATTGTGAGACATGCAGGGACTCTCATACAATGCTGATAGGAAGGCAATCTGGTATATTTCTGATAACAAGTACTAAAATGTACTTTGTCAGAGGTTTCTGTAAGTGTGCTCAACAAACCCTGCTTCACCTTTGTTCATGGGCACATAACTGGATGAGATTTCCTGTTAGATGTTAGATCTGCTGTTAAATGGTCATACAACTAAGATTTGGCCAATGGAAAGAGGTTAGAAGTGACATCAATTTTAAATCCTGAAGACTAAAATATATCACATGTAATCTTTTATGTACTCTCTATTTCATGTCTACCAGTTGAATTATGATAATGTAGCAAAGGACTGAAGGCCCTAAGGAATGGAGGAATTATAAGTTCACAAGGTATCTGAGTGGCTGATTCACTGCATGAAAGAGAGTCACTCAGGACAGCTGGTCAACAAAGAATCCATATGTTGCATGGTTTCATGATGAAAATGAACATTTGTGTTAATCCACCAAAATCTGGAGGTTGTTTATAACAAACACAGACATAGATAAATCATTATCTTAAAGTATGATGCTGCCACAGCAGAAACCTAATGAGGCATTGGCTTAATTGGTCAGGTGGCCGGCAGCAAGAAAATTGTTATCAGAGGCTGAGAAAGTGGAAACCCAGGTTGTATTGTGATGGTATATCTGGCAAAATTCTTGCATGGGATAACTTGGAAGGCAGACCACATGCCTTACTGATCTTGTACCTCCAGAGAAAAAATCAGAGTGCTTGTGTGTTTTGGTTATTATTGGTTGCTTTTGGCAAGTTATAGGAAAGTGAAAAACTCAAGAAAGTCTTGTCTGATTTGTTACTAGATATGGACAGGAGTTTTGAAAATACAAAGATTTGGAGCAATAAAAGTTTGTAAAACCTTATATATTCTAGACCTAAACAGTGAAAGATAAGATTGAAAAAAGCTTTCAAAAGATATTGCAAAGCTTCTAAGCTTAAAAGAGACCATCATTTCTGTGTTAAATGTATGGACTTCCCACCTATTGTTTTAAGTTGGCCAAAATAATTGCCATTATGTTGATAAAGCAGCATGGGTTTGAGGAAGCAAAACATTAGCCTTGAGAATTTCTGCCTAAAAGATAACCTTGGTTGTGGTTAGCAGCACCTGGAACTCACTGGAGGCAAAGAGAGATCTACTAATTTTCTGAGAGAATATTATTGCCCAAGGAACTATGAGCCTGAACTTAAAAGCCACCAGCCATTCAAATGATAAAATAATATTCAGAACACAATTTTTACCAGGAGGAACAGGCTATGAAACAAGGGAAGACCTAATAAGGGCATATTCCTCATTGCTCACCTCAGACCACTTCAGATATGAATATGGAAGATAATAATTTATCGGTGGGTAGAACCGTTAGACAAGGGAGTTCCACACAAAGAGCAAACCATAGTCTCATCAAGGAATATCCCTTACCCTATGATAAGGAGTTTTTATATAGCCTGCCACTGAGATTTCTAGATGTCTGCATACCAATAACTGCTATGTATCTCCCACTCCGCCCTTTTCAAATACGATTTTCTGTTGTGGTCATCCTGTCCCAACTGTGCTACTGTATATTGGGTGTAGGGGGAGCTAAAGCTCTATTTCAAGAGCATCAGACCAGAGTAGATATACATGGACCTAATAAAGATCACTACACTCATATTACATCAATATCCTGGACTTCAAGTTGTATGAAGACCAGATAGGACTTCAGAATGTATCTCTTTAGGAAAGGGGTAAGTTGGAAAAAGTACAAAGTGATATTTGGGGATCAGATGGATACACTGTGTCAGAGGCTGCTATGGGTTCACCAAAAGCTACATTCCCTTTCTTATGGGGAACACAGTTAGACCACATTTTTTATTCAGGTATGTCCCTGTGACTGAGTTACGGCCAGTGGAATGTGGACACAAGTGATGTGTGATACCTTGAAGCCTAACTCCTAAAAATCCTCAAATGATCCCCATACTTCTTTGCAGAGAATTCACCAGAGGAGCTTATCTACCTAGGGAATGCAGAGTGATGAGAGAGGAGGAGCCACAGGCTCTAAGACACCACTTGGAGAGCTGCTTTACTCATGGCAGACTGGTGCATGACCAAGAAAAAATTTTATGGCTGAAGCCACTGACTTTTGAGGTTGTTTGTTACAGTAGTTAGTACATTCTGACTAACATAGTCAGTAACTCTATTGCATTGATTTTTCCCCCTAAGCTTGTTGTCAAGTAAAAAGAAAAAATAAATGAATAAATAAATATATATATACACACACACGCACACACATATGTGTGTGTGTGTATATATATATATATATAAAGTTATGCTTATAACAACAATACTTAGAAAAATAACATCTATTAAATTATAGTTCTCTATATAAGTGAATATTTTGTATTATTTAAAATGATACATGTATCAAGGTTGAAATAGATTTAAGCTATATTGTTTATGAAAAAACTTTTATAATGAAATTACGAGTGCATTTTCACTTTCCTCTTCATTGCTTTTACTACTGTCTCACTGATTTACCTTTACCATGTACTTATAATCAGAAGTTTTAAAAAGGTATTTTCTTTTTTTTTACATTTTTATTTTATCTTGGAGTATAGTTGATTAACAATGTTGTGTAAAAAGGTATTTTTTAAAATAAACTTAAATTAAAAGACAACCTAACAAATGAGAGAAGATATTTGCAAATCATGTATCTTTAAGGAGTTAATATCCAAAATATGCAAAGAACTCATAAAACTCAACAGCAAAATATTCAAACAAACCAACTGGAAAATGGGCAGAGGACCTGAATAGACATTTTTCAAAAGAAGATGTACAGGTGATCAACAGGTACATGAAAAGATGTTCAACAAATGCAAATCAAAGCTACAATGAGATATCACCTCACAACTGTTAGAATGGCTATTATTAAAAAGACCACAAATAACAAATGTTGGCTAGGATGTGGTGAAAGGGCAACACTTACATCCTATTGGTGGGAATATAAATTGGTGCAACCATTATGGAGAACAGTATGGAAGTTCCTCAGAATATTAAGAACAGCATTACCATATTATCCAGCTCTTCCACTTCTGGGTATTTATCCAAAGAATAGGAAAACACTAATTCAAAAAGATATATGTACCCCAATGTTCACAGTAGCATTATTTACTTACAATAGCCAAGATATGGAAACAACCTAAGTGTCCATCAACAGATGAATGGATAAGGAACAGTGTGTGTGTGTATATATATATACACACACATACTACTACTCAGCCATAAAAAAGATGAAATCTTGCAATCTGTCACAACATGGATATACCTTAAGGGTAATATGCTAAGTGAAATAAGTCAGACTGAAAAAGACAAATACCGTAAGATTTTACTCATATATTGAATATAAAAAACAAATAAAAATAAATGAACAAACCAAACAAAAACAAACATGGAGATACAGAGAACAGAATGTTGGTTACCAGAGGGAATGGAGAGGGGAGGGCAAAATGAGTAAAGGAGTTCAACTGTATTGTGAAAACTAAATTTTTGGTGGTGAGCATGTGTAGTGTATATAAAAGTAGAAAGATAACATCGTACACATGAAAATTAAACTTATATGTTATAAAAAAGTTATCTCAATAATAAAAAAGGAAGATAAGATAAAAATGAAAAAAATAAAATAAAAGTAAATTTTATCTACCAGGCATATGAGATTTAATTTGCACATTGAATCTAACACAGATTGTGCCTTTCCCAAATCAGTTTTAGTGAGTCTGAATTTTTCTGGAAGATAGAAGAGCTCTTCCAATCATCTGAGCCTGCTTCTCTTTAAATAGGTAAAGATAACTTGGGGGGAAATTAATGTCATCACTGTCCTGCTATATTGGAGTAAGATTATTTTAGAACGATAAAGTCAAGCCTTAATGAACTCCTTGAAGAATTTTTGAAGGCCCTCAAACTAGCCATTAATGGAATTAGTTGTCTTAAAACCTATGTCTGGGACTTCCCTGGTGGTCCAGTGGGTAAGACTCTGTGCTCCCAATGCAGGGAATACGAGTTTGATCCCTGGTCGGGGAACTAGATCCCACATACATGCCACAACTGAGAGTTCACATGTCACAACTAAGAAGTCCGCATGCCACAACTAAAAAAACAAAAAAAAGATCCCGCATGCCACAACAAAGATCACGAGTGCTGCAACTAAGATCTGGCACAGCCTAAATAAATAAATAAATATTTTAAAACAAAAACAAAACCACATATGTCCATCCAACTTACCCAACCTTAGTTTCTTTAGTAAACCACTATGTTCTAATCATTAGTCTATATCTATGCCCATAATCTGCAGTCCTTAGATTTGAGTCAGACTCATAATTTACTTCTCCATCTCAGTCCTGCCATTCTACTGAATAAATTTTATATTTATATACATGGTGTTTTAATTTCCTACTGGTGCCATAACGAATTACCACAATTTGGGTGGCTTAGAACAACAGAAATTTATTCTCTCATAGTTCTGGAGGATAGAAGTCAAAAGTCAAGGTGTTGGGAGGGCCATACTCTATCAGAAATTTTGGGGGAAGAATCCTTCCTAGCTCACCTCTTCTAGCTCCTGTTGGCTGCCAGCAGTCCTTGGCACTCTCTGACTTGTAGATGCATCACTCCAATCTCTGTTCCTTCTTCATGTGGAAGATGTTTGTCTGTGTCTCTATATCTGAATTTCCCTCTTATTATAAGGAAATCAATCATATTAGATTTAAGGCCCACCCTATTCCAGCACAGCCTCATCTTAACTTTATATCTGCAAGGACCTTATTTCCAAATAAGGTCACATTCATAAGCTCCAGATGGAAATGAATTTTGGGGAGACATTATTCAAACCAGATGGTGCATCCCAAAACTCTGTTTTTTAAATTTTCTCATTTTCAACAAGATTATACAGTCACACTCTCTTTCCGTCATATGTTAGTACTTGTTATAACCTGAAGCCCCTTCACTTCTGAAATATTAAATTCAAACTTTCCATTCTCTGACCGATTTTTTTTCCTTTTTATTTGCTTTTCCCTGTCCCTTCAATATCTACACTTCAATTCATCCCTCTAATTCTCCTGATGCATCAATCCCTTCTTGTCTTTGTTCAAATTAATATTCTGTCCCAGATTTGGTGGTCTATATATTGGAAATATTTTTACTATCTCTCTGCCTTATTCCTATCTTTTTGTCAAACACATCTAGCAAAACTCCAAACCCTGGATGAATAGAGTATCTATCTTTGTTTGTACCTGTGCCCAGGATCATCAGCCTATGTGCAAAATTATTCATATAATCAATTAGACTGTTATCACCATGAATTTGGTATAAAAATATGAAGTGAGATTTCAACATTCCTCAGTAATTATACAGGGTATCTATTTAGGTCACTTTCTCATTTTCCTAAATTACAGGTTTCAGGCTTTCTGTGACTATTTCTATCAGTAGTTGACACTGACTAGAGCTTCCTCTTAGAAATGCCCTTGGCTTTCACAGCTCTTTTCTTCTCTAGCCTCTCTTTCTTAGTCCTCTTTGCAGGACCTCTTTTCATTTTTGCTTCCTCTTAATATTGATATATTGGTGAAACAAGGTTCTGTTTAAACCTATTTTTATCTCATTCTATATACATACTAGCAAGGCAATATTATTCATTTCCATGGTTTTGATTATAATATATATATTGAAGATATACATTCATTTAAAATATCCAATTATTTCTTTCTTCTAGGCATCAGGTCTACATATGAAATTGCTTACTAGATAACTTCACTTGAATGTTTTATTGGTCAGCTCAGATTGCCATAGCAAAATACCATAGGCTGAGTGGCTTAAACAACAGAAATATATTTCTCACAGTTCTGGAGACTGGAGAGTCCAAGATCAGGGTGCCAGCATGGTTAGGTTCTAGTGAGGACTCTCTGGCTTGCAGCTGGCTGCCTACTTGCTTTGTCCTCACACGGTGGGGACAAAGACAGAGAATGAATTCTCTGGTGTCTCCTAAAAGAGCACTAAAAATCCCAACATGAGGGTCCCACCCTCATGACCTAATCTAAGTCTAATTACTTCAACGAAGTCTCACCTCCAAATATCAACACTTTGGGGATTAAGGACACATTTTAGTCCATAGTAGGTGTATACAGGTATATCAGCTACAATGTGTTGCATGATTATCCCCTTGTCTTTAACACCAAACCTATCTATTCCCTGATATACTTAATTATACTGACATCCATCCTTCTGCCAAATCATAAAACTTAACACATTTGACCTTTCCTCCTCTTTCAAACACCAAGTTTTTTCATCTATCCATTTTAAAAATGCTGAATACCAATAGGATACCAGGCACTGTGCTAGGAACTGGGTTAACCACGGAGAGAAAGAATAGATGTAATTCCATCCCTAATAGAGCTAAAATTCTGGTGTTGGACACAAATCACAAGCGTTAGTTCCATAATCATGCAAGTATATAAAATGTTACAAGTGTGATGAGTGGTATGAATGTTAGGGACATTGCACTAAAATAACACAATTTAACTTAGGGATATCAGAAAAGATAGCCTGAGTAAGTGAAGACTGGGTTGAGATGCGAAACAAGAGTAAGAATTTTACCATGCAAAAAAGAAAGAAGAGGAACAGGTCTGTTATCTTCCTTAGATTTATTCCTAGGTATTTCATTCTTTCTGATGCAACTGTCAATGGGATTAATTTCTTAATTACTCTTTCTGATAGCTCATTATTAGTGTATATAAACACAACAGATTTCTGTACATGAATTTCATATCCTGCAACTTTATTATGTTGAGATATGTCCCTCTTTACCCATCTTCTTGAGAATCTTTATCATAAATCAATATTAAATTTTGTCAGTAGTTTGTTCTATATTTGTTGAGATTATCTATCATATCATCTTAATGCTTCAATTTGTTAATGTGGTACATCACATTGGTTGATTTGTGGATACTGAACCACCATTGCATCCCTGGGATAAATCCCACTTGATCATGAGCAATGATCCTTTTAATGTATTGTTGAATTTAGTTTGCTAGTATTTTTTGAGGATTTTTACAACTAGGTTTTTCAGTAGTATTGACCTGTAATTTTCTTCTTTTGTGATGTTCTTGTCTGGTTTTGGTATCAGGATAATGCTGGTCTTGTTGAATGAGTTTGGAAGCATTCCTTTCTCTTCAATTTCTTTGGAATAATTTGAGAACTATAGGCATTAACTATCATCTAATGCTTGATAGAATTAACCTGTGAGGCCATCTGGTCCTGGACTTTTGTTTGTTGGGAGTTTTCCTTTTTAAAATCACAGATTCAATTTCATTACTAGTAATTGGTGTGTTCATATTTTGTATTTCTTCCTGATTCAGTCTTGTGAGATTTTACCACTGGGAATTTATTCATTTCTTCTAGGTTGTCCATCTTATTGGTGTGTAATTGTTCATAATAACCTCTTATGATCTTTTGTATTTCTGTGGTGTCAGTTGTAATTTCTCCTTTAGCATTTTTTATTTTATTAATTTAGGCCCTCTCTTTTTTTCTTGATGAGTCTGCCTAAAGGCTTATTAATTTTGTTTATCCTTTCAAAGGACCAGCTGTTAGTATCACTGATCTCTTCCATTGTTTTTAAAATCTCTACTTCATTTATTTCCACTTTGATCTTTTTTGTTTCTTTCCCTCTAACTTGCTTGTTTTTTATTTCTTTTAGGTGTAAGGTTAGGTTGTTTATTTGAGATTTTTTCTTGTTTCCTAATATAGGCTTGTATCACTATAAACTTCCCTCTTTGAACTGCATTTTCTATATCCCAGTTTTGGGTCATTGTGTTTCCATTTTCATTTGTTTTCAGTTAGTTTTTGATTTCCTTTCTGATTTCTTTCTTTCTATGTTTAGTAGCATACATGTAGCCTCCACATGTTTGTGCTTTTTGCAGTTTTTTCTCTTGTAGTTTTTTCTAGTCTTATAGTGTTGTGGTTGGAAAAGATGTTTGATATCATCTCAATCTTTTTAAATTTATTAAGTCTTGTTTTGTGACCTAGCATGTGATCTATCCTGGAGAATGTCCAATTTGAATTTGAAAAGAATGTGTATTCTGCCTTTGGATGGAATGTTCTATGTATATCTATTAAGTTCACCTGGTCCAATGTGTCATTTAAGACCAGTGTTTCCTTATTCATTTTCTGTCTAGATGATCTGTCCATTGATTTAAATAGGTTGTTAGAGTCTCCTACTATTATTGTATTACTGTCAATTTTCCTTTTATGTTTGTTAACTTTTGGTTTATGTATTTATGTATGTTGAGTGCATATATATTTAAAATTGTTATACA
Source organism: Grampus griseus (assembly GCF_964374135.1). Classification (NCBI taxonomy): domain Eukaryota; kingdom Metazoa; phylum Chordata; class Mammalia; order Artiodactyla; family Delphinidae; genus Grampus; species Grampus griseus. The sequence goes on along the minus strand of NC_138997.1, from coordinate 15,391,234 downwards.
TTCTTATTGGATTGCTCCCTTTATCATCATGTAATGTCATTCTTTGTCTTTTGTTATAGTCTTTGTTTTAACATCTATTTTGTCTGATATAAGTATTGCTATCCCAGCTTTCTTCATTTCCATTTGCATGAAATACATTTTTTTCATCCTTTCACTTTCAGTCTGTGTGTGTCTTTAGATCTGAAATGAGTCTTTTGTAGGCAGCATATATATTGGTCTTGTTTTATTATCCATTCAGCTAATGTATGTCTTGTAACTGAAGCATTTAGTCCATTTCCATTTAAAGTAATTTTGATAGATATAAGCTTGTTGCCATTTTGTTCATTGTTTTCTGGTTATTTTTGTAGGCCTTTTTTTTTTCCTGTCTTCTTATTTTGTTCTTTCTCCTTGTGATTTGTTTACTGTCTTTGGTGTTACGTTTGTGTGTGTGGATCTATTGCAGAATTTTGTTTTGTGGTTACCATGAGGTTTATATCTATCTATTTATCAATCAACCTATCTATCATTATATTAAGTTGATGATCTCTTTAAGTTTTAAAGCATTCTAACAATCTTTACACTTTTACTCCCCACTTTAATGTTTTTTAAGTCATATTTTACATCTTTTTTGTTCTGTGTATTCTTTACTTATTGTGGATACAGACTATTTTACTACTTTTGTCTTTTCTATTAGCTTTATAAGTGGTTGATCAACTACATTTACTGCATGTTTGCCTTTGCCAGTGAAATTTTCTTGTCATAATTTTCATATTTCTAGCTGTAGCCTTCTCTCTCCTTTTAGAGAAGTCCCTTTAACATTTCTTATTAAACTGGTTTAGTGGTGCGGAACTCTTTTAGCTCTCACTTGTCTGTAAAACTCTACCTCTTGTTCAAGTCTGAATGATAACCTGTCAGTAAGAGAATTCTTGGTTGTAGGTTTTTTCCTTTTATCACTTTGAATATTTCATGCCTCTCCCTTCTGGCCTGCAAAGTTTCTGCTGAAAAGTCAGCTTATAATCTTATGGGAATTCCCTTGTATGTAACCAGCTTTCTCTTGCTCTTTTTAAGATTCTTTATTTTTAACTTTTACCTTTTAATTATAATGTGTCTTGTTGTGGACCTCTTTGGGTTCATCTTGTTTAGGACTCTTGTGCTTCCTGGACCTAGATGTCTATTTCCTTCCCCAAGTTGGGAAACTTTTCAGCTATTATTTTTTCAAATAAATTCTCTGCTTCTTTCTCTCTCTATTCTCCTTCTGAGACCCTTAGAATGTGAATGTCATTATGAGAACTGCCCTCATTTTTTAAATTCTTTTTTTCTGTTCAGCTTGGTTCATTTCCACTACTCTGTCTTCCAGATCACTGATCTGTTCCTCTGCATCATCTAATCTACTGTTGATTCCTTCTAGTATTTCTGTTATTGTAGTCTTCACTGTTTGGTTCCGTTTTATATTTTCTGACTCTATTGAAATTCTCACTGTGTTCATCCATTTTTCTCCCAAGTTCTTTGAGCATCTTTATGATTATTACCATGAACTCTGTAGGGGAAACTGCTTATTTCCATTTTGTTTATTTCTTTTTCTGAGGTTATGTCTTGTTACTTCTTTGTAACATGTTCCTCTGTCTCCTTATTTTCTCCCAATTCTCTATGTTTATTTCTATATGTTATGTAGGTTAGTTATGTATCCTGATCTTGGATAAAAGGGCCTATGTAAGATACATCTTATGGGGCCTAGCAATGCATTCCCCTTTGGTCACCAGAGCTATATGCTCTAGGGTAGGGGTGCCCACTGCATGGGTTCTTCTGGTGTGGCAGGGCTGAATACTGTCGGCATGATGGTAGGTGGGGCTGGCCCCCAGCCTGTTTTTTTTTTTTTTTTTTTTTTTGAGGCCATGCCTTATGCAGTGGCTCTCAGGTCTGCTGGAGGGTGGAATAGGCTTCTTGTGTGATTGGTTACATGGCCCAGAGGGGCATGGGGCTGCTGCCAGCTTACTGTTGGGTGGGCTGGGTCCCTACATTTTTGTTTGGCAAGGAAGATCCTATATTTATTTCAATTTTAGTATTTGCTTAGTTTTTGGCTGCATTGGGTCTTTGTTGCTGCATGCGGGCCTTCTCTAGTTGTGGTGAGCGGGGGCTACTCTTTGTTGTGGTGCGTGGACTTCTCATTGCAGTGGCTTCTCTTGTTGTGGAGCATGGGCTCTAGGCACATGGGCTTCAGTAGTTGCAGCATGTGGGCTCAATAGTTGTGGCTCACAGGCTCTATAGTGCAGGCTCAGTAGTTGTGGCACATGGGTTAGTTGCCCCGTGGCATATGGGATCTTCCTGGACCAGGGATCAAACCTGTGTCCCCTGCCTTGGCAGCCATATTCTTAACTACTGCACCACGAGGGAAGTCCCTAGTATTTGCTTTTTAAAGTGTTTATTTTTTAATTTATCTATGTCTTCTGGGACTATAAACACATTGTATGTAGGATCCATATTTTGGTTATTATCTCTCTAGAACCTGGCATGGTAGTCCCTCAGTAAACAATTGTTTAAGCATAAATTGCATGATTAAATAAATGGATGAATACTATTTAATTTGTATAGTAGGGAATTTGAATCTAATCTGTGTGCCCTAGTGCATAATACTGTCAGTGCTACTCCAAAAGAGTTCCTTAAAAAGAGAAAAATCTCATAATATATTTTTAAATTTTCCTTTCCTTTTATAGCCTGGATTATGTCAATTTATTGACTAGTATCCCAGAGAATATTCTGGTTTTTTCAGCAGATTGTATGTATATACTGCTTCTTTTATGTAAAAAATATTTAGTTTTCATAATAGCTAGCATCTAGTGAACAGGTATTATACATACTCTAGGCAATATTCCAAGTAATTTGCATGTATTAATGTAATTATCACATTATATCACAAAGCTATATAGAAGATATTACTAGTATTATTTTTTGTATGAGGAAAATGAGACACTGAGAGATTATGTAACTTGTGCTAAGTCACACATCTAATAAGGGCAAGAGTCGGGATTTGAATCCAGGCATGTTATCTGCAGAGTCTGTGCTCTTATTCCCTATACCATATTACCTCTCAATCTCAAATACAACATAGAAGAACCAGAAGACTTATTTTTTTAATCATGTTAGGCTCAGGAGGGAACTCAGAAACCCACAGTGTATTAGATAAAATCAGTGCATGTTTTCCCCCAAATTATACTTGGTAGTTTCACTCTGTAATTACACATGCTCCATATATTTCCATAGCTTCTAGAATATAGTCTGAGTACAAGGACCAAAAGGAACTTTGTTCAGGACCAGAATAAATTAGTAGAACTCATATGACAATGAAAATAAGGAAAATGGGAAAAAAATTAAAAGGGGCTTTGGGACACATACAAATTCCTTTATACTCCAGGCATCAGTAAATGCAGTATGAGGAGCTATGTGACTCTAACTTCTATTAGAGATAGTACTTAATAGATACACATTGATAACTCTTGATAGAGTAATTAACTTTTGCTGTATAAATCAAGGCCCACATTTCAAAGCTATTTTTCAGTCTATACAAAAGAGACAGAAGGATTGATTGAGTGATATCATTTTTCTTTGGTATGTAATTATTACCTGTTCATAATTATGGATGTCAGTTACATGCAGATATTATATAATAGTAATAGGTTTGGCAGTGAGAAGCAGTAACTAGCATTAACTGTTATTCCAATTACTTAGTTGTTCTGCAAATACTAAGATAATGAAAGAGGTCTTTTTTTCTACTCGTAATTAATTAATTCATACATTTATTTAACAGATATTTTCTGGGTACCTTGGTATATACTAGGAATTCTTTTCAGTGATGGGTATCCAGTGGTACACAAGACAGACATAAATATGCTCATGGAGCTTTCAATCTAGTAGAAAATATAGATAATAAAAAATAATTAAGGAAATATATATAGTAAGCTAGATAGAGAGGAGTTTTATGGAAAAAAATAAAGCAAAGAAGGAGGATAGAAAAAGCTAGTGGGAGGGGTAGCAATTTTTAAACAGGTAATCAGAGAAGGCATATGGGTAAAGACTTAAAGGAGAAAGCCAGCAACATGAGTATATGGGAAATGAACTTTCTAGGCAAAGCAAAGAGAAAATTGTATTTTTGCTGTATTAGTGCAACAAGGTGCTCATATGCCTGAACTTGAAAAGGCAAGGGAAAGAGCAACAGGCCATTTAAGAAGTAATGGATATCTAGGTCTAAGTCATTTTAGCCTGAGTGACATAGTATATCATTGCAAGGTTTTGAGTAGCAGAATGAGATTGCCAGATAAATTTAAACAGGATCACCCTGGTTGTTATGTTGGAAAGTAGGCAAGGGAGAGACAGGGAGATTAGTTAGGAAGTTAGAACATTAACACAAGCAAGAAATGATAGTGTTTGATCTTGGGTTGCTGAGAAATGTTCAGATTCTGGAAATATTTTGATGGTAAAGCCAATGAGATTGAACGTGGACTGTGAAAGCAAAATCAAATCAAGAATGACTCAAGTTTTTTGGACTCTACGATAGGAATCAGCATTTGCTATTAACTGAGATGGAGAAAAATGGAAGGTGAGGTTTTCTGTGTGCCTGTGGAGAAGATCAGGAGTTTGATTTTGGATGTGTTAAGTCTGAGACAAGTAGTAGGCATTCAAGTGGAAACATCAAGTAGGTAGTTGTGCTTAAATGTATAAATTTCAGAGAGGAGATCTGGCCTTGTAATATAAATTGGGAGTCATCATCATATAGATGTTATTTAACAACATGAAACAGGAGGGAAACATCAGGGAGTGGAGATATAAACCTGTACTGTCTAATATGATAGCCACAGCCAAATGTGTCTATTGGGCACCTGAAATACAGCTATCCTCAACTGAGAGTGCTGTTAAGTGTGAAAAATACACCAGATTTCAAAGACTGAGTATGCCAAAAAGAATGTAAAATCGTTTACTAACATTTATATATTCTTAAATATTAAAGTAATATCTAGAGCCATTCAAGTAAATATATTACTAAGATTAATTTCACCTGTTTCTTTTGCAGCTCATATTTGTAGCACATATTTCTATTGAGCATTATAGATATATAGGAAATGACATCCAAAGTTTGAGCTCTGGGAAATTCCTAGATTAATATATTTGGAAGATAAGAGGGAAGCAAAACGTAGATTGGGATGGGGCAGCTAATGATGTGAGACAGATACTGGGAGATGGCTGAATCCAGAAATTCAAATGAAGAAAATATCTCAGGGAGGAAGGAGCAGGCATGGAGTTTGATCTACCATGTCCAATTTTTAACTGACTGTGATACTTCAAATAAAACTAGGGTTGAGAATTGAGTATTGGATTAGCACCATAAAGGTCACTGGTTTTGGAGCAAGTCATTTCTGTGGAGATTTAGGGTGAACATCTTATTGAAATGTTTTACAAGAGAAAATTAGAGGAAACAGACTGGAGGAAATTAATATAGAAAGCTCTTTTGACGTGTATCATGGTAAAAGGGAGGCAATCAATGAAATGGTAGTTGGAGGGGACAGTATAATGTGGTTGAGAGCCATCTTTTAAGGAAGAGAAATATAGCACCATGTTTTTTATGATGACATGAAAGATTCAGTATTGAGGAAGTAAATGTTCATATCAGAGAACTCTTCAGTGATTTCCTGATTAGTCTATAGGAGTTAGAATCTAGAGCAAAATGCAGGTGGATATGACTTGCTCACAGAATACTTAAAATCTAAAGGAGGTTGTGACAAAGTGTATCTGCATGGAGATTTGTTACTCAAAGATAAACACAGGTGGGGGTGAGAGTTCTCCCTTTAAAATGTGATGGGATGAGATATGGAAAGGAGGTAGTTAAGTAGTCCAAAAATATTCAGAGCTTTTATGTGAAAATATGCCTTAAATTCAGAAACAATAAAAAAATTATTATTGGGGAATTACAAACTAGTGTGCTCCACAATATTGTTTATTTCATTTGAACAAGTGGTGAATTCTAAGGGAGAGAAGGATTAAAAAAAATAACAGAGTTTCATTTCATCAGCGATACTTTGGCTTTACTTTCATGAACTCACTTTGAAGGTTTTGTTTTCACCACTTATTGGAGTTACATTAAGAAATTAATAATGAACATATTTTGACATTAAAACCAGCATAGGAAGTATGGTTGCTTGAAGATGAAGGAAAAATAGCTGCTTTGTAAAATAAAAATGTTTAATTTTTGTAGAAATAGAGTCCAAGTTTTGCTTCTTCAATGCCCATTAAATAATTAAGACTGCAAAGTACCCTATATTTCTTAATATTTGCTTTTAAGAGAAGGTTAAGTATAATACATATTTTCTACTACTTAATTACTTTAAATTAAACATTTATTATTGAATACTATGTGACAAATGCTGTTATGCAAAAGTGGATGAAGACATCTTCCCTGTCTTTAAGAATCATATACATAAGCAGAACAGTCACTCCTATAGACAAATAATATAATAACAATAATATTGAGCATCTATTATTATTGGGGTAAAGATCTCACAATAACCATGCAACATATGTATCAAATTTAATCAATAAGAAAATATATTGTAACTTGTCTAAATGCATTCTGTTAATAGTATGGTAGAAGTAGAATTTGAACTGTCTAATTTAGTTCCAAAACTTCTTTCCTTTAATCCACATTCCCCTTGACAAGCAAATAAAATAGAAATGTGTGTATTAATGATCTATTGTTGAGTAATAAATTACCTCAAAACTTAGTGGCTTAAAGCAATATTTATTATCTCAAAGATTCTATGGGTCAGGAATCTGGAAATGGCTTTGTTGAGTCCTCTAACGCTGGTCCCTCACATGCAATCAAGCATCAGCTGGAAACACAGTCATCTCAAGGCTCTACTGGAGGTGAAACCACCTCCAGACTCACTCATGTGGTCATTAGCAGGATTCAGTTCCTCTCCTGTTTTTGGACAGAGGGAATTGAGGTGTTGGCCAGAGGGTTGCCTTAGTTCTTTGCCACCTGAGCCTCTCCATGGAGTATCTCACAACATGGCCGCTTTCTTTATTAGAGTGAGCAAGTGAGAGAGCAAGAGAGGTCTAACAAGATGGAAGCTAGAGTCTTTTTGTAACCTAAACTTGGGTGTGACACTTCATCCCTATGCCTATGTACTATTCATTAGAAGTAATTCAGGTCACATTCAAAGGGAAGGGATTACATACAGGCATGCATACTAGAACTCAGGCATCACTGGGAGCTACTTTACAGACAGTCTACCATATGGTGTATAAAAAATACAATAGTAGCTCAGAGGAGGAGTTGTTAAATCTTTTGTAGTGGTGATAAGAGTTAAAAAGAAGCAATATGTGCCTGAAATGCATGTTGAAGATCTTATAGTAGTTAGGAAGTCATTTTTCTATAGCTTTGTTTGTTTGTTTGTTAACATAGAGGAAGTGTGTTTAAAATAAAGGGTTAAGGGAAAGGCATACCTAGAAGCTTAACAATATGGGAAAATGTGTTAAGTTATAAAACTATGGAGGCAAGTGGGAAATGAAATTGTAAAACAGCAGACCTTAAATTTGGGGGAGGCCATAAACCAATTTAAACAGTTGATGAAAAACAATTATAGTGTTCTCAGAAGAAAATTGAGCATAAATATAACATTTGTTGCTTTTCTGAAATTATCTGTAGATCCAAGTTAAAAACAAACAAATACTTCCAGGGTTAATTAGGCCCAGGGAAAATTTTGAAGGACATCCTTACTAAAAAATTGCAATTTTACCCTGCAAGGCAATGGTCAGGTTCTGAAGAAATTGTAAGGAGAATGAGGTGATGACATTCACTAACAATGGGTGCAGCGTCACTAACTGATTAGAGGGAGAAAAGCCATGTTATGAAGCTACTGTAGTAACCTAGGTAACAAAGATTTGACTGGAGCAGTGATGTTTCCGTAGAGAGAATGACAAATCTCTAGGAGATACAATCACCTGGACTTGTTGACTAATTTAAAACTTGAGTGATACAGAAAGGAGAATGACTTTAGATTTCTGGTTTTAGAAGCTGGGTGATGTGAAGAGAAAATCATAATGGAGTAGGTATTGTTAAGAATGCTCTGTAAAATGGAGCTGGGAGGCCACTGAGGAAGTGTGACTTAAGTATGTCTCAGCCCAGATGGAATTTAAACCTTTGACCACTTATTGTCTTAACCAGGCATACAGACCATCTGCCAGAAACTTAAGATACTTATTGGACACTTACCCTAAAATAACTCATGACAGCCTATTCCTTAAGGACAAATATTTACTTTCCTGCATCACAGTCAGCCACAGTTCTTGCTAAACAACTTTAACAATTGTGTGGCTTTTATCTTTATAATCCCCTGACTCTTTCTCTTCCCCAGAACGCTCTTTTGGTTTTACCCAAATCTGTGTCTCTGGAATTGCAATTCCTAAGAATCCAAATAAAGTTCTTTGCAGTCTTGACACTGGTTATTGTTCAACAATGATAACATTTAGAGAGATACAAATGTCCTTATTTCCTTCCTGTGTAGGGAAAAACCCAGTTCTTCGTTACTATGTTTTTTCTTCTCTGTGAGTCTCTTTACTATTCACAAAAACACTTCACTTTTGACACCTCTGGTCACCAACTGTGTGGGGGGTTTTCTTCACAACCTGAAGCAAGTTTCCACGACACAAGCTGGGTGTCCTACAATTTAACTCAATTTTAACACTATCTACCTGGCAATAGTGACAGATCCCACAGGTTAAGGCTCAGTTCCATAAGACTGCTCCCACCCTCAAGCTCAGCTTATCACCTATACTTCTGACAAACCAGCTATAGACTGGAGGTTCCAATGACCTCCTCCTCAGGTTTGATTAACTTGCTAGAGTGGCTCACAGAACTCAGGAAAACACTTATGTTAACCAGTATATTAAAGGATAAGATAAATGATTCAGATAAACAGTGAGATGAAGAGATGTATAGGGTAAAGTCTGGGAGGGTTCTGGGTGCAGGAGCTTCTCTGTCCCTGTGGAGTTGTGGTGTGTCACCCTCTTGTATGTTCACCAACCTGGAAGCTCTCTTAACACATACTTTTAAGATTTTATGGAGGCTTCCTCATGTAGGCATGATCAACCATTAATTCTATTTCCAGCCCTTGTGCCCTCTCAGGAGAATGTGGAGTGGGGAGCTTCTAATCATGGCTTGGTCTTTCTGGTGACCAGCTCTCATCCAGGAACCCATCCAGAGTTGCCTCATTAGAACAAAAGATACTCCTATCACCTAGGAAATTACAAGGGTTTCAGGAGACCTGTGTCAGGAACTGGGGGCAGAGGCTTATATATATATATATATATATATATATATATATATATATATATATATATATATATATATATATATATATATATATATATATATATACTTTTTTCTATTATCTCACAATACATATTAACAAATATACTAATTTTTCTTAAAAATAAAAGAATAAATGTAATATTGATGAAACAGATATACTTGTATTGGCTATTTCTAACATTATTTAAATACCATATCTGCCTATAATAGAAATAAAATTCATGGCCTACAATGGCACCGGGAGAAAATCAAAGTAGAGAGGGACCGTCTACTACAGAAATGAGATAGAAAATGCTGAGAATGCCCAGTGGTTCTCTTAAAATATTGTAGACTAAATTAACTAATGGAATTGCACTTCTTAATTTAATTAATGAGGTTTGCAGCCAGAAAATGCTTCTCTCTATATTATTAGTCTGACATTCATTTGACTTATGTAGGCCAAAGAATATTTCAAATCACCTTAGGCTCAGGGTTGTCAATCTTATTTTGCTCTTTTCTTCTTGTTCCTTATAGAACAAGATAGAAGCATTATAGAAGCATTTCACAGTGACAAAATGCCGTATGAATTCTTATACTCTTTCATTTGAGCTTTGGCCTTATGATGACTTCAATTTAATTCACTAAGAATGTTAGGGCCATTTGGCTGAACCATCAACACTAAAGCACATGTTTACTGAGTTCTTGCGTTAGGAATATAGGAATGAATAGAACATATTTACAAGCTATAGTCATTCTCTTCAAGAATTATAAACCTAGTAGAAGTACTGAGAGTATATAAATAATTATGAAGAGGGCTTCCCTGGTGGCGCAGTGGTTGAGAGTCTGCCTGCCGATGCAGGGGACACGGGTTCGTGCCTCGGTCTGGGAAGATCCCACATGCCACGGAGCGGCTGGGCCCGTGAGCCATGGTCGCTGAGCCTGTGTGTCTGGAGACTGTGCTCCGCAACGGGAGAGGCCACAACAGTGAGAGGCCCGCATACCACAAAAAAAAAATAATAATAATAATAGTAATAATACTTATGAAGAAAATAAAATTTATAAACACAAAACTATTAATATAAATAAAGTATTGTGAAAATCCAGAGAAAGGATAGATCATACATATCATTAAGAATCCAGAAATATCTCATTTAGTAGGTGGCATCTGAGACAATCTATGAGCAATCAGTAAGATTTTTGAGCAGTAGAAACAAAGCAGAAGAAATAGGAGAAATTATAAGACTTAGGAAAATATTGCTGTTTAGTAAAGTTTTCCCAAGGAAAATGAAAGATGAGCTTAGAAAGATATAGTTAAAGTAAAATTAGTTTATGCTTGCTGCTCAAAATAAAATACTTATTAATGTCTGTTGCAGGACCTGGCTGGCTGTTTACCAAACTTGTTTCTTCTTCCTCCCTTGCATAGAGCTAACCTACATTTACTAGCATACCTTGCAGTTAGGTGTGGCCAAGTGACTGAATTTTGACAATGATATAAAGTGTGCTACTTCGAGAGGTGACCCATAGAAGATTGAATGTGATCCTCCATGTTCTTTCCCCTCCAGAACAAATTTGGAATACTCACATTACCTGATTTGAAGACTTGGATTAGTCAGAGTTTTTACATAAGGCACCAGGAACATGATATATAAAAGAAAAATTGCTAAATTAGACTTCATCAAAATTAAAAACTTTTGTTCTGTGAAAGAACTGTTGAGAGAATGAAGAGATCAACCACAGAGCTAGAGAAAATACCGATAAATCACATTTCTGACAAAGGATTTGTACCTAGAATGCATAAAATTTCCTAAAAGTCAAACAATGAAAGAAAACCCAATATGAAAAATGAGAAAAGGATCTAACAGACACTGCATCAAAGAAGATATTTTGATGATGCAAAAGCATAGGAAAAGATACTCAACAAAATTAATTATTAGAGAAATGTAACTTAAGGCCACATGAGATACAGGCATATACTTATTAACATTGCTAAAATGAAAAACAAACAAAAAACACTTACGATACCAAGTGCTGGTGAGGATGTGGAACAACTGGAACTCTCACATTTTGCTGGTAGGAATGTAAAATGATATTGTACAACTGCTTTGGAAAACAGTTTTGCAGCTTCTTGTAAAGTTAAATATACACTTGACATATGATCCAATGATCCTCCTTCTATGTGTTTGGCCTAGAGAAATGAAAATGTATAATTATACAAAAATCTGTTTCTGAATGGATATCAGCCTTATGTTAATCACCAAAAACTGAAATCAAACATTTGTATTTCAATTGTTGAATAAACTTTGATACATCAATACAATGGAATTTTACCTGGCAATAAAAGGAATAAAATATTGATTCATGCAATAATATGGATAGATCCCAAATGCATTTTGCTAAGTGACAGAAGTTAAACACTCAAATACATTGAGCAATAAGAGTAATTCTACTATTATAATAACTTTTTAAAAAAAATAGTATTTTCAAGTTCATGAACCACTATATTCTTCTACTGTACATCATACAAAATAACATTGGAAAATTGTTTTTAAAAAGAACATTTCTATACGTTTTTCTTTTTACTACTCAAAGTATTTCAAATAACTCTCACCACAATGGTAAAAGGTAAGTTAGAAAATTAGATAATAATTGGATAGCAGGGTAGTTTATATGTATTTGGTGAGGGAATTAACCTTTTATTTGTGGACCAACCATAAAATTGCAAGTCTGGAATGTTGTATTCTTGCTATTAATAGCAATACTCTTACTTGTCTTCATATGTTATTGCAGCTGCATACTTATACAGTTCATTGAACATTGAGCTGATTACATTTTTGGAACATATCAAACTTTAATATTCAAATGCTACTCTTGTGACAGTCTAAATACTAACTAAAAAAGAAGTAACAAGATCTAAAAGAATAGACAAACTTTGTTAGTAAAATGTTCTCTGGCATACATTTGTCTTTCTTTTCCTAAAATGAATATATATGCATTTAAAATCTATTTCTCAGAAAATAATTTGTATTAATTTCATGCATAATTCAACAAGGTCAATCCTGACATTTTAAAAACTTTTACAGTAAGTGCTAAAAAAAAGTTTTCAAGAAATAATGTTACCAGATATAGGAAAAACAGTCATTTACTCTCAGAAATTCTTCATGTTCCACATTTTCCCCAAGCATGAGATATAAACAAATGAACCAACAATCATGTATTTTGCAATTTCTAGATTTGCTATTCTCATTCATATATGCTAACACATAGAATTTTTTCACTCTCTAGAAATACTAACATAGAAAATATGAAAAAAATCTTTTTTCAACTTATAGCTTTTCTGTACTATTTATCTGATTTAATAGAAAAGAGAGAGAGAGCGCACGCGAGAGAGAAAAGAATGACTGAAGAGATTTGGGGAAGGAGGAAGGAAAAAGAAAAACCTAAACTTAAAACTTTAACATTCAACTCTAAACTGAGTTTTGATTTCACCTACTAACATCTTTATTGAACCTAAAATGCCCATCACAAATATGAATGTCTTTTGTTCCCAACAATTTACAGCACTTTATGGCCTATTTCATTGCATCATAAATGTCATAATGACCAAATGTTCCATGAAATGTCATAAAATGACATGAATTACAGTTATCATCTAGGTCTATGTCTGGAAAACTGAGTTTCTGGTTCATGCTCAGGTAACATTGTGCTTTTTGTGTTTGAAATTTCTGTGTACTGTGGCACTGAGTTAATTAATTTTATTTTATCATCGAAATGTACTATGGTTCTCTCTCAAAAAGTAATTCATTAGTCAGGAGAGTACACACATAACTGAATTAAGTATTTCTCAATTATATGCTGTTATTTCTTTAAATATCAGCTATTTAAAGATTCTTAAAATCTCATCTTAACAAAGCTCTCTGGCGTGATAATGCTTTACAACTAAAGTTTCATTTTCAATATTGGGACATTTGCTGCTCTGGGACTTATTAACGTGTATGAGATTTTATCATACTGTTCAAATTCAGTAATGAATGCTATGTTCTTTGGCCACCCCAATCTCCCATTATCATGTGCATGCCAGAATGTAATTTGATAGTTTCCTAAATGTAAGGAAAAGGCAAAGATCATAATGATGCTATTCACACAACTGTGCTACCTATACTTGTATTGCTAAACCTATTTTTGACAAGTTGGTTTTACTACGTAGCTTTGATCCAGCTGGAAATTTAGCTTGCTAGCTAAAAAGCAGTTTTTGAAATGTTAATTTTCAGTTTATATCAATATTTTACTTCTCCTTTTTCTTAATCCAAATAGAAAAATGATGCAACTCTTAGACTGGATTGTAATGTACCTATTTATTCAACAGGTATTTACTGAGCCCCTTCTGAATCTGGGTACTGTGGCTGAGAGGAAGAAATAAACATGGCAATTGCTGTTTCTGCCTTCTTGACACTTATCCAGGAGTTCAGAAAACAAATATGTAATTGTATGTTCAGTTCTAAGTGTCTGATTTTGGTAAGCTAAGGCATTTTCTACAGAATACCATTACTCCAGATCCGTAGAGGAATAAAAATTGAAACGCTTAAATCAGCATTTTCAATTCTGAAAGCTATTCCTTTTCCTTTCACTTCTTAGGGAATTTTCCCTGCACTTTACCACTGAATGAATTACAGGCAAACTAATGCAATCCCTCCTTCTTTGTAGGGGTGCATCTTTGTGGACAACCAATGTAATTGTAAGAGTGAACACTTTGCTACTCTTGATTTTCCAATCTCACTCAGTATATTCCTGCTGGTAAAAGAAAGTAGTGAGTAATTGAATATCCTGAGTAGTAATGCACATCCTGGGCCTCTGCAACTAATTCTCTCTCCTACTCTTACCTTCCTCAACAAAACATTTGTCTCTTAGTTCTTTCAACACCCAATTAGATATTCACAACTTTGTTTACTGCCAGTCCCTACCCTGACATGTAATAGTCATTCAATAAATTAACTGACACAACCCTGGAAATAAGCTATACAGAGTTTAAAAAATATTTGCAGAAACATGGTTCATTCCATTTGGCATGATACTTTTACCTACAAGGATTGTGTTTTACTGAAACAATTACTTACTTCTGTGCAGAAAGAAGCTAAAATGATGCTTTAAAATTTTTGTTAGGGTTAGACAAAAGAGCCATAAAATAATGGAATTTGCCATATTGGAGACTTATGTGATTGGACAATGATTTTTAAGACAAATATGCGTGCATACCTTATTATAATGCCCCAAGAGAAAATCCTAAAGCCCAACTCAGCAACAATATAGTCAGAGGTTATATAAGGCAATTTATATATTCCAAGGGAGGAAATTACTACTACGCTTGGGGCACTTTATAATGTGGAAAAATACAGTGAGAAAGACTGTCAACCTAATGTTTCAATAGTACTAAGTATATATATGAATAATTCCCTTGACTTCAATCTTTCTAAAATGGCTCTTAATCAACAAAGAAAAGATTGGGAGGAAAATGTCTGTTTAAAGGTTTTGTAAAGTTCTGAAACTTCCATCTGTGTCTGTTTGCGTAAAAATCTGCCTGTCATTCTAAAATAATTTTTTTTCAAGGATTTTTTTTAAGTTTAGCATCTCATGAAAAATTCCTACATTTAGAAAAACTATACAGACTTAAACTTTGAACTACCTTTGGTTTTCTAATTAGTAATTCCAATTGCAAGAACTTCTGACTCAGGAAAAAAAATCTGTAGGAACATTTAAGTGCTTGGAGGAAAGGTGCTGGATAATGACAAATGAGATATTTGGCCTTGCGTGACAAAGCCAGTGAGGAACATTTACATTATAGGGAGAGTAATATATTACTTTAAGTTTGCACAGTCAATCGTGTTTCCTATGTGGTTTGTTAGGTTCCAACATATCTTTTAAACTTTCCATTTAATTTGGTCTCTTAATCTCATTGTTTTTACATTGTTATATTTTTCATAATATTTAAAAAGAAAGTTTAAATATATTTAGAGAATGTTTTACTTCATGAGTGACATTATGCCAGGCATATTAAAGGACATAAAGATAAAAGAGACATAGTCTATTCCATGAAAAAGCTTAAGCAGTCTATAAGGAAGAAAAGCTCAGTACATTTAATAGAGAGAAGACAAATGCATAGTAGAATATAGTAGGGAGATGTTTCGAATATTACTTTTCTCATGTTTTTATTTTTAAGGGTACACTGAAAATCTCAATTGCTAATAATAGAAGCAAAATAAAAACACTGAGGGTTAATTTCCAAAACACGAGTAACAAAAGTATGTGCATTCATTATAGTCCCACTCTTTTTCAGTTCCTTTGTTTTTGAAAGAGCAGAACATAGGTAGAAATTTTCAGGCCTTTGAAAAATTTTACACCTTTCATATGTGCAATATTTGGTTGTCTTTTCTATCTTAATGTTTCCTCTTAAAGTCTATCATTTCTTAAAAGACAAAATTAACATTTTAATGTTTACTATATGGCTGTAATGTTCAAGACTTGAATATTCTGTGATATTCAAGACTTGTGAGAATGAATGAAAGTCAAATTGAAGAGTTGTTCAGTAAACCACAGAATTTGAACATTGAACAGAATATTGCTGTTAATATGGTACATTATAACCTCTTTTTGTTAAATCTTTGGCATGAAATACTGTTAAGTTCCCTAAGTCCTCATTATTTTCAGAAGGCTAATATTTTTGTTGCATTGCTATGATGACTGAACTTGAGTTGACATGGGTTGACTGCCTGTAGGGTATTGTGGGCTAACTTGCTGTTGAATAGACAAGGCTTCCCTTCTCTCTAAATTACACAGGAGAATTATTTTGCAGAATAGGAATAATAAAGCATGTAAATTAGCTGAAACAGAAACAAAAAAAATCCACAGGAGTTGAAGGAATGGCATTCAGCTAACAATACTGTTATAAGAGAAATCTTTTCTGTATGTTGATTTTATCTTAAAGTGGAGGGATCATTTATTGTTTGGGAGAAAATTTACACAGAGTTTGGAGAAGTGTTTAAAGAAAACTTTTCCTTTCATTATTTGTGATTGGTCAGATCCAAAGAATTCTCCAACTGCATTACTTTGTTAATCCACTGAACATAAGTTCACAGAATATCTGCTATGTGGCAAAGTCTACACTAAGTATTAAATGTACAGAGGTGCAGGACCTGGTCTCTAAGCTGAGGGAAGTTACAGGTTGGGGGAAACACAGAAAAATCAATTAAGTGCAACATGAAAACTATAAATTTCACCAGCCCTTCAAGGAAGATATAATTCTTATTTAAAATTTTCCAAATCTTCCAACTAATTTTATAAATTGAGGAAAACACTGTCACCAAAGCAACACAAATAATGCAAAAAAAAGTAGAACATTTTCACATATGAGTAAAGATTCAAAATAAAGTATTAGTAAATAAAACCTAACACTCTATCAAGGGGAAAACACCTCATAAAGCAGTCTTATGACTTGAAAGATTAGTGGATGTCAGGAAATCTCTAATGTAATTTACTACAACAACAAGATTAAAAAGGAAATAAAATAATATCATTATATTGATAGATATCCAATATCATGTTTTGCATTTTAGTACCCATTACTGAAACATAACTTTGCTTTTTTTTCTGAGCAACTTTCAGAAAACTATTGCAAAGTCATATCTTCAAATACATTCATGCCTACTCTTACATCTCCTCTTTCAGTATTGTACTAAATATTTTCCTAAAGTTAAATGAACATGGTTGATAAATTAACATCTCACAAAGTTGGTGTTATTTAAATCTCTTTCCTTAATAATCCATTATATATCCTTAATCCCTCGATCTTTGTATTTATCTTAAGCTCCTTTATGGTTATTTATAATTGGATTGTATTATTTACCCATAATTCTCAAAATTCCCCAGATTCTCAAATTAAAAATTCTGCATCCCAAAAGACTAAAAAATTAATTGCTTGATATTTGGAATGTAGTTTCCTGTAGAAAACTCTGTCTAGACTAGCATACAAGACCTATTAATACTAGGGAATAAACTTAATGAAGAAAAATTTAAAAAAACTAACCTACATTCTATGTAAGTGAAATACAGAAGTAATATTAAAAAATAGTGAAATAAAATACTTTGTGATACAAATAATAAACATAAAAATAAAATATGTAATGAAAAATTTCAATTTTCCTTGAATTCTTGTCCTTGAAGGAAGTAAGGTGAGGTTCTAGACCCTCCATATACATTAAAAATCAATAGAACTTGTTTTGGTTTTTTTTGTTTTGTTTTCTGTTTTTTTATTTTTATTTTTTTTGCCCATGTATAATTTCACTTTAAAGTGAAAATTTTAATTATTGAAAAATATTTAATTATTTTAAAGAAATTTATTGTGATTCCAGTCTTTTATTGGCTTACAATTTATTTTTTAAAACATAAGCAAATAACTGAATTTATATAACTGAGCAAAAGTTGGAGAACAGAAAACAAAGAGTATACCTGAATGAGATCATTTTATACAATATAAAATGAGGATGACTTTAATAGAGAATATTTGTAGCATCTCTTTGAGAGAGAGAAAGGAACAATGCATTAGTCAGTTCTCCTGTCAACTGCTAGTCCGCATTGGTATAGGTCATCTCGGTTATTATCCAAAGCAGGCATGAATAATCTTGGGGTGAATATGGAGAATGTACAAATGGTCGAAACCACAGAACATTAGCCATACAGATATTTTTAGCAAAATGTTGATAACTGCATAACTAAGTGAACTAATATCATCTCTAACAATTTTGCTGGAGTTAAAATGTATGGATTAACGTGCTGCGGTTAAAGTTGATTTATATGTTAACCAGCCTTAGGCTAACTTGCCAGAAAACAGTAAATTTCAATAGAAATTTGTTATTTTTGTTTAAAAGCTAATTTAACTATAATGTGTTTCTTCTCTCCTTTTAATTGAGTTGTATAAGATTACTCTCATTTAAAAAAACAAAAAACAAAAACCTAGAGACCAAACTTCTATAACCTGTTCAACATACTATTTTTGAGTACCTATTATTAGTATTCAACAAAACACACCTAGTTTTAGTTATCTTGGAATGACATTAAATGAACAAAGATAAATCCACAGTTGAAATCTGTGAAAAATGCAATGAAGGAAAAGAATAGGATGCAATGATATACAGTAACAGGAAGAACGACTTTTAGGGGAGGTGGTTATAGACAGTCTTGCTCAAAATGGCATTTAAGCTGCAGTCTGAAGGGTGACTAGAAGTTATGCATCTGGAGAAAAAGAGGATGTGCATTTCAGGCAGGATGAATAGCTCATTAAATAATAACAATTTAGATGAAGGAAGAGCTTGTGAAAAATTTCCAGGTGGGCTGGAGGGTTTTTGAGCAATGGGGGCAGTGATATTGAGGCAGGCTGGGACCTAGGATCTGGGACCCTTCACTGCAGTGCTTGCACCTGGACAAACATCTCCTCAAGCAACAGAATACAAAGAAACTACAAGGGACTAAAAATAACTGCCCGCCTAAGTAGTTGGACAAATTATGAACAATAAGATACAAAAAGGCCAAACCCAAACTGCCTCTTCTGAGGTGTCAGGAGCAAAAGCAGGGTAGGACGCATGATCTCTGCACACAACACCACATAATGGTGGGCAGCCCACCTAAGCCACCCTCTGGCCCAACCCACCGATCTGCTCCCACCCTCACCTCCTCTAGGGAAGCAGCTTGCCAGCTAGGGCCCCACACTCCCCACCGCAGGGGCAAGCAGCAAGGGCAATTGTTACTTGTTCTCGCTCCCTTGTGCTACAACAAGAGTCTCAGTTAAGCCTTGGCTGAATTCCTCCTCTGGCCTCTTATCAGTTTTTATTAACTAAAGAGTCCACGAACCCAGTTTGGTAACAATATGAGTTGAGGATGGAGTTAAATCATGGACTTTTTACATTATTCTGAATATAATGAGGAGGTTATGGCTGTGATGACATTACAGCCGTGGCAGCATTTAGTTCTTCTTTTGGAGGATCAAATACCTAGATCATAAATTGGGTATAAAGTGGTCAATAAGTACAGAAAGTGGAGGAGGAAAAGCACAGGTGCTTAAAGGTAAGGTAACTCACATGCCAGGAAACTGCAAGTACAGAATCTGTTATTGTAATAACAGAAACCACCAAAGGGAGTTTATGGATACATGTAACAGGAAAGGTAGAGGCCTGTCTAGCTTCAGACACATTGTATCCATATGCTCAAACAAAGACTGCAGAAGAAGCTGTTTCATCATCTCCCAGCTCTGTTTTTGTGTGTTATTTAATTTTTCATATGAAGTGACACATTGCCAACAGCACCTCCAAGGTCATATTCTACCAGCCAAGTGACTCCAATGAGGTAGTGCCTCTTTCTCAATAATTCCCATAATAAAGCCTCCTTTAAATCCAGGTCACCTACTCATCCTTGAACCACTCACTCACTAGGAAATGATCTAGGAAATGGAATACCCTCCTTGTCCAGGCCTGACTCACATGCCCAACCTTCAATGGGTAAGGGGTTAGGCTTTTCTGAGTCACATTGGCTCAACATGACTGAGGGTGCAGAAGTTGTTCACTAAGGGAAAATCAGGATGATGTTATTGGAAGAAGTAGAAATGTATGTAGGTGGGAGACAGATAGGCAAGTGGGGGATTACGGAGGGAATCAGGATACTGAGAATCAGAGAAGGACCAGAAGAAATTAATGGCTGGGAGATGGATTCCAATGAGATTTGCAAAAACAAGTCCAAAAATAGGATAAAAGTAAAAATACATATATACACTACTATACATAAAATAGATAACCAACAAGGGCCTACAATATAGTACAGGGAATTATACTATTTTGTAATAACCTATAAAGGGAAAAGAATCTGAAATATAAATATATATATATATGCACGAATCATTTTGCTGTACACCTGAAACTAACACAACACTGTAAATCAACTATACTTCAATGAAAAAAAAGATAGGATAAAAGGACATATTCATAATCTCCACCCGAGTTCTACTGAATCTGAACCAGATCTTCTAGGGTTGTGTCCTATTGATGTACATTTTAAAATAAGAATACCAGGATTCTTTAGCACTCTATAAAGTTTGAGAATCACTGGATTAAAATTATAACCATGGGAAGGCCTGAGTCTCTCAATAATTCAATGTGTAGAGTTTCTCTGAGTTGTGAATTTGTATGATTTTTTTTTGTCACTTGTTATCTGAAGCAAGAAAATAACCTGACCACAAAATGGACACCTACCACATAATACTGATTTCTTTTTAATGTTGGTACTTCCATTAACACATTTGTATGTAGAGAAAAATTGGCCCAAATCGATTTAAGACCAGCAAGACCTCTTGGTGATTTTGCTTCAACCTCCAAACACTCAGATTTTCTCCACATAGAAACTCACAGCAGATTAATTGAGTTCTTGAGAACAGGTGTGAAAACTTGAAAATGAATACCCATGAGTGTCTTTGAACATGAATAAATTGCAAGCTTTTGCTTCAACTCTGATTTCTTACCCTGCTTAGACTGGAGTTAGTGTTTAGCACTCCCTCAGTGTCAACTGTGTTGCAAATCCTGGACTAAGTTTTATTGCAAAAACAGCTCATCTTTGATTATTGTGAAGTCTGTTAAGATTCAGCCACCAGGTGTCAGTAAGACTCGCAAAACAATAGGGTTCTGCAGAGTCCAGTGATTTTCCTCATTCACGCTCCAGGAGCAAATTAATACAGCCTTTGGTTATATCTTTTTTGTTGTTGTTGTTCCGAAAGAAATGCAATCCATTGACAGACCCATTGAACACAGAGAGAATTTAAACCTTCACCCCGCCCCCCATGACAAGGCCTTGTTTCACCACACTTTCATAGTACGGGCTGGTTTTTAATTTCCAAGAACTGAGTACCTCAGGATTCATCGTGGGGCTTCCCTGATGGCGCAGTGGTTGAGAGTCCGCCTGCTGATGCAGGGGACACGGGTTCGTGCCCCGGTCCGGGAAGATCCCACATGCTGCCGAGCGGCTGGGCCCGTGAGCCATGGCCGCTGAGCCTGCGCGTCCGGAGCCTGTGCTCCGCAACGGGAGAGGCCACAAGAGTTAGAGGCCCGCGTACCGCAAAAAAAAAAAAAAAAAAAAAAAAAAAAAAAAAAAAAAAGATTCATCGTGAATGAGGTAGTTTATCCAACCTAGAAGGAAAAAAGATGCATCTGAAGCAAGTGACAAGGAGGCAAGGTATCTTGCCAATTACATGTAATCTATTATGAAATGTCAATTAATAAAAAAATAAGTAGAAAAGTTGAGCATTCTCAGACTATTTATAATGCCAAAAACATACACTGGGACAATTTTGAAACTTAAATAAAATGGGGTCTTTTTTTTACTAAATATCCAAAGTTTTGTGTTAGTGTTCTCACTTATTATTATTGTTGTTGTCTTCATCATTATTGTTTTTTACTCTGCTATTGTTGCTTATAAGTCATACATAAATCCACTTGACCCTCATAAAAAGCCACCTTAATACCTCAGGTCTTTTTTCCTATTTCATATAAACCTTGAATTAAAACTTGAAATTAAATGTGTCACAGCATATCCGTGATATCGTTATAAAATGTATTCTGTTCCCTATAGTTCTGTGTAGAAAAAAGATTTTGCAAAATGTACTCTCAGCTTCTTGAGGATTATTCTAATAGTTATTGTGTTCTGGTACACTGTTTGGTTTAATTCCTATTTCACTTTAAGTTTCCTCAGAGGTAGATATTTCAAGCGCTTGGTGTTGCCAGCCTATCTAGTTAAAGTCTGACCAAGGTCACAAAGTCTGTTGACTCATATGGCAACTCCTGTGTAGAACACAAAATTCTACATCATCTTTGAATGGAATCCAATAGAGCAAGATCCCAGCTGTCCTAGTATCTGTTGAAAACATAAGACTGACCTAGTTTAAATTGGTTCTCAGCATTATTTTGGAGAGCATTTAGGTTTTCAAGACTGCAAGAATAATACATGTATATTTTAGAAAATTTGAAAAATCAAGAAAACACCAAGATGAAAAAGAGAGAGCAACTGGTAATATTTTGACTCTCAAGATTTTGTATTATCTTGTCTCAGTGTTTACAATATTTAAAAAGAAGCAGCAATAGGAACAGCTAGTTTTGTAAAGAAATTACTTATTTGTGACTAATCCAAAAGACTGTATAGAGCTTCTCTTCCCAGGATAATAAATGGTAAGCTACAGTGGCCAGATTGTATTGTTCCTATGTCTCAGCAAGGCGAAGTCCCTGACAGCTATTGCCAGACTAACATCTTTTTCCTCCTTCAAATATAACACGTTTCTAGAAATTGAAGTAGGAAAAAATTATTGTAAGGGAGGCGTGGTGCAGGGAGAAGGGTTAAAACAGCTTTGAATGCTCTATAAACTGGGTCCAGTATTATAAAGGGGTGACTTACTTCCCTGTAGCCACAAAAAAGTTTGGGTTTTGGGGAGGGATGAGTGATTGCAATATTGGTGAGTGAACACAAGTATACTGTGTTTTTTCCTTGCGTGCACTTGCTGTTTTGCCTCAAGTCTTCGTTAGAACTTTGGTTAGGGGACATTCTATTGATATTTGCCAGATTAAAAAAAAAATAGTTCTAGTGCTGTTAAAACTTTTCACATCACATTTTATTTTGTGTTGTGTTTCGGCGGGAGTGTGAGGGGGTGGTCAGTCAGGTACCCCTAAATTTCTGCCACTTAACTCAGAAGCCCCTCATCACCAGCACTATGATATCCTCATTCTGAGTCATTAGTGAGCACTTTTCCATTTAGGGCTTTTCAGATGAAACTAGTCAGATTAATTTCTAGTGCCTATCACAGTCCCCAGGACAGAGTAGATAATGAAAAAATATGAAAAGAGTCAGTAAACTAATTTTTTAAGATATAGCAACCTGTTGTCAGGTATTAATGAACAAAACAAACCATATTTTTCATTTGTCATGTTTCATCGGTTTAGTTGGGACATCTGGTAGAAATAATGCAAGGCAGACACTGTTAATATATATGACTGGCAGGGTACACATGCACATGTGAATGATAAATATTGGACAGAATTGTAACAAGAAAATATTGAACATTTAGATTATATACAACATAAATAGTTTCATTTTTGACAATAAATAATAAAAGAACTAGTGGAGTTCAATATTTGGTGTGAGTGGGTAAGTAGAACTCCAGTTAACAAAAAGTGATATTGTCAAGAAGGAAACCATACTTTGATAGTGTGTAAGAGAGAAACAGGATCACAAATTGAACTTTGGTTGTACTCAAACTGTGAAGTTGGAACATGACCTGGGAATATCACTAGATTTATCACTTTTGATGCTTTTCAGATTGCTTAGGTGGCCAGGATGCCCTTTTAAACTCTCCATCTGACTGACTGTCTGCATCCTTTCCTACAGAGCACAGGCTTTGCTACAGTGATCCCTGCATTTATCATGTTCAGATGTGTCTATTTCAATGTGCTTTTCTGAAACTAGGGGAGAAAACCATGTGGAGATTGCAGCTGGTACCAAATGCCGTACCTCACCTCATTGTATAAGACAATCTCCAAAAGAACATTACTCAGACTCCCATGTACACAGAGAAAACATCCCTCAGGGAAGATTATCTAGCTCACTGCATGAGTGTCTCATTGAAGATTCTCCCAAAGTGAATATGTAACTTCCTAAAAGCCCCACAAATATCCTTAAATGTTACACATAGCATACAGGGCACTTTCAAGAGGACATTTTGTTATTAAAAATACCTATATTTGAAATATTATTTAAGAAGGAATTCATTTTCATATTAATAGTTTCCTTGTCTATAGGCATGTGTCCTTTCTATCCTAATGCGTTTTGGTTCTAACATGCATTTGTGACTTTGGCTTCATAGAATATAATTGTGACTTATTCTTTTTTTCCTTCATTCAATAAATATTTACTGAGCACCTCCACCTTTAAATAAGTCTACTATACTCCATAGGAGATACAAAAATGTTTAACACACACAAAAAATAAATAGACCCTCAGGGGCTTACAGAGTAGGATAGAAAACAAGAAAATCATGCAGATCTTTTTATAATATAAAATATAAAGCAGTAAGTTCCCTGTGAAATGTGTACATCAGACATTCTCAGTCAGCCAGAGAGGGTGGTGAAACTTTCCAAAGATTTTCTTATAAAATCACACACTGAATTCTTTAAAATATGATGAATTTGAAATCAAGTCAAGAGTTAATTGAAGTTGAGTACCAGTAAATCTAACAGTTTCAGGCAGTGAGGCATATACATTTATATTTAATTGGCAAAAGTCACCCGATTGAGAAATCTGTCAATCACAATGTATGAATGGCTAACTCAATCACCTGAGTGACTGATACAGCCATCAATGAAGAGTATTGTTATTAAATACCTGGAAAAAGAATCAACTATAAATAAATTAGTTGGCTGGGAATGGAGTTTCAAATTTATGTAACATGTAGGAACCTCTGTTTTATGTTTGCTTATTTTCTATAACTCTATTAAATTTCTACCAATATGGCAGAAAAAAAATTTAATATATAACCAACCACTTCTCTTTTTCTAAGGCAGTGCTAAATTTTGGGAGATCTTACATAGGACAAGGCATTGGAGAGACTCAGTGGATCCTCAGCATCCTCTTCCTGGCTGAGTGAGATCCATTGTTTTATCTGGACCCATTCACCAGGACATATACGTTGCCTTGTAGGCATCTCTATTCCTCTGTTTCTTCTTCCTCTATTTCCTGTACTTCCATGCCACATTCATAGGTACAAGAATCATGCTACTATACCCATGCAAAGCTAAGGCACAGAAATCCCTGGAAGGCTGTCGGAGGGCTTGTCTTTTTCCTCCACTTTCATGGTGCTGCTTGGGAAGTAAAACTCAGAATGTTTGTCTGGGAGGGAACCATCTATTTCAGTATCTTGTCTTCATCGTGTCTCACCTCTCACTTTCCTTTTTTCCAAAGAAAAATTTTCTATTTGAGTGAGTGTGAAGATTCCCCTCTTCAATTCACCCCTCTTAAATATTTATTGTATACATAGTATTTCTCCATTTACTGAGGGAACCAGTCTCTTGGAAGACAATAGGCAGGACAATTTTCTTTTCTGCCTTCTTTCATCTCTCCCGTGAAGTATTGAGTAGGAAAAGGTCTAGCAACTTGACATGGGGGAATAAAGCAAAGTAAAAGGGGTAATATCCAAGAAAAAAATCACAATGAATAATATGTCAAATATGGTTATTCCTACATTTATGTATATTATAATCACCTCATGATTTTTTGATCAAATAAAAATTAAATATATAATAAAACTATAAAAATGGAATAACATATCAGAACATGTATTCATTATTTCAACATTAATCCTTGAATGAACATTTAAGGCACTGTCTCTAGTGGCTCAGGATGCAAAAACTAATAAATTCTCTCCCTTTTTTTTAGATGCTTATGACCTATTGGGGATGACAACACATGAATAAGAGCACAAAAGTATTACAGATTATCAAAATACAAGAAAGTAGACTGTGGATGAAGGTCTAGGTGTCATCAATTCTATTTAGGTGGGGAAGGATTAGGCAAGTCTTCATAGAGGTGAAAAATCTTGAGTTGAGTGTTGAAAGATGGCCAGATGTTCTCTAGCTGGTCAGAGCTGTGAAGGTCTTCCAGGAAGAGCAAGCAGGAATAGAAGAGAATATAAGGCATGGCATAAGCAAGTAGGATGTAGACTAGAGTGAGGGAGTCTGACGAAAAAGAAAATATGAGCAGTTTGACAAAGCAATGACACAGGGTGGGTTACGTTAGGGGAAAAATAGCTGAAGATGTAGAATTCTGAAGGACCCCATATGTCATTCTACAGAGCTCTGTATGTCATTTTGAAAGACTGAGAATTTAGTCAAAAGGTGTTGAGGGACGGGCTTCCCTGGTGGCGCAGTGGTTGCGAATCTGCCTGCCGATGCAGGGGACACGGGTTCGTGCCCCGTTCCGGGAAGATCCCACACGCCGCGGAGCGGCTGGTCCCGTGAGCCATAGCCGCTGAGCCCGCGCGTCCGGAGCCTGTGCTCCACAACGGGAGAGGCCACAACGGTGAGAGGCTCGCGTACCACAAAAAAGAAAAAGAAAAAAAAAGGTGTTGAGGAACATTGCATGGTTTTAGAGGAGGGGGGGTTAATAAGATTGAACTTGATCTTAGGGATATCATGTTGGTTTCAACTGTGGAGGACAAATGTGAGGCAAGCACAGAGAGAAGTAGGAAGACAACTTTGGAGAACAATTCAGAAATGTTGGCAAGCCATATTTAAAAGCAGATGGACGAATGGATAAAGAAGATGTGGTACATATATATATAATGGAATATTACTCAGCCATAAAAAGGAACAAAAGTGGGTCATTTGTAGAGATGTGGTTAGACCTAGAGACTGTCATACAGAGTGAAGTAAGTCAGAAAGAGAAAAACAAATATCTCACATTAACCCATGTATGTGGAATCTAGAAAAATGGTACAGATGAACCAGTTTGCAAGGCAGAAATAGAGACACAGATGTACAGAATGAATGTATGGACACCAAGGGGGGGGGGAAGCGGGGGTGGGATGAATTGGGAGATTGGGATTGACATATATACACTAATATGTATAAAATAGATAACTAATGAGAACCTGCTGTATAGCACAGGAAACTCCACTTCGCTGTACAGTAGGGACAAACACAACATTGTAAAACAACTATACCCCAAATTAAAAAAAAAAGCAATCTGTAGTAGTGTTGGGGAGGCAGTAGCTTCAGAGTGTTGTAAGGAGTTTGAATTAATAAGACTTTGAGTGCCCGTAATGTCTAAATGTGAAGTAAAACCCTAGAATGACTCTAGGTTTTTGGCATGGGTCTCTGGTGTGTGGTGGTATATTTCACAAAGATAAAAAATAAAAAAGAAGCAGGTCTATTTGGGGAGAAAAGTAATCCAGTATATAAATGAAATGTAGAATAATTAGGCTGATTGGATCTTTTTAATGCTGACTTTTTTCCTTATCATTATATAAATGAAGGCTTTGAAATGCTGAGTTTAAGGCACATAATACCATACTGACACATATACTTTTCTCAGTGATCTGCTGTAGGTAATTTCAGTACTTCATTTCAAAGTTCTAGCTGCCACCTGGAGCTTATATATCTAAGCAGAGCTCAACATCTAGAATCATAATTCTCCTCTTTACTTGTAGCATATTACACTAATGAATATTTTGTGTCATTTGGAGGGCAAGATTTCGGATTGATCATACTTCGTCTTCTTTTAAAGATTTATGAGCTTTATAAAAGGCTTTATTTCAGCTGGGAATTGTCCTGTATCATGTTCTGGACTATGTTCTGCATCTAGTCTCCCATTAATATTAAACCAAAGTCAACGACAACAACAACAATGAAACCTTGTGAGAGAAGGCAGTATAATTCTGAGGATGCAATTATGTTTATGCATTTAAGAGCATGCTCCCCTTTATGACATTTTTAAATTAACAGAATTTCATCTCAAGTCACCAACTAAACAGATGGTATTGACCAGTGGGAATCTTTTTAGTAAATGGAATAATTTTTAAAATTGTGCACATGCAAATTTGGCCATGGCATTTATGAAAGATATTCTGACACTAGACCTGTTAAAGGATGGAGTAGGAGATAGTAGCATGTGAAGTTAGTGTCAGGTTGCTTTAGCTGTCACTTTAATGTTAGGGCCAATTTTGTCTTCAGTTAAAGAAAAAAAGTACTGATTTTTGGTTTTTCTCTCTCTCACCTTACCATTCTCTCCTGTTTTTCATTTCTGATGCTTGTCAGTTTCCAGACATGCCTAGCATAAAATAAATCAATCAACTGACTCTTTCAATTATTTTTCTCATTCAATAAGCATTCACTGAGATAGTGAGTAAATGTGGGAAAACAAATATAAACTGGTTTATAAGCTATAAGGACTCTGATATGAGTAACGGCTTCATACTGGCCTTTGCTACTTGACTACTAGAATAATGGATTTTCTTATGCTACTTTTTTTTATCTCCCTAAGCAGAACAATGCAATTAGACCAGTAGTAATGTATTCCCACTTTTCATGAGTACATGCTGTGGCGTGAGTCAGTGTAAAATAGATCATTCCTTCCAGTGGTCAGTCATGGGAGATGTGGCCCAGTGAGGAATAGGAGATGACAAAGCCAGGTAAGGAAACTGTACTTAATCAAGGGGTGGTATCACACCATTGTGGGTCCCTATGATTTCAGAAAGGTAGCCCATTCTTGTTGGCTTCTTTTCTGGGGGGGAATAGGTCATCGTTCTAGAAAGGACATCTAGCTCCAGAGAGAAGACCCAGTCTGTGGGAGTACTACAGCTTGAACCAGAGAAAGGAGATAAGTAGGGAAATGCTTACTGGTGCCAGTAGGCTCCTATTATAGTGGCACTGTAGCCAATACATATGTCCTGTTACATTTGTATTAGTTCTCTATTTCTGTATTGCAAACTACTATAAGCTTAGCGGCTAAAAACTCACATATTTATTATCTCACAGTTTCTGCATTTGGGGAATCCAGACACAGCTAGTGGATACTCTGTTTCAGAGCTTCTCGAAAGGCTGAACTCAAGGTGCTGACCAAGACAAGGGATTCATCTGAAACTCAAATAGGAAAGGATCCACTTTCAAGCTCAAATGTTGGTTGGCAAGATTCGGTTCTTTTTGATTATCAGGCCGAGTCTTCAGGCCTTTGCTGATATTGGCCAGGGGCCATTCTCAGTTCCTTGCCATGTGGGCCTTTTCAATGGCTGGCTTACTTCATCTAGACCAGCAAGGGAGAGAGTCAATGAAGTCTCCTAGCAAGAAATTACAATCTTAGAAGGGACTTCCCACTCTTTACCTTATCCTATTGTTTGGAAATGAGTAATAGGTCCTCTTTCATACTCAAGATGAAGGGTGTGAATGCCAAGAGGCAGCAACAATATGGGTATTGCAAACATACAGCACAGTAGAAGAACACATGACTAAGACCATAAACATTGGAGCCAGACAACCTGCGTTCAAATCTCAACTCTGCTACTTACCAAGCTGTGTACTTGACATTGGGTTAGTTACTTAACTTCTTTGTATCTAATTTCTCTACCTATAAAATAGAAAAAACAGTCACGCTCACCTCGTACAACTGTTGTGAGGATTAAATGGGTTCAGAGGTTTAAGCAGTAGGAAAGTCTCACTAAATGTTTGTTATTATATTTTGTGAATAATATGGCAAAAACAGATGTGTTTATCACTAGACCTTGGGTCACCCACTCAAGGGCATGTCTGAGTTTGCACAGAGACATGAATATCAAGAATCACTGCTTCACAGAAAGAGCAGACTTACAGATCTGCATCTAGAAAGCAGTCCTGGGCCCTGGCTCTCCTCATGGAGAACAGGGTCTGGAGGGACTTACATCCATCCTGAGAGCCCTTAAGCCAAAATGAGGATGCATATGGGGCTGAGTCATACGTACTCTATTTCTCCTCTTAGGTAAAGCGATGAGTCCTCATATTTTGTTTCCCTCCTGAGAAATGAAAATTCTCATCTTTCTGTGGCACCAAGAGGAACAAGAATCTTGTAGTGTCCTCATCTCCCACTTCAATACTTCTATGACCTATAAGTCACTGCATAAACCTTGCTCTATCCACTCTCCAACATTATGTCAATACTTATCCCATCATTCACTGGCCCCAGCAACTGACCTCTTCTCTGTTTCCTGAGGAAACCAGGGCTCTTTTTGCCTCAGCACCTTACATATGTTCTTTCTTCGGACTGAATACTTTCCCCACATCTCTTCACACTATCATTCTTTGGTCTCAATGTCAATGTCCTCCTCAGGGAAGATGCTGCTGAGAGAGGTCTCAACCCTCTCACAAAGCTGTCTAGCACATTACTCTCTCTTCCATAATTTCTTTACTTTCTCCCCTTATTAGAATCTAAGCTCCATGATTGCCAAACTCTTCTATCTGGTTTTCTGCAGTATTGGCAACACCTAGCATAGACTCTGGTAATAAATATTTGTTGAATAAATGAATGCTATAAATGCAAAGATATGATTGCTGAACTCTACTACATCTTTACAAAAGAGAAGAAAAGCTATTTTAGCCATTTGAAACCCTCAAGATTTTTAAATAAAATACACTCCAAAAAATAGTCACATAAAGGTAGAGTTATTTTTTTCTGTAACAATGATCCAAAGATATATCTTGTTCTTCATATGGAAAACATTTTAATAAGTGATAAGCTAATTGAACTAATGCTTTTAGTCAGAGGGTTAGAAATAAAGATTTATCAATTCATATAACCAGTTCATATATTAATCAGAAGGCAGAATTTAACAATTAGCTATTAATCATGTGCTGTTTTTGGACTAACTAGTTGTTTGATCTGATTATTTTCAGCTTGAATATCTATTGGAGTACTACATTCTGCATGCCCAGCATTAGACTGCCAATAAAAATCATATTTCCAACATCATGGGAAAATTCTCACAATATACGGTACTGCTAAACGCAAGAAATAGTACACAAATTCTGTATACTCTGTGAACTCAATTTTTTTTAGAAAGAAAGATTCTTTAGAAACATAACCAATTATTAAAGTATTTATTTCTAGGGAGTGTTTGGATTATGAGTGATTTTAATTTTATGGAATCTGCTTTTATGTTTTTCCACAATATTTCTACTTCAAATTATTTTAAATAAGGGAATTTTCTAATGCAACTGCAAAAATTTTCTGTGTGTGTGGACATCTTAATAGTTGAAAATCAGTGAATAGTTGAAACCAATGTGGATTTAAGTATTAAAATCTTTTTAAAATGAAAGAGGGATATGAATCAGCTGCATTCATTAAACCTCCAGGACAGGGACAAATGGACGAACAATGGTTAAGTAAAGTTTGGACAATAATCTCAAGGAAGTGTTTTAAGCAGTGGGTGGTGCCTGTGTAAAAAAACACCCTGCCAAGAGAAGCAGTAAAGGAGTTCCCTGGTGCCACTTCATGAGAACAGAAAGAACACTTAACAGGAGAGACCCCTGAGGACTATTATTATATTAATGGCTAAACTCACTACTGAAGTCAGGTGGGAAGTTGGCCAGGACTCTGCTAAGTCTCAGGTGCTTGATGTAGCTCTCTTTAGACAACGACACATTTTTCTGGAGCATGTGTAGGACAAGGTCACAGAATTTGGTGGGTAACTGCTTTTTTTGTTGTTAGATTTGTCCATTCCAGAGACCTAGTCCCCCACATTGGTTCAAAATTACTTCTGAGCCTTCATATTTGCTAATTAATTTTCAAACATGTAGCACAAAGGAAGGAAAAAGTCCTTCTTTTTTATAGCTCATTCATTTGTACATTTTTTCCTCTGCCCTGTCCCTGCTCTATTAACACAAAGACTCCTATTTTATATAGCTGTAAAAACTAGCAGGCTTCGCTCTTAATCAGAGCTGTCTAGTTTCATTGCCTGAGGGCCTAGATCATTAGTAATAAATGTCATTAGTTGATGTTTCCAACATCCAGAGACTGTCAGATGATCTCCTCATTTAATCTCCCCATGATTAGAAACAGGCCCAAGCTTTTGATATTTAGTAATTTTATTTTCTTGTTGTGGGAAAAGTAAAAGGCTACCTCTTGGAAACAAAAGCAAAACTAATAGCCACTTCACAGTAGACTTGAAGGAATAACAGACTATAAACAAAGACACTCAAAGCGGAAACAAGGGAGAAACTGCAAGGAATTGGTATCTGCTGCGCCCCAGGTTTCTTCAAGGAGCTGAATTAAATTGAGCCATGGGCAGCCCCAACTTGCCTGCCCTCGTTACATCTTAGAGCACTGTCTGATTTCCAGCATTCTAATTGAAAAGACCCTTTGTAGTAAAAAGCTCTGTTTGAGTCACTTTGAAATCATGAGCCTCGGGTTTTCTTTCTGGCAAATGTTTCTTAGAGATCACTAAGCTTATTAAACAGTTCTGTGTTTAGAAGCTTCTGATGTTGGAACAGGCATAATCCAGACACCTTGGTACAAAAAATAGCACTCAATTCCCCATGGACTCTTTGGAAAGAGGCTGTGTGCTGCTCTCACTTCCTTGACCTGTATCTTTGGAACCTCAATGCCATGTACACAGAAGTACCTGGTAAACATCTGCAGTGGCAGATCATAATCATACAATTATTATTAGTCACAGAACAGACTGTTGTTCTGTTCTTTGGCGTTCTTCATCTTATTTCCTCCATGGACCCAAAGGAAGAATGGGAAGTTATAGAGCATCAGAAAAATTTTAAAGATGGAAAAGTAGTTCTATTTGAGTGAAATTTAAATAATCTTTATGGAGATGAAGTATTTATGAAGTCTGGACACCTAACAAAATTGTTCACAATTCATTTTTGAATGCTGAAAAACAAGATTAATGAATGTAACTATACGTTTGTTTCTCTATTCTTTCAATACTTTACTCAGCATTATGTTATACAATGAGTATTGTCATATAATAATTGTCCTAAGAAAGAGATTTTTTTAAGTCTTTGCGTTCATAGTTATTTTTCAGTACATAAAAATTTCCTGTTTTATTTTTTAATGTTCCTTGAGACAGGAAATACATGAGCCAGTTAAAAAGAAAATGGCAAACTTACAGGATTTGAAGCTCAAACTGATAAAAAGCATAATCAGTTTCATCATAGGTGACCACCTTTGATCAAATATTGGTTATTTAACTCAGCTGAATTAGCTGCTCCTGGAAATCGGCTTCTACTCTACATAGTTGGCATATCTTTGAGCATTCAGGGCCTCACTAACGCAAAACTGAGGCTGAGAATTCTACAGTCACCTGCTTATTGATACATATCATCTTTTTTTTTTTTTTTTTTCTTTGCGGTACGCGGGCCTCTCACTGTTGTGGCCTCTCCCGTTGCAGAGCACAGGCTCCGGACGCGCAGGCCCAGGCCATGGCTCACGGGCCCAGCTGCTCCGCGGCATGTGGGATCTTCCCGGACCAAGGCACGAACCCGTGTCCCCTGCATCGGCAGGCGTACTCTCAACCACTGCGCCACCAGGGAAGCCCCCATATCATCTTTTAATGAAGAGGATTTGTGGAAAAATAAAGAGAAAATAACACATTGAGCTTCTGTGTGGCAGGCACTTTCCAGTTTTACCTCTTTTAATCCAAACAAGAATTTACCCTGCGGGGTACCCATCATTATTTCCATTTTACAAGTAAAGACACTGAGACTAGAGAAGCTATGACTTCCCCAGGGTAATAAATCTGGACAGAATGGGAGACAGATTTCAAACCCACATACGACTGACTCTAAAAACTCAGGCTCTTTCTTGTATTCCATGCTGGTGAACATAGGTTGAAAAGATAAATTTACTGCATTTCTTATTGCCCCCATTCAGAAATTTACATTGCCTGTTTACTTTTCCAACTATATACTCTGTTCTTAATTCTAGTAATTAAATATATATTTATTTTTCTTCAATACAAATTTTTTCTAATTCAATTCCTTTCTCTCTTTTTCTTCTTCCCTTGAACTATTTCTGTCTTTTTCCTTCTCATCTTCTTCCTTTACAAAAGCAGTTCCATGAAGGAGGAAAGAAGAATTCTGAGTGGTCACAGTGAAGAAAGAAATTACTATCTGGGGCACTCAGGAAATAATGCTGGGAGATCAACCAACAGGATGGAACTTGTGTCCAGACCAATGACCATTCATAGATGTGGTCATTCATTCAACTCACGTATTGAGTTCCTAGTATATACCTTCCATTGTGCTGGCACAGGCCTTAACACCAAGTAACACAGTGTTTAATGGGACAAGACTTAAGCATGAAGAAGGTAATGACAAAGAAAGTGATATGGGCAAGGTGCTGTGGAGAGACATTGGTGAGGGCTCTAATCAAACTGGGTGACAAGGTGGTGGAAAAAAACACAAGCTTCATAAAGAATTGAAGCTTAAAATGAATCCTGGAGTCCTGAATGAAATATCTGAGCCCGGGCTCCACTATGTAAGGAAGAAGATTTATCTGTGGTTCTAGCCTAAAATGTTGACAGCAGCTAGACTGTGATTCGTGAAGATCATGGCCTAGAGAAGAAAATGTGCTTTAAGCCTAACAGAGCCATGGTTGGGTTTTGTATTCTTCACCAGAAGGGCAGGCTTGGAGTAAAAAGGCTGAAACACGTTTCACTCTGCTAACGGCCCCTAATCAGTAAAAGGCCATGCTTTTAAGTTGTGAATTATGCTTTAGTATTCACAGACAGAACAGAACACCTCTATTCTTCTGCATTGGCCTAGGTTATATTGACTCGTCACTTTTTTTGGATATCTTGCTAGTTAACTGAACTATGTAATGGTTAAGTATGACTCCTCTGTCTGACAAAGTTTGGAAAACTATGAAATAGATAGATACCTTTATCAAACAGATACCACTGTAAGCAAATTATTCAATATACATTTAAAATTAGAAATTTTTCTCTAAGTAGAACCTCTAGCTATAGACGTTCTATTATTTATGTCATTATGTTTAAAATTTGATGAACAGCAACAACAAAATTAAAAACAAAGTAGTAAATCTAATGTATTTTTATCATATGTCTGAGAATCACTGAAAATAAAGGTCTGGAAAACAATCATTTAAAAAATACATTGTGTCAGGCTTCCCTGGAGGTGCAGTGGTTAAGAATCTGCCTGCCAAATGCAGGGGACACAGGTTCGAGCCCTGGTCTGGGAAGATCCCACATGCTGTGGAGCAACTAAGCCCGTGCACCACAACTACTGATTCTGTGCTCTAAAGCCCATAAGCCACAACTACTGAGCCCACATGCCACAACTACTGAAGCCTGAGCACCTAGAGCCTGTGCTCTGCAACTAGAGAAGCCACCGCAATGAGAAGACCGTGCACCACAATGAAGAGTAGCCCCCACTCACCGCAACTAGAGAAAGCCCACGTGCAGCAATGAAGACCCAATGCAGCCAAAAATAAATAAATATATTAAAAAAAATACATTGTGTCACTGTTATTCTTTATGAATTACTGTTTTATGGGTCTACTAAAAAACTGAAGACAGAACCAACCTTAGTGTAGGCTTTGTTCTTAAAGATAATTTGGGAAATAAGACATGACCTAACTTAATACCTACAGTCAATAACAATTGGCTACTGTGTTTATGCAAATAAATAAATAAATAGTAAGTATTAATGCCCAAATTCCCTCTCTAATGCTGGTGAAGAGAGAAAATGTACATTCTATAAGCAGAACAATATTCTTGCAAGCATTCTGTAGCATTTTCCTGTTTTTTTTTCTCCTTCCCCTTCTTTCCTCCCCCTCCCCCTTCTTCAATTTCAAACTGGGTATCTGCCTGCTGGATATATGTTGGTAGGGATTCAAGAAAGTCTTGGTTTACTCTATTTGACCTCTCATCCTTCCTACCCAATTGAAATTTTTATAGCCCACAAATCCTGCATACAGAATTACTTATTTAAAATAAATATACAATGGAAAAGTTGGCATTTTCACTTATGAATCCGACAAAGTTAAAATTTGCCCCAAAATAACCTTGTATAGATGAGATAGGCTGAGCAAACTAACCAATGACTGTTGATTCTGGTTCAGTTCCACAGATGCCTCACCTTTAAAGTCTTGTTTGGCTGAGTTGAGTGCTTGTCTGAGGGGAGCAAATCCTCAGCAGGAGGAGGCCAATACTGAAAGAAGTCCTTGACGGTCTTTGAAGCAATCAGGAGTACTAGTGCAAGAAAGAGTGAAAAAATAAAGAAACCCCTCTGAAAATGTTTAGTTTGTATGAGGTGCTAAATTGGTAGTAAATTTGGGCAAGGAAAGTGACCCAAGCAATTCTATTAGAAGTTATCAAAACGAATGTGTCTGCTTAGAATTTTATGTCTAACAGGCAAAAGATAGTTTGGGAAGGCATGCACTAGTCAATAGGTTACTTTTTAATTATGAAGTCTTTGTTTATCAGTACTTACATCTGAGCTGCTTTTGAACTCTCATGTAGATTTAGAGAAATAAAAAGAAAAATATAAAATCTGGAACTAATTTCTACTCCAGGGGGCACCATTTATAGAGAACAGAATGGGGATGATGCTTCTGGAATTGTATAACATGGTAGCCTTCTTGAACATTTACAGATTTTCTTGAATATTTACAGTAACTTTTGGCTATATGCATATCAATATCCAGTATGGAAATTTTAGAAAAAAAGATAACTTTAAAACATCCGATTTAATTACTAGACAATCAGGATGCTGATTATATGGAACTGATAACCAGATTTCTGGTTATCTGGAATGACTTAAAATGACCAAGAATTCATATGAGTTTTTCTATAGCTTTAGAACCAATTTTGATATAATTTGACATCCATTATGGATGAAAACTCTTATTAAAGTAGAAATAGGTGTAAAGTTCCATATAGATACATATATATATATATATACAAAATATATGATCATATATATATACATATGAATAATATGTATTTCAAAGTTAACATGTTAAAACCCAGGCTCCTGATCATTTCACAAAAATCTTGGTTTATTTACAATCTTCTCTATGTATGTTAAGGCAACTCCATCTTTTCAGTTTTTCAGACCAAAAAACTCGGAGTCCTACTTGACACCCAGAAAATCCTGTTAGTTCTTTCAAATAAGTTCAGAATGTGACTACTTCTATTGCTACAAGTTTGGTAGTAAGAATGAGATAGACCTATTATTAATATCAGGAAAAGATCAATATGATATATTAAGTGGAATAATCAAGTTGCAATAATTTTCATTTTATGCTGCCACTTGTGTTCCATAATTTCTCACTATATATAGTAATTTAGTATGCTTATATATGAATTTGTTTTACTTGTTTAGATAATAAGTAAGAAAGAAGGTCTTTGGAAGACTGATGGAGTATCTGGTTGGGATGATGAGCTGCTTGGGGAAAAAGTGTGGGGGAGTTCCTTTAATTGTGTAATTTCTGGTACCTTCTGAATTTTATAGCAAGTGAATATATTACTAGCTATTAAAATTGAAATTTTAGAAAACTATAATTATTCAAGAAAACATTTCATTTATTTTTCTCTCAGAGTTTACTTAACTATATGGTACTTTGGAAGACAAATATCTTAAGATATAGTTCCATTCTTCACAATGAAATAGGTGAAAAATCAATTTATCATTGTATAGTATAGATAAAATTATGCTTTGGTCATTTTGTATCACTATCTTATGTAGAGAATGTAGTTAGAAAGTGGAGATAAATTACTTAGGCCATTATAAGGCCTCTTATCTAGTGAAATTTAGATACAATTAAGAAAATGGAATGTACATTTTGTGTTTAAAAGTAAAACAGTCACAAAATCCATGAATTTAATAATAGGGCAAACGAGCTTTCAGAGAAAATGATAGAAATCATGTCTCTGAAGATAGCTGTAACCAAAATGGACAAAGTACACAAAATATCCATAAGGGAATAATCTTGATATC
Source organism: Grampus griseus (assembly GCF_964374135.1). Classification (NCBI taxonomy): domain Eukaryota; kingdom Metazoa; phylum Chordata; class Mammalia; order Artiodactyla; family Delphinidae; genus Grampus; species Grampus griseus. Next base: position 15,353,356 of record NC_138997.1, on the reverse strand, counting down.
AGCAGAGAAAATACATGACTTCAGAGAATGGTTTCTTTCTTCTTCCTCAGTGATAAAATACTATGATTATGAACAGTAATTAACTCTAAAACAACATGGAAGTTGGATGGAAAGAACTCTACCTAAAATGTTGAATTATTAAAGTGAATGAAAGAGGAAGCACGCACTGGGGATATAAAGCGTGCTACTCTAGCTATTAACTATTGCATTAGAGCCTCTAAACATATGCTCTTTTTACCTCTATTGACTTCAGTCAAACTGGATCTTTCCACTAAAGGAGGCAAATGAGCTTAATGTTTCAGCTGGTTGATGCCAATGGCAAAGAGACCTTTAAATGCACTTTGAGAAAGATGTATGATCAAGGAGACATATGCTTTTCTCCATTAGTGTAACAAGTCAAAATATCATTTAATTTATTTCTGAAAGTGTTTTTTACTGTAACAGATATAGCTCATCATTTAACTTCATTCACTAAACATTATACACTAGCATTTTATTATAGTTTTAGGAAAATAAAGGGGAGGCATTTCAGGGGTGATTCACTGACATTCCTGAAAATAGTATCATTGCTTCAGAATCCTTAAAATGTTAAGTATGTTTGAATGTAGTACAAGTGGATACTGAAATTTAGGTTTTCTGTTGCTGTTTTAACCATATGTTGTACAGATAAATGCTTACAAAATCCACATAAAGCATTTTGAAATTTCAGAGAAGAGAAAGAAAGTATAATTGATGCTACCATTGAATGCCAAAGGAAGGCAATGAAAATGGAGTAAAATACCAGTATAAATACTAATATTATACTACTAAGTACTCTATGACTATCTGAGCTATATATAAATTAGGGCCATTTTTGCATGCCACAGATCATCTGCATGAGGTAATTCAAGTATCTAGATGTTTTAATTTCTAATCTCTAGATTTTTGGTTTCATACAGAAGAAAAAAATTATTGTAAGTTCAATATTTCAGTTGTCTTTTTTATATTTTAATGACATAGATACTATGGTATCTTTTTGGTCAGAAACAAGATGTTTGGGGACATAGAGAAGATAACTGACATACTTTAGATTGAAATGGGGGGACTGAGTAGTTATACTATGAATCTGGAAGATAAAATGTGCATTCATATACAGTATTACAGAAATGCATAAACATGGTACAGGTAGCATAAACAATTATCAGGCAGCAATGAAGTATTTTTGCAGTGCAGTTTACTGTAGGAATAAGAGAGTCTGGAGTTAGATCAGAAAATCATATTTACATCATTTTCTTACTTTGAAAATTGAACAAGTCATTAAAAATCTCTAAACCTCTATTTACATATTAGGGAATTAGGAATACTATTAGGAATAAGAATTCTTACATCACGGGGGTATTATGGATATTAAATTCAGTAATGGGTAGCACTTGGCATAAAATAAATGCTCAATAAATTACTGCCATTATTCTGTGCAAATTTTGCTATGTTAAGCATTTCTTGTAAATGTAATTGTTAATGTATTTTGTTTCTTTTGACAGTTAGTGAGCTAACTATAACTATTAATCAGGTGTTAGCCTGGTAATGTATAAGTATGGTATAGGCTTGCCTTCAAAAGAGTGAATGGTTATTAAGCTGTGTAAAGAAACAGATCTGGCTCTGACTTGACAATAAGTTTGTCTCTCTCTTTTCTATCATGCTTTTTGCAGGACTTTGAAGTTCCACCTTGTAGATTCACCCCATTACCACCTGAAGCCTGTTAGGTATTCCCTCAGGGAGGTGTCGCACAAAAGTGTCACTGTGAATTCTATATCTTCACTTTCCATCTTTAAGGAAGTAACTTTTTCTGTAGCTTAACTTTGTTACTCTAAAATAAGTGTAATAATAGCACCAAACTCAAAGTTTATTTGAGGACTAAATGAATTGATGCATGTGAAAATAACTTAGAAAAGTCCATCATGTAAAAATCTGTTTGTACATGTTAGCCATCATTCTTAGTGACTGCTAAGCATTTGACTCCTCTCAATTATTGAAAAGTGAATCTGGGAATCTAAAAGAATCATGTTCCTTCCTGAAACCTATGCTCAAGTTCTTATGAAGTGATACTTGTATGATTTAGGAATGAATTCGATTCTTATTAATAAACTTAAGCACAAGTTATTTAAAAACTTGTTAGTAACATTATTATCTAAACTTGTCTATGGCTGTACACTCTGACTAGGCTTAGAGTTTTACAAACTTGTTTTCCACCAATTGATTGATCTTATTTTGCCCTCACTACTCTCCAACTATAAAATAGATGGTGAGGTGAATTATAATTTTTTTTAAATAAACAATATATAGACACACTGTTGCCTATTTTATGTATAGCAAAAGTTGACTGGTAAGATATAACAATCAAGATACAAAGCTAATATATAACAGGTATAATACCTTATATCTTAAATAAAAGGTATTTAGTTTACTTTTATTTTGAATTGGTGTAAGCAAGTCATTTTTAGCTATTTATAATTGCATCACATACGAGTAACTACTTTCTTAATTGGAGAACTGGAATAATTATCCATTTAATCACAGATTAATATATGGTACATTTTAAACTACTTTTGGTTACTTAATAATTACTTTTTTCTCTACACACCACTGCATATTTGATAATTGTATAATATTGTCTTTACTTTGCTAGTATATAAATAGTCCTAAAATTCTAGAGCAATTAAAACAAGGTTTCCTCTCCATCTTGTATGAATATGTTAAGTATGTATTTTTATAATTAAAGTAGAATTAGTAAAGAAAGGCAAACTGTTTACATGGAAAAATATGCTATATTAAAAAATACATAGTTTTTTTTTTTCTTTTTTTTTTTGCGGTACGCGGGCCTCTCACTGCTGTGGCCTCTCCCGTTGCGGAGCACAATCTCCGGACACGCAGGCTCATAGGCCATGGCTCATGGGCCCAGCCGCTCCGCGGCATGTGGGATCTTCCCGGACCGGGGCACGAACCCGTGTCCCCTGCATCGGCAGGCAGACTCTCAACCACTGCGCCACCAGGGAAGCCCAAAAAATGCATAGTTTTTAAAAGACTTGAAAACCCAAATGAAACAAAGTGCTTCAATGTATTTAGTCCAAAGTTTGATATAAATTCTTCTAAGTGCGTTAGAAGAAATTATATGACAAACAAAACTTACTTGACATTTTGGTGAAACAATTAGGACACTAGCTTGTTTTTCCTTGGGTAAGCCATAACTGACCATATAGGACTAAAAAAAATGGGGATGGGCTCATTTAATTATGCTTTCAGAATCTTGGCCCTGTATTTAATTATTATTTTTATTATCCTTCCTGCTCTTTGCCTCTCACTAAAACAAACTCCATTTCAGAATGTAGAAATCTATTGTAATAGAGCAACTGAAAGTAAGTTTGTTGATCTAGGCTTGCATTAACAGAACATATAACTAACTGGATATCATTTTGAAACAAATATAATACTAACTTCTGGTTATTTCTGTGTTATAAAATTACTGATGATTCTTATTTTACTTTTTTTCTTTTATTGCTTAGTTTCACATTCTACAATGAATAAAATATATATTTCTTGTACAACATGGTAATTTTTCAAACCAAATGATATAAATATATGTTTGTGTTATATGTACATATTTCAACTTGTATGATGTATTCTAATTACGGTTAAATTGAGACTTCATATATGAGGGAGATTTTAATTAATTAAATTCTATTTTCTCTGTGTAATAATGTCTTCAATTCTCACCAGTATGTGATAACTTTTTTAAGAATTATTATTTAGAATGCACACTGGCAAACAATAATGGTACTAAAATAAAATTTTTGGTTTCAAAAAGGAAATGCTCTTCTGTGTTACTAAATGTTTCCCTTTTCATAAAAATGTTAAAAAATATTGAAAATCAGGGCTTCCCTTGTGGCGCAGTGGTTGGGAGTCCGCCTGCCGATGCAGGGGACACGGGTTCGTGCCCCGGTCTGGGAAGATCCCACATGCTGCGGAGCGGCTGGGCCCGTGAGCCAAGGCTGCTGGGCTTGTGCGTGCGGAGCCTGTGCTCCGCAACGGGAGAGGCCACAATGGTGAAAGACCCGCATACCACACACACAAAAAATAATAATATTGAAAATCAAATTATTATTTTAATTAAGGTTTTATAAGGTTGTCCACTATAGATGTAATTTTTAATAAGATTACCACATATTAGCCATCTACCCCATTTAAATATAAATCCAAAAGTCACTCAATGATCATCCACATTGTACATTACTCTGTACTCTTTAGGTGTGCTATATGGGAAAACTTAAGTATTTGAAAAATATAGCTTACTAGGAAGGAACTTCAAGTCTTCAGAGACTGGCTATGAGAAGTAGCTCCTAGATTCATCTTACTACTGCAAATTGTGTCTTACATTAAGATATATCTATCTTGTTACTTTTTAGGTCTCCTCCTCTCAGTCTGGAGGGTACAGGACCCTGGAGAAAGATTTAGATGAAGAGGATCCTGAGGCCCAAAGGACTTGGAGTCTCCTAAGATCACAAAACAACCAATTAAGTCAGTAATGAAAAGATCATATCTTGCTTTAATAGTTTCTTATATTCATACCTGAAAGGACTCCCTCACCAATGGGTCTGCCTATGGTGCATTCAAGCTGCCCCAAATTAAAAAAATCTGTAATTTGCTGCAAACATCTTTCGGATAAGAGGCACTAGGAGCTAACTTTGGTTCAGTCTCAGAACATTTATTTTGTTTCTACCTCTGTTGCTACTGTACCTCTTCCATTAAGCCTTAATGCATCTTACCCCAAATTCTGTCTCATTTTCATAATTGTAACTTAGCTTCAAGTAGGAGAATTTGATGATCCATCCATATGAGCAATGTTCTGAGCCAGTGATCTTGCCTGGTTCCCTGTCTCTGGGCATGTAACCATATTCCTTGATAAGCCTCCTCCTCAATCAGTTCCAGGCACCAGACTTAAATCCTAGCTCCTGGTACAGCTGTGGTTACAACTGGGTAATAAAAGCAGATACTTTCATACAATAGTAACAGCATTATATATATTTTTAAAGCAAACAAAAAAAAAATCTAATTTTGAAAAAAAGGTTTATTGGAATGATTTCTAATTATGTGTGGTTATTGCATTCTCCCATCCTATCAAATTGATGAAATAAAATTCATATTTTATGGCAAGACAAGAAAAATTTAAACATAAAACTTTGCTTTGCCCATCTGGGCCTCCTCCCTCCCCTTTAGTGTGTTTTATGCATGTGCATTAACCAGACCTCCTTAGGAGATAACATTCCTTCTTACTCTTATAAGAGGTCACAATGACCCATGACCCCTACTTGCTTTGTAAGTGCAGATCTGGATTGTGTAAACTATCAATACATCATTTGATATATAACCTTTTGTCTCAAAAACTTATACAACTGTGCTTTGATCTCTAATGGGCAGAACAGTCCTCGGAGCGTTCTGGAAGACTGTCTCCTCGGTTTTAACCCTCAGGTTGGCTCAAATGAAATTTTCAATTTCTTTTTTTGATCAATCGACTATTGATTAATTTTTTTCATCAATATTAAACTGTAATATTATTTTCTCAAATGTTTGTGCACTACCTCGTAAACATGGTTTAATAAACCTTCATAAAGTAAACAAAATAATTCCTCAGGACCATAGAACCCTGTCTAGTGTGCATGTAATTAGCCAGTGTATTTCCTAAATCCTATTACTTTCTAAGTGAGAATTCATTATCATTTATAATCTCTCTCTCTCTCAAAAGAAGAAACAGTGGTATTTCAGGAAAATATACTTATCTTAAAGATTCTCAAGTTACCCTTAGCTATTTTTATACAGACCAACATATAGCTCACATTCTAACTTTTATTAAGAGGAAATGATTTTCTTTCCTTTTCATTCTCACATAATTTACTTTGAGTGAGAGAGTTATCTTCAGCACATCTGGTTACAAGACAGAAGAATGAGATGTTTATAACAAAATAATGTTGCATAATGAAGTACTTCAGGTAGACGAAAAGTGAATCTCCAAAGAGATTAGAGCTGTAATTTGTATTTGGTTCTGAAGATGAACACCTGTAACAGTCATTTTTCCCTATGGTAGCTATCTTTATAAAATTAACAGTGATTTAGATTTAGATTTGAGGGTTAATCCATATTCCTTTCGAGTGCTAAGGCAATTTCAAATAAGTAAAAATGCTTTTTCTCTAGGTCAAAAGCAAGTACTGTGAGGGTGTAAGACTGCTTTTATAAATGAAATGCAAGTGTTTGAAAAGTGACATCCATTTCTTTGGCTAACAAATTTTTCTTTGAACATGTAAATGCCTATAAAGAAAAGAGACAAGCGGTGACTGTTTGTCATTAACACCTTATTGTGTCTTTGTTCAATCAAATGATTTCTTCTGAACATCTAACGAAGATGACATGGAAGAATACTTGCAAAATTTTGTTATTTTTCATAAAAATACTTTTCTTTGCGTTGACTCTAAATATATAAATATATACTTATTCCCTCCCTACATTGAAACATATTTGACCTTTGATTACTATGAGAGATAAATACTTAGGCTACGCCTAAATAGTTACTAGGTAAATAAAAATCAGAATTGTACCTGTTGAATTTGATAAATTAAAATAATTCAATAGAAACAATTCATTACAAAGCTTGCATTTGACCACACAACCCAATACACGATCATTGACAAGCAGTATAGCATGGTAGTTAGAAGCACTGGCTCTACAGCCCATCTGCCTGTACTTAAATTGGCTCCATGACCCAATGCGTTTGCTTAACTTCTCTGAATCTCAGTTTCTAAAAGAGGGATTGATATTTAATAGGGCTATGATTGGAATTCAATGCATCAGTACAGGCAAAGTTCTCAGAAGGATGTCCAGCTCATAATTTAGCGGTTATCATTATTACCATTGCAGAAACAGCATACAGGAGAAATGTAGTGAGAAGCTATACTTTTATGGTAACTAAATTAATTTGCAAGTTAGGACAATTGAAACTTAACCTTTAAGGTGCCACAAGGTATTTAAAGTATCCAAGTGTTATGGGTTGAATGTTTGTGTCCCCCCAAGTTCGTATATTAAAATTCTAACTCCCATTGTATTAGCAGATGGGGCCTTTAGGAGGTGGCTATTTGTCAGAGCCTTCAGGAATGGGATCAGTTACCTTATGAAAGAAATCCCAGAGAGCTCTCTGGCCCCTCCCACCAAGTGAAGACACAGCAAGAAGACGTCTGTCTAAGAACCAGGAAGCTGGCCCTCACTAGACACTGAATCTGCTGGAGGCTTGATCCTGAACTTCCCAACCTCCAGAATTGTGAGAAATAAATTTCTGTTTTTTTAAAGGCTGCCAAGACTATGGTATTTTGTTATAGCAGCCTAACAGACTAAGACCTGTTATAATTTGACTATGACCTAAGACTGAATACAAATATATGCTTTTTGCTTTACAAAACATTTTATAAACAATACCTGTTTTAATTTTGTTAACTGCTATTTTTTATAATAATACATTTTTTACTAAAAGAAACAGGCCTATAAGCAATTAATTATGTAATACAGAATGAAATAACTGTAATACTAGGCAAATAAGCAAAGTGATCACATCATCTTGGAATTTATAATAGACATAGAAATGAATGTATACTCAGATAAACAATTTATAGACTTTAGGACAACAGATCTCAAAAACTTCAAGAGAGAATAAGCTGGATATTCTTAAAGGAGATGGCTCAGGAGAAATGTGATGTGATATAAAAAGTAAATTCTTATAACACAATTTTAAATAATTCCAAAGATGAAGAAATATGGCAATATTTTTCAAATTACAGTCAACTTACTGTTTTCATTAAAATGATGTAGACTGTTTCATAAAAATTTGGATTCTAGAACCACACTCAAGTCTGGCTGAGTAATTATCTGGAGCTGAAGTCTAAGCTGATATTTTTTTTAACAGCTTACTAGGTGATATTCATGCATGCTAAACTTTGAAGTAGGGAAAATGTGAAGTACTTTAAGTAATACAGGATGAACTGGTGAGAGGCCAAAAGAAGAATCACTTCTCCCAGCCTTTCCAAACAAATGATCTTCAAAGTCAAAGGATAAACTAAACTTGGTTGAGAAAATATTTGAATATCATAAGTGAGTTATTAAATATTAACTGCTTAATTAAATACAGTCATCCCTCCATATCCTCGGGGGATTGGTTCCAGCACTTCCACAAATAACAAAATCTTCAGATGCTCAAGTTTCTTAGTAGGGTCAGCCCTTGGTTTTCCATTCGATTTCCTCAATGTCCACTGATTCAGTACCTGTGGATTCTGCATACAGAAATTTGAAGTTGAATCTGTGGATATGAAGGGCCTATTTTAAGTTTAAATTTCTTGTCCAGATAAGTTATACTCAAGAACAAGAAGCAATTTGAAGTTTTAATTCCAGACCTACTATTGGTGATAACTGAAGAATTATGGATCATTCCAAAAACAGTAGAAGAAAGTTGTCTACACTTTTTCTCTTTTTCTTTCTTTTTCTCCCTCTCTCCCTCCCTCTCTCCCTCTCTTTTTCTTCTTTCCCTAGCCTCTTTCATTCTTTCTTTCTCTCTCTTTCCTTCGTTTCTCTTCCTTTCTTTCTATTTTGTGGGGAAGCTAGATCTCTAAAAACATAGAAAAGTGATCTTGGTAACAACCTCAACAAAATTAAACAAAATCATGTCAGGTTTAGGAAAGAAAGTATTGGTAGTTATGACCCTGTCTCTATTTACCAAGAATAAAAAAGATCCTTTTATTTTGCCTGATTTTTCTCAGGCTTTGACAAAATTATTTAACTGGCATAGTGAGGACCACAGACAACTGTATTTCATCAAGGCTGCTTAAAATGTTTCTTGGTATGTTTTTGTGAGAACTGTCTTAATTGAATTTTAAATAAGAATGATCCAGTATTTTAACTGACTATAACTCATACTTAGACAGTAGTGAACTATGGCTGCAAACAAAGATAAACTACTCTAGCCTGTTTTGGTAGAAGTACAGTATCAAGCAAGACAGGTAAAAGTTCTTGGCCATATCTTGATTTCTATGTTTGTTATAGGGGGGACACTTTAATAGGAACATGGCAAAATCACACAAAACAAAACCAAAAGACACCTAGCGTAAGGTCAGAAAAAAAATTCGAAAGAGCTGGTTAATGGTCTAAGAGCTCTGTCACATGAGGGAAAGCAGAAGGAGCTGCGACATTTAGCTTGAAAGGAATAGAAATTGGAAAAGTAGGTTTACCGGTTTCTATGTGTAAAGACTGATCATATGGAAGAATTAGACTGATTCTGTGTCATTCTATAGGATGAAGTTAAGGCGGTGGGTAGAAATACATGCAGAGTGTTCAATTCAAACTAAAGACAGATTGTTCTTAAGACATAACAACTTTCTAAAAGCACATAAAAAAAATTCTTAAGTTCTGAAGTTTATGCAAAACTAGACGATGATCTGTCAAAAGTGATACAGAGGTAATTTTTTATTGGGTGTAAATTGGGCTTATTGTCCGCCTTTAAATTCTAAATTTTCATGATGGTCTCTGTCTAGTTTATCCTGAAGATAGGTGGAACTTGGATCCCAAGTGATATCATCTTAGTCTAAGTTGGTACAATCTTCATGATTTGGGACTTTGTGATAACTCAAAATTAATAGTGAAATAAGTCTTTAAAAATGTAAGTGGGGCTTCCCTAGTGGCGCAGTGGTTGGGAATCTGCCTGCCGATGCAGGGGACACGGGTTCATGCCCCGGTCTGGGAAGATCCCCCATGCCGCGGAGCGGCTGGGCCCATGAGCCATGGCCGCTGAGCCTGTGCGTCCGGAGCCTGTGCTCTGCAACGGGAGAGGCCACAACAGTGAGAGGCCCACGTACCGCAAAAAAAAAAAAAAAAAAAAAAAAAGTGTAAGTGAGTGAAATTGACTTTTCCTTTCGTGATGTTAGGGTTATGAAATATTAGAAAGGGAATAAGTTTTCTCTCATTAATAATGGATAAAAACACACTTTCCTCTCATGGGACTGATAAGTGTTGAAAATGCCAGCTTAAAAAGAACAGTGTTGTATATTTCATTTAAGTTTTTTTCCCCTAAATTTAAAAGTATCATCTATTTTATTAAATGTAAGAATGCATATAGCTTTGGTATTGCATGTCATGTCAAGCTGTGTTGTGGAAATTGTGCCAGGGTGAAAATATTTTAAATAATTTTTTGAGATATATCAGCTTTTTTAGGTGTAAAATGCTTTGAGATCATGATCTACGTCAAAATGGTTAAAAATAAATAAAGAAAAAACTAAAAAGCTCCTATAATGCAATAAACTGAGTAGCCTAGTACTTATTAAACAAACGTTTCAGTTATACAATATATGCAAAGGGAATAGTTGCTAAACTCAAAAACAACAACAAAACATTTGCTAGTAGCTCAGGGTTCTTATATTAGTGGTTAGTTCACTAACATCATACTCTAATCACTGCACAGAACTGAGCAATTACCTGCATGGTCAATTCAGGTAATCAATTACCTGGTTATTTTAGATTAATCTACAGATAACACTTTAGTTTTTCGATGACTTTGGGCTTCACCAAGGAAGTTATTATTTTATGGTTTTTCATTTGAGGACTCAACATTTGTTCTATATCTGTTACATTAATTGAATTGAAATAAATATAAAATCAATAACATCACTCTTCCTTATTTAATGAAGAATCATATAAGGATAAAATACCAGAAGAGATGTCACATTTGTTTATAAAAATCACTGAACTCGAAAGTAACGATTTTCTCCATGATTCATAATATTATTTTCAGATTTTTAATGTTATGCTATCAATCGCTTCAGAATCTGAATCATTAGAATTTCCTCAAAAAGGTTTTAGCTTTCTGCCTTTATCAACTTGAAAACAAAGAAGTTTTCAAAGTTTACAAAATTCCTCTTTTAAATTCTTTCAATATAATGTTGAAAAATAAATTTGACTCAATCTTTTTTTGCTGTTTGTTTTTTTTAAAGCTACACATCATTGAGCCTATATTTGACATTGTAGAGAACCATGCGGCGCATGAACATGCATAGTTATGAAATAATATTCAGAGGCTATACACAATCAAAATATGAAGCCATTGAGAAATAATGAAATAGAATACCTGGTCAATTGTAGGCCACTATGGCAGACACTGCAAGTTACTACTCCATATCCTTTCTCTCCTTCCTCTATTTCTTTCTCAGGAAGAGATACCTCCCCAACACCATCCCCCATTTTATTCCAGTGGCTCTGTGGCTCAGCTAAAAGATTGTATTTACAGCCTCCTTCTCTACTCATTGAAGCCACTTGCGTTAAGTTATGGCTGATGAGATACAGATGCAAGCTATTGGTGGGGCTCCTGAAAAGGTTTTTTAAATGGAACTTAATTAGCTGGGAGGAACCCTTTGCCCTTTCCTTCCCCTTGTTCTTCTTCCTGCTGAAACATGTATTGATACATGGAATTTGGAGTTCTGGTATCATTTTCTTCCTTTGTCGATAGGGATGGAAGGATGTGAGCAGAAAAACAGAAGCCTGAGTTGTTTAATGATACTATGCAGTCACCTCATCAATTTGGGCATGGCTACTGATGTACTTATTCTTTTGTGAGAAGATAAATGGTAGTTCATTTTAGCTTCTGGAGTCTGGCGTTAGTTACGAGTAACCAAACACAACTCCTAACTGACAGAGACACTCAGTGACATAACATGTGGTTGGATGCAACTTCCATGTCTGTAGCAGTGGCAAAATGATTTGATTTATTTTGCATGAGACTACAATGCAGAAAATCTTTGGGGGAGGGTGTGAGAGTAACAGAATCATTTTGGGTGTGATCTAATAGATATATCAACATAAAATATATGTTGATATAGATATCAACATAGAAATATATATTTTAAAATTTGTGATCTAATGACTATTTTTCCTCAAGTAAAATATCCACCAGGGTTCAAATTAAAAGCAACTGGGTCAGGGATAGGTTTCTAGAGCATTTATGAACAGGTTCTTAAATATTTCTGCCAAGAAAATTATGGGAAGGAGAGACTGCCTACTGTCACACATATGACCCTGGATTATTACATAGAAACACAGACCTAGCATTGGAAAACCACCCATTGTACTTCTCAAAACAGTGTCCAACAGATGCTAATGTCCCTAATGGATTCTCTGTTGCTTTGGGCACGAGAACTGATTAGACTTGGATAGTAATAGAAAATATTCTAACAAAACAAGTGAAGTCATTGGAGAATAACTTTGTCTAATTCAATATTTGACAAAGCAAAAACACTTCGTTGATGCTCAGTTAAAGATAAAATGCTAATAATTTACTAATTTCCACTACTATACTCAAACTCGCCCCTCTTCATCTTTCCTTCAGACAAGAGAAAGAAAATCTACATAAATAAAACAGATTTTAAAAAATCTACAAAGTCACATGGGTCCCCTTTAATCAGTAATTCTCAAACTTGTAATTTTGACCTTAGATGTATATTTGAGCCTTCCCCTTTATTCTTTCCCCAGCTTCTGGGTGTTTAGCCCATAAAAGAAATAAAGCTGGAACAGGTCAAATCTGATGTGAGTTGCATTTGATGACAGAGATACCAGGAAATTGTGAGTCGTTCACCAGGGTGAACATTGAGCCTTTTCTGTACTGCAAGGGCTCTAAGATGGGTGCTTTCTCCTGGGTGCCAAGAGGGCTGTTAGGACTGTATGCAGAAGCTGGAAAATGTGAGAGGTAAAGAGAAGCAGGCCATTCTTTTAACTCCTGAGAGACCATAAATAACCATCTGTCAGTAATATCATACAACTTAAGAGTTGAAATATCATTAATTCTATGTTTTTTTTAAAAAATGGCAGCTTAATTTGTCAAAGGAAATCATATCACAGAATTCCAGTATCTAAACCTGAAAACAGCCAATAAAAATGGAGCTCCTCTGGTTAAAATTTGAAGAGAATAAAAAGCCCCACCCTACTCAATCTCCTCCACATACCCCCAGGCAGACCTTTCGGTTCTCCCAGAAAGCTCTGGGTTCCACGTGGTCCTTGGAATTGACAGAACATGGTTGGAAGCTTCTTGCCTACTTCACCTCCTTCCATCTCCTTCTATCATTTTACAACTTGGGTGCTAAATGAGGAAATTGAGAGCAGAGAGTTCCAGTAATTTCCCCATGGTTACTGTTAGAGAGAGAGTAAATCTGACTACTGTCTTTGGTTTGTTTGTTTTTTCATTGTACAACACTGTCTGGAAACAAAGGGAATGATACTTAACATCATTTCAAACTCCTTTTCAAATCATTTCCCATCTGAATATGTTAAACTGCAAAGAGAATGGCATTTGTCCCATACTTTTGGATTACTTCATAAACTGAAGAAAATTAACCACAATTAATCATTGAGAGAGTGATTCAGGGACACAATCTTAGATTGCATGAAAATTCAAAGCAACCACAGACAGTTCAACCAAAGAGAATATTATTTATTCATCATCAATAGTGTGCCCAGGATTCTAGAAGATATTAAAGGAGCATAAAACATGGTACTTGACCTTAAGGAACTGACTATTTTGTTAGGCAGACAATGTGTGTGTGCGTGTGTATGTGTGTGTGTGTGCATGCGTGTATTTAGAAGATAAGTATCAATTGAACTGTGTAGGATTTAATAAAAACTTCATTGTAGTTTATGAAAGAGAATACAATCAGGTTCTCTTACTTATCAATTTAGAAAAAGAGAGAGAGAGAGAGAAAGAGAGAGACAGAGAGCTTCAGGAATTTGGTTTTTGGTCTTTGAAGCGATCAGTGTGTTGATGGATCTACTGCTGTTCGAAGTTTCCTGGCCTGTCAAATTCATGGAAAGCAGAAGTCAAGAATTTTGCAGAGTAAAATGGGCAGCATGTGATAAAACAGATTTTGTATGAAAAGAGAAACAGAAATAGAGAAGGCAGAAATGGAACCACAAGCTTGGAATGTTCTAACTACTATATTTCCTAAAGTTAGACTCTGTAAAATTGCCTTCAAAATTTTAGATTCATGAGTCATTCTTTAAGTTTGGGTGAAGGGTTTAAGTTGTATTCAATCAAACTTTTCCTGAATAATTCGGAATAAATGGATACAAATTACCTAGTAGAGTGTATAGCACATGAAAGAAAAATATGATATATATCATTATTATGTTGAAATATTATAATTTCTAGTGCCCAAGATTCCACATGGTTAAAGTTATAGAAACAAAAAATGCAAAGCTGCTGGACTTTTCAGTACCTTGTGTAAAGGGAACACTGAGTGGAATTTGGGAGCTGGGACCTTTAGTCCCTTTTTTTTTTTTTTTTTTTTTACCAAGTGTCCCATTGCCAAGTGTTGGTAAGACTAAGTAAGGAAGCCTCAATTTTCTTTTCTGATGACAAGGGAGAAGATTAGTGATTTCAAAGATGTCTTCTATCTTTAACCTTACGTAAATCTTGGGTTGAATCAAAGGTCTGGTATAATCTGCAAGTACTTTTGTTATTTGTCCTGTGAAATCATCCATGCATAAATTTATATGACTTCAAAATAAGAACATTTTTCTTTATTGAGCTTTTTTTATGTTAGCTTTCCAGCCTTGTGCTGTATGTGTAAACCTCATTTTGGAGACTTCCAAATAATTATCACTGATTAAGAGACAGGGGGATTTTAGTTTCCAAATCATAACATGTGGTAAGTGTATGCTTGTTTTCCTTGACATTAACAAGATCTTAATTCCATCTGAAAAGCTGATTTAACACAGGTTTAATCTTGTATATGTGTTATTATTGAGAATGGATCTGCCTTTATATTTGGTAGAAAATATGATTGTGTCCTGATGAGAGTGACATTTAAAATTAGTTTCCCAGACTTAGTGTGCCCATTGAAACCTCACAGATGGAAGAGGAGAAAAATGTCAAAGAAGCTCATATACTTGGATTTGTTTCTGCTGCCTACGCTTTTCTCCTGACACCTGCTTCTTGGCATTGCCTCCAGTGCCTCAAAAGGAAAACATGTTGCAAAATGATATATTAGAGCATTGTATAATATTTTGATACATTTTTTAAAGGGAACAACTTTCTCTTCTCTCATATTGCTGACCTCTACACTCCTGTATTCATCTTCCTCCCTGCTCTTGATTCCTCAGGACACTCTAGTGTTTCCCTGGGGGACAAAAGCAAAAAGAAACTCTTGGTGCTTTAACAGGCTTAGATATTGCAGAGAATTCCCATTTCTCACAATGCCCCTTACAATAGCAGTTCAAGGACTCACTGTTGCAAAGACTGATGTATGTATATTAAGCAAAAACAACAAGGAAAAACAAGAAGTCGATGTCTCTTCTATATGTCACAATGTTTTTAAAATTGCCCATCACCTGGTAATCATGTCTTCCTCTCTAAGGCAAAACTTCAGAGGTTCATCTTTTAGTATAAGCCTATGACAACTGACCTGTATGGTATTAGTGGTTGGAATTGGTACAGCCTGTAAAATCACATAATGTAAGGGAAAAATCTGACCCTGAAATAAAAGGATATTTTATTTGTTAGACAACTTTTGTTTGGAAGAAACAAATTCAAAATGAAACAAATTGATTTAATCTGGCAAAATTCTGGTTCATCTTGTATTCATGTATTACTCAGTGATGGTTTCATGCTTCCCTTCTTATTCCCCATTGTGATGGTTAATTTTAGGTGTCAACTTGACTGGGCTAAGGGATGCCCAGATAGCTGATAAGAATTATTTCTGGGTGTGTCTGTGAAGATGTTTCTGGAAGAGATTCTCATTCAAATAAGTACACTGAGTAAAGAAGATCCACCCTCACCAAAGTCCAATCCCTTGAGGGCTCAAATGGAACAAAAAGGTGGAGGAAGCGTAAATTCTCTCTCTCTCTCTCTTCTTGAGCTGACATCTTCTCCTGCCCTCTCTCTCAGACCTTCAGACTCGAACTTGTATCAGCGCCTTTTCCCCCAACACCTCCCATCTGTATTTCTCAGGCCTTCAGATTTCAGCTGAATTATACCACTGGCTTCCCTGGTTCTCCAGCTCACAGACAACAGATAGTTGAATTTCTCAGCCTCCATAACTACAGGAGCCATTCCTATGATAAATCTCCTTTTACATATATCCATATATATCCTATTGGTTCTGTTTCTCTGGAGAACCCTGACTGATACGTCCATCATTCTCCTCTTTTCTGAGTGTTAGATATAAAATCCCCATATATTTATCTATTTTCAGTGACACTGCTCTCAAAAAAACTTTGTTAGATTTCTGTGAGATATTAATCTCATCCAAACTTCAGTAAAAAATACAACACTAAAACTCCTAGGATACCTTATCTTTCTCTTCAATAAAATTTTATTAATGTTCTAGGTCCAGTTTAGTAAAAACAAAGGTGCTCTTTCCAGAAGTTCAATTTTCCAGCATCCTAACAATTGTGATTTAACCAGGTAGCCTGAAACTGTTGATTTTCATATAAGTTTCTGAACTAAATGCCTTGGGTAACAAAAATCAGAGGAATAATATTGTTGTGACATGGTCCCTTAACAAAGCAGTAGTACTCAACATGAGAAGACTCCAGTCTGGCCATAGAAACTGAAGAAAAATTGTCATTGTTACAGTTCTGAAACAGGAGGAGACAAAGGGTTGAAAGTTAAATGAGGTTTTTCCTCTAGAACTGAAAAGCAAGTCAATCCAAATGACAAATTGAATGGATTTTCTTACAAACTTGTGGGTTCCCCATCACTGTAAGTATTCAGACAAGAGATGGACACAAATCTGGGGGAATCCCACAATAGGTAGGAATTGTACCAGGTGAACTGTAAGCCCCTTCTAATGCTGAGATTCCATTGTTCTAAGAACCATACGGTGAGGGCATTAAAAACAGGCCGGGGAAAAAGAGACACTGAATCCCACAGTTATCCTCCAAATTTCTCTCTACTTGCTGGTTCCCTGGAAAGGCAGCCTCTCTTTATAACAGAGATGCTAAATTTAACTGGTATGCCTAACCTCATCTATAATCTCCTAGCCTATTTCCCAAGTTTTTTTCTATACTATTACAGGCATCATTTAAAAATCATTAATAATTGTGTCCATTAACTACGTTTTCAAATGTTCTGAAACATAGTCTCAGAGATGAGGCATGTGACGTGGCTGGAGCCTGGAATGGAGAAGAATATGAATTGCACTTAGTTCGTGGCAGAAGGGAAGAGCATAGGAGACTATTCCCCAATTCACTTGATTTTTACCTGATAATTTACAAGGTATGTAAATTAGGAGACAACCACAGAAGGTACATTTAATGACATCTTAATGCATCATGGAATTTACGACACGGCATGAATAGCTTGTGCACTCAACCATTGGAAGCAGATGTTGCAATAATTCTACTTAATACTTAGAAGCAAAGTAAAGCATATTTTTTTGTACAAATGTTTATGAAACATTAATAAGAATAATATGCACCATTCAATGCTGAACATATAATCTGAAATCCTTTCCTATAAATATTTATAAAGGAGACATTTTGGTTTTCAATGTAAGCTGATTTTAAGCCCAGATTCTGAGATGCTGCATGTTTTTTTTTTCCTCTGGGTGTATATTTAACTAGAGTAAGACTAAGTGACTCATAGGGCAGCAGCACTTTTTACTGTACCTACTTAGTGAGAGCCTAAAGAGATTGCTTTGAATTAATTCATGAAATATACTCTCTACTACAATAGCTCAGCTAGTGGCTTGGAAATGGAACTTTTACTCTTGTATTAGTTAGTAACTACTTACTGTGTTGCAAAGAATTAATGAGCTTCATTAAGTTCAAGGAAGTACACAGTTTCTAAATTATGTGGTAATATTTGATATGTATAATATAAATAATTTTAAAAATGCCTTTTCCATCAATGCGTCAAATGTTGGCTTGGTTATTCACAATGACCAATTAGAGGTATTAAAGGAGCTAGGGTATATTTGAGAGAAAAATCTACATTACAATATTATAGTAAATTTGCTTTACTGTTCAAAATAGTTCTGTAGTTCTTTACTGCTAACTACGGTTGCAAGGCTCTTAGACACGTTATTTTCTTTTTGACAGTATCTTTTCTATTTGCAGTTGTATTATGTTTTTTCTAGTGACTTTTACTAGCCAATGTCAGGTTTTGTTTTGTTTCTCCCCCTCCCCTTAATAGGGGAACCATTTTAGAGAAATAGAATATCTGTTATTTTCTTCTAGTTAAAACAATCCTAACTGCTAATTGCTCTTCAACACTGCAGTACTGTCCGTCCTTAGCTGCCCAAGTTTAGTTGAAAATGTCAAGATTATGAAGTGAATCATTTTCATAACTTTTTTTGTGTAAGTATATAAATATGGAGTACGTTTAACATGCCAAATTTAGCATTCTCAAGCAATACAGTGAAATTATTGAAAAGCATCAGGTGAAACATGAGCCTTGGGAAAAGTGAAAAGGACTTTATGGTGTAAAGAATATCCCACAGCAACAAAGCAGAGAAAGAACAGCTTGAAGGTGGTTAGGAGCTATGCATAGGAGTGATTTTTAAAGTAATGCTGAATTTGTCTCATCAATTTCACTTAAATCTGCCTAATCCTTTTGAACACAATATGATCGGTAATTTAAACCAGTCTTGAGACATTTGATCACAGCATGATGACATCAGCACTCTCTAATCCACTGGCTCGTGTCTTATCATTTAAAGAAGATGTTAGGATTTGTAACATCTTCTCTGACCTTTGTGTTTGTCTTGGATCTCCAAATGCTGATATGCACACTGGATGTACAAATCCAAAGAAATCAAGTATTATAAAACTATGCTGCATCTCAGGATATTTAAAAAGCTATTTTTGACTCACCCTTGTCCTACTGACTACCGAAATTGAGACACTGTAAAAAAGATTTGGTGAAAATTTTCTATCACCATGTATCTACTGTGTTATGAATTTCTTCAACTTATTGAAAGTTTTTAACAAATTTTATATCAATTGCGTCTAGAATACCTTTGTGAAGTAAATTTTAACACTAAAGTAAATGTTTGTAAGAATATAGTACTAAAAATAATCTCGTCATGGGTACTTAAGCAGATATTTGTTCTAATTGGAATAAATTAAAGTGAATTTACATTAGAAAATAACAATGGTTACTTTAAAGCACCAATTGACACTGTAAAATAAAGGCTTCACAAATGTTTGAGCTTTATCCATTTCACATACCTTGTCTTGCAGTGGGAAAAGAAAATGGTAAATAATGAATATATTCCGCAGCCCATTGCAAAGTAGCTAGAGACAGAGATTATGATTTAAATAAGCTTTAGAGTAAGGCTAGGATAGCAGTATTCCTGAGCCCAACTATGGTCCAGGTTTACCTAATGAAGTTGTAAATGTCTTTCTTTTAAGGTTACACTGTTAATTCCCTCATTAGACTCCATGTTCACAACATTACCAGGAAGCTGGGTCTGGTTTACTGCCAGGCTCAAACCCCGTGCCAGCCCCTGCTTATTCACACATACTAGATCATGGGACTCCAGTAGTCACTAAAGTACTATTCTTCCTTTCTCTGCTACCTACATCACCATTTGTGACCTGAGGTGAGAGAACTTCTTGCCCTCTAGCTATATCCCCAACCTTTCCTGAGAATGTCCTCTCTCTGCTGTTACTACTTGGATACTGGAAGGGACCAGGATGGCAACAGTAGCAGTGGGAGGGACACATGCAATTTTACATATTCTATTGCATTTAATGTTATTGTACCATAACCCTATTTGGGGAGATCAGAGAAAAGGCTTAGGGTGGTTAAATACTTTGCCCCAAATCACACAATTGTGAAGTGATATAGCTGGTGTTTCTGGACCAGTTTCTGATTTCAAAACCCCCTCTTCCCCTATTGATCACAGTGCTGGCAGCAAGAATGACCAGAGACTATGTGCTCTTACATGCAAATGGACCTCTGATATTTTCCCAAGGCCATTATCTACCATGACTTCGGGTTCCATCTAAGATGGCTCAAAGATTATCAGGGCATTATAGCACTTAATTTATTAATAGATTATGAAATAAGCCTGACATCTTCAATTAGTCTTGGAAGTGAACTATTTAATAAAAACTCTAAATCTTTTTCAAAGGTAGTTTTAAATGGTTATTTTTGAAGTATGAATCCCAACAATCAGAGTTCTGTAGGCAAAAGTTCTTAACCAATTACTTCTCTGAGAGTTTATTTTCTCTGAAAACTTACCTTTATTCTTGACATTAGGCATGTGAATAGAAGTTTGAAAGACAGAATAAGCCGGAGGAAATAAAGGAATAAATGATTCTAGGAAAAGGCTTGAGGAAATGTCAAACTCAGGTTATAGATTGTTGGGACTGCAATTCATGTAACTTATTTTCCTGGATATGCCCTTTGACATACTTTCATAAATATTTTCTTTGTCTCTCCAAATGAAGTTCAAACTCCTGAAGCTTGGAAGGCAGATAAAGTGCTTTATTAACATTATATCCCCAGTGTCTCACATTTAGTTGCTGCTTAATAAATATTTACTGAATAAATGAATATAAATAAAAGAGTAAACTTTAAATCTTATATATTGTATGTTACACATTTTTTGCTTGACTATGAACTGTCAGTTGTCTTTGAATCATGAGTATAAGGAACAATAATAAAATCTATGCAGCAAAGATATATTAATCAGAACAAAATCCTTTAAAATATGTGGGTCAGTTGGCATGTATATGTGCAAGAATAATGTGAGTTACAAATATGTATGTATGCTTATTGTTAGTAGTCTTTCCTCCTGCATAGTGGGTTTTCAAATGTACATTTTTTTGTAACTCATTTGATTGAACAACATTCACATTATGCTTTTACTATCAGCTATAATGGACAGGTATTCTAGAACTAACTCTGTACTTTAAGAACTTGAGAAGAAAGCTCCCAGATGCTATTTCATCATAATAATGGCTGATAAAGGTGACAAAGTTGGTAAGAAGGTGCCAGAAACCCTGGGCTTTGGTATTGCTGATGGTGACAGAAGAAGTAAGGTCATTACCCTGGAGCAGGGGTTGGAAGCCTCAGGTGCTGAGATGCTTAAATTTTATTATTTACTTGTATCACAGTTAAACAACTTAAATTATTGAAATTCTAACCACTAACTACTGTTTTATATTGAAACAACACCTTTAAAATTTTCCATAAACAGTATTTATTAAAAATGCATTATACTTTTAAAATCAACCAGCCTAGGGACTTCTGATTCTGGACCAAAATAGAGTAAATTCACTTCTCCTTATTGCTCCTGATAAGTACAGTTAAAAACTTCGGAGATTATACATATAAAAAGCATAAGAAAACTCTGGAAGGTGGAGAGAAGAAGGCAGAACAACTAGGGATCTTGGGGGCCAAGGAACGACTCAGCATATATATATATATATATATACAGGGCAGATTGCATCTGGACATGGACCCCGAGAGAGAGAACGTATAAAGAGACTTGGGCATACCTGAATTCTGCTTTCTGGAATGCCAAGTTCTCGGGCCAGTTGTTTTCTGGTTGTTATCCCAGGGTAGCGGTTCTGTTGAAAGAGTGCTTGCAGGACATCCTTCTGACCAGCTTCAGAACAAGCCTCCTTCTTTGTGATCCTCTTGAGAGTGGGCCTGTGGAAGAGAAAAGGGGGCGAAGTCTCAGGGGGGAATCCATGTAGGTGCAAAACAATGGTGCCAGCCCAGCGGTTATCCTTGTGCCATGTGGAAAGCCTCTAAGTCAGGGGACAACTCTGCATTTGGAACTGACTTCGGTATACCGAAAGCCATGCTGAATGGGACCCTGGTGGTCCTGGGCACCCTACCCTCATGGTGCAGTGTAGGCCTTATGGGGAACCTAGTTTTCCACTCCCACACCAGGCTGCGCACCCCCTTCCCTTCTAACACAGTGTCAGAGGAGGCCTGATTAAACAGAAGATTTAAATAAGACACAGAGTCTAACAATATAATACCCAAAATGTCCAGGACACAATCAAAACTCACTTGTCACACTGAGAACCATGATAATATCAGCTTGAATGAAAAAAGGCCATCAAAGATGCTAACACTGAGATAACACAAATGCTGGAGTTATCTGATAAAGATTTTAAAGCAGCCATCAGAAAAATGCTTCAAAGAAAAATTATGAGCTTGTTGTAAACACATTAAAAAATAAAAAGTACAAGCAAAGAAATGTAAAATATAAACAGTAAACAAATGGAAACTTTAGAACAAGAAATAAGATGAAACAAAGGAAACCCTCAGGGAATGCGCTCAATAACATAATGTAAAGGGCAGAGGAAGAATCAGTGAACTTGAAGATAGATCAATACAAATTTCTTAGTATGAACAAGAGAGAAAGAATGGGCTGAAGAACAAAATAAACAACCTCTGAGATTATGTAGGACTATAAGAAAAGATCTGACGTTCATGTTATTGGTTTCCCAGAAAGAGAGTAGAAAAAGAGTATGGCTGAAAAATTATACATAAACCTAAAAGAAGTCATGTCAAAACAACTCATTATTAAATTTCTGAAAACCAAAGACAGAAAAAATCTTCAAAGAAGCACAAGAGAAATAATACCTTACATATAGTAGAAAAAACAATTAGAATGCTCTAGACTTTTATATTCAATTAAATATCCTTCAGGAATGATGGGGAAATCAAAATATTCCCACGAGCACCAAAACTATGAGAATTTGTCACCAGCACATCTGCCCTAAAAGAATGGCTAAAAGGAGTTCTTGAATCAGAGTGGGTACAATTTAAAAAATAAAAATAAAAACAGCAAATCTTGGAACATGAAGAAAGAAAGAAAAACTGAAAAAAAAAAAAGGGCAAATACCATACACTTTCCTTCTCCTGATGGGTTTCTAAATTGTGTTTGTTGGTTGAAGCAAAAATTATGCCGCTTTTTGGTGTGGTTTTCTATGTAAAGGAAATATTTAAGACAGTACTATTATACACTGAAAAGGGTAAAGGGATTTAAAGGAAAGTAAGGTTTCTTTCTGGTGATGAAACTGTTCTGTATCTTGATTTTGGTGGTTGTTATACAAATATACACATGTGACAAAATGGCATAAAACTATATGCATACATTATACCAATCTTAATTTCCTGATTTTGATATTGTACTATAGTTATGTAAAATGTTACTATTAGGGAAAAGGGTGAAGGGTACA
Source organism: Grampus griseus (assembly GCF_964374135.1). NCBI lineage: Eukaryota > Metazoa > Chordata > Mammalia > Artiodactyla > Delphinidae > Grampus > Grampus griseus. The sequence continues at coordinate 15,330,103 of NC_138997.1, read as the reverse complement.
TGAGATGTCTCTATACTATTTTTGTAATATCCTGTAACTCTAAAGTTATTACCAAAAGAAACTTAAAAAAGAAAGACAGGGTATGCATGTATTTTGATACATATATTTATTATATATCTATATTTGTCTTTGAAAAATAAATACATTGCATATACTATACACAAAGACCTGTTCAGGACTGGTCACTCACTCTGGCTAACATCCAAACTTGGTCCTGATCCAGTACTGGATCTTTAAAGATCAAAGCCTGGATATATGATACAGGATATATTTAGCATCATCAAACCTGATCTTTTAAAACATAAGGTGTCAGGATGAAATGCAATGATCAAGTAAAATTTCAAAATGAATGTAATAATTTCCAAGCCAGTATTTAATCAACCAAACTATCACTGTCACTTCACACAAAGTATTAACTCAGTTAACATTACTATTTTATACATAGTATCAATCTGTTACAGAAATATCTATTATAAGAATTCTTCCTAATAGTTTTTTAATACCTACAATATGCCATGTACATTAAATATACCATCTTATTAAACTTCACAACCGTCCTCCAATGTGGATATTATTTTGTATGTCTTTTATTCAGAGATAAAGATAAAGCTTAAAATATTTAAATAACATATTCAGAATTATCTATCTAGTTAGTGGCCAAAGGCAATATTTACATTTATATCAGGCAGCCTACAATGAGGAAAATAGAAACCATACTAGGTATTTCAAACAGAAAAGAATTTAACACAGTAAATTCATTATGCATGTTTTTGAAAATGGAAAAAGCAAAAATTGGAATGTGTATTAACTCAGAAATTAGAAATTGTGAGAAGTAGCTATCACCTGAAGCGGGGAGGAACACAAGGGAAGAAGTGTTAGTACCAGACCTTGGAGCACAGAGGAAAGGACCCTACCTTTGGTATGTTCCAGAAGCAATGCCAGAATAAGAAAAAAAAAACCTAGAGTGAGAGTGAACGTGAGAGAGTGTGAAAGCAAGAGGAAGGAGCGGGAGACAGAGAGCGACAGAGACACAGAGAGAGGACTATGCTTGTTTCTCATCTCCCAGCAGTGCCCCCTATCGATCATACCCAGACAGAAGCCAACTGGAAAAATACTCCAGGAAACAGTTTGCAGACCTTCAGTGTAGATGGGGTGCGGGGATAAAAAGAAGGGTTGAGACAGTAACAAAAAATTGGTATAGACTGATGTTTTTTTAGAGTTATGTTTATACTGGAATATGCTGCCTTCAAACCAGGAACTATGCACAAATATCTAAAATTTGAAATCTAAAGCCCAAATCTGTTCACTCCATTTTCTAAGAGTTTTAAAACTATGTAATATATAATTTAGTCTTTTTTCTTACTTTTCCACCAACCTTCCAGAGATGCAAAGGTATGCAATTTCTCTTTTATATTTTAACAGTTGTGTAAAAATCTTTAACATTAAGAAATAATTCTAAACTTTGACATGATCCAAGACAAAAAATGCTGACCTGCTTTACTTTCTTTTCATAGATCCCTGGTTAGCATTTAAGGTGATAATAAGGCCAAGGTCTCAGGTATATTTCCTTAATGGGCCAGTTAGCACCGCTTATCTCATGCCCACAGATGATTTTTACTAAAGTTTGTTAGATGTGTTAACAGATGCTGTTGTTTACCTGAAACACCCTGGGGGTTGATGGGTCATTGCAAAACTCACTTGGTAGTATTGGTAGAAGCTGTTGGGCATGTAGATTAGTAAACATTTAAACATCAAGGAAGTACACTTCTCTGCAGTGTATTGGCATTCAAAGAGAAAGAAAGAATTCTAGTTATCTTCTGAGGGAGAAAACGTCTTTTTAAAAAGCTGAGTCTCAGAGATGTCAATGAGGTTGACCCAATGGACTCTTGTCCCCTTCTTTCTATTTATGCTGTTGTCTTTGGGGCCAACATTGATTGAATAAAAGTAAAATAGGTTTTTATTTGCTGGATTTCTTCTGTAAAAAGTCAGTGTTGTCAGGATATAGTTTGGATTTTGAGATAATTCTGTATGAAATGAGTAAGGTGTAATAGAGAAGAACATGTTAGATTTTATACCTGGGAAGTGCACTCCAATTGTTTATATAAATCACTAAGAAGCAGACATTAAATGGACAAAAATGCATTTGCATCTTCAATGGCATAAAGGAGAGAAGGATGAGAAGTTCATTTTAGTACCATAACACTAGAAGTCTTATTAATAATGCTAGATGTATGATATGTAATAAATGAAGGTAATTTGATAGAAGAAAAAGCTTTTCTCTGACTTTTGCTTTTATTTTTTATTTCTTTTTTCCCTGCTAATTTTTTAATGAGGTGTAATTAACATGTAACTTTTGTTTCAGATGTACAATAATATTCAATATTTACAATGATTCAATATTTGCATATAGTGTGGAAGGACCACCACAGTAAGTCTAGTTAACATCCATCACTATACATAGAATTTTTTCTTGAGGTGACACTTTTAAGATCTACTCTTTTAAAAACTTTCGAATATACAATACATCATTATTAACATAATTGCCGTGCTGTACATTACATCCCCATGACTTATTTATTTTATAACTAGAAGGCTGTGCCTTTTGACTCCCTTCACCCATTTCCATACTGCCCATACCTCACCTCTGGAAACCACCAATCTGTACTCTGTATTTATGAGCTTTCTTTTTTTTTATGATTCCACATATAACTGAGAACATATGGTATTTGTCTTTCCTTGTCTGACTTATTTCACTTAGCATAATGTCCTCAAGGTCCAACCATTTTGTCACATTTGGCAAGATTTCATCCCTTTTTATGGTTGAATAATAAATAATAGTCAATTACACATATATACCACACTTTCTTAATCCATTCATTCATTGATGGACAGTTAGGTTGTTTCCATTCTGATTTCTGCTTTTAAAACTATGTTGCTCAAGCTGGTCATGGTGGCAACATGTAATGGGGGATTTAATTCTAATTATGTCTTTCTAGACTGCCTTTGATCTTGTAAATATGATTAATTAAGAGAACTTGAGCAACATCTGACCAGCAACTTGGAGTAGGTGAGTGGTTTCCAAACAGACAGTATCAATCAGTGTAATGCCTTAGTAGATCTGGAACATCACTTTTGAAAATGAAATTGAATAAAATAGGATAGAATAAGATAGGATAGGATAGGATAGAACAGAATAGGTTAGGATAGGATGGAATGGAATAGAATAATATAGACTCAGAATAGATTAGGAGGTGAAGAATATTTGGTGAAATGCTTACTTTGGTTGTGTATATATCTGTGTGTGTGTGTGTGTGTGTGTGTGTGCACGTGTGTGTGTATGTGTGTGTGTTCTGGGACATGATATGAAATGTGCTGCTCACTATAAGTTGTGGACAAAAATATTTGAAGTTGGAAAATACAGTGAAAGAGATCTAACTGAAACAATTCTGTACTTCCTTGTTGCTTCTATTAGTCAAACCACTCTGGCTAATTGTCTTCCTCTGTTAGATTAAGGTAAAAGGGGAATGAACTTGATGCCTTAAAATGCTAATTCTTCATAAAAACATCAATTTTGACTTGGCCAATTCATTCTGTCCTCATTTTACTATAGATAAAAGTAAGAATTTGAAACTGTTTCAAAAAACAATATTTTCCATCACCTTGTAGGATTACTGCCACTCCAAATCACATAGATTATCTCATAGGTCTGAAATTCTTTTACGTGGTGGTTAGTTTTTAGACTGTCTTTATATCTGATTGTACAGTGTATTCATTACTGGCTATTTAGGATGTGGTAGGGATGGCAGGGGCAGTTGTGACTCTAGAAAGCAGAAGACTGAATAATACTGACATAGTTTGTGAGCTGTCAGGTTTGGCCAACTTCATTGTGGTAAGCAGACTTGAAAATGGTCCCCAAATACTTCCCACTTCCTAGTGTTCATGGCCTTATTAATCCTGTCTCCTTTAGTAATTGATTCTCACTAATAGAATACAGCAACATTGAGGGATGCTACATTATATTACAAAAGATTGTGACTTCTCTATTACTGGCAGATTCTCAGTATTGCCTTCTCAGCTTGCACAATTTGATGAAGAAAGCTGCCATATGGGAGAGGTCCACATGGAATGGCCTCCAGCCAACAGCCAGCAGGGAACTGAGGCCCTTGTCTCTCCAGGAACCATTCTACAGGAACTAAATGCTGCCAAAAACTAAATGCTCAGAAGCAGATCCTTCTCCAGTTGAACTTTCAGATGATACCACCCCTCTCTTGCCAGCAACTTGACTGTGGCCTTTTGAGAGATTCTTAAGGAGAGGACCCATTTATGCCATATCTAAATTCTTGACCCATAGAAATTGTTAATTTTAGAGTTAATTTGATATACACAGCCATGAGAACTAATGCATTAACATATACTCTGATTCTCAAACATGGGTCATTTGGCACTGGCTGGAAATACTTTCGGTTTTCACGACTTTACGGGTACTACTGGAATCTAGGAGGTAGAGGCTGAAGATGTTGCTAAACATTCTATAATGCACAGGACAGCCTCCTAACAGCAAAGGATTTTCTGACCCAAAATGTCAATAGTGCTGAAGTTGAAAAACCTTGGTCTAAAGAAGGTTACAGTACCTTTAGACAGTAGATTTTAGATCTCATTTTCCACAAACTATCTCTAATATCTACTACCCAAAGGGAAATTACTTTTAAGTACATTCTGAGAATCTTGTTGTAAAATCAATGCAATTTCATTCATTTTTGAAAGATCACAGCATCTTTTTCTTTCGGAATGTCCCAGAAATCAAAGTATGAAACATGTCTCCATTAAAATACTTTAAGTTTATTAACCCTAGAGCTATGTCCATTCTGAAATATATAGGCAAGCTAGAAGCTGATAATAAAGCATCTAAAAGAGGTAGAGAAATTTTACATCATATTAATCTCATTATGGTAATACTTGAGCAGCCAAATTTATCTTTCTCTATATTTGGTAAGTTTGCTCTCCCTCAGGCTAAGGCTCATTATGCCCAGTTATATCTTACACTGAAATGGTTGACATACAATGAAAGGAGATCCTAAAATCCTGGTGGGTGTGCCTGTAACTTTTCACACTCTAAAGTGCTTCATGAATAAATCAGTGAAGTTGTCACAGAGAGAAAGCATACATTTTTCCACAAATGGAACTGTAAGCAACCTGTGCACATTGTGAATAGCCAGTAAGTTTCATTTATGACCTGTCCTGTCAGAGAAACAGCATAATTTGTATTGCTGTTGACATATTGACAAACAATTGACATATTTCCAGTACATAAAAACAACCTGAATGTTAAGGAAATACATACTGATATTACTGTGTTTCTGCCTTATTCAGAGCAATAATATAATTACCTTTTTTCTTTTTAAGGAAACAAGAGACAACCAATAGTCCATTGAAGAAATAGCTCCTCACACTAAGTTCAAGAATTGTCTTACTAAAATTTGTCTTAAGTACATTGTACTATATAGCCATGCTCCATCACCATCAAATAAGCTACATAACCCTTTAGTTTAACTGCATATATAGCACTTCACTTTTGCCAGCATAGATCGGGGAATACTGGTTAAGGATACATCTGCCAGGGTCTGTTACCCTTCAAGCATATTCCTGTCCTAAATTTATTACCTAGGCTAAAGACAGCTGAAAGGCTGATTCAAGCCCACATTGTGGTTTTGCTTTGACCATGATCATGAGAAATTGTGATTAATCAGCACAGACTTGAAAAGAGGTTAAAATGCACAACGTGCAAAGTGAAAGATATTGGCTCAATATCACCCCTTCTGTTCACTATTCAAAAACTCCAGTGGTTCCTTATCCTCTACAAAAAGTTTAGTCTCTGTCTGGCATTTAATGATTTCCCTGCAACTACTTCAAAAAAAATTTGTTTCTTAGTACTTCCCATCTTGAAGTCTTTACTTCAATCAAATCCAGTCAGACTCTTTTCTCCTTCTTATGTCTGTGTCACAGATTATGGGGTTCCCTCCATCTGAACTAACCTTTTCTCTTCCTGCACAAATTGTAACCATCCTCAAAACTGTAGTTAATGTCTTACTCCTTCAAATATGTCTTCTTAGATCTACAGCAAGAAGATAGTTCTTACCCTCCTCTAAAATTATAAAATGAAGTTTATCTGTATGTTCAGTTCCTATTTTGCATTTAATTGCATGTCTGAATTACCTTTGCGTTTCTCCAATGCACAAGGTCTGCTGTATTAAATACACATGTAATCACCTGACCTAGATCCTAATGAAATGCAAAGCGCTTACTTAAATTTGCAAATTCAAATTTTTATTGCACAATCATTAGATCTATATTTCTTGTTTGACTAGTTTGACATGTCTATTCCTGAACGTATCATTCATTTTACAGAAAAAGAATACAAAACTGACAGAGAACAGTATTTACATGCTAATTAACTAATTAATAGGGATCTGTAGAAAGCCTCTCAATATCTTGTATCAGTCTTTAGTCTGGCACTATCAAATAAACATACTGATCTTCCTTATTTCTTTCCTTGGTAATGAAAGATGATCTAATTCATCTCAAAGATATGTTTAAAGTCTAAACTGTTGACTTGCACTGGAATGAAGCTTTCTTTTCTAGCACAGGAAAGGCAATGTGGTTAGTGTGCAATTGCTATAGTGGCAAAAATACAATTGAATTTAATTAAGCAGGTTTAATGACTAAAATGTTAACACAGTTCTAGTTTATAATATCCAGCCTTAATGTGTGTTTTGTCTGATGAATTCATAGTGCCTCCCAACATTCATTTGGCTTGACTCTCCTGCCTGTCACAGAAGGAAGCTGAATGGCTCAGAGAGAAAAATAAACAATTCTCCTTCTTGTATACCCTGTTTATTTATGGCATATTTGAGTTATAATAAAAGAGAACAGTTAGGCAAACTAGCACCTATCCTGAAGAGTAAGACACGAAGAAGCTAAAAGTGAAAATAAAAGGAAAAGAATATAAACACAGATCAGATAATTATACTTCCTCATTAACTCTCACTGCAATCTTGTAAATGAAACTATTCTTCCATGTTTAGAAGACTGAATGTATTCCATTGCCAGAATTTACCTGCTAATAAAATAAAATTTTAATTCTATTGTCTTGCCATCATATCCTAATGGGACCAGGCAACTAATACTTGCTAAAGGCATCAAAGTTATCTTCTAAGAATAAGTACAAGGTCATGAAACTTTATAACTGAAATGCCAAGGATTTTGTGTGTACTTGTTTTGTGAATTTGTCTTTTACTATGAGTTTAAATACGTGATTCTCTAAAGGTAATTTTACCATAAGTTTCCTCTTGTCTTCAGGAGAAAAATTTAATAGGGATGATAAAAAAGAATTTATTTTTTTTTCCTTTTGGAGAATAAGAACTTTTGAAAAACATAGTCCTTTGCTGAATGAGTAGCTCCCATTTAAATAAAATACATTCCAGTACTATTTTCTTTTTTAAGTAGTAAATGCATACGATGCTTTAAAAAGGGTGATTTGGTTCCTGGGAAGCAGTTAGATGATAATGATGTCGGGAAAGAAGCCTGGAAGAAAGGAGTCCAGACAAAGTATTAAAGAGGGAACATGGCACAGTGCAGCACTTTCCAAACAGTGGTTCTCCTACCACCTGCAGTACAGTAAACAGGAATGCTTAATAAATATTTAAATTCCTGGCCCACTCAAAACACACTGGGTCAAAATATTTCAGTGCTGGACAAAAGCATCTGGATAGACATCTTTGGTGATTCTGAAGCACATTAAAAATTTAGAACTATTGTCAATGAGAGCACATTTTAAATTTTTTATGAGTATAACTGTTTTAAAAAGCATCAGGACACTCATCTTTAGTACTTTCTCCATCTCTTCTTACCTTTTAAATTTAGCATTTCTATTTCATGTTTCTCTGCAGACTGTCTGCTATTCATACAGTCTACCAGGTGGAAGATGATCACATCATAAAGCCTGTATCTTTACCTCCTCGTTCAAGAAGGCAGCCAAGTCTGAGACTATACTATATTCATTTGGCCTCAATTCCAAATTTCTAGAGAAGGGATTCTCACTGGCTCAGCTTGAACTAAGTGTCCACCTTCTGCCCAAAAAGCTATGGCCAAACAAGACAGGACCATGATATAAAACATGGTAACAGAGTCCCTACCCCAACTACCTATGAATTCAATTACAAGAATATACTGTTTGACAAATACAGGACACTTAAAATAGAGAGTAATTAGGAGTGAGGGAGAGAAATTCCCGAAGATAAACAAATCATTGTACTCTGGGCAGATAACTTAAAACCTGTCAGCCAAAGGTAGCAAAATAGTGGTAAAGAATCTAAGTGTCCAACACGATGGCTTGGTTGAAGGATAATAGAGTAAAAACCCATTCTTAGGAGAATGTAAATAGTAGAGTAAATAGTAGAGTAAAATAGTAGAGTAAAAACCCATTCTTAGGAGAATGTAAAGAAAGAAGGAAAACAGTCCAAGAATATTTTTATGCTAAAAATACATACAGATTTTTAAATGCCTTAATATGACCCTATTTAAAAATAAACACAAAACCAGGAAAGACATAAGGAGATATATTAAAGTTGCATAGTGAATGTCACTGGATTTCTTCTTTTTTCTTTAAATATTTCTGATTTTACAAATTTCTACAGATTACTATTAAATTGGCAGAAAATAGAAAGGAAGGAGTAACAGTTCTTGTGCAGCTTGCTGCTTATCTACTTTTAAGTCCGACAGCAACCAAAGAGGCTCCTTTCTCTCAGTGTTTTTGGAGCCACAGTCACTGACCTGCTTGCTGAACACACCTCTTCTTGAAGCCAACCAGAGACAGAGAACACAACTTCCACTTTTTGCAAAGCATAGACTAACCATTAAGACTGTTATAGAATAGATATTCCTCAGGATTCCATCCTTAAGATGTGGTGAACCCACGCATGGCTTCTTCCTCAATCCACATGGTATTTGGGTTGACATCAATATGAAAATTACCTGTACCCAACTGAGCACACCCAAAAATGTCAACTAGATTATAGTGATCATTTACATTTTTTGGCCATTTGTCATCTGCATTTACTTTTTATTTGGAGGAAATTTCAACATAGGTAGGAGGTATTATCCCAACTCCCACTACAAAAGTAAAATGAAATACATATTTTCTCTCCCACTCCAGAAACTGCTATAAAGTGGACCTGGGGTCTTAGTGTAGACAATTAAGTATTCCTATGCAGAATTTTGACTTCTGTGATCATTATACAAAGATTCAGGACAATCAGGAATTTTCTGCTGCTGAATTGGCTGGTTCTAGATTTGAGTGGTATTTGGAGAGTGTCTGATGGGGACAACATAAAACTGTGTCACCCACACTATTGTGGCCACTGCCTCCCTTCTCTTGATCTACCTGGTTAACTAGTCTTTCTGAGGATTTCATAAGGTAGTTTTGATGGTTAATTTTACATGACAACTTCACAGGTCATGGTGTGCCCAGATTAAACATTATTTCTGAGGGCATCTGTTGTTTCTAGATGAGACTGTATTTGAACAGGTGAACTCAGCAAAATAGATTGCCCTCCCCGTTGTTGGTGGCATCATCCAATCCACTGAGGGCCTGAATAGGACAAAAGGCAGAGGAATTTTTCCTGCCTCATTAAAATGGTTTTAATTTAAAAAATCCTAAAATGAATACATATGAAAAATAAAGACAGAAAGGGAATAGAAGGAAGGGAGGGAAGGAGGGATAGAGAGGAAGGAAAGGAATAATATTTGGAGACTGAATGCCCTGAGATTAAGCTGAAACATTACTATGTGCTGTGTAATTTTAGGCAAATTACTTGAGTTCTCTGAGCCTTAGTTGTCCTCACTTAAGAAAACAAAAGATTTAATATTTTTTAATCTGTTGGAAGAATTATAAGAGATAATTTATGTAAAATAGATAATAAAAATGAAAGCCTTGTACATGGTAAGGACTTAATAGATATTAGTTATTTCTCCTTTCCCCAACATCATCTCTGAATGGGTCCGATCTTTCTAGTTATGTCTCTCTGTCAGATGTAGAGGGAAGGATGGACTCTAAAACTAGTTCAAGAACTTGTTAACTTAACTCACAGAGACATCTGGGTAACTGAAGTTTATTTTAGCTCTGTAACAATAAAGCCAGGAAGATACCGGCCCAAGCTGTGTAAACTCAGGGAGATTAAGAGTGAAGATGAGAAGTTTGTTCAGCAATATCTGCTCTGTGCACTATTCCTTAACAATCATATTGTGCACGGCTTTATAGATTTGATGCACCTGGCCCAGGTATTGAGCTCTCCAGCATCAATCTAGGCAAGACTGCATCCTGAACTGTTTTAGCTATTTTGGGCCTAAAGAGGGCAGTTGAGTTTCCAAGTTCTGATATTTATTCTTTCAACCTTATTATCCACAAATGTTGGTCTACAGTTCAGCCCTCCTTGGGTAGACTAAAATTCTTTTTACTTTCATACGTCTTTGTAGAATGTTAATGAACTGTACAATATATCCCATTCAGTGCTGGAAGGAACATTGTTTTCATTACTGTCTTGTCTCTTTTGCCCTTCCTAGTAATGCTCAATATAGGATATCGGGGAATATAGGAGGATATTGTGATGGTAATAAAATGAGGCCAGTAGCTCTAATCTTTTTTCTATCAGATGTCCCAGAATCTCTAAACATATCACTTTTCCCTTGGAGACACATTAGTTCAGAGAAGTGATGTAACCTACAGAGATGTTGAGATGTTAGTCAGACTTTGGAATTAGAAGACCCTACTCTTTTACGCTGGACTTAACCCTGGAAGAAAAAGCCATAGCAGTTGTGGTAGCCATTTGGCTAACTAAGAGGAGCTTGTGATTAAGCCAAAATAGGGGAAAGGAGAGTCAACGAATGACAACAGATCTGGTCTAAACACCCATTAACCCTTCGTATCAAGCTACAATTCACCAGATCTTTTCCTGAACTTTTTAGTTGTGTAAGACAATAAATTACCCTTTTTCCTTTAGACAGTTTTAATGGGATTTTTTTATAACTTTGAAATGAAAATGGATGCATCTTTTTTTCTTTATGGAATTCGGCAGCCAAAGGAGTTACCTGGTAGCTGCAGGTCAGAAAGAGCGCTTGATGAGGCTTATGAATTCTTCCCAGTAGTACTGAGTGATGTCCTAATTAATACCCACATTCTCATTTAGGATTTAAATGTATTCTCTCTTAGCTCATTCTATCCCTCGATTCTTCTGTAGGGCTCTACCTTGTTTTCTATAACCCCCAGTCCCTAGGGAGTTGAAAGTGGAAGTTTGTTGACTATAGACAGATATTTTGTTTCCTAATCAACAGTCTATATGGGATTTCTTAGTGTTGTGCTCTGTTTAACATACTGAATTTTTGGTTATCTCTAAGTGCCTGAAGTTTTCCTGAGCTTCCATCATTCTGAGACTATTGTTCTTTGGAGCATGTGCTGATTATTTCCCAACTGACTGGCCCGAGACTGAAGGGTATGAATACAGGAACAAACAGATCTTCAACTGAAAAAGGTAGGATCTGAGAGCAAGCTATGGAGGAGGGCAAAACCGGTACCCTGAAATATACCTATAAAGAAACCAAGGGTTAAATAATCATAGAAAGAGTTGACTCTATTATAAAAGGAAGAGCCACAAAACAAAAACTGGTCAAAGGTAATGGAACATCTATAGGGACAAAAGGATTCAAGCAAATTTAAATATAAGTATTAGACAAAATTACTAAAAGTAAAAGAAGCAAACTCCCTCGTTGCTACTTCTGATAATTCTTTTTCAGCTTTATCCACGTGTGGAAATTTGATCTGCTTCACACAGACTTCCCAACCTCTGAAGAAGGATGCTTTTCTATATTCCAATCAGAATATGATTTTTCCACCAGACATATGGTATATTTCCTCAAGCTGCTCTGTCCACATTTGGAGATCCTACCCCAGGTACTGACTTGTATACTTTAGTTTCAGGGAACATGGAGACTAAACTTTGCTTGCCATTTTCTGAGTCTAGAGCTAAGTCTTCTTCCAGCAGTTTTCCAACACCCAACTGGTTGTTCAACAACTCAATTCAATTCAGTTCTGACACTAACTACCCTGAGTTTGCCCAGATCCCATAGGTTAAGAACTCAGCTCTACAAGACTGCCCCAATCAGATTGGGGGAACCAAAATAAATGGGGTCCTTGGGTAATCCACACATCTGCCTGGTTGGTTACAAATTCGGGTCTTCCCTCAACCTCCCCCTCAGGTTTGATAATTCACTAAAACAACCCACAGAACTCAGGGAAGCATTATGTTTATGATTATAGTTTCATTATAAAGCATACAACTCAGGAACAGCCAAATAGAAGAGATGAATAGGATAAAGTACGCAGGGGTGAGGGTGTAGGGTGGGATGACACAGAGCTCGCATGCCCTCTCTAGGAGCATCACTTTCTCAGAACCTCAATGTGCTCACCAGCCCAGAAGCCCCTCAAAACCCTGTCATTCAGAGTTTTTAATCAAGGTTCCATTACATAGGCATGATTGATTAGATCATAGACCCCTGACGACTAAGCTCAATCTCCAGCCCCATTCCCAGAAGGCTGAGGGATCAGGCTGAAAGTTCTACCCTCTAATCATGTGGTTGGTTCCAGATCTCATCCTGAAGCTATCTAGAGGCTTACTATGAGTCAACTAAATAGTCAGGCAGGATACAAAGCGGCTCCTTATGAATAACAAAAGACACCCATCACTCAGGAAATTCCAAGGGTTTTAGGAACTCTATGCCAGGAACCACGAACAAAGCCAAATATATTTTGTAGTATAGCACAGAAGTTCTCCCTGAAATTCCAGGGGTTACATGTAGACCTGAGGCAGGAGATAGATGGGCTCCAGGCTAGGCATTTACAACTGGCCTCCTGTTCACACCTCCTGGGGTGAGAAGAAGATGGGCTCCAGGCCGGACATTCATTACCAGCCCCCTGTTTACATTTCCTGAGGCAAGAGACAAATGGGCTCCAGACTACATATTTATGACCGGACTTCTGTCTGTATTTCGAGATCTGAGCATCAGGGTAAGAAACAATAACAGAAATAGGGTAGATGACCAGACACTGGATACTTTTATGGCAGGGACAGACGGGCTCAACCCTGTTAAAAGATCAAGGGGTCATACACTTCCCATCCTTGGGGCAAGGGAAACATGGCACACGTGCAGAAAGGCTCCTTGGGGGTCAAAAAAGAGGGGGCACCACTCCATAATATGTGATGCTAAGGCCATCCCATAGGCCTCTGGGCTGAAATCCATCTTGGAAAAATGTTGGGCACGCACGTTGTGGGGATCCTAGGGCAGGGTAGATGTGGAGAAAGAAACCAGGTAATTGGCCAGAGGTAAACACAGACCTGGAGGAACTGCCCTATAGAAATCACTTAACCACCTCTTTATTGCGCTCTTCCTCATTAGGGAGGATGCCCACACACTTTCTCTCCAGATGTGCATCTCTGCCTTGCTTCTGTCTTAACTAAACAAACTGTTTCTCTGTGTGCTCTCCCACTTGTTGCTGTGCTATGTCTCTCGCACTTGTTGTTGTGCTATGTGTGTGCATCTCTGACTTACTTCTGTCTTAACTAAACAAACTGTTTCGCTGTGTGCTCTCCCACTTGGTGTTGTGCTATGTCTCTAATAATAAACTCTGTACCTGTTTTTACACTTTTGCCTCCGTGAGAAATGCATTTTTCACTGGGGGCAAGAGCCAGGAGGTGTGGTGGCTAGGAGTCCTGGTTTTCATCCAGGCTACCCAGGTTTGATTCCTGAGCAGGGAATTAAGATCTCACTTCACACCACCACTCACTGCTGCCTCTCCGAGATCAGACCAATCAGAACATCCATATCACCCTCATAAACCCTTGTTCTCTATTCTTGGGTCTTCATTATTTTCTGAACAGATAAAAACAGTGTCTGAAAACATTTAAAATTGCATTAGCTGATTAGTAATTTTCATTGAAAAAAAGTTTATTCATATATATTTTACAAAATTGAAATGTAAGTCTTCATGATCTTTAAAGCAATTCTCTCTTTTTTTTTTTTTTCTAACTAACCATTATGCTCTGAAAGGGTACACATGGAGCTAAAGGTTGTACCAGTTATTTCATCCAGGCTGCAGTTATTCATGATTTTCCTGTTTGTATAGTATTTGCCTGTATGGTTTCACTTGTTCAATTTGCATTTTCATAGTTACTACTATATTGCATATCTTCAATTCTAAAAGCTGATTGTAGTATTCAAGATATGTTAGATGATAATAAATAAACACAAAGCTCTTAATAGACTTAATAGAACCAAATGTTGCTCTTACTGTTGCTTCATATCTAAAAGACCAGCAGGGTACTCTTCTCACCATAGTCACCAGGACCAAAGGCCTTCAGGTTTCATCCTGACACCTGTTTCTTAGATTAGCATGGCAGAGGCAAAAGAACCTGCCTGTCCATGCACTGTCTCTAAAAGGTCTGCCCAGAATGGATGTGTCGCATTTGCTCACATATTATTGACTAAACCCCCATGACTCTCTCTCGACCTAATTGTAGGTACCATGATCCTATCAGCTTTTGGTAGGAAATCTAAACAATCATTTTCCTGGAGAGATTTTGACTAATTGAAAGGATTTCTTTTCCTATGTGTTGCCATAAACCATTCAGAGGTTTTAATAATGAGTTTAATGGCCACGCCTTTGATATGATGCTTGCCAAGAGTCTGAATTTTAATTGGCCTTTTTAATGCAAAGCATTTCTCCATTTTATTTTTTTATACTTTGGAGTTGAAAGCAGTTCTCCTTCTAAACCAACAAGTCCCTGAATTTGTGGACTATCTCTATGTCTTTTAAATCTGTTTTCTTGAACTCAACTTTTTCCTCTGATACCTTGCCAAATACAAGTCAATAACAACAACTTCAAACCATTACTATTCTATTTTCCACTATTAGACCACTTCTAGTACTAAAAATTCATGTGGTGTATAAGCTGCCTTCCAAGCAGAGGTGGAAATGTTACCAAGAGCTTCGACCCTACATAACATGGACCATCCTTTCAGGTTCCTGTAACAGTTATCTCCCTACTTGTTACCTAGCCCTTATATTAATCCCACATGTTTTAGCTCTGTTGTCACAGAAGCATCCAGTACCAATTTTTGTATATAGCAGGAGAGGATATTTTCATTTGCTCCTCTAGATCTATAGTCCACACTTCACTACTTTGTGCCTTGTGTCGGGAGGGAGAGCAGAGCCGGTGGGAGGGGGGAGGGGGGGTGTGGGCAGGGGGTGCAGCTTGATGTTATTATCTGTATCAGTGGATTCTTTTGTCTTCCAGCTTCCAAGAGTGTTCAGCAACAGAAATCAATGGTAGGAGATTGGAGGGTAGAAGGAAAGTAGGTTGCTTACTCTCCTGGATTCTTCCCCTTCAGGTCACTACAGGTTGGCCGAATTCTTCTAATGAAGGCTACAGTTATTGTTAGGCCCTTTCCACACAACTATACCATCCATCTTCTAGTAATGAACTCTCCTTTTTCTTGCTCTTTCAGGTCTAGTGGTCATAACATCTATCCAATGTCATAAGGCCTAGGATACTACACCAGTCCTGGTTAGTTTACCTACCCTCCGATGATGACAACACAGTAAATACTTCCTTCGTTTAAACCTCCTCAATCACCTAGTTTGAAGGGGCTTCCTTTTAGGACTCTGATTGATTAGGTTATGTTTCGGTAGTACAATAGTCCTGACTGTTTCCAGCTTGACATAATAAAAGTTCGTTTCTTACCTAGGCTACCTACCCCACATGTGCAAGCAGGGAGCTCTGTTCACTCTAGTTACTCAGCATTATAAGCTTCAGCTTGGCTTATGCTTCTGTAACCAGTGGAGCCATAGAAAGAGTATACGTTACTCCTGTAGGGGCCCTTCTACATCTGCCTGGTTGTGACACCTGCCACTTTTGCTTACATTTCTAACCTCAGAGGTTTAAAATTTACCACCCTAACATGCAACCAAACAGGGGAAATCTGGAAGAATTTAATGTGTACTTTACAAATGGTTCAAAAGTGGGTTTTGAAGCACAAAGTTATGATGAAATTAAAGCAAACATTAAAACTCATTTTAACTTCATACACGTACATAGCAAGAATGGCGACAGTGCCCATACAGACTATGAGGACTATCTGTTTGTCCTCAAGCAAATAAATCTGTTATTGTAATGATGCTGCACAATTAGCCAAAAAGGAAAGTGTAAGATCACAGACAAGTAAATAACTGAAAATTGAATAGTATTCAGGCCAGTTTATGAGCCTTCCAGATCTCTCAGCTCCACTCCTACCCTGGGCCTGGGAGTTGGTTGTTTTCCCTGCTTCCCACACAGAGTTGCCCCAGCGATGGCTTTCACTCTTCCCATGGGCTCAAAGCCGAGATCTATTCACCACTGCCTTTGCCTCATCTTCAGCATTTTAAATTATCCTACCATCCCAAGAGTGAGAGTGGAGCTTCAGCAAGAATTCTATAGTACCCTCATGGTATGAGATGAAGCTGCTTTGGCTCTTCAGTGTGACACAAATGGACTTTTGGAAGGGCCAGGTTCCCCAGTGGCTACTCAAAGGGGCCAATTAGTAAAATGCAGAAGAGTGGGAGAGTAAACATCATATGAAATGATCTTTGACCAAAGAAAGACGAACAGGGGGAAAAGTGCATTGAAAGATTGCTTTCCCTTCCTCTCCTAACAGTTTTGAGATGGTGGTATCATATAGTCTCTCTGCAGATATTCCACAAAACTAAGCAGCTGATTGCATTTCCTGGGAAGCTGGGACAGTTTAAGTAACAGGCAACTTAAAACTTGCTTGCCCTTCTTCACCGCCTCACTTCCCTTTACACTCACTCTTGTTTCCCTGTGATTGTACTGCCTCTCTCAATACAGTGTTTACACGTAAGGTTTGCCTTAGGAAATATTTGCTAAAGAATCTCAGCTTAGAAAACTAGTACCAAGGATGGTCATAAAAAGAACTTCAGGAGGAAATTTGGTGTTGAATTTCCCAACTGTCTGAAAGCAATAAAGACTCAATCATTGGGGGTGATAAATAAGGTGATAAAAACCCCTGGAATGAAATAATAGTACCAGTATTAAACATTTTAGCAGTAAATAACAGAATTTAGGTATATCTGGGTTTGTTTGGTTTTTTTTGCTCATCATTTTAATTTCAGTTTTTCCTTGACATTTATCACACTTTACCCCGTAAGAGTTTTTTTTTTCCTCTGCCACTTATATTTTCATGTACATCTATGAAATCCCTGCTCAGATTATTGTTGTTGTTTTTAAATAAGATATATACTAAGAAAATTGAAATATTGGGATATTTATAGAAACTCCATTTAATCACATTCTCAGAGAGAATGTCAATTGTTAACAGACTCATTCCAAAGAAAATTTACCAAAGTTTATTTTAAATTAGTCACTGTCCTTATGCTGGTTTTGCAGTTGCCATTTGAATTTTCTGACCAAATCTGGCTGTTTTACTTCATCTGGACAGACAGGTAAGCATATTGATCTAGGTTTTGGTAATAGAATACTTCTCATGCCCAACTCTGAATCAGGTCAAACTCACTTAGGTATCAAAGAAAAAAGGAAGAATGTTCTAGGTAGCAACTGAAGTTAGCATAAACTCTGACTTAAAATGGCTCAAATATGTAGGTGTTATTTGTATCACATAAATCTGAAGCTAGGCAATTGCTGGTGCTAATTTACCTACCCAAGCCGTTTACGTCTCCCTGTCGTGTCATTCTTATATGTTGGCTTGGGTCCACACATTTATTAGTTTTCTAGGGCTGCCATAACAAAGGACCACAGACTGGGTGGTTTAAAACAGAAATTTATTTTCTCATAGTTCTGGATGTTAGAAATCTGAGGTCAAGTTGGCGGCAGAGATAGTTTCATTCTGAGGCCCCTCTCCTTGGCTTATAGATGGTCCTCTTTTCCGTGTGTCTGTGTGGTCTTCCCTCTGTGCATGTGTGTGTGTGTGTTCCAAGCTTCTTTTCTTATAAAGACTCCAGTCATAGTGGATTGGGGCCCATCCCAATGACTTTAACTACCTCTGTAAAAATTCTGTCTCCAGGGCTTCACTGGTGGCGCAGTGGTTGAGAGTCCGACTGCTGATGCAGGGGACATGGGTTCGAGCCCTGGTCTGGGAAGATCCCACATGCCGCGGAGCAACTGGGCCCATGAGCCACAATTACTGAGCCTGCGCGTCTGGAGACTGTGCTCCGCAATGGGAGGCCGCGATAGTGAGAGGCCCGCGCACTGCGATGAAGAGTGGCCCCCGCTTGCCACAACTGGAGAAAGCCCTCGCACAGAAATGAAGACCCAACACAGCAAAAATAAATAAATAAATAAAAATTAAAAATGAATATCTGGTTAAAAAAAAAATTCTGTCTCCAAATATAGTCATTCTTATGTACTGGAGGTTAGGGGCAACATATGAATTTTGGTGAGGGGCACTATTTCAGCTCACACCACTGTGGTTATCACTTTGTGGTCTTAAGATGAATGCCATGCATCTCATAGTTACTATAAAAACAGAAAAAAAAAATAGAGAGAGAAAGTAATGGGACCTGTTATCTTTATCCCCTTTTTAGAAGAAAAACAAAAGCTTCCCATACCACCATCCTTTCCTCATGTAGTTGATTCATGTATAGCTCAATAGCCAGAACTGTGTTACATGGTCACTCCTAGCTGCAAGAATGGCTGGAAAAGTGGGAGGGCTTTTAAATAGTTACATGAAATATAACTATAGGTCTACAGTATCTACAGTAAAGGAGACAAGGAAAAGGATGATTAACAATGGATTTGGGACCCCTCAATCTACAGAATCTGTTTCAGAGAATTTCATAGAATGTTTAACAAATGTATATTTAATGACCTACTACTAATGACAGACGCTATGCCAAACACTCAAGATATATGAGTGGACAAAACACATACCATAAACACAGAATTCATAGTATGGTGTGGAAGACAGAAGATTAATATAGGCAATTACAGTGCTGCATGGCAATTGAAACGATGGAGCAGCACAGCGTACTACAGAAACTCATAGGAAAGGCAACAAACCTGGTCACAGATCACAAAAGGCTCCACAAAAAATGTGGTATCTATGCTTTTCTCATCATTAACATGCAAGTAGAGATATTGGTAGAGATATTTTAAGCAGTAAGTAAATGAATGTGCCAGAAATAACAAGCACAGGGCTTGGCACAAAATAATTACAACGTCTGTGTGCATTTATTGATAATTGTGGGGTTTTTTTCTTTGTTTTTTCTGGGGGGGGATTTATTTGTTTACTATATCACAATAGCAAACACTTTTGTACTTCTTAAAATACATTAAGGGTTCCGCTTTACTCAGTTATTCCTCACAATAATTAAAGGAGGTAGTAATTATTACTGACCTCATTCTATAGATGAAGAAATTGAGACATTAAAAAATTAAGTAATTTGTGTAAAGCCATGTAACTACTAAAAGACAAGGCTGGGATTTGAGTCTAGCCAGTCCAGCTCCAAAGAGCACTCTCTTACCTACCCTGTCATCAAAGCTCTCCTCATTATACTCTGCCTCTGATACTTATTTCAAGTGGCATTAAGAATGTACTCATTTTAAAACTATAATTCACCCTGATGTCTGAGTTTCTATCTCTGGTAATATATCTACCTGGTAGGATAGGTGGTTTCTATCTACCTGCTACTGCACTACATTTTTTAAAAATATATATATATTTCCAGGTAAGATCATGGAGTAATCATTTTCTACTCAAATGGCAAAAATAGGGGAAGCTTTAAATTCCATCAGTACATAAAATGTCTTAGTTTACCTAAGGCTAGTCATTTTCTCCACTCATGTTTTTTCTTCCTGTGAGATATGCTATAAACCAAATATTGTTAATTTGGCATTCAGACAAATTGGATGATTTTAGAAACTGTTTTTGGTTCTTTCCAGGCAATGAAAAATAGAAGTTTTGTTTTTATGCAGCAACCATCTCTTCCTTTGTTTTGTCTTTTTGTTAATATTTTTAGCGTTTTATGTTCATATTTTGTTTCATTGCTATCCAAGTTTAACATAGTTTCTATTCAGTTGTTTGTTTCAGGATATAATTAAAGGAAATATATTCACTAACTATAATATAGCTTTTATTTTAATTTTTCAATGACACACATTTTGAAGTTAGTAAAGCCTCAGTTTTGCTTTACTTTCTTCTGGCTGGGAAAAGAGCCTGCCAAGGTGTCAACTGAACAATGGGATTTGAAGAGTACATTGGAAAAAAAAATAAAAGAGAATTGGTCCTCACTTTTCATTTCAAGCATCAACTACTAAATGTCTATGTACTACTGGCAATTTTTCATAATCAAGTCCTATGCTTTGAGAAGTCAGCAGATCCACAATCCTGAAAATGCTGGTTATTTTTATGCAAATACGTATTGTGTATAAACAATTGTAACTCAGGAACCTGGACTTTTTTTTGTAGACAAAGCCAGTGTTAGCAAGTTTTTAACTATAGGTTTTAGAGTTTGCTGCCACTTGCTACTCATTTTTCCACGGTGATCTCTTGTCTGTATTTTCTAAAACCATATTTATTTTTTATTTCCAGGAAAGCTTTCATGTCTCACTCACCTTTTATGCTTTTTTGAGTTTTATGGAATGAATACATTTTAAAAAATTGTGTCAAGAATTATCAAGGTCCTTGATAATTTCCAAGGATGTGCTCTCTTGTTTTGTTGTGATGCTACTATTTCCATGTTACCTTGATGCAGCAGCATGGAATTCTTATGCTGCCTATGATAAAGTATGATTTCTATTAAAATTGTGATTGATTCTGTATAATAACTACATTTTGAAATAGACCTTTTCAGTTTTCTCTTGGCAATGTCTATTTCTATTTGTGTCTATATGGACTTAGCACTTAAAGCCAGCTGAGTTTTATTACATTTTAATTTCCCCAACACTTTGATGGCATAAATTAGCTAACCTCTGGCCTGTTAGAGCCTTGTGGTTAAGATCTGACAAACAAAAATTTTACTGTGTTTATGATGGTTAAACAATTCTAGCTCTGTTCATTTCTGGCTTGGGGGTCTCAACCTTGGGGGTCTCATGGTCACTCTAAGTCTCAACTTTCTCATCTCTAAAATGGTAATGGCTCTCCCTGGCATGACTCTTTCTCTGAATGGCTGTGAGGATCAAATGACATAAGATACGACTTGGCGTCTCAACATGGAGAACAAGGATTCCAAGGAGGAAAAGTGGTAATCAGGAGGTGCAGAATTCTTAGAATAAAGATGGTACATCATCCAACAAAAAAGGATTTCACTGAAAATTTGGAGGGAGAAAAATGAAATAATTTTATAAATAAAACCAATACCAGTATTATGGTATGGAATTCAAAACTTACATGAATGTTTAAGATAAAACATTCAAAACTAATAGTGAGAAATTGTCTCTCGTGGCACTAAAATTCCATTTTGTCATTCTGTTTGTCTCGACCTATCCTCCTATCAAGCTTGTATGTTCACTCTTCTCTGCCTTAAGGGGACTTGAGAGAGCATATAAATGTGCTTAAATGCATAAAATGGCATTCAAATATGACATATTACTATCACCTTCGGTCTTTCTGAAATTGTGTGCAATATCTTGAAAACCTTTCCGCATTTCTGCTGTTTACAACTTAATTCAAGTTGCCATCTTCACTCTGTGGATCACTGCAACTACCTTGAAGCTGATCTACTGTATCCAGTCTGGTTTCTCCCAAGTTAACCTCCAACACTGAAGTAAAGTAGTGTTTCTGAAACTCTAATCCAATCATGGCACCTTCTTCCTTAAAACCCAGCCATGACTTTCCATTTTTCTTGGGAAAAATACAAAAGTTTTCAACATGTCTTCTTGAGCCTTCCACGGCTGATTCCCCAGCACTCTTCCTAGCTCACACTGTTCCTACTGTTCTCATTTTTCAACCACTAGAATTGTTCAAGCTCTGTCTTGCCACAGGGACTTTGCATATACTGTTCTCTTGCTGTTATGGTCTTTCTTCCTCTCTTCATCTATGACTCCTCCTCTTGCTTGAGATCTTTCATGAAAAAGCAAACTTCCTATAAGAAGCTTTCCCTGTCCACTACAGTTAGGTAAACTCCCATTATAAGGCTCTGTAGCACCTTATGTGTCTCCTTTGTGGCACTTACTACAGTTGCAACCAAACATTATTTGTGCAAGTATTTTATTAAAGTTACTCTTTATTACTTCTCTGTTTAAACTCCATTAGTCTACTTTGTTTCATAGTAGCACATAATAAATCCTCCATATATATTTGATGAATGAATTAATGAGTGGATAAAACTATACTTTACATAACAATTTTCATCATTGTCATTTTCCTGAATATTTTATAAATACCTGCAAAGTAGAGTTATAAAATTCTTCTAAGACAGTAATATTACCTTACTGCATGTCTCATTTATATAAAATTTTATTACTGACATAGTGTTGGATATACAGTAGAATTAAAGTGAATTTTTATTAAAGTGGATTGAATGATGCAATTTATAGGGAAATGAAGATCAGCTATATATTTGATTTTAATTTGTTTATTGATTTTCTCTGATTGAGATAGAACTATATGTATTCTACTAAGAAAGACTATATTACATTATGATCTAATCTCTATAAACTATCATGGAGAAAGGAAGTATGATCCCAGATAGAATGTATTAATGATGAGTGAAAATGATTAGCATTTAATGTAGAAAATGATTAATAATAGTAGGTGGGTAATTACCTTTGTTAGAAATTAGATATAGACATTTGAAAGCTGGATTGACAAAGTGATGATTTAATTACTTATGTATTAAGCATCTATCATAGGCAAGAAACAGTGATAGGCATTGTGAAGATAATCAATTTAAATTAGAGGGTATCTCTATCCTCAAGGAGGTTAGGCTCCCATTAGAGAAAGAAAGAAAGAAACAAACAAAAAACGTAAAATAGAGCCAGACTGCTGTAATAAACGCTATAGTACAGTGTCAGTGTTACGGGCTGAATTGTGTACCTCCCCACCCTCCATCCCCAATTCATATGTTGAGGTCCTAACCCTTGATACCTCAGAATGTGACTGTTTTTGGAGATAGAGCCTTTAAACAGGTAAATAAGGTAAGAAGAGGTCATATGGATGGGTTAGTACCCAATGTGACAGGGTTTAGTACTGGATTAGTATCCAGTATGACAGGTGTCTTTGTAAGAAGAGGAATTTTAGACACAGATACACACAAAATGAAGAGCATGTAAAAACACAGGAAGAAAATAACCATCCACAAAGCCAGGAAGGAAATCCTCAGAAGAAAAGCAATCTGCCAATACCATGATTTTGGACTTCTAGCTTCTAGAACTGTGAAGAAATAAATTTCTGTTGTTTAAGCCACCTAGTCTGTGGTATTTTTTAATGGTATCTCTACTTAACTAAAACATACAGTTATAATCAAAATGTTTTAGGAACACAGAGAAGAAGAAAACAGTTTTTCTGGAGGTTTATAAACCTACAGTGAAAATAGTATCTCTGCTTATTTATTGAAGTTTGTATAAAACTTTCAAAAGCAAGATCACATTCTTCTCTGTTTCTACAAATCACTCAGTAAACTTCTCAACTTCAAGTCTTGTAATACAATTCCAGTTCTGGTCACCCATACCTTAAACCTTGACACCTAGAGTACTCTGTATTAGTTTCCTATGGCTGCCATAATAAACTACCACAAACTTAGTGGCTTAAAGCAACATTATTTTTTTATAGTTTTAAGTGTCAGAGGACTAAAATTGAGGTGTTGGCTGAGCTTGTTCCTTCTGAAGCCTCCTGAGAATTTATTCCTTCTCTTTCCCAGTTTCTAGAGGCTGCCTCCATTGCTTGGCTCATGGCCTCTCCCTCATGTCACTCTAACCACTTGCTTCCTTTGGCACATCTCCTACTGCTAACTTGGACCTTTATCTTCCTCTTATAAGAACCCTTGTGGTTACATTCATTCACTTGGATAATATAAGATAATCTTCCCATCTCAAGATTCTTAACTGATCATATTAGGAAAGTCCCTTTTGCCTTGTTACATAGCCACAGGTTCTGGGTGTCATGATGTGGACATTTTGGGGGGCCACTATTCTGCCTAACATATCCTACAAAACAGATCTCTCATATTTCAGTACCCTGCTTTTTAAACTCGGCCTTTTATCCTCCATTTTCTCATTTCTATTAAACCTGCTCATTGAACTCTAAGCAACATCCAATATTGAATCTTTCACTTTCTTCGTTGGTGTCGCTTTTCCTTTATTCTATGTTTACTGTAATTTGATCATCCTTATTACTCTCTCCTCAGATCCTTCAATTCCCTTACTTTACTGTCACACTATTGCCCAGGCCCAGACACACCCCCAGGCTGATCAGTCACCCATGCTGTCTTCTCCCATACACTGGTACTCCTGCAGAGTGGAGGACTGACCACACAACAAGGGTCTCCAATCTAAGTCAGTCTGCAGTGTTAATTTTACTTATCCCTTTCCAGTTTTAATGTCTATTAAAACAAAATAAAAACAAGAAGAAAACTTTTACCCTTCACTTTAAACATTCCTAATCCTCACCATTTCTCAGTAGATGATCTAACTTCCTATTTCCATAAAATAATTGAGCCCATCAGCACAAAATATCTCAGTATCTTGCTCTCCCACCCACAGAATCCTAGAAAGGTGTCTGATCAATCTCCATTCTCCTTAGAAAATGATGGAAGGAATATAGATTTGATTGTGTCATACTGCTGCTTAAAAATATTTATTGGTTCCCAGTTACCTACAAAGTAACTTCTAGCTTCTTACTTTAGCAAGGAAAAATGTTCCAAATCATCCAAATAACTTACCATTTTGCATCTTCATCTTATACTCTACCTATATTGCACTTCTTGTTTTTATCTAAATATGCAACAGTATATCTAAATATACTCTACATTATTATACATATTATATTATACATATTTGATCAACTTTTTCTCCACCTGTAATGTTCTTACAGTATGCTTTAAACTAGCAAACTTCGCCTTCTCCTTAACAATCTAAATCAGATTTTTCCTGGGAAACCTTCCTTAACTCTTCTTGGAGAAGTTAGTAGATATTCTCCTTAACTTTTAACTTAATTACTACTTAATACTACTACTACTGCTGCTACTACTACAGTTAATATTATCCCGACTATTACAAATAATGTAATGATTAGCTACAATTTACTGAGTTAACCAATGCAGATAATGTTTCTTTTGAATCCCCCAATCAGCCCTGAATTTAAGAACAATTATTATCTCTTTTATTGTTGAAGGTACAGAGGCTTAAGGTAGTTAAGTGGTTTGCCCAAGGTCACGCAGATCCAGGATTTACATTCAGGTCTGTCTGATCCAAAACTTTTACTAAATGCTATATTCTGTTGCCTCCCTTGCAAATTTATCACATTTAACTGCAAGGCCACATATGCTATATTATATAGACTACATACCCTATAGAGGATTAGCAATTCTGTGGAGCTATTTGTGTAATATTGGTAAATCAAATTCTTTTTATTACTGCCTTAATGCCAAACTAACATAATACTGGCAAAGAATATAAAAAGCAATTATTATTACTTAAAATATGTGCTTTCTTGTGTAAATTGAGGTGTTTAAAAATTCACCAAGGATGTGTAATCTACAATCTCACTTATATCTTTCAAATTCCTAGTGAGCAGAAAAATGCTTCTCTAAATGTTTATAATGTATACTTTGCATAAATTATATAAATGTTATTAGAAATACTTAAGATTATAAACAGTTGACTGACTTTATTCTGGTAAAAGGAATCTGGGACAATTATAGTACTCAAAGTTAGAATTATTTTTTCCCATTTATTATTTTTATTATTTTTAACTTCTCATTAAACACCTGCCATGTAATACACAATGCATAGGAGGCTTTCTGTGTACAGAAAATAATTCTAAACAGTGCACAGAATATCAGATTAAAAGATGTTAAATCTCTTGTCTATGATATCTTAGTCTGACTGATGCTAACCCTGCGGGCTGCATTACGGTACATTTACCTTTAAAAAAAAAGTCATCACCTTGCAAATTATCTTTTCATTTACAACCATAGAAGGGACAACAGGAGAGGGACAGCCAGCTTTTGAAGGCTCCCCAGCGGATGCAGTCTACCAATTACATCCTAGCCCACAGCATTGCAGAACAGCAGACAATGGGATGCAGAGCACTTCGTCTCTGCCAACAGATACCACCACTCAGAAAATCCTGGTGCAATTGACTTTTTATGGATAACATTTCCCGAAAGAGCTGGAGTTTGAAATTTCCTAAAGCCAAGCCCACTCTGTATCTATTTCAATATATGACAGTCTCAACTGAGTGTCTAGCCAATAAAGTCTAAACAAACCGGCTTTATATTTGAAGACATATATCAGATGTATAGCTAACTATGCTCATCTCATCCTGAAAATGAATGAATTAAAATACATTACCACAGGGTTGGCTAGCTAAACAAATACTATGAAGTTTGAAACCGTCACTGCCTTATTCATGCCTGTAATTAAATTTTAAGTGTTTAGACACCAAAAATCTTGAATGGTCTCCTAATGATCCCTGGAAGCCAGGTCTTTTAAACTGAATGTGCTGACGTACATGACTGGCCCCAAATCTTACCCACAGGTCTTCATGGTTTACTTTGAAGGTGAAACTGATAATTATTTGTCCTGATTCCTGAAAGATCCTTCTTTCATGTTCTGCACTGAATGTAATGTGGTTCATTTTCATTAGGTGAAAGCATTGAGCTTCAGGCAGAATGTTCTACTGAGATGCGGCGGAAAATGCATGCAGCACACACATTTAGAGCACACGTTGAGAGAACACACTTAGTAGGAATAGCCTTTCCTATAAATCAAAAGATTAGAGACTCCAAAAAGCTACATTAATTTTTTACCTTTAGAAAACTGCACTGTTTTGAAGCCATTCATACGTGTAACCAATAGAAATGTGAAGTTAGGCATCGCTAATAGTGTTACTTCTTTCATAAATTCAGACAAATTATCTGAGTTAATTCCCAAGAGCTTTCTATTTACTTTTAAATTATTTCCTTGCTATTTTCCCCAGATTGTGAGGCGTGAATGCATAGATGTTTGTAGTCATACAATCCACTCTTTTGGCAGCTGCCTGGATTATTCTGAGGACTTTATAAGAGCATTTAGAAAAGCATGAAAAATCCTGATTGCTAAGCATAAAAAGGAGAGTATGCATAATGTGGGAAAAGGTTATGAATTTTTATTACCCACTTCTCCGAGCTCCATTTTTCAAACATATATGGAGTCAGCATGGCTCTGTAGAAAGAATACTAGACCAGAAGAAGCAGGGCTAGATATTCCACTCCCAGCTTTTACAAAAACCAGCTTTATGCTCTTACACAGGCATTTAATACCTTAGAGTTTGAGCTAATGATCTTTCATATTCAGTTCAGATTTAAGATTTTATTATTCCATTTTGCAGTTTTTTCATAACATACCATCTGCCTACCTATCCACCTACCTACCTATCTTATATCCCACTTTCAGGAAGAACTTATTAAATAGAATTTACTTTATTTTTACTTAGCAGTACCAATTTCCAAAATCTATTGAAGTGCTGGGTAATTTGGAAATGTGTGGTTAAAAAAAAGAACTCTTGGCTGTTGGCAAAAATGTTTCCAAAATTGTAATACACTGCATGATGAGAAAATGTGCCAGATTCAGTGAGTTATTTAAAAAAAACAAGTTGATGCTTACTGGGTAGAACAACTGTTTATAAATGTAATGAGCTTATCATGGAGTAAAGAGAAAGGATTTACACAGTATAGACACAGGGGTCAGAGACTGAACAGATTAATTTAAGAAATGATAGCACATTAAGAAAAAATTATATATTTTTAGAGTTTATGGGTTTATCTGCTTGAAAAGTAAATCTCTTATTATTCTTTCTCTTGTGTTTCTCTGAAGACTTACTGTGTTGTGGCCTTTATACTTTGATAGGATAAGAATAGAAGAATATTTTATTTTTTCATCTGTAGTATTTACTACTACATTTAAACATTCTAATTCTCATGTCTCTACCTATCAAATTTATTTAAGAAAGACTCTAACAGAAAAAAAATAATGATAGAATAATTAAGGAAACAGGATACATGTACAACAGAAGTAAGGAGATTATTTGTAGCAATTTTTCTTCAGTTTCCCCACTTGCTTATGTTTTTGAGATCAGCATTCAAATAATTATCTTTGGATCTCTACATGCTCTTTTTGATATGTTAGAAAAGTGGAATGAAGGGCTGAGGAAAACAGCCAGTGGGGATAATGCTAAGTCTTTAAATACGAGCAGAAAGGGAAATACTCATAGCACTGCTAATTGCTTGCACTCTGCAGTGGGAAGCTGTCAAGACAGTCATGTTATGAATCCCAAGCTGAAGCAGCTGCTGCTCTTGTGCACAGAATATTTTGTGTGCTCTTTATGTAGGAACACTCCCCTTGTGGTCTTTCGGGAGATTTTGCTTTTATATGGATGCATTCATAGTTTTCATTCGCAGATTGAAATTATTCTTCAATAAAATATGGCTATGAGAGGTTATCGCTCATCCATCTTTGGAAAGGAAATCCTAAGATGAAGTCATACTTAAAGAACTAAAAGAAAAATGAATTTACTAAAATTACTATTAATTGAAAAACACTTACATAGTGTCAACCATGAGGCAGACCCTATGTTAGGCTCTGGAGATATGTCATATTCAATATAAGAGTGAATATAATTTTTGGACATTAAACCACAGAATTGGAAGGGACTTTATAGATACAGCATTATAGTGGTTCTTTTTCTTTGGGGTTCTTCTATGTTAGTGGTACTAATAAAAATAGCTACATGCCAGAACCTTCACATGTTATCTCTTAAGACATGTGTTAAAAACTACATTTTTAGATAAGGAAGTTAAGAATTCATAGTGCTAAACAACTTGCCTAAGGTCACACTGTGGCTGACAGATTCTCAGGTGGCTTTTCATGATCAGTGCCTCTTGGTGTTCACACCCTTGTATAATCTCTTCCCCTTAACAGTGAGCAGAGCCTGTGATTTTATCTAATAGAATATGGCAGACATGGTGAGATGTCACTTTGGTGCTAATGTTGCATTATGTGGATCTTGCTAGTGGATTTCTGCTAGAGACTCACCTTGCTGCCTTGCTGAAGTAAGCATCCATGTTGGAGAAGCACAGGTGTCAAGGAGCTTTTGGTGGCCTCTAGGAACTGGAGGAGGCCTTTAAAACTAATCTCTTGGCTGTCAGCAGAAAACTGAACTTCTCAGTCCTACCACCGCAAGGATATGATTTCTGTCAACAAACTGAGGGAGCCTGGAAGTGGATCGTTCCCCATTTGAGCTTCTAGATGAGAACCCAGCTCTGGTCAACATCTTGATTCTAGCCTTGTGAAACCATAAGTAGAGGACCCAGATTAGAAGTTCCCAGCTCCTGACCCACAGAATCTGTGAAGTAATAAATGTGTATTTCTTTTAAGGTGGTAAGTTATAGTTATTTGTTACACAGCAATATATAACTAATACATAGTATTTGAGACAGAGGCCAAATTCAAATCCAGGTCTGCCTGACACTTAAACCAATTCTTTTTCCATAACATCAGTGGCTACAAGTTTGGGTCCCAGGATCCCCTCTATAATTAGTACCTGGAAGTCTTATTAAAAATATTGTTTTGAGGGTCTCACAGCTGACCTACTGAAACAGAATCTCTGGAATAACGGCTGAGTATTTGTATTTTTCACAAACTCCTGAAGTGATGCTTATATACATTAATGTTGAGAATGTTTCACTATACCTGGTTGCTTTTATAAGCTGCAGTTGTTATTTTAATTATTTATAATGGCTATAGATCAGAACAGCCTTTTATCCTCTAAGAAAGGTTTTTTTTTTGAAGGTTGATAATTCCAAGATTTTTATTGCAATACAACAAGATTATCAACTAATAGTAGGGATAGAATTGTGTCTTTACAACTTAGTTTGCATATTTTCAGTTGTATTATCATCCAAAAATAAAAACAATAGGCACTTGTTTTATGGCTCAAAATAAAATGAAAAAAAAAAAAACATGGGATATGTCAGACCCTTCATAGATTAAGAATGAAGTGTCTGACAGATAAGAACTACATCTATAATGTTAATCTCCATTGTATGTACCCCGTAGCTGTCACAGTGTTGGATACACAGAGGGTGTTCAATTAATATTTTTCAATGATTGACTAAAGTATAAAGCAGGCAAATTCATCAGTCCTTAGCTTTTTCAAGTCTTGACCCTTTAACACAGAACTTCTTAACCTGAATTACAGGTATGTCAATATAAAGACATTCTCAGTGCTGTTTGGCATCCAAGTTTGTTACTGTTAGACATAAGTAGCATTGTTCATTTACCTTATTGTGCCTCTTACTTCTTACTATGTGTGTCATGACTTTATTTAAAGTTGGAAGTTCTGCATTAGGGTTTATATGACATAAATGGTACAAAAACCAACTTTCAGTAAAAGTGTCTTTTAATTTATGAAAAACAGAATCTCACTGCTTTAATTTTGCATGTCTGTTTGACTCCTGAATGTGACAGGCAGGTTTCCGAGAAACATCATCAGAAATGCCTTTGCATAACCAAGTAGACAAAATCATCCCACTTCCTGTGATCTGCTGTGAACCAAGTGTGAGTTTAAATAATAAGGAATTCAGGTACTAAGACTATAATATCATAATGCTGCAATCTGTAAAAGAACTCTTATTTCTTATCTTATAAAAGACCAAAATTAGCTCAAAAGAGTGAAGAGTCTTATCCAGGCTGAGAACCTGTTTTTTAAATTATCTTCCAATGTTATTTCTTTATTACTGATTTCAAGTTTTAAGCAGTACAAGCCTCAGTGACTTTTGGAAATAAAAGAAAAACGTCTCAAGATTGAGTTAGGCACTAGGAAACAAAGAAAAACAAGTTCCCTAGTACTGAGAATTTCCCATGATAGCAGGGGAGATACATACATAGACCAATAGACAACTATAGGCAAAGAGGCCTTTACCACTTCAAATAGTTCCTCTTTGACATGGTTTGGGTGAATGTGAAATGTAACTCCTATGTTTCTGTATGTTTATCACATATGTTGGGTCTCTTTCTGTCTCTCCCTCTTTTGTGTTCTGTTTCTCTAAGTACACACACAAACACACTACCTCTGTCAGAGTGGGAAAATTACTACCCTTTATTTTTGGGCACACAGGAAGACTGCACTTCCTCCTTCCTCCTGAAAGTAGACAAGACCAAGTGACTTGTTTTAGGCAATAAAGGAAGAGCAGATATAGCATATCTTTCACAGGTAGAAGCATTTAATTGCTCGAACTCATATCTCCAGCAACAATGATCGTAGCACAAACTGATGTGAAAATGCTAAGTCAAACCAGCCTGGAATGCTGAGCCAACACAAAGAGAAAAGTTGACTTGAAGGTTTACTCAGATGCAGAAAGTACTGAATACAACCAAGAAATACTTTTTTGGTATAGTTGCACTAATCCTTTGGGATTATTTGTTACTAGGATACAACCTAGTCCATTCTGATTAAAACATATCCTGCTGATAGGTATTAATCCTTAGACAGAGTTGAATCTCAACTTAGAAGGACATAGTGAAACTGCCCTATAATTTTTTAATGCTAATTCATCTCCAAATGAGAAAGGAATGGCTTTTATCTAGTAGAGTCCTGTTATTTTTTTTTCTTTGATTCTATTCCCTTCTGGTGGCACCCTCCACACACTCTCATTTTATGTCTCCTTAGGTGCATCTAGAATAAGATAATTGACCAATTTTTCCCAGCTTTGTTGAGATATAATGGACACACAACATTGTAAATTTAATGTGTTTATGACGTGTTGATTTGATATATTTATGAATTGCAAAATGATTACTACCATAGTATTATCTACCACCTCTATTCCATTACACAACTACCATTTTTTCTTATGGTAAGAATATCTGAGATCTACTTTCTTAGCAACATTCAAGAATACGATGAAGCATTATCATCTATAACCACAGTGCTGTACATTAGATCCCCAAACTTGTTAATCTTGTAACTGGTAATTTGTACCGTTTGAGCAATAGCTCCCTATTTCCCCCTAACCCTTAATCTGATAATTGGATGTTTTAATTTTAAATGGCTCTTTAGCTATAAAAACCCACCCTATGCTTTGAAGTTATTCCTTGTTTGTAAGAGATTTATTTAGATCCTAGTAAAATACTAGGGTCCTGAATTTGCATTTTATGATGATATGGGGGAATGATGGTTCATTTTTTTCCAATCACATATATAAATTTGACAGAATTAGACAAATAATGTCTGTAAGCTAAAAGGTACAAAGTTTTAATATAGCATAAAGGAGGGAACCATTAATTCTGTCTCAATGGGGTAGTGGAAATTTTAAAGAGGTGCCACTTAAATATGGCATTTAAAGCAAAGGGAGAAAGGGAAGTAAATAGGTAAAAATTATAAATATATATTTATAAATACAAATATTTAAAATACAGAAAATATATTTGTATATATAATTATATATCATATATAATTGCATGTAGGTAATACCAAATATATACCATATACATATATGTACATCCACTCACATGTATCTATATATCTATATATTTATCTGTATACACAAACACACACACACACCTTGGAGCATGGAGAACACACAGCAACAGCAGTTAGAAGCAACAGGCCGCTTATACACTTAACAATTAGGATAGACTTTTAAAGGTAATACTGAGTAAAAAAAAATAGTGTGATTTATACTACAGGACTTGGAGAATACAGGGAAGACCAAGAGGAGCTTCCCATTTTCAGGAGAACAAGAGTAAAAAGGAACTGGGTTTGTTGGACAGACTTGTTGCAAACAGATTCACCAAAGGCTGGAATGCAGAAAGCTGAACCAAGAAGTATAGTTGGCAACCAGACTCTTACCTGACTAAAGTATAAAGCAGGCAAACTCATCAGTCCTTATGAAAACATAAGGAAGATACATGATTTGTGTGTGTGTGTGTGTGTGCGTGCGTGCGCGTGTGTGTAAAGAAAATAATTAAATCATTAGATTCTTGGGCAGTTGAAGAAAAACTGTGAACAGTAAGGGGTAAAAGAAGATTTTTCTTAGAGATAAAATCTCTGAAATATGAGAAAAACTTGGAGGACAATTGGAAAAAAGAAATAAAATTAGATTGAACACTGATATTTCTTTTGACCTGTATAAAATGTTGCATTAATAATATGAAGACCATCTAATTATATTATGATTTCATATTTTAAAGTTTAAATTGGAAATATTTCCTAACCTCATTGGAGATGTGTGCCAGGAGCTTAGAAGCTTCAAATTATCTATTGAAATATTAAACAGAGTATAATAGGTCAATAAAGAATACTATTTCAGTATAGCATAACATTTTAATAGCACTAGAACACAAAAACTAATTTTGATTCTTTTCCTGAAAAAAAGATACTGCTTTTATTGTATTTTTTAAACCTTTTTATTGGCTTCTGGAAAGAATTCATTTCAAATTTATATTTTGTGAATGCTACAAACAATGCCTTTCTTCAAGAAAAGAGAAAGGAAAGTGGAAATAGAAAAATATGTATTATGTCTACACCAGATCTAGAAAAATCCCGAATAGTAACAAACAGCTACAAATAGTAACTAGCAAATAATAACAAAATTACTATTTGCTTTGAAAATTTGAAAATAATACAATATTTCATGAGATTTTATTAATAATATAAATTATGTCTAAATCTCACAAAAGATAAAAATGTATTTGAATCTGTTTATGTTGTAGAGGACTGGGAAAAAAAGGAATTATTATGTTAAGAAAAATATTCTACCCATTCTTTTCAATTTCACTTCCACACAAAAATATGTAGGATTTACTAACTTACAAATTTCAAGGTATATATTACCTGCATAATCATAATAAAATAATAAACAATATTTATTGAGCTCAAGCACTTACTACATTCCAGGCACTGTTCTAAGCAGTGGGCACATACTATGTCATTTAATTTTTGGCACAACATGTGCGATACTTACTATTAGGGAGAAACTGAGTCACAGAGAATTGAAGGCTCTTGTCCAAGGTCACAGAGAGTTAATGACCTAACTGAATTTCAAACATATAGTCTGGCTTCAGAATTTGTATTCTTAACCACCTGGTGTCTTTATTGCTCAGAGTGGCAGTCATGGCTCTTGTAATCTGGTAGGAGGGAACCTCTCTAGAATCGTCACATATTACTCTGCTGTATCTACTCAACTTCACAGCCAATCTGCTCCTCGAATCTATATCATGTATTCCCATTTTTGTGGTTGTTTATGTTGTTCTTCCTTACTTAATGCTTGTCTTTTTTTAATAGGCAGGTCAAAAGTCAATTTCTCTGATTTTTCTCCCCAGGTCCTACCAACCACAATGGATTCCTCTTTCCCTCCTTCTTGCCCCTATAATCATGTATCACTTAGCTTAGCTTAAATCATTCATAGATCTCTTCCCACATATTGCTTTCTACTTTGCCTTGTGGTTTTAAATTTGCAGTTTAAAATAATATAATATTTCATTTATTTTATTAATAATATAAATTATGTCTCAATCTCACAAAAGATATAAATGCATTTGAGTCTGTTATGTTGTATAGGACTGGTAAAAAAAAAAGAAATTATTACGTTAAGAAAAATATTCTACCTGCTGTTTTCAACTTCACTTCCACATCTTTACATCCCTGAACAACCTTACAATGTCTGAAGACAAGGCCTGTTTGTTTTTAATCATAATATCTAGTCTTATCTTTGAAAGCATATCTTTTGATCGAATATGTTAATAAATGAATAAATAAGTGATTTAAATATAAAAAGAGATGAAAAGCTATGAAGTCAATCAATCTTGGAGAAGTAATTGAAGTGTTCACTGTTGGTCAGTACGTACATTATCAGTTTTTTCAGGCTACTGGGAATATTTTATAAATAAATTTCAAGGACAGTTAAGAACTCATTCACTCATGAAGTGAATGATGTACTTTTTACATTGTAAGAATCTGAGTCAAAGACATGTAAAAATAAGATATAATGTCCTAATCCTTCATAAAAATTTATGAAAATGTAAAATGTATAACTAACAAAGTATGTTAGTACTAATATTTCTCCTAAATATATTTTGGACTGCCTGACCATAGAAGCTATGTGTTTCTCTCTAATCATAATATTTCATAGTGCACATCTATAGAAGGTAATTAATATATTCTGGCTGAGTGAAAAAAAAAGACATAAATGAGTAAAAAAGTTAATGAATGATGAGAGAACTTCAAACTTTAAGAAATAACCAGAGCATATAAATTTGTTTAAACTCTGACCCTAGGAAAAAATACATTTTGGTTAGCGAGTAAGGAAAGTATATGGTCATTAATGAAAAGATTTTAGGCTCTTGCTGCTGATCCAAATTGTTATAGTTAATGGAAGTTGAGATAACATCTACGCCAAGAACAACATACTAGCTAGACATGTAAACATATCAACTGGGACTTGAAGTCAGGTTACCAGATTGTGGTAAAAAACGTAGCATTATGAACTGGCAATGACAAAGCAAGTAGGAATTTCTTTGGAATTAGGAATATATTTCTAGTTTTTTCACATATTGGAGCACATGATATTTTCTGTGCTTTCTATTTTATCCCTTTTCACATGCAGAAGTATCATATTGTAATTTTAATGAGCATTTTCCTAATGACTAAAGATATTGAGCAGCTTTTCGTATGATTATTTTCCATTTTATGCCTTTTTTGTGAAATACTAGCTTAAGGTGTTTGTTAAGAGACACAATTATCTCCCTTTTTATTAAGTTGTAAGATATCTTCAGACAATTTTGGTACATGTGCCTTTTTTCCTGAGATATATATATATATATATATATATATATGCATAATATATATGACAAATAACTTCATTTCTTTAGTTTGTTCTTCACACTTTAATCTATCCTTGATGAACAACTACTTAAACCCATTATTATTTAATTTATCATTTTTAAGAGGAAGTGTTTTTATGCCCTGTGTAAGAAAGTTTTGCTAACTCTAATGTCATGAGTTTTTCCTATGCTTTTTTCCCTAAAATCCTTATTATTTCTACCATTGACATTTAGATTTGCAATCCATCTGGAATTGATTTTTAGGAGAGATGTGAGATTTTTAGGAAAGGTTTAAGATTCGGGGGTAGATGCACTAA
The DNA here is from genome assembly GCF_964374135.1 of Grampus griseus. Taxonomy (NCBI): domain Eukaryota; kingdom Metazoa; phylum Chordata; class Mammalia; order Artiodactyla; family Delphinidae; genus Grampus; species Grampus griseus. The sequence goes on along the minus strand of NC_138997.1, from coordinate 15,293,649 downwards.
ATGTATTTTTTTCCTTATGAATATCCAATTGATCCAGCATCATTTACTGAAAAGATCATCCTTTCTACATTGCATTTCTGATTAACATCTGTCAAAAATCAGGATGCTGTGTGCGGATCTGTTTCTGTACTCTGTACATAACTCTAATACACAGCTAGTTACATTGTAAGTTGGTACCACTTTGGTGGAAAGCTATTTATAAATACCTGCTAAGTTTGAACACAATGCATATACCATATGATTTAGCAATTCTATTTCTAAGTATACATTCAAAAATAAATGTATGCATATGTTCACCAAAAGACATGTAACTGAATGTTCAGAAAAAGATTATTTGTAATAACTAAACAGTGAAAACTACCATAATGTTCATGAATGCTGTAATGAATAATTATAATATATCATACAGTGAAATATACAGAATGATGAAAATGAATCATCTACAACTATGCACAATAACATGGATGAATTTCAAAAACACAAAGTTGAGGGGGAAAAGCAAGTAAAAAAGCAGGGAGCAGGGTAGCAGGTAGTGGTAATCCTTATACAGAGATTTGACTACAGATAAAACTAATCTATAATACTAGAAGTAGGAAATTACTAACCATTGGGTGTAGTAGTGACTGAAAATAGGGGTTCTTCCAGCCTGCTGGTAAGGCTCTATTTCTTGAACTGAATGCTAGTGACATTGGTATATTCAGTTTGTGAATGTTCATCAGCCTGTATGCTTATGTGCATTGTTAAATGGATGTTACATTTTAATAAATAAATTTTAAAAAGGAAGAACATATTTAAATGATTTACAGTTAAGGAATAAATTATAATAAAACTTAGGAGATATTTAGAACAAAACCAAAACTTGTGGAATGCAGTTAGTGCTCTGCTTGGAGGGAATTCTGTAAGAGTTTTAAATGTTGATGTTAGGAAAAAAACCTAAAAATTGTTTAAGGAAGCAGAAAATTTAATATGTGAGAATAGAGCAACAGAATAAATGTAAAGAAAGTAGAAAGAAGAAAATATAGACCAGATGCCACTAAAACATAAAACATGCATGCAAGAGAATGAATTAAAGAATACAGTAGTTGTGGGTTTTTTAATGAATAAAACTGATAAATTTGCAAGAGTGATTAAGAGAAAAAGTAGGTACAAATAAAAGTATAACTTTTGGAATGAAAAATATTACATAAACACTGAAGATGTTAAAAGATAATGAAAGAATACCATGAGAAATTTAATGACAAATTTGATGTTAGGTTAAGTAAACAAAGGTATACAAAAACAGTTTTTGCAAAATAAGATTCAATTCAAGCAAAAACCAATTTTTCAGAAACAAAGATATGCTTTAGCTTGAGATTAGAAGGTACAGAGGAAAGTAATGAGAAGTAAGGTTAAAAAAAGGAATTAATTGAAATTGTCTTAGATGAATAGCTGTACAAATTGGCATCTTCTAACCCAATGCATACTCCTTTACCCCATCCTCATGCACTGGGCTTTTAACCCTAGGTAAAACCCAACTAAGCAATCATACAGTAGAAAAACAGTAAAATCAACAATAAATAAGAAATAGAAAAAACTATGTGGAGAAGATTTAGGGTTCTGGCATTCCAGAGCAAAATCGTACCCATTCATGGTTTCTCAGACCACTCATTTCTTAAGCAAAGTCTATTAATCGTCAAGCTGAGCCAACTGATACAGAATTACCAGTCAACATTTCTATTTATGAGACAGACTTGGCTGAAAACAGACAAGTAGGAGTGAGGGAAATTTACATATGTAGGAGTGAAGGAAAATCACAATAGCTACCTGAAAAAAATCAACCTGTAATAATCAAAACCTTGAAATATAAAGACCACAACAGATAAACATTAGAACTGACTCTGGAGGAAAGAGGCATATATCAAGAAACCACAAGATTATTTAAAACAATATCACCAACACCACCAATAATAATAACAACCAATCCCTCTAATTATTAAGCCTCCCTTCTTAAAAAGCGGTACTTTTATTCATGTACTTAATTTAGGGCACAAGCCTTACAGTCATCCCTACCCACTTTTTCTCTCATACTTCCCATCTGACTTACCAGTAAATCTTATCAATTCTACTCTACATCAAAAATATAATCTAGGGCTTCCCTGGTGGCGCAGTGGTTGAGAGTCCGCCTGCCAATGCAGGGGACATGAGTTCACGCTCTGGTCCAGTAAGATCCCACATGCCGCAGAGCGGCTGGGCCCGTGAGCCATGGTCGCCGAGTCTACGCATCCGGAGCCTGTGCTCCGCAACGGGAGAGGCCACAACAGTGAGAGGTCCGCGTACCGCAAAAAAAAAATTATATATATATAATCCAAGCCCAATTTTTTTCTCATAAACTGCAGAATGACCACCTTATTCAAGACACCACCATCTCACCAATGGACTATATAAGTTTCCCTTGAGTTTGTCTCTTCCTTCTTTGCCCCACTGACCTTTCACCTCACTCATCATATACCTTTTCCCCTTATAAATGTAACTGTGATCACGCATGTCTCCTTTAAAGCTCTCCACTGTTTACTCATATAGTAGAATAAAATCTAAACTTCATGCCATGGTCTGTAACGTCCTGTATATCTTCACAGTGGCTACTTTAAAAAATTTTACACCCCCCCCCAAACATTCTTTACTCCTTCACTCAACTCCAACCAGACCAATCTCTTTTCTTGTTCTCAAAAATGTAAAATATGCCTTACAAATTTAGAATCAATCTGAAACAAAAATAAAACATACATATTTAAATAAGTTACAAAAGAGAATGTAAAAGCTACAACAATCCTCCTAATGTAAAATTAAAGGTTTAGTTGACAGAGATCAATGACTATACATAGATGCAAAATATCCATTCTATTTAGATAGATATTATCATTCCTAACAAATAATATAATTTTTATGGGAGGAAACCACTGTATTAAAATAGGAAAATATTTTTACATAAAATTATATAGATTGTCTATATATTATGTTTTCCATACATACTGTATTATACTTTGGTATTTAAAAATTTTTAATACAAATTGAATGCAATTTTAAAAGACTGAAAAACATGTACAATGTTACCTGTGGTTACCTCTGAAGGAGGACATAAACATAATGATTTTATGTGCAGTTTCTGTTCAGCCATACTTCCTAAATCTCTCAGTCTAGTGTTAAGTTACTGATAATAATAGAGTATACTTTCAGAATAGTTATATTGCTGTGAAAAAGTTTTTAAAAATCATACAATTACCTATATACATACACACACACACAAACACATACCCCAAAATTTATACACATAAAATCCTTCTCCAAACTTAGATATCAAGACAACATTACCCAGCAGGATTTCAGAATTGCTATGGACCAGGGACTATAATGCACCTCTCATTCTTTCCCTCCTTGGGTGTCGCTGGGTCTTACAGTTGATCTGTCTCTGTTCCTCCTTCATAAAGGTGAGACAATTTGTCTTTATATACAAATTGTATTGTAAGACTTATATCAAAATCTGATGTAGATCATGAGATCCTGTAGTTTGAGCATAATATTGTAAGTGGATCAGAATTTTGAGCCTCTTGAAATAGAATGTATGTAAACAACTGTGGTCAGGAAGTGGACTCTGGAATATCATATACAAAAATAGTTATAATTAATCTTTTCTCTATAACCATACCCTACCTGGAATATAACACTGCAAATCATACATTAAGCAGTAGAATTTCTTTCTTACTCCTTGAATCTGTGCTGTCCTTTTAATTTGTGGTGACCAATACAGTACAACAGAAATCATATTGTGTGAATTCTAAGCCTTGTTTATTTCTGCTTTCTCTCTCATGGAATCCTGAGACTGCTATGTGAATAAGATCTGCTAATATGCTGGATGATGAGTGTCATGTGGTCTATTTTATCCTCTTTCCACCACTGACAGCTAACCTTCAGACTTGTGAGTGAGGCAACCAAACACCAGCCAGCCCCTAGCTAACCTGACAATAAACCTCACATATATAACAATTCAAGAAACCCAGATCAGCAGAACAGCCCAGCTGACCTGTAGTCTTATAAGTTATAATAAATGGTTGTTTTTAAATTCACTCAATCTAGGAAATGTGTGTTACACAACAATAGTTAACTAAGGCTTAAGGGTAACTGCAATTGAAAAATCGTAACAGTGGACAGTCTAAAAATTTGGAATAAGAAAAAAGCTATGTAGATGCATGCTACCACTAAAATTAGAAGCAAAATACTATGGAGAATAGTAATAAACAACAGTTGGATTCACTAGTCAAATAGTGAGTGATGCCTAGCAAATATGATTCAGGATTGTATAGCTTCTCAGTTGTATTATTTTCTTATGGAAAATAATTTCAAAATCTATACCAGAAAAAATTAATTATTTATATATATTATAAACAATGCGTGAATGAAGCTATGAAAAATAATTAAGCAATGCTTTTGTTTGACCCTCCATACTTCTCATATCCTTCTCCCCTCACACTAATGGTCTTGGCATAACAGTAATATAAATGATGGCTGCACTTAAAATAATGTCTATTTTCCATAATACATTCTCTATAATCTCATTCAAATAATCAAATGATCTCAAATTATTCAAGATAAGAATTTTATGATTAGACCAAAAAAACTGAATCATACTAGTTTATGCAGTGTGAAATAGAAGCTTGAAACATCTTGAATACAACATTGCTACCTAAGTAGGTATAAACCAGGTCAGCAAATGAACTAGTTTTACCGACTGATTAGAAATATATTAGGAGCAAAGGAAAAAAAAGGCATGTTCTACAGAAATTCAAATAAACCACATATAAATGAAGAAAAAATAGAGCAGAAGAGCCAAGAAATGTTTTCTATTCACAATTCTAAAATGCATAAATAGGTCTCTTGGCACCACCATCATCAAATTATCAATAGTGAGTTAAAGGTTATACAAACAGAAAAGATAGCATTTTGAAAAGTATCAACAAAATGGGGAAATGCTAGATTTGCATCATAAAGGACACACACCTTGCTGGGCCTTAAGCAGTACAGAAGAAATGCACTTACATGAAAAATTGAAAGACATTCTGTCAATGTGGGCAAAGTGATGTGGAAAATTGGAATAATTATCTGGATAATTCAGGCCAAAAATGGTAATGAGGTAAAAGAGTTCTTTACAATCTGATTTATCTAAGTCAGCTGTCTACATTTATTAAATTAACTGGACACTTATTCAACTCTCCTTTTTTCTGAGCTTGAATAGACTTTGGTATTGATTCCTTGTCTGTAGGATGAAGCAGAAGAACCTTGGTGCATTACTGACATTTCCACATTGGTTACAGATAACGCTCATTTTTAATCTCACAATGCACTTAATTACAGTTTAAGACATTACTGAATTATACTTAAATATTTATAACATCCTTTTAAAAAAATTGTTAAATATCAATTTCCAATTTAGTCTTTTATTAAAGTAATGTCCTAGGCACAAAGCAAGTTGAGCTTCACTTAATGGCTACTAACCACTGGATAGTTTCATAAGTCTTATAAATGCTTGACAAAATCATATAACATAGTGTTCTGTGTGTTTCAAGTGACAATTTGACTCTAGCATGTTGATTCAATTCATTAAAATAGTATCAATTCAATGATTAAGTTTATCTTTCTACCAAATCCAAATACTGATTTTTTTTTCTTTTGACATTGGTTATTTAGGAGTAAATGGAATATAATAGCATGCAATCCCTCCAGATATGTGTAAGAAAAGAAAGACAGAAAACTATAATAGTATTCCAGGAGACCTTTAAGATGGCAGAAGAGTAAGATGTAGAGATCATCTTCCTCTCCATAAATATATCAGATATACATCTATATGTGCAACAACACCTACAGAACACCTATTCAATATTGGCAGAAGACCTCCAACCTCCCCAAAGGCAAGAAACTCCCCATGTACCTGGGTAGGGCAAAAGAACAAAGAAAAAACAGAGACAAAAGAATAGGGGTGGGACCTGCACCTCTGGGAGGGAGCTGTGAAGGAGGCAAGGTTTCCACATACTAGGAAGCCCCTTCACTGGCGGAGATAGGGGGTGGCTGGGGGGAAGCTTCGGAGCCACGGAGGAGAGTGCAGCAACAGGGGTGCAGAGGGCAAAGCGGAGAGATTCCTGCACAGAGGATTGGCAAAAAGCAGTACTCACCAGCCCAAGAGGCTTGTCTGCTCACCCGCTGGGGTGGCTGTGGGCTGGGAGCTGAGGCTCTGGCTTCGGAGGTCAGATCCCAGGTAGAGGACTGGGGTTGACTGCATGAACACAGACTGAAGGGGGCTAGTGCGCCACAGCTAGACGGAAGGGAGTCCGGGAAAAAGTCTGGACCTGCCTAAAAAGCAAGAAACCATTGTTTTGGGGTGCGCAAGGAGAGGGGATTCAGAGCACTGCCTAAACAAGTTCCAGAGAAGGGCACGAGCTGTGGCTACCAGCACGGACCCCGGAGACGGCAATGAAATGCTAAGCTTGCTACTGCAGCCACCAAGAAGCCTGTGTGCAAGCACAAGTCACTATCCACACCTCCCCTCCCAGGAGCCTGTGCAGCATGCCACTGCCAGGGTCCCGTGATCCAGGGACAACTTCCCCAGGAGAACACACGGCATGCCTCAGGCGGGTGTAATGTCACAATGGCCTCTGCTGCCGCAGGCTCTCCCCACATTCTGTACCCCTCCCTCCCCCTGGCCTGAGTGAGCCAGAGCCCCCAATCAGCTGCTCCTTTAACCCCATCCTGTCTGAGTGAAGAACAGATGCCCTCAGGCGACCTACACGTAGAGGCAGGGCCAATCCAAAGCTGAACTTCAGGAGCAGTGTGAACAAAGAAGAGAAAGGGAAATCTCTCCCAGCAGCCTCAGGAGCAGGGGAATAAATCTCCACAATCAACCTGATGTACTCTGCATCTGTGGAATACCAGAAGAAACAACGAATGATCCCAAAATTGAGGCAGTGGACTTTGGGAGCAATGATATATATATATATTTCCTTTTTCTCTTTTTTTGAGTGTGGATGTGTATGTTTCTTTGTGTGATTTTGTCTGTATAGCTTTGCTTTAACATTTGTCCTAGGGATCTATCTGTCAGTTGTTGTTGTTGCTTTTTTTTTAGTATAGTTTTTGGCGCTTGTTATCATAGGTGGATTTGTTTTTGATTCGGTTGCTCTCTTCTTTCTTTCTTGTTTTTCTTTTTCTCTTTTTTATTACTTTTTAATTTTTTTCATTTTTAATAATTTTTTAATCACTTTGCTTTATTTTACTTCTTTCTTTCTTTCTTTCTTTCTTTCTTTCTTTCTTTCTTTCTTTCTTTCTTTCTTTCTTTCTTGCTTTCTTTCTCTCTCTCTCTCTCTCTCTCTCTCTCTCCCTCCCTCCCTCTCTCTCTCTCTCTCTCTCTCTCTCTCTTTCTCTCTTTCTCTCTTTCTTTCTTTCTCCCTTTTCTTCTGAGCCATGTGGCTGACAGGGCCTTGGAGCTCTGGCCAGGTGTCAGGCTTGTGCCTCTGAGGTGGGAGAGCCAAATTCAGGGCATTGGTCCACCAGAGACCTCTCAGCTCCACATAATATCAAACACTGAAAGCTCTCCCAGAGATCTCCATCTCAACGCTAAGACCCAACTCCACTCAACAACAAGTGAGCTACCGTACAGGACACCCTATGCCAAACAACTAGCAAGACAAGAATATAACCCCACCCATTAGCAGAGAGGCTGCCTAAAATCATAATAAGTTCACAGACACACCAAAACACACGACCGGACATGGTCCTGCCAACCAGAAAGACAAGATCCAGCCTCATCCACCAGAACACAGGCTCAAGTCCCCTCTACCAGGAAGCCTACCAACCCACTGAACCAACCTTAGCTACTGGGGAAGGCACTAAAAAAAACGGGAACTACGAACCTGTAGCCTGTGGAAAGGAGACCCCAAACACAGTAAGTTAAGTAAAACGAGAAGACAGAGAAACACACAACACACGAAGGAGCAAGGTAAAAACCCACAAGAACAAACAAATGAAGAGGAAATAGGCAGTCTACCTGAAAAAGAATTAAGTGTAATTATAGTAAAGATGATGCAAAATCTTGGGAACAGAATGGAGAAAATACAAGAAACATTCAACAAGGACCTAGAAGAACTAAAGAGCAAACAAACAATGATGAACAACACAATAAATAAATTAAAAATTCTCTACAAGGAATCAATAGCAGAATAACTGAGGCAGAAGAACGGATAAGTGAACTGGAAAATAAAATAGTGGAAATAACTACTGCAGAGTAGAATAAAGAAAAAATAATGAAGAGAATTGAGGACAGTCTCAGAAACCTGTGGGACAACAGTAAACACACCAACATTCAAATTATAGGGGTCCCAGAAGAAGAGAAAAAAAAGGGACTGAGAAAATATTTGAAGAGATTATAGTTTAAAACTTCCCTAATATGGGAAAGGAAATAGTTAATCAAGTCCAGGAAACACAGAGAGTCCCATACAGGATAAATCCAAGGAGAAACACGCCAAGACACATATTAATCAAACGATCAAAAATTAAATACAAAGAAAAAGTATTAAAAGCAACAAGGGAAAAACAACAATTAACATACAAGGGATTCCCCATAATGTTAACAGCTGATCTTTCAGCAGAAACTCTGCAAGCCAGAAGGGAGAGGCAGGACATATTTAAAGTGATGAAAGGGGAAAACCTAAAACCAAGATTACTCTACTCAGCAAGTATCTCATTCAGATTCAACACAGAAATTAAAACCTATACAGATAAGCAAAAGCTAAGAGAATTCAGCACCATCAAACCAGCTTCACAACAAATGCTAAAGGAACTTCTCTAGGCAGGAAACAGAAGAGAAGGAAAAGACCTACAATAACAAAACCAAAACAATGAAGATAACGGTAATAGGAACATACATATCAAAAATTACCTTAAATATAAATGGATGAAATGCTCCAACCAAAAGACACAGACTGGCTGAATGGATACAAAAACAAGACCCGTATATATGCTGCCTACTAGAGACCCACTTCAGACCTAGGGACACATACAGACTGAAAGTGAGGGGATGGGAAAAGATATTCCATGCAAATGGAAATGAAAAGAAAACTGGAGTAGCAATTCTCATATAAGACAAGAAAAGACTTTAAAATAAAGGCTATTACATGACACAAAGAAAGACGTTACCTAATGATCAAGGGATCAATCCAAGGAGAAGATATAACAATCGTAAATATTTATGCACCTAACACAGGATCACCTCAATACATAAGGCAAATGCTAATAGCCATTAAAGGGGAAATCGACAGGAACACAATCATAGTAGGGGACTTTAACACCCCACTTTTACCAATGGGCAGATCATTCAAAATGAAAATAAATAAAGAAACACAAGCTTTAAATGATAAATTAAGCAAGATGGATTTCATTGATATATATAGGACATTCCACCCCAAAACAACAGGATACACTTTTTCTCAAGTGCTCATGGAACATTCTCCAGGATAGATCATCTTGGGTCACAAATCAAGCCTTGGTAAATGCAAGAAAATTGAAATTGTATGAAGTGTCTTTTGCAAACACAATGTTACAAGACTAGATATCAATTACAGGAAAAAAATCTGTAAAATATACAAACACATGGAGGCTAAACATTACACTACTTAATAACCAAGAGATCACAGAATAAATCAAAGAGGAAATCAAAAAATACCTAGAAACAAATGACAATGAAAACACAACTACCCAAAACCTATGGGATGCAGCAAAAGCAGTTCTAAGAGGGAAGTTTACAGCCATGCAATCCTCCCTCAAGAAACAATAAACATCTCAAATAAACAACCTAATCTTACACCTAAACCAATTAGAGAGAGAAAAACAAAAAGAACCCAAAGTTAGCAGAAGCAAAGAAGTCATGAAGATCACATCAGAAGTAAATGAAAAAATGAAGGAAACAATAGCAAATATCAATAAAACTATAAGCTGATTCTTTGAAAAGAAAAGCAAAATTGATAACCCTTATCCAGACTCATCAAGAAAGAAAACAAGAGGACTCAAATCAATAAAATTAGAAATGAAAAAGAAGTTACACCTGAGACCTCAGAAATACAAAGGACCATAAGAGACTACTACAAGCAACTACATGCCAATATAATGGACAACCTGGAAGAAATGGACAAATTCTTAGAAAAGCACAACCTTCCGAGACTGAATCAGGAAGAAATAGAAAATATACACAGACCAATCACAAGCACTGAATTTGAGACTGTGATTAAAAATCTTTCAACAATCAAAAGCCAAAGACCAGATGGCTTCACAGGTGAATTCTATCAAACATTTAGACAATAGCTAACACCCATCCTTCTCAAATTCTTCCAAAATATAGCAGAGGGAGGAACCCTCCCAAACTCATTCTATACCAAAACCAGACTAAGATGTCACAAAGAAAGAAAACTAAAGGCCAGTTTCACTGATGAACATAGATGCAATAATCCTCAACAAAATACTAGCAAACAGAATCCAACAGCACATTAAAAGGATCATACACCGTGATCAAGTGGGGTTTATCCCCGGAATGCAAGGATTCTTCAATATATGCAAATCAATCAATGTGATACACCATATTAACAAACTGAAGGAGAAAAATCATATGATCATCTCAATAGATGCAGAAAAATCTTTTGACAAAATTCAACACCCATTTATGATAAAAACCCTCCAGAAAGTAGGCATAGAGGGAACTTACCTAAACATATTAAAGGCCAGATATGACAAACCCACAGTCAACATCGTTCTCAATGGAGAAAAACTGAAACCACTTCCAGTAAGATCAGGAACAAGACAAGGTTGCCCACTCTCACCACTATTAGTCAACACATTTTTGGAAGTTTTAGCCACAGAAATCACAGAAGAGAAAGAAATAAAAGGAATCCAAACCAGAAGAGAAGAAGTAAAGCTGTCACTGTTTGCAGATGACATGATACTATACATAGAGAATCTTAAAGATGCTACCAGAAAGCTATCAGAGCTATTAGCTATTAGCTATTAGAGCTAATCAATGAATTTGGTAAAGTAGCAGAATATAAAATTGATGCACAGAAATATCTTGCATTCCTGTACACTAGTGATGAAAAATCTGAAAGAGAAATTAAGGAAACACTTCCATTTACCACTGCAACAAAAAGAATTAAATATCTAGGAATAAACCTACCTAAGGAGACAAAAGACCTGTATGCAGAAAACTATAAGACACTGATGAAAAGAATTAAAAATGATACCAACAGATGGAGAGATATACCATGTTCTTGGATTGGAAGAATCAACATTGCAAAAATGACTATACTACCCAAAGCAATCTACAGACTGAATGCAATCCCTATCAAACTACCACTGGCATTTTTCACAGAGCTAGAACAAAAAATTTCACAATTTGTATGGAAACACAAAAGATCACGAATAGCCAAAACAATCTTGAGAAAGAAAAATGGAGCTGGAGGAATCAGACTCCCTGAATTCAGACTATACTACAAAGCTACAGTAATCAAGACAGTATGGTACTGGCACAAAAACAGAAATATAGATCAATGGAACAGGATAGAAAGCCCAGAGATAAACCCATGGTCACCTTATGTTTGATAAAGGAGGCAAGAATATACAATGGAGAAAAGACACCACTTCAATATGTGGTGCTGGGAAAACTGGACAGCTACATGTAATAGAATGAAATTAGAACACTCCCTAACACCACACACAAAAATAAACTCCAAATGGATTAAAAACCTAAACGTAAGGCCAGACACTATCAAACTCTTAGAGGAAAACACAGGCAGAACATTCTATGACATAAATCACAGCAAGATCCTTTTTGACCCACCTCCTAGAGAAATGGAAATAAAAACAAAAATAAACAAATGGGAGCTAATGAAAGTTAAAAGCTTTTGCATGGCAAAGGAAATCATAAACAAGACGAAAAGACAACCCTCAGAATGGGAGAAAATATTTGCAAATTAAGCAACTGACAAAGGATTAATCTGTAAAATTTAGAAGCAGCTCATGCAGCTCAATATCAAAAAAACAAACAACCCAATCCAAAAATGGGCAGAAGGCCTAAATAGACACTTCTCCAAAGAAGATATACAGATTGCCAACAAACACATGAAAGGATGCTCAACATCACTAATCATTAGAGAAATGCAAATCAAACCACAATGAGGTATCACCTCACACCAGTCAGAATGGCCATCATCAAAAAATCTACAAACAATAAATGCCAGAGAGAGTGTGGAGGAAAGGGAACCCTCTTGCATTGTTGGTGGGAATGTTAATTGATAGAGCCACTATAGAGGATTAAGGTTACAGTATTAAGTATTAACTTTTATTTTATTAAGTATTAACTTTTATTAAGTATTAAGTATTAACCTACAGTATTAAGGTTCCTTAAAAAACTAAAAATAGAATTACCATATGACCCAGCAATCCCACTACTGGGCATATGCCCTGAGAAAACCATAACTCAAAAAGAGTCATGTACCACAATGTTCACTGCAGCTCTATTTACAATAGCCAGGACATGGAAACAACCTAAGTGTCCATCGACAGATGAATGGATAAAGAAGATGTGGCACATATATGCAATGGAATACTACTCAGCCATACAAAGAAATGAAATTGAGTTATTTGTAGTGAGGTGGATGGACCTAGAGTCTGTCATACAGAGTGAAGTAAGTCAGAAAGAGAAAAACAAATACTGTATGCTTACACATATATATGGAATCTAAAATAAATAAATGCTTCTGAGGAACCTAGGGGCAGGACAGGAATTAAGACACAAACCTAGAGAATGTACTTGAGGACAGGGGTAGGGGATGGGTAAGCTGGGATGAAGTGAGAGAGTGGCATGGATTTACATATACTACCAAATGTAAAATAGATAGCTAGTGGGAAGCAGCCGCATAGCACAGGGAGATCAGCTGGGTGCTTCGTGACCACCTAGAGAGGTAGGATAGGGAGGGTGCAAGGGAGATGCAAGAGGGAAGTGATATGGGGATATATGTATATGTATAGCTGATTCACTTTGTTATAAAGCAGAAACTAACACACCATTGTAAAAACAATTATACTCCAGTAAAGATGTAAAAAAAAATACAACTTAAAAAAAACTATAATAGTATTCCAAAGAAATCACTTAATATGTTTCAATTTCAAGCATTTTATCACAAGTAACCATGAGGCATAAATTTTAGTTTAAACATTTGCACACTGAAACTGGAAAATAGAAGTTACATCTTAAACACAAATTACAAAGACCCTTGGACTTGGAAAGCTCAGCCAGTCTGCAAAAGGTTCCTAGAAGCCTGTTCAGACAATTAAGAAAGTATTATAAATACTTCTGAAAGCTTTATGCTTTGACAGATATTGCAAAAGAAATGCATTCTTAAAGATATCACCTCTAAAAATCTTTCATCTAAGGTTTGCCCCATATAACTGACTATTAGAAGATGCATAAATTTGAAAAATATATTCACTGCTTGTGAAGAGGAACGAGCCCACAGAGCAGTATTTTGCATCTATGGCCATACTGATATTTTGGGCCAGATAATTCTTTGTTTTGGGGGGGCCCTCTTATGCATTGTAGGATATTTAGTAGTAGCATGCCTTGTTTCTCCCTACTAAATGCTAGTATCACCTTTACCCCCAGTTATAACAACTAAAAATGTCTCCAGATATTGACTAATGTCCCGTAGGGGGCAAAATTACCCGTGGTTGAAAATCACTGCCATAGAGTGTACACCTAGTGTTCTCAGTGCCAGTATACCTGCACAACGAACTCAAGCCCATTCCCAAACACGTAAGAGCATGTTGCCCTCAGAGACTAAAGCTTTTCAGCTTTGTCCCAGCTACAGTGTACATCTAGAGACTGAAAAGGAAAAAGTGGTTAACAGTGACTTTGCTATGAAGAAACTATCAATAACTTGAACACCCTACAGGCAAAGCATAGCCGATTAGCCCTTTAATTGTCTTAAGTCCTCAAGAGACTTCCCAAAGAAAACAAATGAAACCAACCCTGGACATGTGGATTTATACACACTGTGTGAAAGTACCTTTCCTGCTGGGAGATCTCTGGCCAAATTGGGAATGCTACAGGCACTAAGCCTGTGCAAATAGAATGCCTTCCTGCCCATGCTTAGCTTTTCCCCCTCAAGATCAAAAGCCTGAGCTCTGGAATTCTTGAAAAGAAATCACCAGAGACCTGTGCTAAATCGGAATAGAGTCATTAGGGATGCCTGATTTCCTTGAGTTTCTGTTATCCCTTGACAGGGTTGTTGTTTTTTCCAATAATAAAAGTCTGTAAAAAATCTGAACTGTTTAAATGTTGCAGTGATAACTGATCTGAAAGCCACCATTTTCTTCCCTATAACCAGTGAAATAAATGGTTTTGTTTGAAAATATCTGGCAGTGAAGCAAGACATTTTTTTTTTTTTTTTTAGATTTTGGTAACCTATGCTTTTTCTCTCAGAATACTGGCTGAAAATGCCTATTCGTATAAAAACTATCTTTGTTATTTAGGTTGATCATATCAAACAATATCAATAAAGATATTTTTTCCCCTTCTGAATAATTAGATAAATACAAAATGATTTTTAAAGTGTCTGACATAGGAAAAAAACAAAACACCTGAACAAGATTTCTCAACTTCAGCACTACTGGCATTTTGGACCAGATACAGTGTAATAGCTGTGAGGGAGGCTGTCCGGTGCATTGTAGGATGTTTACCAGTATCCCTGGCCTCTACCCAGTAGATGCCAGTAGCACTACCACCCCCAGCCCCAGCCACACACACAAACACAACACACACACTTTCAGATTATAACCAATGAACATGGCTCCAGAGATTGCCAGATGTCTCCTATGGGGGCAAATTTGCCCAAGTTGAAAACCACTGATGTAGAAAAGTCCTGCTTTGAAAAGGCACAGGTGTCATTTGGCATTTACAACTCCTTTGTCATAAATAACCTTATTAGGCCACAAAGATTTTCTCCTATTTTTTTTCTAAATGTGTTAAATTTTTACATATGGAGCTATGATCCATTTTGAATTAATATTTATATAAGGTGTGAGGTTGGTATCCATTCTTTTGCATTTAGATGTCCAATTTTTCCATTTGTTGAAAGACTACCTTTTCTCCACTTAATTATCTTTACACAGGTGTCAAAAATCAATGGTTCATATTTGTGTGGATCTATTACTGGCCTGTCTTTTCTATTCCACGGATCTATATGTCTATCTCTCTGCCAATAACACATTACCAATAGCAGTATATAGTAGGTTTAAAAATTGGGCAGTGGGAATCCTGTTGTATTCTTTTTCAAAATGGTTTTGACTATCTTATTTTGCCTTTTCATTCAATTTTAAAGTTAGCTTGCATATATCCAAAAATAAGTATATATGTATATATACATATAATATATATTATATATAATTTATCATTGTAAATGATTTCTATATAGCAGGTAATAAGTACTATATAAATTCTATATGAGTTTATATATTCACATATATATATATTTGCAATAGCTCAAAAACAACATGCTTAGAGATAAATCCAAGAGAATATGTATAGGATCTTTATGGGGAAAACTACAAACGCTAATGAAAACAATCAAAGAAGATATAAATAAAAGATATGCCATGTACATGGATTAGATGATTCAATATAGTAAAGATGTCAATTATTCCCAAATTGAACTGTAACACAATTCCATTCAAAACCAAAGCAGGATTTTTTTTCTTTTCCATATATATATATATATACTATTCTAAAACTGAATGAAAAGGCAAAATGTTCAGAATAATTTTAAAAAGAATAGCTGAAGCAATAGAACTATCCACTTTTAAGACTTACTATAATAATATCCCAATAGCTCCAAATATATTTTTACTACTAGTTATTTAGAAATATCTAAATACTGCTTTGTCTGAGTGCTGCAAATTTTGATATTTTGTATTTTCAATTTTGTTCACTTAAAAATAATTTTTAATTTCCATTAAAACATTCTCTTTGATCCATATATTTTGTTTTTTTTTTATTTAATAAACTTTTTTTGGCAGCAGTTTTAGGTTGATAGAAAAAATTGAGTGAAAAATTTAGAGTTTTCACATACACTTTCAATCTCCACTATTATTAATATCTTACATTAGTGTATTGCTTTCATTGTAATTTGAGTCAATATTTATCATTATTAATATATAATACATAACCAAACTGCACAGTTTAGTTTTAACTAAAGTCCATAGTTTATATAAGGTTTACTTTTTGTGATTTATATTCTATGGGTTTTGACAAGTGCATAATGACATTAATCCACCATTACAGAATAACTGCCCTAAAAATCCCCTTTGCTCTGTGTGTTCATCCTTCCCTGACTCCCCCCAAATCCCTGGCAACCACTGATCTTTTTATGTTCTCCATAGTTTTGCCTTTTCCATAATGTCATATAGCTGGAATCATATAGTATATAGCCTTTTAAGTTTGGTTTCTTCCACTGAGTAATATACATTTATGGTCCTTCCATGTCTTTTTGTGGCTTAATGATTCATTTATTTTTATCACTGAATAATATTCCTTTGTATGGATGCACCACAGTTTATCTGTTCACTCAACTGAAGGACATTTTGGTTGCTTTCAATTTTAGCAATTATGAATAAAGCTGCTATACACATTCATATGGAAGTTTTTGTGTGGATATTAAGTTTTCACCTCATTTGTGTACATGCCAAGGAATGTGACTGCTGAATCATAAGAGTATGTTTAGTTCTGATAGAGCAGCCAAACTGTGCTCCAAAGTGGCTGTACCATTTCACATTCCCACCAGCAATAAATCAGAGTTCCTGCTGCTCCACAACCTTGCCAGAATTTGGTGGTGCCAGTGTTCTGGATTTTCACTATACTAATAGATATGCAGTGGTTCTCTTATTGTTGTTTTAATTTGAAATTCCCAAATGACATATAATGTTGAATATTCAATCAAAATGCTTATTTGCTATCTGTATACCTTTTTTTTTTTTTTTTTTTTTTGCGGTACGCAGGTCTCTCACTGCCGCGGCCTCTTCCGCTGCGGAGCACAGGCTCCGGACGCACAGGCTCAGCGGCCATGGCTCACGGACCCAGCCGCTCCGCGGCATGTGGGATGTGGGATGTGGGATCTTCCCGGACCGGGGCACGAACCCATGTCCCCTGCATCGGCAGGCGGACTCCCAACCACTGAGCCACCAGGGAAGCCCTGTATATCTTTTTTGATGATATATCTGTTCAGATCTTTTACCCACACTTTTTATTTCTCTTACTGTTAAGTTTTAAGGGTTCTTTGTATATTTTGGATACAAGTTCTTCACCAGATATGTGTTTTGCAAACATTTTCTTCCAGTCTAGGGCTTGTCATTAAATTCTTAAGTGTTTTTTCCAGAACAGAAGTTTATAATTTTAAAGAAATCCAAAGTCTTTGTCCAATAATTTCAACATCTATGTCATCTCAGTGTCAGTAACTGTCCCCATTCAAGTTGAGATTTTTCTCAATTCTACATATGCTGAGTAATTTTGGATTTTGTACTACACTTTTGATACTATAAGATTCTGGGGTTTATTTAACATCTATAGAGAATGTTGCTATTTTTGTATTGTAAGCAGTCAACAAACAATACATATATAAAAAAAAGAGATTTTTATAAACAATTGATCCAGCTGGGTTCAGGCCGCAAGTTCCAACCAGTATTTGTGAGTTGTGATACTAATTTAGTTTTCAAATTATTGTAGTGCTAGTCTAATCTGTCCCACACATGCACCACCAAGTCTGAAACTTGAGTGATGTTCTATCTTGCAGTTAGTTTTCAAATGCTATGTATGCTGTTTAGAGGCAGATGCATGCATGTTCAGGTCAGAGGAGAGTTTATAAACAACTTTAAAGGGTCAGTCTTCTGAGTGCAACCCCCTGCACCATTGCCCAGGCATATTCCAATCCTCTGGGTCCTTCTTATCCTTGGGCCAAAAGTTGAGTCTCAATTTGCCCCAATATGCTGCATACTTCCTACAACAGCACACATATTTGCAACTAAGGTGTGGGAAGATAAAAAGGAAAAAAAAGGTCAATGGGCATTTTCCCCATTCTCTAAGGACCCCAGCTCCATGGACAGTGAGGAAGACTTCCTTTCTAGAGAGTTATGCACTTGCTCATATTGTAGCTCACTTGTTACTGCTTCCACAAGATCATTTAGGTTTCAGGATACAAAAGAATAGAAAAAAAAGAAAAAGAGAAAAAAAAACTGGTGACTTTCCTTACTTTCTCTGAGCATGAGAACATCTCTTTCTTGCTCTTCAAGCTGGACAAGTGGAGTTTTCCTGGAGCTCTCTCTCTCTGCATTGATTATCTCTTCCAAATTTCAGGCTGCATTGAATTCAGGCTAGGGGACACGAGGGAAAAATAATAGCAGACTCACTGATGGTCAATAGTGTTTTGAATACTGGTATTCTTCTTCAATCCTCCTATCATTATTTACTTTTCAGAGTCTATAAATAGCTGTCCCATGCATTTTTTTTTAGGTTCCATAGCTGCTTTCAGTGGGGTAGAGAGGGTGGATTATGTTCACTGAATCCTAGAAGTGGAATCTTTAGTCTTATTTTAAAATGTATATTGTTGCCTTAGTGGATATTTTAAAAAATCATGGATTTTTATAACAGTTGAATGAACTTTCTACATTCCTTATTTTTAATATATATATTTTACTTTGTATAGGGAAATTGTATTTTAGAGAAAAAGTAATAGAGAATGGCACAGTCTCTTTTAGTAAAAGACAAATGATTTTACAAATCTATGCACATCTTTATGAAATAAAGTTTAGATATTTAGAGGACCCCTCTATGTATAATGAGGTGGGATCAACTATGACATCTGCCAAAATTATAGCCATATTGACTATTTTTCTGAGAAAACTGAAAAATTTGTAGGTGTACTAATGCTCAAGTTCTGGGGTAGGCATGTTCACATATTATCACTCATTCAATTTAATGTAATCCTACAGCAAATTTTTAATCTACTTACTATTTACATTTATAAACAAGGAAAACAAGGATTCAAAGAGGAAATTTCTCAAGAAATTTCTCTTGAGTTATACAGTCTGAAAATAGCATAGCCTGGGTTTTTTATAGAGCTTTCTGATTTAAAGACTCCAAAGCATGTGATATAGCAAATATTATTTGATTATTTGAAAGTTCAGATGTGGAGGAAAGTCATGAAAATATAAATTAGAAAAGACTAAGAAGAAAATAAACAGAAATTTTGAATTAGATTTTAACATTAAAAAAATTAATAGATAATAATTACTTAGTAATACTTCAGTGTCTGTCAAGAGTCATTTTGTATTTTCTAAATATTTCTCTGGAAGGCAGTTAAGGTTTTACGTTAGGATTTTAACCCATTACTCACAAGATTTAAAAATAATAATTATAGAAATAACCCATGTTCATAAGTTTTTAACTCAAAAATATAATTTAAAAATGTACTTTAAATAAATGTTGAAATTATAAACACTCATTACCTAGTATAGATAGATAAAGAGACAGGTCATAGACTGAAAGAAAGATGTGTGTACAGAGAGATAAATTATTAGATAACCCAAGCCTACTCTATTCAAATATATTTATTCAAATAGTACTTAAATTGAGATGATTACTGCTAAAATAAATATTAAAAAAGAAAAAGTGGGACTTCCCTGGTAGTCCAGTGGCTAAGACTCTGCACTCCCAATGCAGGGGGCCCCGGTTCGACCCCTGGTCAGGGAACTAGATCACACATGCTACAACAAAGGGTTTGCAGGCTGCAACTAAAGATCCTGCGTGCTGCAACTAAGACCTGGGGCAGCCAAAAAAAATATTAAAAAAACAAAAACAAAAAATGAAAACAAAATAAAAAAAAATTGAGGTGATTACTGTAGGGGAGTAAAAACAATCTTTTTCCTCTACCCTTTCTGGGTTCGACTGAGGCTTTGTAAAGTAATAAATGACAGATTAATAAGAGAAAAACAAAAGTTTATTAACCTGTACATCACACTAAATAAAGGAGCACTAAGTAATGAGTAATTCAAAGGAGTGGTTACAGTTTGAGTTTATATAACAGTTTAACAAAGAAAAAGACAAAGGAAATGCACTTCGAGCTTCTTTTTATAAAATTTTTTATTGTGGTAAAAGTCACAAATATAAAACATACTATTTAACCATATTTAACTGTACAGTTCAGTGGCATTAAGTACATTCACATTGTTGTGCAACTCTCACCATCATCCATCACCTGAATCTTTCACCTTCCCAAACTGAAACTCTGACCCTTTAAACACTAACTCCCCATTCCTCGTCCCCACACCATCCCCCTCCCCACCCCTTGGCATCTACCACTGTACTTTTTGACTCTATAAACTTGACTATTCTCGGTACCTCGTATAAGTAGAATCAAACAGTATTTGTCTGCATCTGATGCATACTGGAATGCATTTTTAAGGTTAACTTAATATATGTCCTACAAACAGATCACACCTTCTTATTTTTCCCCCTGTGCTATACAGTAGGCACTCACCAGCCATCTACTTCATACATAGTAATGTACGTACATCAATCCCGATCCATACCACCACACCACTTGGTGTCCATATGTTTGTTCTCTACGTCTGTGTCTCCATTTCTGCTTTGCAAATAGGCTCATCTGTACTGGTTTTCTAAATTCCACATATATGTGTTAATACACGATATTTGTTTTGCTCTTTTTGACTTACTTCACTCTGTATGACAGACTCTAGGTCCCTCCACATCTCTGAAAATGGCACAGTTTCATTCCTTTTTATGGCTGAGGATTATTCCAGTGTATATATGTACCACATCATCTGTATCCATTCTTCTGTTGATGCACATTTAGGTTGTTTCCATGTCCTGGCTATTGTAAATAGTGGTGCAATGAACATTGGAATGCACGTACCATTTGGAGTTATGGTTTTCTCTGGGTATATGTGCAGGAGTGGGATTGCTGTGTCATATGGTAGTTCTATTTTTAGTTTTTTGAGGAACCTCCATACAGTTCTCCATAGCAGCTGTACCAATTTACATTCCCACCAACAGTGCAAGAGGGTTCCCTTTTCTCCACACCCTCTCCAGGATTTATTGATTTCTCCACACCCTCTCCAGGATTTATTGTAGATTTTTTGATGATGGACATTCTGACTGGAGTGAGGCGGTATCTCATTGTAGTTTGATTTGCATTTCTCTAATGATTAGTGATGTTGAGCATCCTTTCATGTGTTTGTTGGCAATCTGTATATCTTCTTTGGAGAAATGTCTATTTAGATCTTCTGTCCATTTTTGGATTGGGCTGCTTGTTTTTTTGATATTGAGCTGTGTGAGCTGCTTGTATATTTTGGAGATGAATCCTTTGTCAGTTGCTTCATTTGCAAATATTTTCTCCCATTCTGAGGGTTGTCTTTTCATCTTATTTATGGTTTCCTTTGCTGTGCAAAAGCTTTTAACTTTCATTAGGTCCCATTTGTTTATTTTTGTTTTTATTTCCATTTCTCTAGGAGGTGGGTCAAAAAGGATCTTGCTGTGATTTATGTCATAGAGTGTTCTGCCTGTGTTTTCCTCTAAGAGTTTGATAGTGTCTGGCCTTACATTTAGGTCTTTAATCCATTTGGAGTTTATTTTTGTGTGTGGTGTTAGGGAGTGTTCTAATTTCATTCTATTACATGTAGCTGTCCAGTTTTCCTAGCACCACTTATTGAAGTGCTGTCTCTTCTCCATTGTATATTCTTGCCTCCTTTGTCAGAGATTAGGTGACCACAGGTGTGTGGGTGTATCTCTGGGATCTCTCTCCTATTCCATTGATCTATATTTCTGTTTTTGTGCCAGTACCATACTTTCTTGATTACTGTAGCTTTGTAGTATAGTCTGAAGTCAGGGAGCCTGATTTCTCCAGCTCCGTTTTTCTTTCACAAGATTGCTTTGCGTATTTGGGGTCTTTTGTGTTTCCATACGAATTGTAAATTTTTTTCTTCTAATTCTGTGAAAAATGCCATTGGTAGTTTGATAGGTATTGCACTGAATCTGTAGATTGCTTTGGGTAGTATAGTCATTTTCACAATATTGATTCTTCCAATCCAAGAACATGGTATGTCTCTCCAACTGTTTGTGTAGTCTTTTGATTTCTTTCATCAGTATCTTATAGTTTTCTGAGTACAGGTCTTTTGCCTCCTTTGGTAAGTTAATTCCTAGGTAATTTACTCTTTTTGTTGCAATGGTAAATGGGATTGTTTCCTTAATTTCTCTTTCTGATCTTTCCTTGATAGGAATCAAGAGATTTCTGTGCGTTAATTTTGTATCCTGTAATTTACCACATTCACTGATTAGCACCAGTAATTTTCTAGTAGCATCTTTAGGATTTTCTATGTATAGTATCATGTCTTCTGCAGACAATGACAGTTGTACTTCTTCTTTTCCAATTTGGATTTCTTTTATTTCTTTTCTGCTGTGATTGCTGTGGCTAGGAATTCCAAAATTATGCTGAATAATAGTGGCGACAGTAAACATCATTGTCTTATCCCTGATCTTAGAGCAAATGCTTTCAGTTTTCCACCACTGAGAATAATATTTGCTGTGGGTTTGTTGTCTATGGCCTTTGGTATGTTGAGGTAGATTCCCTCTATGCCCACTTTCTGGAGAGTTTTTATCATAAATGGTGTTCAATTTTGCCAGAAGCTTTTCCTGCATCTATTGAGATGATCATATGGTTTTTATTCTTCAATTTGTTAATATGGTGTAACACATTGTTTGATTCATGCATATTGAAGGATTCTTCCATCCTTTGGATAAATCCCACTTGATCATGGTGTATGATCCTTTTAATAGGTTGTTGGATTCTGTTTGCTAGTATTTTGTTGAAGATTTTTGCATCTATGTTCATCAGTGATATTAGTGTGTAATGTTCTTTTTTTGTAATATTTTTGTTTGGTTTTGCTATCAGGGTGATGGTGGCCTCATAGAATGAGCTTCAGAGTGTTCCTTCGTCTGCAATTTTTTGGAAGCGTTTAAGAAAGACAGGTGTTAGCTCTTCTCTAAATGTTTGATAGAATTCACCTGTGAATCTATTTGGCCCTGGACTTTTGTTTGTTGGAAAATTTTTAATTACAGTTTCACTTTCATTACTTGTGATTGGTCTGTTCATATTTTCTGTTTCTTCCTGGTTCAGTGTTGGAAGGTTGTACCTTTCTAAGAGTTTGTCCATTTCCTCCAGGTTGTCCATTTTATTGGCATATAGTTGCTTGTAGTAGTCTTTTATGATCTTTTATATTTCTTCAGTGTCAATTGTAATTTCTCCTTTTTCATTTCTAATTTTATCGATTTGAATGCTCTCCCTTTTCTTCTTGACGAGTCTGGCTAATGGTTTATCAATTTTGGTTATCTTCTCAAAGAACCAGCTTTTAGTTTTAATGATCTTTGCTATTGTTTCCTTCCTTTCTTTTTCATTTATTTCTGATCTGATCTTTATGGTTTCTTTCCTTCTGTTAACTTTGCAGTTTGTTTGTTCTTCTTTCTCTAATTGCTTTAGGTGTAACATTAGGCTGTTTATTTGAGATGTTTCTTGTTTCTTGAGATAGGATTGTATGGCTATAAACTTCCCTCTTTAGAACTGCTTTTGCTGCATCCCATAGGTATTTGGTCATTGTGTTTTTGTTGTCATTTGTTTCTATGTATTTTTTAAATTTCCTCTTTGAGTTCTTCAGTGATCTCTTGGTTATTTGGTAGTGTATTTTTTAGCCTCCATGTGTTCCTCTTTTTTAGTTTTTTTCCTGTAATTGATTTCTAATCTCATGGAGTGGTCAGAGAAGATGCTTGATACAATTTCAATTTTCTTAAATTTACCAAGGCTTGATTTGTGACCCAAGATGTGATCTATCCTGAAGAATGTTCCATGTGCACTTGAGAAGGAAGTGTATTCTGCCGCTTTCAGATGGAATGTCCAATGAATATCAATTAAGTCTATCTGGTCTAATCTGTCATTTAAAGCTTGTGTTTCCTTATTAATTTTCTGTGTGGATGATCTGTCCATTGGTGTACGTGGGTGTTAAAGTCCCCCACTATTACTGTGTTACTGTCGATTTCTCCTTTTATGGCTGTTAGCATTTGTCTTATGTACTGAGGTGCTCCTATGTTGGGTGCTTAAATATTTACAACTGTTATAGCTTCTTCTGGCATTCATCCCTTGATCATTACGTAGTGTCCTTCCGTGTCTCTTGTAACAGTCTTTATTTTAAAGTCTATTTTGTCTGATATGAGAATTACTACTCCAGCTTTCTTTTGACTTACATTTGCATGGAATATCTTTTTCCATCTCCTCACTTTCAGTCTGTATGTGTGCCTAGGTCTGAAGTGGGTCTCTTGTAGACAGCATATATGGAGGTCTTTTTTTTGTACCCATTCAGCCAATCTGTGTCTTTTGGTTGGAGCATTTAATCTATTTACACTTAAGGTGATTATTGACATGTATGTTCCTGTTACCATTTTCTTAATTGTTTTGGGCTTGTTTTTGTAGGTCTTTTTCTTCTCTTGCATTCCTGTGTAGAGAAGTTCCTTTAGCATTTGTTGTAAAGCTGGTTTGGTGGTGCTGAATTCTCTTACCTTTTGCTTGTCTGTAAAGTTTTTTATTTCTCCATCAAATCTGAATAAGATCCTTGCTGGGTAGAGTAATCTTGATTGTAGGTTTTTCCCTTTCCTCACTGAAATATATCCTGCCACTCTCTTCTGGCATGCAGCCTTTCTTCTGGAAAATCAGCTGATAACCTTTTGGGGATTCCCTTGTATGTTATTTATTGCTTTTCCCTTGCTGCTTTTAATATTTTTTCTTTGAATTTAATTTTTGTTAGTTTGATTAATATGTGTCTTGGCACGTTTCTCCTTGGGTTTATCCT
The DNA here is from genome assembly GCF_964374135.1 of Grampus griseus. Taxonomy (NCBI): domain Eukaryota; kingdom Metazoa; phylum Chordata; class Mammalia; order Artiodactyla; family Delphinidae; genus Grampus; species Grampus griseus. The sequence goes on along the minus strand of NC_138997.1, from coordinate 15,268,629 downwards.
GTATGGGACTCTCTGCACTTCTTGGACTTGGGTGGCTATTTCCTTTCCCATGTTAGGGTAGTTTTTTATTATAATCTCTTCAAATATGTTCTCTTTCTCTTTCTGTTCTTCAGGGACCCCTATAATTCGAATGTTGGTGCATTTAATGTTGTCCCAGAGGTCACTAAGACTGTCCTCATTTCTTTTCCTTTTTTTTTTTTTTCCTTCTTTCTGCTCCTGGCAGTTATTTCCACCATTCTATCTTCCAGCTCACTTATTCGTTCTTCTGCCTCAGTTATTCTGCTATTGATTCCTTCTAGTGTATTTTTCATTTCAGTTTTTGTGTTGTTCATCTCTGTTTGCTTGTTCCTTAGTTATTCTATGTCATTGTTAAGCATTTCTTGTATTTTCTCGATCCATGCCTCCATTCTATTTCTAACATTTTGAATCATCTTTACTGTCATTACTCCGAATTCTTTTTCAGGTAGGTTGCCTGTTTTGTCTTCATTTATTTGGTCTTATAGGCTTTTACCTTGCTCCTTCATCTGTATCATATTTCTCTGTCATCTCATTTTTGTTCATGGGTGGGGCTGTGTTCCTGTCTTGCTGGTTGTTTGGCCTGAGGTGTCCAGCACTGGAGTTTGCAGGCCATTGGGTGGAGCTAGGTCTTGGTGCCCATCTCCAGGAGAGCTCACAGCGGTTAATATTCCCTGGGGCCTGATTAATATTCCCTGGGGCTGACGTTCTCTGTTTGTCCAGTGGCTTGGACTTGGCACTCCTACCACAAGGGCTCAGGCTTGACCCCTGGCCTGTGATGAGACACAAACTTCACATTCTCCTACTCTGCAATCTTTACTCCACCCCCCTGAACTTTGAGTCTCTAGGTACAGTAAACTATGGCTGAATGCTATGGAAAAGATGGGAATATCATAGCTAGAGGAATGGGTGGGAACAGTGTTTTAATGAGAGAGATAAATCTCCTTTTGATTGAGAAACTCTAAATAAAATGTGTCTTTGAGAAGGTCATATGTAAATGATAAGAAGAAAACAGCTAAGATTTGGAAGTGTAGGGGACCAGATTTTGCCACCCAAAATTATGTCTCTGGCATATCAATTATTTTAAGCTGGTTATTTTCTAAGAAACAGCAGATATGGGAAAAATTCTGAAAACCAAGGAGTTATCTTTTTGTAAGAAACATTTATATTTGTAAGGGAAATCTTCATTTGTAAGGATGTCTTCCTCACTGTACCAAGATGAGGTGGATGACCAAATATCTAGAAATCTTATCAATGGAGAAGGCAATGACTTAAATTTGCATCACAATCTTATACTCATTTACTGTGGTTTTCCTGTTAGCCTCCCATAACTAACTCCACCTTCAACATCCTCTTGTCTTTAGCTGAGGATCGTATTTAAGGTGAGGGCTTTGGCCATTTTGCCAGTTACTCCGTTTTCCTGGGCCTTTCCCATGTTATTAAACATTTATTAAACATTTAATGTTATTAATATTATTAATATACATGTATACATGTTATTAAACATTTGATTTTCTCTTGTCAATCTGTTTCATGTTGATTTAATTCTTAGACCAGCTAGAAGAACCTAGAAGAGTAAAGGAAAATTTCTTCTTCTCCAACAAAAGAAAGGAGAGAAAAGAGTTAGTGTTATAGGCCAAAGGTAGGAAGATGTTTCACTTTCTAAATATGAAAGTATCATCATAGATGACGGAGAGGACAGTAGGAAATGGGGTCAGAGAAATGGGCCTGGATCAGATCAACAAGGGGCATAGGAAACATGATGAAGTGTTTTGACTTTGTTCTGAGATGCTCTTTTTCATTTATGTGTCTACACAGATGCACATGTTCACATGCATCTCAATCACTATTGTCCTACCCCACCCACTTCTTTTCTCAGGTATTCACTATACCTCCCCAATTATTTTGGCAGTCAGCATCTCTCCTCAGAAGAGGTAAAAAATAGAGCAGTAATTTAGAATTCAGACTTTGGAATCAGATACACCTGGACTCAAACTTTGTCTCTGACCCTGTTGGCAGCAAGATAATCTGGGCTTTGGTCAAGGACCTTAACTCTTTAAGACAAGACTTTTCATGTATAATATGAGAAAAGCAATATTAAATTTGTAGAACTTTTGCCAGACACAAACATGATAATATTACACACTACTTAAAAATAATGTGTAAAATAAATGGTATCTATCATCTATTACTATATCTATTATTATTACTAATAAATGGTATATATTTTTATTACTGTAAAATGGCCTTCCCTTCATTACATCTTCCAAGGCTGTTTTCTATGATGTAGTCTCCAACTGAAATTAATCTCCTCTATAATCTGCTTCCAATTTTTATCTTTATTTAAAATGACTAAATTATTTTATATAATATGAAACCGAGCAGGACCCTGTGGAGTCCTCCAGGGTACAAATACTTTCTGCATCCCCCATTTCTTTTCTGTAGAAAATAGCCTTAATTCAGCCTCCTAAGACCTTCCTGAATTCCAAAGGACAGATTCAAAAGTTGCTAATCAGGGAAGGGAAAGAATGCAAAAACAAAAGAGGAGCAAGTCAAGAAACAATAGTGCAGCCGTAAAGCAGCGTCCTGGTTCCTTCTCAAGGAATATACATAACGCTATATCTCTGAGTTCTTCTGCAGGAACTAAGGCCCCTACTCAGGTGGAGGATGGTAACTTCAGGCTGAGCACAAAAGTCCTGGAGAACTGCCCTGTTACCTCACCACCAACCAATCAGAAGAAAGTCTGTACACAGTGGAAGATAAGGAAGACTCTGACCTCCTCCCCAAATAATTAACTGCAATTAACTTCCCTTTTCTCCCTTAAAAAACATTCAGGGTCAAGCAGAATCTTGAGACTTGGTTCTTAGACATGAATCAGCCTTCTTCCCAGGTTGCTGGCCTCTTGAATAAAGCAAACTTTCCTTTCTGAACAACTTATCTCTTAAGTATTGGCTTTCGAGCAGTAAGCAGCCGAACCCGAGTTTGGTAACAAACAGTTATTTGTCTTACTGTAACTTAAGCTACTTAATGATGACCACATATCACATCATCATTAGAATCTCCATAATGACTCCACCAAATACGCAGCAGGTACTTTTAGCAAATAAATAAATAGTTTATTTAACTATTTGTTTAATAATATAGTTATTATTATTTTTATTTTATCTATTGAAAGTTGTTTCCTATCACAGAAAAATAATAGATGAAAATATGGCCTGTGTTTAATACCAAAGTTGCCATTTGTTTAGCTGTCCTTTTCTTAATCAACGAATTCAGTATAAGATCCCTTTAAGCAGTGAGCTCATCACGACATATATACTTTTGTTGTGATCACAAAAATCTCATTTATACATCACCTTTGAGTGGTCAGAAACACTTATTTGGTATGCCAACCTACAGGTATGTAGATGAAATGAGGTGTGTTGAGGCAAGTCTCAATGATATAATGATATACTTATGAAAAGATATTTTTTTCTAGAAATGCCTCTGTGTGTGCGTGGAAACCTTTGGAAACATTAGAATGCAAATGTCAACATACCTCGAAGGAGATACAGTAAATAATGAATTGTTTAGGTACTTAAAAAAGAAGCCAACATGGCAAATCTTTCTGAGACGATGATAAAATCCATGTGATTACTTTATTTGTATTTATTTAAGCTATTTTAAATGTCACAAATCTCTTTGAGGGCATTATTTCAGAAGGCTACAGAAACAATCCTCTCTTTAAAAGTGAAGATCCCTTTTGTCAAGAGAAGATTCTGTGATAAGTCTTTATACCACTAAGTACCCAGACAAACTGTTTAAGTTCTAGAAAATTAGTAATTGTATTAAGCCTAAGCTTACAAAATAAACAGCTACATTTTATGTAATTCATAGTTCAAAGAAACATAAATTTGCAATTGATAATTGCTTGTCTTTATATTCCATGCAGGTAAATTTCTACTAGAGATTAAAGAGAGTACAGCCTTGATGCAGAGACACAAATGATGGAAGAAGTGGTAAGTTAATAGCTTCTTATACAAAGGAACAGTTTCCAGTTAATATCAATCTTAGTTGCCAAAACACGACTGTAAACCTAAAATGAACTGTGTAGATTATGGACTGTATCGTCACTCATGCTTAGTCTTTCTTACTTTTCAAAGTTTACCACTGTTAAATATCAGCCTTTAACAACTGATTTCTGAAGGATAAATTTACTTGTACACAGAACGCAGAATTCCTCTGTCTTTCTGGAACTCTATATCCATGTTTTCTGTCAATTCATCCACTCTGCAGACTTTAGCATGTTTATTATTATCTTGTGTTAATGGAAGGGGACATTTTAAACTGGCTTTCTACATGGAAATCTTGCTTAAAGTACAGTCACCTAGTTTGCCTCATCATGACATTTCTTGATGTGCAGGAATGTCAAATATGAACTTGAGAGTGGCATCACTTTTGGTCAAACCATATCCAGTATATTTTGAGCTACAAAAGCAATTTGTCTCAATTTAAGTAAAATTAGATGGGATTTGGGTAACTGTGGCTGAGTAAGGCAATCTTAGGGGATCTGAGATCTGGGATTAGATGATTATTGCAGAGAAAAGGATTAAATTTTAGATGCTGAGAGAAAAGCCACACACAGAAGTATGGCACCAAAAGACTACGTTTCAGACCAGCAGTGAGTGCCAGTGCACTGCGTTAGTCCAAAGTAACAGTAGGTAAGTGGAGCGTCCAAAGGCAAAGACCTAGAGGAAGAGAGACAGCTGGACTTCAGGAAATGTGCTGGGGCGAAATATGCCCCAGCCAAAGGGATGGCTTCATTATTTCATTGCTTATATGCTACTGAATATCTGTTATGTGCCAGATCCTATGCTAGTGACACAAAATAAGAGTTTTGAACAAGGTAGACATCATGTTTGCCTCCATAGAGCAAACAGTTTAGTGAGGGAGATAAACAAATATTAATTTTACATATATAATTATAGAATTGGTGTATACTTATAATTATATAAGTATAATATATACTTATCAAGAGTAAGCGTCATACTGCGCTATGAGACCATATGGCAAGAAAATATAACCTAGTCAACATAATTATGGAACATTTCCCCAAGGATGTGAAATATAAGCAGACTCCAATCTATGGAAGAAAGGCTGTCAAGAATAAGACAGGGACAATTCCATAGAGACTGGGCCACTAAGTCTTTGCTAAGACACAGATTCAGGAATGAGTTAGGCAGAAGCCAAGTTTTAAAAAATTGAAACAAAAGGGCAAAGTTAATACAGCTATAAGAACAATTTGATATCAAAGCAGAGAGCAAAGTTAGTACAATTTAGATTCTTTTGTTCTTGCACTTCTGCTTTTCTACAATTGCTTTACCACTTCATCTCCAGTTTAAGCTGAGGGTTTATCTTAGACACTGGAGGAATGACTGAATTAAATGACTTCAGTTATAGGAAAAAAGAGGAGTGCAAGGAATTTGAGTTTTTGGGATCTAAGGAGAATTTTTTCTTCTTTTTATTAGAAGATATTATTTCTCTATGACACATGGAATGAGGACAGAGAGATACTGAGGATGTCCCACTATTTTAATCAATTTTATTTTTTAAAAACCAGTAAATGATTATTGAGTGGCTATTACATGTCTGATACTGTGCGACTCCTTGAGGATGCAATAGTGAACAAGATTAGCTTTTGTACTAAGACGGTCATGGTCCAGAGACATATCTGACACATGATATAATAAAGTTGAGCTCTAAAAGATCACACAGAAGGACAAATAATCTAAACTTAGAGAGTCAAAAATAATGTATTGGAGAAAGTAATGTTTAAACTGAGATGATTAGTGAATAAAAAAGAGGTGAATTTGAAACTATAGGATCACCCAGGACAACATGTGGAGTGAAAAGTTAACAGTGCAAAGGAGAGTTAATATGAGGAAGGAAGAAGGACTTTATGAAACGGGTAGAGGGAGGAAAGCCCAAAAAGGAGCCTATAAAGGATTATCCACAGATAAGAGAAAAACACATACACATACACACAAAAAAACCAATCACAGAATGTAATGGAAGAGAACACTTCAAGAAGAAAGGAACTGTAGACCATGTCAAAAGTAGCAATTAAATTCCTTAAAAAGTGTCCTCTGGTTTTAGCAATAGAGAGCTTGTTGGCCACCTTGGCTAAAGTGGTGGTAATGAGAAGTTGAAGTCAGGAGACTAACTGCAGTTTACCAAGGACTATTTAGAGGAGAATATAAAGATATAAGTGTAGACAACTGAACAAAGTTCCATAGGTTATTATGGGTTATAGAACATGTGGTGGAAGGGCCCTCTGGTTTCAGTCTACACTGGTCATAGTTGATGTGCTCAGGGTCTAAAACAGCTTAGTCTTACTAATGCAGATACCAAGCTAAACCATTGTTGACTGGCAAGGTGGTGATGTTGGGCTTCAAGTGTCCAGTCTCTCTAAGTGCACTGCATAGACATTCTCCACTGAGATCCTGCCATTTCCAGGATGCTATGATACTCATAATATCCTTATTCCTTTTACAGTTTTGGAAGAAAGTTTCTGCCAACAGTTCTTCATTTAGTAACTTTTGTTTTTTTCATTCTTTCCCTTCTGGGATAATTCCACAGAATTCCATAACTCTTACAAACAAAACCTAGGAAAGCACTTAGCTTCTTATGCCTAAGAACATATCCTTTGGACCTGACTACTCTGCAACCTCCGAGTGAAGAAAACACAATATTGACCATCTTCTTGGAATCAGGAAGGGAAAGCATTTACAGCAATCCAAGCAAAATCCAAGTTAAAATTTCAATAAATCATTCTGCCACATTAGGTGTCTTTTGTGCAAATTTCATCCCTTCTTTATAGGGTACACTGTTGGCTTTTTGTTTTTCTGTGGAATCTAGAGAAAATATTATTTTTATTAAATTACCGTAGAGATATATTAAAGAACATTTGAGCATTCCACCTTAAATTTTCAAAGTCCAGCTCCTTTAAGGTTTACATATCTTTAGAAAATTTTTCTTCTCTTAAAAATTCAAAGAGTCATGTATGACAATGTTCATTGCAGTACTATTTACAATAGCCAGGACATGGAAGCAACCTAAGTGTCCACTGACAGATGAATGGATAAAGAAGATGTGACACATATATACAATGGAATATTACTCAGCCATAAAAATAAATGAAATTGAGTTATTTGTAGTGAGGTGGATGGACCTAGAGTCTGTCATACAGAATGAAGTAAGTCAGAAAGAGAAAAACAAATACCGTATGCTAACACATATATATGGAATCTAAAAAAAAACAAAACAAAACTGGTTCTGAAGAACCTAGGGGCAGGACAGGAATAAAGACACAGACATAGAGAATGGACTTGAGGATACGGGGAGGGGGAAGGGTCACGGGACGAAGTGAGAGAGTGGCATTTACATATATACACTACCAAATGTAAAATAGATAGCTATTGGGAAGCAGCTGCATAGCACAGGGAGATCAGCTGGGTGCTTTGTGACGACCTAGAAGGGTGGGATAGGAGGATGGGAGGGAGATGCAAGAGGAAGGTGATATGGGGATATATGTATATGTATAGCAGATTCACTTTGTTATATCGCAGAAACTAACACAACAATGTAAAGCAATTATACTCCAATAAAGATGTTTTAAAAATATATATATATGCTCAGTTCTTATGCACTAAAAGCACTAACAAGTTTAAAGAATTAATGCATGGATGCAGCAAGGTTTTATCTTCACCTAAATTACTTAGCTATGTAGGCATTTTAAATAAAAGGAACATAGAGACTTGATATTTTTAAGTATAACGGAAGGAGCAGCTGCCACCATCATAGGAAATTCATTTAAATGCAATCTCTGAGGGAGTTAGATTTTCATACGGAAGATTTTCCTCGGGTGTATAGAAGTCTTTAAAGATCAGTCGTCTTTCATGAAAGTTCTTATCCTTTAGTTTATTTGCTTATGCTGCCCTTTCCACCAGTTGCCAAGCTCATGGAAGATGGTATTTCTGAGGTGAATAATTTGCCTCTTTCTCTTTGGGTTCCTGACTAGAGGTTTGTAAAAGTTCAATGGATTTTTTGTTCACCTGTAATATCCTCTTCAATTTCTTCAAGTTTATAATAAGATAATATTAATGCAAATTATGATGCAAATAATAATGCAAATCCATTCTACGTAATTTATTTGTTACAAAGTTCTGAACAAACATGCCTCAGTAATTTGAAAATTAATTTACAGCAACTGGAAGGTGGTCACATACTACTCACAGGCAATTTTAGTTTGGCCTGCATGATTTTTTAAAATATATTTTAAATACTCAGAAGATTTCACATGAATAAAATCTGAAATTTTAAACTATTATTCTACTATCGAAATCTGAGATTTGGAAAGAGTGAGCTGCAGCAGAGAAGCTCCATTCAGACAGAACACTCCCACTGTCTGGTTCAGAGAATGATGGGCTTGGCTACTGTGAACATTTGAATTTGCAACACTGATTTACCTAGTTGAGTTCTGGTAATGAGATTTCAATTTCCAAACTACTTTTAATAGCAGACCAATGCCTTTTTTTAAAACAATGAAAGCAACAACAAGAACGAGTTGTCACCTCTTCTGAAGTGAGGTTTGGGTGTCTGTAAACCCACCTTTTGATCTCTTCATAACAATCCTCACTAAACCTCTGAGCTATCCGTCATGGTACGCTTAAGGCAAATGTTCATACTGAATTGTATGCAAAATATTATTCTTAAAACATCCTATTAGGTCTTAGCACATCTATAGTGACTTCCATGACACTGGTCAGAGCTATTTTCATTCTTTCTCATTTTACCTGGTTTTGTAGTTGGACACTTGCAATTTTGAGTTTTGTGTAAAATATTGTGTAAAATATTGAGCTAAGATATGTCTAACAAGAAAGAGGATACTTTCTCACTTACTGACTTGTTGGGTAATTTATTTCCTACTGAGACAGAAAGGAAGGGGGCAGTGCACAATTGTTAAAAGAATGAGGAGGTGGGCACAGCCATTGAGAAAAATAGGATATGACAAAAACCAGGTGGAACCAGCTAAAACCAAAATGACTTTGAGCAATGTCTGGTCATTGACCTTTAGCTCATTATACTTTCACGAGAATACTAAAAAATCACTCCCCCTAGCACCATGACAGTTCCAGGGCTGACCATAAAAGGCCAAGAAGTGGGCAGTGGCCCAACTCCTAGAAATCCCCACCCTTTCTCCTGGAACAGCAAGAATATTCCTCCCACTCACTAGCATATGAAATTACCCAGCCCATAAAAACTAACAACCCCATACATACCCTGGGCCACTCTTGCCTTCTGAGACAGACCACATTCTGTGTATGGAATGTATACCTTCCTAAATAAACTCGCTTTCACTCTACTTCCTCCCACTCTTCTTTCCTGTGCCAAGCCAAGCACCCTCACTTGGTGGCCCATCCCAGGGACTTGCATGTGTCCCAGGACATGATATTTCCTTCTGCACCACTACCATCCAAAACAGATTCTGCTCTTCCAGCTCAATGGAAACATGGTTCCATAATTCAAGAAAGCAGCTTGGTGTAGTACAAGACAAACTCATTCTGTCCAACGTCACTATAATCAGTTTACATTGAAAATGTGGACAAGTGAAAAATGGAAGACAACTGAGTCTTTAATATCTTATATTTTACATAATTCACATTCATAGTAATTTAAATTATACATCAGTGTAACAGTATCATAACCTGCAAATATATAACTTTTGTATTTTTTCTCCTTTTTTTGGCTTTTAAAATTTTCTTCACTTACTTTTAATTGATATAATCTAGGAGAACTTTGTTTTCTATGTTTGTATCCTGAGACTTTTAGAGAGAAAGGGTTATGAAGAATCTAATAATCACATAGGTAAAACACATTAAAAAAATGCAGTTACCAGGTTTTGGTCTTTTCATAACCTTGCAATATCTAAAATCCCCCTTTCTCCCTGACTTTGGCCAAGAGAGCAGACGGATAATTACACTCCTCAAAAGATAAATTAAATAATTTGGACCAACTGGGTTACTGAAATATAGTGCTAATGGAGGGTTGTGGAGAAATGGCCAAATAAGAGTCTCGAATGACCTTCTTTTCCTCCTGGTGACAGTGCTTTCCAGATTAAAAGCTGTTTTCTTTTATTGAAATAGAATAGTGCCAAACATTGAACATGCTTTGTAAGACATACATCAAGAGAGAAAATATTTCACCACAATGACATGACCTGACATTTTAAAGCAGATAACAAATGACATCTTGCCCATGGCACCAAGTTATTATTCCCTCTCTTGTACCTTGGTGCAAAAGCAGGATGCACATTCCTTTTAATCATGGGATTGTGTTAAATAAATTTTTACCAGCAGAGACTATAAAATGCCCCTCATCATTTCCGAATATCCTGACCTCTTGACTGTCCCCACTGTAGCATATAAAGACAAAGGCTATGCTAAGTTTTTCATCATTTTATTCCATTTCAGATCCAATTATGTGGGGGTCTTCCATCACTTACAGGGGTGTATATGCTATAACATGAAGTGCCACACATTAATCAGACTCTTTTTATCCAGCAGACACCAGTGCTAAATCACATTACTCCAAAAAAAAAGGAACATGAAATAGATGCAAACGTACAAGGAGGGGGCCCTCTTTTGTGCAGCTACAATAGGAGGTGACTTGTGTGGGTGGCCTTCCCATCAAGTCCCAGAGAGTCTCAAAGTGCATTTGTTTTTCATGTTTTCTACCACGTTCTTCCCCAAAAGGACCCTTTTCTCCCACTTGCTTTAATGTTCCTCTGCCAGTTTATATCATAGAATCTACCACTTTAAACACTGCCCTGGGCAATGACTTTCTAGTTGAACTGTTGTAAGTAATCGGCCTGTAAGCTGAAAAATGACCAGCTTGACACTTGTTCAGCCCTCTCAGCAATGAAAATTCTCCCTTTAATCTCAGCAGTCTCTTTACAAGCACATAGGACAAATACCTTAGATGCTGAATATTTCTGACAAATGACATTGAAATTGTGGATCTGAGAGAAGCAGAAAAGTTTATATTACTAAATAATCTTAACTCTATCTTGGAATTAACATTTTCTCTATAATATTTTAAAATTATATTTAGGTTGTATTTTCAGACACCATCATGAAGATGCATTGCTTATGATTTCAAAGACATACATAAAAAGTACAGTATAACAGTTAAATAAATTTCACTGAAAAAATTAATGAAAAAAACAAGTATTCTTTTCTTTAACCAATATGGGGTAAGGATTATAGTTTAAAACAGACATAGTTTTAAATACCACTTCGACAGCTTTCTCATGACATATGTTTGGGCAAGTTACATCACTTTTTGAAGTCTCGATTGGTTCCTTTAAGAAACAGGAATAATATTATCATTTAACTTCACAGAATTGAGTCAGATTAAGTGAGCTAATATCTGTAAAGCCTCAGGAACAGTGGTTGACAATGCTAGCCACTCAATAAATATTTGTCTTTGTTATTATCACAAAATTCTAAGACATACCTAGAATAAAACAAAGAAAAAGTATAATTGTTGGTTTGATTTCTTCCAAGGACAAATTGGAAGGAATAATCTCAATTGCTTTAGATTCAAACTGTGGATTTAGAAGTTTTATTGAAGAAACTAACATAATTTTCCATAAGAAAGTCTTAATAGATAGCCTAAGAAACAAATTAAAATCAAAGTGTTTGAAAATTTAACTGCAAATTAGTGAGGGTATTAAGATAATTTCACCATATCAATGAAAGACAAAATCCCTCCACTTACAAGAAAATATTAATAAGATTTTAGGACTCTGCATTTTTAGAAGTATTGGATTAATCTTCTAACTTTTACCGAAAAATAAATAAGAAATGCATACCTCACATCAGTTTAGGCTCTAGGAACAATTAGATCTGATGGTTTCATTCATTCCAGATTTATATAATGATCTGAAATCATTTTAATTTTTTGATTTTTCAATTAAAATATTTTGTACAATGAACAGATTTTGGGAGAGAAAATACAAAGTAATACATACAAAGTAAGCAAATACTCCAGTGACTTATGTGATAACAGTCATTTTCTAAATCACCTTGATATATACATTATAGTCTAAAAGAAATGAAGAAGGTAAGTTTCACATTATTCTTTTGTGAATATAACATATACTCTTATCCTTTACTATCAGTTTTTAGAATAAAGGAGAAAACCATTAAACCAAATAACTAGGTTGTTGTGAGCTAAAAAAATTTCTTACCTTAAACTATGTAATTCAGAGTCAAGTGGTCGTACATTAGTTAAGCTTTTTAAAACTTTCATGCTAACTTTTTCTTAGGCTTACTATTGATATACTGGAGTTTCGGTTGTTTTTTTTTTTTCTTTTTTTTTTTTGTGGGCTCTTAGTTGCCTGACCAGAGATGGAACCCATGCCCCCTGCAGTAGAAGCACGGAGTCCTAACCACTGGACAGCCAGGGAATTCCCTATACTGGGGATTTTAAGTGTATTCTAAGTTACACATGGCCACTCAGTGCATTTTGGACTCAACTGATTCTTTCACTAGAAATGTTTACATGAGTTCATATGTATATGAATTACTTCAGGGTATTTTTGTTTTTATCAACTGTTAGTTTGGGATGGTTGGCATCACTTACCAGGGTAAATAAGAGTTCACAGATAATGAAGCAAGATAGACAAATGCTTAAGGAGTAAAGGATATCATTGAATTTAAATTGAGGTACAGTTTTTGCATTACATCACCTTGTACTTCATTCACCCTGAATATAGAAGAAAGGGAACCAAATTCTTCATTTCTTCCCTACAATAAGTTTTATCATCCTTTATCTGTTTCAGTGATGTGATCACTTTTTCTTATTAGTGGACTTTGTAACTCAGATTCGGTTTTTTGATTTATTCTTATTCTTTGTTTACCTAATGTAGTTCTGTTCCCCTTCTTTCCTTTTTTTTCTTTCTCTTTTTTCCCATTCCCACTGAAACAAGACAAGTTCAGTTCCACAAAGCCTCACATGCAGATTATCACGGTAACCTCTTAGCATGCTTAGCTGATCTGCTTGGTTTTTATTTCAGTTTAATGACTTATTCTGATTCTCTCAGTTTTACTTTTTTTTTTTTTTTATCATCAACAGCTTTCTATTAATTACAAGTTTCTGTTTTAGACTGTGGAGGTATAAGAAATGTAAGTTTCAGGCCTACCTCATGCTGTCCAGATTTAGACCATATTTAATAAAAAGATAAATAATAGTATATGAGAGTAACTGGTTAATGACAAATGAATATTACAAATTATCACAGTAGCTGCTTCAGTGAGAGGAGAGTGAGATGAGGTGGTGCTAAAATAAATCTAGGAACTTTGATAATTAGAGTGGTGTTGGTAGTCCATTCTGGGGAAGATGGTGAGAAAAGGGCATGAGCAAAATATGGGAGGAAATAAATATACACTGTGCAGCGGGAACACAGTGAGCTGACTTGACAAGCTGGCACCAGGAATTCAGAATGACTGACTGGCAGCAGAGCAGGTACATCCTTGGCTACCAAAGTAAGGAGACATGGACTTCACTGTGTAGGCAATTGAAATATTTTTGTTAGGAAAGTTACATACACAGAGCCTTGGTTTTGGTTGAATTTAAGGGAGGCGAGACTGAGAGGGGGGAATACAAATGAGGAAAAAGAAGTAGCATTTATTTAGTACCTTCTGTAGTTTCATTCATATTACTGAGGTAGGGAATGGTGGTACAAATATATATATTCCTGAAAAATATTTGTGTGTTGGAAAATTGTATGTTAAAAGTAACACGGCTTAAAGGAAAAATAGGATTGTGCAGACCACTAAAAGCCTATATACCTTTGAAACCACAGCACTAACAAAAGCAGTAACAATCTTAATAAAAACAGCACAGCTATATCTCCCCTGACATTTGCATCCAGTAACAAAGTCAGTTGCTCCTTTGCAGACTTTTAACCCTTGCACTCATAACTCTAAAGTCTTTGGGAACATTCACCTATAACAGATCAGGTACAACAAAATTGAAAAATCTTATCCAGGGTATTTAACACATGAGAAAATGTCTTCATAGTTACTTCATCTGTACTTTCAAATTCCCTAGGTTAATTAATATTGTGGAAAGTGTAACAGTCTTTGAAGCAACTAACTCCATGCCACTCTTAGATTTTCAACCTTTTTCCTTAAGGTTTTGTGTATTACTAACATATTCTCTACGATTGTGAGAAAGTTTGCCCTTGACCTCTTCAAAGTATTGAGAAAGTTATGAATGAACAAACATTATATTAACTTCTGCATTATACTGATATCATTCCCCTACTTTAGCAATCATAAATGAGCTAGTTTTCATTAAATAAATACATATTGTAGCAGAACAGATTGAAATATGTTTTAAGGTAGAGGCTACAGAGGATATCAAGAGATCACAGAGAGGAGATACTTGATTTAACTTGAGGTCTCTGGGAAGGGGTGCTGGAACAGGTGACATCTTAATTGGGCCTTAAGGAATAAGTAATAGTTGCCCAGGTAAAGATGCCACATTCCTCTTGATGGAAAGGAAATTGAAGCAGAGAGAGGTTGTAAAAATTGCCTAAGATTGCAGAGCGAGTAAGTTATTGAAGTTAGTATTTGAACATATGAATACAGTTCTAAGTGTACTATCTTTGCAAGTATGTCATATTAACTTTTTTTATGCTTACTATTTAGAATATATTTCCTTAGACTGGGTGAGAAATGTTGAGAGACTGAATAATATTGATGCTAGGAATGGAGAAAACACTATGAATTGGAGAATCATTTTGTAAGTTAGTTATATAAGATTCAGTCACTGATTAAATGTAGGGGTGACAAGTGGGAGAACAACCTTCTGACAAGGGCAAATCACTCTTGCAATGACAATATCACTAACTGAAATTTGGGATGAAAGAGGAGAAATGAGTTTTGAGGAGAGATGCTAAGTTTAAGTTCTCTTTTGTACACGTTGAAGTTGCTGAGCCTGTGGAAGAGTTAAATGAAGAGGCTTAGCTGAGTAACTGAGTCAAGAATTGTATATGTAGGACTGGAGCTCAGAGAAGAGCTCAGGACTAAAAGCATACATTTATAATTGGTAATTATTTGCATACAAATGATTGTTCAAAGTGTGAAAATACACGAGATTTCACTCCAGAGAAGCACACCTAAGCATCAAGCAGAGGAGAAAACTCACAAGAAAGACTATAAAGGGAAAGTTCTGGAAGTAGGAAACAGTAGGGTCATGGAAGACCAAGGTAAAGAAAATTCAAGAAGTCATGAGGGGTAAATGCAAATTTACTGAAGAGGCCTATTTTAAAACAGTCAGGTGACTGACAGCCTAGATATGATCTAATTTAGAGGATGGGCAAGTCTGTTTCCAATAGGCTAAGACATAAAGAATTGAGGAAGTGTAATTTTGCCTGGAAGGTTAAAGGAGGATTAGGATGGTAGCTTAGTTTAGATCTTAGACCAGGGAGGGACATGTCAGGATGAGAAGTTTCAAATGTGTTTAAAGATTAAGGCAAAGAGTAAGTAGACATGGATATTTAGGATGTAGTAGAAAAGGGGGCATTAGTAATGGAACAAATTCCTGAATGGGATAATATGGGAAGTGGGTGATCAAAAGAAGAGGTGAAGGGTTGACCCTGAACAAAGGCGAGGACAACTCTGTTCCTAAAACTGGGAGCAAAGGGATAAGAGTGGGGGCATAGTTAGATCCACTTATTGGTATGAAGATAGAAAGATGAGATAAATAAACCTGACAGCCTCAGTTGTGTATGTAAGGTTGAAGACAAAAATGACACCTGAGATTAAATGGAATGAAAACAGGTAAAATGGTTTATGGAGAATGGTGAAGGTTCAGAAATGTTCTGAAAGTAAAAGGAGAAGAAGAAGCTGATTAAGAAAATAATGGATTATTATTGGAAGCCCAGCTACTCTTTGTGACTTTGAATTCACAGAACTGTATGATTTTCTTCAGTAATTCTCAGGAGTCTGAGGTGGAAGAAAGGAGCAATCGTGGGAATAATTGAGATAACAGATTTTCCTAAGTGGGTACTAGACTTGTGCTAAGTCTTCAGATAAATTATGTCAGGTTATCCTCACATCAAATCTGTAAGGCAGCTATTTTTAATCTCCATTTTACAGATGAGGAAACTGTAAATTTTAAGTGACTTGCTGAAGGTCACACAAGGTAGTCCAACCTAGGTTCATCTGAACACCAAAATCTACATTCTTTGTTCCACAGCTAGTCATGGAAATGGAGGATCCACAAGTTAATCTAGACTGGGGAAATGACAGACAGTGGGAATGCAGTAGAAAGACTTGGGTAGGAGGTTAACAACAAGGAAGTTTTTGACTCATTTTTTATGGTAAGAGAGAAAGAAAAGCAAATAATGTATATATACTTTGCAGGGGCTTGAGAGAATGGTGGTAACCTGGCAATGGAATCTGGCTTAAGGAGAAGTTGATAATTTCAGTTTTAATATGTTGTGTTTGAGGCTATAATGAGAAATATGACTAGAAACAACCAAGTAGCAATTTGGGGTTTGGAACATGAGTTTGAAAGAGATATGGCTGAGGATAAAGATTGGATATCATTTTACTTGAGAGATGACTGAGAGAATGAATGAAATCTCCATTGGAGGAAATAAAAGAGGGGAAAGAGAAAAGCCTGAATAGAATATACATTCAAAGTTGAATGACATACATTCAAATTATGGAAGTAAAAATACAGGAAAAAAATACCCAAACTAATAGGAGGAGAATAATGAGAGGGTTGTCCTATATAGACCAAAAGAAGTTTGGTGTTTAGGAACTGCTCCTTGGAGCCTAAGAATAGAAATGGGAATGAGTACTTTGATATATCCATATTGCATTATACAATTATTGACTTCAGAATGAAAATTTCTAAAAGAGAGGTAGGAAGAGAACCTACATTACAGACTTATGTATACACTCATGTATAAGTATTATTTATTGACTTAACAGACTCATACTATGGTCACGGTTTGCAAAAACGTAACTTTCAAATATCACCCTTTGTAATTTCCTTACACTGAGGTACCAACCTGCTTGATGACAAATTAACCTAGGGTCTTTATAGGTCTCCCTTTGTCAGCACAAGTATTTAACATTCATTTTTGGTTTAGCCCAGTCTCACTTTAGTTCACTGTTCTCAAAGCCCTCTTGTTGTTGTTGCTCATCCTGCTTCCGTTTCTGAACTCCAGGGGACCTAACTGCTACCAGCAGACTAGCTGGAGAGGAGTGATCCTGCCTCACTTTCACTCGCGGGCCACGCTGCTCTTCTTCTCCTGATGCAGAAGGCCCCAGTATAGTTCTCAGTGTTGATGCCTCTGGCCTTTGTTCTACCAGGTCCTTTTGCAGTAACCCTAGCTCCAACACGGTCCCCTGATGCCCAGCCTCTGAACCTCTAGCCATGTCTTCCTGGGCCCAGCTGCTGGAGAACTGACTATTCATCGATGCCTTTCTGAGGGCTGCAAGTACTCAAGTGTCAGTGGTTACTCTTGTTGCTCTGTAAGCCCCTCTTCATCACTTCTGTGAAGCTACTGACTACCCGTGCTCTAGCCAGGACAGGAGAGATGCTAGTCCATGCAAGCTAAGAATGTGGGCAGAGACCTGGCACCTACAATGCCTCTTAGTATAGTTTCTTTTCTTTTCTCTTCTGCCTGTCTTAACTGAGAATTCTTTATGTGGTAACTGGAAGAAAAACATTCTTTATGTTCATTTCACAGTCTCATTTTTTTCTTTCTTTATATCCAATGAATCCTTTCACAATTAGAAGCTACAAACGAGGGTTTTTTTGCTTGTGTTTATTTTTGCTTTTTTTGTTCCAGTCTATTTTTGACAGCTGTTCCTGGGGCAAAAGCTGGCTCATTGTCTCTCAGTCAATGAGTCAAGTAGGGAGACTCACATGAGAAAATGGAAAATATATGCTGTTTATTATCTCAGATTATTAATCTTCCTTATTTATCACATCTTTTCCAGAAAAGAATTTATGGCAGCTTTCATATATTTAGATAAATTGAAGTAAAAATATAAATGGCAACGGGGGAGAAGGAAAGCAAAAGAAGGAAACGTGAGATGAATTCAAGAGTGCCATAAAGGCACCTAAACCTGCCTGAGGCAGGCCACACATCTGACTCTTGAGTTTTGACATTAGAGGAAACATGTTGCCCAGTGCCAATAAAAAAGAAGCTCACCTGTTGCCTAGAAGAAGCACAATTATTCCTGGCACTGAGTCCAGAGAAAAACTTCTCCTTTGAGTCCTCATAAAAAGTGCACTGTGACACAGTGAACAGTATCCTCAAGAAATTGTTGTAGTAACTACATCAAAGTGTTTTATGGGACTTTTTGTTACAGAATCCTGCAGTGCAGGCCTGGGCATGATGCCAAGGTGAAAGCACAATTGACTAGAAGTATTTCTGTGGGGGGACAACGTTTGGCTGTCTAGGTGTGCATTTCTCTGTTCATCAGGCTTAACCCATGGGTTGATTTTAATGGTTCCTCTATGTGGTTCAATTACACTTCAGAAAATTTTCCAGATACCATTCTCTTAACTAAAGTTTTGATGGGTACTGAGTGGCAGTAATTTGTAGTTGGATTCCCTAACAAGAGCTTGGAGTGCAACTGCTTTGTGTTATTAATGAAGAGCAGAGCTGCACACTTCATTGTTCTGTGGTCTGGGAGTAGACCAGCATTTCTAAGGAAGGAGAAGGGGACCTAGAAGGAGCTGGGATAACAGCTACCCCATTTCTACTCAGCAAACGTCTGTTGGGAAGACATTTCCTCAGAAGGCAGTTTGGAGTCTATTTCAACTCATAGATAAAAAGGCCCCTTGTATCTAGCCACTATAATTTCAGCCTGAGGAAAAAAAAAGTGTACTCTGTGTATTTAAATACTCAGAGCAATTATGAAACACAGCTCAGCCTCTATAGACCATTTAACCTTGAGCTTTGTCATTTCCAGGCATGTCCTGCAAAATAAATGGATGGCAAATCATATATAGATGTAAATAGATGAGTCAAAATGAGTCTAAAATTATGTCAAATAAATGTTGCTTTGTATCTAACAAAAATAATGAGGTTGTTTTTAATGGGGTAGGTTAGCACCTCTATTTTGGCAGTAATTAAGTAGTGGACCAACTTGGAATTTTAGAATCATAAAAGTAAAATTCATTCATAACCATTAATTTTAAAGTATATTTTTTAAATAAAATTCTTAAAAAAATGGAATTCAATATGTTGAGACATTTTATTTCTTTAGCATGGCAATATAGTTAACTTTGCAGAATCAGCTATGGTAAAGAATGGTTGGTCCCCAACAGTATATAGGTTTTTAAAAATTCATGTTTGGATTGTAAACTTCACCAAAACAGAACACTTTCTTTTTTTTTTTCAGAACACTTTCTTTTTGACTGTTTTATCTCTAGCCCGCAGAACAGTGCTCAGCACATAGCAGATGTTAACAGCTGCAATAGCTGATGTTATTACGTTGAACATTATGCTCTGGTAAGACAAAAAAAAAATAAAAATCATAAAGAGATGTTATAGTTTTTGTGTAAGTATTATGCATTTAAAAGTACATGGTATATGTTTGTATTAAAATCATATCAGTTTTTAATTAGTGACTTTTGATTCCTTCTTTAATTAAAAAAGTGGCTATCACATTTTAATCAATGGTCTATCACAGTATCCATGGAGACATGATATAACTAATATATTTTTACAAGACACTTTTGCTTGCTTCTTTGAAATCAGACCTCTAAAATGTGATCTGAACAAAATATATGGCCCAATTATGATCCAACCTAAAAACTGAAAAATATAGGAAAGTTTATTGTATCATATTAGAAAGATTAATGTGATGAGACAAAAACTCCCAAAATTTTAGAGACAGTGGTTCTGCATTTGCAGGTCATTATGGTAATTAAAATAAGGTAAATGCCAGTTGTTTCTTATGCTCTTAGATTATCTATTCACGTTACTGTGATGCTTTTATGAAGTTGATTAAGTGCTGAGTATTAGATTAACTGTCTTAGCAGGCTCAAAGCCCAAAATCAGAACCCTGAATTTAAGTTTGAATTAATCCAGCTTGCCATTTACTTGCTTTTTGATAATAGTCCACCTAAAATGGCATAAGTAGTAGAGATTTTTATCTCTGAATGATATTCCTGCCAGCACCACCAACTGTTGAATGTTAAATACGAGATCTGGCAGGTGCAGAGATTTTTAGTCACCTACGAAAAGCAGTATGTAGACAGCCAAGCCAAACAGCTTTTACACTAACAAAATCAATATCCAAACCACCTGCCAATGGAACAAACATGTCAGTCATCTTTCCATTTGACTGGCGGTGTTTCTAGAAAGGGATAATTTTAAACATTATTTCTGATCCAAAAAAAAAAAAAAACAGCCCATAGAGTTTTAGAGTTTTATTTACCTGACAACTGAGCTGATTCTAGGAAAAATTATGAGGTTAAAAAACGTCTTCAGATTCTTCCCATTGCTCTTTCATTGCCTGCTTCCCGGTTACCAGTTTACACCCTGCACACTCATCCTAGAACCGTTACTAACTCTTGCCTGCTGCTGTACAGTGACTAGGACAAGTTAATGCTTGCATCTGATTTATTTCCTCTTAGCCAAACTATGTTTTCTAGGACTCTGCTTATAGGTGATTATATGTAGTAATTAAATCAGGTAAACCGATTCTTGAGATTAAACTACCTAGTTAAGTTATAATTCCTAGGTTAAAAATGACATCTGTATAAAATATGCTTCCTCACTTCCCTAAAAATCTTTAAAGAGTAAGTATAAATTCTTAAAATGCTTGTATCTCTCTAGTCTGCTTAGGAAATGTTTGAGAAATGGTTAGCTTATTCAGTGCCCCTGAAATTAGAGGTTTTAAGCAGCAATGTAATCTCTACTCATTTCTCTGGCTAACTCTGCTTGGAAAATTCTGCTGACAAATGACTCTGCTATGGTTTGGCAGTGGTAGCAGAAGGTCAGAGTCTCTGAGGTTTGCCAGACTCTCTGAAATTTCAAAAGGACCTAATTCCTCACTCAACAGACAAATTCTTATTCATTCATTCAGTGAGATGCTAGACTGAATTTAACAATAACAACAAAAATTCAGCAGCCAAGTCTGTATGTTTAAATTAGGGGCTACTTGAATCAGAAAGAAAACAAAATAGATATTGACAGTATCATTTTATATTTTATTTTCTACTACCATGTACTCTGATAACAATTTATTTCTACTTTTAAAAGGAGAGGAATTAGGTATAGAGAATTCTGTAATATTTATCTTGTCTTTCTTTCAGGATAGAGTATCCAATTATATCTTTTGCATAATGCAAAATCTTCACCATTATAGAGAACACATTTTAAATTTATGGCTCAGAGGGATTTCAATCATCTCTGACATTCAGCACTCAAGGGGTTTCAGATATTTATTCAGAGAAGTATAACAGAAAGTACACAACAGATTGAAATTTAAATGCTGTACTTTTTGCAACATATATTTGCAGTAAAAGCTTGTAGAATATGTGAAAGTAAGAATGTATTATGAGTACTGCACATTTTGACTACACATTTTGGTAAGAGAATTCTTACATTCTTCCATTTAACAGACGTTTTCTCAGCACAACTCTATGCATAGAAGGACACACATCTGATGTTATGATCTTATAGTCATGTGCATTGTTTTTTGTCCACTTCTGGGTATGTGCACCTCTATGCGGAGATCTTTTCTCTGTGCAGTAGAGGGCAAATAAAAATATTGTAATATCGCATTTATTTTTTGGCATATAACCAAAGAGTTATGCAGAGGATAGACTGAAGTCATTGCAATAATCCATGAGGCCTGAAGAAGAGGCTCCAGCTAAGAAGAGAAAGAATGGGAGAGGAATGCAGAATTAGCGTTTTCTAGGGAGGTAAAGAAAAGAATGGAAATCCATGTGAAAGAATGAGATACATTAAGAAATAAATGGGATTGAGGAAAGGCATGCAACATTAAATTAGAAGAATTTTTGCAAAACCTATATTTAAGGATTTTTTTTTAAAGTAGCCATTAGGAAAAAATTATATCAAGGACAATTAATCAAGAGCTGAAGAGTTTCAGGATGTTGAGGGTGAGTACAGCCTTGGTTAGCATGAACGCTGAAAGTAAGTTGGTCTTGCTACCTAACGTCATAGATAAATAGAAGCCCTATGGTATCTGTGTGCACACAAAACTAAGAGAAAAGTAAAAGCAAGAGGATAAAAGAGCATCCACGAAAAGAATTTAGTGGTTGACCATACAAACCAATGCTGTAGACATATCAAAGAGTTTGGAAATAGTCCAGTTGGATTTGGAAATTAGGATATCTTGTGATGTATGTGAGGGTAATTTTATTAGAATAGTGGAGATGGAAGTCAAACTGCAATTGACTTACGTGATAGGGAACTGGGGAAATTGGGAAAGCAAGTGTGGGCAATATCTTTTAAATAACTTGGTCACTAAGAGAAGGAGGGAGGCAGAGTCTCAACTTGAAGGATATGAAAGTTCAGAAATTTCTCATTTAAAAAAATAATTATGGAAGGAAGAAAACTGAATACATTTCTATAATGAAAGGCAAGAGAGAGGTGCAGGTAGAATATCTGGAAAAGGCCAGAGAACATTGAGGTGGCAATTCAAGATGGGGCGAAGTGTGCAGGTGAAAGTGTGAATCTTAGGAGTTGGAAACGTGGGGGCTATCAGGTATAGATGAGAACTGGAGAAGGAGATGGCAGGGCACTTTCCCTACCGATGGCATCTATTTTATTTATGAAGTAAAACGATATTCTGATGGCAAGACAAGTAGAAATCCTTTAGGGAACTTGAGGACGGAGAATATCAGAATTGGGATGCCAGATAGTTTGAATGCGGTAAGCACATGCTTAAGGATAAATACTCCAGTCACTAAGGAATCTCTGAGAATGGTGGCTATTTTTAATATTGCTCTCACTAGTGCTTATCACCACACTCTTTGTAAGTCCCACAAATATTTATTGAGATCAGCCTATGTGCCTGGAACTATATTAAGGTCTGGCGGGTTTTACAAGACAAGGAGAAGAGGTGGCTCTTTAAGGAGCTTGTGCTCCTGTCAGGTAGCAGTAGGCCAAGGAAAATAATTTATTTCAGCCCATTCTCTTCTTGTATTGAACAATATTTCATTGTCATGTTATTCCATTTGCTGTTCATATGTGACTGCTTCATGGTTTCCTTCCACTTCCCTGGGCAGGTTACCTGTACTTTGTGAATGGAGAAAGGATCCATAATGATAGCATTTTGTTCTTTCTTCTTATGCTTTCAAATAGGCTACTTGTTTATTAGTGCTGCCTGCTGTGAGCAGCTCTGTCCCAATTTAGCATCATCAGTAATGACTCTATTAAGGTGATTGTCCCTGTGCAAGATCAGTAACCAGGATACTAACCACAAAGCTCATTCTACTAACTCATGAAAACAATATTCATTTATTTTTAGCTTATCCAGTAATCTTCAAACTGCTTTTTCAGGTATACATCACCAAAACATTTCCTATATCTGTAATTTTTTCAAACTTCATTATTTTTTCACTCCACTAATTTAGAATGTATGCCTCCCTCAAATTTTATGAAATTAAACTACAATCATTTAACCTTTGCCAGATTTTATGAAATTAAACTACAATCATTTAACCTTTGCCATTATGCTGATTTATTTCTTCATTTATTTATGGCACATGAATACTTAATAAATAATGGGGATAGAGTTAGCTATTTAAAAATAAAGAGCACTTATAGAATAAAAAGTTACCTGACAGAAAGTTTTAAAAATATCATTTTTGTCTATGTATTCACTCCACATTTACTAAAAATCATGGTGGAAATTACTGGTTCCACTTCTATCCCTGCAAACCATCCATTCCTTTTCTTTTCACTAGGAAGCAGTCATTTAGTTCCAGTGGGTTGATCCCACCACTGACAGCAGAAAAGGAGCTCTGCCATTCACCATAAATCACACATCCCCACCTCAGTGACTGTTCAGGGCATTTGAACTAAGTTGGTCCAAGAAGAATTAAATGCATGGCAGTTATTTTCTGATTGGGGGAATCTTTTCCCCCCCCCGATGGTATGGTACTCTGGTGTGACACATGGCCCTACTGCAGCTGAGTGGAAGGAGACTGAAGCAGGGAGCTGACCCACAGAAGAGCAGCAATCAACCCTCCATCACAGTGAGCCAAGCCTGCCCTTTCTCTGGTCATTTCAAGTATGTAAGCCAATAAAACTCCCTTACAGTTTGCACAACATCATCTTCCTAATTATTACAAAACCCTGTTATAAAAAGCAGTGTGGTAGAAACTCTTTGAAGCTAGACACACCCAGCTCAAGGAGATACTGACATCTAAATGTCTCTGAACCTCAGCTTTTCTTGGGTAATAGGGATAATCGTATTACATTGCAGTTATCATAAGAATTAAAATAATATATGTAGAATAGCTACCACACAATGCATTTATTGCCACAAGGTAGTATTAGGAATACTAGATCAAATAAGAGTGTTTTGGACACAATCACCTAAGTAAAATACTCTTTAGGTTGATTTTTTTGAAGTCTCAACTCACTTAACTAAGACACAAATATCTGCAGATAAGCAGGAGACATACTGATTGCGTACCCATCAGTAATGGAACTAGTTTTATGATCTTCATATTGTGGAATTTCTGTGCCCACTGAGTGAAAGCTTTCTTCCTATCTCTCATCAAAATGCATTTTACCA
Organism: Grampus griseus; assembly: GCF_964374135.1. Classification (NCBI taxonomy): domain Eukaryota; kingdom Metazoa; phylum Chordata; class Mammalia; order Artiodactyla; family Delphinidae; genus Grampus; species Grampus griseus. The sequence continues at coordinate 15,243,751 of NC_138997.1, read as the reverse complement.
GTTTCTCTGAATGGGTATCTGTATCAATATCCTCTTTGCATTCCAGGTTTTCTGCAAAACAAATGAAGAATTCTCCAGCCTAAATTTTTTTCTTGACATACTAATTCCTAACTATTCCTGGTTACCAGGTGCTGGATCTGATCCTCTAAATTCTTATCTAGAGCGGTGGTTCTTCTTCAGAATGGCTAGATAGTCTGTGACTACCCTGGTGCCTCACCTTTGTGAATCCCTGGAAATGTCTGGAGATTTCTTCAGAGTCTATGCATCTTCTCTACCATAAGACTCTGGGCACTGGCCCGGGGTTAACTAGAATTTGATATTCTCCTTTGCACATTGCAATAGAACCTGAAGACCACTTCCCCATCCCTTCCTCAGGAGCTATCCTCACAGCAAGGTTGGATTTTCAGGGCTTAGCAATATTCTTCTTTGCATTTTCTTTCTCTCAGACATGCTATTGAGACAGCTTGATGGGCTTCATGGTTCAGTCCTCTTACATTCAGAAAAAAATGTTTTCAGAAATATTTAGAGTCAAACAATTGGAATATATTCCAATATTGTTTTTTTTTTTACTTTCAAAAATTTTGGCTAACATGACTGGGCCTTAATTATGTGCTGGTAATTAGTCTAAGAATTTTATATGCACTTTCTCATTCCAAAGAAGGCATTCTTTGAAGACCTGTGTTTTCATTCCTCCTAGAATTGCAATATTTGGGAAGGTTAAACTCCCTTAGTATAGAATCTGACTAAATTTAAAAGTAGACAATATTAATAAGAAAAAGCATAGGAATTTCTTGTATTTTTTTCCTATGATTTAGGTGTTCAAAATCAGAAGAAGAACAAAAAGTAGTAACCTAAATCTAAGAGATATAATATCTTTGCACTGTGACAAATTTGGTAACAGATAAGCAGAAAAACTGAAAGGAAAAAAAACACCCACAGTTTTAAATAGAGTAGTCTATAAATTTCTCATACTGATTATATTTCACGTTAACTTAGAAACATATGAAATTACCTTATGTCCTATAAAATGAATTTATGAAAGTAAGCAGAATTTTTTTTTCCTTTTGGGTTATGTCATAGAGTATTCTTCTTTTGTTCAGTAACCAGCAAATTCCAATTGTAAGTCCAAGTTTTCATACCATTTTTAATCTTCATTCTCCTTGAATGACTAAAGGAAGCTGTTTCTGTAGTAAGTCACTTTGAATCTGATAATGCAATTAGATTTATGAGTTAGGGTTTCTCCTTCCAGTTACTCTAGGAATTCAACTGAAAATGTCTTCTGTGTGAATAATTCTTCTTTTTTAGGTCTTGAATTTGGGTAATACTTAGGAACTTAGGCAAATAGAATCCAATGAGAATTGCCTGTGAAATTATGTAAGCTTTATAATGTTTTGAGCTAAGAAAATCAAGAAAATTCCATTTCCTGACCTATGTATTCATGGGATGTTCTGAAGATTAATGTGTCTCTTTCAGAGCACTAAGGTACATTTAGAGCACTAAAGAAGTCATTTACTAAATGGTGCCCCTGGGACTTGAAAGAGTTAATGTACCTCTCAAAGGTGAGCAATGAACTGTCAAATGTGTGCAAGGATCAGTACCAAAGCTTATAAAGACTTGAAAGAATGTTAGTTAAAAGCAGCTGTTAGTCCATAGTTCTATTATTCATTACTATACTCTTTAGTCAGTATATTTGCTAGTATTCAGTGGGTACCTTACAAACAATGCAGACAAATGAGAATCTTCTTACTTTTAAAAGTGAAAACATGAGGTGCTATAAACATTGACCAAGAAAAAATACTGCAAATGTGTAAATGTTATCCAAATAGCTTAAATTTCAAGAATGAGACAAATTATGGAAAACTAGACCTTCACTCCCAAAGTGTTTTTTTTACAAGTTACATCAGAATAGTATTAAAATCTTTGCATATTTTCTTCTGGAAAAAAAGTATTATTTGAAGATAATTCTGAGAAAATTTATAATATGTAATGCTAAATGATAAAGTAAGGTATAAGACTGCATATAGAATATAATAACTATTTTATTAAACATACTATATGAGATATGAAAGCCCAGAGGAAATACAAGAAAATCTTTTACTCTATGTGATGGGATTACAAGTTATGGTTTTATTTTCTTATAATTTTTGTTTTTCTCTAAATTTTTTGCAATGAACATTTTTCTTGAGACAGTTAAATGTTGAGAGAATATGAAAAGAGGTTAGTGACAACTTTATCATGTTAAAGAATGTTGCTACTTTGCTTTCTTTCATCTGAAGCAAGAAATTTGAGCATCACTCTATGCAGGATCCTCGCCCAAAGCGAAAATTGCACTCTTGTCAGTGATTCTTATGGAGAAGTCAATTATTCTTCACAGGCTAGTCCAACTTTCTCAGTATGGAAGTTGAACATAAAGAAGACAGAAAACTCCATACCTTGAATGATGGTAGATCCTAGAATTCTCTCCTCACCTTTCTTCTCAACTTCTCACTCTTTCTGGGTGATAAATCTACATTCCTGGCTTCAAATGTCAATCTACATACTAAAAACTCTCAAGTACTTATCTTTAGAATATCACACTCTCCAATTTTCCCTATTTACGTACACAGACACCTGTAAATATGGTTTACTTAGTACTCAATACAAGATGAAAACAACCTCAACTAAACTCAGAAGCTTCCCTAAAGCATTTCTTCTTTCTGTTTCCCTTCCCAGAGAATGACGTTAACATCCTCCCAATTTCCCAAACCAGAAAAAATGAAGCCACGCTTGACTCCCTATATTCCCATTCACTCATTCGTTCTACAAATATTTTACCTCCTATGTATTTCTCACATCTTTTTTATTTCTCTTGAACTCACTCTTACAACCCCTACCTGGGTCCTCAGTTTGTCTTACATGAATTAATGCAATAACCTCTGATATTTTCTCCCTACATTTGGCCTCCTCTTTCCATATTTATCATCTACATTAAAGCTGGAATCACATGAAGTCATAATTTAGGCCCATGTTTATCTCTGATTCCTGAGTTCTTTCCACTGTAATATTTGCTTCCTATGATAAAGAATTTGGGGAAAGCTTCAACCATCTGCTTAGGGGGAAAAAAGACAGCCTTCCAGTTAAAGTTGGGGGGTTGAACTCATGTATCACCTTTCACTCCTTCCTCAAACCCCACAAAAATGATATAATAGAAAGATTGGTTTTTATCTTTCAGTCATAAATTCAAAAGGCTAAATAGAATTTCCAATATACATCTGGAAGTTGGAAAATGATAACTGATTAAATAGAACCAAGAATGTTGAATCTCATGGCAGCAAGATTCTGAGAAGCGAAACACATGCAGAATCCCCCAAAGGGAAAGGTTAAACAGCACCAGGTGCTTCTGGAAGTAACTGTCAAGATGGGACTATAATCTAGTGAATTTGGGGAAGTCTATTTAAGAAACAGTTAAAAGATCTTTTCATTGACACTCTCCCCTCCAGGAAGCAACTGTCCCTCAGGAAACACTGGATGGTTATATTAGTTTGTCCAACAACAGAAGGATGCACTTTATGGTGTGGGTCCTCCACACAAAGCAATATATTGAGCTCTCAAAAAAATAACATATTTTGAAGTGCAAAAGGAAGTTACTTCCCCTCACCATGCACTGCATTTAAAAACAAAGAATGAGAAACAACTAACAATAATATAATGTGACAAATCCTGTTATATACCTAAATGCAACCAATCTGGGTTAAATGCAACCAATCTGTATGGTGGGGGCCGTAGGGAGAGTTTTCTTAAGTTAAGACTTGGAGGGTATCTATTTTTGTAGAATTTTTAAAAAAGGACACTAAGCAAGCAATAATATTCTAATTATAACTTGGCCTGCATAAATAATGTTTGCACTTATAATAAAAATGCTGCTAGACAGCAGGAACGAATAAATCACCCACCAACACTTGTGCCTTAGGTGTCAGGCACATAGCAAACTCTGGAGAAGGGATACTGTAATGAATTAGTCACTCAGACTTTATTCAATTCCAATGACCACAGTTTAGTCCAAACAACAAAATTGCTCTATCAAAAAAAAGATGTAAGGAGCTCCAGAAAGTATTCTAATGGCTCAGTACAAATTCATGATGCAATTAGAAACACTACACATATACAGTTTCCTGCTGCATCTGAAGCAGGAGAGAATATATCTGAGAATTAGATACATTCTCACTGTGTCTGGAATTATTTTACTTATTTCCAATTATTTCTACTTCGTTACAAGTTGACAGATATTTTTATGACATTTTTATCACTTTCTTCCAAATAGATTGTTAGCTCTTGAACGGGAAAGCCAGGAGTCATTTATTCTTGTGCCCTCTGAACCTAGCAGAATGCTTGAACATATGATGGATACTCAATAAATGATGAATGTCTTATTTGACGCTAATTCTAATACCAAAAATTATTGATTCTTCTTTGTGACAAAGGGTCTTTCTGGTCAATTGGATGAACAGCTCAGTTCCTGTATTACGAGTCCTGTGTCAGGATCCCTTCCAGATATCCTAGTTCCCTTGGTCTAAGATTCCTATCCTCTGGGAAACTAGAACAGAGTTTGGAATGCTACCCCTGAAAATTACTATGGAACTTTTACCGTGACACTTAATATACTAGTATGCTCCTTTATTTACATGAGAATACTACATCTATTTATTTATTTCCTGTGTTCACTTGAGAATGTTGCTGAGGTACTGGCATTAGTTGAATGATCTCTATATTGCTAGTTACTTTTAGATACTATATTTGTTTTGTTATGACAAAACACATGGAGTGGCTTAAACATTAGAAATATACTGTCTCACAGTTCTGGAGGCTAGAAGTTCAAAATCAGGGTGTTCAGGGTCAGTTCTTTCTGAGGGCTGTTAAGGGAAGGATTTCTCCTAACTTCAGGTGGTTTGCTGGCAATCTTCATATATCTTGGTGTGTAGATATATCACCCCAATCTCTGCCTCTATCTTCATTGGTATTCTCCCTGTGTCTTCACATTGTCTTTCCTTGTGCATGTCTCTGTGTCCAAATATCCCCTTTTTATAAGATCAGTCACACTGAACTAGGGCACAACCTAATGACTTCATTTTAACTTGATTACTTCTGTAAAGATCCTGTCTCTATATAAGGTCACATTCTGATGTACTGGGTATTAGGATTTCAACATATGAATTTCGAGGGGACACAATTCAACCCATAACAGTATTCACTGTCTAAAGAGAAATTATGCTGAAAGGCTCTTGTATGGGAGCATACCAGGCAAAGTTGAGAATGGGATTATCATTCTGAAAATTTGGGAATAAAGTAAGTGCTATACATATACTGTGTCTGTGATGCTTTACTTGTTCATCTCTGCCAGACTCCAGAATTGTGTGGGTACAGATAGAATTAGGTCTTCTTAGCATTAATTTAGAAGTGCTTTCTCTAGAAAATGAGATTAGTTTAAGAGAAAGTATACTAACATCAGGGATTCTAGCAAGGGAATGGCCCAAAGAATCACCCTACTCTGGAACCCACAGTTTATTAGCACCACCCAGTATCACATAGATAGAACTTCTAATCAGCATTTGGCTGCCCAAGTCAAACAGGAACAGATAGCCACAGGTCACCAAACTTTGGGAATTCCTGTAACATCAAAGACAGAAGCTAGAACAAACAGAAACACCAAACAAAAAATAAAACCTTGGAAGAAAGAGTGAATATAGGGAAAATGAAACTTCAAAAAAATTGTTAGTGGCAAGGGTGAGGGAGCTACAAAAGAGCAGCAGGAGGGAATCTGCGAGGATGATGTAAATGTTCTGTATTATGACTGTGGTAGTGGTTGTATGACTTTATGCATTTGTCAAAATGCATACAACTGTACATCATAAAGAAGAAAGTTTATTGTATATACAAGTTTAAAAAAATCACTTGGATGTGGAAGTGGAACCCAAAATAGAATATAAACTGTAACAAGTGAATCTAACTGTATTACATATGAATGATATAACCATACTGAAGAAGTTGAATTGTGTCCTCTAAAAAAGATATGTTGAAGTCCTAACCTCCAGTGCCTGTGAATGTGATCTTATTTGGAAATGGGGTCTTTACAGACCCAATCAAGTAAAAATGAGACCATTGGGGTGGAGCCTAATCCAATGATTGGTGGCCTCATAAAAAAAGGAAATTTGGACATAGAGAAAGACATACACAGAGGGAAGACAATTTGAAGACACACAGGGAGAAGAGGGCCGTATTGACCAGAGTGATGCATCTACCAGCCAAATAGCAAGAACTGCTGGCAAACACTATAAGCTAGAAGAGGCAAGCAAGGATTACCCCTCTAAAGCCATCAGAGAGAATATGGCCCCTTAGTTACCTTGATTTCAGACTTACAGCCCCCCAAACTGTGAGACAATACATTTCTGTTGTTTTAAGTTATCCAGTTTTGGTACTTAGTTATGGCAGCCTTAGGAAACTAATGCAGTAAATTACTTTGGAAAACAGCACTTTTATTAGATTCTATACAGCTAATAACAAAAAGAACAGTGTACAAATACTGCACTCCAGTTAACAGATTTGTTTGTCACAGGAGTATAGTTTAGAATTTTAGAACTACTTTACATATACAGTAGGGCTGAACAAATAAATAAATGTATTGTAGATAAAGCAAAGTGAGAGTGATTTCCTGTTTTGGACAAAAACTTTACAGATATGGAAAGGAAAAGGCTAGATGGGTTCTGTGGTGTTGGATTAGAATTGCAGCTATTGATATAAATTAATGATTTTAAATGTTGACCAAAAAAAACTAACCAACAGCCAATCTAAAAAATAAATAAAAATTTTTACTCAAGTCAAATTGAGAATTATAACCCAGAAGACAGACTCTCAGAGAGCTCTAAGAATTGTTCTGAGCAGGTAAGTAGGGAGGTCAATATATATGTGATTTTGGTGGAGGGGATACATGCAACCAAGCACACATCTCGGTAGAAAGTTGCTGCTACTCATAAGGAAGAGACATCTTAGTTAATGGTTTTAGTGCTTTTCCAAGTATGGGAAGATGTAGGAATCCAGGGTCATAAAAAAATTTCTCCTGAAAATACCTAACTATCTGAAGGCCTGCTCTGCCAGTTTTCCCAGAGCACAAAGTGCCTCAACCTGATCTTCACTCTGAATTCCTTTTTAGGTTAGCAACTGCAGTGGCTAACGATTTAATTATTTTAGAGCTGGATGGTGGGCAACATTCTTTATTTTACAATCTCTTTCCTTTTGGTCTTAATTTCAACCAAGGTTTGGGAGGTATCTTTTCACCAGTTTGTCCCATGGCCCTAGGAATGCTCATTCCCAACTCAGGCAAGGATTTAATTCATAAGTCACTCAATGTGCTTTTACTGGACTAGGCCCTGTTAATAGTAATCAGAAAGCTTCTGGACTGCCTGTCTTACTACTCTGTCATGGGAAATGGTTCCCTCTTGTCACTTCTTCCTGTATCTAGAGTTACACTATCAGAATCATTGCCCTTATAGGACTATATATTTGGTCAATCTTTTCAAGTTTCCTAAACATAATTATTTTTACCTGAGTTTCAATCACACATTTGGTAATGCAAGAAACAATAATCTTGTAAAATAGGCAGAATACAAGTAACATAGCTAGTAACATTAATAAAGTCATAAGTAAGTTTTTTTTTAACATCTTTATTGGAGTATAATTGCTTTACAATGGTGTGTTAGTTTCTGCTTTATAACAAAGTGAATCAGTTATACATATACATATATCCCCATATCTCTTCCCTCTTGCATCTCCCTCCCTCCCACCCTCCCTATCCCGCCCCTCTAAGTAGTCACAAAGCACCGAGCTGATCTCCCTGTGCTATGCAGCTGCTTCCCAATAGCTATCTATTTTACATTTGGTAGTGTATATATGTAAATGCCACTCTCTCACTTCGTCCCGTGACCCTTCCCCCTCCCCGTGTCCTCAAGTCCATTCTCTATGTCTGTGTCTGTGTCTTTATTCCTGTCCTGCCCCTAGGTTCTTCAGAACCAGTTTTGTTTTTTTTTTTTTTTAGATTCCATATATATGTGTTAGCATACGGTATTTGTTTTTCTCTTTCTGACTTACTTCGCTCTGTATGACAGACTCTAGGTCCATCCACCTCACTACAAATAACTCAACTTTGTTTCTTTTTATGGCTCAGTAATATTCCATTGTATATATGTGCCACATCTTCTTTATCCATTCATTTGTTGACGGACAGTTGGGTCATTTCCATGTCCTGGTTATTGTAAATAGTGCTGCAATGAACATTATGGTACATGACTCTTCTTGAATTATGGTTTTCTCAGAGTATATGCCCAGTAGTGGGATTGCTGGGTCGTATGGTAGTTCTATTTTTAGTTTTTTAGGGAACCTCCATACTGTTCTCCATAGTGACTGTATCAATTTACATTCCCACCAACAGTGCAAAATGGTTCCCTTTTCTCCACACCCTTCCCAGCAATTATTGTTTGTAGATTTTATGATGGCCCTTCTGACCAGTGTGAGATGATATCTAATCATAGTTTTGATTTGCATTTCTCTAATGACTAATGATGTTCAGCACTCTTTCATGTGTTTGTTGTCAATCTGTATATCTTCTTTGGAGAAATGTCTATTTAGGTCTTCTGCCCATTTTTGGATTGGGTTGTTTTTTTGATATTGAGCTGCATGAGCTGCTTGTAAATTTCAGAGGTTAATCCTTTGTCAGTTGCTTAATTTGCAAATATTTTCTCCCATTCTGAGGGTTGTCTTTTCGTCTTGTTTATGGTTTCCTTTGCTGTGCAAAAGCTTTGAAGTTTCATTATCTCCCATTTGTTTATCTTTGTTTTTATTTCCATTGCTCTAGGAGGTGGGTCAAAAAGGATCTTGCTGTGATTTATGTCATAGAGTGTTCTGCCTATGTTTTCCTCTAAGAGTTTGATAGTGTCTGGCCTTACATTTAGGTCTTTAATCCATTTTGAGTTTGTTATTGTGTACGGTGTTAGGGAGTGTTCTAATTTCATTCTTTTACATGTAGCTGTCCAGTTTTCCCAGCACCACTTATTGAAGAAGCTGTCCTTTCTCCACTGTATATTCTAGCCTCCTTTATCAAAGATAAGGTGACCATATGTGTGTGGCTTTATGTCTGGGCTTTCTATCCTGTTCCATTGATCTATATTTCTGTTTTTGTGCCAGTACCATACTGTCTTGATTACTGTAGCTTTGTAGTATAGTCTGAAGTTAGGGAGGCTGATTCCTCCAGCTCCCTTTTTCTTTCTCAAGATTGCTTTGGCTATTCGGGGTCTTCTGTGTTTCCATACAAATTGTGAAATTTTTTGTTCTAGTTCTGTGAAAAATGCCAGTGGTAGTTTGACAGTGATTGCACTGAATCTGTAGCTGCTTTGGGTCGTAGAGTCATTTTCACAATGTTGATTCTTCCAATCTAAGAACATGGTATATCTCTCCATCTATCTGTATCATCTTTAATTTCTTTCATCAGTGTCTTATAGTTTTTTGCATACAGGTCTTTTGTCTCCTTAGGTAGGTTTATTCCTAGGTATTTTATCCTTTTTGTTGCAATGGTAAATGGAGTGTTTTCTTAATTTCACTTTCAGATTTTTCATCATTAGTGTAAAGGAATGCAAGAGATTTCTGAGCATTGATTTTGTTTCCTGCTACTTTACCAAATTCACTGATTAGCTCTAGTAGTTTTCTGGTAGCATCTTTAGGATGCTCTGTGTATAGTATCATGTCATCTGCAAACAGTGACAGCTTTACTTCTTCTTTTCTGATTTGGATTCCTTTTATTTGTTTTTCTTCTCTGATTGCTGTGGCTAAAACTTCCAAAACTATGTTGAATAATAGTCGTGAGAGTGGGCAACGTTGTCTTTTTCCTGATCTTAGTGGAAGTGGTTTCAGTTTTTCACCATTGAGGATGATGTTGGCTCTGGGTTTGTCATATATGGCCTTTATTATGTTGAGGTAAGTTCCCTCTATGCCTACTTTCTGGAAGGTTTTTATCATAAGTAGGTGTTGAATTTTGCCAAAAGCTTTCTCTGCATCTATTGAGATGATCATATGTTTTTTCTCCTTCAATTTGTTAATATGGTGTATCACATTGATTGTTTTGTGTATACTGAAGAATCCTTGCATTCCTACAAGGAAGTATTTTAACTAAGAATTTCCATTAGGTGCGGCCCAGTATCTCCCCAGGTCATCTGACCAGTCTGTTCTGTACCAATCCCAACTTTAAGGGAAATTATATATTGGCATTATTACATATAAAGTTTACCAAAGATGTCTGCACGTACAAGTGGTAAGTCATTGTGATCCTTTGTAGGATTGTAAAAGGTATGTTATCTTCTAAGGAGTTACATGGCTAATGCCAGAAAGAGAAAAAAATTGATCTTTATAGCTGAGCAGGTATTTCTTCTATTGGAGAAGTCTGGTTAACACATAATGGAGATGCACAGTGCACACTAGAGGGGAAGGAGGAGGCCAAAGGGCAGATCCAGGGATATAGATACGTGTGCGTTTGTGTGTGTGTGTGTGTGTGTGTGTGTGTGTGTGTTTGTGTGTGTGTGTGTATACCTGTGTAAGCATAACTTTATATGTATACATATATTTTCAAGGTCGGTCCACTGAGAGGTCCTACAAGCAATGGTAGACTTAAGGCCAAGATTTAGTTTCTAAATACCATTATTCAGTAAGTGTAACTAGGGCTCCTTGGAAAAGTTGTTGATTCCAGGGCTGGGATGGTGTAAACACATGATGAGCCTGGAACATCTTGTTGTGCTCTTTGTATACATTATGCACTTTTTAGAGTAAGAAAGTGCTCAAAAATAGGTGAATGCATGTTAAAAGTCACTAAAACCAATATGACGCAATGGCCAAGGACCAAAGCTAGAACAATCAGAGCAAGAAAATAAATCATAATAGTATTGGATTAAACTGAAAGAATAAAATAATATCCATGAGTCTGTACTTATATAAATAAATAATCAAATAAATAAGAAATGGAAGAGAAGACACAACTCTTCCTTGTAAAACAATTCCAATTATTAGATGAAGATGGTATGAGAAAAATAAAAATCACAATTATACATAAAGAAAATAATGAGTGATATCTACCCTTGGCAATGGAAGCTAAAATTAAGATCCAAATGTTTGAGATGAAACAGGATATTGCAGTCTCAAGCAATCTCCCCTAAAATATTTATTGACTAAAAAGCTTTAAAAAAAGAAAAGAAAAAAGTACTTTTACAGTGGATAAAACAGGCAGATACCACTTACCCAGGTAATCAAGGTAAGTGTCATCAGTAATAAGACAGATCAATATCAGGTATCTTTGAGATGATATACTGAGAAGGACACATTACCTTGATAATTTCCTCCAGAACCCACAACCTCAATCTAATCAAGGGAAACCATCACATAAACCCATATCAAGTGGTATGTTACAAAACAATTGATCAATGACTCTTTAAAAGTAAGGTCATAAAAGAAAAGGAAGGACTGAGGAACTGTCACAAACTTGAGGAGACTAAGGAGACATGATGATTACGTGTTGTGCGGAATTCTATAAGAGATAAAGGATATTAGAGAAAAAAAAATCTGGTAAAATCCGAATGAAGTCTGTGGTTTAGTTTATAGTATTTTATTAATGTCAATTTCTTAGTTGTGATCATTGTGCAATGGTTATGAAAGATGTTAGCCTTAGGGGAAAATGAATGTAGGTTATATGAGAACACTCTACTATTTCTGCAACTTCTTTGTAAGTCTATGAAAGAAAAAAATTAAAAATGCCAATTATAACCTCAGAGATATGAAAATATATTGAGCTATGAACAAGATAACAATACTATAAAAATAGTATTTATGGAACAAAAAGATATTCCTTGAAAATTAAAATGATGAGAGTGGAAAAATTCAATAAAACAGTGGGTAGATACAGTTGATGACATCTCTCAGATGGTAGAAAATTAAAGAAAAAAATAGGAGAGAAAGATAAGAACATTAGAAGAGAACTTTAAAAGATCTAGCATCCAAGAGAAAAGAATAAGAAATTATCAAGTCAATGACAAAATGATTTGAGGAAATGTCTTAATTAAAAGATGTAGAGAATACTTTTATTTGTCTATATCAGTATGGCATAACTGGTATTTATTGAATTATCCAGTGCTACGGCATTAGATGAAAATGGATATAAAAAAGACATTCCTGTGAAATTTCAGAACATTGGAGGCAAAGAAAAGATTTTCAGAGAGAGAAAAAATGTCTTAGTAAAAAGGTCAAAAATATAAGAACATTTTATTCTTTTGGACTTTTAAGCAGAAGCACTGGAAGCTAAAAAATAATAGAAAAGTTTTAGTCAAAAATAATTTCAAATTAGAATATAACCAAGCTAAACTATTATTCAAATGTGAAAGCAAAATACAGACATTTTTATACAGGCAATGTCTCAAAAATTTACCTCCAATACACTTGTTTTAGAAAGTCATGGGAGGATTACTTCATCAAACCAAGGGAGTAAACACAGAAATCATGGATTTTGATGCAAAGGAAAAACCTTAGGATGATAAAGGGTATTCCTGTCCTGCCCCCCAAAAAAGAGGCTCTGAAAGAGATTTTCAAGATGAAAGCTCATAGAATACTGTACTGAAAGTGTTTAGTACATTAAAGAGAAAATTATACAACTGAAAAAGAATAGGAGGATAAATTAGTGATAAGAATATAGAAAACCAAGCAGAAAAATGGAAGTAATCATTAACTCCAAGGAAAACAAAAATTGTGCACTAAAGGAAGAGTTATTCATAGATTACTCCATATATGGCTCAGCTATGAATAGCATTGTTCATATAAAGTTGAATATAGAATTGACAAAAAAATTCTGTGTTTATACTGGGATAATGTGGAAATTAGAAGCATGAATATGTAACGTAGAGGTAGCTGTATGACAGAAAGCTAAATATTAATACTCCTATCATGGGAGTCCAATGACAATTCTTACAGTGTTAAAAGATAGAAATAACAATGAATTGCAAGGTATTTAGAAGTGTAGGAGAAAATCCCTAAAGAATAAATTCAAATGTTGAAATCAGTAACCTTTAAAGTATAATAAGAAAACACAAATGTAGAGTTTTTGGAATCTTTAAACAATGTTAATAAATAAAATTCATAAATACTGAAAACAATATAAAAAAAAGAAGTAACTAGTTGATTCCCAAATTAAAAAAAAAAAACACATTCCAAAGTTACTAAAATTGTTTTGCCTAGTATTAAGAGAACATTTACTATGTGCTAGGTACTGTTTTAAGTACTTCATATTTATTAACTCAATCCTCTTAATGGTTATTCTCATTTAATAAGGGAGACACCATGTTCAAAGAAACTATGCCCCCAAAGTCACACATAATGATATGGCAGCAACGGAGTCTGCACCCAGTCAGTTAGTCTTTAGAGCATGCATTTTTAACAGAAATACACCAAAATCTCACGCATGAAAATATCTATTAGCAGAATACTGCAGTCATGTGGACAGATCCCTGGAAGTGGTGCAAGAACACCTAGCTCTATATTTTGACTTTATCATTTAATAACTATGAAGCTTTTTACAAGGCAAGTAATTTCTATGAACTTTAGATTTCTTGTCTGTACTGAGAATAACTTCTGAGTGCTGATACTAAAATAAAATAAAGTGATGTGAAGTCAAGCATAGGGAACAAACTGATATAAAGCCTACATGGGGAATGGCACATAGTAGACATTCAATAAATTCATTCAATAAATGTTAACCTATTTGAATTTATAGGTTACTGAAATGGATGTGAAGTTCAATGTTATGTTGGTGCACCCATAATTTTTAATTCTAGCTATTGCTCCTTAAGAGTGTCCATACACATCTTATTATGATTGAAAGTAGATGGTCTAAATTTCCTTATACATATATTATTTTTCCCAGAATCAATTTAGGATAATTATTAATTAAGCCACCATGATATCTTCGACATTTTTTTTCAAATGCTCCTTTTCCAAAAATAGCTTGTTGTTTGAAATTAATTCATGCATCTGACTTAATTGCACTTGTTAAAATTATTCTCTCGGGTTGTTCTGCATGAATAATAAGTTCAGTCAATACTTTTACATTCCAGAGATGAAATGTTGACAACTTTAAAATGAATACGCTTCCAAATAATCAGACTCTACAAAACTTTACTGTAGAAAAGCAGCTTTTAAGTTTTCCAACTAAGACATTTTTGTCGTCTCTGAGAATTTCCCAAGAGTCCAGAGAAATATTTGTGCCTCAGGATATTAATAGCAGCTATGAGAAAAAGGTGTTCTGTGATGATAAAATATTTGGAAAATGCTAAGTTAAACTAGCAAAAGATAGGTTTCTTTTTTGTGAAACTTTTCAGAACCTCTAATGTGGTAGCTTATGCTTCAATCTCTAATAGGAAACAAAATGTACACTGTTACTCCAAACTACATTGACCACAGCATGCTTTTTGCTTGGTTTTGTTTGTTTGTTGTTTTTTTCTGAAGCTGACCTATTTCCTATTCGATAAAGTTGACACTGTTCTCTAGAAGTCAAATGAGTAAGAGGTTTTCCCCCAATTATTCTTTATAGTTTATTTTTCTCCTGTATTTTACAACAATAAAAAGAAAAAAATCAATAAATGCAGAAACCAATGTGTAAATGAGTCAATATGTAGTTATACTTAAAATTCAATTAATATGTAAGAGCAACTTTCACCAGGAAACTTATTCCTACTTTTAAAATTACAAACATAGAAAACAAACTTCTGGTTACCAAAAGGGAAAGGTGGGGGGAGGGATAAATTAGGAGCTTGGGATTAACAGATACACACTATTAAATATAAAATAGATAAACAACAAGTACTTACTGTATACCACAGGGAACTATACTATATTCAATATCTTGTAATAACCTATAATGGAAAAGAATATGAAACTGAATCACTTTGCTGTACACCTGAAACTAACACAACATTGTAAATCAACTATACCTTAATTTAAAAAAACTACAAATATAAACAAAGTATTGAATGATGGTTCAAACTGTATGCACTAAAGTTTGGGTTTGAATCAGATCT
Organism: Grampus griseus; assembly: GCF_964374135.1. Taxonomy (NCBI): domain Eukaryota; kingdom Metazoa; phylum Chordata; class Mammalia; order Artiodactyla; family Delphinidae; genus Grampus; species Grampus griseus. Next base: position 15,228,623 of record NC_138997.1, on the reverse strand, counting down.
GGGCACATAGTTTCCAAGAACTAGTTTTGTAGGTATTGTAAAATAGAGAGATGAATCTAGCATATTTTCTCATTTAGGTTGAGGAAGTATTTTGTGGTTTTTCCTAAGGATATTTCCTTCACAGAGAATGAAGTAAACAACAATATATAATTAATGTCCAGAAAAGCAAATTTGTATACATGAATTTTATCTCATATATTAAATAAAAAGTGAAATATGAGAAACTTGATTAAGGAATTTCGTTGTATGTCTTCTTTGGAGAAATATCTATTTAGATTTCTGCTCATTTTTTGATTGAGTTATATGTTTTGTTTTGTTTTTTTGATATTCAGCTGCATGAGAAGTTTATATATTTTGGAGATAAATCCCTTGTTGGTTGCTTCATTTCCAAATATTTTCTCCCAATAATGTCTAGCCCTACATTTAGATCTTTAATCCATTTTGAGTTTATTTTTGTGTATGCTGTTAGGCAGTACTCAAATTTCATTTTTTTACATATAGCTGTCCAGTTTTGCCAGCACCACTTATTGAAGAGACTGTCTTTTCTCCATGGTATGTTCTTGCCTCCTTTGTCATAGATTAGGTGACCATAGGTGCATGGGTTTATCTCTGGGCTTTCTATCCTGTTCCATTGATCTATAAGTCTTTCTCTGTGCCAGTACCATGCTGCTTTGATGACTGTAGCTTTGTAGTATAGTTTAAAGTCAGGGAGCCTGATTCCTCCAGCTCCGTTTTTCACATGGAAATATGCTCAACATCACTAATTATTAGAGAAATGCAAATCAAAATTACAATGAGGTATCACCTCACACCAACCAGAATGGCCATCCTCAGAAAATCTACAAACAACAAATGCTGGAGAGGGTGTGGAGAAAAGGGAACCCTCCTAAACTGTTGGTAGGAATGTAAATTGGTACAGCCACTATGGAAAATAGTATGGAGGTTCCTTAAGAAACTAAAAATAGAACTACAAGGTGATACAGCAATCCCACTCCTGTGCATATACTCAGAGAAAACAATAATTCAAAAAGATACATGCACGACAATGTTCACTGCAGCACTATTTACAATAGCCAGGACATGGAAGCAACCTAAATGTCCATCAACAGAGGAATGGATAAAGAAGATGTGGTACATATATACAGTGGAATATTACTCAGCCATAAAAAAGAATGAAAATAATGCCATTTGCAGCAACATGGATGGACCTAGAGATTGTCATATTGAGTGAAATATGTAAGACACAGAAAGACAAATATATGATATCGCTTAATTGTGGAATCTAAAAAATGGTACCAATGAATTTACCCACAAAATGGAAATAGAGTTACAGATGTAGAAAACACACTTATGTAAGGGGGGAGGAACAAATTGGGAGATTGGGATTGACATATACATACAACTATACATAAAATAGATAACTAATAAGAATCTGCTGTATAGCACAGGGAACTCTATTCAATATTCTGTAATGGCATGTATAGGAAAAGAATCTTAAAAAAAAAAAAAAAAGAGTAGACATGTGTATATCTATATCCCAACAGCCAGCAAGCTCCTGTGCTGGATGGCCCATGCCAATCAACTAGCAAGACAGGAACACATCCCACCCATTAGCAGAGAGGCTGCCTAAAATCATACAAAGTTCACAGACACCCCAAACACACCACTGGATATGGTCCTGCCCACCAGAAAGACAAGATCCATCTCCACCCACCAGAAAACAGGTATCGGTCCCCTCCAACAGAAAGCCTATACAACCCACTGAACCAACCTCATCCCCTGGGGGCAGACATCAAAACAACAGAAATTACAAACCTGCAGCCTGCAAAAAGGAGACATCAAACACTGTAAGTTAAACAAAATGAGAGGACAGAGAAATATGCAGTAGATGAAGGGGCAAGGTAAAAAACCCACAAGACCAAAGAAATGAGGAGGAAATATGCAGTCTACCTGAAAAAGAATTCAGAGAAATGCTAGTAAAGAGGATACAAAATCTTCGAAATAGAATGGAGAAAATACAAAAAATGTTTAACAAGGACCTAGAAGAACTAAAGAGCAAACAAACAATGATGAGCAACACAATAAATCAAATTTAAAATTCTCTAGAAGGAATCAATAGCAGAATAACTGAGTCAGAAGAACGGATAAGTGACCTGGAAGATAAAGTAGTGGAAATAACTACTGCAGAGCAGAATAAAGAAAAAAGAATGAAAAGAATTGAGGACAGTCTCAGAGACTGCTGAGACAACATTAAATGCACCAACATTCGAATTATAGGGGTCCCAGAAGAAGAGAGAAAGAAAGGTCTGAGAAAGTATTGAAGAGATTATAATTGAAAACTTCCCTAACAAGGGAAAGGAAATAGTCAATCAAGTCCAGGAAGTGCAGAGAGTCACATACAGGATAAATCCAAGGAGAAACACACCAAGACACATATTAATCACACTATCAGAAATTAAATACAAAGAAAAAATGTTAAAAGCAGCAATGGAAAAGCAACAAATAACATAAAAGGGAATCCCCATAAGGTTAACAGCTGATCTTTCAGCAGAAACTCTGCAAGCCAGAAGGGAGTGGCAGGACATATTTAAAGTGATCAAAGGGAAAAACCTACAACCAAGATTACTCTACCCAGCAAGGATCTCATTCAGATTTGATGGAGAAATTAAAATCTTTACAGACAAGCAAAAGTTAAGAGAATTCAGCACCACCAAAGCAGCTTTACAACAAATGCTAAAGGAACTTCTCTAGGCAGGAAACACAAGAGAAGGAAAAGAACTGCAAAAAAAACCCCAAAACAATTAAGAAAATGGTAAGAGGAATATATATATTGATAATTACCTTAAATATAATGGATTAAATGCTCCAAGCAAAAGACATACACTGGCTGTATGGATACAAAAACGAGACCTGCATGTATGTTGCCTAAAAGACACCCACTTCAGACCTAGGGACACATACACACTGAAAGTGAGGGGATGGAAAAAGATACTCCATGCAAATGGAAATCAAAAGGAAGCGGGATTAGCAATTCTCATAGCAGTCAAAATAGACTTTAAAATAAAGACTATTACGAGAGACAAAGAAGGACACTACATAATGATCAAGGGATTAATCCCAGAAGAAGATAAAACAATTGTAAATATTTATGCATCCAACATAGGAGCACCTCAATACATAAGGCAAATGCTAACAGCTATAATAGGGGAAATTGACAGGAACACAATAATAGTAGGGGACTTTAACACTCCACTTTCACCAATGGACAGATCATCCAAAACGAAAATAAATAAGGAAACACAACCTTTCAATGATACATTAAACAAGATGGACTTAATTTATATGTATAGGACATTCCATCCAAAAACAAGAGAATACACTTTCTTCTTAAATGTTCATGGAACATTCTCCAGGATAGATCATATCTTGGGTCACAAATCAAGCCTTGGTAATTTTAAGAAAATTGAAATCATGTCAAGTATATTTTCCGACCACAACACTATGAGACTAGATATCAATCACAGGGGGAAAAAATGGCAAAAAATACAAACCTATGGAGGCTAAACAATACGCTACTAAATAACCAAGAGATCACTGAAGAAATTAAAGAGGAACTCAAAAAATACCTAGAAAAAAATGACAATGAAAACAACCACCCAAAATTTACGGGATGCAGCAAAGCAAGTCTAACAGGGAAGTTTATAGCAATACAATCCTACCTGAAGAAACAAGAAACATCTTAAATAAGCAACTTAACCTTACACCTAAAGCAACAAGAGAATGAAACAAAACAAAACAAAACAAAGTTAGCAGAAGGAAAGAAATCATAAAGATCAGATCAGAAATAAATGAAAAAGAAAAGAAGGAAACATTAGCAAAGATCAATAAAACTAAAAGCTGGTTCTTTGAGAACATAAACAAAATTGATAAACCACTACCCCCACTCATCAAAAAAAAAAAGGGAGAAGACTCAAGTCAACAGAATTAGAAATGAAAAAGATGTAACAATGGAACTGCAGAAATACAAAGGATCATGAGAGATTACTACAAGCAACTATATGCCAATAAAATGGACAACCTGGAAGAAATGGACAAATTCTTAGAAAAGCACAATCTTCTGAGATTGAACTAAGAAGAAACAGAAAATATAAACAGACCAACAGTAAGCACTGAAACTGAAACTGTGATTAAAAACCTTCCAACAAAAGCCCAGGACCAGATGGAGTCACAGGCAACTTCTATCAAACACTTAGAAAAGAGCTAACACCTATCCTTCTCAAACTCTTCCAAAATATAGCAGAGGGAGGAACACTCCCAAACTCATTCTATGAGGCCACCATCACCCTGATACCAAAACCAGACAAAGATGGCATAAAAAAAGAAAACTACAGGCCAATATCACTGATGAACGTAGCTGTAAAAATCCTCAACAAAATATTAGCAAACATAATGCAACAGCACATTAAAAGGATCATACACTATGATCAAGTGGGGTTTATCCCAGGGATGCAAGGATTCTTCAATTTATGCAAATCAATCAATGTGATTAAACATATTAACAAATTGAAATATAAAAACCATATGATCATCTCAGTAGATGCAGAAAAAGCTTTTGACAGAATTCAACACCGATTTATGATAGAAACTCTCCAAAATGTGGGCATAAAGGGAACCTATCTCAACACAGAAAAGACCATATATGACAAACCCACAGCCAACATCGTTCTCAATGGTGAAAAACTGAAACCATTTCCGCTAAGGTCAGGAACAAGGCAAGGTTGCCCACTCTCACCACTATTATTCAACATTCTTTTGGAACTTTTAGCCGCAGCAATCAGAGAAGAAAAAGAAATAAAAGGAATCTAAATCAAAAAAGAAGTAAAATTGTCACTGTTTGCAGATGACATGACACTAAACATAGAGATTCCTAAAGATGCTACCAGAAAACTACTAGAGGTAATGAATGAATTTGGTAAAGTAGCAGTATAAAAAATTAATGCACAGAAATTTCTTGAATTCCTATACACTAACGACGCAAAATCTGAAAAAGAAATTAAGGAAACACTCCCATTTACCATTGCAACAAAAGTATAAAATACCTAGGGATAAACCCACCTAAGGAGACAAAAGACCTGTAGACAGAAAACTAAAAGACACTGATGAAAGAAATTAAAGATGATACAAATAGATGGAGAGATATACCATGTTCTTAGATTGGAAGAACCAACATTGTGAAAATGACTATATTACCCAAAGCAATCTACAGATTCAATGCAATCCCTATCCAACTACCAGTGGCATTTTTCACAGAACTAAGACAAAAAATTTCACAATTTGTATGGAAACACAAAAGACCTCAAATAGCCAAAGCAATCTTGAGAAAGAAATATGGAGCTGGAGGAATCAGTCTCCTGGACTTCAGACTATACTATGAAGCTACGGTAATCAAGACAGTATGGTACTGGCACAAAAACAGAAGTATAGCTCAATGGAGCAGGATAGAAAGCCCAGAGATAAATCCACGCACATATGGTCACCTTATCTATTATCTTATCTACCTTATCTAGAATATACTATTGAGAAAGGACAGCCTCTTCAATAAGTGGTGCTGGGAAAACTGGAAAGCTACATATAAAAGAATGAAATTAGAACACTCCCTAACACCACACACAAAAATAAACTCAAAATGGATTAAAGACCTAAGTGTAATGTCAGACACTATCAAAATCTTAGAGGAAAACATAGGCAGAACACTCTATGACATAAATCACAGCAAGATCCTTTTTGACCCACCTCCTAGAGATATAGAAATAAAAACAAAAATAAATAAATGGGATCGAATGAAACTTAAAAGCTTTTGCACAGCAAAGGAAACCATAAACAAGAAGAGAAGACAACCTTCAGAATGGGAGAAAATATTTGCAAATGAAGCAACTGACAAAGGATTCATCTCCAAAATATACAAGCAGCTCATGCAACTCAATATCAAAAAAACAAACAACCCAATCCAAAAATGGGCAGAAGACCTACATAGACATTTCTCCAAAGAAGATACACAGATTGCCAACAAACATATAAAAGGGTGCTCAACATCGCTAATCATTAGAGAAATGCAAATCAAAACTACAATGTGTTATCAGCTCACACCAGTCAGAATGGCCATCCTCAAAAAATCTACAAACAATAAATGCCGGAGAGGGTGTGGAGAAAAGGGAACCCTCTTGCACTGTTGGTGGGAATGTAAATTGATACAGCCACTATGGAGAATAATATGGAGGTTCCTTAAAAAACTAAAAATAGAACTACCATACAACCCAGCAATCCCACTACTGGGCATATACCCTGAGAAAACCGTAATTCAGAAAGGGTCATGTACCACAACATTCATTGCAGCTCTCTTTACAATAGCCAGGACATGGAAGCAACCTAAGTGTCCATCGACAGATGAATGGATAAAGAAGATGTGGCACATATATACAATAGAATATTCCTCAGCCATAAATAGAACTGAAATTGAGTTATTCGTAGTGAGGCGGATGGACCTAGAGACTGTCAAACAGAGTGAAGAAAGTCAGAAAGAGAATAACAAATACCGTATGATAACACTATATATGGGACATAAAAGAAAATGGTCCTGATGAACTTAGGCGCAGGACAGGAATAAAAACGCAGATGTAGAGAATGGACTTGAGGATGTGGCGGGGAGGGGCAAGGATAAGCTGGGATGAAGTGCAAGAGTAGAATTGACATATATACACTACCAAATGTAAAAGTTAGCTAGTGGGAAGCAGCTGCATAGCACAGGGAGATCAACTCGGTGCTTTGTGACCACCTAGAGTGATGGGATAGGGAGGGTGGGAGGGAGATGCAAGAGGATGGGGATATGAGGATATATGTATACATATAGCTGATTCACTTTGTTATACAGCAGAAACTAACACAACATTGTAAAGCAACTATACTCCAATAAAGGTGTTAAAAAAAATGCTATCCATGCATCTCATTTCTTCACAATTAAATTTTAAATAAAAGCAAAATGTCACTAATGCATGTCTAATTTTACAATGCAAGCAGATGTTGTTAAAACATCTTCTACTGCTGGCCTCTGGCTCCAGTGACTGCCATCCAAAGAACAGGAAGGAAGAAACAATTTGGAGAGCAAGATAAGTTGTTTGCTGGGGGCACAGAACATGATAAGTAGTTGGAAGTCATTAAATTATAAGTGCCTATAAGTGTGACTCATAATCTATCTATTAAATATATTTCAACTACAGATCACTTTTTATGAACATCATTTCTCATGATGTCATGAAAATACTGCAAATTTTAATAAATTAAAGAAAATGTGATAAACTTAACTAACTGATATAATTTAACCTGAATTTGTAGTTTTATTTAATTTAAAGAATTTATTGGAATTTTTTTCCATTTAACTAGAAAGAATCTGCAGGTTTGTAAATGTAAAATAAAGAAGAACAGCCTTGGGATTTCTTTTAATTTTGCATGTGTGGGAAGAGAGAAGAGTTTAAAATGTCCCCCACCTTTGGGAACACATACACAGAAAATTTTCAGTCCTAAATGACTGGATATTACTCAGGATTGATAATTTATTGAATTAAAAATTATATTCAAATATGCATATAAATAGTAATAACTGATTCATATGTATCTGTGGTCCATTGCAAAAGGTGGCCACAGATAATTCTTACATCTGTACACATATTTCTTTGCAGTGTGACCACTAGTACTTTTTTCATCAAGTGGTAGAGTCTATTTCCACTCTGCTTGAATTTGAGCTGGCCCTGAAGATTATTCCTTGACCAAGAGAATGTGGTAGAATGGATGCTGTGCAACTTCTAGGTCCAGACTTCAAGAGTACTTGTAGATTCTGCTCTAACTTTCTTAGAACTTACTGTAACCTTGTAAAGAAGCTTGAGATAAGCACCTTGAGGGTGAGATACTGCTGGAAAGAGATACTCTACCAACAATGCACCAGATGCCCAAAATATGTAGGGCTACTTTGAACCATCTGTCCTTACTGGAGTCACCAGTAGACTGCAGATGAATGCATGACTCAGGTGAGACTAGCAGAAGAACTACCAGCTGAACCCAATCCAATGCCCAACTCACAGAATCATGGACAAATAAAAGAGTTGTTGTTTTAAGCCACTACATTTTGGGATGGTTCATTTTGTAAAATTAGATTACTGAGACAACAGCATTTTACCAAAGGTTTAATATATGGAATATCTTACAACACTTAAAGGGACGGTATTATCCACACTGCTTTTTACATAATTTATAAACTGTATATTTATAATATTCTAATTTAGAACCCATTAAAGATATTGCATCAGCTAATATATTTATTGGATATCATTTTAAAATCATTTTCTGAAAGATTCTCATCACTAACTTTTTTTCTGGTTTCCTTATTCACAGCAAAGCTTTCTTCAGTTTAATTTCTTTCTGGTTAAGTATATTGTCCTGAACTCTAATGAATTTCATTATATTGTTGCAGAATGTGTTTCTAGGGTCATTTGGGACACTTCTGTCTTCTTTGGATGTGCTGTTCACACTCCTTAGTTCAGTGTCATTGGTATTCTGTCATCAAGCTCGTTGTTTAACATGTGAAATCTCACTGAGTATAGGATTAACTACAGAGGAATAGTTCTTGGTTCTCTCCATTCAGAAGACACAGCTGCACTCCTGACAAGAGCCCTTGCCTGCCCCTGCCTTGTCTCTATCAATAATAATTTGTTCCGGTGGAGCACAGTGCCAGACGTGATACAAAGGTCTTGTCCTATATTCATTATGCCTGGGGTGAATAGAGCCCCACATAAATGTGCATATTTAGCAGAGACATCTTACCTAATCCCTTTTAGTATTCCTCAAATTATCTTGGATAGACCCTTGATCTAAAACATGGATATCCTTTACTTTAATAAAAGTTCCACCTCCTAGAAAACCCACCACTAAGCCAGGTCTAAGACTCCATGAATCACAACCTTTGGTTAGGGATGCTGACCAGAATCATATTCAACCATGTAAGACTTTGGAATTAGTGATTTATATTGCAATTTTGCCCTGTCCAGACAAAATCTGTATTTGTTCTTCCTTTGCAGCATGACTACACCAGCTAAAACAAATAAACTTCTTCTTGGGAAGAAGCTTCTTGATTTATTCTGAAGGATTATATGTTCATTAGGATCCCAGGAAGAAACAGGTTGTACCCTCAAAGGGATAATTGAAGGGAATTTAATAAAAGGATGCTTTTCAGAGGTGGAGATAAGATAAAGCCATTACTATCCCTGAAGTGGCGAGTGTAGGCTGTGGCCTTACAGAATTGGATTACGGCCACAGTCATAGAAAGTGAGCCACTGCCAAAACAATAGTCCTTCACAAAGAGGAATGGATTTAAATAATATCCTAGATACTATTTCCTTCAGACTTCTCAACTTCAGTTGATTCCTTCCATTTGCCAAATCCAACAGAAACCAGAGGGCTCTACAACTTTGGACTCTTGGGGCAAAGAGCAGGGCAGGAAATGATAGAATGGATATGGGAGAACACAGAATAACCATCACAGCTTGGGTCGAATGGCTACAATGTTCTAGATTGAATTCAGGCTTTTTTTCTCCTACTCTTAGCAGATCAGGTGCACTCATGTACTGCTATAGAACAAGATGTCCTCTCTGTATGCCAAATATGAAGTGTTAGCAGGGAATTTAACTTTACTGTATATACACAATAAACATATCAAAATAATACCCTTGTTAGACTTGCCTTTCCTTATCTAGAGAAAATGTGGGGAATAAACCTGGGCTCTGAATATCAGAAAAATTTGTTTTAAATACTGAATTTGCCACTGCTTAGCTGTAAATCCTTGAGTAATAAACTTAGTTTTTTGCTCCTTTTTTCTTTACCTATAAAATGGAAATATCATACCTACTGTATAGAATTACTGTAAAGATTAAACAAAAAGATGGTTGTAAAAACTTTATAACATGCTCAGAATTTAGTAAGCTCTGAATAAATTTAAGGTATTGTTTTCAGCTAAAAGTTGTTAGAGTTGGTAACCTTGATTATTACTACTCTTTTCCTATTTACTGACTGAGAATGTTCCTGAATGTGTGGGTCGCTACACTCCTGCATCTACTAATAACTTTCTTCCAAAAACTGTGACTTCATCTTTTAAAATAAATAAATAATTGATAATAAAATTAAGAGCAATTAAACAAATGAAATTCATTTTAATCTATTATTAAGTTAATAATAGTAATAATATTATAATCATCTATTGATGATAAAGTGAATATAAGGCACATTAATCTGCTACTCGACGGAAGTTTATGACTTGAGTCTTAGGTCAATATGGATTAGATTCTTCACTCATGAGAGTTATTCAGCATGTAGTTAAAATTCTTATTGCCAAGTCCATAAGCTGAGGTGGCTGGAGCAATGAACATCTTAGTGAGAAGATATTTATAGCAGCTGGAGACATATTAGTGATATTACCAAGAAATTGATCAAAGCACTTACTGCACTGAGGGTTTTTACATTTGAAATTTTAAAAAAATGAATTCACATTTGTATGGACAGCATTTTTATAATCACAACTTCAATCAGATATTGTTTTTTTTCTCTCTCTCTTGAAGATTTTGGGATGAATATAATTTTCAAAACCTTTCCTATCACATTCACATGCTCTGTTTCGTGATAAGCTCTCATAGCTGTTACTTTGAGAAGAATAAATGGTACAAGATAAAACCCTTTAGATGGGTCCAGGATTAGAACAAAAAAAGTGATGGTCCAAAATGTTATACTTCAAAAAAAATCCCTAGAGTATTAAGTGATGATTTATAAACACAGCCAAACTTCCAACCTCTAAGAAAATCTGGGAAACATTTATCAAAACCAATAAATAATAATTACTTCAGGGTATTTTTCAAATGGTATCTCATCACTAGTTTTACTTTGATCCATTTTTTAAAACTTAAATTCCTCATGAAAACAAGTTGTATAGCTTATGGTATTGCTCTAGCAAAATCATTTCCATAAATAAAGCAAGATGCAATGGAAAGGAACATATATAAAGATTAATGCAGCAGGCTTTTAGGCTTATGGTGACTAACTATAATTCCTGAGCCTGAAGTTACTGGAAAGAAAATCTCTCTTATGGAAACAGGCAACAAATCCCGAACTATCTGGTCAGCACAAGCAATTTACTTTCCCTTGACTTAAAGTGTGTTTATTGATTTCATATGCAGTTTTGTACAGTGATATAATGCACCTGGGCTTCACACACAGAGAGAGAAAGGATAACTAACATTTGTCCCATTTGTCAACCCAAAGTAATCAATGGGACCTGGTCTCCACTTAGATGTGCAAAGCAACAAGGCAAATTCTCTTCAATTAAAGTGACTCAGGAGCAAGAAAGGTAAGAATATTGCAGAAAAGAAGGAGCAAAAATAAGAAAAAAAATCCTAATGTTAAATGCTTGTCAGAAAATAAAATCATGTGTAAGTTTTTTGGCATCTTTCATCAAGTGTCACTTTAGCAGCATTGTAAATGCTAGTCATTTGTGTGCTCTGTGCACCAAGAAAAAGTGTGGGTTACTTAAGGTTATTAATATGTGTGCTCAAGGAATATGGATGCACTTTAATACAACATAATTAGGTAAATTTGCTGCAATATCAAAGTTCTATTACACTTTATAAACTAAAATACAAAGTTTTTAATATTATTTAATGTTTCATTTTCCTATATCAGTATACCCATTCATGTCAGAAAAAAATAATGAAATATTCAGTAGAAATGATAGCACTCAGAGGCAAATCTAGTCAAAATTCTAAAGTTGGTGAAATTGTTCCTTCTTCCTTCTAACTTTTCCCTGCCTGTGTTTTTCTTCCATAACTCCAACCACTGTGCCCAGTATCCAATGCTTTCATGTTATTTCATTGCTGCTCTCTTATTATGGACTGAATGTTTGTGTTGTACCAAAATTCATATGTTGAAACCCTAACCCCCACAGTGTGATGGCATTAGGTAATGGGGCCTTTTAGAGGTGATTAGGTATGAGGGAGGAACCCCTATGCATGAGATTAGTGCCCTTATAAAAGAGACCCCAGACAGTTATCTATTAACAAGGAAGGTGAACTTCACCAGACTCTAAATCCGATGGTACCTTGATCTTGAACTTCTCAGCCCCAGAGCTAAGAAAAAATAAATGCCTTGTTTAAGCTACCCAGTCTATAGTATTTTTGTTTATAGCAGCCCAAACATAACCTCTAGATCACACAAGGTAATCTAGCAAAGATTTTGCTCTGTGTTGTAAACAATTTGCTCTACCCTACTTATTCTCAAAGAACTTGCCTCTCAATGTAGCTACTGTGAGTAGGCAGGGGACACCTTGACCACATTGCTCCAGCTAGTTTTGGTTGGAGACTCTTTCACAGCAAGTCTGCTAGCTCTTCTTAAACATCTTAAAGGAAATTTTAATGAAACAACCCATAAAAAACACATCCCAGGTCAAGCAAATAACAATGACACAAGTAAATTTCTTTACCTCTGAAGAAAGTTCTGTGTCATTCAGGTGCAGTTCCAGCAAATCATAAATTATTCTCATTCATTCATTTAGCAAATACTTATCAAGCAAATATTATATGTTGCTTTTGATGTGGTGAAGCAACAAACTAGACAGACCCACTCCTTGAATTTGTCAAGTTTAAATTCTAGAATAACAAATTCTGACAGCTCACTACTCCTTTTGTCAGTACAGAAATGTTTGTATCCAACATTATAAACTTAGAACCTGGGGAAGCCAGCAATCTAAAGAAATATCTATGCAGATTTGGGAGATCCTGAGGGCAGAGGGGCTTTCTCCTTTTTTTTTTTTTTTTTGGACTACGAAAGAAAAATACATCATAGGACCTTCTCACACAAATATAAGCAGTAAATTCAGTGGTACATCTTACTGAAAAGATGGAGGGCCTGAGTTTCTCAAGTTCTCTTTGGAATATACACAGCTCAGAAGATGTCTCAGAGTGTATTAAGGGTGTTAGTGGATAATCTGACTGGGTATCTTGACTAAGGAGTTTGCCAGAAAGAGGCAAAGTGAACTGAAGCTGAGGGCTGTGGCAGACAGCCTCAGTCAGACACACACGGAGATCACAGATGGATCCCCCTGGTTCACAGCCCAAAGGGATCAAGCCCAGGACCTGGTCAGTCTGCCCTACTGACAGGGACAAGAATCAGGCTCTGAGATATGCACCCTGGAGACTATACCAGCAAACCTTTTTTAGAATGGTGACAGGAAGAGCAGTGGGGCTTCAGTTGTCACCAGTCTGGTTTTTCAGCACAGACCAGTCACACTTAAGTAGACACCAGTGAAGATGAGAACCTGCCTGGATTGAAGGGCTTCCAGAGATCTACCCTGCTCCTTCCCATCACATATGGTACCATACACATATCCTATATACCCAGATACCATCCTAGAGAGAAACAGTAAGAACATGGAGGTAGGGGGAGACTGGGAAAACTCTAAAAGCAATACAGTTCATTCGAAAAAGAATGACCCAACTAAAGATACTGTCTAAATTACAGGATAAACAGCATATATTATATTTAGTTTTGTATTGCTCATATGCACTAGCATAGTGTGTGTGTGTGTGTGTGTGTGTGTGTGTGTGGGAGTTGTGAGGAAGATCAGATAATTTAATAGAAAAATTAAGAAGCTGTATAACATAACTCAGTGTAGTGAAAAGAAATTTGCAAGCCTGTATGTTATCTTCAACTCAAAAGAAAAGAAATATATTTGTGAAATATGGATCATTGCTTTTTATCAAAATTATGTGTAGGGTTTTATTTCAAGTACATTTTTTAAAGTACCATTATTGGTTCATTAAAATAAAATTAAAGTCTAAATCATATTAGCAGCTACATCACATAGTAATTAAAACTTCCAGTCAAAACCATTTCAATGTATGCCTGTTTAGACACTGTTATTATTATTACATAGAGTCTCTAATGCATATAGAGATTGCTTATGATTCCAGATTATAGGTGATATTTATGTGAGGATAAAACTCTAAAATATTATTTGAAATTTTCCTTTTTGGTGTCCACTGGCCCTACATGCAGCTCAGCTAGCTGAGCTACGTCTAATGGCCAGTCTCAGGTAATGGATGCCAAAGCAGAATCTGAGGCCAAGGAGAACAGTTCTTGGTGTTTTTATTTTCCAAATATAAGCTTTGAAGTTAAGGTTTTAAATTTGCAAGAGCCGTATTAGGTAAGGCCCAAATGTCTAAGCCCTAAAATCTCTAGTGATGAAGATGATATCACAAGAATAGAGTGGGAAGAAGAGTAGCAGTGCCAGTCTCCCCCTTCCCTCAAGCCCACAGAAAATAAAAATCCCAAGAACCAAGGGAAGAAACTGAGGGAGCACCATAACAGGGGACAGAGCTATGTGGGCTTCTGCTGGAGAGAGAAGAGGAACGACCCTGTGGATGTGACTGAGTCTGCAGTGAGTGACTGTCTGTGCTCCACCCAGGTCACAACCACTCATTGCAGGCTGCCAGGGAGCCATGTGGGAGACAAGCCAGTGTCCCAGACCATCCCAGGAGCATCTATACCACATCAACAGTGCTGAGGAAGCATAGTAGCAGTTCTTTTCAATATTGTTCAAAGAAGACTTCCCTTTCGCAGCAGTCAGAACATCTCTCATTGTTCACACGGTAGCACTGACATCTTCCTGGGCCCTGAAACTTTGCTCAACCCTTTCTGAACTACCCTTCCAGAACAAACGAACTACCCTTACAGACTATACAATGTCTTATGATCCACTTAAGTTCCAAAGTAGGGAATGGAGGCCTGGACACCTGTACTTATGTGGATGTGCTGGTTTAAATCACTTCAACCTTCCCTGAGCCTGGATCCGTGTGTCTTTACAAAATGAACTGCCTTTGAAAATAGAGCTGACAATGGTATTTAGTGAGCAACAAACATCATGCCTCTCATATACATAGGAAAGAAGAAAAGTGTTAAAGAGAGTTTTCTCTTTAGGGAGAAGTAGTTACCCATCAAAACTTTAAGTCGATAGAGATAATGACACCAGGAAAATTAGAGCTTGTAATCCTCTTTTATAGCTACTGCTGAGTGCTCTCTCAATTTGTAAGAATATGATCCATCTAGGTAGTTGTCTCCTTGGTAGTGCTCTCCCTTGCTTTAGGGTTTTCCATATGCATTATAACTGACATGGTGAGAGCCCCTCTCATATCCCTCAGCCCACCTCTGGAGTCAGATTCTGTTCTGGCAGACAGATTTTATTCATACCTATAGCTTTCTGCTCCCCTTCTCCTGGGGCCAATCTTTGGCTCTGGGACTGTGTTTAGCACGGAGCTATGCCACCATGAGTGCCTCTCAACCAATGAACAGCAGTGGGTATATAGCTTCATGCTTTCCTCCCTTGGTTGCAATAATTCTACAGAATCTCTTAAAGGGTCCAGAGCAGGACTGAGCTCCAGTTCCCCACAGCGGTAATCCACTCATTAGTAAAACTTTAATGGCTGTCCTCCTTTTTGTTTCTCACTTGTTCTCTCCTTCACTGTCCGAATATTTGGTTTAGTATCTGCTTTTGAGGGACCCAAACTAAGAAATGCATATTGTGGAGTCAGTGTACTTATGTATCACAGCCCCTGATAACTTCAATTGTAAGAAATGTGATGTGTTGATATAAATTATCCTTAAAACAAAAAAATCATTTTTATAGCTCCATCTTTACAGATTTGATTTATTATGAGAAAAAGTCTTTCTTTTAACTTTGTAAGGAAATTACAATGAATGTCAACTAAAGGAATTCTTAAAAAAATGAAATCTCAAAGACAGGTTAAGTGCAAACTGTTTGACTGAGTATTCCATTCTTTCGTGTTTATACTCATTTTAGGTTCAGGTTTATCTCTAAGCTGGGTGCCCATCATTTTCTATAAATAACCATTAAAATTGTCTTCTGAATCCCTTTACAGCACTCTAAAGATATGAAGTTCTCATCAGAGTAAAGCACAAGGGAATGTGAGTTTGATTTTGTTGAGTTGAGAGATCTATCCTTGGGAAATGCTTGTTATGTTTAATTATGTACCCCTGTGTCTTCATGAAGCACTCTGTTAAAGCAATATTGATCTACTTCCCTTTCTGTCTGGGCATTCTATTTCACAGATCACTGTGGACATGTCAGGCATTCCGAGAAATTTAAGTATAGAGAAAAATATATAGGATAAAAAGAAAAAAAAAGAGCACTAGTTCCTGTTCTTACATTTTTGCATTAGTTTGTTGATAAAATACGAAGAAGCAAGGGTAATTGTTTTTACCTCATACCTTCTAGAGGTCTTAGAGGCTGTGAGTGAAATGAAAAAAATAATAAAATGAAAGCAGTGAGTGCATTTTTGGATCAATTTACATAGCTCTACACCTGGGGCCAGCTTGCCCTGGTTATGATGGACAGGTGTCTGTTGGTGCCTTCTTGAATTCATCTTTGCTTATGGATCTGAGAAGGCACTTGTCATTCCAGCCACATCTCATGTCATATATAGACTATAACAGAGAATAAAAGAACAAATACTGAAAGAGGAAAGCAGCTGGCATAATTCAAGGTGAATCTCACACCTGGGGATAGTCTGTCTTTATAAGAAGGCAGTGTAAACAATAGGTATAATTTGTGTCAGGACACATTCCTGAGAGCTTTCAAATTGTCTGACGGTAAAAATGGGAATGCTGCTAATAAAAATGATTAAGGGGAAAAAAACCGAGGGCAACTGGCTAGCTAAGACGTTTAGTAATGGAATATGACACTGTTTGCTTCTAGGTCACTAGCTCCAATTCAGTCAAAATCAGAAGCAGCTGAAAGCTGTGATCATGTAATGTGTGCTTGGTGGCCTATGTGAAACAGTGTGATGGTCTTAGTTCAGGGAAGATCTGTCCCCTGCACCCATAAATATATTGAGTATCAGTTATAGCCTTTCAACAGTTTTAATTGTTTTGCAGTTACTCTAAAGAGACCAAATATTGCTTAGGACTGACTAGATTCTATTCTGATCTTTCTTACTGGTACCTCAATGCTGCCAAAAGGGGCCCCTCAAAATGTGAGTACAGTCAGCCCTCCTTATCTGCAGATGCAGAACCCACAGATATAGAGAGCCATCTGTACTACGCCAGTTTATATACGGGATTTGGGCATCCATGGAGTTTGGTTTCCACAGGATGCGGGGGTGGGGGTGGAAGTTCTGGAACTAATCCTCTGAAGATACCAAGAGATGATCAGAACAATTTTTTCCCCCAGAGACTTTGGGGACTGATTGGTGACTTCAGTTTTTTCCCATATGGCAACTACTAGCTTCTTAGAATTTTTATTTTAAAGAAAACAAAACAAAAATAAAACAAAAGGCATTGTGTTATTTTGAGGTGGAATTTGAAGGAATTTGCATTGATTTAAGGGTGGTATTTTCTTTTCCTTTTTTTTTAAGCTTCTTTAAAAAGCATAGCTTGGGTTTCTGGATAATTTTAGAAATGTGATAAAAAATAACTTTCTAAAAAAGCCATCTAGTTCCCACTATGCTTAGCTCAACATTTAATTTCTCCAGAGAAGTATCAATTTTGAAAGGTACAGACTTGTAGCCACAAAAATGGGCAGTAATACTACAAGAAGTCAGGTACCTTCTATGTAATACATACATAAAATAGCAATGTAGTGTTTACTTTACCAAACCCTAGAGCAGAAGCCATTTTCAAAAAGTAAACAGTTATTTACTCCAGTCCAAGGGGAGGGGATTAAACTTGAACAATAGTAAACAACTATGAAGGTAATTATTTTTCAGTTATGAATGAAAGTCTTCCAGATAGTTATCAATCCTAAATATACTCTCTATATGTTATACTCCAGATGAGATTTGCATTTTGAAGGCTTTGGAAGCTTATGTCATTGTGAAGTATTAAATAGGAATAATAATAGATAAAATGAAGTCTGTGTCACTGAGGAAATGTTGAATGGTCTGTGGAGCTTGTACTCTTGGCTCCATCATTTACTACTAGTGTGCTCTTAAGCAAGAGTATTTCCTCTAGCCTCAATCTTCAATCCTTAATTTGTAATCCAAAACCTACAAAACTGGCCATAACAGTATAAAAATTATTTGGTTCCTGTGGCTATATAGAGATTATAGACATATTAATATTAGTTTGCTTCCATTTAAAGTTTGAATTTAAATAAATAGCATTTCATATATATTAAATTAGATAAAAATATAAAATATTATATATATATATAGCTCAAGATACTTATCTCCTTCGACCATTCTAGATAGTATATAGAAATTTACAGTTTGGCATGAATAAGATAAACACTGCCTAAGCAAAAAATAAACAAACAAAACAAAAAATAAAGTAACAAAGAAAAGAGCCAGATAGGATGGGACCCTGCCTGCTACCATGATTATTAACAGTTGATTCATATTCAATGCATAAATGTACATTATTTATAATTTTTTCTATGTATTATGGTGTGTGTGTGTGTGTGTGTGTGTGTGTAAGATAAGTATAAATAAACTGATTCTACTTCATAAGTTCAATCTTCTCATCTAATTTGTTGAGCTGAAGGGCCCAATTAAATAGTCTCCCCTTCCAGGGTACTGCAAACAAAGGGAGAGAAACAAGGTGCCAAATGAGAATTTCAATATTGGTATTATTCTTGATGGGCCAATCACTGCCAGTAGTGCTATACTGTAGAAGGCGGTTGCAACCTAAAGCCAAAATGGGACACTTTTCCTTCCTCCTCCTCAAATCTCCATTTGGTACAGCTGGGACTACAAAGTAGTTTAAAAGTACATGCATTTGGACTTCCCTGGTGGTGCAGTGGTTAAGAATCCACCTGCCAAAGCAGAGGACATGGGTTTGAGCCCTGGTCTGGGAAGATCCCACGTGACGCAGAGCAACTAAGCCCATGTGCCACAATTACTGAGCCTGCGCTCTAGAGTTCGCAAGCCACAACTACTGAAGCTCGTATGCCATAACTACTGAAGCCTGCACGCCTAGAGTCCATGCTCCGCAAGAAGAGAAACCACTGCAATGAGAACCCCGTGCACTGCAACGAAGAGTAGCCCCCACTTGCCACAACTAGAGAAAGCCCGCGTGCAGCAATGAAGACCCAATGCAGTCAAATAAATAAATTAATTAATTAAAAATAAATAAAGTACATGCATCAACAAGCTTTGTGGAGGATCAGGGCACTTTACAAAACAGGTCACCTGATAAGAAGCCATTGAGCTCAAGAGAGAAAGATGGAGTTCCTGACCTAGGTGCAGTTTCTGCTTTCATTATCTACTAGGTATGGGCTGTGTGGAAATCACTTAACATCTCTGTGCCTCAATTTCCTTCTCTATAAAATGGAGATGACTAAAGACATATTTTACAGGGCTGTTTGGAAAATTAAATGAGTTAATGTATATAAAAACTTTAGAACGGGTGTCATTTTTCTTACCTACAGGTGAGAAGTGGGATGGGGATGGGTGCCTGTTTTGAGGCTTTAGACACTAGTATAGTACTTGGACTAACACATATCAATAATCTTAGCTACAATGTTGAAGAGTAAGGAGTGGAGAGAGAAGCTACACATGTTCACTTCCTCATTGCTCTTTCCTGGAGTAAAGCAGAGTCCTCTATTGAAAGAGGAGGAATGAGAGACAATGCTGCCCTCTAAATTCAAATAATCATTTCATCAGCTTTTTGAAGTCCCAAGGTAAGAGCATCTCTTCAGGTACTGTGAAATACAGCACCTGAAATGTGCTTTTGTCACACTCATCTCTCTGCCCTTGGAAGAATAGGGAAGTGTACACTTCAGAGAATGGAGTCTAAAAAGGAAACACTCCTATCTGGCTGTTCCATTCTTTGTGAAAAATTCAAAAAAGTACCTCCATAAGACCTTCCAGATTAAGAATTTAATTTACTTCCCAGAATAATGAAGGTTGTTGTTTTTGTTTTTCAAAATAATAAAATCCATGGACTTAGTAAGGGATCCTGATGAAGTACTGTATAACTATGCAGTGTTATTTTAAAATGTGTACTTTTAGAAATCACAGAAGATTAAATGGGCTGAATTTGCAAATATTTGAATCATTTCTCTAAGGCTTATGGGGAAAATTAAATTCAAACAGGTTTCCTATAGGCAACGGCTGAATCCTTCTGGTAGTGAAAGTTAACAGCAGTGACTGAGTTTTCAAATTCTTTTAAATGTATTGTCTTATTTGGTCATTCCAACAGCTTTGGGAATTAGGACACTGTTCCTAGTCACACAGCTAGAAAGTGGAAAAGGCAGGAATCAAACCACAGGGCTCCACATCTCTTGCTGCTTCACCGTGCTGCCACTAAGCAGTTACGATTTTACTTTCCATTTTATTGGGCATTGGGTTAGATGTTTTACCCTGTAAATATCTCTCAGAAATTACAGTGCAAACTAAGAGAGGATCATTCAATTCAACACATACGTATGGTATATCTATTATGCTATTTGACAATAAACTCTCTTTTTATAGTTCTCAGGTACACAAAATGAGATCAGCTTACACTATATATTTGCCCCTGTTTGTTTAGCATTTCATCTACTGCTGTTCCTATAGCAGGGATCTAAGGCTAAATGTCTTCTAAATGGAAAACTGAACGTACAAGCCTCTTTACTAAAACAGACAAACTAGTGAGCCAAGTAATAGATCTCTTTAACACAGTTGCAGGTTATTCCCACAATATCTAAGCCCCTCTGAGTTTAGAAAGATATGTGACCATTTTTAAGTTACTCCTATTTTGTACACAGATTTGAGAGATTGAATAGTAAGTAGGTTCAAATCTTGAAAGCCTTTTGCACAGATCATATACTGAATGGCATGATGTTGAAAGATGCCCTAGTGGAAAATTCATGGCTTACTGCATTCCCCTAAACTCCCCAAAGTTAGAAACATGAATTAGCTTATCTTCTTGAGAACTATTTGTGAATAAGTGTTCAACATTCATTGGTAAAGTAGAAAAATCTTGATAAATATTTTAATTTTAGGATCTTAAGTATTTTACAGTTGATCAAATACTTACAATTACAAAAATGTTTATCATAAAAATAGATATTACAGAAGTAGGTATTTCCATATGTCTTCCTTTCCAAGATATTTATTGCTCATTAATCTTGCATCATTATCTCTTACACCTTTGTTAGAAGGTTAGTAGCCTTCTAACAAATCAACCTCTTCCACTTTTGTCCCTCTCCAGTCTATTTTTGCTTTCTACTGCCATCTTTAAATATATGTATATGCTCTTTTATTTTCTTTTTTGTATAAATACTTCAGTGATTGAGCAACACAGTAAGAATAAAACCCCAACTCCTTACTATGGTTATAAGGCTTTCCATGATCTGGTTCTAGCCTGGAATGACCATCTTATTACACACCTCTCTCCTTTTTTTTCACATTAAGCGATAGACATAGTTTTTAGCTTGGCAAACCTACCAAAGCTTCTCCCACCTCGGGGCCTTTGTACAGGTTGTTCCCTCAGCCATTTTAACACAGCTGGTTCATTAACACTCTTTAGATTTCATCTCTATTGGGTAGTCTTTCCTGAGCTAGAGTAGATGGACATCCCCACGACCACCAGCCCTAATTACAGAAAGAACAAAGTAACGTTCTTTTCAACTTTGTTTTGTGCCTTAGCGTCTATAATAATTTATCCTGGTCACACTCCCCACACCCTACTTTTCTTTCTTCTTTTTTTTTTTGGCTGCAATGTTCAGGTTGTGGGATCTTAGTTCCCCGACCAGGGATTGAACCCATGCCCGCTGCAGTGGAAGCAGGGAGGCAACAACTGGACCACCAAGGAAGTCCCCCAACACCCTACTTAAAAAATATATTTTAACAGATTCTAATGAAATATTTGAACTCACTTATTAGAGAAAATATACAGAAAAAATACATTCAAAGATTTGAAAAACTTTTAAAGTATAAAATACATATAGACACAAATTAAAAGCATACAAATTAATGAACTTTCACAAATTGAACACACCCTTATAACCAGTACCCAGAACAAGAAATAGATCATCACAACTAGCCCCAGAAGTCCCACCTAGTCCCTTCCCAATGTTCACTAACACCCAAGAGTGCACAATAGCCCCATATAACACTATAGATTAACTTTGCCTGATTTTGAAGTTTTTATAAATAGAAATATGTATTCTTTTTTGTCTGTCTTCTTTTCCTCAACTTTATGTTTGTAAGATTCATCCATGTCTTTGCTTGGGGTTATAGTTTGTTCATTTTTATTCTGTATTGTATTCCACTGTGTGACCTTTATTTTATTATTTATGGAGTGTGGTTTTCAGCTTTTT
Organism: Grampus griseus; assembly: GCF_964374135.1. Lineage (NCBI taxonomy): Eukaryota > Metazoa > Chordata > Mammalia > Artiodactyla > Delphinidae > Grampus > Grampus griseus. The sequence goes on along the minus strand of NC_138997.1, from coordinate 15,206,218 downwards.
CTACTACAAATAGCATTTCTATGAATATTTTCCTACATATCTTCCTGTGTGTGGGGAAAATATATATATACATATATACTATTAGGTTATAGGGTATGCATATGCTTAGTTTTGTTGATACTGCCACACATTTTCCCAAAGTGATTGTATCAACCTATCTTTCCATTAGCAGTGTGTAAGTGTTCTCATTGCTATACATACTTGTGTAAACTTCTTTTCTTTTCTTCTTCATTATAGCCTTTCCAGTGGCTGTTTAGTTGTATAATACTGTTACTTTGGTTTGTTAGTTTTCTTAGTTACTAATGAAATTAAACACCCTTTCAGATGTACTTTTTTGTTTCAAACTCTTATCTATTCTTTTTGAATGGTTTTCCTGTCTTTTCCTAAATTTTTAAAAATTTCCTTATATATTCTAAACAAAAGTTACCTGAATCTGTATATTGTTTTGGGTACTATGGACTTATAAACAATATTGAGTCTTCCAGTCCATAAGCATGGAAAATCTTTCCATTTATTCGTCTCTTCTTCAATTTATTTCATCAATGTCTTATAGTTTTAAGTGTACAGGTCTTTTAACTTCCTTGCTTAAATTTATTCCTAGGTACTTATTTTTTTTGATACAATTGTAAATGGAAATGACAAGAAATAACAATTGTTGGCAAGGATGTGGATAAAAGAGACACTTTTGTACTGCTGGTGGGAATGTAAATTGATGCAGCCACTGTGGAAAACAATATAGAGGCTCTTCAAAAAATTAAAAATAGAACTACCTATACACTACCAAACGTGAAATAGATAGCTAGTGGGAAGCAGCCGCATAGCACAGGGAGATCAGCTCAGTGCTTTGTGACCACCTAGAGGGGTAGGGAGGATAGGGAGGATGGGAGGGAGGGAGACGCAAGAGGGAAGAGATATGGGAACATATGTATATGTATAACTGATTCACTTTGTTATAAAGCAGAAACTAACACACCATTGTAAAGCAATTATACTTCAATAAAGATGTTAAAAAAATAAAAAATAAAATAAACCATGTTCATGGTAAAGAAATATGAATAAACTTAGTGTTGAAAAGGAAAAAAAAAACAAAACTAGAACTACCATATGATCCAGCAAATCCACTTCTGGGTACTTATCCAAAGAAAAAGAAAACACTAATTCAGAAAGAAATATGTACCCCCATGTTCACTATAGCATTATTTACAATTAGTCAAGATATGGAAACAACTTAAGTGTCCATTGATGGATGAATAAAGAAGATGTGAGATATATATATATATATATATATATATATATATATATATCTCCAATGATGGACATTTAGGTTGTTTATATATATTTTAATATGTTTATACACACACATACACACGCACACACACAATGGAATACTATTCAGCGCTAAAGAAAATGAAATCTTGCCATTTGTGACAACATGGATGGACCTTGAGGGCATTACGCTAAGTGAAATAAGTGAGACAGAGAAAGATAAGTACTGTATGATCTCACTTATACATGGAATCTAAAAGGAAAAAACAAAAAGACAAAACAAAGCTCACAGAAATAGAAAACACATTGGTGGTTACCATAGGCAGGGGTGTGCAGTGCACAAAATGGGTGAAGGGGGTCAAAAGGTAAAAACTTGCAGTTATAAAGTAAACAAGTCATGGGGGTATAATGTACAGCAGAGTGACTATAGTTATTAATACAGAACTGTGTATTTGAAAGTAAATCTTAAAAATGCAATACTAGGAAAAAAATAAATTTCTGTAACTATGTATGGTGACAGATGTTTACTAGAATTACTGTGGTGATCATTTCACAACGTATACAAATATTGAATAATTATGTTGTATAATTGAAGCTAAAATAATGTTATATGTTAATTATACCTCAATAAAAAAATTCTTAAAAAAAAAAAGTTACTTGCAGGACTTGTAGGATATTATATTGCATTTTCTCCCTCTCTGTGGCTTCCACTTTTCAGAGCCTTATTCAAGAGATGTCTTTTGAACAGAAGTTCTAATCTTATCATTGTCCTATTTACCATTTTTCCTATGTTTAGCACTGTTTATTATATGTGATCTTTGAATACTCTATATTCATGAGGATGCTTTTCTATGCGCTCTTTGGAAAGTAGTATTGATTTCCCTTATACATTTAGATCTGCAATCCATCTGGAATTTACTTTTGCATAGTGTGAGGTACAGGCCAGGATTTATTTTATCCATATAGGTATCTAACTGACCCAGCACCATTTACTGAAAACTTAATTCCTGGCCCACTATGCTGACCACATTGTTTGTTACCTTGTCAGAAATCAAGTGACAATCCATCTATGGATTCAATTCTGAACTCTCTTTTCATTTCTATTTTTCTGTTTGTCTTTGTGCCAATAATATTCTGTCTTAATTACTATAAGTTTACAATACAACTTGATATCTGAGAGTTTAAATTTTTCAGCTTTATTTACCAGCTTTGTTCTTAGCCCTTTTCAGTTCCATATAAATTCCATATAAATTTTACTATCAGTTTGTCAATTTCCAAAAGGAAAAAAAAAAAAACAGGGGGATGAGCTACTGGGGCTTTAATGAATCATGTTAAATCTATTAGATCAGTCGGTGATATTGACATCTTTATAATATTGAGTCTTCTATATTGCACAGACATTTTTACTCATAGTTTGACTGTTTTTCTTCCAGTTATAATGAGATATAACTGACATACAGCACTGTATAAGCTTAAGGTGTACAGCATAATTATTTGACTTACATACATCATGAAATGACTATCACCGTAAGTTTAGTGAAATCCATCATCTCATATACATACAAAATTTAAAAAACAGAAAAAAATTTTTCCTTGTGTTGAGAACTCTTAGGATTAACCCTCTTAACAACTTTCATATATAACATTCAGCAGTTGTTTATCATGTTGTATATATTTATCATGTTGTATATATTACATCCCTAGTATTTGTTTATCTTATAACTGGAAGTTTGTTCTTTTAACTGTTTTCATCCAATTCTTGCTCCTCCCACCCCACACCTCTTGTAACCCCAGATCTGATCTCTTTTTCTGAGTGGTTTTTTTTGTGTGTGTGTGTGAAATATACTTGACCTACAACACTATGTTAATTCCTGGTATGCAACGTAATGATTTGATATCTATACATTTCAAAATGATCACCACAATACGTCTAGTTACTATCTGTCACCATAAAAAAGATATTAAAAAATCATCGCCTATATTTTTCACACTGTGCATTTTATCCTCATGACTCAATTCTTTTGCAACTGGAAGCATGTACCTTTTAATCTCCCTCACTTATTTCTTTCCTGCCCCCACTGCCTCCCGTCTGGCAGCCACCTGTTTGTTCTCTCTCTATATAAATCTGTTTCTCTTTTGTTATGTTTGTTCGTTTGTTTTGTTTTCTAGATACCATATATAAGTGAAATCATTTGCCTTTCTCTGACATTTCATTTAGCATAATACCTGTAGGTCCATTCATGTTGTCAGAAATGGCAAGATTCCATTCTTTTTTATGGCTGAGCAATACTCCATTGTATCTATAAACCACATCTTTATCCATTCCTCTATCAGTGGACGTTTAGGTTGTTTCCACATCCTTGCATTGTAAATAATGCTGTAATGAACATAGTGGTGCATATATCTTTTCTAATTAGTGCTTTGTTTTCTTCAGAAAAAATACCCAGAAGCAGAACTGCTGGATATGCTGGATCATATGGTGGTTCTATTTTTAATTTTTCTGAGAAACTTCCATACTGTTTTCCACAGTGCCTACACCAATTTACATGCCTACTAACAGTGCATGTAGATCCCCTTTTTTCCACATCCTCACCAACACCTGTTGTGTGTTGTCTTTTTGATAATAGCCATTCTGACAGGTGTGAGGTGATATCTTACTGGGTTTTGATTTGCAGTGCCCTGATGATTAGTCGTGTTGAGCATCTTTGCACGTGCCTGTTGGCCATCTGTAAGTCTTTTTTGGAAAAATGTCTATTCCCATCCTCTGCCCATTTTTTAATCAGGTTTTTTTTTTTTTTTGATGTTGAGTTGTATGAGATCTTTGTAAACTTTGGCTATTAATCCCTTACTGGATATATTATTTGCAAATATATTCTCCCATTAAGTAGGTGGCCTTTTCATTTTGTTGATAGTTTCCTCCACCATTCAGAGTTTTTAGTTTGATGTAGTCCCACTTGTTTATTTTTGCTTTTGTTGCTTTTGGTGTCAGTTTCAAAAAAGAATCATCACCAAGACCTACGTCAAGGAGTTTACCACCTATGCTTTCTTCTAAGAGTTTTATGGTTTCAGGTCTTATGTTCAAGTGTCTAACCCATTATGAGTTACTTTTTGTGTAAGTTGTAAGACAGTGTTCCAGTTGCATTTCTTTGTGTGTGCATTCCAATTTTCTCAACACCATTTATTAAAGAGACCATCTTTTCCCCATTGTATATTCTTGCCTCCTTTGTAACAAATTAATCCACCATATATATACGTGGGTTTATTTCTGAGCCCTCTATTCTGTTCTATTGATCTATACATATGTTTTTATGCCAGTATCATCCTGTTTTAATTACTACATCATTGTAGTATAGTTTAAAATCAGGGAGCATGATGCTTCTCGCTTTGTTCCTCTTTCATAAGATATCTTTGGAAATTAATGGTCTTTAGTGTTTCTACACTAATTTTGGGATTGTTTGTTGTATTTCTATGAAAAATGCCACTATAACTGGATAAAGGTTACACTGAATCTGTATTTTGCTTCGGGTAGTAAGAACATTTTAACAATATTAATGCTTCCAATCCATAAGCTTGAAATTTCTTTCCATTTATCTGTGTCTTCAAGTTTTTTCATTAATGTCTTGTAGTTTTCAATATCCATGTCTTTCATCTCCTTCATTAAATTTATTCCTAGGTATTTTATTCTTTTTGATGTGTTTATAAATGGGATTGTGTTCTTACACTCTCTTTCTTATAGTTCATTATTAGTGTATAGAAATGCAAGTGATTTTTGCATAATGATTCTGTACCCTACAACCTTACTTGATTCATTTATTAGTTCTAATGGTTTTTACTGAGTCTCTAGGGTATTATGCCTATAATATCATGTCATCTTCAAATAGTGACAGTTTTACTTCTTCCCTTGCAATTTGGATGAACTTTATTTCTTTTTCTTGCCTAATTGCTCTGGTTAGGACTTCTAATACTATATTGAATAAAAGGGCAAGGGTAAGCAACCTTGTCTTGTTCTTGATCTTAGAGCAAAAGCTTTCAGTTTTTCACTGTTAAGTACAATTTTAGCTGTGAGCTTGTCACATATGGCCTTTATTATGTGGAGGTGCATTCCCTCTATACCTGCTTTGTTGAGAGATTTTATCATAAATTGATGTTTAATTTTGTCAAATACCTTTTCCTGCATCTATTAAGGTGATTATGTGATTTTTTTTCCCCTTTGTTTTGTTGCTGTGGTGTTTCGCCTTGACTGACTTGTGGATGATAAAACATCCTTACATCTCTGGAATAAATCCTGCTTGATCATGGTGTATTTTTTTAATGTATTATTGAATTTGTTTTCTGTTGAGGATTTTTGCATCTATGTTCATCAGGGATATTGGCCTGAAATGTTCTCTTCTTGTGGCGTCCTTATCTGGTTTTAGTATCAGAGTACTGCTGGCCGTGTAAAATGAGTTTGGAAGATTTCCCTTCTCTTCTATGTTCTGTGAGAAATTGAGAAGGATTAGTATTAATTCTTTTTTAAATTTTTGGTAGAATTCACCAGTGAAGCTACCTGTTCCCAGACTTTTGTTTGTTGGGAGGTTTTTGATTACTGATTTAATATCCTTAATAGTAATTGTTCAGTAAAAGTTCAGATTTTTCTATTTCATCCTGATTTCATCTTAGTAGGTTATATTTTTCTAAGAATTTATCTATTTCTTCTAGGTTGTCCAACTTGTTGGCATATAATTGTTCATAGTAGGTTGTTACAATCCTTTGTATTTCTATGGTATCAGTCGTCATTCCTCCATCATTTCTGATTTTATTTATTTGAGCCTTCTCTTTTCTTTTGGTGAGTCTAGCTAAATCTTCATCAATTGTATTTTTTGAAAGTGATAAAGTTGACAGGAGCATTGTTTATTATAATATTTGGTCTCAGTCCTGGGTTCTGGAAACAGGAGCTTCTAAAACAATTATAATCTCCAGAATGGGTGAGGAGAGTCATTTTGTATGCTAATGAAATGACTGGTGCTTAGAGGACCATAGATAACTTCATGATGGGGACTGGTCTCCAGAGAGACCAGAATATGATTAGAGGATTGGAATTTTCAAAGCCAACCATTCACTTCCTCTAGGTAGGGGAAAGGGGCTGGAGACTGACTTTATCAGCAATGTCCAATGATTTAATCAATCATGTGTACATAATAAAACCTCAATAAAACCCCCTAAACTATTTGTTTGGAGAGCTTCCAGACTGATAAACACATCCACATGCTAGGAGGGTGGTGCACCTCAAACTCCACAGGGTCAGAGCTCCCCCGCTTCAGACTCTTCTGGACCTCACCCTATGTGGCTCTTCATTTGTATCCTTTATAATATCTGTTATAATAAACCAGTAAATATAAGTAAAGTGTTTCCCTCAGTTCTGTAGATCATTATGGAAAATTATTGAACTTGAGGAGGGGCCTGTGGGAACCCTCCAATTAATAGCTGGTTAACTAGATGTATAGACACCAACCTGGAACTTGTGACTGGCATCAAGTAGGGAGGCAGGCTTGTGGGACTAAGCTCTTTACGTGTGGGATCTGTGCTATCTCCGGGTAGTTAGTTAGAATTGAATTGAATTGTAGGACACCTAGCTGGTATCCAGAGAGTCAGAGAACTGATGGTTACTGTGGAAAAAAGACACACTTGTTCTCAGAAGTGCTGGGAGTAGAAACAGTTCATAGACCCTGAGATTGTATAGCTAAATTCAATAATGAGTAAAAAAATCTCCAAAGACAGGTGGCTGTGTTAAATTCAGATGGTTAATCTCCAGCCTATTAATCTCCTACATGCTGAGGCAGCCATGGAAATAAAAATGTGTAACAGAGTTGTATTTGATATTAAATGTGAGAACTGTTATTAAGGCCATGTCGAGAGAATGTTTCTTAATACATTATATTTTAAGTTCAGAAAGGCCTCATATATCCTTGCACAGGCTTACTGAGCATTGCCATTTCAGCAGAACCAGTACTCCTCTCCTATCCTCTACCCTCACAGATAATATTAGAGGAGAGCTAAGAGGAAGAAAGAGTATGGACAATGCAGTTTCATGAAGGGAAAGAAGGGACAACTCACAGGAACTGCTCACAAACTTGATATTTAATAACGTAATAGTGCAAGTCAGTATTATCCACCTACTCCACTTAAATTTCTAATCCCAAGAAAAATGTAGGTTAGAATATAAATGTACCTATCAGCTCCAGGTCTAGAGGGCCTCCACTGTTTGAGTTCAAGAGCCTGAGCATCAAAGAAATGTCTTCTGAGGGCTTTAGCTATAAGTCAACCTTAGGTTAGTGGAAAATGTGGCTAAATCTTTTAAAGGACCATTAGTATCTAGAGGAGTGGTTTGGGAGGAAGCCCTCCATCAGTGGGGCCTATTGTAATCACCATCATCATGCACCATTTCCAACAGCAATATGGTAGGCATGGTGATATGTCACCCAGTTCTTTCTTCAAGGAAGAACTTATTGCCATAGCTGCTCGGCATTGCTGTTTGTAAACAGCCTTCAGCTGTCAGCCCCTTGAGGGATTGTTGCAAGTACGAATGCCAAAGATCTCCAAAGATCAGGGTTGCATTCCAATGACTCTTCAAGGCAGGGTGGTAAAGGCACAATTCAGGGCAATTCTAATTCTGGCCCATTTTAGGTCCAGAGATTTCTATAGCGTATGCAATAGCTGTTCCTAAGCCTAAATTGTAGCTCAACTTCCTTTTCTGCCAAGTTATGTTTTCTTTTCAAGAGCATTTCTGGATAAACATCCTGTAAACTAAACTCGTCTAATTCTACTTTCCAGAAACCCAACCCAATCCTTCAGGTTGGAGACAAGATGGTGATAGAAGAACTAGAGCTCACCTCCTCTGTAGAAAACACCCAAATCGCAACTAACTGCTGAACAACCATCAACAAAAAAGACTGGAACCTGCCAAAAAAGATATTCTACATCCAAAGACAAAGAAGACACAATGAGATGGTAGGGGGGACACATTCACAATATAATCAAATCCTATATCTGCCGGGTGGGTGACCCACAAACTGAAAAATAATTGTATCGCAGAGGTTCTCTCACAGGAGTGAGAGTTCTGAGGTCCATATCAGGCTCCACAGTCTAGGGGTTTTGGCACTGGGAGGAAGACGTTTGGCTTTGAAGGCCAGTGGGGCTTGATTGTAGGAACTCCATAGGACTGGGGGAAACAGAAACTCCACCCTTGGAGGGTGCACATAAGGTCTTGTGCACACCAGGATCCAGGGAAAAAGCTGTGACTTCATAGAAGCCTGGGCCAGACCTACCTGCTAGTCTTGGAGGATCTCCTGGGGAGGCAGGGGTGGCTGTGGCTCACTGTGGGGACAAGAACACTGGTGGTGGAGGTACCAGGGAGTACTCATCTTTGTGAGCTCTCCTGGAGGTTGACATATTGGCACCAAGACCTGGCCCCACCCAAGAGCCCTATCAAATTGCCAATGGCATTTTTTGCAGATCTAGAACAAAAGAATCTTAATATTTGTATGGAGACACAAAAGACCATGAATAGCCAAAGCAATCTTGAGAAAGAAAAATAAAGCTGCAGGAATTCGACTTCCTGACTTCAGGCAATAATACAAAGCTACAGTAATCTAAACAGTATGGTACTGGCACAAAGAAAGACTTATAGATCAATGGAACAGGAAAGAAAGCCCAGAAATAAACACATGCATCTATGCTCATTTAATCTATGACAAAGAAAGCAAGAACATACAATGGAGAAAAGACAGTCTCTTCAATAAATTGTGTTGGAAAACCTGGACAGCTACAGGTAAAAGAATTAAATTAGAACATTCTCTAACACCACCCACAAAAATAAATTCAAAATGGATTAAAAACCTAAATGTAAGATTGGATACTATAAAACTCTTAGAGGAAAACATAGGCAGAACACTCTTTGACAAAAATCTCAGCAATATCTTTTTGGATCCACCTCCTACAGTAATGAAAATAAAAACAAAAATAAACAAATGGGACCTAATTAAACTTAAAAGCTTTTGCACAGCAAAGGAAACCATAAGCAAAATGAAAAGACAACCCACAGAATAGGAGAAAATATTTGCAAACAATGCGACTGACAAGGAATGAATCTCCAAACTATACAAACAGCTCATGCAGTTCAATATTAAAAAAAACGAAAACCCAATCAATTAATGGGCAGAAGATCTAAATAGACATTTCTCCAAAGAAGACATACAGATGGCCAAAAAGACCATGAAAAGATGCTCAACATTGCTAATTATTAAATTAAAATTACAATGAGGTATCACCTTACACCAGTCAGAATGGCCATCATCAAAATGTCTATAAATAATAAATGCTGGAGAAGGTGTGGAGAAAAGGGAGCCTTCCTACACTGTTGGTGGGAATGTAAGTTGCTATAAGCACTATGGAGAACAGTCTGGAGGTTTCTTAAAAAACTATAGAGCTACCATATGATCCAGAAATCCCACTCCTGGGCATATATCCAGAGAAAACCATAATTTGAAAACAGACATGCACCACAATGTCCATTGAAGCACTATTTATAATAGCCAACACATGGTAGCAACCTAAATGTCCATCAACAGATGAATGGATAAAGAAGATGTGGTACATATATACAATGGAATATTACTCAGCCATAAAAAAGAATGAAATAATGCCATTTGCAGCAACATGGATGGACCTAGAGATTATCATACTAAGTGAAGTAAGTCAGACAGAGACAGACAAATATCATATGATATCACTTATATGTGAAATCTTTAAAAATGATACAAATGAACTTATTTACAAAAGAGAAACAGGCTCACAGACATAGAAAACGAACTTATGGTTACCAAAAGGGCAAGGTGGGTGGGAGGGATAAATTAGGAGTTTGGGATTGACATGTACACACTACCATATATAAAATAGATAACCAACAAGGACCTACGATATAGTACAGGGAACTCTACTCAATATTCTGTAACAACCTAAGTGGGAAAAGAATCTGAAAAAGAATAGATACATGTATATGTATAACTGAATCATTTTGCTGTCCACCTGAAACTAATACAACATTGTAAATCAACTATACTCCAATATAAAATAAAATTTCAAAAAAAGGAAACCCAACCCAAATGACAAGCAGTTACAGCTAACTGGAGAAATGACAACAACCTCTCCCTGGCCAGTTTATTAAGTATGAAATGTCCCTCTTTATCTTTTTCTAAGGTAGATACTATGCTATTTGCTGGGGAAAGGGAGGGAGAAACTGTGGCAGAACATCTTGTGGGTGGGGTAGGAGGGTTACTATCTGAGAGAGAAAATTTATAATGACTAAGGCTGAGATGTAGCAATGAGATGTTTTTCAAATAAGAAATAATTATTGAAAAGTCATGGTTTCAGACTGATATACCATTGAAAAGCCTGATCTCATAGAAGAAAGTGGAGATTTAGGTAGATCATGGAGAGACATTGCTATAGCATTTTAAAAGCCTTTTCTTCCTTATTTATAAACAAATGAATTGAAACTCTTCCCTAAACTAATTGTGTGTGTGTATTTCCATGTGTGTTTTGTATGTGGTTGGTATGACTCCAACTGCTAGAAAAACATGTCATGAAATCAGAAATGTCATATTGCAAATAATGATGACATATATCCAATGTATATCCACTATCAAAATATATCTACTTGTTTATTTCAATGAGCTTCATAATAATAGTATATTTATTCACTTTACTGCCAGATATTATGCACATTCGATTTTAAAAATTCATTACAAGTCGATAGGTATCTTTTTCTAGGAATACCCTGGAATCTGCCATTATAAAATGTCCAGTACCACTGAACACAAATTTAAAAGGAATTTTGAATCTCAAAATTTAAATAAGTTAAACACTGATAAACTATAAACTACAATTTTACTGTGAGAGAACTTTGAATTCCCTTTAACAGATTTTTCTCAGAGTCTTTTTGTCTTTCTTAAAATTGTTGAGTATGTTACTATATTATAGCAGTCCTACATGCAAAAGTAAATTTGTAGATTCAGATAATGAAGAAGCATAAAGTCAAGTAATAAATAAAATATTTATTTATTTATGGCCACCAAATTAATGGTGGCCATACAAACACATTATTCTGAGAACTAATCTTTCTGAAAAACTTTAAAAATCCATAAAAAAAGGAAAATTATGTTAAGGCTGAGAAAAATGTGACTGCTAAATAAAAATATATAAATGAATAAAGAAAATAATTGAATAATAGGTGAAGTAATCAGTAAGAGCCTCAAATCATCAAAAATATGAGAATTGTGATATACATATGTGTATACACCCAAAGTCTATGATTTATATGATTTACATATAAATTTCCCAGGTATATTTGATTGCAGGATTTTAAATTGAGCAAAAATTCACCAGCGGAAGCAATATCTTGGACTTAACTATTTGTCTCTTCTAATAAGATCCAATAAATGCAACTATTTGTCTCTTCCAATAGAATCCAATAAATACATAGTTTAGAATACCCAAGCAGTTATTTAATTAACTTTGAGAAACACACAAAGACCAAATAAATACAGGAAATATGTGATTAGTACTGAGGAGAAACAACTTGGAATAAGGCAGATGCTGGCATATGGCAGAATTGGAGAGCTACATATTTCATATCCAGAGGGTTCCAAACAGGGAATATGACTACTTCTGGGATATGGATAAAAATGAAAATGGAGCCATTGGACTAAATCCTCAGAGTAAAATAAATACTCCAGAAGATATAGATGTCAATTTGGACAGTAATGGTGATTAGTGTGATTTGGTAATTGAAGAGACAGCAAAGGCAGAATCTGAAATCTTCTACATTTAGGTCCTGTGACATGTTGTTATTTGACTCAATTAACTTAAATTACTGAGATATAACTGAATACGTCTTATTGTGAGGCATGACTCATCCAAGCACATGCTAGCTAGTAAGGAAATTCAGAGTTTTGTTAACTGTAAATTAAGAGTTAACGGGAATTTGTAAACAATATTTGATCCCAGGAACACAGCTTTCTATTTTCTTGAGGAAGACTAGTGGCTTAAAATGGCATCCTGCCTCACTGGTTAAACAACAGAATGAGAAGACAGGGACTATATATTCTATTGAATAATGATTCATCTCACATTAGGTGAAGCAATTAAATTTGGTTTACTTCGGTATAAAATGGAACAAATAATACCTAATTACCTTGTGGGAATATTGTAATGAGAAACTCATGATGCATACTTATAAATAACCTCAAAAATATAAAGTTCTAGATAACTAAGTGGTAGTATTTTCAAATTCACCAGTCATATGCAAAATACATTGCTGGTTTTAAGCTATATTATTAAGCTAGTACCATAGAGTAGTATGGGAATGCGTAAAAGTTGTCTTTATTTTCTAGATAAAATGATTATGAGGCAAAATAAAATTTATTCAACGCATTTTAAACTTACAAAATTTAAGAAAGAATGGCATTGGTCCATAGATAGAAAAATTGACCAATAGAACAGAAAAGATTGCAGAAAAAGACCCATACATATACCGGCACTGAATATGTCAAAATAATTACTGAAATGCAGTGAGGGAAGAATGGTCTTTTTAAGAAATGATGCTGAATAATTAGATATAATATAGAAAAAAATCTGACTGTACTACACCTAGAACTATACACTAAATAAAATCAGGTACAATTGGATTATGGACCTAACTGTGAAATGTAAATCAGTTAAGCTTCTTAAGGAAAACATGAAGAATATTTTTTGAGTTGGGGAGGATTCAGAGATTTTTTACATAGGACAAAGTAAATATTAAAGAAAAGATTGATAATTTGGACTTCATTAAAGCTAAGAACTTCCATTTGTCAAAAGATTCTATGCAGAGAATAAAAAGTAAGCCACAGAATTGATGAAAATATCTGTAAGTCATATTTGACAAAAGGCTCACATCCAGAAAATTTGTATTTTCTTTGTAGAAATTCTAAAATCAATGAAAAAAAGAAAGGAAACAATAGAAAAATGGGCAAAGTAATTATGCTGCACTTGACAAAAAAGGTTATCTAAAGGACTACGAAACGTGTAAAAAGGTCCTTAACCTCTTTGGTCATCAGGTAAATGTAAACTAGAACTACAGTGGGATAATTTCCACTGGGAAGGCTACAACTGAAAAGACTACTGTTATGCTCTGAATTGTTTCCTCCAAAATTCATATGTCGAAGTTCTAACCTCTGGTACCCCAGGATGTGACTGTATTTGGAGACAGGGTCTTTAAAGAGGTAGTTAAATTAAAATGAGGTGATTAGGTTAAGCCCTACTGCAATATGACTGGAGTCTTTATAAGAAGAGAAGATTTGTACACAGACACAGAGACAGTGGAGAGACCACATGAGGTCACAGGGAGAAGATGGCCACCTACAAGCCCAGGAGAAGAAACCAACCCTGTGGACATCTTGATTTCATACTTCCAGACTCCAGATCTGTGAGAAAATAAATTTCTGTTGTGTGAGCCACCCAATCTGTGGTATTTTGTTATGGTAGACCTAGGAGACTAATATAATGAAAATACCAACTGTTGGCAAGGTTGTGGGAAAAAACTGTATCCTCTTACATAGCTGGGGTATGCACCCCAAACTTGCTGTCACTTCAGGGCCTTTGCACAACAGCATGACTTGCTTCCTCACTTATAACAGGTCTTTGTGCAGATATTATTGATACTTTCTTGTGAGATCTTTCCTGACCGCCCTATCTAGTACCTTATCACTCTTCCACAGTCTTTATTTTCTTTTTCTTGCTTCATTCTGAGTAATTATTTATCACCATATTAATTAGATATTTATTATATATCCCTCATACAACTAACATATAAGCCCTTGAAAGGCATAGATTTTATCTGCTCTTTTTTTCCTTTTTTGTATTCTCTTCACTTGGAATACTGCCTGATATGTAGTTGGCAGTCAGTAAATACTTGCTTGAAGGGGATAAACAAATCAGTTTTCTCCTAATTTTAATTATTAGGCCTCAATATTACCCTGTCATCTGTAACTTCTAGTAAATGGATAATTGTCAAATGAGAATCATTTGTGGGTTACCTTAAATTATGAATAGAGATGTGAAGAAGAACCTAGGACACCAAGCATTTATTAACATTAATCAAATGGCTTGATTTAACATGCCTTATTTTAACAAGTCACAATGAACTCCACAATGGTTTGGTAGAAAATCAACATATCAGAGGGAAAAACAATGCCATTGTTTATTTCTTCTCGAAAAAGTTGTCTCCTATTATGTAAGTACAGATTGCATAACTATATGTCTTTCTCAAAAGCTAAAATTGTTTAAGCAATGTAACTGGAGATCAATTAATCAGATTAAATTTTAATGTAGTAAATGGGACACATGAAATGCTGGAACAAAGTGGTTTTTAGTGTTGGCCTCACTTTTGTCATGTACAATTTTGTTATTGTGGTTGGCCTTTCAGAATGTAAATTGTAACTTCACCAGAAATGCTGTCTATTTTCATGCTTCTATGTCAATATTTTGTGAATCACAATGTATTGAAATGTCAGAAGACCAAGAGTGTAAGAATAAGTAGCTAGTATTAGATGTTTATGGCTCTATTCCAGACCTTGATCTTTATGTGAATATGATGACCTCTGTATTGTTCATAAGGATATCTCAGTGCCTGTCACAGTGCTCAATAAATGTTTCTAAATGGATTCTGTTTGCTTGCTTTTATTTGGCACTCACATAGCACATCCACATTTCAAATATCCTTAGCTATCCATTTGACTCTATTGACTATTTAAATCTCTAACTAAAATAAATTTCATTTGAAGTGTGTCCTTTGAATGCTCTTCTGGTCAAAGTATGGAGCTCTAAATAATAGGGTTCTAAAATTTTATTTTCATTAAAATCTATATCTTTTCTGCTAAAATATAATTCTCAATAAAATGAGAGAAAAATGTGTCATTTTCTATTCATCATTTCTACCTCTTATACAGGAGAAAATATAATTGTCAAAGAACTACTACTGACACTGGAGAATATTATGAGGGAAAAAGTGAGGTAAGACTGCCTGAAAATTATCTTGTTTACATTTACATGTAAAAAAAACTCACTTGCAAATACTAAAGCTGTGGCACTGGACTTCCCTGGTGGCACAGTGGTTAAGAATTCCCCTGCCAATGCAGGGGACACGGGTTTGATCCCTGGTCTGGGAATATACGACATGCTGCGGAGCAACTAAGCCCATGAGCCAAAACTACTGAGCCTGCACTCTAGAGCTCATGGGCCACAACTACTGAGCCCGTGTGCCACAACTACTGAAGACCACGTGCCTAAAACCTGTGCTCCGCAGCAAGAGAAGCTGCCACATAAGAAGCCCGCGCACTGCAATGAAGAGTAGCCCCCACTTGCTGCAACTAGAAAAAGCCTGTGTGCAGCAACGGAGATGCAACACAGCCAAAAATAAATAAACAGACACATGGTGGGGTCACTCAAGGACCTTGCTTCAGACGTTTGAGCTCCCCCATCCATTAAACCATTGATGACTCTTTCGCTGACTCGTGCTCTTTCTTTGGTCTTGAAGCTGGGCAAGTGCAGGCCTCGTAGGCCACCGGGGTGCAGCCCAACAACCATCAAAAAAATAAAGCCGCGTGGCTGACAGGGTCTTGCTGCTCTAGCCAAGTGTCAGACCTGAACCTCTGAGGTGGGAGAGCCGAGTTCAGGACATGGGTCCACCAGAAACCTCCCCACGTAGCATCAAACAGTGAAAGCTCTCCTAGAGATCTCCATCTCAATGCTAAGACCCAGTTTCACTCAACGACAAGCAAGCTAGTGCTGGACACCCTAAGACAAACAACTAGCAAGACAGGAACACAACACCACTCATTAGCAGAGAGGCTGCCTAAAATCATAATAAGTTCACAGACACCTCAAAAACACCACTGGACACAGTCCTGCCCACCAGAAAGACAAGAGCCAGCCTCATCCACCAGAACAGAGGCACCAGTCCCCTCCACCAGGAAGCCTACACAACTCACTGAACCAACCATACCCACTCAGGGCAGACACCAAAAACAAGGGGAAATAAGAAGCTGCAGCCGGCACAAAGGAGACCACAAACACAGTGAGTTAAGCAAAATGATAAGAGAGAAATACTCAGCAGATGAAGGAGCAAGGTAAAAACCCACAAGACCAAAGAAATGAAGAGGAAATAGGCAGTCTACTTGAAGAAGAATTCAGAGTAATGATAGTAAAGAGGATCCAAAATCTTGGAAATAGAATGGAGAAAATACAAGAAATGTTTAACAAGGACCTAGAAGAACTAAAGAGCAAACAAACAATGATGAACAACACAATAAATGAAATTAAAAATTCTCTAGAAGGAATCAATAGCAGAATAACTGAGTCAGAAAAACGGATAAGTGACCTGGAAGATAAAATAGTGGAAATAACTACTGCAGAGCAGAATAAAGAAAAAAGAATGAAAAGAATTGAGGACAGTTGCAGAGACATCTGGGACAACATTAAATGCAACAACATTCGAATTATACAGGTTCCAGAAGAAGAAGAAAACAAAAAAGGGAAAAAATATTTGAAGAGATTATAGTTGAAAACTTCCCTAACAAGGGAAAGGAAATAGTCAGTCAAGCCCAAGAAGTGCAGAGAGTCCCATGCAGGATAAATCCAAGGAGAAACAGGCCAAGACACATATTAATCAAACTATCAAAAATTAAATACAAAGAATAAATATTAAAAATAGGAAGGGAAAAGCAACAAATAACGTACAAGGGAATCCCCATAAGGTTAAGAGCTGACCTTCAGCAGAAACTCTGCAAACCAAACAGGAGTGGCAGGACATATTTAAAGTGATGAAAGGGAAAAATCTATAACCAAGATTACTCTACCCAGCAAGGATCTCATTGAGATTCGATAAAGAAATGAAAACCTTTACAAACAAGCAAAAGCTAAGAAAATTCAGCACCACAAAAGCAGCTATACAACAAAAGCTAAAGGAACTTCTCTAGGCAGGAAACACAAGAGAAGGAAAAGAACTGCAAGAACAAACCCAAAACAATTAAGAAACTGGTAATAGGAGCATACCTATCAATAACTACCTTAAATGTAAATGGATTAAATGTTCCAACCAAAAGACATAGACTGGCTGAATAGATACAAAAACAAGACCCATATATATGCTGTCTACAAGAGACCCACTTCAGACCTAGGGACACATACAGACTGAAAACTAGGAGATGGAAAAAGATATTCCATGCCAGTGGAAATCAAAAGAAAGCTAGAGTAGCAGTCTTCATATCAGACAAAATAGACTTTAAAATAAAGATTATTATAAGAGACAAAGAAGGACACTACATAAAGATCAAGGGTTCAAACCAAGAAGATGATATAACAATTGTAAATACTTATGCACCCCACACAGGAGCACCTCAGTACATAAGGCAAATGCTAACAGCCATAAAAGGGGAAAATGACAGAAACAAAATCATAGTAGGGGACTTTAGCACTCACTTTCACCAATGGACAGATCATCCAAAATGAAAATAAATAAGGAAACACAGGCTTTAAATAATACATTAAACAAGATGGACTGCATTGATATTTATAGGACATTTCATCCAAAAACAATAGAATACACTTTCTTCTTAAGTGCTCATGGAACATTCTCCAGGATAAATCTTATCTTGGGTCACAAATCAAGCCTTGGTAAATATAAGAAAATTGAAATAATATCAAGTATCTTTTCCAAACACAACGCTATGAGACTAGATATCAATTACAGGAAAGAAATCTGCAAAAAATACTAACAGATGGAGGTTAAAAAGTACACTACTAAATAACCAAGAGATCACTGAAGAAAGTAAAGAAGAAATCAAAAATACTTAGAAACAAATGACAATGAAAACACAAAGATCTGAAACCTATGGGATGCAACAAAAGCAGTTTTAAGAAGGAAGTTTATAGCAATACAATCCTACCTCAAGAAACAAGAAACATTTCAAGTAAACAACCTAACCTTACACCTAAAGAAATTAGAGAAGAAGAAAAAAAAAAACCTAAAGTTAGCAGAAGGAAAGAAATCATAAAGATCAGATAAGAAAATAAATGAAAAAGAAATGGAGGAAACATTAGCAAAGATCAATAAAACTAAAAGACAGTTCTTTGAGAAGATAAACAAAATTGAAAAAGTATTAGCCAGACTCATCAAGAAAAAAAGGGAGAAGACTTAAATCAATAGAATTAGAAATGAAAAGGAGAAGTAACAACTGACACTGGGGAAATACAAAGCATCATGAGAGATTACTACAAGCAACTTATGCCAATAAAATGCCAATAAAATGGACAACCTGGAAAAAATGGACAAATTCTTAGAAAAGCACAACCTTCTGAGACTGAACCAGGAAGAAATAGAAAATATAAACAGACCAATCACAAGCACTGAAATTGAAACTGTGATTAAAAATCTTCCAACAAACAGAAGCCCAGGTCCAGATGGCTTCACAGGAGAATTCTATCAAACATTTAGAGAAGAGCTAACACCTGTCTTTCTCATACTTTTCCAAAATATAGCAGAAGGAGGGACACTCGCAAACACATTCCATGAGGCTACCATCACCCTGATACCAAAACCAGATAAAGATGGCACTAAAAAGAAAACTACAGGCTAATATCACTAATGAACATAGATGCAAAAATCCTCAACAAAATACTAGCAAGCAGAATCCAACAGCACCTTAAAAGGATCATACACCATGACCAAGTGGAGTTTATACCAGGGATGCAAGAATTCTTCAATATATGCAAATCAATCAATGTGACAAACAATATTAACAAACTGAAGGATAAAAACCATATGATCATCTCAATAGATGCAGAAAAATGTTGCAACAAAATTCAACACCCATTTACGATAAAAACTCTCCAGAAAGTAGGCATAGAGGGAACTTACGTCAACATAATAAAGGCCATATATGACAAACCCACAGCCAACATCATTCTCAATGGTGAAAAACTGAAACTATTTCTACTAAGATCAGGAACAAGACAAGGTTGCCCACTCTCACCACTATTAGTCAACAGAGTTTCGGAAGTTTTAGCTACAGCAATCAGAGAAGAAAAAGAATAAAAGGAATCCAAATCAGAAAAGAAGTAGCAAAAATGTCACTGTTTGCAGATGACATGATACTATAAATACAGAATCCTAAAGATGCTACGAGAAAATTACTAGAGCTAATCAATGAATTTGTTAAAGTAGCAGGATACAAAATTAATGCACAGATATCTCTTGCATTCATATAAATTAATGATGAAAAATCTGAAAGAGAACTTAAAGAAACACTCCCATTTACCACTGCAACAAAAAGAATAAAATACCTAGGAATGAACCTACCTAAGGACACAAAAGACCTGTATGCAGAAAAATATAAGACACTGATGAAAGAAGTTAAAGATGATACCAACAGATGGAGAGATATATCATGTTCTTGGATTGGAAGAAACAACATTGTGAAAATGACTATACTACCCAAAGCAATCTACAGATTCAATGCAATCCCTATCAAACTACCAATGGCATTTTTCACAGAACTAGAACAAAAAATTTCACAATTTGTATGGAAACACAAAGGACCCCGAACAGCCAAAGCAATCTTGAGAAAGATAAAGGGAGCTGGAGGAATCAGACTCCCTGACTTCAGACTACAAAGCTACAGTAATCAAGGCAGTATGGTACTGGCACAAAAACAGAAATAGAGATCAATGGAACAGCTTAGAAAGCCCAGAGATAAACCCATGCACATATGGTCACCTTATCTTTAATAAAGGAGACAAGAATATACAATGGAGAAAAGACATCCTCTTCAATAGGTGGTGCTAGGAAAACTGGACAGCTACATGTAAAAGAATGAAATTAGAACACTCCCTAACACCATACACAAAAATAAATTCAAAATGGATTAAAGACCTAAATGTAAGGCCAGACACTATCAAACTCTTAGAGGAAAACATAGGCAGAACACTCTATGACATAAATCACAGCAAGATCCTTTTTGTCCCACCTCCTAGAGAAAGGGAAACAGAAACAAAAATAAATAAACGGGAGCTAATGAAACTTAAAAGCTTTTGCACAGCAAAGGAAACCATAAAGAAGACGAAAAGACAACCCTCAGAAGGGGCAAAAATATTTGCAAACAGAGCAACTGACAAAGGATTCATTTCCACTTTAAAAGCAGCTCATACAGCTCAATATCAAAAAAACAAACAGCCCAATCCAAAAATGGGCAGAAGACCTAAATAGATATTTCTCTAAAGAAGATATACAGATCGCCAACAAACACATGAAAGGATGCTCAACCTCACTAATCATTAGAGAAATGCAAATCAAAACCACAATGAGGTATCACCTCACACCAGTCAGAATGGCCATCAACAAAAAAATCTACAACAATAAATGCTGGAGAGGGTGTGGAGGAAAGGGAACCCTCTTGCACTGTTGGTGGGAATATACATAGATACAGCCATTATGGAGAACTGTATGGAGGTGCCTTAAAAAACTAAAAATAGAACTACCATATGACCCAGCAATCCCACTATGGGGCATACATCCTAAGAAAACCATAATTCAAAAAGAGTCATGTATTGCAGCTTTATTTACAATAGCCATGACATGGAAGCAATATAATTGCCCATCGACAAATGAATGGATAAAGAAGATGTGGCACATATATACAATGGAATATTACTCAGCCATATAAAGAAATGAAATTGAAATATTTGTAGTGAGGTGATTGGACCTAGAGACTGTCATACATAGTGAAGTAAGTCAAAAAGAGAAAAACAAATACTGCATGCTAACACATATATATGGAATCTAAAAAAAAAAATGGTTCTGAAGAACCTAGGGGCAGGGCAGGAATAAATACATATACATAGAGAATGGACTTGAGGACATGATGGGAGGGGGAAGGGTAAACTGGGATGAAGGGAGAGAGTGGCATGGACATATATACACTAACAAATGTAAAGTAGATAGCTAGTGGGAAGCAGCCACATAGCACAGGGAGTTCAGCTCGGTGCTTTGTATCCACCTAAATGGGTGGGATATGGAGTGTGGGAGGGAGATGCAAGAGTGAGGAGATATGGGGATATATGTATATGTATAGCTGATTCACTTTGTTATACAGCAGAAACTAACCCACCATTGTAAAGCAACTATACTCCTATAAAGATGTTAATAAATAAATAAATAAATAAAAATTAATTAAAAAAAATAAAGCTGTGGCACTGAGAAAAGATGCAGTTGTCATTCACTGATAATGAAAAGATATTTGCAAGGTCAAAACTCTCAGTGATTTGTCCAACAGAATTCCTCCTATGTTCTTTTGGGAAAATTGATCCAGACTGATACACAGGCTAAAGAAATAGATAATTTCAGTATGGTTTAACTACCCTGAGGTATGCCAACTAAAAAGTGGCACTTGCCATCTGTTTCTACAAGGATTAGGTTGCTAGTCGCTGCAGCTGCTGACCTTCAACACACCCTGAGAGGAGTTCAGGATGGAGATCAGGAACCAAGGCACTCTGTGTTCTGGGAAAAACTGGCAGCACAGGTCTTCAGATAGTTAGATATTATCAGGAGAAGATTTTATGAGCCTAATTTTTGCATCTCCTCATATCTAGAAAAACACTAAAATCTTAATGGTGACATCTGCTCCTCGTGCCTAGCAGCAAGTCTCTGCCAAAATGTAGATTTGACTGCATGTACCCCCTCCCGCTTCACTAAAATCATATATAATATTGACCTTCGACCCTACCTCAGTACAGTTTCTCAGAGCTATCTGAAATGCTATCTCTCGGGCTATAGTCCTCATTTTGCCCCAGATAAAACTTAACTTACAATTCTCATGTTGTGCATTTTTTTGACTTGACAGGTAGATGTATAAACAATATGAAATAGTTTTCTCCTTTAAGAAAATCATTTCAACACAAGAAGAAACAAAGAACCCAAGAAAGGGCTCCAGTGGATTTATACACTCCTTTTGCCCTTTTTAGTTAATTAAGTGACCTCAATACAATGGAGGGCATCCATTTTTAAATCTCGGGATTTCTGAACAGTAGATTATATCTGAAAATCAAAACAGAAATGGCCAGCTCTGCTATCAAAGGGAAGGCAAATTCATGGATGGATTAATTTAGCTTTTTGTTTCATCTATTTCTTTCATTAACTTTTTGTTTTTATACTACTTATTGCTTAATTTTTCAGTTTTAATGAGAAAGATATTGAGAGAGATGACATGTTAAACTCTTGGTTGAAATTAAGTTTTTTGATTGTCTCTTTTATGTTTTCTCTCCCAGCTGACTATTAGACTATAAAATCAATTATTTTAGAATTAAAGACATCTGTTATAATTATATATGAAAAGAAGGGATTTTTAAAAATTAAAAGGTTTTTGTTGTTTTCTCATAAAGTGGAAAAGCAGGTATCCTGCAAGCCACATCTAACAGATGGGTCCATAAACCTGATTTTTAAAGATGCCTGTGTTGCTGAGTCTCAAAGCTGCTAAGAGCATCTCCCAGCTGTGGGATGTTCTAGGTAGTGCCGAGGAAAGAACCTGACTCCTGGTCTACAGAGATGCGGCGCTTGCATGAAGAAAGTTTGCAGAAGTCTAAGGAGATTAAAGAGGAAGATGAGATTGAAGGACCTGAATAGAGACATAAAGCATGGAAAGTTTTGGCATATGACAAAGTGGTGCAAAGTGGTTCAGTAAATTATCCACAAACCCAACCTTCTTTATGTGCTTGCTTATAGCCTTCACATATATTTTTTAAAGAACTGAGGCAATGAGAATGGGTGTTCTATTATTATTACATAAGAGGCATTGTCATATTTAACTTTATGTTGCTCTCAATGTTTTGTAAATAAGCGCTCAGGCAACATTTGTTTAGTTTAATTTAGTTATAGACAGAATCTCCCAGTAGCCACAGATCAAAACAGATAAATGATTTTCCTTTCTTTTTTACTTTAGGATAACATTGACATTTTGTAGGGAGGTGGATTTACTAAATAGTATTTATTTAACCACTCAAATATAATAATAATAATAAACCTTATTTACTATTATTACTAAGTATAATTTTTTAAAGTGTCAAATTTTTCTTAATTTTGTTATTTAACTAATTTTGTTATTAGGTTAATTTTGATTGATAGTGATATAATACTATTCATATATTAAGGCAGTTTCAGTTCTAGATAAAATTTTATGAGTCTTAAAAAGATAATGATTTTGATAGCATTATTTGTTTACTCAGAAACAGAAAAGTGTGCTCTATATTAATCTTGGTTATCTAAGAAAAAAGAAATATTATATGCTAATTTCAATGTCTCCAGCTATTTTTGAAAAAAGATAATTTTATAGTACTGTATCATAAAAGTGAATATTAATATATAAATATTTAGCATAATTTTTCTTCTGGGGACATTACATCATATTATTTATGCATCATATCATTTTTGAAGATTTTTTAAAATGTTGTATTGTTTAGGGTGATAACAAAATAGTTATTACTATACATGAAACATAAAACACTGCTCTTTCACAAACACCTAAATGTTGGCATGAATCAGTTTTAACTCATATTTCCTCTTTTACTATAACCTAGCCCAATGAACAAAATATTATCAGGTGGCTATCACATAATTAGACAATTTTATTATAATACAGTAATATCAAGAACTTCATATAAAAGCAAACATAATGCAAAAATTAAAATATCCTGTTAAAAAAATTTTTTGCAAGGCTGTCTCTCACTTATGACAGAATTATTTGCCAGAGGCTTAAGTAATATACATATATTGACTATTCTTGAGAAACCTATTACATTTCATTATTCAGAAAAGTGAACATTGACTGGGAAGAATGTTGCATTTGGATTACATTTTGTCCTTGGGTCACGATTTTCCCCACCCCCATCTACAGGAATGTTAACTATTTAACGCACATCATCCTTTTGTTCCTAATAAGGAAAATGCTCTGGATTGAGTTTTAAGTTGATTGATGTCAGCAGAGTGTAAATATATATAAATATGTAATGTTTTCGGACATAAAAAACTTGACCTTCATTTGTTTTTTCTGTCTTTTGTCTACTTTATTAGAAGAAGTCAATTGACACGTGATGTCCTGCCCCCACCTTCCCCTCAGGATTGAGGGCAGAATATCCCCCTCCTGCCTGGGAAGTAGTAAACAGACAGTTTTGTTTCTAACAAAAAGACCTCCCTAACCAGGGAGAAAGAGAGAGAGAGAGAGATGGACAGAGAGACTGTTTTTAGTGTGTTTTGTTCTGTTTCTTTTCTTTTTTAAAATAAACGGCTAATCTGAAAGTGGAAGGAAAAGAAGATGGGATCCAAAAGATCAGGAACCATTGACCTAAGGAGCAGACGTAGCACAGGGGGTGTTGCCCTGGAGGTTATGTTTCAGTGTCTCAGAGAGGCAGTGCTAGCGTTCAGGAGTGTGGGAACTTCATGTTGCCACACAGTATGTACTCAACAGTTGACTGTTCTCACACCAACAGTAGTAGGAGGGATATTAGATCCACATTACCAGACCTGCTTCTTGCTGCCTTATTTTTCTGTGAAAATGATTCCCAGCAATGCATCTCAAGGTTTCCATAAGACCAAAGCATACACCCCCATTCCAAGTATTCATTTCTGCATAAAGTGGCTGTTGTTTGAGCCATGTATGTAAAGTGGAATCCACTTGTGCTACCATGACTGCAATTAATTACATACAGATAAAGTGTCTGACCAAATAGCAGCTATAGTTTCATCTGAATATAACTGCAACCAACTGGGTGGTGGACAACTGAGCTCCATTTCTGGCTCTCTACCTGGCTTTCTCTGCACCCCAGTCTTGGATCTGATCTGACCACATGATCCATATTGCTAAGAAGAAGATGATAGCGAAATACTTGGGTCTTCAAAGACAGTTATGGCAAGCTAAGAATTGAGCATAATGATATCTCTCTTGTTCTGACACTTCTGCTTCTCTCTTCCCAATTTAAGAGTCCTTGTAAACACATTGGGCCCATCTGGATAATCTAGAACAAACTCCTTATTTTAAGGTTAGCTGATTAGTAACCTTAATTTTATCTGTAACTTTAATTCCTCTTTGCCATGTAATGCATTCACAGGGATTAGGGATCAGGATGTTGACATTTTGGAAGACAACATTTCAAATTCATAGGAGAAGTCATTTGTATGGTACACAGATTGAACAACTCTAGTCATGCAAAATTCCTGGTAGCTTGAGATAGTAAGACTAATTCTAGACCCAACCATGCTATTGTGGATGTGATTTCTAACAACTGTTACACATGGTGGCTCTAGGATTGGATGAGGTTTGAACTTCAGGGAGACAGTCTACTGGTTTACAGCTGGAGAGAGTGGAGCAGTCAGAGAATAAGACTTTCTCATTATTAAATAAAATACATCCCAGCTACCAATTTCATTTCTGTTATCTTTTTCACTATTTTTTCTTTTGAAGGCTTTTCAGGATTAAAATAGCCCTCTCTTATTTCTAAGACTTAAAAATTATTCTTGCACAAAGTCATTCAAAACACTGAATAACTGGACTTTATTTAAGAGTTCTAACTGTTAAGTCTTAAAAGTGATTCTTGCTGTGGAATGCCCTGAAACAATGAACCACTGAGTTTAAAAGATTTAGTCAGGCCTGCTGTGTGCTGATGAAACCGAGCAGGACCCTCTGGGGTTCCTGGGCACAGAAGCCTTTCTGTCCCCCATTTTTTTGTTTGCAGGGAATAGACCCAGCCTCCATGACCTTCCCTGAGTTACAAAGGGCAGATTTGAACAGTTGCTAATCAAGGTAGTAGCAGCCAAGAATCCACCTGAGTCTACATTAAAAGAACCAGAGAAGCTCACCAAGAAGATAACCTCAGACTAGATTAGAGGAGTGCAGACCCTGCATATACCCTAATCTGATCAGTAACCCCACCCTTGAACCATTGCTATAAAATTCCTCATCATAATCCTCCCAGGTTGGGTCACATCGTTTTTGAGGTTAGGAGGCCACTGTGTCCCCCTCTGCCTGGCAAAGCAATAAATCTATTCTTTTCTACTTCACACAAAACTCTAGTCTGAGATTTAATTTGGTGCCAGTGCACAGAGGCCGAGCTTTCAGCATCACTGATATATCTGCTCTATTTCATCATCAGTTACAGAATCAAAAAAAAAAAAAAAAGGTCACTGTTAACCTCCTTCTAAACTTCTCCACTGTGAAAAAAGATAATGATAATTGAAGCACAGAATTTATCCTGTTTTCTGGAACATCTGAGTGTGTTTTAGTTTCTTTGCTGTGAGGCTGTGGGGACAAATTTTACCAGGTTTTTTTTCCCCAGGTTGTTCACACACACACACACACACACACACACACCTTTCTTCATACATACTTTCTTTAATACATCAGGCTATAATAATGAAAGTAGATATTCATTACATTTGGTTAATATTCTTCTATTCTTTTAAGATAGCCACAGTTTAGTTTTTCTCAAGGAAAACAACACAAAGTGACTTCCAAAAATTAATTATTTATTACGTGAACTGTTAATGATATATTCCATATTTTGTAAAGGCTTAAATATGGCAAAGAAGAAATATTTACTTTGTGGGTGTTTAGACAATAGTTTAAAGTTTTTTTCTCCATATAAATATTGCTGTCAAGACTATTCCTTATACTTCACATCCCACAATCTGCCTTTTCTTACATACATGGCATCTCTTTCTTTCCATCTTCATCAACAGCTCTATTGTTTCACTTGAAATTAACACTCACTTAGGCATCATCTACACTGAAATCTACATTGTTTTCTACCTGTCAGAAAACAGATCAGTACTGGGACAGAGGGCTTCAACTGTGCAATAAAGGGCAAAATGATTTTGGCATGTAAGTCCTAGTTCAGTCTGCACCCAGGACAGAAGCCTGATGTGTCAATGAGAACGGCACCCTTTCTATAACCACCTACAAGTAGTTTGGTGAGCCTCGCAATATGGTTCTTAAATCACCCTCTGGTCACTTAAAATGATATCTGAGTTAAAAGAACATGTATGAACCTATAATATTCCTCAACTAACCAGAATCCCTTGTGATTGGCAGCTCAGCTGGTTGTGGCTGAACAGAGGCACATAATTGTTTTCATATTGGTTTGCCTTTCTCTTTGGGCTTATTCCATTTCTTTTAGAGGTAAGGCTCAGAATCCAAATGATCTTGATTACTATGTGATTTAAAACTGAGGCAGTTAGAAGTCTGCCTGCCAATGCAGGGGACACGGGTTCGTGCCCCAGTCTGGGAAAATCCCACATGCCGCGGAGCAGCTGGGACGGTGGCCCGTGAGACATGGCCGCTGAGCCTGCGCGTCCGGAGCCTGTGCTCCGCAACGGGAGAGGCCGCAGCAGTGACAGGCCCGCGTACCGCAAAAAAAAAAAAAAAAAAAAAAAAAAAAAAATTGAGGCAGTTAGAGGATAAAAGAGACTCAGATTTGAACCAGAGCAGTGATCCTTCATAAAATGTTGTCCTCTCTCAGAAAATGATTTTTAATATTTCGGGGGTAGGGAGAGAATTTTTGTCACGATAATCAGTAGATGATTCTTCTGGCAGTTTTGTGGACAAGGGTCAGGAATGTTAGGGAATCTACAATGCACAGAGCAGCAAATCATGTATTTTCCTATTTTATAAAAATTATTGTAATCATCATAATAACTTAGCAAGGTAGGAATTATTAACTCCACCTATAGATTGAGAAAGAGAGGCCCAAGGAGGATAAATGACCCTTCCAAAATTCAAACCGAGGTTACTTTGGTCTCCCATCTAATCTAGAACTTCTACTCTGTCACACTGTGTTAGTTTTCAGGCATGGATTCTTATTCTTTCTAAAATCACCTTTTCATCTTCATATAGTTTATGTAAGATCTTTTGTGTTCATTTTCATCAGTATGGATGACTATCACTGCCATACTATCCTCCCATCTTTTTGTAACTAATTGTGCCACATACAAATATATCTTTTCTTTTTATACTGGTATTATAAGTCCATAAATAATTGATGCCAAAAAAACCCCTCGGCTATAAAACAGAAGCTAAGTTAACAAATTCTAGTTTTCCAAATGTAGTACTAATGATTCACCAAATAATAGATATGGAATTGATAAAATTTTCCCATGAATTTCTGCCTTCATTTCCTGGAGAACAGAAATTTTATCATTTAGTCTCCTAAATCTTTAGAGAGTGATCATCTGAGCAGAAATATTTTATAACATTTCAAAAATATGTAATCTTACATCAAGGTGGCTAGTAGGAAGCTGTTGCATAGCACAGGGAGATCAACTCGGTGCTTTGTGACCACCTAGAGGGGTGGGATAGGGAGGGTGGGAGGAGACGCAAGAGGGAGGGGATATGGGGATATATGTATACATATAGCTGATTCACTTTGTTGTACAGCAGAAACTAACACAATATTGTAAAGCAATTATACTCCAATAAAGATGTAAAAAAAATCTGACATCAAGACCATTTTATATCAACAATAGATGCACACCTCCTTTCAACATTTCTATGCTAAAATATAACAATTTCCACCTTTCCTCTCATAATTCAAAATTCTGGATATTTACCAAAATATGATATAGTTCTGGTAAACATCAAATTTTTCCACATTATAAAATTCAGGTTTCTCTAATACATTGATAGATATGATTTTAAATTATTCAATTTTCTTCTTTTTCTGAAAATGATCTGGTATCAGAACTTAACATTTCATAGTATTTTTTAGGCTGATGTAGTTTGACACAACCACTGAATCACATTAGTACTTTTGTTATGTAGGGGACATACTGTACACAGGGAAATAAGAGAAACTGAGTAAGTGTCCACAGATGCAGCCCTCTTTAGCCTTTATCCTCAGTTGCCTTTCCTTCCTCCCTCCCTTTCTCTCATTTATTCTCTGTCCCTCCCTCCCTCCCTTCCTATCTTCCTTCCTTCCTTCCTTCCTTCCCTTCTTCCCTCCCTGCCTTCTCTTTTTTTATTGCTATTTGATTAGCAGTTATTAAGATGGATGTTAAATGATGATAGCACTCTGAAATTCATGCTCAGGAAAGAGAAACATTTTTATATCTACCTGTGCACAAGAAAATTTCCAGTTGATTTTTTTCTTTGGTTCTTTTTCTCCAATCTTACGACAATTTTATTGCTCTATCTGTGACAAGCCAGTGTCATTTCCACTGGCAGCACTATAAGTGGCATTTATTCTTGCTCATGAATGTTCAGCAGTGTCCTTCATGCCTAGAACATTTTATCTTCTCCTAAATTTTCTTTGTGTATTTAAGAATTCCCAAATCTATACCACCTGCATCTGATACCATTTGATAATTTGTTTCTGAATTTACTTACTTGTATTTTGTTCTATCTTATGCAGTTTGAGAGTTGAAATAATGTTTCTCTTATTTCTGATATGAACATGAACCATAAAACCTAAATTCTGGCTGGTGGGGAATGCCAAAGAACAATAGGTCTGTGCTTAATAATTCCATCCCCATACTGAGATTCACTCATCCTTGGTTTTAATTCTACCTTTGTGATTGACTCTTATTAAGACCTTAAACAATCCAAAACAAAACAAAACTTTGTTAAAAGCTCATCTGCTCCTTTTAAATGTAGAAATAATAAATACTCAACAAGGAATGTAATTCATTGCAGTTTACTGTAATATACAGTCTTTCATGCATTGCATGAGTTTTCAAACATGACTAGATTTCTTCTCACAGAGCCCTATTTAATTTCTTAGGGTGAAACACTGAAAGTTCCATTTAAATATCTTCAATAAGACTAGAGAGCACATTCCTAGCGTAGGTAAGAATATATTTTCTTCCTTCTCACACATGTTGCTGTGATGCACCTATAAGCAAAGCCAAGTTCCTTTTATGAGAAAATGTGGAGAAGGAGAACAGACAGGAGAAGAGGGGTCTAATAACCTACTTGTTCCTCATTCTTCCCTCCCATTGCCTAACATATGAAAAATGGTACCCAGCATTTACCAATTGATTACAATGTACATCATGTACATCGTATACATGTATCAAAGTATGTACTTTGCAGTATATATCATGGTAAGCCTTTTTAATATACACTAACCATTTATTCTCACAAAAAATCTAAGATGCTAGTATTTTATCTGAACTTTATGATTAATGACCTAGGTATAAGAGGTCTCACAGATTGCTTGCCCAAGATCTAGATTGTAAATATCGGACTTTAAATAGAAACTCAGGATGATTTGATCCCCAAACCTGTGTTTTAAATAGGCTATACTGCTTCAACTTCATAAACCCACATCTGCATATTTAGTGCTTAGCTATTGTCTTCCAAATACTAGGAAACATCATCTCCAGAGCCAAGTAGAATTAGGGAATCCCTAAATGAAATATTCAATGACTCACATTAGGCCACTCTTTCCGCTAGTCATAGGTCTAATTCCAGGATTATTTTCTTGTTTCTTGTAACCCAGAACTCAAAAATCATGCATATAATTTTCATAATCTGAATTTGGAGCTAGTTTCTAGAACAAAGCCCTTTATCTGGCACTTTCCAGAACTCAGATATACTGCAGTTTCATTCCAACCTTTAGTTCCCAGGTCTGGTCTTTCTGTACAGCGCCACATCCTTCTGATTCCAGTAAACCATCTTTCTGGATCACTGCCTAATCCTGGCTCTCTGACTCCCATGAGTCCTCTTGCTTGCCGAGATTTCTTCTTCTATGTATACTTGGGTCCTCTTAGACTTCACTTCAACAACCAAAAGGATCTTTCAAATCTTTGAATGCCTAGCCCTTCTGATTGGTTCTCTTTCTAATACTTGCTTAAGTTTCACAAAGATTTCTTCTATTATATTCCAAGAAGTAGGAGGTATTGAGGATATAATAGGAAGAAATAAGACAACAAATAGCTATTCCCTTGTGGAAATAATAGTCTAGTGAGGGAGCAAAACAGAAACAAAGACTATAAGAAAGTAACCTTATTAGAAGTTAAAACAAGTGCTATTAAAGGAACAAATGGGTGCTCTGATAGGGGAAAGTGTGGGTTAGGTGAGTACTGATTTAATGGTGTAGTTAGGAAAGGACTTTCTGGGGAAGTAGAGTTTAAACTGGAGCACGCAAATGTATATGACGTGTAAGTAGTGAAGGGAAGAATATTGCAAAGAGAAGAATCTGTATGCACAAGGATATGTGGGTAGAAAAGAACTCAGCATGTTCAAGGAACTGAAAGGAAATTGGTTTGGTGGGTGATAAGTCGAATTAGATGAGGTTAGAAAGGTAGATGGAAACCATGGTTTTAAGAAAAGGCATACTATATTTGTTTTAAGCAAGATATTGATAAAAGCTGCTTTCCATTTTAAGAAGGCTTTTCTAGCTGCTTCATTAAAAATTGGTTTAAAATGACAAATGCAGTCATGAAGAGACCATTAGAAAGCTGTTCCAGTTTTGTAGACAATGAAAGTTGGTGGCTTGGGCTTGGGTGGCAACACTGAAGATGGAGCTAAGTGAAGTACCCCATATATGTCTGTGTGATAAAAATTTACAAGCTTCAGCTAGGGTGAGGTAGTAAGAGAAAGGGTAATAAATGCCAAGATTTCTTACCTGAGTAGCCAGGTGTGTAGAAATGTCCAGAAATGTCTTTTAATTAAATGGAAAGAACTAAGGGAATTAGGATGGACTTGGGAAGTAAAATCAATAGTTCGGATTTAGACATGCTCAGCTTGAGATGTCTGTGAAATGTCCAAGTGGAAATGTCAATTATCAATTTCATATATGAGTCTGTAGTTCAGAGGAGATGTCTAAGCTGCAGATGGAAATTAGAGAAATCTGGCATATTTCATAGGGATGAATGACAATTTAGGAAGAGAGTGTAGAAAGGAAAGGAAATAAAACTTAGGACAGACTTCTGACTAATTCCAACATTCAAGGTAGAGGAGAAACTAGTAACAAAGATTCAGAACTGGCCAGAGAAGTAAAATAAAATCCAAGAGAGTGTCTCTGAAGCCAGACATGAGTAGAAGGATGAGATCAATAGCACTGAACACTTCTAAGAGGTGAGTAAAATGATAATGTTGTTAATTTCCAACTCTGACAGCTTCATTATGCCAATATTCTTTGCATCAGTACTTAATTTTGAAAAATCTCAAAATAAGTAAATAATCCTAACAGTGCCCAGATATCAGAAGAAATCTTTCTGGTGCAGAAGGAGTAACTGAGTTAAATAAGTAATTATCAAGCACAGCCATCTACCCTGGGAAGGGCTCCTAAAATTTGAAAGCAATACATTTTCAAATTCTTTTGTTGAGATGCTTCCTACATTGTTTTCATTAATAATTAACTACTAATCAAAGTAGGGTCATGTTACAAATATTTGTTTTGTCTTAAAATAATGTTTCTACTATATCAATTATTACAACCTATCTAGATCTCGTAGTTATATTGAATTTTGGCATATTGATGATTATCCTTTAACTGTAGATATGGTCCTTTTTGACTCCTTGTTTTTTCTTTTATGTTTCACAACCAATCAGGAATAATTACGTAAAAGATTCGAGATTGTCATATTATCTTAGTTTTTACTTGGATTTGCAGCTTCCTTGTTTATTGGGCTAGAATTTCTCCCAACTGCAAGATCTACTTCTCATTTTGGTGATATTTACCATTAAATCTGTTAGTTGATACTGTGTATGATATTTAAGTAGGAAGAGATCCATAGATATCAGATAATCACATGAAATCGACATGATCTTGAAAGCCATATTAAAATGTAAAAGGATAAAAAGCTCTTTCGAGTAATATCTTTCTTTTCAAGTTATGCTCTACAAAATAAATAAAACTTTGGTGAATAAGGGTTGAAGAATATTCTCATCTACAGTACAAGTTAGACTTTAAAGTACACTACTAGTTCTATTCATGTATTCAGTGTTCTTCCCATCCATGAAGTCCACAAAGGTGGGTGCCATATCTGTTACTCTCAACAATGGCACCATGCCTGTTACACAGGAATCTCTCAGTAGATATTTGGTAATGAGTGAGTTTAAAATGGTTAAACGCAAGAGTTGGCCCCCAAATTCCAATTACAACTTAACTTTATACTACTTACATTTGAGCCCTATGAAACTAGTTGTATTATGCCATACTTGGAATAGAGGAATTCTTCCCAGTAATAAGCACATGTATTTATACACAAAAAGAAAGAGAGACAGAGAGAGAGGAAGGAAGGAAGGAAGGGAGGGAGGGAGGGAAGGAGGGAGGGAGGGAGGGAGAGAAGGAGGAAGGAAAAGAAAAAAATTCTCAGAACTTACTTTTCTTCCTCTATTTGCCCAGATGATCAGTCATTGGGGTTCAAAAAAATTTTTCCTACACACTCAATGGCTAACACTAAACTCCAGCAAGATTGGAAAGAAACTGGATCACTTACACATTACTGGTGGGAATGTAAAATAGTACAGCCACTCTGGAAAATAGTTCGACTGTTTCTTATAAAACTAGTCATGCAAGTAGTATACGATGCAGCAATTTCACTCTTGAGCATTTACACCAGAAAAAATAGATACTTATGTTCACACAAAGACCTGTACAAAAATATTCACAGCAGCTGTACTCATAATAGCCAAAATCTATAAATGACCAGATGTTCTTCAACAGGCAAATGTTTAAACAATGTTATATCCACACCATGGAATACTACTCAGCAATAAAAAGGAATGAACTATTAAAAAACTCAACAACTTGGATGACTTGTCAGGGAATTATGCTCTGTGGAGAAAGACAATCTAAAAGGTAATATACTGTGCAATTGAAATATTTAATTTAAAATGCAAAATAAATGTGATCTTCTCTCACTATCTTTATACACTGGGTAGGGCATTTAAAAACCAAGACATAATTCTGAATTTTAAAAATCGAATCAAGCTTTATAAGACTCTCACAACATTGTTCTTATTTTTCTCATTTTGATTAGCCAAACACTAATCCATGTACACGCCTTTAGATAGTGCTGATTTGGAATAATACATTACCTAGAAATTCCAAAAATCAACAAACAATTTTCCCAAGTGTAAAACACTGAGTATATAGGTACCAAAATGATCATAATCTTAGCTGTATCTATTCAATATGTACAGGGACTGCTCCCAAAATCTATTCTCTCTCCCACTTTCTCCACCACCCCTCACTCCCACCTTCTTCTTTTGTACCTTATTTTCCATAGAGTTTGGGACTGGGCAGAAGACCTCCTGCTCAGTTATGTGTCATATAGCTAAGTTCTGAATATCCATTGGGATAGCAATTATAAATAATATATATAGTATATATTATTATATATAATAATATTAATAACAACAACAACAACAGAAAATAACAAGTGCTGTTAAGGATGTGGACATTTGGAACCCTGAGCATTGTTGGCAAGAATGTGAAATGGTGAAGCACTGTGGATAATAACAATATGGTGGTCCCTCAAAATATTAAACATAGAATTATCATATGATCCAACAATTCTATTTCTGGGTCCATTCCGCAAAGAATTGAAAGCAGGGACTCAACTAGGTATTTCCACACCCATGTTCACAGCAGAATTATTCTCAAGAGCCAAAAGGTAAAAGTAATCCAAGTATTTTTGGCCAATGAAAGAAAAATTAAATGTGTTACATATATATATATATATATATACACACACACACACACACACACACATATAATATTGAATATTATTCAGCCTTAAAAAGGAAGGAAATTCTGATAAATGGTACAAAATGGATGAAACTTGAGGACATTACTCTAAGTGAAATAAGCTAACTGCAAAAGGGCAAATATTGTATGATTCTGCTTATATGAAGTCTTATAATAGTCAAATTCATAGAGATAGAAGGTAGAATGGTGGTTGCCAGGGGCTGGGGAGAGGGAGGAATATGGAGTTATTATTTAATGGGTATGGAGTTTCAGTTAGAGAAGATAAGAAAGTTCTGGAGATCGATGGTTGCAATGGTTTCACAACAATGTGAATGTACTTCATGTCACAGAACTGTACATTTTAAAGTGACTAAAATGGTAATTTTTACATATATTTAATCACAATTTAGAAAATAAATAATATTTCCTTTATCTGAATTGAATTGAGTGATGTGAGAAACTAAAGGCTGAAAGACACAAATAAGGACTGAGGAAAACAAAGACAAGAGGATGGAAGAGAATGAGAATGTGGGTTTTCT
Organism: Grampus griseus; assembly: GCF_964374135.1. NCBI lineage: Eukaryota > Metazoa > Chordata > Mammalia > Artiodactyla > Delphinidae > Grampus > Grampus griseus. Next base: position 15,170,603 of record NC_138997.1, on the reverse strand, counting down.
GTATTTATGGGAACAACATAGATGTTGTTTCCAATTTTGTTTTTAATCTGTTATTAGGTTTGAAAGAATAATAAATACTGAATAGTTTTCAGAGTAAATCTGGCAAAAAAGTAAAATAATTGTGTGTGAAACCTTCTGAATAATCGTGCAATTGCTATAAACTGGCATAAGGAGAACCCACATGAAATAGATGTCCTTAAGTAAATATAAAAGGTATTTGCTATCTTTCAGTCATTCGTACTATCTCATTAGGTACTACTGAGACCTGAAGAATAATGACCCCTCATTTTCAGTAATTTTGTAATCACCATGTAGAATATTACTCAAGTTTCAATTTCATCATCTGTGTCAACAAATTTAGGGTAGAATATGCCACAAAGCAACTGAAACTTATATGTAATATTTCTTCCAAATTTGAACATATAACAGATGTCAGAAAAACAGGATAAACTATTCTAACATGTTTGTTATACTTTGTTTTCCCCTGGTCCTTATATCTGAAAACTTGGGCATCTCTAATGACTTTTAACACTTCATTTTTGCTTTTATTTTTGTTTGAGGATGCAAGGAAATAGAATTGATGTGAAGAGAAATCTTATTGGGTAAGATTTCCACTGTTTTGATATTCAACTTTAGAAAAAAATCAATTTTTTCCTTTGGAGATATCTCCTAAAACTTTTAGAAAATTGTTTATTTTTTTAATTGAAGTACAGTTGATTTACAATGTTGTGCAGATCTCTTCTGTACAGCAAAAGACATATATACATTATTTTTTAATATCTTTTTCTATTATGGTTTATCCCAGGAGATTGGATATAGTTCTCTGGGCTATACAGTAGGACCTTGTTTATCCATTCTAAATGTAATAGTTTGCATCTACCAACCCCAAACTCCCAGTCCATCCCTCTTCCTCCCCTGATCCCCTTTGGCAACCACAAGTCTGATCTCAATGTCTGTGAGTCTGTTTCTGTTTTGGAGATAGGTTCATTTGTGCCATATTTTAGATTCCACATGTGACCTCATATGGTATTTGTCTTTCTCTTTTTGACTTACTTCACTTAGTATGATAATCTTTAGGTCCATCCATATTGATGCAAATGGCATTATTTTGTTCTTTTTTATGGCTGAGTAGTATTCCATTGTGTGTGTGTGTGTGTGTGTGTGTGTGTGTGTGTGTGTGTGTGTGTGTGTGTGTGTGTGTGTGTGTGTGTATACACACACTGCATCTTTATCCATTCATCTTTCAATGGACATTTAGGTTGTTTCCATGTTTTGGCTATTGTGAATAGTGCTGCTACGAACATAGGGGGTGCACGTACCTTTCTGAATTATAGTTTGTCCTGGTATATGCTCAGGAGTGGAACTGCTGGATCATATGTTAGTTCTATTTTTAGTTTTCTGAAGAACCTCCATACTGTTTTCCATAGTGGCTGCACAAACTTATATTCCCACCAACAGTGTAGGAGGGTTCCCTTTTCTCTATACCCTCTCCAGCATTTGTTATTTGCAGACTTCTTAATGATGGCCATTCTTTCTGGTGTGAAGAGATACTTCATTGTAGTTTTGACTTGCATTTCTCTAATAATTAGTGACATTGAGCATCTTTTCATGTGCCTACTGGCCATCTGTATGTCTTCTTTGGAGAAATGTTTATTACGGTCTTCTGCCCATTTTTTGATTGGGTTGTCTTTTTTTTGTTGTTGAGTTTGAGCTGTTTGTATATTTTGGAGATTAAGCTCTTGTTGGTTGCATCATTTGCAAATATTTTCTCCCATTCTGTAGGTTGTCTTTTTTTTTTTTTTTTTTGTGGTTTCCTTTGCTGTGCAAAGGCTTGTGAATTTGATTAGGTCCCATTTGCTTATTTTTGTTTTTATTTCTATTGCCTTGGGAGACTGACCTAAGAAAACATTGGTACAATTTATGTCAGAGAATGTTTTGTCTATGCTCTCTTCTATGATTATTATGGTGTCATGTCTTATGTTTAAGTTTCTAAGCCATTTTGAGTTTATTTTTGTGCATGGTCTGAGGGTGTGTTCTAACTTCATTGATTTACATGTAGCTGTACAACTTTCCCAGCACTACTTGCTGAAGAGACTTTTCCATTTTATATTCTTGCCTACTTTGTCTAAGACTAATTGACCGTAGGTGTGTGGGTTTATTTCTGGGCTCTCTATTCTGTACAATTGATCTGTATGTCTGTTTTTGTACCAATACCACACTCTCTTGATTACTGTAGCTTTGTAGTAGTGTCTGAAGTCTGGGAGAGTTATGCCTCCTGTTTTGTTTTCCTCAGGATTGCTTTGGCAATTCTGGGTCTTTAAGTTTCCATATAACTTTTTGGATAGAAAATTGTTTAAAACAGTTACCTTTTACTATGAAGGAAATTTTAAAAGTAAAATTAAATTTTTCTATTTATTTCCTCCTTTTTATTTTATTTATTTATTTTTTGTGGTATGCGGGCCTCTCACTGTTGTGGCCTCTCCCATTGTGGAGCACAGGCTCCGGACGCGCAGGCTCAACGGCCATGGCTCACGGGCCCAGCAGCTCCGTGGCATGTGGGATCTTCCCGGACCAGGGCACGAACCTGTGTCCCCTGCATCGGTAGGTGGACTCTCAACCACTGTGCCACCAGGGAAGCCCTATTTCTTCCTTTTTAAATCTCAGAAAACACATGTTGAAAAAGGAAATTTTATTGAAAACAAAAGTACTTTTCAATTAAACTGAGATATTTGCCAAGTATGAATCACCTACTTTATTTAATATTAAAGGTTCGGAACAATAATCTAATCATCTTCAGAATATTTAACTCTTATTTTCTTAGTTTGGCCCTGTGTCACAGTAAGTGTCCTGATATTAGAGTATTACATATTTTGCTCTTTAAAAGACTGTTTTAAAGGAAAATTCAAATACTTATGAAAGGTTACAGACAATAAATAGCAAATGTAAGCTCAATTTAGAACATTCATTCTTTTCCTGCACAGAGTAATAGACTTAAATCATTTCACATATGGAAATTCACATTTGACGGCTAGTGAGCTGTGAACTTTCCCCATGTATCAAAATTACTGCAACACCTGGAGCAAATTTCTCTGTGATGACGCACTGCAGTTGCACCCTAAAGTGTTCAATAGCTTTCAGAATCTCTCGTTCTTACCCAAATGTGATTTCCACTGATGTAGTAATGCACTGTATTTCAGAAGTTTTTTCAAACTTTGATTTAATATCAACTGATTTAATTTTAAATGTTACTCATGGAAAGTAACATCTATCCATCTGCATTTATAAATGGATATTTCTTCTGATTCTCTGTTTTTATCTGGAGTACTTTTATCTAGAGTACTGAATGTATTGATTATAAAAACATATTTAGATTTGGTTTATACATATTGTAATAGAAGAGATGTTTAGGCATTTTCATTTTTACCCTAGAGCATCCTGAAACAAAAATAGAGACATAGAAAAAGTCATAAAACTTTGAAACGATGCATCGTATTTCTATTTGTTAATTAAAACATACATGCACTAAAATGCACACAATGCATAATATGTGCTGCCAGCTACTTTTCTAAGCATTTCACATACCTTAACTTTGTTTGTTGATCCTCAAAATAATCCTATGAGGTGGGTATTATTATTATTCCCATATTAGAGAAGAAGAAACTGAAATAACTTGCTCACAACAATTAAGTAGCAAAGCAAAGATCTGAGCTCAGGAGTCTAGTCTAGATTTGGTATTGCTAACTGTAAATTTGGACATATTTTAACAAATGTCTTCTAGCTTGGAATACTTAAGCCTTAGCCACAAGCTCCTGACTAAAATTTCTCTGCTTTAAAGGTACATCAAAGCAAAGGGACTCCTTTGCTGGGCTCACGAAGATGCACATAATCAGGCTGCAGGAGGGAGGGTACTTCCTCAGATGCTAGAATATTTAAAAAATAAGTGATGCCACAGGAGCTACATTATGATGGGTCTCTCCCTTTGGCTACTGATTAGAATTTGTGTATCTGCCCTTTGAGTGGTAGTAGAGAGGACTGTGCTACTGTGGCAATATACATTTCTAACAGAGGAAATGCCTTCAAAGGGATGCTACACAGCTGTACTCCCCAAATACATTTCATGGAACAGTAGTTGAGTAGGATCGATCTTTTTCATTTAATATATTTGAATCCCTTAAATGTGTCCAGCTAATTATTGTTACTTAAGAAGAAAATTCAGATAAAAATAAGTGAAATGGTCTGTCTTATTTTATAAACACAAATATATAAGAAATACTGTATCTATTTAGAAATCAAAATAAACTCAATTTTGAGTTACCCATCTTGCTAGTTTGGCAGGAAATTCAACATTAGTCATTATCAGAGTCTCTCTACTTCTTGCCTACAATTTCAGATTGCACAAGAACACAAGAGGTTTATAATGCTCCAGCAAAAGATGTGGGGACTATCGCTCATGATCACAGCAACTGCAGACATCCTCATTGTCTCAGACCATGTGATCCCCTATGGCAGGCTACACTGTGGCTTTTGTGCGCAGCTTGAGCCACAGGACTTTTTTTCTAAAGTTTAAGGCCCTGGGACCTAGGGTCCTACCATGCAGCCATTACTCTCTGGGTTTTGTTTTTTGCTTTTTTTTTTTACTCTCTGGGTTTTGTCACCTGTCATGGGCGATGTCGTAAAATGAGAATGCATCTGTGTTATACCCAGGACCTGTTGATTTCAGGACTGGTTCCCAGGCTGGGGAAATTTCTCATTTATGACTCTGTTCAAAACTCTTTCTCCTTTAGGTCATTATTAACCTTTCTTAAATAATCTTAGGCTTTCACAAAGAGAGAAAGAAGAGAAATTGATCACTTCAATAATCATCTGCTTTGGGCCAAGACAAAAGAAATCAGGAAGAGTCTGGCTCCTTGCTTGAGTAAGGAGAAGAGGACATTGCAGAAAATTTTAAATGAGATAAAACCTCAGTAAATTTATTCTGTCGCCATAATTAAATACATTTCTTTCCTGTAGTACTTCCCAGAATATTTAATTTCTATGTATTACTAAACAAAAGATTTATTATGTAGTATTTTCCAAACATCTTTGTCCACGAAAACTTTGTAGGTTTTTCTCTTCTCTGAAGAGCATCTTTCAAGAACTAGTTTGGAAAATGTTTCTCTTGGAGAATGTCTGGACCTCTAAGATTCTCCACATTTGGGTTTCCTAAACCTCACAGTTTCACACTGCTTCTATTCCCAGAGAGCACAAGAGAAGACAGCTTGTTTTATAATGGCTCAGAAGACTTACCTCTATATTTTTTATATTTAAAAAGGAGATGGAAATGTTCTAAAGAAACTTAATGTGTGCTCTTTTTGAAGTTCCTTCACAGGTAATTAATAACATTTTTTCTCTAAACCTGCTTTTTACGGAGGAGGGCTCTGTGTCTTTTCAGGATAAACAAAGCAACAGGTGAGGGGGGTTGTGTTATTTAATGATTCTGCCATTAATTCTGCCATTAAAGAATGATAAAATTGAGCACAGGCAAGCTTCCTTCGTTTGAATCACTGGATTTATTGAAAGTTAAGCAACAGGGAATACAGAAACATTTCTCTTTTCCTATAGTTCAAGGAAAATAAAGCTCAGAAAGAAAGAACACAGAAGAAACTTGTCAGTATGTAGCAAACAAAAGTTATCTGTGCATTCTTTGGATTAAGACTTGGTGATGTATTGAAATGTTGGATAATTCATTGCCTAAATGCTGTCTCCAGTGCTTTGTAACTTGAATTCAGAAGTGTGATTTTATTTCCTTTTTGGTGGCAATATTATTTCATATAAAGAAGAGTTATATGAAGTGCTTATAGTATGACTTTGGTCAATTAGTAAATTTTTGTCAGTTACTTTTAAGAAAAGGAAAGAAAAGAGAAAAAATATCACTTGCCTAGTGAACTTTTAGTCACTGCATAACTATCTATTGGGTATAAAAAGGACCTTTACTAGCCCATGGAATATAATATTGGTCAGACAGATAAGATCTTGCCTTCATGTATCTCACAGCCTTATTTAAGGCAGATCGACTTTATAAAACGTGGAATAAATGGTTCTAGAGTATAAAATGGCATGAAAATAAAAAGTATAAGGTAGGTGAAAATGGGCTCTGGAAGAAAGCTAAACCAAGATTTAGCATGAAAAGGGGAAGCCAAGGACAGGCAGAACATCATACTAATGTTGGAGGAAAAAGCCAAACCTCATGTGTATGTCACAGATATACAGAGCACCCTCGTTTCCATTTCTATTCAATTTGTTCTGGCAAAAGATTAGGTAAATGTAAAAGCTACTCGTCTTATGTATTTTGTATTTTTATCCTGTTCCATGAAATGTCGACCATGCATGCTTATTTTCTCCTCATCAATAAATTAATGAAGGAAAGGATATTTACATCTCTTCCCTTATCCCAGTGTTTTTGTAATGTACATCTTCCTAAATGTCTAAGTAAAATGTCAAATGTACTGATAGATATTACCACCATAAAACAACAGCAACAATAACAAAAACCCAAGTAAAAACAAGCAAACATAGGTAACTTAAAAATGCTCTAAGGTTTTACAGACTTGCAAAAACTTTTTCTTGTGTAATTTTTTTTTCATTTTTTCATAAAATATATAACTCAAATCTTTGTAGACTTCTCTTTATGAGATTGGGACTCACTTGACTTTTTCACCTCACCTTTGGAACCTCTTTCCCCTTCTCCTTCTCAGAATTTAATTAAGAAGGTACACTTTGGGTCTCTAGACTTAAATGTACAATCAGCATCACTATGTGTCTCAACTTTGCTTCCCAACTCAGCGGCACATGTACAGATTTGCTCCTTCTCCCATTGTCCCCAAGAAGCAGTGTGAAGTCCTTCTTGAGGGCTGTCTCATGCTTCCTCAGGTGACTAACATTAGGGGCATCTTGGTGTCACCACCTTATAGTGGAAGTCCCGAGAGTCCCAAGGGTGTTTAGAAAATCATCCAGAGGATCTGAGATGCTTTGCTCCTAGCAGTGTATTGGAGAGAAATAATGTCTCTATCAGTCCCATCCCATCAATATGGAGTCACTGAATTTATTTGTCATATAACAACAGTCCACAGTATTACTGATGTCAGAATAACAGGAAAGAACTGTTGTACTGAATTGAATTAACTGGGAAACTTTCCTCATTACCACTGGTAAATCACTCTTCTTAAACTGGCTCTTGTTTATGTCAGAACCTGGTACCTGAGGTGCTAGTGAATGAAAATGCTCAAATCATTAACCTGACATTGAAATAATATGAGTTGTGCTGATACTACTGACTATAGGAACTGACTCACCCAACTAGGAGTCTCAACATATTTTCTTGAATTTCCTCAGATAATAACCTCATAAGATACAGCAAGGTTAACACATCCTCCCTTAACAATTTTCTAATCTTTAGGAAAATATGAAATATAGGGCAGACAGTCTTAACACCAACTTATATTAGTGAATATAATGAGTCTAAAACAATATTAATTAGTTCACTGGCACAGCAAGCTGACTAACCTTTAAATTAAAGAGTTTCTAAACCAAGCAAGTAATATTTGAAGATATGTAGATATCTTAAATATACTTAGGCTTCCTGACCCTGTGTCTGTCTATTGTCTTTCCTACTGTTCTATGCTTATCTATTGTCCTCATGAAGACATTTCTCTTCAGAGGGCCAGCAGTGAATTCCTGGGTTGACGGTCTCAGTTGTTTCTGGATGGACATCATCTGTTTTTAATCTGTGGCTCACCTTAATTCCATAAGACAAAAAGATAGATGCGTTTTTGTTGTTTTGTTTTTCTGTTTTCTTTTCTTACTGCTGTTTCCTCTCTTCATTCCTGGAAATCTCTGCTCCATCTACCAGTTAACATATCATTTCCAGTCTCTCCTGGTGGCTATTTTACCCAACCAATCCACTGAGTCCTTTCATTTGGTAGATCCTCTAAGAATCAATGACCATGATGGCTTCTACTTTAAAGTTTGGTTTATTTGTTTGTACTGTTTCAGTTATGCAGTTTCTCTTCTTGGTACAGCTTATTCTTGATGACTCTTAATGAGATGACGTTCAGTGACAGGACATTTTCTGTTGGACACCTACACTAATGGTAAAGCTTCTTAGTTTAATAAACCTATTTGCCAGTCCTTGTGGGAAAGCAATAGAAAATTAGTTACATTTGTGAATATTTTGGAATTGTTGTTTCTCATTATTTACTAAATAATAAAGAATCCTTGGTTTATGATTGTAGCAATATTCAACATGTTGTCATGGAAACAAATTGTTGTTTTGAAATTTTACATTTAGATTTGAACTGTAGAAAACATAAAGCTAAAAACAGAAATTAGATGATTAAGAATTATTGGTAACAAATATTAGTTAAGTTTATCAAGAATGAAAAGTTACATAGTATTTTCTGTAATGATATTTTAGCAAGATTTTTAAACTTTTAATTTACGCACAAGTATTTATATTCTATATTTGAATAAATTTTTTGGGTTTAAGAAAATATGTAATTAAAAGATTTTAATTATTTCTCAAAAATATTTGAATAAATGACTATTGATAATTAAGTTAAACACCTGTCATTTGTAGACAGTGGAAATGACTGTTTGCCACTGTTATGATATTAAAATTTATGTAAACTTATATACATGAAAAATAAGCCAAGTTTAAGACAGCAAAATGCTATCACATTTCACTCTCTTTTCTGTTGTATTCTGCACTGTTTAGTTTTCAAGGCAGCAGAACATTTCAATACTACCTGCAAATATCCTTTATATCAGTAAAAATGTATTACATTCTTGGAACTGAATTTTCTATTCTTCTCTCAGATGAACTCCCACGCTTTGAGAGAGAATTTGGCTTGTGTAAAATGAGGGAAATTTACAATAATCATAGCGATGGGCATGGATTTCCTTATAGAGCAAATTAAAACTCTTACTTTTCCATACCATAGTCATAATCATTAAAATCTCTTTTTTGACTGTTGTATAATATATTGAAATGCCAAAAAGATAAAACCCCATATATACCTGTGATGTAAAATGCTTACTACCCTAAAGAAAATAATGAAAAAGTATGTCTTTCTTACTTTAGAGTTTATGACAATTGTAGTGTTACTCTGATAATTTTCATAGTAAAACTTCTTCCATTAGGTAGTGGTCTTTGTACTGTTTAATTTAATAAAACAGTGGCTTTCAAGTGTTTTTGCTCACGTACCCCCTAAAAGAGTTTTCAAAAATGATATACTCCTTCACAGGCTTTCAGGTTATCTAAAATTTTACATTTAAATAATTTCCAGGATAAATTTTCCAGAGTGTTATACATTATATCTGTGCTTTAAATGTATTTTCATCAAAGACTTTGAGGTACAAATTTAACACGTTCAATTTATGGAAATATCTTGCAATTTTCAGCCTTTGTTATACAAAGCAGCCAAATGGGAACTATTCTGTCTGAAAATGGGTGCCTTTATTGTGTTTTAACATTTAATAATTGCAAATATATTTATTACAATTTACAGATTAGCTAACAGTTATATACATAAATATAAGTTTAGCTATAAAGTCCCAACAAACTGCTTACATTTAAATCATTGGATCTGTAAAAGCCAATTTAGACGTCTTCTAGTCCCCTAACTTCACCTTCCTTAAATCGTAAAAAAATAAAATCTGATAGTTTTGATTTCAAGTTAACAATGACTAGATGATGTTATCACATTTGAACACTCAGAAAAGGAAATTTTACTTGTCTGTACAAAGCCTTTCATATACTACATTGGTACTTAAAGCACAATCGCAAGATTTTTAGGTGTGTAAAATGTTCAATTAAAACTTCCAAGGATTTTCTTTTTAAGATTGAAGGTTTAACTTTATTCTAACAACTAGAATCAGAATGAAACTGGTAAGAATTCTGTTTTTTCCCTTGTCCAACTTTAAAATGGTCCCTTTTCTCCTTATCACCATCTGATCACTTCTTTTAAAGGAGGGTAGTAAATGGGAGAATTCTTCAACAAGCTTTTAGGTTATTTGGTAGTGAGGTTGGAATTTCAAGGGAACAATTCTCCAAAATCCAGTAAATGTAAAGATATCCCATTATTTTCATACATGCAGAGGTGCAAGATTTCAGAAACACAAAACACAACTTAAGTCTCTGAAATAAAATAGTATACTTCAGTCTGGTTTTAAAAGAATGCCTATACATTTTCAAAGTTTTCTTTTCAAGGCAAGTGACACCTTTCCAACTGACACAGCTAGTGCTTGAAACTTAGCCTATTTCCATGGTGTTATACCAGACTCTATAAATGCATTCCCTATGATTACCTAAAATGGAGGGGCACAAAACACACTGAAGAAGGGCTTTGCAAAAACCTGACTAACTTTTAGTTGTTGTACTATCAGTGTGTTTACGTATGAATATATATATATATATATATATATATATATATCTCCATATATATCCATATTAACACTAGAGGCAGTTCTTAGAGCAAACTAAATAGAAATAAAATAGTGACTAGGTAGATTATAAACTGAGGTAGTAACCCTGCAAGCACTTCAATGAAAAATTTGTCCCTACTCTGAAACATGTTCAAAATTAAGAGGTCATCTATTCTATTCATGTTTTCCATTACCTGTGATAGGAGGCACATGAAGTAAAAATAGACCGGTTAACATTAGGAGTCAGTTAACATTCCCCCACCTAACAAATGCACACTATGTAGAGCTAGCTAAATAAAACAAACACAATCAGTCATTGCAAAAAGTTCAATTCAATAGTAAACTTTGGTCAAGGTAAATCTGGAAAATCCCATTCTTCTTAGTTTTTTTTCTTTCTTTTTCCTTTTTTTGCTTGTAGTTTGCTTAGGAAAATAAATATTGTCACCTTTGTTTATTAAAGATATTGGCTTTTCAAGTGGGGAAAAAAAAAGTAAACTTTGGGCTGAATATATTAAGACTTTCTATTTGTTAAATCTATAGTTCTTTCCTGAAATTATAGGCCTTGCCATTACTTCTCTCAGTATTAAAAAAGGATAACACAATAAACTTGGATATTGACTGAAGTCTATATTTCACATTTCAAACTGGAAAATTAAGAACTGCCCATTTCCAAGTTTACAGTGCCACCCTGACAGGTTTTAAAAGTGATGGTGCTGAGGCATGATATTAGTAACACTGGTTTTCTTTGAGAGCATATACAACAAAACCAAATTGCTCTGACAGGTCTATCTTCCTAGGAAAATTCTAAGCTTTTAAATTTCAAAGCAACTATGATGCAATTATTACTTTCTGAAGTCTTTTACAACAATTGCTACCTGTTGAAGACACAAAGAACCACTCAAGTGGGAACTACAATAACATATACAGACCCTTCTCCAAAAAAGAGTTTGCACAGAAATTAAGTATATCAGATGTTAAAATTTGGCAGAAATATGCAGCTTTCCAAAAGTAGCAGGAAGTACTGCACATATAGATTTTGTGGCAGTCCTTGGAAATATTCTAGGTAGAGCTTAACCTAGAAATAAAAACCCACCACACATTTTCAACCAGTCATTTTTAGAAAGAAAAAAAAAAACCAAAAAACAAAAAACAATGACACAAGATAATGTACTTTAAGTTGGTAGTATATACAAGATTATTTTCTTAGCCTTGAAGTAGAAGGGCCAAATTACTGAAATAAAAACATAGAGAGAGAACATAACAGCCCATTAATTTCAGAATGTTCAGGGGGAAAAAGAGCCCAAAGTGTTTAGACAACTACACATAATTTAAATTAGAATGGAAGATGGGCTTTGAACCCTACAAATATTGTTTCCTAAGAAAATAAGTTTCCGAAGTGCAAAATTACGCCTTAAGAGGTCCCCATTACAATTCAGCAAGCAAACATTCAAAAACAGTTTCAACTAAACAAAAAAGGGAGGATTAGAAATCACACCATCTCATCCTTCATTTTCAGTGGGTGCCTTTATTTTAAAATCTGGATTCATGTGTCAGTGTGACTGAGAAAACATGTGTTTTCTGAGAAGTCATGTGTTAGCATGACTGAGAAAACAAAATTTTCTCTAGAATGCTAACTTTAAGATAGATAGGGAGATTGTTTATGTATATAAATAAACTGTTGTTCTAAGTTTGTGGCTTATATGAAATTTGGTGCTCACTCTTTCCAATTTTTTAGACTCTATTTGCTGTGCTCTCACAGAACTCATCTCGGTGGCACTGTATTCTTTTTTTTTTCTACATCTTTATTGGAGTATAATTGCTTTACAATGTGTTAGTTTCTGCTATATAACAAAATGAATCAGCTGTATGTATACATATATCCCCATATCCCCTCCCTCTTGCACCTCCCTCCCACCCTCCCTATCCCACCCCTCTAAGTGATCACAAAGCACCGAGTTGATTTTCCTGTGCTATGCACCTGCTTCCCACTAGCTACTTATTTTACTTTTGGTAGTGTATATATGTCAATGTTATGCTCTCACTTCGTCCCAGATTACCCTTCCCCCTCCCCCCATGTCCTCAAGTCTATTCTCTATGTCTGTGTCTTTATTCTGTCCTGTTCCTAGGTTCATCAGAACCATTATTTTTAGATTCCATGCATATGGGTTAGCATACGGTATTTGTTTTTCTCTTTCTGACTTACTTCACTCTGTATGACAGACTCTAGGTCCATCCAACTCACTATAAATAACTCAATTTTGTTTCTTTTTATGGCTAATATTACATTGTATATATGTGCCACATCTTCTTTATCCATTCATCTGTTGATGGACTCTTAGGTGGCTTCCATGTCCTGGCTATTGTAAATAGAGCTGCAATGGTACATGACTCTTTTTGAATTATGGTTTTCTCAGGGTGTATGCCCAGGAGTGAGATTACTGGGTCATACAGTAGTTCTATTTGTAGTTTTTTAAGGAACCTCCATACTGTTCTCCATAGTGCCTATATCAATTTACATTCCCACCAACAGTGCAAGAGGGTTTCCTTTCCTCCACAACCTCTCCGTCATTTATTGTTTGTAGATTTTTTGATGATGGCCATTCTGACTGGTGTGAGGTGATACCTCATTGGGGTATCACTGTGGTTTTGATATGCATTTCTCTAATGATTAGTGAGGTTGAGCATCCTTTCATGTGTTTGCTGGCAATCTGTGTATCTTCTTTGGAGAAATGTCTATTTAGGTCTTCTGCCCATTTTTGGATTGGGTTGTTTGTTTTTTTGATATTGAGCTGCATGAACTGCTTGTATATTTTGGAAATTAATCCTTTTTCAGTTGCTTCATTTGCAAATATTTTCTCCCATTCTGAAGGTTGTCTTTTCATCTTGTTTATGGTTTCCTTTGCTGTGCAAAAGCTTTTAGTTTCATTAGGTCACATTTGTTTATTTTTATTTTTATTTCTATTACTCTGGGAGATGGGTCAAAAAGGATCTTGCTGTGATTTGTCATGGAGTGTTCTGCCTATGTTTTCCTCTTAGAGTTTTATAGTGTCTGGCCTTACATTTAGGTCTTTAATCCATTTTGAGGTTTTTTTTGGTTTTTTTTTTTTTTTTTTTTTTTTTTTTGCTGTACATGGGCCTCTCACTGTTGTGGCCTCTCCCTTTGCGTAGCACAGGCTCCGGACGCACAGGCTCAGTGGCCATGGCTCATGGGCCCAGCCACTCTGCGGCATGTGGGGTCTTCCCGGACCGGGGCATGAATCCGTGTCCCCTGCATCGGCAGGTGGACTCTCAACAACTCTGCCACCAGGGAAGACCCATTTTGAGCTTATTTTTGTGTATGGTGTTAGGGAGTGTTCTAATTTCATTCTTTTACATGTAGCTGTCCAATTTTCTCAGCACCACTTATTGAAGAGGCTGTCTTTTCTCCATTGTATATTCTTGGCATCTTATCTTTGACCATATATGCATGGGTTTATCTCTGGGCTTTCTATCCTGTTCCATTGATCTATATTTCTGTCTTTGTCTCAGTACCATACTGTCTTGAATACTGTAGCTTTGTAGTATAGTCTGAAGTCAGGGAGCCTGATTCCTCCAGCTCCATTTTTCTTTCTCAAGATTGCTTTGGCTATTTGGGGTCTTTTGTGTTTCCATACAAATTGTAAAATTTTTTTCTAGTTCTGTGAAAAATGGGTGGCCCTGTATTCTTAAAACACTACTTGTTTTGTTCCCTAGATCTCATTGGGAAGAACTTTCTGCCTGCATTGTAGAAAATAAATGAGAGTGAAGATGAGACTGGAATGAGCAAAACAGTCAGATGGTTGCTGCAGTGATGATACAGGTGAAAGATGCGATGCTCTGGACTTGAATAGAGAAGTAAAGATTGAAAGAAATGAACATATCTAGAGATATACATAAAGGATGATCAACAGAATATATTGATTGCTTGGATGAGTCAGTTTTAACACCCAGGGCCCTGGCGTGGCAAACCAAATTGTTGATGGTGCCATTTACCAAATCAGGAAGCAAGTGATGCATGTGGCCCAGTCAGCAGGAAGAGATGATGAGTTCAGTTTGGGAAATAGTCTTGAGGTCCTCTCTGACATCCAAGTGGAGATCAAAGTGGATTTTTAATCATACAGGTCTGAGCCTCAAATATATCTCAGAGGAGAGGGGTGAATGTTTACTGTCCTTCAGTCAAGCAGTTTCAGAAATCTGCTATTCATAATCTTTTCTTGATTAATTATAAAGATGGTGGCACTGGTTCTCAAGACATACTTTCTATGATTTCTCCTCTACCTGCTATTCCACATATTAAACGTCACTGTCTATTATACATCAAAGTAAAATTATTTCATTTAGTCTCTCATCCTTCTTTAATAAATATTTTGGTAAAAAAATACTGAGGAAATTATACAACCATGCAGATATCATTCAATGAATTTGAATTTCCACATCCTAAATACATCTACATAACCACCACCCAGAGCAAGAAATAGAATACACCCAACAGTGCAAAAGTCCTATCATGTTCCCTGTCAATCACTTCCTTGTCAACAAAAGTAGCCACTATCTTCACTGCTAACTTTATAAATGTGCCTGTTTCCTTGTTGCTGTTGTTGTTTTTATTTTCTTTTAACTTGATATTGCAGGGCCTTGCTTGGAACCTCAAAGTAGGTATGAATATTTTCACCTAAAGAGATTTGAAATTCAACAGATGCAGAAAGAAGCCTTCTTGGAGCTTCCCTTATCTGACTAAAAGCAACAACTTCTGAGAAATGAAGCTACCATAAATCCCCTCTCTTGGGAAATTTCATTGCAATGAAGAAGACGGAATGGCACTCACACCTGCATAAACAAATAGCACAAACTTTCTTATTTCCCATTAGTTGGCCTAGAAACTCATTTGTCTTTCCTAAAGAAATCTATTTCTTCTTCCCATAGAAGAGTTTTCTGCCCTCCTCCCTTTCCTCTACTAAGTTAGGTATATAAACCTCTCTCTTCAACTATTCAGCAACCTAGCTACTTCTTTTGTTAGCTCCTGTATGCATATGAATAAATATTTCCTCTGTTGATCTGTATTTTGTCAGTTTAATTCCCAGGCCCCTGAGAACTGAACCTAAGAGGAAAAGTTTTTCTTCCCTAACAATACCAATGGAAATACATATTATGTTCTTTTTTGTGTCTGAAAATTTTGCTCAAAATTATATTTGTATGATTATTTTCATTGCTGAATAACATTTCCTTGTATGAAATTACAATTTAGTCACTCTAGTAATGAACCAATTTTGGGTTGTTTCACTTATTCATTAATGTATCAATAAGTATGACATACATTTATTGAGTATCAATTTAACATTAGATACTGTACTAATTAAAGATAAAAATATTGATAGGACACAATTTATGCCCTCAAGGGACTTACAGTCCAATAGCAGTAATAAAAGATGAACAATGTAACCAACTGCAATATGGTTGGATTTGATAATTTAGCTTTCTTATACTATGGTTGAGTGAAATGATAGTTGAGATGCATGAATCCTATAATATGTTTAACAATGAAGATATAGTTATTTGCATTTTTTGCAGTAATAATATAATTTTAATGTATACTTGGTGTAGAACAGTATCTTAAAACAAAACAATGTTCTTACTAAATAAAGAAACTAAATAAAAAATGAAGACATATAATTGAAATTGGCTGTGGTGCTCATTATTTTTTAATTTCAACTTAACAAATTGCAGTGTTTTCCCAGTTGACGTAGAAGGTACAGCTGTAACAATACACAAACATACTTGTATATATTTCAAAACTTAAAATAATGTTAGGTATTTTAGCACTGATGTTCACCCTCAGAAGTGTCCTGGTTTTGATGATATAAATGATATGAACACATTAGGCAAGGACAATAAGCAATAGCAAACAAACCAAAATACTGAAAAGTGAAATTTGTGGTTTTCACGATGTTCCACTAAAAAGTTATGTACCATTATTTTATGGTATTTACTTCTAGCCATTCTCAATTTCTTTCAGATTTCAATGGGTGACTTTTGGGTGAAAGATGCCATCTCCTATAATGTCTAATACATCCCACTACCCCACACACTGAAACAACAATTTTAGATGGGAAACATTAAATCAGCTTCCCCTTTGGCACAAAGCTTGAGCCTTTGCTCCTCTACTAGTCCTCATGAATGTATCAGCCTCTCAGAATGAACGACTGCTCTACTTTACAGTAGACATATATTTTACAACAAGGAATTCCTGACCTGTTATTTTACAAACTATAAAATCAGTAATGTAGTTATGAAGATAAACTTTGGTCAATATATCAAAGATCTGAAGAAAATGAGGGTGACAGTATTAAGATTTGGGCCACAGCCAAGAGAAGAACTGTAACAAACTCCATTTCCATTACATCTTAGTTGTTTTATGCATATATGAAGTATCTCTTAAACTGAAACCTGTAAGCAAAAGAATATTGAGTAAAATTCAGACAAAATTTATTTTCCAGATGGGAATGACCCTAGACAAGTGATATTTGTGAACATTTGCAAGGCTAAAGTAATTTGAAAATTTGTTTACACAATTGTTTTGTGAGTTGAAGTTGATATACAAAGTTACTTAATGGTTTTTCACTTGAAGATTGAAGTAGGCAACACAGAGAGACAGTAGAGAGGTAATGAAGATGAATGAAAGAATATAGGTAATAAAGGAAGGTGTGTATAACTTATAAGCAGCTAAAATATTTGCCATGGTGTTGAAAACCTCTACTGAAATTCAAGTTGATTTCAATGACTCCTACCCTGTATATGAATCTGTTTTGTGCTGAGAGCTCCTGGCCTCACTATGCAAACCCTTAGCGTATTTCCACCCACTGGGCATTTTATTGACCACAGCAAAGAACAGTTACACTGTCTCTGAATAACGAGAATATCAGCTTGACACATTTAGACAGATTTTTAAAAGCACCTATTTAAAAGAAAGAAGCAGCTTGAAGAAAGAGTTAGAATGTAATGCAAATAAATACTTAAATTCTAAGTCCCCCAGTTTTCCTGTGCATGGGCAGTTAGTTCTAGTATACTTGGAAATTTCTGTGTTGGTAGGTAATTTAGCAAAATACCTAAGAATACTGTATTTTATTATGGAAGGATTATAGCTTTTCCCCTTCAGTGATTAAACAGTAAATTGTGGCTCTGAGTGATCATAAATTCAAATGTGTTAACAGTTTTAAATCTCTTATAGGTTACTTAGAGGAACCCATTCTTGTGTGTGTGTATGTGTGTAAAGTCAATGATCATGTAGAGACTGACCAGAATGTAAATAATGTAGAGACTGACCAGGTTTTAAATAGCTTTTATAATATGAAAATGACAGGAATTTTGAGAGAAGAATTTAATTAAGATCCTTTTTAGAGGCACATAAGATTGTGAATAGTTCACTCACAATTATGCACGAGGTTACATTTCCTTCTCCTGGCATTGTGGGGTCACCTAGACACTCTCATCCAGCATACCACCAGGTATCCAGGAGGAAGGGATGAAACTTTGCAAAATGCATCCAGTAGACAGAGTATCAGATAGAAAAAGGGAATCAAATTGACATCAGGGTTCCGTGCAGATGAAATCTGGGCTCAATCTCAGATACTTTAGTATCTTACACTTGAAATGGATGTTAAGAATTAATCTAGTTTTGTCAATTAAAGTCTGATCTTCAGGTAAGCTGTTGTATTACCAATGTGCACATCAATGGTATCTATTTTATTCTCTCCTAAAAAACACCATTAAAGTAAAAGAAGCTCATCATTAAAAAGTAAAGCTAGATATTAACTTGTGATAAAGCAAAGATATCCAACAAATTCCTTGTACTTGTTATAGTACTAAACACTGAAAATCCTAAGCAAAATACTACTGATGGAGAATGTTATGGAAAACATGAAATGACAGCTATATATATGTCCTTTCTTAGTCAAATTTGTTGACAACTCTCTTGATTTTTTCTCCTTCCATATCCTTTCAAATAATTTCTATTTTGCTCTGTCTCTATTACTTGATTGAAACAGCTCTTGTCCAAGTTACCACTGACAACTTATGTTACAAAATTTAAGGAATGCATTTTTATTCTTGTTGATCATTTCTCTGTCTTTACACATGCTCTTATCCTGGCTTCTATGATTAGCATTATCCTATATATTCTGTAAATCTGCTCTGTCCCTATAGTGTACTCAAATATTTCAATGGCATTAAATATAAGTTATTTGCTTACGTTTCCCAAATTTACATTTTAAAATCAAACTTACCTCAGCAGTAAGCTCATATATTCAAATATTTCTTGCCATAGACTACTGAGGTTTCATTCTATAATCTCAAATAGGCCCTTAGAGGCATTTTAACTCTGTTCTTAACTTTAGTTTTTTCTCTCTGACACTTTTATCTCCCCTGGGTTTCTCCAAACCAGCAAATGGCACCACCATAATTAATAAAACTTTTCAAGCCATGAACCTGAAACTCATCCTGATTCCTCTATTCTTTACCCTCCATATCTAATCAAACAGTGCCGATTATAGCCCACCAATATATTTTAAGTCCATCCACTTTATCTCCAACTTGACTGCCATCATGGTAAACCAAATCATTATCAATTCTTACCTAATAAAATTACTTTCTAACTGATCTCAGCATGTCTATTTTTAGATTCCTAAACTAATTGTGTGCAAAGCAGACAGCAGGATTAAAACAAAATGAAACAAAACAAAAACTTGAATTAGACCTTGCTTAAAACTTTCTGATGGCATCTTACTGCAGTTAGAAGGAAATAAAAATATCTAGACAGGTCCTATATAATCCTTTCTGATATGAGGCTGCCAACCTCTCCACCTTCCTTCATAACTCTATACCTTTCACTCTCTACACTCCTGCCCCATTGTTTTTCTCAGTTTTTCTAACATACCAAGTTCTCTCTCTGCTCAGGGTCTATGCACATTTCAGTTTTTGTCTGTTTTGCTTACTGTGCTTTTGTTCCTGCTCTTAACATGTTTGCCAATTAATTAATTTTTGCTACTTCATTAAAATTGAATGAAAAAAGGCATTTTTTCAGAGAATTACTGACCTATTTAAATGACCCTGAAACTACCAACCTATTTTAAATGATATTGGGCAGATATCTCAAGATGAGAAACAAATTTCTCTTGACTCTGGTCTGAAAACTTTTATGAATATCATTACCTTGAAAAATAGAGATGAATATAACAAACAAAAGGACATCGTGATTCTGTGTTCCTATTCAGTATAAAGATAAATATACACAAAAGAAAAACCGCAAAAGTCACAGTTAACTTTTTGAAAAGGTTGCTGTCTATAAAACTACTTAACATTGATGTATTTCCTTAGGAGAGCAATAAGAAAGGGAAGCAAGCAAGTGGGCTTTAATAAACCGTTATACTCATTTGCTATCTTCTTTTTCCTTACCTCTCCTCTAACAATATGTCTCTTAAATTGGGGACAAAACATAGATAGTAATTTAAATTTCGAAGGAAAAAAAGAGCTATTTTAAAATAGTAGTTATAAAAAGTGACGGCCTGCAAGCTGCACTGATGACCTCTTAGCCCGCAGATTGACTCACACTCAGTCCACCTGCAATGTTGCTCTAACTGGTCTGCTGTGTGGAAGGAGCCCCTTTTCAGTGTGTGTTTAGTCAGTCACATCTCAACTAGTTTCCATGATGTAGTTCAAGTCCTACCTTTCTAATACGCCTCTTGCAGACCATTTGAGCCTGCATGTGGACTTATTGTGACATATGCTGCTCTATCTACCAGTATGACCACTTGATCACCTCTTTTATCTTTTTATAAAATAATTTATGGGGGAATTCTTCTTCCTGGTGACATTCTAATTTCACTGAGGGCAATAATAATGTGCTTTCTGTTTATTTAATATATTTTCTAGTGCTATCTTGTCCTAAGCATTTGTTTTATAATAAAGAATATGATTCACTCAGCAAATAGTTACTGAGTTCTGCCATGAGACTATAATATACTATAGTGCACTGGGAATACAGTGTTAACATATATTAAGTATTTCATATATGTCAAGTATTGTTCTTTGTGTTTTCCATTTGAAAACTCAATTTTCACTATCAAGTTCTGACATAGACACTATTATTACCCCCATCCGCAATTTATAAAGAAACTGAGACACAGTCACATGAAATAACTTGTTCAAGATCACAGAGGTTGTAAATAATAAGGTCAAGATTTGAATCCATGGAGGCTCACTACAGGTATATGTAATTAACTGCTTAGCTCACTGTACGTACAAGCTTGTGAAGAACACAACAATTGAATGAGCAATTATAAGGCGACATAAATACTGTAACAGGGATAGACAGAGTATAGAGGAACACAAAGGAAAAGATTTAATGTAGACCTGTGGGCTTAAGGTCTATATAGTCTGTACATATATATTATATGTAGTGTGTGTGGAGAGAGAGAGGAAGAGAGAGAGAAGCTGTGTGTGTGTGTGTGTGTGTGTGTGTGTATACCTTATATTGAACATATGCATCACACACACACACACACACACACACACATACACACCACACTACATTAGTCCTTAGGCGGTTCTGGTCTTCAATTTGTTTCTATCTTTTGCATACTATCAGTTTTGCATTAAAGCCATTTAAAAGTGGGTTTACAAAAAAAATTACTGCCCTGTCATGAGCAAAATCTTATTGTCTACATTTTCCTACTGAATTCCTGGGAAAAATAATAGGTTTAAATTAGTTTACAGTATAAAACATAAATATTCTCCTAAAATTATATAAACTAATTTCTTCTAAAATGGAGAAAACCATTCGCTTACAGAGTCATATACAAATATATTGTCTGCATTCAAATGTTTGTTTTTTGAATTAATAACCCTATCTAGAATATTTACTAGGAAAAATATCTGAAAGTTTTACAAGTCATATTAATCTTTTAGCAATGGAATTTCAAAATCTTTACAAATGTTTTACCAAAGTAGGACTCTTCATATGTAACAATTGCACTTAACTTTTCAAGTTTGAAAGTTCCTACAGTGCTCCAAAGAGTTTGGCATATTGTCATCTGTGAGAAGACCCAAAATCTCACTCAACTTCTCTCAGCATTCTTTGAACCCAAGGAATAAATTACTCCATCAAGAAGTGATTTCCATTGTCCATTCATTGCTTATGTATTAAGGGCTGACAATATAAAAGTAAGTCTGCCATCAGGGGAGCCAGAGACTAGTGGAGAAAGAGATTCCTTGTTTTTGTTTTAATCCTTTTCAGATGACACATCAGTACAGCCTAAGTCTGAACCTCAATGTCTTCCCAAATGTGCCAGGGAGGAAAAGCCTGATGTAAAGAGAAAATGTGATGTGAAAGATGAGCCACAGATGCACTGATAACATAATGCTCTGAGCAGGGCTGCTGCATTGCACAATTCCAGGAGGCAGTCAAATTATCGTTTATGTGTTAATAAATAATGCTCTCTGGAGTTGTGCAGTTTACAGCCTGCTTAACCACACCTGGCAGCCCTGACTAGGGCTTCTCTTAATGCTCCAAGTAACAGTTCCATTGAATTCATTTTAGAGACATGAACATCAAACAAACAAGGCTACTCCTCAGCTTCAGAAGCAGCTTTTCAAGAAAATGGAGAGAAAGCAAATCATTATAAAATTCAACATTTACATTGCAGACCATCAATGATTAATTTAAGAGACTTTTTTTTTTTTTAAAGTAACCACGCCTACTGGGGGACATGGAGCCAAACTTCTATGAATGATTTCATCTTGCTCCCCAACAAAGCTTTTCATTACGGGTACTTTATAAAGTGCATGATATTTATGAGTCATTTGCTCAGCAGGTTGCTTCCCAGGGCTCCTTCTTTTAGTTCCCTTGACTCTGTGGCAGGACCTGGCAGAATTCAATGATCAGAATTCAGTGATCTTTTGCCAACATGAAGGAGACAGATATGAGCATAAGGAAAAGAAAAAATACATTGCTCTGCAAAACACTGCTTCATTTCTCAAACACAGAGGGCGGGCAGAGAGGAATAAATTGCATTGGGCTGCTTCTCAGTTTTAAAATAAAGGTTTACAAAGCAGTTTCATTTTTTTTGTGCAATTCATCATTACTTTAATATTATTTGGATAGAAACTGATTTAACTCAATTATCCTTAACTGAATTCAGGGCATTTTACTCACGCAAACAGGAAAGGAAGAGTGGAATAGCATGAGAGTTATTAGGGTTGAGACAGAGAAGAAATGTTCCACCCACCCAGCTGCCCACCAGACCATTACTTTTCCCATCTGTAATTACATTCTCTCCACAATTTTATTCTCTTCACAGAGATACATAATCTGACTTTGGAAGTTATCTTTCTAAAGCCATAACATGCTGGAAAGCCTCACAATTTCACAAGCTTTATGGAAAATTCTGGACCTTTCTTCCCCACTGTTTCCTCTTAACTATGATTTCGAAACCTAATTTAGGAACCTAAAAGTTTGGGTTTGGAAGTATTTTTCCGTATCATCCTCCTTACATTGCACAAGTATGAGTTTGTTACAGGAAAATCTGGCTACAAAAAACATGGAAGGACTCGAACCTGGGAAGGCAAGACTATTGCAGGGGCCAAATTTGATATCAATTAACATTACTTGGTAAAATAAAGCTCAGCGTCTGCCTTGTGCAGTTCCTGACAGCCATTCCCACTACTGTCAATTTCCCTCTTCTGAATCTTCCCATCCTACACATGTCAGGCAATACTTATAATCAAGGCATATCTCAGCTAACCTTCTCCAAGGTATAAGAGCCACATCTCCTGGTTTCATACTGTGGAATTATCCTAGGTAATTTATTTATTTATCACATTGGCTAATAAAGCCTCAAATATGTGAAGGACTTATCCAGGTATCACCATAGAATTCTGTGAGGATGGGCGTAACTCAGAAGGAGCATTCATGTAGAATCTCAGACATATTTTTTAAATACATTTTTTAAATAAGGTGAGAGAAAAAAAAATATGTCAAGTACTTTTCCTTTCACCAAACTAATTCAATTTGTGCCACTGACAACAATGATGATGGCTTTTCTCAGAAAAGCCTTCTCAGTTTGAGATTGTCTCAATATTATAAGCATAGTTTTCAGAAATGGACTGCATAAACAACCCTGCACAGAGAAGCAGAGAGAAAGCAAATGGACTGTGGTTCCATGGAAGGCTACTCCAAGCAAGCTCTGGTGCTCAGATGTTGCCAGGAAGGGAATACGTGTGCAGAGACTGCTGGGTTGCCTTTCCCTGGTGTTAGCGCTCAGAGCCATTGAACATGGACTAATATTCTCCATTATGCAATATCACATTGTTTTACTCTAACCTGTTTTGATCAGAGACAGGCTAGAGTCTGTGGACCTTTTTTTCTACCAGATCTCTGCACTAGGCATGGGTGTAGGTAATAAGAGGAAAATGCCTTGTATGTGAACAGTGACACTTAGTCTACAAAGGGCTTATTACACATGATCATTTGCCCTAATCCTCCAACAAATGTTTTAAGAAAGGATTATTAACTCCATTTTTAAAATGAGGAAACTGAGGCCTGAAGAGGTGAAAAGGTTGGCTCAGAACCATACAACAAATAATGTCAGAGTGGAGGCTCAAATGCAAGGATTATATTCCTAAATCCAGTGTTTGTTTAACTTATTGCATATCTCTATAGTTACCTGAAACTTAAAATAATTCTGTATCATTGTAAAACCTTTCTAAAAGTTTCCTAGTGACCTAAAAGAAAAGAGAGAATAGATGATACACCAAAAACTATGTTTCCATGTTTTTCTGAGGAGCTCTTTTTTTTATTTGATAGGAACATAGAGAAAGTACAGAAGAGTCATAGAACAGAGGACAATTCCCTGGAATCAAAGAATACAATTAGGCTAATTTGTTTTTAGTGCACCAAAATATATCTTATGAACAAAGTAGCTGCTGAGCCAAAGCTGTATTCATGGTAGTGATACACACAGGCATACACAAATTGTGATGCAGATAACCAAGTCTTTGTGGTCATTGGAGTATGTGGGGCAGTGAAGGTGAAGCTCATTGACAAGTGTGGTTTGGTTTCTTCCCAGATTTCTCTACTTTCTGAGTTTCTTATTTTTGACTCTATAGGTAATTTTTAAATTATCTAACTACAGTTCTGAGATGTCTATTAATTATTATTTTGCCTTAAAATAGTCTTAAAAAGATATATTGGATATCTTGTGTTTTTAAATGGTCATACACAAAAGATTCTCCTTCCTTATAAAATATTATTTCTTTGCATAAAAAAGGTATTTATTTTAATTAATTGATTTTACTCTACTCACATTTTAAATTCCAATGCTCCAATTCTCGTCAACTGTCAACTAGGTCAATGACACCTAGATCTGCAACTTCAGTGCTCACTTCCTCTCTGTCCAGTTCTTTCTCATACTTCCTCGTCACTGATTTACCTCTGAAACATTTCTCAAGACTGTTCATATTGGCCTGCTTTCCTAAAACCCTTCAACATTTAGTACTTGAATAGCAACAGTCTCCTACTTGGTGTTCCTATTTCCACCTCTCTTTCTTCCATTATAAAGACAGAACCTATCTTTTGTCAAAATTTAATAAACAAAAACCTCAGTTAAGTAGAGTCAGGGGACCAGAAAGGGGAGCTCTCATGCTCTACCACTTTGTGGAGCCCAATAGGGAGACAAAAGACTTCCTCTTCTTGACTGGCAAGAACTCAGCCAATGAGAGACTATCACAGCTCAGCCAGTGAAAAGTCCTGGACTCTTTGTTTACTATAGTTCTCACAACTTCCTTTTCCACTCTATAAAAGAGTTCTCCTCATTTTTGCTGGGGGATTGCAAATGCCTTGCTGTGGTTGCAGACCTAAAATTGCAGCTCTTTGCTGATCCTGAATAAACCCATTTTTGCTGGAGAAATAATTGGCAGTCTATTTGGTTTATGTAAACACTTTCTAAAATGTAAATATAAGTATGACAATCTTTTATTGAAATGTATAATACCTGAATAAAGAAGGAATTTAAAATATAAAAATATTTATGGGACGGTATTAAAAAAAAGAGTAAAAATGCTGTATGCAGTGTTAGACTTAACTAGGTAAGTATAATGCAAGCATGTAGGTAGCAACACACAAACTTCTCAGGCATTATGTATTATTGTGGAGATATATTTTAATGATATCTTTTCTGTTTATTTTTGTATAACTTTAAAATTAAATAATAAAAATGTATATTCAATAGCTGTGTTGCCTAGCATATTTAGTCTAACTGTATCAAAACAACACAGAAAATTCTTTCAAAGCTGAACTCAATTTAATTTTCCGCAGACACAAATTAAAAAAATAATCGTATCCAGGCATACAATGCTGTTCAATCTTTTAAAAATATGCCTTGTTAATTCCTCTTCCTATACTTGGCACATAAATCCCATTTTTCAATGCTTGTCTTTTATTTCTGTCCTAGATCCTACCCAAATTTTCCAGGCAGTGAGGTTCTTCATCATCTGTGTTTCTAATGCTCTGTTCAGCTATAAAAAAGAAGGAAATCCTGCCTTTTGCCGTAACATGGATGGGCCTTGAGGGCATTATGTTAAGGCAGCCAGAGAAAGACAAATGCTATATGATTTCACGGATATGTGGAATCTTAAAAAAACAAACTCACAGATACAGAGAACAGATTGGTGTTGTCAGAGGCCAGGGTGAGGGTGGGGGAAATGGGTGAAAGCAGTGAAAAGGTACAAACTTCCAGTTATAAGATAAATCAGCCTTGGGAATGTAATGTACAGCATGGTGACTGTAGTTAACAATAGTGCGTTGTATATTTGAAAGTTGCTAAGAAAGTAAATCTTGAAAGTTCTCATCACAAGAAAAAAAATTTAACTATGTGAGGTAATGGATGTGGATTAAACTTACTGTGGTAAACATTTTGCAATATATACATATATCAAAGTACACTTTGGACTAATACAATGTTAAATGTCAATTATTACCTCAGTAAGACAGGGAAAAAAAGTTCTTGACATATTGGGCCCATCACTGGACCTCCTTGAAATGAAGAACCTTTACTTTTCATTTTTGAATCTCTCATTTAACCTATAAACTCCTCTAGAGTACCTCCTTGTCCTCCAAGTCACCTCTCATCCCTCTTACCCCTAGCCTCAGTTTACAGCATGGCACCTGGATTGGAGCTGAAGCTGGAGCTTTCTGCTGAAATGATGTATTCCCTCAGACTTATAATGGTTATAAGTTGAAACAGAAGCAACATCATTAAAAAAAATAAAACAGAACCCATGTGAAGCTGTGACCCGTAGTCTGGTCTAATGTGTAGAAGAGCTAAACTTGGAGAATCTTTTCATTTCCTATTATGTGAAATAGTTACTAGGTCTTATAAAGGTATCAGAGAACAACAGTGAAGACACATGAAAGCCAAGAATCCAATGAATAATCCCTAGCCATGTCTAGCTATAATAAAGAATATGGGTTTCCTTGGTGAAGGACTATTCTGGGTCTTTTGCAGATTTCTAAAGTGCTTAGTATAGTGTCTGCCTCTCCGTATGTGTTCCATGAATATTATGCATTATTATAATTATATTATTGGGTCCCTGTGGTACATCAACTGCTTCCTCTGACCATATGATACTATTTCTTGAATCACTGCTCTGAGTTGCCCAATTGCAAACACAGATAACCTCAGCTCAAATTTTTATACAAACCATCATCCTATAACAGAAACTCACCTTACCTATTTTGCCTTACTTTAAAGTTAATAGAAAATGTCACCTCTTGAAAGATAATTCTTGAGCTCATGTCCAACTTTATTTAATATCTTCATCTGGATCTATACTATTATTATTAGTCTCCTTAAAGTTTACATGTTGTGATAAGCAAACCACTAGGTAAAGTTACAAAATTTGATAACTATACTCTCTTGGTTGTAATATCTTTTCTTTAAAAAGCAGAAACATAACTTGTTGACTGTAAAGAAGATTCAGTAAAAGTTAAAAACAACTCAGAATACATTAAGTAACATAATGAAGCATATTTTCAAAATATGAGAGAACTAGGTCTGGTTTGGAAATCAGTTATAAATACATTATTGTTTTAAAAATTACTTAATAATAAACTCAGAGGTCTAATCATTGGCAAGTCCTTAACTAGCATGGATTTTTCTTTTTATGAAAAATTAATGAAATAAGGAATGATTTGGTTAGGTTGGGGTCCACCTAGTTTTCCAAACAATATGGTCTTGAATCTTAAATGTTTGGATTATGTTCTAAGCAAGAAAATCAGGTTTCCAACTCTTGACTGGGGGTGTGGAGACATCTTACACATTTTCTATATAAAACTTCACGAAGAAAGCATTAAATGACAGTAAATTAACTATGCTAATGCATATGAAATTGGATGCAAAGGTTATGTTAATTGAAAGGTCCAGGAAGGGCTTACTAAAAGCCTTGCTTTTAACTTGGTCACAAGTACATTAATTTTAATTATTTTTACTGTTAGATTATTAACTGAATGTACATTTGAAATATCGGTTAATTTCCTTCAGTGTTAAATCATAGACTGTCCTCTGCCTCTCATCATGTATACAAAGAACACGTGAATATGAATGCAGAGCATGAGAATGAAGATGGCACAAGGGAAGAAAACAGGGAACTAGGAGCTACTAATCATCATAATAACAGACTTAGGTTAAGTACATTGAGGCCTTATTTTATAAATCATTTTTCATTTGGCAGCAATTGACTTGTTTAATGAAAGGACAATTTTTACAGCATCTTAGTCTTTGAGTTTTCTCAGCTAGAAAATATTGTACCCATAAGTCACATTCCTTGGAGGCTCCAAGACCAAATCACAAGAACTCAGTTTAATGATAGGCTTTCCTTTTGTGTGCTAGGTCAGTGGTCCCCAACATTTTTGGCACCAGGGACCCGTTTTGTGGAAGACAATTTTTCCACGGACAGGGGCTGGGAGCGATGGTCTAGGCGGTAATGCGAGCGATGGGGAAGCGGCAGACGGAAGCTTAGCTCTCTCACCGGCCGCGCACCTCCGGCTGTGCGGCCCGGTTCCTGAGAGGCCGTGGACCAATACCAGCCCACAGCCCAGGGTTGGGGATCCACGTGCTAGGTGACTCTGTCTTAAGTAGAACTTTACAGCTGTATCTTAGTACCTCCATTTATAAGGGAAGGAAAATGCACTCTGTCACCTACTTGAAGTACACAGAAGCAATAAAGCACATTTAAATCTCTATAAACTTAGGTAGTAGTATGATTTTAGAACACTTCCCTTCACACACAATCTCTCAGTAAGTGATAAGTTATTGCCATTCTGATACACACACTCACTTATATAGTCACACTCTTCTCGTCTCCCTGGTCTGTCCTTACTTTTCCTTTCCAAGCACTGTGTTAACATCACTTAGTTTCACATAGGTAAAGTCAGCACTGAACCCATACTTTCTTCATTCTCATGTGTTATGTTACTTCAGCAGCATCATCACTATCGTATATCGAGTACCATTACATAAACGCATTTTCTAATGACAGAATAAAATAGGTTTGAGGGGAAATCCACTTTTCTCCCACAAGTGCAGAAGCATGATTAACAGCTCCTCATAGAACAGTGTTTAATCATGATGAGTCACAGAAAATCTTCTTAAAAATGAGCCCATTAAAAAAAAAATGTAACATGGTAGACCTCCCTTTTCTATGACCAAATACTAGTGACACCATGTCCTTCCTCTCCCTCACCATGTCCTTCCTCTTCCTCACCTTCCTCTTCCTCACTTCCTATTCCTTCTTGAGAGGCACATGCAACACACCTTTCAGCTAACAAGTTCTATGTACCCATATATTCCAGTACACTTTTTCTGCTTCCTACTTGTTCCTATAAGATGGAGGAACACTTCTCATTTTAATCATGTTGCTCTCCACAGTTTATAAGAGCTATCTGACACTGGCTTTAAAAGTCAGAAATAAAGTGCATGCTTTGCTGTCTTAACAAAGTTCATTCCTTTAGGCAGAACAGCAAAAGGACTACAGGGCAGTTTATTCCAATCTCTTTACCAGATACCTCCCACACTTTAATAGATACCCAGCTGTTCACAAGCAAAGGCTGTTCTTCAGATGTATAACCACACTCCTAAGGGATTCTTCTCCACCAGCTATTCAAAGAGTACACTGTGGGATATAAAGATATTTTAATTGGATCCACTGACTGCCCCATGTTTTTAAACATTCCTGGTTTTTAACCAAATTATCATAATTACCAGAGTTTGGTTCTTTCTTCCCTTTCTAAATTATTGCTATATTCTACCTTGCATTCTTTTCGTGGAGTCTCACAAGCAGCTAGATCTTCCTAAATGTACCTATTCCAACAAACTGAGAGGAAGGGGACCTAACGTAAATCTGTACAAGGACACAAAGTGTGTTGGGAGGATGGTAAAAAGACCACTTAAAAGAAAACCAAACACTTCATCAGTGACTGCACTTTAAAAGTGTCAAGGTCATACAAAGACAAGAAAAGGCTGAGGAACTGTTACAGATTAGAAGAGACTAAGGAGAAATCATAACAACATGATTCTGGAACAAAAAAGGCCATCAGTGGGAAAAATGAAGAAAGTCAGATCAGTTCAATACATTAATAGTTAATACTATTGTACCGATGTTAATTTGCTGTTCTTACCACTGTTCTGTGGTTATGTAAGATGTTAACATTAGGGGAAGTGAATGAGGTGAGGAATATAAGGAAATTATTCAGACTTTTTTTGGGGGGGAACTTTTCTATATTTCTAATATCAGTTCAAATTTAATTAATAAATAAATAAATAAAATGAAAAAAATGTAAAGCCCATGCACAAACCAAGGTCATGTTCCAGAAGTTTTGGTTGAAGCCTAACTTTCAGGGAAAACGAAGAACCTAGACAGGGAAATGATTAGACAAATATATGGAAAATCAAACTTCACTTTTTAGCAGAGCCACCTAAGTGAATCATCTAACAAGTTGTGGAGAAACAGCAGATTAAAGGGCCAGGCCTAGAAGGCAGAGAGCAGGGAAACATGTTTCCTCACTGTTTTCTTCAACATTCTCAGCAACAGAGGAAAGAAAGCAAGCCTGAGTAAGCAGCAAGCCATGTGCTGCGACTCTGGGAAGGCTTCTCCTCCCTCCACTCCCATTTACTTTGTGCTTCTTAAAAGGAAAAAAGTTTACTTGGTTACTGTGACGGAACGTCTTTCATTAGGAGGATCTGAAACACCTACCAATATTAATGTTTATGGAGATAAAAAGTATTCCTCTTTTAGAATCCCAGATATGATACCAAGGTGAAAAAAAAAAAATCCAGTAATTCACACAAATTGTCTTGTGCAATGACACCCTAAACTGAATACATAGATTTTGAATAGCCTCGATTAGCAGTGATAAAATATGAGTATCTGGCCTTAGAAAAATTTTAGTTAATAGCATATTGCATTTGCTTAGCATAGTAGATATCCAAAGTGTTTCAAAATATATTATGCCATCATGACATCTTTATAAAATATCAATATATCTAAATTTTCATATGAAAAAAATGAAACTTCACAAGGTTTATGAACTGCATAACCTACATATGGCAGTAACTGACATTTGGCTTGAGTGCAGAGGAACTCCACGGGCATGGTAAAAAAATAGCTTGTGTTCCTGGGAGGGAGGAAGCTGATATGCAGCTCGGAGCTGGCTGTCATGCAGGACTGCAGGCCTGATGCGATCTGCCAATTATTCAGCAGGAAATCGAAGTTTCATCAAAGAAAATTTTGTCAACCAAACACTGATTGTCTTGTTTCTACTCCAACTCAGTTGGAGTCAGAATGGCATTTCTTTTTTTTTTCCCCCAATAAATTTATTTATTTATTTATTTTTAGCTGTACTGGGTCTTTGTTTCTGTGCGAGGGCTTTCTCTAGTTGTGGTGAGCGGGGGTCGCTCTTCATTGCAGGGCGTGGGCCTCTCACTATCGCAGCCTCTCTTGTTGTGGAGCGCAGGCTGCAGACGCGCAGGCTCAGCAGTTGTGGCTCACGGGCCCAGTTGCTCCGTGCCATGTGGGATCTTCCCAGACCAGGGCTCGAACCCGTGTCCCCTGCATTGGCAGGGAGATTCTCAACCACTGCGCCACCACGGAAGCCCCAGAATGGCATTT
This sequence comes from Grampus griseus, assembly GCF_964374135.1. NCBI lineage: Eukaryota > Metazoa > Chordata > Mammalia > Artiodactyla > Delphinidae > Grampus > Grampus griseus. Next base: position 15,138,911 of record NC_138997.1, on the reverse strand, counting down.
CTGAAATATATATATTTCTAAGTATAATAGTACATTAATTTCCTCAACAACTATCACTTGAAGACTAAAAAGTGGGATAAATTTGTGGCTATTTTATTATATCTATTGTGAAATTTATAACATTTTACATCATGTAAATATTACGTGATATTTCTTAATATTTAAGGATTCAAAAGCTTAGTTTTTTAAAAACTAAAGTGCCAGGGGACCTTCAAGATGGCGGAGGAGTAAGACATGGAGATCACCTTCCTCCCCACAGATACACCAGAAATACATCTACATGTGGAACAGCTCCTACAGAACACCTACTGAACGCCTGCAGAAGACCTCAGACCTCCCAAAAGGCAAGAAACTCCCCACATATCTGGGTAGGGTAAAAGAAAAAAGAAAAAAACAGAGACAAAAGAATACGATGGGAACTGCACCAGTGGGAGGGAGCTGTGAAGGAGGAAAGGTTTCCACACAGTAGAAGCCCCTTCGTGGGCGGAGACTGCGGGTGGTGGAGGGGGGGAAGCTTTGGAGCCATGGAGGAGAGTGCAGCAACAGGGGTGCAGAGGGCAAAGCGGAGAGATTCCCACACAGAGAATCAGGGCCGACCAGCACTCACCAGCCCGAGAGGCTTGTCTGCTCATCCGCCGGGGCGGGCGGGGCTGGGAGCGGAGGCTCGGGCTTTGGTTGGATCCCAGGGAGAGGACTGGGGTTGGCTGCGTGAACACAGCCTGAAGGGGCTAGTGTGCCACAGCTACCCGGTAGGGAGTCCGGGAAAAGGTCTGGAGCTGCGGAAGAGGCAAGAGACCATTGTTTTGGGGTGCGCGAGGAGAGGGGATTCAGAGCGCCACTTAAAAGAGCTCCAGAGACGGGCATGAGCCACGGTGATGAGCGCGGACCCCAAAGATGGGCCTGAGACACTAAGGCTGCTGCTGCCGCCACCAAGAAGCATGTGAGCCAGCACAGGCCACTATCCACAACCCCCAGGAGCCTTTGCAGCACACCACTGCCAGGGTCCTGTGATCCAGCAAAAACTTCCCTGGGAGAACACACGGTACACCTCAAGCTGCTGCAACGTCATGCCGGCCTCTGCCACCGCAGGCTCGCCCCCCATTCCGCACCCCTCCCTCCCCTCGGCCTGAGTGAGTCAGAGCCCCTGAATCAGCCGCTGCTTTAACCTCATCCTGTCTGGGTGGAAACAGACACCCTCAGGTGACCTAAACACAGAGGCGGGTCCAAATCCAAAGCTGAGCCCCAGGAACTGTGTGAACAAAGAAGAGAAAGGGAGATCTCTCCCAGCAGCCTCAGGAGCAGCAGATTACATCTCCACAGTCAACTTGATGTACGCTGCATCTGTGGAATACCTGAATAGACAACGAATCGTCCCAAATTGAGGCAGTGGACTTTGGGAGCCCATAGAGGTGGAATTTGCTGTCTGCCACTGATTTCTTTCTGTTTTATGTTTACTTCAGTATAGTTTTTAGTGCTTGTTACCATTGGTGGATTGTTTATTGGTTTGGTTGCTCTCTTTTTTTAAAAATTATTATTTTAATTGTAATAATTATTTTTGTTTCTCTTTTTCTCCCTTTTCTTCTGAGCAATGTGGCTGACAGGGTCTGGTGCTCAGGCCTGGTGTCAGGCCTAAGCCTCTGAGGTGGGAGAGCCACGAGAGACCTCCAGGCCTCATGTAATATTAATCAGTGAGAGCTCTCCAAGAGATCTCCATCTCAATGCTAAGACCCAGCTCCACCCAATGGCTAGCAAGCTCCCGTGCTGGATGGCCCATGCCAATCAACTAGCAAGACAGGGACACACCCCCACCCATTAGCAGAGAGGCTGCCTAAAATCAAACTAAGTTCACAGACACCCCAAACACACCACTGGACGCGGCCCTGCCAACCAAAGACAAGATACAGCCCCACGCACCAAAACACAGGCAGCAGTCTCCTACACCAGGAAGCCTACACAAACCACTGAACCAACCAGACCCACTGGGGGCAGACACCAAAAACAACGGGAACTACAAACCTGCAGACTGCCAAAAGGAGACCCGAAACACAGTAAGTTAAACAAAATGTGAAGACAGAGAATTATGCAGCAGATGAAGGGGCAAGGTAGAAACCCACCAGACCAAACAAATGAAGAGGAAATAGGCAGTCTACCTGAAAAAGAATTCAGAGTAATGATAGTAAACATGATCTAAAGTCTTGGAAACAGAATGGAGGAAATACAAGAAATGTTTAACAAGGACCTAGAAGAACTAAAGAGCAAACAAACAATGATGAACAACACAGTAAATGAAATTAAAAATTCTCTAGAAGGAATCAATAGCAGAATAATGGAGGCAGAAGAACGGAGAAGTGACCTGTGAAAATAACTACTGCAGAGCAGAATAAAGAAAAAAGAATGAAAAGAATTGAGGACAGTCACAGAGACCTCTGGGACAACATTAAATGCACCAACATTCGAATTATACAGGTCCCAGAAGAAAAAGACAAAAAAAAAAAAAAAAGGGACTGAGAATATATTTGAAGAGATTATAATTAAAAACTTCCCTAACAAGGGAAAGGAAATAGTCAAGTCCAGGAATTGAAGAGTCCCATACAGGATAAATCCAAGGAGAAACATGCCAAGATGCATATTAATCAAACTATCAAAAATTAAACACGAAGAAAAAATGTTAAAAGCAGCAACAGAAAAGCAACAAATTATATACAAGGGAATCCCCATAAGGTTAACAGCTGATCTTTCAGCAGAAACTCTGCAAGCCAGAAGGGAGTGGCAGGACATATTTAAAGTGATGAAAGGGAAACACGTACAGCCAAGATCACTCTACCCAGCAAGGATCTCATTCAGATTTGATAGAGAAATTAAAACCTTTATAGACAAGCAAAAGTTAAGAGAACTCAGCACCACCAAAGCAGCTTTACAACAAATTCTAAAGGAACTTCTCTAGGCAGGAAACACAAGAGAAGAAAAACACCTACACAAACAAACCCCAAACAATTAAGAAACTGGTAAGAGGAACATACATATTGATAATTACCTTAAATGTAAATGGATTAAATGCTCCAACCAAAGATATAGACTGGCTGAATGGATACAAAAACAAGACCTGTGTGTATGCTGTCTACAAGAGACCTACTTCATACCTAGGGACACATACAGACTGAAAGTGAGGGGATGGAAAAAGATATTCCATTCCGGTGGAAATCAAACAAAAGCTGGTGTAGCAATTTTCATATCAGACAAAATAGACTTTAAAATTAAGCATATTACAAGAGACAAAGAAGGACACTACATAATGATCAAGGGATCAATCCAAGAAAAAGATGTAACAATTGTAAATATACATGCATCCAACATAGGAGCACCTCAATACATAAGGCGAATGCTAACAGCCATAAAAGGGGAAACTGACAGTAACACAATCATAGTAGGGGACTTTAACACCCCAGTTTCACCCATGGGCAGATCATCCTAAATGAAAATAAATAAGGAAACACAAGCTTTAAATGACACATTAAAGAAGATGAACTTAATTGATATTTATAGGACATTCCATCCAAAAACAACAGAATACACTTTCTCTCAAGTGCCCATGGAACATTCTCCAGGATAGATCATAACTTGGGGCACAAATCAAGCCTTGGTAAATTTGAGCAAACTGAAATCTTATCATGTATCTTATCCGACGACAATACTATGAGACTAGATATCAGTTACAGGAAAAAAACTGTAAAAAATACAAACACATGGAGGTTAAACAATACGCTACTAAATAACCAAGACATCTCTGAGGAAATCAAATTACCTAGAAGGAAATGACAATGAAAACATGACCAGCCAATACCTATGGGATGCAGCAAAGGCAGTTCTAAGAGGGAAGTTTAGAGCAATACAATTCTACCTCAAGAAACAAGAAAAATCTCAAATAAACAACCTAACCTTACACCTAAAGCAATTAGAGAAAGAAGAACAAAAAAACCCCACAGTTAGGAGAAGGAAAGAAGTCATAAAGATCAGATCAGTAATAAATGAAAAAGACATGAAGGAAACAATAACAAAGACCAATAAAACTAAAAGCTGGTTCTTTGAGAAGATAAACAAAATTGATAAACCATTAGCCAGACTCATCAAGAAAAAAGGGAGAAGACTCAGATCAACAGAATTAGAAAGAAAAAGGAGAAGCATCAACTGACACTACAGAAATACTGAGGATCATCAGAGATTACTACAGAAACTGTATGCCAATGAAATAGACAACCTGGAAGAAATGGACAAATTCTTAGAAAAGCACAATCTTCTGAGACTGAACCAGGAAGAAATAGAAAATATAATCAAACCAATAACAACCACTGAAATTGAAACTGTGGTTAAAAATCTTCCAACAAACAAAAGCCCAGGACCAGATGGCTTCACAGGTAAATTCTATCAAACATTTAGAGAAGAGCTAACACCTATCTTTCACAAACTCTTCCAAAATATAGCAGAGGGAGGAACACTCCCAAACTCATTCTACAAGGCCCCCATCACCCTGATACCAAAACCAGAGAAAGATGTCACAAAAAGAGAAAACTACAGGCCAATATCACTGATGAACATACATGCAAAAATCCTCAACAAAATACTAGCAAACAGAATCCAACAGCACATTAAAAGGATTATACACGACGATCAAGTGGGGTTTATCCCAGAGATGCAAGGATTCTTCAATATATGCAAATCAATCAATGTGATACACCATATTAACAAATTGAAGGATAAAAACCATATGATAATCTCAATAGATACAGAAAAAGCATTTGACAAAATTCAGCACCCATTTATGATAAAAACTCTCCAGAAAGTAGGCACAGAGGGAATCTACCGCAACATAATAAAGGCCATATATGACAAACCCACAGCCAATATCATTCTCAATCATTCTCAACTCACTGCTATTATTCAACATAGTTTTGGAAGTTTTAGCCACAGGAATCAGAGAAGAAAAAGAAATAAAAGGAATCCAATCTGGAAAAGAAGAAGTAAAACTATCACTGTTTGCAGATGACATGATACTTACTGTACACAGAAAATCCTAAAGATGATACCAGAAAACTACTAGAGCTAATCAATGAATTTGGTAAAGTAGAAGGATACAAAACTAAAGCACAGAAATCTCTTGCATTCCTATATACTAATGATGATAAATCTGAAACAGAAATTAAGGAAACACTCCCATTTACCACTGCAACAAAAAGAATAAAATACCTAGGGATAAACCTACCTAAGGAGACAAAAGACCTGTATGCAGAAAACTATAAGACACTGATAAAAGTAATTAAAGACGATACAAACAGATGAAGAGACATACCATGTTCTTGTATTGGAAGAATCAACATTGTGAAAATGAATATACCACCCAAAGCAACCTATAAATTCAATGCAATCCCTACCAAACCACCAATGGCATTTTTCACAGAACTAGAACAAGAAATTTCACAGTTTGTATGGAAACACAAAACACCCCGAATAGCCAAAGCAATCTTAAGAAGAAAAATGGAGCTGGAGGAATCAGGCTCCCTGACTTCTTACTATACTACAAATCTACAGTAATCAAGACAGTATGGTAGTGGCACAAAAACAGAAATATAGATCAATGGAACAGGATAGGAAGCCCAGAGATAAACCCAGGCACATATGGTCAATTTATCTTTGATAAAGGAGGCAAGAATATACAATGGAGAAGACAGCCTCTTCAATAAGTGGTGCTGGGAAAACGGGACAGCTACATGTAACAGAATGAAATTAGAACACTCCCTAACACTGTATACAAAAATAGTCAAAATGGATTAAAGTTCAAAATGTACGGCCTGACACTATAAAACTCGTAGAGGAAAACATAGGCAGAACACTCTATGACATAAATCACAGCAAGATCCTTTTTGACCCGCTTCCCAGAGTAATGGAAATAAAAATAAAAGTAAACAAAAATAAACAAAATATACAAAAATAAACAAATGGAAATAAAAATAAACAAAAATAAACAAACTTAAAAGCTTTTTCACAGCAAAGGAAACCATAAACAAGACGAAAAGACAACCCTCAGAATGGGAGAAAATATGTGTAAACGAAGCAACTGACAAAGGATTAATCTCCAAAATATATAAGTAGCTCATGCAACTCAATATCAAAATAAACAAACCAATCTAAAAATGGGCAGACCTAAATAGACATTTCTCCAAAGAAGATATACAGATTTCCAACAATCACATGAAAGGATGCTCAACATCACTAATCATTAGAGAAATGCAAATCAAAACCACAATGAGGTATCACCTCACACCAGTCAGAATGGCCATGATCAAAAAAGCTATAATTAATCAATGCTGGAGTGGGTGCAGAAAAAAGGGAACGCTCTTGCACTGTTGGTGGGAATGTAAATTGATACAGCCACTATAGAGAACAATATGGTGGTTCCATAAGAAAGTAAAAATACAACTACCATATGACCTAGCAATCCCACTCTTGGGCATATACCTTGAGGAAACCATAATTCAAAAAGAGTCATGTACCACAATATTCATTGCAGCATTATTTACAACAGCCAGAACATGGAAGCAACCTAAGTGTCCATCAACAGATGAGTTGATAAAGATGTGGCACATGTATACAATGGAATATTACTCAGACATAAAAAAATGAAATTGAGTTATTTTTAGTTAGGTGGATGAACCTAGTGTCTGTCAGACAGAGTGAAGTAAGTCAGAAAGAGAAAAACAAACACCATATGCTAACATATATATATGGAATCTAAGAAAAAAAAAAGGTTCTGATGAACTTAGGGGCAGGACAGGAATAAAGATGCAGACGTATAGAATGGACTTTAGGACACAGGAAGGGAGAAGGGTAAGCTTGGATGAAGTGAGAGAGTAGCATTGACATATATACACTACCAAATGTAAAATAGGTAGTGGGAAGCTGCTGCATAGCACAGAGAGATCAGCTCGGTGCTTTGTGTCCACCTAGAGGGGTGGGATAGGGAGGGTGGGAGGGAGATGCAAGAGGGAGGGGATATGGGGATATATGTATACATATAGCTGATTCACTTCGTTATACAGCAGAAACTAACACAACGTTGTAAAGTAATTATACTCCAATAAAGATATTAAAAAATAAATATACAATTTTTTTAAAAAAATAAGGTGTCATGCAGGCCAAACTCAGGTAAAACAAATTACCTGAGTTGCACTTTTTATAAAAATTCTTGAGAATTTTTAAAGAGGAAGAAGAAAAAAAAACGAACTCTGGAATAATTTATCTCTCAACTATGTTACTGGTTACCAGGATCAAGAAAGAAAATGCATGAGGAAGGGATGGTATTTTATAAAATCTGTACAAAGATAAGGAATTATCATTACATTTGTACTTTATTTTACTTTATGAAAAAATTACGTTTGTCCCAGAACTTTTATCCTGGCAGTTCATATACTATCACAGTATATGACCCCATGTGAGTAAAAGAGTATACACAGGATCCAAACACAGGGCTGAGTTTGCTTCTATGGATCTGTGCCTTCTTGCTTACAGAAGCAAATATGAAGAAATGAAAATAGTAGTCATAGTAATATTAAAACATAATGTTCCATGTAGGAAATGAGTATAATGAGACAGCTAAAACTTAGCTTTCAAATCAGAACTGATAAAAAATTTAATGCATATAATATGTATCAACATGAATTTCAAAAATAACCATTGTCAAATGTCAGAATAGAAAAAATGAGATAATAGTTTGCTCCACCAACTAGTCAATTTGCTATGAGATAAAATTAATAACCCAATATAATTCATATCACTTTCCAAATACATGGAAATACCAGAAAAATAACAGAGAAAGTTAAGCAAATATGTATGTGTCACTGCATTTCTTTAAAAGGCAAGGGTAGTAAATAGGGACTTATTTTGTAGAGATAAACTTGGATAAATGGCCCTAGGGCCAAACCATAGTCCCTCACAGCTCATAGGATCTCTCATGATGAACTTCCCCTGCCTTCACCCCTTCCAAGAAAGGAGGATGTGAAGCAGGTTTTAAACCCCACTTGTTATGGAACTTTCCACTCAGGCTTTAGGGCCAGACTGACTAGATTCTGAGCTCTGTCATTTACTGTGAGACTGAGCAAGTTATTTAATTTTCTTATTCTCAGGTTCTTGATATGTAAACTTTTGGCATTAAAAGTACTTACCTGTTAGGTAAGGAACATCTAAAATTGACTCCAATTTATTAACAAAGAATATTTTTAGATTTTGTGCTCTCAAGGAACATAGCTATTTTTCAAATAGAAAAGGAGATTCTACTCTGCATTGTCTGCTGCTGTATGTTAATTTGACATAAAAGGAATATTCTGTGTGGGTTTTGACAGTATTCAAGAGAGATTTATTATTCTCTTGACTTTATTTAGTTTTAGAAAGAGCCAATTTCATATATATGTATAAATTATATGCTAAAGTTTAAATATTAATAAATTATATATGTAACTCTCAGTGTCCCAGTCTGTTTTTTTTCCCACAATGTAATTGCCATTATTCAAAAATATTCTCTATGAACAAACTGGAGTATATTTTAGATACTAATAGCAATACTTATTAGCAATTACTTGAGAATCTCACCGTGTGACAGGCACTGGGCTAAACATATTACACACAACATTGTGCTGGTGAAAGAACAAAGGTAGAAAGTTTGGAGTAGGTATCCTGAGTTCAAATCTTGACTCTGCTACTTCCTAGCTGAGTGAATAAGGGAAAATTATGTAACCTCTCTGTGTCTCAGTTTGCACAACTGTAATATGGATCCCATGAATAGAGTTGTTATAAGGATTAACTCAGTTAATTAGAGCTTTCAGATCAGTGTCTGGCAAATAGGAAGCACAGAATTAACGATTATTATTATTAAATATTTTAATTGAGACTTTTGTTTTGTTTTCAGAATCACTGTAGTAGGCCTAGCAGCAAAATTTGCATTGAGAAGACCTGAATTTCAATTCCAGATCCAATTTCTAATATCTGTTGTGACCTTGGTTGAGTCATATGAAGTCACTGAGCTTTAATTTACTTATCTGTAAAATCTCAATAACAACATTTGACTAGTGGCCTACTATTATTGTCAAATAGAACAATGTAAGAAAAATTCCTCATAAGGTATAAAACCATAATGAAAATATAAGTATCTTCTTACCTAAACATAGGAAAATGAGTATTTATTGTTTTGCCTTTTCTTTCATGACATCTCCCTCAGTCCACCCTAACCCTGCTCAATGGAGGGTTTCAAAACTACAAACCCCAAATCACAATGGTTTCTATACGTGTTTGAAGATACAATGTCCCTAACAAGAAATATTTAAAGCAGCTGCTTGCTTTCTTTCTTTCTTTTTTTTTTTTTATAGCAGCTGCTTTCTTAAAGAACAAACTATAATTTGGAACAAGTTCTTCCATGTGCAAAAATCAAATAATGGTATGCATTTCCCAACTCACAGGAGGAAAAAAATGATAGCATTTTCTCAAGATTGAGACATTCTTTCATTTATTTTTTTCTTGTCTTTCCTTCTTGCTATTCTTTATCTGTTAGGGAAACTGGAAGTGACAGAATGAATTGTTGAGTATCAAACACACATTAATTAAAAGCCTTAGCCTCAGCCATCCTTTTTCTTTGGCAGCAAGTTTTCTGATTGATACATGTACTTGTGGTTTTGCTCTTATATTGTGTTGATAAAATGTCATTTTTCCCTGCTATTTAATGGTTATGACACTGGGTGGAAATGTTTCAGTGTAAAACATTCTCCAAGGAAAATCACATATGGTGTTTCCCACACTAGGCAGAAGAATTTTTCAGTAATTAGGTAGGATTTTACCAATCCAAGTAGAGATTTCTGAAAATAACTGGAGATATTCTTTCCTTGGGATGGAAAATTTTTAAATGATGAAAGTGAATTATATAGTTAACTAAAACTTAATTTTTTCCAACAGCTCTGGAAACCATACATTGGTCTGATTTTTTAAAAGCTTAATCACTAAATTACTAGTGGGAATCAGTATGTGACTTATCAGATATGACTAATAAAATTTTTCTCTTATTTTTCCAGTAGAGAAGAAAAAATTCTGACAAGTCAGAATTTATCTGAAAGTCTTTTCAGTGGAGACCTGTGATTGGATGGTGTTTTGGAATTACACTTGGTTATGTAATTCTTCTAAATCTTTTCTCACTGTGTACTCCTGGAAGTCGAAAAATGTGTTCTTTGGATGCTCTGGGCTGATAAAACATGAAATTTCTTTGAAGTTTGCTGTTTCATTTTTTAAATTCACGTGAACTTTGCATTGTCTTCCTTAATATAGGTGAATCTCTTTTAAAAGGAAAATATCATTTTAAAGATAAAAATAATAAAATTAATAGTAATGTATACCAGGAAGATGTTTATCATGATTGAAGAAAGTACTTCAAATTTTAATGTCCATACAAATCTCCTAGTAACCTTGTTAAGATGTAGATTCAAACCCAGTAGTCTTGGTGAGGGCCTAAGACTCTCCATTTCTGAAGGCCCTGATGTGAGGAGATGCTGCTAGTCCCCAGACCATATCCTGAGTAGCAAAGTTTTAAAGGACAACTGAAAACAAATCCAGATGAGTCTCATGTAGACTCATTACAGTGGTGTTAATTCTGAAGTCATGTTGAAATATACAGGTAATGCATAGGAGTATTGATTTCTGAATTATAAACAAAACATAAAAATTTCTCACTTCAATTAAATTCTAGCTACTTAAATAATTTCAATTACTCAAAAGCTAATTGGTATCACTCAGTTTACACATATTCTTTAGATTCTAATTTAGTGTTATGTTGAACTGAACAGATTCCTTTATGCCCTTTCTCAGTAATGCAACTCATTCCTCCAATGAAACCAGTTCTGCCACTCTCACCCTAGCAAGGGTCTAAGGATCAGAGTCAGAAGCATAGGTTTATAAAGCCTCAGAAACAGTAAATGATGGGTCCGGAATTTCAATCCAGTTTGACTGCAAAACCTTGCCATATACCTGTACAAGACAATGTTTATTTCCTGTGTTGTAAACACTAAAACCCTAAGTTTGTAAAGGCATTAAAAATGGAAGAAGTTAATATATTGAATATAATTATTTTCTTGAACTTATAGCAGTTGATAGAATACATCTTTATAATATAAGGTACTGAAAATATGTTGAACTGAATACATTTTTTAGGTATGTTCTAAAATAAAGCAGCAGAATTCCATAACATCTGACGCAGATAACGGATAATATCCAGTCTCAAAAGTTTGACTTGATGTTAACCTAATACAAAATAACAGCATAATCACGTTATGAGAAAAGTGAGGATCTGAATTCACACAGAAATCGCTTGTTAAGTCATTCTAGAAGAATTCTACCATTTTGAATAGTTTCAAATACACTTGTATTTTCCTGCTCTGGGCAATAGATGTTTATATGTCTATTTATCAGAGATTATCTTTTTCATAGTATCTTTAAAATCAGTAATTTGAGAGAAGCGGTACTGAGTGTCGAAAAATGCTACTATTTGTTAGTATTAGTAAAATACCAAAGTGTGAGAAAATCATCTAACACAGCTATACTTTTCTCGAAACCTAAAATAGCTTCTGAGAGCTTAGCTTATGCAATTAGATCAGTGACAGCTGAGGAAGAGAGAAGTTCAAAGAGTGGCTCAATCAAACCACTAAACCAGGCAAATGGAAAATTGCATTTTGTTGCTTTGAGTTAGGTAGGCTATTACCCTAATATGTATGTACATATTTATTTTCCATGTTTATTAATTTGGAGTTCTTCACTTTTCTTTTATCCTTTCTATAGACCCATATTTAAACAAGTTGATGTTTTGGTTTTGTTTCTTTAATCTCTAGATGGCATTTCTCACAGTACGAGGTTTTCCACATCTCATGTTAATATCATTTAGTATTTAAGAAGAGTACCTATTTGCGAACCCCAGTTTATTAGTCATGCTCCAAAGTAAACATTCTGTAGAGCCCTCTGGAAGCACTGAAATTAAACTAGAAAACACTAACTCAAATGAATACAGGGCTGATGTGCATTCAGTCAGATAGCAATGTGCAACAAATGATCCCATTTTGATTTTTTGTGTGTCTTCATGCACGAGGGTGTGCTGTAGACCATGGTATTTAACCTGGACTCCACAGGCCCATGAACTGATTTCAGGGATCCATAAACTAGCTGATATTGGGTGGAAAATTTGTATATATATGTGCATGTGTATATTTCTGGAAAGAGGAGATGCTGCTTTCAGGAGCTTCTCAAAAGGGTTTAAAGCCACCAGAAAGATTAAGAATCACTGTCATAAACCAAGAGATATGTGATCTGACATTTAGATGTGGGATTTAGCAGGTTAACGGAGAACACAAATAATGCAAGCTAAGGTCAGATATGGAAGAATGTGGCAAACATCACCAGTAGTCCTAAAAATCTTCAGCTGGGCAGAAAATACTAGCATTGGCTGAACTACTACTACAAGTCAGGCACTGTGTCACATGCTTTTCATATCTCATTATATCTTAACTACACTTCTGTGAGATGATTCTCCTTTACTCCATTTCACAATTGAAAAATTTGAAGGTCAGAATAATTAAATGTTTAGCCATTAGACCTCAACATTTATTGACACCATTATTTGTGCCAGCCACTACTTCATGCATTATTTCATTTAATCCTCACAACAACCCTATGAGGAAAGTATTATCCTTATTTAATAGATGAGTAAATTGAAATTTAGAAATTTATGTAGCTTACTGAAAACTACACAATTAGGGAAGGGCAGAACCAAGATAAACTCAAAGAACATATGAAACAAATTCTATGCCCATAATTACTATTTTAAACCAGGTAAAAGTCAAAATTCATATTTTTCTTACCAGGGCACAACTCCTAAGAAAGCAACAATGTTAATTCATATTTATAGTCTACCAAAATGATTTTATATCTTTTTTTTTTTTTTTTTTTTTTTTTGTGTTACGCGGGCCTCTCACTGCCGTGGCCTCTCCCGCCACGGAGCACAGGCTCCAGACGCACAGGCCCACGGGCCCAGCCGCCCCACAGCACACGGGATCCTCCTGGACTGGGGCATGAACCCACGTCCCCTGCATCAGCAGGAGGACTCTCAACCACTGCGCCACCAGGGAAGCCCCGATTTTATATCTTAAAGGGGATTAGCAGTAGGAGAGAATAATTTTTTTAGAAAACCTGTAAGAATTAGGTCAAACTCTTTAGATGAGAGTTGAGTTCAAGAGATTCTTCTTTGCTTAGAGCTTTAGGGTTGAAGAGAAGTACCTTAGTACAGTCTAGTCCAACCACCCTTTGATGCTGAGTTTCCTCTGTCTCCAAGTCAGTATCCAGCTCTTGCTTAAAATTCTCATTGGGTATGAAACTCATTTTCTCTTGGTTAGCCCGTCATAACATTTTAAATTTTCACAATGGTAAAAATTATAAAGGGAATAAATTATTTCCTGACCCGGAATATAATTCAACTAGGTTGGGCAACCCAAGCCTAAACTCATAGAGAGCATGTAAATGTTCTTTTCCTTTATTCGTTCCCCTTGAGCATCCATCCTCTTTGGTTTAGTATGTCCTCTTTTGTTTCAAGATTATTTTTATTGGCCAAAAAAGCATAGGTGCAAAATGTCAAAGATCTCTATTTTTGGTCACTGATGGCCAGCAGCAAGCTTATCCCTTCTTTGATTTTTAAAATCCAAATTTTAAAACCCAAATTTATCTGAGAGCTGCTTGTGCAGTCAGATGGCTCTCTCTGGGAAACTAACCTTTCTCTTAATCATCAGAATGATTTGTGGTTGCAGAGTTAAAATTGCATTTGTGATAACATTTTCATCTTTTAGAAGCCTCATGACACATTCTGATTCGTAATTCTTATGTTTAGTTTGTTGACAGAAAACTCAGAAAAGAAACATTCCCCTTCCTTCTAACTGCCCTATTTTTTTCTCTAATGTTTTCCTGTGTGACAATTGTCAGGGTCACTCTCAGATAGGTGGTATATTGGCAAATAACAAGTGATTAGATCAGACTAAGAGAAGATGTTGGTACTGAAGTACGAAGAAGCAAAATACAAATTGCTAATAAGAAGATTGTATTACCTTCCCCAGTGTGAAAAGAATCTAGAAAGAATGAAAAATGTCTTCCAACTTTTAATCTATGTCTTCAAGTTTTGATCATGGTTGATCATGAATCTGATAATCTAGTGACGATATCTTTAGCTTTCTGCCTACTCATTTTTATGCATTTAAACATTGAGTAATCTGATTTTCTCCTTTTTTCCCATGTTTTCAGCTCAAGCTTCTAGAAAAGTCATGGTAGAAGCCTTTTGTACCCTGTGGTTCTGCCTAAGCTATCGGAAGTTTCTTTAACAGGAAAGGGCTTTTTAAGCCATATTTAATAAAGAAAAAAAAACCCAACTCACTAGAATTCTCAACCATCATCTTCTTTCATGTGTCACAACAATGTAAGCTTTAGAGAAAAATGTAGCTTTTTGTCCAAATAAAAATAATTACTATAGTACAGTAATCTGGCTCCCTCTACTTACTTTCTTCCATATAACTGAAAGAGCTTTCATGAATATTATCCCATCCTGAAGATATGGAGGTACCAGTTTTATGGTCACCATTTTTTCTCTTGAAACATTCCTACAACATTCCTGTTCTCACTGGTTCTAAACTAACTCTTATCTCCCATAACCAAAAATGATATATTTTGCTTTTATCTATTTTCCTTCTCATATATGTTGTTACTCAATATCATCTTCTGCCTTTACAATAGTCTTCAAACCTGTGTCATCATCACCATTTGTTAACATCCTTCCACAGAAACTAATCTCTTCTGAAGAATGAGCTTTCATCTTTCTACATTCTCTGTTTTGCCCATTATCTATTTCAAGAGGTATAATATAGCAAAAGTCACTAAATGGCATAAAACAACTTGCTTGCAATAAATAGATTATATTAAAACCAATAATAAGATATTATTCTATATACTTCTTAAGTTTAAAACATAATTTAAGTTTGTTTTTCCATACCCCATACCTTTAGGGGTATGGAAAATACAAAATCAACTGTCCTTTGGCCTTGGTCCACTCCCTTGTGACAGCTTAACCCTACCCTTAATTATTTTAAACATGCATGTAATATCTGGAAAAGAGTAATTTTCTATCCACCTTCCTGCCTCCACAGAATATATCCAAGGTGTGCAGGCTTCACTTCCTAAGTAAATTCTGGGGCATGTTGTCACCTAAATCAGAAAAAGGAAGTTCTCTTCTGAGTCTGGATACTTATAACTTTTCTAAATCTCATTAGAATGTATTCTGTTTGAGAACAGGTAAAGACGGGGTGGAAGATGACAAAATAAGCCCCTAAAAGGAAGGCACTAAAGCAAGCAATCTGGTGCCATTAATGCGACAGCTGTCAGAAACATAGCTTGTAATAACAGGAACAGCACTTCTTTCAAAGCCTAAACTTAAAGCTTCAACAGTAAGCAGGAAAATATTTACATTGAGATGTAAATTACAGCCAGTGACACTGTTCATTTATCTAAGCTGGGTTTATTTTGGTGTTCAGAAATATAAGTTGAAACCCTGTGTTTTCTTTTAGAGAGACTGCATAGAAAGTAAACTTAAACTTGTCCCTGATATACCAGGAAAATGCAAAGGCCACTTCACTGCCTAAATGTGAGTATTAATATAGAGCAAAGGTAATCCTGTTTAAGAGGAAATCTACATTAGTAAGATTATTTCCAAGTTCTCTTGTAAAGGCCATTGCTTTTGAGGCAATGGAAAGTCTATAAAACAGTAAAGCCTTCCATACAGAAATATGCAGACACTTCTCCCTCATCCCTGAATATTAGGTAAACAGCTTCACAACTCTGTGTACCCTAGAGACAAATGGTGTATTTTATAGAACTAAAAGACTGAAAGAGAATTTAAAATGCTATTTAATTTGAATTTCTCCTGGTACAAATAGATTATGGGTTTATTTTTTCCATACAAATTCCTAGAAAAGATGATTCTTTAATACCTGTGGTACTATATTAAAGCAATCACAACCTTTATCATAAGGAAGCTTGGGAGACCAACTCTAACCCTACCTCCTTCCATTTAGTACACTGACTAAAACATTCCTTAGTGGAAACTCAAAACAATGATCAATCACCATACAGTGCACATTTGTATTTGCCCCTTCAATAATGCTCTGCATAATTTTATGATAGCACCAATCACATTGGAAAAAAGTTACACCTGTCTCTCTCACCTGCTGGATTGGTCACTCTTTGATGGCAGTGTATCTTCCCAGTGTCTATCTTAGTAACTGGAACACAGTATGCATTCAATAAAGGTTGAGTTATGTTATGTTTGTTATATTCAGTTATATACACTATTTTTAATCTAAATACTTTCAAGCACTTCAGCTATTAACAAGAATTATTTCTCAAACTCTTTCTAGAATTCATCAACATACTTTATCAACAGCATATCAATAAATGCTTTGTAGTTATAATAATAATACAAAATATAATTTATGAGTTGCTTTGTTATTATTTTCAAGACCCATCAAGGTGTCATGTTACACATTGTTTATAGTACAATCTTTGTGACTGATATATAGTCTATATTTGAGAGAATTTGGGGGGAAAGTAAGAGCTGCTTGGTACAAACCATACTATTTGTTGTGATTCCACCTTAACATCTCGCTATAATCCCCAGGTATGCTGGAATAAAAATGATCAGGGCAACTTTAACAATAAATAGAAGGCGAATATCAGTCACAATAATAGTTAAAGAAGATAGAGATAATGTCAAAGCTATTTCGAGAAGTTGTCTTCTCATTGCTTTAGAGATCGTGACAATTCTCCCTCAGGTTCCAGCTGATCAGACCGCCTCCATCACCCTCCCCACTTTGGCACCCTGAGTGGCTTGGGCAAATCTCGCACAAGCCTTGCTGCAGCAAAGGTATTCCAAAACCACCAAGCTCTCTGTAATATAGCTCCACTATGATCAAGATTATTAGTTCATTCATTCAACTAATATTTTTGAAGCCTCTGTCATTCATCAGACATTTTTCTGAACACTAAAAAATTATTAAAAAGAAAAATTCTCTACTATGGAGCTTATCTCTAGTACAGGCAGACAATAAATATATGTGAATAAATATACAGTATATTAGATTGTGCTAAGTATTATGGGGAAAAATAAAAAGGCTGAGGCGATCACACAAATCATTGTACAAAATGAGAGATTTTTGAGATTTTTGAACATTAAAGAAGGAGTATTTATAATAACAAAATAGTCATAAACCAGAACTGTCTCATGTAACCAGAGCATGTAGCCACTGTAGGTGAGGGAGATGAGAAATGTGTTGGGGTACAAGAAAATGCCTTAATTTCTAGGACCTAGAGACCTGAAAATTAGGTAGCTAGCTTACAGGTATTGAGTAGTAGGAACTGTTTAGAGTACATTACCCATAGTAACTCATTTCAACATTATCATAACATTATGAGATAGGTGCTACTATTATTTCTATTTGATGGTTCAGGAAACATATGCATAGAGATTTGAGAGCAAATTTTTCCTAGGAACACTTTTTTCATTACCTCCTTGTTCTACTGCCTCCTCTGGATCCTTTTTCCCATTAGCCTGAAGTGCCCATGACCACATTTTCCCTTTCAAGGAGGCTTCTGCATGTGATTCAATAAGATACCATGCTTACCAAATACGGTAAGTTAAAATAAAGACACTGAATTCTCATCATAATTATGGTGCTTGTGAAGCTGGGGATATAATTCTTTTCATGGGTCCTCTTTGGTAATTAAACTCTTTAGACAGAGCCTCTGGTGTTTGGCCACAAAACTATGTTTACTTTCTCCCTATATCCCTCTGTACTGAGATTTGATGAATTGCCTTCATATCATATGCATAGTTTTATTTCACTTTTACATATATTAAGAAAAGAGGAAATATAGTCAGTTGTTAGACAAGCCTAGTTATAAAATCAAATCTGTACCTTTTCTCTAGAGGTATCTGTAAGCAGAAATGTAACTTAAAATATTTCCTCTAAGTATTAATCATTTTAGGAAGTTATTCCTCTAATTAAATGGTAAGAAATAAACATATGTTGCCCACATATGAGTCAGTGGATATCTGCACTTTTACTATAATTAAATCAATAAAACACAAGGAAGCCAATAATGAGATATTGGATTATTTATATTATACCAAAATAATAAATATTCTGAAAATATCCAGAGTTGCAAGAATATTATCACATGAACACAGGCATATCTTTTGGTAGCAGTATAACTTGTTATACCCCTTCTAGAAAGCAATTTGTCAGTACTTTTCAAAAAAAAAAAAAGGTAGAATTTATAATCTCAGCACCTAGACACAGAAAAATTACCTTAAGAAAAATAAACAAATGATGTATAATTCTATTGGCATAAATAAACAAAAATTGGAAACAATCTAAATATTCCAAAAAAAGGAGATTAATTAATTCATTGAGTTCTATCAACTCTATAGAGTATTTTACAAAAATTAAAAATCTCCTTTTGGAAAGTTGTATGCCATCAAAGTAAGGCAATCTGATCTAGAAATATTAAACTAAAAAGAATAAAATATAAAGTTTCATTTGTTATATAAATATCTTTGTGTAAACCATGGATATTAGTGGAAATTGAAAGAAAATATGCAAAATTAAAATAAAGTAGATGTATTAAAATTATGAGATTGTAATTTTTAATGAGTTTTATTATTATTAAAGATTGCAAAATAAATAGAATTTAAAAAAATCACCGAGCACAAGTCTTATTCACATTTTAGAATCATTCGAGAGGCGATTTATGGTCCTTATATTTTTAGAAGCCATGTAAATTAAATGTTACTCTTTTTATGATACATGGATTGGTTTAAAGCTTTATCTATCAGTTAAGCATTTTAAACTTACACAGAATGAATTGGAGAAAGGGAACACAATTGAGTAGAAAGATTGTTAGAGAGCTTTGATGAAATCTGATAACAAGAGTAGACTCTGATAAAGTGTTTTAACAGAGACATTTTTAAAGTAAAAGTCTATGATTTGACATCCAGTCCATCTGTGTATTTTGAGAGATATCTGGAGAATTTGCTGGTGCCCTACAGAGAGACAGATCCATGATACTGAGAAAAATAAATGTCTCTGATAGTTCTTCGTGGATAAAATTTGAATGTTATTTATGCCCCACAGCTCAGTTTTAAATTAATCACTCTGAAGCTATGACAGTCTTTATATATATAACTCTTCAAGTTGAAGCTATGTAAATAAATATTTAAATTTTAATTTAAATATATATATGTTCAAAACCGCTAGCTCTCTGCAAAAGAAGTATTTTTAAAAAAGGGACTTCCCTGGTGGTCCAGTGGTTAAGACTTTGGCTCCCAATGCAGGGGGCCCGGGTTTGATCCCTGGTCAGGGAACTAGATCTCACATGCCACAACTAAGAGCCCACATGCCACGACTAAGACCGGGCACAGCCAAATAAATAAATTAAATAAATAAATAAATAAATATTTCAAAAAGGAAAACAAGCAAGATTAGAGGATTGAAATAAACAAGTTAAGAAAGTTTAAATGTCTTATCCTTGCAGAGAGACTGTACATTTGTCATTCAATATTTAGAAAAACAGCACCTTGACTTTGACATTTGAAAAACATCGTATGCATATGTTCATTTAAAAATGCTGCCTTATCAATGTTGTCTAGGAAATCGAGAAAGTACTTTTTGTCACTGTCCCTTCTGGAAGATGAATGAAAGCAGATGTTGAACCAAGAAAGGAAAGGTTACTGCAAGATACGTGTATGTGGGCGCTTTTGAAAAGAAATAATATTGGATATATTTACGCGTAGGCATTGAGTATTAATTGGCTCAAAGTGTCTGCTAAATTTAAACAAATGTTATACTAAGCCTTGTGATATAGCCTTTAAGGTGTCTTATTTTCCAAGTACTACTAAACTTTGTCAGCTTCAGCAAGGCAAGTAATGCAAAGCCTCAGCAAGATGAATAATAATTAAACACCCCTCTGCTCCAAACAGTCTTTGCGTAGGTCTTAGGAGACAGGAGACAGAAAGGATAAGCACTGGTCTGAAGCTGGTCTTAGAGGCAAGAGGGGGATGCTCTAAGGCGATTTACTCATCCAGATAATCTTTTATGGTGAATTTGTTTTTGACAACTCCCTCTTTAAGTTGAGAAACCTACCCATACTATTAGATCAAGTAACTCAGCCATGGTCAAGCTCTGGTTTAAAAATATTATCAATACCACATCTATGATATCCATTGTCAATCCCTTAACCAATCCTCTCTATGGCCAGACCCCAAGGTTGAAGAATGAAGGATTGGGGGAAGAGGGCATAATACTAATTCCATTTCTATGTTTTCATTCTTTGTATGCAGCCTTTCTTTCAATTAAGACAACATTAAAATATCTCCCACCCTCAAATCACAAAAACAATAATCACTTGTTTGGTGCTTCCACTACAATAATGATCAGCACAAGAGTAACCATGGGAATGAACTCTATAGAAACCAATTAGAATGCCATTGTATGCTGTGGGATGTATGTGTATGAGGAAATGTTTTAAAAGTGCATCACTGTATTACAAGACGTTCTTTATAAAATTAACAGCAATGTTTATGGATAATTTAAGCTAAACATCTAGTTAGCAAGCAAAACAAAAAGTTCAAGGTAAATCAATACTTTTGATGTAATAGGAGTAAGAACATTCCAGTGCATTTAGCCTAAGTACATAAGCTTTACTAACAAGAACATTTGTTTAGTCTTTTCTATTAGGTTTTATCACTACACTGATTATGAAACTATAATAAAACCTGTTGAGACTTTATAACCAAATAAAATGTGCTGATAAATGAATCACCTAACACAGAATGCATAATACACGATGGCAACCACTTTTTAAAGACCTAGGCAAATACATTTAATCAATAGACAGCTGTTTCCTAAACACTGTGTTAGACACAACTGGCATCATAAAATATGCAAATGTATTCAGTACAATCTGTAATACTGAGTTCATGTTACAGAAATATCTCTAACACTCCAAGGAATAGAAGTGACACGTGATGTAGAGATAATAAATGATAGAGGAGTTCATGATATTTGAGTAGTAAAAACATGTTTAATGACAAAGAGTGTAATTGAGTTAGGCCTTCCTTAATACAAGATGAGAATCTGGAATGGTAAAAAGGAGAAAAGAAAGGCATTAGGGGATACAATGTGCAAAGTCTACAGACACTTGACAGACTGAGAGGAAATTATTACAGCTAAAACAAAAACTAGTGATTAACCTTAGAATATGTAAAGAACCCAGGTGAATGAAAAAGACAAGAAGCCTAACATGGATGTTAACAGGCACCAAAGGGGAAACCCAAAGTATAAGAAGGTATGCTCAATCTCATTATGAAGACAGGAATGAAATTAAAACACAGTGACCATTCCTTTTGCAAACATTATTTAAGCAACATGGTCGGACTTAGAGATAATCATACTAAGTGAAGTAAGTCAGACAAAGACAAATATCATATGATATCATTTATATGTGGAATCTAAAAAAAATGATACAAATGAACTTATTTACAAAACAGAAACAGACTCACAGACATAGAAAACAAACTTATTATAGTTACCAAAGGGGAAAGGTGGGGGGTATAAATTAGGAGTTTGGGATAAATATATACACACCACTGTATATAAAATAGATAATAAACAAGGACCTACTGTATAGCACAACTATACTCAATATTCTGCTCAATATTCTGTAATATTGGGAAAGAATCTGAAAAATAATGGATATATGTATATGTATAACTGAATCACTTTGCTGTACACCTGAAACTAACACAACATGTAAATCAATTATACTCCAATATAAGATAAAAATTTAAAAAAAAATCAAGCATGATACAGCAGTTTGCAACTCAGATTTAAAAGATGAATGTTTTCTCAGTAGGCAAGAATCCTCAGTGGTAACATTTAATGTGCATGTGGAAAGGGCTAGAATGGCACAGATTTGCCTCCTCCAAATTTTCTTACCACTGTGTCAGTCTGGTTTCATCCACATTCCCTGGAAGAAGTTGGGCAATTTCTCTTCTCCTCGGCTTTGGCCTTTTGCTCTCATTATCTTCCAACCCACAGCCATTGCCTCCTAAACACTGCACGCTCTGAACCCAGTCCACTTTTTCCCCCCTTTTCTCAGGTCTATATTTCAGAAAAAAGAAGAAAAAAAAAAAACACACACACAAATTTCAAGGCTCTCAACCAGGCCTATAATCCTGCTGATTTAAGCCATGTATTATAAAGTCCTTGTTAAAAAATTCAAGATAGGGCTTCCCTGGTGGCACAGTGGTTGAGAGTCCGCCTGCCAACGCAGGGGACATGGGTTCGTGCCTTGGTCCGGGAAGATCCCACATGCCGCGGAGCGGCTAGGCCCGTGAGCCATGGCTGTTGAGCCTGCACGTCCGGAGCCGGAGCCTGTGCTCCGCAACGGGAGAGGCCACAACAGTGAGAGGCCCACATACCGCAAAACAAAAACAAAAACAAAAAATTCAAGATAATGTTAACCCAATTTTATTCCTTTTGCATAGAATTATAACTGTATGCCAAGAAAACACAGAGGCTATTTGGCTTTCCTGTTTTGGGGACCCAGGTATTAAGAGTTGAGTACTCCCCAGTTGATTGTCCCTTTCATCTCTAGTCTCTGCAAATCACCCTCTTTTATTTTTCTTTCATCTCAGAATCCTTCTTATTTACCCTCTCCTACTGTAGGTATCTATTCCTTCTGTTTGCTGTATATCTCTGGATATGTATGGAAGCACTATCAGTGGTCCCCAATATTCATCCCAGTCTCTGACACTGTTTGCCAAGATTGTTTCCTTTAAAATCAAAGGAACTGAGATATTAGTGTCAAAGCATTTTTAATCTAACTGCCTCAGAATCTATATGCTACCTGAGCATACTGTGCTACCTACTGCACATTCTTCCTCCAGCTCCTACCCTACTCAAATCCATCCCCAGAGCATTTTCTAGGCCGTCTCTTTCCCTTTTAAGGCCCACCCTTGGCTCTTGGCCTAAAATTTCACCTTCTGCCTACCCAACATAATTCCCCCATTCTTAAGACACTGGCCCAATGCATCATTCTGATTCTGTGGTACAAGTCTGCCCTTTGATTCCTCCCTTGAAACATGTAGCATTTGGGGAGTTGTAAAAATATTGGTTTGATGGTTTGATGAAGGACATTAATGGGGAAACAAACATAGAGGAGACTCCAGAGTATAATGTTTTACTTTGTGTGAGAACTGAAGTTGAATCTCCTTTCCTTTTCTTCAGCTGATATGAACTAGGAATTGTTCTTATCACATGAACCACCAAAACTCCCAACACCGTTTGAACAGCTTCTCACCAGGTCACTGTGAAAAGGGAGTGACACTGTATGAACTCAAACTCACAAAAAGGCATTTTGATCATTGACTTTCATGTGAGTTGCTTACAATTTTACACCTACTTACCATGCTATAGAATAATGATTATGTAGACTAATGTTTCCTTAACATTTTATGTCTTTTATTTGATTAGTACAGGAAACTCTATTCATGTGTGTTCTGTGTTCACAGTTTATTAAATGTGCAACACGGTTATCTGCCCATAGAGCTTGATCTCCCCTGGTGTACACATAGGAAATTTTCAAATGTATAGTCTTTTTTTTTTATTTCCTTTTTTGCCTCATGTTGGAGTATAGAGATGGAACCACGAGACAGAGTTACCAGAAATTTCATATAAGTATAATGCAGTAAAAACCAACTTAAAATAACCTTTTTAAAAAAATGAATACTTTGGATATTGTAATAAATGAATTGTATCTTTCTGTATCCCAGCTCCAGACTTTCTGTCCTGTAGCATGAGTACAAGTGCCCTCATTCTGGGTTACACAGTTCAGTTAAATTGAGCATGTGTTAAATGGCAGCATACATTTATAATGGTGACAACAAATAGAAGCATGTCCTTCTAAAAAACATGAAGGAACCTAGGCTTGAGAACTTTATAACACTTTATTCATTCCCTTTAACGAAACTAAAAGAACTCTATTTTATAGATAAGAACATTTCATGTACTTGATGAAATGCTGATTTCATGTAATTGATTTATGATAATACATCCAAATTCAGGACTCAATATCCCATCTTTATTTTTCATTAGTACGACTCCAAACATTGCCCAATATAAACCATTTGAAGAAAGTGACTGAAATTGAGATTAATTTGCATTTTTAAATTAACAATTAAAAAAACCAGAGATTGTACTTGAATCCTCATCTTGTAAGAACCTAGTTCTTGCTTAACCTTTGAATTTCTTTAATGGACTTCAACAACATGAACCTATAACCCTCTGCTCATGCTAACTGTTCTAGATTCCCTTTATTTCTCAGTTATACTGTCATTCTGCTTTTCTAGCTTGTTGATGTCCTTAGTCTCTCCACAGTAGTTGTAATATTTTTTCCTAATAGTTCCAGATCTCCTGTGACCTTTCACTTGATTTATGCAATCTCATTTGACTTATGTGAGAATTTATTCTCAATAACCCCTGCAGTTTGAGATGTTTCCCCTATTTTTGGCTTGGCTAGTTGTAGCAATGAAAGGAGAAAGTATTTAATTTATTGCAATCCTAAGACATCTTTTCTTCCTTTACCATTGTCACATACATCATAATGATGCAAATTTTATCTGTTGCAAGAATATGAGAACAGTTTGCAAATGATGAAGACAGCATTTGAAATTTTTAAAAATAAGTACAAAAATATATACACAAGTGCATTTTGTTAGGTTTGTCATTCCTAAATAACAATATGAAAACAGACTGAATTATCCAAGATTAAGAAATATTATCCCAAGAAGGTAAAGAAACAACAAAAGCAGACTCTCCTGAGAGAATTTAGAAGCTCAGCATTAATACAGAAAAACAAGGAAGTCTGATGGCTGTGATGGTTAATTTTATGTGCCCACTTGGCTAGACCATGGTGACCAGTGTTTGGTCAAACACTAATCTAGATTTTTCTGTAAAGGCATTTTTTAAGATGTGAATAATATCTATAATCAGTTGATTTTAGGTAAAGCAGATTATCCTCCATAATGTGGGTGAGCCTCATCTAATAAATGAAGCACTTAAGTGAAAAAAACTGAGGTTTCCTGAAGAAGGAATCTTGCTTCCGAATGCCAAAATAAAAATTCTTCCTGAGTTTCCATCCTTTGGACTCAAGACTGTAACATCAACTATTTCCTGAATCACCAACCAGCCAGCTTGCCCTAAGGATTTTCAACTTGCCACCTACCAGCCCTAACAATGGCACGAGACAATTCTTTCAAATCAATCCCTTTCTCTGTTTCTCTCTCTGCCTCTCCCTTTCTCCATCCCATTTCTTCTTGGTTCTCTTTAGAACTCTGACTAATACAATGGCCACTAAAGAATCTTCCAAATTTTATCATAAAGAAACCAAACAGGACTTACCCAGATCATAATTAGTCATAGTCAAGATATAAGATGTTTTCTCTCCATTGTGATCAAATCATTTTCTTAACAGAGGTCTCAAATATAACTATCATTTGCAGAGTGTCATTAACACAAATAGTTATTTTATCCTGAAAGTTGATATATGAATAGAAAAGAAATCTTGTGATGTTTGCTCAACCTATGGTCTATTTTATTTTTCTGAAAATTTCCCTCCCATCCCATAGTGTTAGACCACTTCCAGTCATGTTGGCACTATGTGAAACCTACCTCTGGTCATTGCTGATTGGCCCAGAGATGGGCACCCAATACAGGCTGAATTCACCATGTCTTTCTCTCTTAGGGATCTGCAGGTTGGTTTCAAAGTCAATAGCCTCTGTAAGTCTTCTTGGAAATGGAGAGAAAGCTGGCTTCAGAGAAAAAGGAGACAAGAATAAATCAAAATGTAATAAAAAGCAAGACCCACAAAGATGGGAGAAACTAAAATCCTAAAAATTAGTAATTTTAATTGCAATTAATGATTACATTTAGTAAAAACAGAATCAATAATAACCAGATTCAGTTCCTGAGGTGGTTTGGATACATGTCTTTCTTCAGATTCCATGAAACATCTCAGAAAGCTTATTCTGAAGTCCTTCCTCTTTTTTTTTTTTTTTTTTTTTTTTTGCGGTACACGGGCCTCTCACTGTTCTGGCCTCTCCTGTTGCAGAGCATAGGCTCTGGATGCGCAGGCTCAGCGGCCGTGGCTCACAGGCCCAGCCGCTCCATGGCATGTGGGATCTTCCTGGACCGGGGCACGAACCCGTGTCCTTTGCATCGGGAGGTGGACTCTCAACCGCTGCGCCACCAGGGAAGCCTAGTCCTTCCTCTTTTTAATTCTCCTCCTACTTCTTTGTTTCCTTCTTCTTTGAGCAAATTTGAGTGGCTTAATCACAAGAGTTTTGATTAAGATAAACAACCAGTTTCCTTTTGATAAAATTAACTATGATTTTATCATTTGCTCCCTTATACTTCAACTTTTAAGCATTTTGAAAAGATAAAATCAATACCTTTGCTTTTAATTCACTGTCACCTCATTGAAACACATTATTTTGATTCATTTAAAGAGTTAAAGGTAAGAGGAGCTTCAAGATGGCAGAAGAGTAATAAGTGGAGATCACCTTCCTCCCCACAAATACATCAGAAATACATCTATATGTGGAACAACTCATACAGAACACCTACTGAATGTTGGCAGAAGAACTCAGACCTCCCAAAAGGCAAGAAACTCCCCACGTACCTGGGTAGGGCAAAAGAAAAAACAGAGACAAAACAATAGGGACAGGACCTGCACCAGTGGGAGGGAGCTGTGAAGGAGGAAACGTGTCCACACACTAGGAAGCCCCTTCGCGGGCAGTGACTGCGGGTGGCGGAGGGAGGAAGCTTCGGAGCTGCGGAGGAGAGCGCAGCCACAGACAGGGGTGTAGAGGGCAAAGCGGAGAGATTCCCACACAGAGGATTGGTGCCAACCAGCACTCACCAGCCCGAGAGGTTTGTCTGCTCACCCGCTGTGGCAGGTGGGGGCTTGGAGCTGAGGCACAGGCTTCGAAGGTCGGATCCCAGGGAGAGGACTGGGGTTGGCTGTGTGAACACAGCCTGAAGGGACTAGTGCACCACGGCTAGCTGGGAGGGAGTC
This sequence comes from Grampus griseus, assembly GCF_964374135.1. Taxonomy (NCBI): domain Eukaryota; kingdom Metazoa; phylum Chordata; class Mammalia; order Artiodactyla; family Delphinidae; genus Grampus; species Grampus griseus. The sequence continues at coordinate 15,111,614 of NC_138997.1, read as the reverse complement.
CAGAAAAAGGTCTGGACCTACCGAAGAGGCAAGAGACATTTTCTTCCCTCTTTGTTTCCTAGTGCGCGAGGAGAGGGGATTAAGAGTGCCACCTAAATGAACTCCAGAGATGGGCACAAGCGGCGGCTATCAGCGCAGACCCCCAGAGACGGGCATGAGACGCTAAGGCTGCTGCTGCTGCCACCAAGAAGCCTGTGTGCAAGCACAGGTCACTCTCCACACCTGCCCTCCTGGGAGCCTGTGCAGCCCGCCACTGCCAGGGTCCCATGATCCAGGGACAACTTCCCCGGGAGAACGCACGGCGCGCCTCAGGCTGGTGCAACGTCATGCTGGCTTCTGCCGCCGCAGGCTCGCCCCGCATCTGTACCTCTCCCTCCTCCCGGCCTAACTGAGCCAGAGCCCTCGAATCAGCTGCTCCTTTAACCCCGTCCTGTCTTAGCGGGAAGAGATGCCCTCAGGTGACCTACACGCAGAGGCGGGGCCAAATCCAAAGCTGAACCCCAGGAGCTGTGCAAACAAAGAAGAGAAAGGGAGATCTCTCTCAGCAGCATTAGGAGCAGAAGATTAAATCTCCACAATCAATTTGATGTACCCTGCATCTGGGGAATACCTGAATAGACAACGAATCATCCCAAATTGAGGAGGTGGATTTTGGGAGCAACGAAATATATATTTTTTTCCTTTTTCTCTTTTTGTGAGTGTGTATGTGTATGCCTCTGTGTGTGATTATGTCTGTATAGCTTTGCATTTACTATTTGTCCTGTGGTTCTGTGTCCCTGCTGTGTTTTTTTTTTTTTTTTTTTTAGTATAGTTGTTACAGCTTGTTACCATTGGTGGATTTGTTTTTTGGTATGGCTGCTGTCTTCTTCCTTTCTTTTTTGTATTACTTTTTCATTTAAAAAAATTTTAATAATTATTTTTATTTTAATTATTTTATTTTATTTTTTCTTTCTTTCTTTCTCTCTTTCTTTTTTCTCCCTTTTATTCTGAGTCATGTGGATGACAGGGTCTTGGTGCTCTAGCCGGGCGTCAGGCCTGTACCTCTGAGGTGGAAGAGCTGAGTTCAGGACATTGGTCCATGAGAGACCTCCCAGCTCCACATAATATCAAATGGCGAAAACCCCCAAGAGATCTCCATCTCAACGCCAAGACCCAGCTCCACTCAATGGGCAGCAAGCTACAGTGCTGGACACCCTATGCCAAACAACTATCAAGACAGGAACACAATCCCACCCATTAGCAGAGAGACTGCTTAAAATCATAATAAGGTCATAGACACCGCAAACCCCACCACCGGATGTGGACCTGCCCACCAGAAAAACAAGATCCAGCCTCATCCACCAGAACACAGGCATTAGTCCCCTCCTCCAGGAAGCCCACACAGCCCACGGAACCAACCTTAGTCACTGGGGGCAGACACCAAAAATAATGGGCATTATGAACCTGCAGGCTGCAAAATGGAGACCACAAACACAGTAAGTTAAGCAAAATGAGAAGACAGAGAAACGTACAGCAGATGAAGGACCAAGGTAAAAGCCCACCAGACCAAACAAATGAAGAGGAAATAGGCAGTCTACCAGAAAAAGAATTCAGAAAAATGATAGTAAAAATGATCCAAAATCTGGGAAATAGAATGGAGAAAATATAAGAAACGTTTAACAAGAACCTGGAAAAACTAAAGAGCAAACAAACAATGATGAACAACACAATAAATGAATTAAATATTCTCTACAAGGAAACAATAGCAGAATAACAGAGGCAGAAGAACAGAAAAGCGACCTGGAAGATAAAATAGTGGAAATAACTACTGCAGAGCAAATAAAGGAAAAAGAATGAAAAGAATTGAGGACAGTCTCAGAAATCTCAGGGACAACAGTAAACACACCAACATTCAAATTATAGGGGTCCCAGAAGAAGAAGAGAAAAAGAAAGGGACTGAGAAAATATTTGAAGAGATTATAGTTGAAAAGTTCCTTAATACGGGAAAGGAAATAGTTAAGTCCAGGAAGCGCAAAGAGTCCCATACAGGATAAATCCAAGGAGAAACATGCAAAGACATATATTAATCAAACTATCAAAAATTAAAGACAGAGAAAAAAATATTAAAAGCAGCAAGGGAAAAACAACAAATAACATACAAGGGAATCCCCATAAGGTTAACAGCTGATCTTTCAGCAGAAACTCTGCAAGCCAGAAGAGAGAGGCAGGACATACTTAAATGATGAAAGGGAAAAACCTAAAACCAAGATCACTCTAACCAGGAAGAATCTCATTCAGATTCAATGCAGAAATTAAAATTTTCACAAACAAGCAAAAGCTAAGAGAATTCAGCACCATCAAACCAGCTTTACAACAAATGCTAAAGGAACTTCTCTAGGCAGGAAACACAAGAGAAGGAGAAGACCTACAGGAACAAACCCAAAACAATTAAGAAAATGGTAACAGGAGCATACATATCAATAATTACCTTAAATGCAAATGGATTAAATGCTCCAACCAAAAGACATAGACTGGCTGAATGGATACAAAAACAAGACCCATATATATGCTGTCTACAAGAGACCCACTTCAGACCTAGGGACACATAAAGACTGAAAGTGAGGGGATGGAAAAAGATATTCCATGCAAATGGATATCAAAAGAAAGCTGGAGTAGCAATTCTCATATTAGACAAAATAGACTTTAAAACAAAGACTATTACGAGACAAAGAAAGACACGGCATAATGATCAAGGGATCAATCCAAGAAGAAAATAGAACAATTGTAAATATTTATGCACCCAACATAGAAGCACCTCAATACATAAGGCAAATGCTAACAGCCATAGAAGGAGAAATCGACAGTAACACAATCATAGTAGGGGACTTTAACACCCCACTTTCACCAATGCACAGATCATCCAAAATGAAAATAAACAAGGAAACACAAGCTTTAAATGATACATTAAACAAGATGGAATTAATTGATATTTATAGGACATTTCACCCAAAAACAACAGATTACACTTTCTTCTCAAGTGCTCATGGAACATACTCCAGGATAGATCAAATCTTGGGTCACAAATCAAGCCTTGCTAAATTTAAGAAAATTGAAATTGTATCAAGTATCTTTTCCAACCTTGACGCTATGAGACAAGATGTCAATTACAGGAAAAATCTGTAAAAAATAAAAGCACATGCAGGCTAAACGATACACTACTTAATAACCAAGAGATCTCTGAAGAAACCAAAGAGGAAATCAAAAATTGCTAGAAACAAATGACAATGAAAACATGACGACCCAAAACCTATGAGTTGCAGCAAAAGCAGTTCTAAGAGGGAAGTTTATAGCAATATAATGCTACCTTCAGAAACAAGAAACATCTCAAATAAAAAACCTAACCTTACACCTAAAGCAATTAGAGAAAGAAGACAAAAAACCCCAAAGTTAACAGACGGAAAGAAATCATAAAGATCAGATCAATAATAAAAGAAATGAAGGAAACATTAGCAAAGATCAATAAAACTGAAAGCTGGTTCCTTGAGAAGATAAACAAAACTGATAAACCATTAGCCAGACTCATCAAGAAAAATGGGAGAAGACTCAAATCAATAGAAATAGAAATGAAAAAGGAGAGGTAACAACAGACACTGCAGAAATACAAAAGATCATGAGAGATTACTACAAGCAACTCTATGCCAATAAAATGGACAACCTGGAAGAAATGGACATATTCTTAGAAAAGCACAACCTTCTGAGACTGAACCAGGAAGAAACAGAAAATATAAACAGACCAATCAAAAGGACTGAAATTGAAACTGTGATTAAAAATCTTCCAACGAGGGCTTCCCTGGTGGCGCAGTGGTTGAGACTCCGCCTGCTGATGCAGGGGACGCGGGTTCGTGCCCCGATCTGGGAAGATCCCACATGCCGCGGAGCGGCTGGGCCCGTGAGACATGGCTACTGAGCCGTGCGTCCGGAGTCTGTGCTCCACAATGGGAGAGGCCACAACAGTGGGAGGCCCGCGTACTGCAAAAAAAAAAAATCTTCCAACGAACAAAAGTCTAGGACAAGATGGCTTCACACGTAAATTCTATCAAACATTTAGAGAAGAGGTAATACCTGTCCTTCTCAAACTCTACCAAAATATAGCAGAGGGAGGAACACTCCCAAACTCATTCTACAAGGCCCCCATCACCCTGATACCAAAACAAGAGAAAGATGTCACAAAAAATGAAAACTACAGGCCAACATCACTAATGAACATAGATGCAAAAATCCTCAACAAAATACTAGCAAACAGAACCCAACAGCACATTAAAAGGATCATACACCATGATCCACTGGAGTTTATCCCAGGGATGCAAGGATTCTTCAATATACCCAAATCAATCAATGTGATACACCATATTAAGAAACTGAAGAATAATAATCATACGATCATCTCAATAGATGCAGAAAATGCTTTTGACAAAATTCAACACCCATTTATGATAAAACCTTCCAGAAAGTAGGCACAGAGGGAACTTACCTCAACATAATAAAGGCCATATATGACAAACCCAAAACAAACATCATCCTTAATGGTGAAAAACTGAAACCTTTCCACTAAGATCAGAAACAAGACAAGGTTGCGCACTCTCACCACTCTTATTCAACACAGTTTTGGAAGTTTTACACACAGCAATCAGAGAAGTAAAAGAAATAAAAGGAATCAAAATCAGAAAAGAAGAAGTAAAACTGCCACTGTTTGCAGATGGCATGATACTACACATAGCGAATCCTAAAGATGCTACCAGAAAACTACTACAGCTAATCAATGAATTTGGTAAAGTAGCAGGATACAATATTAACGCACAGAAATCTCTTGCATTCCTATACACTAATGATGAAAAATCTGAAAGAGATATTAAGGAAACGCGCCCATTTACCACTGCAACAAAAAGAATAAAATACCTAGGAATAAATCTACCTAAGGAGACAAAAGACCTGTATGCAGAAAACTATTTACACTGATGAAAGAAATTAAAGGTGATACAAACGGATGAAGAGATATACCATGTTCTTGGATTGGAAGAATCAACATTGTGAAAATGACTATACTACCCAAAGCAATCTACAGATTCAATGCAATCCCTATCAAACTACCACTGGCATTTTTCACAGAACTAGAACAAAAAATTTCACAATTTGTATGGAAACACAGAAGACCCCGAATATCCAAAGCAATCCTGAGGAAGAGAAATGGAGCTGGCGGAATCAGGCTCCCTGACTTCAGACTATACTACAAAGCTACAGTAATCAAGACAGTATAGTACTGGCACAAAAACAGAAATATATATCAATGGAGCAGGATAGAAAGCCCAGAGATAAACCCATGGTCACTTTATTTTTGATAAAAGAGGCAAGAATATACAATGGAGAAAAGACAGCCTCTTCAATAAGTGGTGCTGGGAAAACTGGACAGCTACATGTAAAAGAATGAAATTAGAACACTCCCTAAGACCAAACACAAAAATAAACTCAAAATGGATTCGAGACCTAAATGTAAGGCCTGACAGTATCAAACTCTTAGAGGAAAACATAGGCAGAACACTCTATGACATAAATCACAGTAAGATCCTTTTTGACCCACCTCCTAGAGCAATGGAAATAAAAACAAAAATAAACAAATGGGACCTAATGAAACTTAAAAGTTTTTGCACAGCAAGGGAAACCATAAACGAGACGAAAAGGCAACCCACAGAATGGGAAAAAATATTTGCATTTGAACCAAGTGACAAAGGATTAATCTCCAAAATTTACATGCAGCTCATGCAGCTCAATATCAAAAAAAACAAACAACCCAATCCAAAAATGGGCTCAAGACCTAAATAGACATTTCTCTAAAGATATACAGATTGCCAACATACACATGAAAGAATGTTCAACATCAGTAATCATTAGAGAAATCCAAATCAAAACTACAATGAGATATCACCTCACACCCGTCAGAATGGCCATCATCAGAAAATCTACAAACAATAAATGCTGGAGAGGGTGTGGAGAAAAGGGAACCCTCTTGCACTGTTGGTGGGAATGTAAATTGATACAGCCACTATGGAGAATAGTATGGAGGTTCTTTAAAAACATAAAAATAGAACTACCATACGACCCAGCAATCCCACTACTGGGCATATACCCTGAGAAAACCGTAATTCAAAAAGGGTCATGTACCACAACGTTCATTGAAGCTCTATTTACAATAGCCAGGACATGGAAGCAACCTAAGTGTCCATCAACAGACGAATGGATAAAGAAGAAGTGGCACGTATAGACAATGGAATATTACTCAGCCATAGAAAGAAATGAAATTGAGTTATCTGCAGTGAGGTCGATGGACCTAGAATCTGTCATACAGAGTGAAGTCAGTCAGAAAAGAGAAAAACAAATACCGTATGCTAACACATATATATGGAATTAAAAAAAAAAAAAAAAGGTCATGAAGTACCTAGGGGCAGGATGGGAATAAAGATGCAGGTCTACTAGAGAATGGACTTGAGGGCACAGGGAGGGGGAAGGGTAAGCTGGGACAAAGTAAGAGAGTGGCATATACATATATACACTACCAAATACAAAACTGATAGCTAGTGGGAAGCAGCTGCGTAGCACAGGGAGATCAGCTCAGTGCTTTGTGACCACCTAGAGGGGTGGGATAGGGAGGGTGGGAGGGAGGGACATGCAAGAGGGAAGAGACATGGGGATATATGTGTATGTAGAGCTGATTCACTTTGTTATAAAGCAGAAACTAACACACCATTTTAAGGCAATTATACTCCAATAAAGATGTTAAAAAAAAAAAAAAAAAACTCATCATTTTTCCTAACAGCATTGACAGTATTATCTAACACAAAAAACTCAGATGACATCAAAATGTAGGTTTTGATTTTTATTGATTGTTTCACTTAAAAGCTGAAGAATAAAGGGTTTAGAAATCAAGTGGTGAAAAGTCTGGAATTGATTATATTGTGAAATAGCTGCAAATAGTCCAAAACACACCAACTAGAAAAATGATTCAAAGTAATTAGTATATAAAATTTATCAAAGAAAGAAAGTTATTAGAACTTATATTTGATAGCATTTGAGGTAGGAGTTCCAGTAGGGTATATCCATAAACTCTTTTTATCCAATCTTCTGGACCTCATCCAATCTCATCCAATGTTATCCAATCCAAAAAGAACCTTTACAATGGGCAATGCAAGAGTGCAGTAGGGGCAGACTGAGCAAATATAGAGTTCTGGCATGGCAATTTTGGAGATCCATAAGTTTGTGAGATAGAAAGTCAATACCCTTAGCAATTATCCAGCTTATCCATTGCTTTGGTTTAATCAAGAAACTGTATATATAGTCCATCTGACAGTGACCTGGGCTTCCTCAAAATAGAGGTTTGGATTAGGAATACTGTAATCTCTTCCATCATGATACATGATTTTCTTTTATGACAAGAGTTCACCAGAAAAAGCAAAATCTTGACTCTTCCCCAGAAAATATGTTCCACCTCAGGAGAGGCAGTAAAAAAGTATGTAAAGCATGCTACATAAGAGATAATGTTTAAGAAGTGCAAAAATACTAACTATCCATTTTACTATTCTAGAGAGGAAGTGATATAATGACATTAATGTACACAAAAATTTAGGGATAAATACTTTAAGTAATGAATTTGTCATTTCAGATTTGTGTGACAAAATTTTCAATGAGCCAATCAGATCTGAATGTTTCTAAATAATAATTACACTGACGTCAGACATACTTAGCTGATTAGTATATCAAAATCTCTTTAAAATAATTAATAAATGACTCACCATTTCATAGGCTGAATCTGTGAAGTGGAAAAACAGGTGTATTTACCAAAAAAAGTGTCTTCTAAAGGTGTTCCCAAATGGATGACCTTTGCTGCTTGCCTATTTTAAAAATCTTTGTACTTATAAGGTGTATATCATATAAATTTAAATGAAGATGTCCATGTAGCACAATTCTACTGAATAACAAGGTTTCCTTTATTGATATGGCTCTGATTATGTTTCTTTGTACTAAGGCAACTACAGCATCAAATATTTCCTATGCAACTCACAGGAACATTGCATTATTTGAGCCTAATGTAAATATCCTTATAAATCCTAAGTGAAGGAAGTCAGTCTCAAAATCTTTGTATAATTACAGTGCTCTGTGGTTGAATGAAGAGCAATGTTGAGTACAATATGGCATCTACTATGCAGATTTGTTCTATGCACCTGCCCGCATCCTCATGGGCCCACAGCTTAGTTGTCTCAGGGAAGTCTTCAATTTAAAAGGAAAAGAACTTAGATGGTAGTTCACATAACACTATCTGTGGGATACAAGGGCAGCAGAACAAATAGGCATGGCATAGGAGAAATGAGTTCTCTTCAACGCAGTGCTATGGCATTGGCCATGCCTTAGGCAACTCTATATCATAGGTGGTACTAGTGACAACAGTTATGGTGGCATCAGGGCCTGATGACTTGTCTTAAGTGTAGCTGGTAGCAGTTAGGATTGCAGTACCTCTATTTTTGCTATAGCAGTTTCTTTTCAATGAGTTTTCTTGGAAGCCTAGCACAGTTTTGGAGCTTTCAGAGTGATGCACTGTAGCAGCTCTCACCACTCTGACAACAATAAGATCCAACACTGACTACGATACCAGCAAGAGAAGGCAACTCCACAGCCAGCCTCAGTGGCAGGAGTAAAGGTTCCTCCATGAACCTTGTGGAAAACAGGGCTTTTTGAATAAACTTCAATCCTTAATTAGTGCACATCTTTTCATCTGTCACAGACTACACATCACTTCCTCAGAGAAGCCGTCTCCAGCTCCCCACATATGCTTCTGTGGTGCTCTGTTAATACTCTTTTTTTTTTTTTTTTTTTTTTGCGGTACACGGGCCTCTCACTGTTGTGGCCTCTCCCGTTGCGGAGCACAGGCTCCGGACGCGCAGGCTCAGCGGCCGTGGCTCACGGGCCTAGCCGCTCCGCGGCATGTGGGATCCTCCCGGACCGGGGCACGAACCCGTGTCCCCCGCATCGGCAGGCGGACTCTCAACCACTGCGCCACCAGGAAAGCCCAATACTCTTTCAATGAACACTTTTACTTGCTCAGTGCCTACCTCCTCTCCTAGTTTCTAATTGTCAGGAGAACATTTACCTGGCTTCTCTTGTTCCCTGCTCTATCCCCAGAGGCTGGCATATAACAGGGGCTCGAAACCCATTTGTTGAATTAATAAAAAGGATATCCTGGCTGGGTTAATCCCCATGTCGCTAGAGGTCTTCGTATATAATGAGCAAATAAAGCCACCTTGAATATAATAGGATATTTTGTGGTACATGAATAGGGGCTGAACTCTATGTCTTAATTAGCCAGGAGCATAGGAAGCCCCTGGGAAAGAAGTAAAACTATGCCTTCAATCAGGGATCATACACATATGCATTTGTCTAGTGGTCTGATAGATAGATGCCAACAACGGTATTGGGAGAGGGCATGGTGGAACTGGAACAAGTTAAATGGTCAGGAGACCTAACTTATCCATGAGATAAGATCACCTTTAACCCAAATGTTCTCTGGGCCCTTATGTGTGTGGGCCTTACATAATGTCAGTTATACAAATTGCTCCCCAGATCTGTTGAAAAGAGCTCTTCTTCATGCCAAGAGAAAAGACCACAATCATATCTATTTGTAAAACTTTCTAGAAGTGTTCATGCAAATGGGTATGAGGAGGACATTCTCATATATAATTAGAGCTGCTCTTTTATCTTCTTTGGCTAAAGCTCTTCCAGTCACTGATGCTATTTTGCCCTGAACCTCACAATATATGTCAGATTCTATGCTAGTCCCTCAGAAGTCAATTGTGAAGAAAACAAAGCAAAACAAAACACAATTTCTGCCAATGAACATGGTCTAGTAGAGTAGACAGACATGAAAATGGGCCATTACAAGCCCAGTTTGTAAGTACTGTGATCCGACTAAACACAGAGGACTCTGGGAGCAGAAAAAGGTCACCCAAAGTATTATCAGAGGATTCTCAGAGTAAGTGGCAACTAGGTTGAGACCTAGAGAATGAATAGTAGGAGGTTACAAGGTCTATGCTGAGGGCAAAGCCTGTGCAAAGGTTTGCACAGCATAGTGTATTAAAGAAATACCAATTGGCAGGTACAAATTACTGTGTATAAAAGAGATAAACAACAAGGTCCTACTGTATAGCCCAGGGATCTACATTCAATATCCTATAATAAACCATAATGGACAAGAATACGATAAAGAATATATATGTACATACCTGAATCACTTTGCTGTACACCAGAAACTAACACAACATTGTAAATAAACAACACTTCAATGGAAATTTTTTTTCAAAAAAAGAAATACTAATTGTTCAGTAGAGTTAATTGATCAGAAGGTCAGAAGTGGCAAAAAGGTATAGGAGAGGACCGGGAATAAACAAAGCCAGATCATGAGGGCATTAGAAGCTATGGAAGTACCTTTAAAAATGGTAAATTTCATGTTACATATATTTTACCACACACACACAAATCTCAGCTTTCCTTTCCAATCAATATAATGAAATAAAGAATTGTGGATCTTCCAAAAAAAAAAAAAAAAGAAGATGCTATGGCAAGAGTCTGGACTACTGGACTTTACCCTGAAAGTATCTGAGACCTATTAAGGGTTTTAAATTGGAAGTGAGAACATCAGTTTTGCACTTTAGAATGATGCCTCTGGCTATAGATAGTAAAAAAAGGATCAGAGCATGAAAGGCTAGATGTAGAGAAACAAGTTTGGAAGCTCTTGCAAAGTTCTAATAATACCTATAGCAAATGAGAATGGTTTGAATACAAAGACAGAGGATATGGCAAACTTGAAAGGGTCTCAACAGCTGTTAAGGACTGGTTGATTGATCTGAATGAGGGGATAAGACAAAGGGAAGATTCTTGCTTGCACATTTGTGTGAATAAGAGATTTCTGGCTCTGAGAAGGAGAATCCACTGGGCCTGAAGAAGGTTAGCCCATGGCTGGTACGAGTGTGGTACAAGCCTGCCCCATTACATGGGTACAAGGAAGTTACTGACAGAAACCTTTCATGGTGCTGAGGGGGAAGCCCCCTACATTTCAAAGTACTTCCAGGGACAGTGCCACTGTTTTTGTCTACTGCAAGTTTTAAGAGACAGATCTTCAGGAGCTCTTTATACAACTACCCACAGCCTGCCTTTGCAGCATTAATTTTGTTTCCGCAATCTGGTTAAGAAACCAAGGCCCCTTACCTGAGCACACCGCTTCCCCGACACTCTCTGAGGTGGCTACTTTCTGGTATTCTTTTCCACATCATGGATATTAGTGCACCTGGAGATGGTTTTCCCTTTTTTGTTTCATAGAAACATAGAAGCAATGGGAAGAGAACTTATAAACTCTACCAAAGCCATACTTCCCTATCTACCTGCATCTGAAACCGCAGACTCTGACTTTTCTCCTGTCACTGGAGATGAACCATTTCTTCCCTGGGTTCTAATACCTCTCACTTGTTTGTACCTTCTCCATCTTCATGTTCTCAGCAAATAATGTCTCTGTTTATCCATGATCTGAGGAGAATGCCTTGTAATCCTTGATTCTTGCTTTTTCTTACCCTATGAATCCAACCCAAATATGATCCCTGGAAGCTCTATCACCAAAATATATCCTCAAACCACCCACTTCTTTGGCACTTCCTCTGTCACTACTCTAACCCAAGCCACCATCAGCCACTGCAGAGACCCCACTGTGATAGCTTGCTCCCAGGTCTTCCTCATACTGATCATGACCCCTCAGGTTAATTTTTCATACAGCAGCAGAAGTTAGCTTTTAAAATATACATTTGAGCACATTAGCTCACTTCTCAAAACCCTCCAATGACTTGCCCTTATATTCAAATAAAACCCTAACCCCCTTCTATAGCCTGCAAAGCCCTACAAGATCTGGTCTCTGTCTTTTCCTGCATCAACCATATACAACCCTCTGATCCATGAATTCACATCAGAAACATAGGACATTTTTCTCTGCCTCAAACTCTCATTTCTGCCTCAAGGTCTTTCTTATCCCTCTGCCTAAAATATTCTGTCTGAAGACCTTAAAATGACTCATTTCTCCAGTTCACCAAGGACTTTGCTTAAATGTTAACATATCATTTAGAGTTCAATCAGAGAAGCAGTAGGAATATGTATGTGTGTGTGTGTGTGTGTGTGTGTATATATATATATATATATATATATATATATATATATATATAAAAGAGATACAGAAAGAGAACTTCTCTCTATATATATAGAGAAAGGAAGTATCTATCTCTGTCTCTCTATATGGAGAGAGAAAAGGGCTTATGCAATTGTGGAGGAAAGGGCTTATGCAATTGTGGAGGAAAGGGCTTATGCAACTGTGGAGGAAAGGGCTTATGCAATTGTGGAGGATGGTTTAGCTAGTCCACAGTGTGTAGGGCTGGCCATCACGAAGGGAAGACCATGAGTAGACTGACTGTATCTCCACAGGCATGAAACTGTTGTCCACAGGCAGAATTGCTCCTATCTCCCAGGAAAGCCTCAAATCTGATTTTAGAACTTCCATCTGATTAAGTCAGGCCATTCAACATAGTAACTCTTATGTAAAGACAACAGATACGAAACTTTAGTTACATCTGCACAATTCTTCATAGGATGATCTAGATTACTGTTTGACTGAATAGCTAACTGGGGTCTATAGCTTAGCAAAGTTGACATATCAAAAAGCCATCACAGTCACCTATTCAGAGAGGCCTTCCATAATCATAGTGGCCATATCAGGACCCTGTCAATCTCCTTACTCTCTGTGTCCATAATCTGCTTTGTTTTTCATAGCATATATCCCAAGCTGACATTAATTTTTTATTTATTCATTTTATGATTTCTCTAATAGCTCCAAGAAATCATGGACTTTGTTTCATTTACTACTTTATTGTCATTTTAAATTTTTTTAAATGAATGAATGCATTGGCCAATGAAATGATCACTATTAATGTAACTCAGAGAGGGAGGGTGATCTTCAGTGTGTGATATAATTCTCTACTCAGAGATATGTTCACAGTGATTGGCAATGAGTGTGGTTAGATCTTTCATTAGGGACTTGTTGGCAGAAAAGTTTGAAGGTGTTGTTATCTACAACCCAAAGTAAGAAAGCAAGGACTGGTCATGATCTATTTAATTTTAGTCTAAAATGTTTTAAAGATATTTGATTTCTAATGCATGATTATTTCACTCTGATCAGGACTTCTGACATCTGTTAACATTTTTTCTCTACAACTTAAATCTTAACTTCTCTTCTGACCATAAAAGAGCAGCATTTATAGGTACAGAAATTAACAATGTAGTTTCCAGATATAAGAAAGAGAAAAAAAGAAAAAAGAAAGAAATGAAGGAAAGAAGGAGGGAGGAGGGAGGGAAGGAAAGAAGGAAGAAGGGAGGGGCCAAAACTAATCCATGGGCAATTTCAATTTTTTTTGTTGATAAATTTTCCCTTTTGTTTCAATGTTCAGAATACAGTAAACCAAAGTGCTGTTTATAGTCTTTGTGTTTTTGTTTCATATAAGTATCTTTAAAATACAAACAACACTGTTGTCAATAAATTTTACTTCATCCAGTTTCCCATTACGATGAATGGCCTGTGCAGTCTGAAAAGAGTGAAAACGGTGATAATTCAACTGATTTACATCATATACTGAAATTCTATTATGTGATAGGCACTAAGTAGGTGGTATGAAGGATACCAAAAATGACCTCTGCTTTTCTGTACCTCATATTTATAATATGTATAAATCTTTCTTTCATTTTTCTCTGAATTTACAAAGCACAAATTCCCTTTGCCATACTTACATTTGTTTTGAATTAACTTCAGCTAAATGAATAAATAAATAAATACATAAATGAATAAATAAATAAATGTCACAAACCCATTTAAAACATTTATCTTTGCACAGGGGACCTATACACACTATTATTGATATGAAAGATTAGGACATATAAAAATCAAAACCCAAAGCAAAACAAGCAAGCAAACAAATTCTGAGTTCCTCAGAAGGAAGAAGCTGTGGGTACACTGAAAATAAATACTGCATTAACCAATTCTCTAGTTGGATGAATGGATGAATTATTCCCAGGGAGCAATAAGTTGGGTCATTGCAAAGGACTAGTCTCTCAGGCCACTAAAGGCACATTTAGAAAATGAAGCTGTTGTATATAAACTGTACCAGACAGGTTAGAAATCAAAATGCCTCCCTATCTTACTCACAAGGAGAATCTGGCAGATTGAGAATTGTTCCAGAAGAAAGCATAGTAGGCAACAAATAGCTTCTTGAATTATACCCAGTGTAGGAAATTAGAGATGTTAAGAAAAACTCCTTATATAAAGATCCTTAGCAGAGCAAAAGGTAGGGTTCCAGAATAAATGATTCTCAGTGGATTAACGTCTTACATCAAATTCCTACTAAAAGAGAATTTCAAAGCTTGCATGAGTGACTGCTCAAAGGCTCCTAATTGTTACTTTCTGGATGGGAGGTTCTCAATGTTTTGTACTTGCTGCACACTTTCAAATACAGGCCTTTCCCTCATGAGCCAAGTTTTCATAATGCAAATTTGGTATGACTTGATCAATTAACTTTGGAGAATAATTAACTCTATAATTTCTATCATATAGAATAGGATAATAAAACGTGCTATTCTATAGTTCATAGGAAAAGATTGTTACAAAGAAAATAGATGCAATCAAACAATGGGTCTCTCAATGAGATTTACATTAACAATTAAAAATAAAATTATCACTGAAACTTCCTGTGAATCATTGGATAGCCCACACATGAAAGTGGCATTTGGCATTTCTCTATCATTAAGAATCAGCAAAAAAAAAAAAAAAAAGAATCAGCATTATTTACAGCACCCAAGACATGGAAACAACCAAAGTGTCCACTGATGGATAAATGTATAAAGAAGTTGTGGTATATATACATACAACGGAATATTATTCAGCCATAAAAAGATGAGGAAATCCTACTGCTTGCAACAACATGGATGGACCTTGAAGGCATTATGCTAAGTGAAACAAGTCTGAGAGAGAAAGACAAAGATTGTATGATTTCACCTATATGAGCAATCTAAAACAAAGGAACAAACAAACAAAGTCATAGAAAAAGAGATCAGACCTGTGGTTATCAGAGGCAGAGGGTGGGGGAAAGGAATTGGAGGAAGGTGGTCAAAAGGTGGAAACTTCCAGTTATAAGTAAGTGCTCGGGATAAAATGTACAACATGATGACCAGAGCTAACACTGCTGTATGATATATAGGAAAGTTGTTAAAAGAGTAAATCCTAACAGTTCTCAGCCCAAGGGAAAATTTTTTCCTCTTTTCTTTCTTTTCTTTTTATTGTTCATATGAGAAGACAGATGTTAGCTGAACCTATTGTGGTAATCATTTCACAATATATATAAATCAAACCATCATGCTGTATGTCTTAAACTTACACAGAGATGTATATCAATTATTTCTCAATAAAACTGAAAAAACTGTAAACTGTAACATATTTGCCAAAGTAAAAAAAAATATTTTCAGTATATTTCTACTTATGTCACCATACCCTACTTCCCTCTTCTTTTTATGTAAGTTGCCATATAATTTATATACAATAAAATAAACCAATCTCAAATGTACAGTTCAATGATTTTGCCTTTTAGAATTTGCATAAATGGAATACTACAATATAAAAAAGAAATGGGGACAATTTTAAGCCCTCTTTCATTTTATGGAGATACATCAGGATAATCACAGATTAATATATAAAATATTTATAGAAATATCAACATAAAATGTACATCGATTTGTTATAGAGACCGTCCCTGATCATCTGAATTATAATTGCTGATATTTATTGAGAACTTATTAACTTTCCTGCTTAAAGAAATTGACATATTTACATATTAATTTTTTCATCCTTAGATGACTCTATGAAGCAAATACTATGTTATTACTATTTTACAGATGAGAAAATGATATACAAGGAAATGAGGCAATTTGCACAATATCAGAAAGCTTAGAAGTGGGGGAACCAGAGCCTAAGCAGACTTTAGAAGATAGGTTCTTAATCACTACATAATATTGCTTTTATAAACTCACTTAATTTCTCCTCATTGTATTCATAGAACCTTTCTCTTACCATTCATAGCATTCATCACAACTTATAAATATACATCTAATTGTTCTCTTATTGATTTAATATGTCTTTCCCTGCGGTCTCTAACTCCCAGTAGACTGGGCCATGTCTGTAAATGCAGTTTTTGGCACTGAGAGAAACCATCATAAAGATATACTGACTATGTGAATGAATGAACAAAGGGATGGATGAATAAATGAATGAAAAATCATTTAAAATTGTTTTGCCTGATATTATCACCATTTTTTCAATAGAAACAATTGCATGCAAAACTTTGTTTTGATATCAAGTTAACCTAGGAAACTTTGGTCACTTGACAGTTACTTTAGGGGAGGCATTAAAGGCAATTTCATGGTACCCATCAATGGCTCACTAAACCTAATCAACCTCAGCTCTGTTTCACTGTCTAAATAGAACTGACTGCCTCTTTTATAATCACAAGGCAAAGTTCTCATATGCTCTATTAAATATACACTCCTATATGGCTGTTCAACTTGCACTACCCATACCTCTTACTCCTGGCAGGTAATCCCCTGAATTACATTCACAATGATCCAGTATCTCAGTCCATATGAGAAACACTGTCATAATAATATCTGCCTCATTATGGAAAAGTATGTTTTATAACTCATAAAAGTTATGAAGGGAAATTAGTGGTGATGTTTAAAAAGAGTAAAAAGTTGGTGGAAACGTAAGAAAGTAAAAACTAGAAATAATGTGAGAAAAAGGCAACACCTTGGAGGTATCAAAGGAAAATATTCCCTATGATCTGCTTAAGCTAGTCAGTGACAGTCTTCTCATTATTACCAATTCCCCAAACCTCACTTGCATGATTTTTTTTAAAATTTGAGGGTACCCTTTGTCCCTTATTAGACTGCGAGCACTTCAATGTTAATGGAAGGAACTACCTTCTGTACATGTACAGAGACTTAAATGTTGGGTGAGTGGTCAGGTCTCATGGAAAAAGCATACGATATGTACTTTGGGGCCTATACATGTGAGAAAGTAGAACAAAGAGTGTGGAATGCCTGAGCAGCAACTAGAAGAGAGAGTTTGCTGTGGGTGTTACGGTTGTGGTGAAGGGGCTGTGTGGGTGAGAGAAAGAGGAAGGTATTCTAGGCACTTTTGAGAGTGAAAAAGATTTAAGGAGATGATGGCAGGCCCAACATAAATTTTAGAAACATTTTGTATGATTCATTTTCATCCAATTGTTAAGAAAACCTTTGATAATATCTAAATTATTCTCTGAGGTCTCTGAGTTCATGCTATTCTTTCTTCACCTATGACTGAGGAATTTGGGCCATGAAGGAGGTGGAGAGCTCTGTGTGACCTACACACAGTTCCATTCCTTGATACTTTAGAGAGAGCAGTTTTTTTAAAAATTGCTTTTTGACTCAACACATAACTTAAAAGTAAAGAGGAGTAAGAATTTAGGCCTGAACATAAAATAATAAAGTCTACTTTTTCTTAGGAAATACAGAGACATTCACATGAGATGACTTACTTGTGATTTGATTTAGACTATTTCACAAAAGAACTGCATTGCATTCCAGACTCTAATGCTTAGCAGATAGATGATCAATAAATGTATAAAATGAAAGATGATCAATAAAAAAATATACGATTTCATTCAAAACACAAAAGACTTACAAGGCCAGAAAAATAACTTTTTATCAGCACCAGTTAATAGAAAAACAGAATTTTAAAAGTTGAGGCAGGGCTACCCTGGTGGTGCAGTGGTTTGAGGGTCCGCCTGCCGATGCAGAGGACACAGGTTCGTGCCCTGGTCCGGGAAGATCCCACATGCCGCGGAGCGGCCAGGCCCGTGAGCCATGGCCACTGAGCCTGCACGTCCAGAGCCTGTGCTCCGCAACGGGAGAGGCCACAACAGTGAGAGGCCCGCGTACCGCAAAAAAAAAGTTGAGGCAAAGTGAGACCATTGTTGGGATAAAATTCAAATCTACATCACCCAGATGACCCATACCTATAAAAGCAACTTGCCCTTCCCCTCTCGCCATGATGCAGTAGCTGATGCAATAAAATTGAAAATTTTACATATATATATTTTTCTGTGTTGCATTCTAGTATGAATTTATACAGCCTCATAGATTGGTCTCTTGTCTCTTTCATTTTGGGGAGAAGGAGGAGAGTTTACCAGGGCACAATAATCATAATGAAGATGTGGCTGAGTCCCCAAGAACTCAATCTGAGACCAGTCGTGCCCCTTAAAGCCTTGCAACCTGTTGCAAATTTCCAACATTTGTAGAAGGTTTGTCAAAGGGAAGTTGATATGTACTGCTACCAATTTTCTCCACCTTCTTGCAAGTCAACAAGGCCTGTCTCAGCTGAAAAATGACCAGAACCTGTTTATTAGTCAATATATTGAATTACTGCTTTCTCATTTTTTAGAAATTGCTTTGAATCATTTAATTATTCTATGGATCAAAGTATAGCAACCTATGACCCATGGACTGAATAACATTTACCTAAACTTTAAAAATGTGTTTATAAAACCATTTAGATAGCAAACACCTCAAAAGCAGAGACTCTAACACCCAATTTGTTTATGTCTAACAATAATACAGTACTATGACTGTTAAGGGATTCCACAATGATATGTATGTGTGTGTATCCCCAAATTTGAATTAAATTATTTTCCTAGGTAAGGAGCTTAGCTTTCAGAGCACAGAAATACAGCACATTCTGTCATCTGTTAGATTCAGGCATGACCATTACTGTGTAGTTATTTTGAAAGCTCAGGGACAAAGGGACCCTGAAATCTAGCATCATTAAGACTAATCTTTTATTTTTCTCTCATATTTCCTTTTTTTCAAATTCCATGTATATCATTCATTCATTTACTCAACATACATTCTTAAGGCCCTATAAGTATCAAATATTGTGCTCAAATTTTATCCCTTTCTCATAGCAAGCACAAGTGTGATGAAGAGAAACATGTACATGCATGATACAACAGAGACTGCTATGGATAGTATTTAAATCAAAGAGGATAGTAAAATGATGAGCACTGGCTCAAGGAATAGAGGTAATATTTGAGTCATGTTTTGAGACTAAGTAGGAATTTTCCAAAGAGGCAGAGAAGGGCAATACCATAGAGGAAAAAGAATACATGATTTTTCAGAGGCAACAAAATAGCACGGAATTCTTAAGGACATGGGTTGCTTCTAACTCATCAATAGACAACAAGCAAAGTAGTGTTACTTTCTCTACTTCACAATTACTTTTTAAATCCTTAGAACTGGGGGCCAAAGCCTGAATACTTGAAATTATAAGGCAATATTTCCATACATAGAGAATAATCTAGTGGTACAGACAGAAAACATATGAAAATTTTAGTAATATGAAATAGCATTTGAAATTACATGTTGTGAGATGTTTAAAGGAGAGAGAGAGGGAGAGAAGGGCGGGGAGAGAGAGATGGAGGGAGAGAAAACGCAGTATTATAGCTAGGGTAGGACTTTGAGGATGGGTAGGGTTTAGGCAAGTGATAAAGAGTGGAAGTATGATGTCAGTGAAGGATGTCCAAGTAGGGCAACAGTGCTGCAGAGTTCTACAGCATAAAAGTCTAACTGAAATTCTGCAGCAGGGAGAACCATTTGCATAGACTAAAATGTGAAAACATCATTCCCATTTACCTCCTGGATTTGTTCAACTCAGCAGCACCAGATAACCCACCCTGGATGTCGTCTGAAAGCCCAGCCACAGAATTTGCAATTTAGAGCATCAAAACTTGTTTAAGGCCTAAGGAGCCAATTTCTTCTCTGAGTTGGGATCAGGCCACCTTAACACTGAATCTCAAGAGAGTCCTAAAGGTCACTAGCTTTCTGTGCCTTGCTTTTGCTGACCCAGCACTTAGAATTTTCATTTCCATTTTGAAACCAATAAATCAGCATATCTTGCCAGAGGAGTTTTAACCTCTTAAGATGCAATCAAATTGCTCAGTCAAGATGACTGACTCCTGAAATTGATCTGCACATTGCTAAGAATGAAAGAGAACTTTCATGTTTCTAAGGAATATATATCTCTGATTTATAGGATAATGTTAGCTGGATCCTGAGGATTGAGTAATGCTGTTATAATTAGAAAGATGTGATATTATCTATACCAAATAGAACAGAAAGTTGCCCGTCAGTGATATTTACCAATTGTACATAGATAACCACTGTAATCAGTGTGTTTGCTGATACATTGTTTTCTAATTATCTCCATTTCAACTTGAATGTTTACTGTCTTTGATCACTGTTAAGAATGATAAAAAAACACAAAATATATCTTTAATTTCTGAAGTACCTCCCTTGGTGCTTTAAATAACATACCAAAGGTTTGAAAGTTGTTTTCGGTTTTGTTTGTTGTTTTTGGGTTTTTTGGCCACCTAATTTTAATTTTTTACCCTGATTTTTTTCTAGTTTGACTCAACAAATTATCAATAACTAATTTTCACCAAAATCAGGTCTTTCAATGAAACAATTTTATTTTGAATATGTTAAGTTTCTCATTCAATATATGTTTCAAAGCAATAGCTTTATCGATGTGTTCCTTCTCAGTTTTTTTCATCCCAATTTTGTCTTATTTCTTTAGTCAGGGCTGGCCCAGCCTCACAAGAGAATCTTAAAAAGATCATTTGTCTCCCGACTTAAACATTGGGAGGGAGCTGAGAAATGACCACCTCTCTTGCGACCCTACTTTCCCCATTACTGAAGCAATAGCCATCTAATTAATTTAATCAGCTATCACAAAGATTAGCAAGGTAACGTGTCCCAAGTGTCCCGTGTTAGTTAGAGAAAGGTATTATGTATACAGAAGAAACAGCATGATGTTATCTGTGCATTATTCCCTCAGCCCTTAAACTGGCTGACTGGTTTTCAGCTTCAGCGCTCAGGATCAAGTGAGCATAATGTACATTTAGGAAGAACACATGAATTGCCAACCAACAACCAAAGATCACTAAGTAATATTTGAAACATATGAACATGAAAAATCAGTCTGCTATTGGGAATCTCATAAAAGTATTTTTTTTCTTACAGACTTTAGCACTAATTTCTCCCCTCTTCAATTGCTGAAATGTCATGTAAAAAGTAATCTGTGCATGCTTTACTAAACTAACAAGGCAGGTGGCGTTGTTTCTGTCTTCCTGGGGAAAGGAATGCAAACCTGTCCCATTGTAAGTGAGGTAATCAGGTAAGTATAATGGAACAATCTTTTCCTATAAAGGTTTGTATTGTTATGAATATAAAATAATAACAGTGTGTTTGTTAATGTTGTTATCACCAACTCATTTTCTGTTTGAAGTCAATGACTGCTAAAATATAAATGGGAAAAGGGGATAGAAAAATGAAAGGAATCATTAAAAGAGGGTTTTAGTAATACAGCTGCAATGCATTAAATTGTAGTTTAATTTTATTTCAAAGTTTTCCTCAGAACATTTAAGGGAGAATTGTAGGCATACTGGAGAGGAAAGGCCAATCCATGCCAGGCATTTTGAATGAAAGTATTCTAAGCTTTTCTACTTCTGTTATTTTTCCATCTGCTTACTGTAGCCCACAGAGGAAGGAAAGGAAGAAGTAGACACCATATTCATCCCTATGGCCTAGATCTTGGTTGCAAAAGCCTCAAAAGCATGCTGTCCCTTCGAGCTTGCTGTGTAATTATGATATGGGCTTTTCTATGGAAAGACACGTGGAAAAGTCTGAAGACTAGTCTTCTAGTATCACTTTGCACAGAAGTTGTTTTCATCTCATTAGAAGCTACAAACAAATTCCTTCTTGGTCTCTCAAGAATCACAGAACTTGAAGCTGATATTAGGGGAAACTACTCTTGTTCACATTTATGAACTTCTGAAAGTGAAGAGTCTGTATACAGAAAGAGAAATACCAGCATTGGGCAGGGTACCAGCCCTGACAAGTTCCCACAAGTCAATTGTTAAATTCTGGCATTTAATGAGTCAGTTTTTAAGCCATCGGTAGCTTCAAATTGGGCTTGACAGGAGTATTTATACCCTGGAAGCTGATAAACACTACACATTAGTTCCCCAGTTTACCAGCATCCCAGGATGCTGAAAGAAGAGGCAGCTAGAATAATAGTGACTACCATCTGGACCTTATGTTCTTTAGTAAAGACACTTGAGTATAAGAGGATTAGTGTGGAAGGCTCTGTTAGTCTTGAGATGATCATCATAGCAGCTTTCAGAAAGACAATGGATACCAGGATGATACAGCAGAAGATAATGCAAGAAACAAATGTCTAGAAGTTGTTCAAAAATGGTCACTAATCACCCATGACAGATATCAATCCCTAGATAGGAAACTTTGCTCTAAATACCACCATGCTTGATTGTTCTAATTAAATGTTGTACAAAATTGCATTCAATTTAACCAAATTTCCTCTCCACCTCCACCCACCCCCAAACAATTCTCTTAGTGGTGTCCTAAAGCTCAAATTTCAAAAAAAAAATCCTTTTAGGTTTTGTTAAATCAAAATACAACCTGAACTTTCTGGAGGTCACTGCCTCAGGCTTTTGCAGACAGTAGCCTAGATGGGTAACTGAGCAAATTTAGTTTTTTATTTATGCTCATGAGTGGACAGTTGCAAGATAAATAACCAATACAAATTTGAAATTATAGTTAACACTTATACATTGCTTACTATGTACTACATGTATGAAATACTACATCCTCATATGATGTAACTACTGCCATTTTACAAATGAAAAACAAAAACAAACAAAAGATGAAAACCTGGGTCACAGGGAATTGAATTACCTTGCCTACTATTTCACAAAAGCAAGTTTGGAGCATGGTTTTGGATCTAGAAGGTCTGGCTCCAGAAGTGAAGAGCTTAACCATTATACCAATGCTCTTCATGGAACCATGATGTTTGTGGCATTCAGAAGCACCACTGACTGAGAACATTCCAATTCAGTTGCCTCTTTTACTAGAAGGCAATGTGCATTATATTTTCTCTTTCCTTTTTTTTAAAAAATAAATTTATTTATTTTTGGCTGCGTTGGGTCTTCGTTGCTGTGCGTGGGCTTTCTCTAGTTGTGGCGAGCAGGGGCTACTCTTGTGGTGGACAACAGGTTCTAGGCACGCAGGCTTCAGTAGTTGTGGCACGTGGGCTCAGTAGTTGAGGCTCGTTGGCTCTAGAGCACAGGCTCAGTAGTTGTGGTGCACGGGCTTAGTTGTTCTGAGGCATGTGGGATGTTCCTGGACCAGGGATCGAACCCATGTCCCCTGCATTGGCAGGCAGATTCTTAAGCACTGCACCACCAGGGAAGTCCCTCTTTCCTTTTTATAAAGAATGTTAGTTTATATGTCACAATTTTGACATATTTATCACTTGCTATGATTACTATAGTCATTTGTATAAATGTGAATTTATCTACTTCAGTTGGGTTTAATAAACAATTAAGAACTTACTAGAAGCTACACACTCTACTGAGAACTAGGAAGAATAGAAAAGCAGGATAAACAGTAACATGATCTCTGAACCAGACATTGTTACAACAGAACTTGAGGAGCAATGCTTACACACTTGGCACACTGAAGACTGGAACAAGATAATACACAATAAAGTGCTTCCTCTAGGAAAATTTGTGTAAGAGACAGTATTAAATCTAGGTACAATCCATAAATATTTTTATAGACAAAAACATAAGGTGAAATAATTAGACATTAGCAAAATAAATGAGAAATAAACTGTCACTTTGATATATAAAGATGAATAAAATAAATGATGATATAAACAAAGGATTTTCTAAGAAAAGTTGATACTGAGGAAAAAAGAAAAAACTGAGATTAGATAATGTATAAAGGAAACATTGCACAGAATCCTGAAAAAATGAAAAAGAAAAGTGTATAATGCAAGAATAAAGCAGAGCTGTAAATTAATACAAAGCTGAAGGGAGAAATTTAAATTAGAAATTCAAGGGGTGCCAGTATTTCTTTCCGTAGGTTGAGGTAACTGGATTAACAGCACTGACAACTCTCAAAGCCTATAAGTATGGTTTATAGTCATTGAAAAATAGTATTTTAAATTAATATTAATTTAAAAAATATATTTTAACATTAGATGTCCTTTGATGATTGTGTTGACTGAATTTAACTTCTATTTGAATTAAAATAACAAAATTATTGAATTTAATGGGTTATAAGGTCAGTTTCTTCCTTAGTGTCCATGTTAATGGAATGACTGAGGAGCTACTAGGCATTTGAAAGACGAAGAGAGAAATAAGGACCATGGTGTCATCTGAGGAAGACATTAACTCAGAAAAAAAGTAATGGAATTGACATGTAGTAAAATATTTCCCAATAAATAAAGAAATTGGTTCAGCATTCTTTCAAGGCCTGGAGGTATACATGGGAGGATAAGGTCAGAATAGCATGTGTGGGAACAGAAATTCTAGAGGAATGAAGCAACTTTCATGATAGAATTAGATGATTTTTGACCTCATAGGGCATTTACTGGCAAATTGATCACAAAAAGTAATGGTGAAATCCTGAAGCCTATCATCAAATTGAATTTTATTTATTTTTAGTCATAAGTGTATATATAGTGGTTAGGCTAATGGCATAAGTATTAGAGTAAGCAATCCTTGCTATTGCAACAGATAAATCCTGAAATTTCAGAGGCTTAACAAATAAAGATTTAGGTCTCATATGTGTAAAGTCTAACATGGGTCAGTCAATGCTCCTCCATCTTTCAGTTACATCATCTGTAGTACTTGGCCACCAGGATCACCACAAGAGGGAAGGTGTGACCTGGAGTTATGCAGAATTTTTTAAAAGTTCAACCCAAGAAATAGCACACATTGTAACTGTCCATATTGCATTGGTCCAAACAATGACACAACCTAAGAGCAAGGAAGTATATGCTCCTCCATCTTTCAGTTACATCATCTGTAGTACTTGGCCACCAGAATCACCACAAGAGGGAAGGTGTGACCTGGAGTTATGCAGAATTTTTTAAAAGTTCAAGCCAAGAAATAGCACACATTGTAACTGTCCATATTGCATTGGTCCAAACAATGACACAACCTAAGAGCAAGGAAGTATAGTTTTCCTGTGTGTCCAGGATGAGAATATATTAAAGAGGCAAATAGCACTTTTTCTGCCAATATAAATTATCAGCATATAAGAAACAATAAATATATTTATGCTTGGAGAACATTCTGCTTTTTACTACTCATGACTGGGAGAGAAAACTGAGCAATGGGATAAACTAGAACAACGAATCACCAGTGTCTTCACTATGAAACTGAAAGACCTGTGAGCAAAGCAGTGTCTGACCAATGCATGATGAGCCAGTCTTCAGAGAGAGAGGAGGGTGCTAACTAGTCAAATAAAAAGTGTAGCTTATCAAATATCAATCATCAGTAAGAATTTATATACAGGCTCTCTCTATATACATACTGTCTGGAAATCCTTTAGTCTCTGTGTCCCTGTACCATTCTAGATACACAGTTGGGCCTCTCAAGATTTTCCAAGAAGTCATCCAATGTAGAATTAGCTGATAATTTCATGGAGAAAGGTACATCACAAGGAATAACTTGATATGCTTGTTGGGATGCTTCAAAATTTGTGCAAATGCTCCAATCTGCACTCAGTTTTGCTAACTACTGCTTACTTCTTGAACCTACTTTTCCCAATAATACATCTTCATTATACACAGAAATTTACCTTTGGAGAAATGGACTCATAAATTTGAATACTCAGGATCATAATTTTTCCCAGGGAAAAAAATAAAAGCTTGTTGAAATCTCACTCTTTAGAAGGAAGAGGAATAGAAAGTAAATGTGTAAATATATTTTTCTGTTTTACTGAAAGGCAAGGGGGGAGGGAGGGAAGGAGAGAGGGAGGAAGAGGACTGGCTGTCTCAGAAGATCAGACATCTCTATCCCCTGCAATAACTGGATCAAGGATGGACACATCCAAACAGGCCAATTAGAGTTATGCCTGAAATTTTTATGAAACTGTCAAGAAAGACATAATCTTTCCTGATTTGCCAAGTTGTGATAATATAAGATGGTACATAGAGAGGACCCTTGTTCCATGATATGTAGAAAATCTAAGAATAAATTTAATAAAAGTAGACAAAATAGCCAACAGATGGAAAAACAGAGAGGGAAAGAGTGGAAAGAGAGAGAAAGAGAGACATGAGTCCTATATCCTTCCAGGACTGAAGCCATTTCTCAACTTTCCAATTACTGAGCTAGTAAGTTTGTACACTATGCTACTTCCACAATTCACATAAAGGGTTGTTTGTATATATAGTATAATAGATGTATATCTATTTAAGAATAAAATTGTTTAAATTTACTAGAGAAATATGTACATAAGTAGAAATAAAGGATGAATATCAATAACTACAGAATTTTATAAAGAAATATTTTAAGGTTTCTGTGTTAGTGCTTAAAATGCTTTACATTTATACAGTCCTTTGTACTTACAAAGTTTTCCCCAAAATTAGCTAATTTAACATTAACATAACTGTACAACAGTTATTATAATCCCACTCCAGAAGAAGTAAAATTGTGGCTCAGAAAAGGAAAATGATTTGCTCAAGTTCATGTAATAAGAACCTGAATAAGAATTCAAACTAATACCCTCATTCCTGCTATCTGATTATAAAATGTTCAGCTTAGAGCCGAGAACTGCAAAGTCTAAATTAAATGTAATAACATATGGTCAAAAAGGTAACTTCCTCAAAAAATAATAATAGAAAAAAATAATTATAGAGGCAAATTTATTTTAGTCAGTCATCTTGGTTTGAGTTTACCGGAAAGCAGAGCCTGAGACAAAGACTTGATGCAGATATTTTATTTGGGAGGTGATCCTAGGGAGCTAGAGTGAAGGAGTGGGGAGAAAGAGAATAAGAAGAGAAAGACAATAAAGGAGGAAGTATTGAGCTTGTCATCACTATGAGCAACTAAAGCTCAATCCCACTTAGGAACCTCTAATAAATCTTATTGCACATACACAAAGCTTTTGTGGGAAGGATTGGAAGCTGGGGCTTTTATCTACCAACACTGGATTTCTACCATTTAAAGCCCACACCTCTCCCCTGCATGAGTTCTTCCACGAGCTCCTTGATGCCACACCTGCAAATGGGCCATGAGTACTTGTCTCTGTTGCTTACAGAAAGACCTAATGGAGAGTTGGGAAGAGGTCAGCATTTCAATGACGAGTCCCTCACAGCTGCAGTGAGTCAGAGGTGGGATATGGGTACCTGGCACAGGGTACCAATAGTGTCTGCTACAGACATACCCCAAATAGATTGGCATTAAAGTCAATGTGTTACCATTAGTCCAAGATTTGATATGGACTTGGTAACTACAGAGAGAAAGAATAATGGAAAAGTCTATATCAGCTCTCATAGAAAATAGGTAACATTTTTTTCTCCTTATCAATTAAAGTTCAGCACACATCTCTCTAAAACAATTTGTAGTTCCAGAGAGATTCCATTTCTGACTTGAGTGATAAATAGAATTATTCATAAGCAAAGAATGAAAATGAGTTAGAAGAAGACCAAATTATTATATACGGATATAATTAGGTCTCATCTCTATCTTTAAGTTCTAACAGATTTCACCACTACAAATGAGTCATAACTCATGGACTAAATTACCCTTAACACATACATCAGGAAGGCAACTACTTTTGGGCAGTAGACAAAGATAAACATAAAAATGTCTGAAGAGAAATACAAGGACTTACATCTTTATGGTGTTACAAATTAAAGATAAATTTTGTAGTGCTAAATTTAAAATCTGTACAGAAATCAAGTTTGTATAGTTTCAAAAGAAATTTGAATTGTAGAAACTTAAGTCCTTCTATTTAAAATATCCTGTTTGTTTATAGCCTTAAAAGTCTTCATAAGCATCAATACTTCCAAAATATTTTTAATATTTGCAAAGAAGTCAGGACTAAACAAACAGAAAATGGAGATTTCTATTGGGTAAGGCATGTATTAGTAATGAAACTGATGTGATATCAACTATGCCAGCCACTCAAGTCCCTCACTAAATTATGCTTCTATTGACTTCAGGAGTTAATACTCAAGATCACATAAAAAGAACCAGAGAGTTGTTTAGGCATATCTCTCAGGATAATTTAGCTTGAGATAAATTAATCCAAGCAACTTTAAATATCAGACAAAAACTATTAAGTAGAGCTAGCATTTTAAAATCCTACAAACTTTTTAATTAAAATACTTGAAATGAGATTGATTATATGAATCTTTCCTATATGAATCTTTCCTACTAAAGTACAAAAGCTTCACACAGAAATTATAATCCTAGAAATAAGAAGATTAAGGGAATTTCCCATATATTCAGGTATATCTGTATAGGTATTATTCATAAATATTTTTAAAATTTATACCAACCTTATTGAGGTATAATTTATATTCAATAAAATATACCCATTTTGAATGCACAGTTTGACAAGTTTTGACAAATGTATTCCAGTAACTACCACCACAATCAAGATAGGGAACATTTCCATCACCTCAAAAAAGTTTCCTTATATCCTTAAGCAGTCAGCCTCCACCACCACACACCAGTGCTGGCCCCAGACAACCACTGTTTTTTGTTTTTTGTTTTTGTCACTGTACATTATTGTTGCCTGGTGAATTGCATATAAATGGAATCATATGTATTATAATATTTTTTGGCTTGCTGAAATAAGGTCCTAAACATAGAATAAAAAAATAGCTGAGAATTATTGTCCCCCTCATTGAATGAGCTAGAAAATGGAATCTTTCCTTGGGAATGACCCATCAGGGAGCTCTTAGGGTTTACAGGTGTCAATAGTGATAGCTGGTTGCTTGCTCCAAATTTTCACTTGGTCGTTCTCTCCTCCACTTGGGGAGACTCTGGGAAAATTTTTGCTTCTAAGTTAGAGTTTCTACTTCTTTTTAAAGTCTCCTGTTCTAAAATCTGCCAAAATCTAGACACTACTCTTTCTGGGATAGACAGTACTGATTCATCTATTCAAAATGAACAAAACACTTCAGCACAACAAGCAAATCTGAGTAAAGGCTATCCTATAACTATTTATTCCCTGTCAAAAGTAAACATCCTGCAGTGATTTCATTTCTCTTCCTGAAGAGGGGAAACTTCAGTTTTGTCAGGGGATCCTATGGTCTGAGCAATAGTTGCTTGATGATGATAATCAGAGAGGAGGCAAAAGGGACTGAATGAAGGTACAACAAGTGGGAAAGGAATAATCTAAGCCTTTCATATTTTGCTGGGGAAGTGGGTTTGGGCCTCCATCTACATCCCAATCCATAGGGTTATGTCCAGGCAAATTCTCATTTTGTATGATTTGTGACTATTTTCTCCTTAGTATTGTGGGGAGGAATACATATTAAAAAAGGGCAAGCCATCTGGGTTTCTATACAAATGAATTTTAAATATGGAATCTGCATATGTTATTTATTCTCTCTCAATGAAAACATGTAAATGTCTTAGGGGAAAGGCTGCAGTTAATTTTAAAATATCTTACTTAAGAGTGATGTTTATAATATTCATATACTTTATTCTCATAAAAAAATCTTTATATGATTAGGATCATGGAATTTCAAGATACATTTGGAGAGGGGCCCTGAGTTTTCCAATAATGATCTATATAATTATGTAAAGTCAATACTTTGTCTTAATACTTGAGGACTTCAAAACTTTCCTTTTCCCAGATTTTAGTTTTTGGTAAGCCTGTGGTATTCCCCCAATTGCTCTTCATATCATAAATTAAACATCAAATTCTTAAGAGAATCTGATGAATTCAGCCACTGTAATTTAGTTTGACAATCTATGTCCTTATCTTTCTTGACCTTGCCTTTCCTCCTGAAAGCACCTGCTATTTCCCCTACTTTACGTCCTCACTTTATCTCCTCTTTTCAATGCAGCACTCAGGTGATTGCTGAAGTCCAATGAGCGCATAGTTAGCCGCAGGAAAATGTATAGAAGAGAACAACAAAAAAATGAAATCATTGGCATGTATTAAGAATAAGGGAGCTTATTTATGGAGATGGAGAAGACATAATGATGAAGATCAGAGAAAACTGATACTGGGAAGAGTCATGTAGGTAAGAGAAAAAGATCATTAGAGAAGTGGTGGCAGTTAAGATTTGTGAGATAGATGACACCAGATCTTGGATGTCCATCACTGCCAGGCTGAAGATTTACATATAACTTTATAGATAATGGATTATAATTGAATCTTTTGAGCAAGAAAGGAGTGTGAAAAATACAAAGCGTTGTTTTAGAGAAATTAATCTGGAAGATACTTGTAGCATGGATTTTATACGTGTAGACTTTGTTAAATGGCTATAATGCACCCTAAAATGCTTGAGTTGAGTGATGTGTGTGTGTATAAGTTAACTTTAATCTATACTTTAAGGGCAGCTGGTTAATTTAAATGATCCTAATCAGGATTTACCTACTCCAGAGATTATTGGTTGGTTGGCTGGAGTTCAAATCCCAGAACTGACTACAATTTCTTCCATTACCTTTGGCTCCTTCTGCTCTTGTGAGTTTGTTAGCTAATACAAAAGATGTAAGAAATAATTTTTCATTGGTGATACATGTTACTCAAAGTATCTTGATTTGCCCAGGAGATTATACATTTCAGAGTAGTACCACAGACCCAATACTTTTAGTTCAACCTTTGGTTCAGACATTCAATGGAGGATTCTGTCAGTGTATTCCAACCGGGACAGCTGGATTCTACTGCTAGAAGATTGTCACATATGCCTTGAGCTAAGCTTTCATGTAATAGTCTCACCAGTATGCCTAAATGATAATAAGCTGTACTCCACTGAACTTACAAGAAAAGGTTATATGACTGTCTTTGTCACTGTTTCTTAATAAATGTTTCCATAAGTAGTGGTATTTCAAAACTCACATTTATCATATTTACTATCAGGCAGTAGCAGTGTAAAAAAAAAAAGCATATTTGGAACTATCTCACCTAATAATTTAATTGGAGACTACTTATAAAAAATGAAAACCAAAAACCTAATAATTGTGAATGGCTAAATTGGCTTGGGCCAGCATGCAACAAACACAAGATATAAGACCTATTTTGAAAATAGTATCCATGTGAGGGAATGATGGACTCAGTTGTATGTGGGAATAGAAATATTTGGGAAAGGCTGAGCTCAAAGTCTCTTTGAAAGCATTAAACAAAAGAAATTTAACCTCAGATTTAATTAAACTTTCCAACTTAAAACATAAATTAATTCAAGAATATCAAATTAAGAGCACTATTATATAATGTAAAACTTATGTGTCAAATTTTATTTAGTCATTTTGATTAAAATAATGAGAATGAGTAAGAAAGTGGAACTGGAATAATACAAAAAGAATTAGAAAAAATAATTATATTATGGGGAAAAAAAGGCCGAATTCCAAAGATTGCAAATGGTTTATCTAGAGGTATATTACAGGTCCTGTGGAAGAGTTTCTAGCATTGTGTGGGATGATGGAACTGTACTGTGTTATGAAAACACAGCTGCACATCCTGTTCTATATAAAATGCTATGCTAGGGTGACAGATTGTACATAGGTGCAATGTGTACTCAGTTTGTTCTTATAAAGGACAGTTTTATGTTTTGCCATTTCTAGCATAGTTTAGTCCATTCTGAAAATTACTCTCTATCATCCCTAAGGAATGGCAAGAGAATTTTGGATTGAAATATTTTCTTTTTTAAAAAAGGCAATTGAACATTCAGGGGGAAAAAAGAAGGTAAATTTCATGTATCTCACTCTATATCCTCCTTACTTAATGAGGCTTCTCCCCCAAATTTGACGGGCTCTATGGTAAGCAGAATAAAAACTACTTATATGACATGACTCCAAAAGTATGAAAAACCCCTTCAGTGCCCAAAGGATTTCTAAAGTACTTAAAAATATTATTGTGTTTGATATGAAGAAATTAGCTGAAGTTACAGTTACACATGTAAAATTTCACCTGGTGCCTAGTAGGTATCAATGAATCATGTTAAATTTAAACGCACATACTGGAGTGAAAAGTAGAATAAAGATTATTAGCTCCTGGACTTCCCTGGTGGTGCAGTGGTTAAGAATCTGCCTGCCAATGCAAGGAACACGGGTGCGAGTCCAGGTCCGGGAAGATCCTACATGCCTCAGAGCAACTAAGCCCATGCGCCACAACTACTGAGCCTGTTCTCTAGAGCCCACAAGCCACAACTACCGAAGCCCGCGTGCCTAGAGCCTGTGCTCTGCAACAAGAGAAGCCACCTCAATGAGAAGTCTGCGCACTGCAACAAAGAGTAGCCCCTGCTCGCCGCAACTAGAGAAAGCCTGCATGCAGCAATGAGGACTAAACACAGTCAAAAATAAATAAATAAATAAATAAATAAATAAATAAATTTATTAAAAGATTATTAGTTCCTTTTTACAAATCAACAGAGATTAGTTTATTGCACTAGCATTAGCTTCTTCTTAGAAGAACTATGTCCTTTTTTTCAAGAAAGTAAGAGCAGGTTAGAGTGTGTCTGAACCTTGGACAATTATCTAGGGATGCCAGGCCAGGCAGTGGGGGAGTCTGGAAACTGCCAAAAAGTGAATGGGCAAGACCAAAAGATGAATAATTTAATATTATTTAGTTCAAATTATTGTAATATTAGAATATATTGCAAAATAAAAAATGCTTTATTTCCTAATTCTAATTATAGAAAGAAATAAAATAAAATACATTAATGGCAGACTACTTGCTTAAATCTTTATAATTATTTTTGAAATATTCTAATTCTAGTTAGTAATTGAAAGTTAATATAAATTTGAAACAGGAGGGAAGGGGACAGGGCACAACCTTTAAAAGAATAACAAAGCCCTTGAAGATACAACATAAACTGGTTAGAATCAACTAGGTCCAAGATGGCAGAAGATTCGACTTCCAGTAGACCTTGAGCCTCATTATACTCTCATTATAATTAGCATGTAATTAGCAATGTAATTAGCATTGTAATTAGCGTTAGCATGGTAAACGGCATACCTGCAGGCGCCATGACAGTTCCAAGGCCGACCATAAAAGGCCGAAAAATGGGTGGTGGCCCAATTCTTGGAAATCCCTGTCCCTTCTCCAAGATAGTTGGAATAATCCTCCCACTCTTAGCCTAGGAAATTACCCAGCATATAAAAACTAACCACCCCATATTTCAGGGCCTCTCACCTTCTGAGATGGCCCATGCACACTCTGTCTGTGGCATATGTTTCTCCCATGGCTTCTCTCACTTTCCAAGACAACCCCATGCCCTGGGGCCACTCTTGCCTTTTGAGACAGACTGCGTTCTGTCTATGGAATGTGTATCTCTCTAAACAAATCCACTTCTTACCTATCACGTTGTTTCTCACTGAATTCTTTCTGTGATGAGACACAAAGAACCTGAGCTTCAGTAAGTACTGACACCAGGTGAGCAATTTTAAGTAAAAGACAGTGTGTTCAAGTCCCAGTCAGAGTTTTGGCTGAGTTAGAGTCTCAGCCTGTGGGTTCAAGTCCCAATCTGGGTGTAGGCTGGGTTCAAGTACCCGCTGAGTTGTGCAGTTTTAAAGATACCTAAGTAAATCAATGAAACAGAATAGGGTCCTAAAATATATGAACAATTGATTTTTGATAAAGGTGCAAAAGCAATTTAGTAGAGAAATAACAGATTTTTTCAACAACAACTGGTGCTGAAAATTAGCCATTAAAAAAAAAAAGTACTTCAAATCATACCTTGCACTAAAAGAAGTTCATTAACTTAATATAAAATCTAAAACTTAAGAAGCAAACAAATCTTTGATTAGGAAAAGCTTTCTTAAATATAGCTATAAAAGTATGATTCATAAAATTATTGATATGTTGTACTTCATAAACATAAGAATTCTGCTCTGTGAAAGAAACTGAAGAATGAAAAAATAAGCCATAAATTAGGAAAACAATATTTGCAAAGCATATATCAGATAAAAGATTTGTGTCCAGAATATATAAAGAACTCTCATAACTCAAAAATAAGTAAACAAACAACTTAATTTAAAATGCACAAAAGATTTGAATAGAAGTGAAAGAAGTGGCAAATTAGCCCATGAATAGATGTTTAACATCAGTAATCATTAGGAAAATGAAAATTAAAGCTACAAACAGATAGCATTACATACCTATTATAATGCTTATAATACAAAAGACTGACAATACGACGTAATGTCAAGGAATGTGGGGAAACCAGAACTCATTGCTGGTGGAAATAGTACAACTACTTTGGAGAACATTTGACAGTCTCTTAAAATGATAAACATACACCTGTCATATGACCCAGCCATGCCATCCTTAGATGTTTTCCAAAGAAATGAAACATTTCCATAAAAATGTCCATAGCAATTTTATAAAAGTATCCCCAAATTGGAAACAACCCAAATATCCATCAGCAGGTAAATCCATAAACAAGTTCTAGTATATCCCTTCAATGGAAATCTATTCAGCAATAAAAATTTCGGGACCATTGATACAAGCAACACCATGAATGAATTTCAAAATAACTATGCTGAGTGAAAGAAGTCAGACAAAGAAACAGTACCTACTATATTTTTATAAAAAAATTCTAGAAAATATAAGCTAATCTATACATAGAAAAAGCAGATCCATGACTTTCTGGGGATGAGAGATAGTTGGGAAAGGCTGGGAGAGGGGAATCACAGAGCAGCATGAGGAAATTTTGGGAGGTAATGAATGTATTCATCATTTTGCTTGTTTATACACACACACACACACACACACACACAGAGGAATATTTTATAGTTTAAACATGTGAAGTTTACTGTATATCAATTACACCTCAATAAAACTCTTGTGCAAAACATATTTCCAGTTTCTGTAAGATGCTTATATAAACCTGTACAATTTCCTATGAAAGCATCCTGATGCATAGCTCATGTTCCCTTTAAATTTATCACAGAAAACGGTGAATTAAGAATAAAATTATATGGCAGAAAGTCAAAGGATGTAGTTAAAAATGACAATTTTATGCTCTTGAAGGGAACCACAAACACTAAACAACAGAACAATAGATCCTAGACTATTATTGAATTCAAAATCACGGGAAATAATATAAGAGAAAAACATTAAATCTGACTGTAAATTGATCCATGAATTGAAAAGCAGATTCAGGAAACGTAAATTTCTTAAAATGTTGCTTTTCTCAGCCTTTGGAGTGAAGATTGTCAAACTACAAACTGAAAAGACCATATTTTCTACTGCGAGGAAAACTTAAACATTGTCATTTAGAAGTAACTGAGGAAGTGGTTGGAAAGATACTAAATGCTTGAACCTATTTAGAGGGTTCTCTATAAATAGCAAATGCCCACAGGTCCTAAAGAGAACTATAAGCATAAGGTGAGCTGCCTTGTAAATGTGCTAGTAGTGAAGGAAACTTCCTAAACAATTAGTCATTTTTTCTGCAATGAAACAAGGATTTTTCCTAAGGAAACTAATGGTGGACAGTCTGGAATTGCTACAAATAAAAGATCTAGATTAATTTATAAAGCATCTGCAAGTTCTTGAGATAAAGCCTGGAAGACTGGGGTCTTACTCACTGTTTGTTTCTGCTGTTTTGTTTTTTAACCAGTGCTAAACACAGGCATACTGGTGGTACTCAACAAATGTTGGCTAAAGCATGTTTTTTGTTTTGTTTTGTTTTTT
This sequence comes from Grampus griseus, assembly GCF_964374135.1. Lineage (NCBI taxonomy): Eukaryota > Metazoa > Chordata > Mammalia > Artiodactyla > Delphinidae > Grampus > Grampus griseus. The sequence goes on along the minus strand of NC_138997.1, from coordinate 15,075,680 downwards.
TACATGGGAGAATCTCATTTTTAGTGCATTGAGATTTTATACTAGGCAATATTGGTTTAATAAAAAAAAAGCAACTCTCTTCTCTGGTAGCATATTTCTACTCTTTCATAAGTGAGATTAATAAAGTGAGTACAGGACTACACAAGAGAAACCAGATACAACAGAGGCATCACCAAGACAACCAGAATAGAGAGGTTTATTAGGACAGAGGCCAACAAGCTATGGAGTTGAAACATGACAGAAATGCAATAGAATCATAGAGAAGGCAAATAACTTCCAAATCAGTAAATCAATCTGATGCAAAGATTCGAAGGCCCTTCACAATTCCAAGGTGTTACACTACTCAGAAGAGTAATAATGCAGAGTAAGGAAACGATGCAATGGTCAAAACTAATAAGCTGAGGGTATGGGTTCTCAGTAATAAATGGCAGTGAAATTGTTAAAGGCAAGGAATAGCAAAGAAAAGCACGGGGATGAGAGATCTGTTGAAAGATTACCAAGGATACAAGGAAACTGAGAACATTGTCACTTGAAGGGTTTGGGAAGTTTGATAAGTGGAGTGAAGGATATTTAATCTGGGCAGCCACTTCTCAGGAATATTGAGGGTGGGGCACACATGCACATCAGAAGAGGGTTAGAGTAGATTTGGACTTTAAAGTAAAGGAGCTTTATTTTTACCTTTGGACCATATGTAAAAATGAATTGCCTAGAAGCGTAAATAAAGGAAACATATAAGTAGCCAGAAGTTGGGAGACCAGAACCCTGATCACATCAACACCACTTTCACTACCCGATGCCAAATGCACCCATAAAATGTCTCTTCATCACACCTTATATTAGCTTCCTAGGGCTGTCATAACAAATTACCATGAACTAGGTGACTTCAAACAAGAGAAATTTATTTTCTCATAGTTTTGGAGTTCAGCAGTATAAAATTAAGGTGTTATCAGGACCACACTCTCTCCACAGGCTCTAGGGGAGAATCTGTTTCTTGTCTTACCCAGCTTCTGGTGACTGTAGGCCAATCCTTGGCTTGTGGCCATGTCACTCCAATCACTGCCTCCATGGTCACATTCCTCCTCCTTTTCTGGGTCTTCTCTGTGTGTCTGCTTTATTAAGGATACATGTGACTGCAATTAAGGCCCACCAGGATTATCCAGGATAAACTCCTCCTCTCAAGATCCTTACTTAATCATACATTTGCAATACTAAGTAATATTCATTCTTTTGCCACATTATGTTATATTCATAATAAATTCTGGGAATAAGACATATTTTGAGGGGACTACTATTCAACCTACTAGTACATATCATCTCTCTGGGAAAAGATTCATATATATATATATATAAATAAAATAAAGGGAGTATAGTTACAATTGAAAATAATAATAAAATGCACAATACTATTGTAAGCTCTATTTTAATCGATTCTCAAGGAATGCTTTCACTGATTTTTGCTGAACTCATGTATCCACAGCCAAACTATGATTTCAGTTAGCAAGCACTGTTGACTGACATTTTAGTTTATATTTATAAGTTATGTGAGGGTGAAATAATGAGGACAAATATGCTCACTCATTCACAATGCAGTGAGCATATTTTTCCTGAATTTACTGATAGTTTTTTTTTAATACTGAAATGGTATTTCTTCAAATATTTTTATGCTAGTCACAAAGTAACAGCTACAGGTGGCACACAATTTGAAATTTAATCTGCAATATTAACATTTTCTCCATCACTTTCTTAGGTCCATACAATCAGCAAAACAATAATCAAGTTCTGATTTGTAGCATTTGCTGATTTTCCTGGTGTAAATATTTCCAACGTGACTGAGTTCAGGCTACTAATATGAAATCACTAAATGCAGAGTTGGGAAGAGATAGTCAATAGCACATAATTATATAGTATTTCCTCCATTTAGATACATAGAGTAAATAACCTCAAGAGCATACATAACAGTAAAATATACTAAAATAATTAAGAAGTGATAAACTTTGATATTTGTTTGGTTTTAACACAGTTTTTGAATTTTAAGTTTATATAATTTAATTTTCAATAATGGTTATGTTTAAAAACTGTCTTTTACTATTCCTGAAAATTTAAGTTGGCTCTCACAGTTATTATAAGCTGGTTCCAGCATGATACTATATAACATGACAATGAAGAATCAGAAGAAACATTTTCAAATCTTTACATCAGTTACACTAAACATTAATGGTAGGCTAGCAGGTTTAGCCAGAGCAAATGCATCTTAAGCTGACTCCAAAGAAAAACACCAAGTTTTATGTTAAAGGTCTCAATAATTCAGTTATAATAAGCAGAACAAGAAGCCAACTTTCCTGCTCTACATTTCTAAACATTTCAGCTATACCTACTGATGAGTCTCCAGGTGAATTTCATAAGAGGGAGCTTACTGATGAGTTCTAATTATACCTAATTCCATATTCACCAACAAATTGACAGTTTTGTTGTCCTGTTGTGTGACATTAGGCAAGTCACTTCCTTTCCCCTGGAGATTTCTTCATGTACAAAATGTGGATATCCTACCTCACAGGGGTGTAGTAAAGTATGACAAATTAAAAAATATTACATATCCAAAATGCAATTGCCCAATTTAAAACAGTAATTAAGAAAATTAGTAGGAAACTATGACAATTCCTTTGGAACCAAGCCATTAATTTTTAAATAAGGAAAGGAGAAACATAAAGGAGTAACCTCATCATGATCTTTTATAACCTCTCTTTTGGGAGAAAGGAATCAGGCAACACTTATTCTCTCACAGAGAAAAATAGAGAGAGGCATGTGACCCCCAGCCTATTTCTATTATGCTAGCATCTGCAATCATTAGGTTCAAGTGACATTTTAAAAAATTATTTTCTGCAAAACAGTCCCAAGGAAGCAATAATTATCATTTAATGGGATTCACAGTGGCACAATAATATCACTGCTCTTCCCCACCTGAGTTCTGAACCAGTTGAGAAAGGCAGATGGGCACCAAAATACCATCTTTATTACTCATAATGGAAAATGTGGCTCTTATTGGATGGTAAGTGGGCTTATAATGAACACAACAGTAAAACTGACTTACCCACCATGACAAAGGCAAAATGGGATCACTGCATACTTCTGTCCTAGAACAAGGCTCTTGAAAACTTATAGCATGACAGATATGCACAGGATACATGCTTCCCAAGACAGGGAGAGACAAAGGGTCAGCCCTTCACACTTGGCTTCTCCTTCTAAATTCACCCATCAGGTAAATCCTGCCTCTTCACTGGGAGATAAAAGAGTGATGAGGCAGAAAAAGTCCTAGAATGTTATGCTAAAGGAGCTCCCTCTATAAGGAAGGAAACCTCAGGAGTAGAGAGAGCTCATCCTTTTCAACTCTTTTCCACCACCATTCAAAACTACTGGTGTAAGAAAAAAGAGAGAGTTAGGAGTTGTCCATAACTCCTGAGGTACGCACACCCCAGCAAAGAATTTGGGATCAAGAAAAAGGATAGTTCCCTTTAGTTCACCTCTAATGATGACTGACTCAGTACTAGGTGCTCAGAGAAGTCAAGCAACTTAAGTAAGGTCACACAGCCAGCAATGGTGTATGATCAGACTATGTGCTCTTTCAATGCAGAGATTATATCTTAATAACTATATATAATAACTATAGTTTAATAACAGCCTGGAACATTATAAATATTTGTGGAAGGAAGTAAGAAAGGAAGGAAGCAAGGAAAGAGGAAGGAAATAATTGAGAGAAATAAATTTAAACCCAGGTCTGAATAGATCCTGTCACCACTCTATGTTGCCTGAGTATGGGTGTTATTACTGGGCCTTGTGACTCCTAGCATTTTATCACACATTTAGGAAGAAGGCACTCTTGAATGATCATATTCTTATTCTTAAGAACAGTAAGTCTCTCTAAGGGAAATATGCTCAGTGTTCCAACCAACTCAGATATTGTTCTGGCTGCATGCTGAGATGATATATAATCTCACGGGTCCTCAAACCAGATGAGAAAAACAAAATGAATTGCATCTAATACATAATGGTGTTTATAATCATACTTAACATCAGCATGTTATGCCATAAATAATAGTGTAACTACAAGCTTGCATTAGTGTATTTTAGGCATCCTCTCTCAACACAGTATACAAAGCTAGGGCTGTCATTCTTTTGCTGTTAAAGATTGTTCTTATAACACTGACAAGCAATGATATATGGGATTAATCCCTTTAACTCATTTACTCAAGAGATTATTCTCCACCATGTCCATGGCTGAATAAGCAAACAATAAATATCATTGAAAAATCATAGGCAATCCATTGGTCAAAAAATTCAGGTAAGGAAAGAAGTCAGTCATAGAGCTCAAGTAGTTTTTCTGCTCTTCACATATTTTGGGATTGAGGGATACTATTACTTACAGAGAAAAACAAAACCCTCAGTATGTATGATGAGCTATTTAAAAACTAAAGTGAAATTTCAAAGTGTTTTATATTAGAGAAACATATCAATATACCTTTTAAACCTATATATTTGGTAATTGTGAATCTCTCCTTTTTTGAAGATTCTCACATAAATGTGCTATCAGACCTGCATTTTAGAGTCTACTCTGTTGATGACTAGCAGGACCACCTTAAACATATGACGGCTCTCCTTTGGGTCTCAGTTACAGTATTTTGTTCATAAGGATGGCAGTAACTGGCTACATGAAGACAGAGGCCTAGATCAAGTAACCTCTTTATATCTTTTATAGCCTTAAATATCATGATCTATGATTATATGTAAAAAGTTGCAATTTCAGACAACTGGGGTCTGAGGTAGTTAAGCGGCAAAACTGCTGTTCTCATCCAGCTGCCCTTCTGCACCCACGGCAGCTTCAGGAGCGGTGCCATCTTCCTCAGACTTAAAGAGTGTCAGCTGTGTCAACCTCCACTGCAGTAACATGAAGGTTTGTGCCTAAGTAAAGCTTTATCCCCCACTCCAGTCACGCCAGCCTCCTTTAGTACGGGAGCACTCCACAATCAGGCCTGCAATTCAGTTCTGCCTACAAACTCTTATTCAAGTCCTATTCAGGCTATAAATTCCACCTCCCCAGTATGTTTCCTATTGCCACCGAAACACAAACTTAGTGGCTTAAAACGCCACAAATTTATTATCTACAGTTCCTTAGGTAAGAAGCTCTGCATGGGTCTCTGCACTAAAAGATATAACAGGGCTGTGTTCCTCTATGGAGGTTCTAGACAAGATCTGTTTCCTTGCTAAGAGGCTGCCCACATTCCTTGGCTCACGCCTTCTCCACCATCTCCAAAACTGGCCACTGACTCTTCTTCCATAGTCATACTAACCTCTAGCCATAGCCAGGAAAGTGTTTCCATTTTAAGGATGCATGGGATTAGATCGGGTCCACCTGGATAACTGAGGATATTCTCCCTATCTCAAGGTTTCAAGATCCCTGTTCTTAATCGCACCTTCGAGATCCCTTTGGCCATTGTATTAGGGTTCTCCAGAGAAACAGAACCATTGGCGGGTGTGTGTGTGTGTGTGTGTGTGTGTGTGTGTGGGGTGAGGTGGGGTGGGTAGAGAGAGAGATGGATTCTTTTTCAGGAATTAGAGGAGTTGGGTTACAGGATCGTGGGGGCTGGCAAGACTGAAAGCTGCGGAGAGGCCAGCAGTCTGGGAACCAGGGGAAGAACTGATGTTGTTTCTCAAACCTGAAGGCAGTCTGAAGGCAGAATTCCTTCTTCCTTAGGGGAAAACCTTCAGTCTTTTTTTAAGACCTTCAAATGAATAGATGAGGCCTACCGACTCATGAAAGTTAATCTACTTTACTCAAAGTCTATTTAAATGTTAATCTCATCTAAAAAATACCTACACAGTAACATTTAGAGTGACCAAATATCTGGGTACCCTGGCTTAGCTAAACTGACACATAAAATTAACCATCACAGCCATGTAAGGGGACGTATTCATAGGTTCCAGGGATTAAAGCAGAGACATCTTTGCAGGGATGGAGTATTATTCTGCCTGTCATCTCCTCTATGAAACTTCCCATAACCATTCCAGCCCTCATTTATTAAACTGTGCCTGGCACTACTGGAGTCTATGTACCCAATTATTTAACAAGTCACTAATTACTGCCTTTTTCAAATCAGATTGTTTTAAAAGTGGTGTGGTAATTATCATCTTTTGTAAGAAGACTTCCTGCTTTATGTGTCCTGTGTCTTCTCATTATTTCCCTTTCATGTTCACAGTGCTAAGTACATAATAATCAGCACATTTCTTAGATACTTCTTTAAAAGTAAATAACATATTTTGTTTTTGAAGACACTTTATGTTATATTATCTTTTTTTTTTAACTCAAATTGAGTACCAGAAAAATAAAATGAACATCTAAGGTGACATGGAGTAAGACACAGCATTTAGGACCTTATAGGCCCCATCAATACTTTCTGTTACCTCAAGTTAAATGTTTATAAATAATAATCTACAATCATAAGGCAAGGCCATTGTACATGGGTATAAATTTCCCATGATTTTTTATTTAATTAATTAAATTTTGGCTGCATTGGGTCTTCGTTTCTGCACGTGGGCTTTCTCTATTTGTGGGGGCTACTCTTTGTTGCGGTGCATGGGCTTCTCACTGCAGAGGCTTCTCTTGTTGCGGAGCACAGGCTCTAGGCATGCGGGCTTCAGTAGTTGTGGCACACGGGCTCAGCAGTTGTGGCACACGGGCTTAGTTGCTCCGTGGCATGTGGGATCTTCCCGGACCAGGGCTCGAACCCATGTCCCCTGAATTGGCAGGCAGATTCTCAACCACTGCGCCACCAGGGAAATCTTATTTCTCATGATTTACCAGTATGAACATATACCATTTTCATAACCAGTTTTATATACCATTCTGAAAAAAATGTTTTTAACAAAAGAATATAAAGAATATTCTAAATACCCAGGAATACTATGATTCAGTATTATGGTTATTATTCCTTTAAATTCTTATTGTTATGTACTATGATTTTTAACATGGCTTAAGTTCAAACTAATTTGCAGAAATGAAGTCTTGCTGAAGTCTTCCCTATTCCCTGCCAGTGTTTTAATGCTACCCAGTAAAAAAAAGAAAAACTTACTATCAATGTCCACAAAGAATACTTTATCCCTGTACAGTTCAGTCACTAAAGTCTGACTGGTATTAAGAATTTTCTGGGTCAATATTTAAACAACATTGAGGTTAATCAGTGATCCTTCAAGAATTTATAGCTGGTATAAAACACGTAAAAGAAGCAAAAAATACCACAAAAAACCCAAAACAAAGCCAAAACCAACACACACTCTCTCTCTCTCTCTCTCTCTCTCTCTCTCTCTCATACACACACAGCTTCTAATTGCCTACAGTGAAAATATGATAGAATATATTTTCTAAGTGATCATCTGTAAAACAGGGATTAAGATGATCTCATTTGATTTAAGGATATAGAGCCCCACATTCAATTAAAAAGTGGTAAAGTCTTCATACAAGCACAGTCTGAATTTAAAATTCTGTAATATATTTAAGTAAATAAGATTCACATTTGCTATACAAACATTATTTACTTCTCCCAAATTCTTATATTGAAGCCTTAACCCCCAATGGGATTGTATCTGGAGATAAGGTCTTTAGGAAGTAATTAAGGTAAAATGAGGCCATAAGGGCAAGGCCATAATCTGACAGAATTGTAGATTTATGAGAGGAAGAGAAAGATTTCTCTCTCTTTCTCTGCCATGTGAAAACACAGCAAGAAGATAGCCATCTTCAAGCCAAAAAGAGAGCTCTCATCGGAAACCAAACCTTGCTGGAAACTTGATTTTGGATTTCCAGTCTCCAGAACTGTGAAAAAAAATTTTTTTTCTGTTTTTTAAGTCACCCAGTCTATGATATATTGTTATGGCATCCTGAGCCAACTAATACAACTTTTAATTTATGAAATGGCTTCAATGGAAATCTAATACAACTAACCACAACAATTTAGTATATGTAACTCTCTCCAGCAGGAATAAAGAAATTTCCAATCAATAAAACAATAGGTCTTGTTGAAGCACAAATAAAAAAATAAATCTACATGCAGAAAAACCCAAAAAAATCCAAAAAACTAGACACTCACCCTAAACTGTTCACAAAAATTAACTCAAAATGGGTCAGAGACCTAAATGCAAAATGTAAAAACTGCAAAACTATAAAACTTCTAAGAAACAATAATGGTGAAAATCTAGGTGACCTTTGGTTTGGCAATGACTTCTTAGAAAACAACTGCAAAAGCATGATCTGTGAAAGGAAATTTTGATAAGCTGGATTTCATTATCATTAAAAACTTCTGATCTGCAAAATGTAGTATTAAAGTATGAAACAACAAGGCATAGACTGCAAGAAAAATATTTGCAAAACTCATATCTCATGGACTATATCCAAATATACAAAAAACCTTAAAAATCAACAATAAGGAAACAAATAACCCAAATAAAGTGTGGGTAAAATATCTAAACAGACACCTCACCAAAGAAAATATACAGATAACAAGCATATGAAAAGATGTTAAACATTATTTATCATTAGAAAATTTCAAATTAAAATGAGACATCACAATGTACCTATTAGAATGGCTAAAAAAAAAAAAAAACTGACAACATCAAATGCTGATGAGGATGTAGAGCAAAAGAAACTCTTATTCACCGCTAGTGGGCATGCAAAATGGTACAGCCACTTTGGAGGACAGTTTGGCAGTTTCTTACAGAGCTAAATGCAGTATTACCACATGAGCCAGCAAGCACATTCCTTGATATTTATGTCAAGGAATATATGAGTTGAAAACTTATGTCCACACAAAAACCTGCAAACAAATATTTATAGGAACTTTATTGATAATTATCGAAACTTGGAAGCAACCAAGATATCCTTTAATAAGTAAATGGATAAACAAACTGTGGTATATCCATGCAATGGAATATTATTCAGTGCTAAAAGACAAAAGGAGCTCTCAAGCCATCAAGCCACAAAAAAGAAACAGAGGAACCTTAAATGTATGTGTGTGTGTGTATGTATGTATATATATATATATATATATATATATATATATATATATATATATATATATATATATGTATGTATGTATGTACATGAAAGAAGCCAGCATGAAAAGGCTGCATACTGTATGCTTCCAACTATATGACATTCTAGAAAAGACAAAACTATAGAGACATTTGAAAGAACAGATGTTGCAAGTGGTTTGAGAGTGACGAATAGGTAGAGCACAGGGTTTTTTTAGGGCAGTGAAACTATTGAGTATGATGCTGTAATGGTATGTGATGGTGTAATGGTGGATACATGGCATTATGTGCTTGTCAAAACCAAAAAGAACAGTACAACACAAAGAGTGAAACCTAATGTAAACCATGGGCTTTAATTAATAATAATGTATTGATATTCATTCATCAACTGTAACAAGTATTCCACATCTATGCAAGATGTAAATAACAAACGTGGGAGAGGGAATATATAGGAACTCCCTTTATTTTCTGTTCAATTGTGTGCAAGCCTAAAATTGCTCTTATAAATAAAGTATATTAATTTTTAATAAATAGGCAAAATCAAGATATAATCTATAGCAAATAAAAAGTTTTAACCTTGTAATAAAACCACTAAACATAGCAGTCAGATATTTATTTTATATCCATTATACACATACGCATATATTACTAGAAAATACAATTCTATGACATATCAGCTCATAACCCTAAAGGAACAAGAACAATGGGGTAGAGAAGAAATAAACACAACTATAGTTATATGAGTGAAGTCTCTAAAAATATATATATTTATACTACAAAATGCTTTTACAGAATGAAAATTGATTATATTTTAACTAAGAGCAACATAAAAGTAGAATGAGTAGAAGTTATATTTAGATTCTTAACAGAAGAAAGAATCCGTAACTTGAGTGATGAACAGCACCGGAGTATGTTCAATGAAAGGTTTTCAGATATTCAAATTGTTCTCTACAGAGGCTATGGGATGCTCTCTGGTGTCTGTCTGCGGGATCCTCACACTGGGAAGAAGTAGTCTTTGTTCTTTACAATGGTGGGTCATAAGGAGAAAAGTTTTGCATGAAGTAACTGCAAATTTATAAATGTCACGTACCATCTCAGAAGGGAGATGGGACAAGTACTGTTTGAATGTTGAAAATTTTGTGACTTCTACTTGCTCATTATTTTTATTTATACTAATGACAATTTTTGAGCCCTTTAATTGATTTATTCATTGATTCATTAATTCAGAAAATAGCACAGGAGTTTCTACCATCCATTCTAGACACTGGCAGTAGAAAAATGATCAAAGTGCACCAGATCCTTTGTCTCAACAGATGGGAATAAATCCTTAGTTCTTTCAATGAAATCCTGTGTATATATGTATCACTCAGGAATGATCACTCCACTGTTTTCTGGTATCTGCTGATGGAAGTGAAATAACTCCTTTCGGTCTAACTGTTGTTTCTTGAAAGTAATCAGTTTATTTTCTCTGGTGACTTCATTATTTTTATCTCCCAGGTTCTGTAGTTTCATTGTAACATGTATAAATGTGGATTTGTTTTTATTTATCCTTTGTATGCTTTGTATATTCCTCCAATCTGGGAAACTTTATGTCATTGCCTCTTGAAATACTGATGTACCTCCACCCTCCCTCTTACTTTTCAAATATTCTATGAGAACTATTTGGGGCTTCTCATTCTACACACTGTATTTCAACTGCTCTTCCATTTTTTTCCATTTCTTTGCCTTTGCATGCTATATTTGCCAGATATTTCCTCCAATTCACTTATTCTCCCTCTCTTGGTATCTACTCTGTTTGATTCATCCATTGTTAGATATTTATTTCTAGAAATTCATTTCATTTTCAGAGTATGTGTTTCATTTTTTAATAAATTTGTTCAATTTCCCTATTTCCTTAAACAGTAAGCAATGAAAAATGTAAAAAAAATATGGGAGAAGAGTTTGTTATATCTAAGGAACAAAAGAGCGGTCAGTGTGAGAGGGAAAGAGTGGTATAAAATGACGTCATAAAAGGTAGGCAATAAATAACCAGATTTTGCTGGGTCATCTAGGCCATTTTAAGGGGTTTAGATTTCATTCTGAGGGTGAAAACAGTGTTTTAAACTGGAACATAATATGATTTTATTTGTTTAGAAACACCTCTTCTATGAAAATAGGAGAGGAATGAAGGGAAAAGTGACGAACAGTATTTCAGAGGTTTAGAAAAGAGATTATAGTGGTTTGGATTTGATCATTATAATGAGAATATAGTGCAGTTTGAAGTGATCCTTAATGTATGTTGGCCAATGCTCAACAGCTTTATGCACATTATTATTTTTAATCTTCACGACAGTTTTTAAGTTTTTACTAGTCCTGTTTTGTAGATGTGCAGAGGCTTAGTCATACTAGATAACTTACTAAATTCACAGAGATGCCACATAGTGTAAATAGTTTTTGACTAAAGTCTCTCAGTCTAGTCATTTTCCTAAGAGAGAGATATAATGAACAAATAGACAAGGTATATTCAGATTATGACATGTGCTGTGAAGAAAATACAACAGGATAATTGATAGAGACCAGTTGTTGGGGTGGTGATCATTCAGTAAACTTTGAATTTGAGACCTGGTTGACAAAAAGGCATGAGGAAATCCGGTGGGAGAAGGATTTTTGTGAAGATTAAAAAACTCTCAGCATAACACTCAATATTATGAGTTCTTAGCTCCAACTAAGAGTCACTCTTTTGATGTGTTTATTTCTCTCCACATCTGTAGTGAGCAACACCTTAGTACCTGCTATCAATTTCATATCTTATCCCTGTGTCTATTAATGACATACCCCTTAAAAAGAAAAGGACCCCCCCTTCCTTGACTTTGGGAGCAGTCTGAGGGGGTTGATTGCGAAAAGAGTAAGGGGACTGATAAAGGAGACCCAAATTCCAATATACATCTATGCATGGTGAAGAATTTCTGGAAAGATAATATTAGACAGCTACTGAGAATAAATGACAGGTGCTTGCCTTATGGAAGGAAAGCAGAGAAAACAGACAAGGTCTGAGAATAAGGCCTTGGCTTCTAACAATATTTCTTGATGAATGAGTGGCCCTTGCAAAATTCACTTCTATCCTAAAAGTGTATCAGTATTTTAGAAGTTGTCCATCTGTGTCTTTATGTTCACTGGACAAATCAATATGCTTTTAAGCAAAATAATTACTATGTTTAAATTACATAATTTTAAGTTTTCTCTTGGCAGTCTTTGCTTTGGGAATTCAACAGCATTAGAAAAAGGCAGAGTTAGTAATAAAAAGTATGACCTGATGTATATTTCAATGTATTTTAAATTTTAGAAAAGTTATATAATTATGCAAGTAATACATGAACATACAGACACAGGTATACATGCGCACATGCGCAAACACACACACACGTACACAAATACTCAGTATGTTTCTGCCTGGCAATCTTTTATTTACTGATACCAAACTGTGCATTTCTTAGCCTAGTCTGGAAATCCTAAAGAAGCTTAAAAATCACTACTTGACCTGATAGATGACAGAACTGAGAAACAGAGTTCACAGGCTTGACTGCTGTAGCTGCAATCATTTTCACTTAGTGACAAAGCACAAGTCTATATCTGAGAATATTTGATTCACTGTCCACCAGCTATAAAACCAAAGACAATGTTCTCTCTCATCAATAGCTCTGCAGAAAGAAAACTGTCTGGATAAGGGGAATGGCAGCATTGCCATGAACTAAAGCCCTGGCACTCTGTCCAGAACTCTATGTGCTTTTAAAAAACTGCACTTATTCTTTTCCATATGTGAGATGAGGAATAGTAAGAAATCCAGCCATGCAGTATCAATAGCTCATATTCCAGAGTCAGAATACCCTGTGTTTCAAATCCCCTGTGTGCTTCCTGTTAGTCAGACATGCTTGGGCAAGTGATAGAATCACACAAAGTCTCAGCTTCCTCCTCAGCAAATGGCTTGAATAATTGAACCACTCTCTCCACACAAGAGATGCTGTGAGGATTAAATGAGGATAACGTGAATGCTACATAATTGTGTGATCAACAGAAATAATTTTCAAAGCACTTTCTTCATATACGACATAGAATAAGTAATTAAATTATCATTCTGTAATGAGAGACTTACTGCTAATTGATATGGGTACCAGGCCCTTGACTAAAACTATTTATTGAATCATACCCAATATATGTGACTACTTTAGTGGTATTTGATTGTCTTTCAATCCAGGACCTCATAAACAGTCAGTTATAACTGAAGCTACATAGTGGAAGAAACTACACACTGTTCACTAGACAAGTATTAACTCAAACATAAATATATATTTAACAAGCTACAAGTAGTATTTAATTTTGTCAATTACATTGATTTTCTATTTCCCCTTTCTTGAGTTAACAGGACATTTTAGCCAGAAGTCTCAGAGTATCTCTTTCTTCTGGTTTCACGTATATCCCCATCTTTCATTGTTGAATCCTGTAATGTCCCGAATAACTCTCCTGTGTGTTCAATGCAGTATTAGAGCTTTTAATACCAATTTTTGGGATTCTTTGGTCTCTCCTTCCTCAATAACTGCTCTGTGTAGTGCTGGAATTTAAAAAGATTTTTCTATCCTTCATCATTTTCTCTTTAAAATACTGACTACAGATGCTTATCCCTTATTACACAGGATACAACCCAGGAAATGACTAGTCCCATTATTTGCAAGGTACTGCAGTTCTGTACAATATCTCTTGATCAGAATTCAAGATTCTATAATCTTGACACTGTGTCATCATGAGAATGGAAGGGAATTTTATTACTGGTTGCTTTTAGCCAAGAGCAAAACTGTTTTCAGGGTCAAAGAACATCAAGGTAGTTAATGTGCTACCTGGAAAGTAAAATTATCCTTACTCATCAGATGTAAAGAAATTATTGGTTTACATAATCCTTACAGTGTAGCACTTAATGTGCATGAATGTTTTTCCTAAGTGTCTCTAAGAGTTTAAACTTTAAATTGTTTATTACTCACTTTCACTTTTTCTTTAGGTTACACTTTCACATATATCACAAGCACTGGATCATCATAAATACCCTGTGCAGTGAGCTGGGCAAGCATCTCCCTACACGGACACAAAGGCTTGAGAGACGCCCTGAAAATGACAATCATGGTGACTGAGGAGCCAAGATGAGGACAGAACTGTGGTCCACATCCAGTACATGTTTCACATACCACAATGCCTTCATCATGTGTAATTTTTACTGAACACCAGTCAGCTCAGTACTCACTGTTTTTAATCTTCAAAATCACCAAAGGAAGAAACTAGTTCTATACTTCTATGTTTCTTCTTTTCTGTCATTAACCCAAGATCTAAATGACATTTAAAGCATTTGGGCAGACAATGGTGGAGTAGGAGGATGTGGAACTCACCTCTCCCCACAAATATATCAGAAAATACATGTGGAACAATTCTCACTGAAAACTAACTGAAGACTGGCAGACAGACTCCTGTACAACCAAGGCTGTAAGAAAGATACACGCAGCACCAGGTAGCAAGGGAAGAAAAGTGATCAGGTAGGGACATGTGCTCTGGGAGGTGACTCAGAAGAACAGGGAGATTATGTGGGTGGAGACTCTCCCCAGAGAGTGAGTGGTTCAAGCCACACTTTGGGTGCTCCAGTCCTGGAATCCAACAAAAGGAAGATAAGTCCCCTTGGCTGGTCAGAGGGCTAGTGGGACTAGCAGGAGGACTGTGGGAAGGCTGGACTCCGCTCTTGAGAAGTATGCAAATGCTTGCTTGAACCGGAAGCAGGAGAGAGGGAGTGGAAAGGGAGGACTGAAACTGTGCGGTTGACTGGTTTCCCACAACCACTCTGATAGCATCCCAGCCTGAGCCAAAGCAAACCACAATGGAGCAAGGGATGCCATGACTGAGGAAACAGCATAGCTGCGAGACGCTGTGGTGGCTCAAATCCTAAGCATCATATCAACGGGGAGGTGGCAACTACTACTGGCAATTACACAGGCAGCATATCAGAGGCAGACCATATTTCTGACAGTGGCCAGACTACCACACGTGGTACCCTGACCTTAACCAAATACCCATACCAGCCTCTCTTGCTCTAACACTGTCCCCCTCTGGGGTCGAGGGTGCTGGTATTGGGAGGGGAAAGAGCACACACTTAAAAGGAACTGAGCAGGTTCAGACCCAACCCTCAGGCTTCTGCTCTAGTACTTGGGACCTGACCCTGCCCCACACCTGGCTCCAGCCCTAGCCCCTCCTTCTCCAGCACCACCTCCTACCAAGGTGATAGCTGCCAGCACATCCTGAGGAAAGATCTGACTTGTGTTCATATCAAATCCAGTTCTCCCACCAAAGCCACTGGGCACACAGACTATATAGGGATGCTCCTATGTAAGAACACCACTTCAAGACCACCATAGGTAACTGTTTGACCTAATTTAATAAAGACAGAGAAAGATGAGCAAAATTAGAAGACAGATGAATTTGTCTCAATTGAAAGAGCAAAAGAAAACCTCTGAAAAAACAACTACTGAAACAGAAATAAACAATTGGTTAGATAAAGAATTCAAAGCATTAGTAATATGAATGCTAATTGAATTAGGGGAAAGAATAGATGAATACCATGAGTATTTTTAAAAGAAACTAGAAAATATAAAAAAGAATCAGTGATAACTGAAGAATATACTAACTGAAATAATAAAAAAAGAAACCACACATATTAGAAGGAATGAATAGCAGACTAAATGATATAGAAGAATGCATAACTAATCTGAAAGATAGAATAATGGAAATCCCCCAATCAGAACAGTAAAAAGAAAGACAAATTTAAAACAAATGAAAACAGTTTACGATATCTTTGGGATAACACCAAGCATACCAACATTTGCATTATAGGAGTCTCAGAAGGAGAAGAGAAAAAGAAAGGGGTCGAGGGCTTCCCTGGTGGCACAGTGGTTGAGAGTCTGCCTGCCGATGCAGGGGACACGGGTTCGTGCCCCGGTCCGGGAAGATCCCACATGCCGCGGAGCAGCTAGGCCCGTGAGCCATGGTTGCTGAGCCTGCGCGTCAGGAGCCTGTGCTCCGCGACAGGAGAGGCCACAACAGTGAGAGGCCCGCGTATCGCAAAAAAAAAAAAAAAAAAAGAAAGGGGTCGAAAATGTATTTGATGAAATTATGGCTGAAAACTTCCCAAGCTTGAAGAAGGAAACAGATATCCAAGTACAGGATGCACAGAGGGTCCTAAACCAGATGAACCCAAATAGACCCACACCAAGACATATCATAATGAAAATGGCAAAAGTTAAACATAAAGAGAGAATTGTAAAGGCAGCATGAGAAAAACAAAGACTCATATACAACAGAACCTCCATAAGGCTATCAGCTGATTTTTATGCAGAAACTTTGCAGGCCAGAAGGGAGTGACAAAATATATTCATTTGTAAATATTTTCTCCCAGTGTGTAGGTTGTCTTTTTGTTTTATTTATGGTTTCCTTTGCTATGGAAAAGCTTTTGAGTTTAAGTAGGTCCCACTTGTTTATTTTTGTTTTTATTTCCATTACTCTAGGAGATAGATCCAAAAAAATATTGCTGTGACTTATGTCAAAGAGTGTTCCTCCTACATTTTCGTCTAGGAGTTTTAGAGTATACGGTCTTACATTTAGGTCTTTAATTCATTTTGAGTTTATTTTTGTATATGGTGTTAGAGAATGTTCTAATTTCATTTTTTTACATGTAGTTGTCCAGTTTTTCCAGCACCACTTACTGAAGAGACTGTCTTTTCTCCATTGTGTATCTTTTGCCTCCTTTGTCACAGATTAATTGTGACCATAAGTGTGGGGGGTTATTTCTGGGCTTTCTATCCTGTTCCATTGATCTACATGTCTATTTTTGTGCCAGCACCATACTATTTTGATTATTGTAGCTTTGTAGTATAATCTGAAGTCAGGGGATGTGATTCCTCCAGCTCCATTCTTCTTTCTCAAGATTGTTTTGGCTATTCGAGGTCTTTTGTGTTTCCATAAAAATTTAAAATATTTTGTTCTTGTTCTATGAAAAATGTCATTGGTAATTTGATAGGGATTGCACTGAATCTGTGGATTGCTTTGGGTAGTATGGTCATTTTAATATTGATTCTTCCAGTCGAAGAACACAGTATATCTTCCCACCTGTTTGTGTTGTCTTCAATTTCTTTCATCATTCAGCAAATATTAAACATTATGACAGTTAATAACATGATTTAGGAAATGTGAGGCACAGAGAAATGAGAAAGCTTTCCCAATGTCACAAAATGAGTACTGCTCAAGCTGGAAAAAAGAATCCTCATGTCATCACACTATTTTTGTTCACTTAAATTAGGTCAGCAACCAAATGTCCTTATTTCTAGAAACTTTTAAGTAGAATGTATTATTGGTATCACAAAGAATTAAAAAAACAAGGGATAAATGGCAGACATGTTCTACAGAGATATTTGCTGTACTGGTGGTAAACCAACGGTGAAAAAATGACATTTTATCTTTTACTATCATAATTTAAAAGATAAACTGAAGAAAATATACATATTTCTAACATCTAACCATGAACTCTCATTTAACATCTTACTTAACTCATCTACAAAATAAGAGTATTAGACTAATAAATATTTACAAGTTTAGTCATGTTTTTATTTTATGATTTAGAAGGAAAACAAATTCTAGGACAATAAGGCAATATTATGAATTTTATAGGAGCCCTGGGACTCAAAAGTATTTTGTCAGGATTGTGAAATATCAGTTGAATTAAGGAGAGCCACTGATTCACATATATGGGAAGAAAATAAAATCATTGCTGTTAATTTTAATATTTGATCAGTTGATGAATCCTTTTAACCTTGAATACTGTGTGCCAGGAAGTTAGAAACTGGGAAATTATGACTCAACTATTTTACCTTTATAAAAAGCTAATCATAATTTTCTACCTTCACATATATGCCCTACTTAGGTTTGTTAACCAGAAGATGTCTCTCACAGAAAGAGAGCTGAGACTCTATCACAGGAGAGGGGCATTTTGGGTTCTCCCCTATAGCAAAACAAGTAGAGAATTTCTTCTCATTTCTTGGGTCCAAAGGATTTAGTATTATTTTCTGAGAAGGAAAATAGGAGAAACGGCACTACTACAAGCTTAATATCATGTCAGTCTCCAAGGGCATTAAAGTCTTTTTCTCTAAATTCTCATAAGATTCTTAGAACTAATATACCATATCTTAGATTAAATTTAATCACTTGACCATAGAAAAAAATTTCCCATGACATTCCTTTAAATGGGAAAATTATATTTCTATATTTTTATATAAATTACATTCTTAAGTTGTATAATTGTTATAATTATATAACATAGAATGAAATTCAGGCCTAAAACACATCACAGAGGAACCTTAACCAGCACAAGAAATCTATTTAACCACATTTCTGCAATTCTTAATCTTGGGATTGAAACAGCCCCAGTAGGAAGGCTACTGCCTGCAAATGCTTGACTTAACATCATGCCAATGGATAGATAAGAGCTTACAATGCTGGCTTTAAAGTGTGTGGGTGGGGACAGCAGAACTGCTTATGATGTAAATACTACAAAAAATGTTTGACGTGATTTTGACAGTGGCACCTTGGTCGGACATGATGGAAAACAGAGCAGCAGTTGTTTCCACTGTGTGTGGATATCTAAAAGGAGAGTTCTACTCTTTTAAAAAAAATCAAATCTAAATGTTTCCTGTTTCATGTATGACTAATGGTGGCTCAAATCCATCCTCACTCAGGAATGAGACCAGAGGAATGAAGGAATCATTGAGTATTCAAGACTCATATTTTTTAAGCATGTATTAAGGATGATTAATTTAGACATCTGAACCAGTCATCTTACTATATTTATAAGATTTCAGGGAACTCTACCAACTTAAAATGTTATTTCTATAACTGCTATTAATATGTTGAAAATAAATTTAAATATATGTATAATTAAGTCCTGACTATAATCTCAAAAGGCATATCACACAATGAATAATCATATATTTTTAATAAATAATACATTCAATATATAATACAATATAGTAATATTTCAGTATACAATGAAAATTAACTCCAAGCACACTGCTTTTTTGTTGCCTTCTTGTTGTTTAATAAACGTTTTCTCATTTACATGTAGTACCTGTTTGCAAATTGCACTGATTTATCTAAGAAAGTGATGTAAACCATTACGATGCATTCATTTATTTATTTTGAATTTTATTTTATTTTTTTATAAATCAGGTTCTTATTAGTTATCTATTTTATATATATGAGTGTTTATATGTCAATCCCAACCTCCCAATTCATCCCACCACCACCCCCATCCCTGCTTTCCCCCCTTGGTGTCCATACATTTGTTCTCTACATCTGTGTTTCTATTTCTGCCTTGCAAACCAGTTCATCTGTACCATTTTTCTAGATTCCACATATATGCGTTAATATATACTTGTTATTCTCTTTCTGACTTACTTCACTCTGTATGACAGACTCTAGGTCCATCCACGTCTCTAGAGATGATCCAATTACGTTCCATTTATGGCTGAGTAATATTCCATTGTATATATGTACCACATCTTCTTTACCCATTCATCTGTTGATGGGCATTTAGGTTGCTTCCATGACCTGGGTATTGTAAATAGTGCTGCAATGAACATTGGGGTGCATGTGTCTTTTTGAATTATGGTTTTCTCTGGGTATATGCCAAGTACTGGTATTACTGGGTCATATGGTAATTCTATTTTTAGTTTTTTAAGGAAACTCCATACTGTTCTCCATAGTGGCTGTATCAATTTACATACCCACCAACAGTGAAAGAGGGTTCCCTTTTCTCCACACCCTCTCCAGAATTTGTTGTTTGTACATTTTCTGATGATGTCCACTCTAACTGGTGTGAGGTAACACCTCACTGTAGTTTTAATTTACATTTCTCTAATAATTAGTGATGTTGAGCAGCTTTTCATGTGCCTCTTGGCCATCTGTATGTCTTCTTTGGAGAAATGACTATTTAGGTTCTCTGCCCTTTTTTTTTTTTGCAGTATGCAGGCCTCTCACTGTTGTGGCCTCTCCCATTGCGGAGCACAGGCTCCGGACGTGCAAGCTCAGCAGCCATGGCTCATGGGCCCAGCCGCTCCGCGGCATGTGGGATCTTCCCGGACCGGGGCATGAACCCGTGTCCCCTACATTGGCAGGCAGACTCTCAACCACTGCGCCACCAGCCCATTTTTTGACTGGGTTGTTTGTATTTTTAATATTGAGCTGCATATGCTATGTATATATTTTGGAGATTGATCCTTTGGCAGTTGATTCATTTGCAAATATTTTCTCCCATTCTGAGGGTTGTCTTTTCATCTTGTTTACGGTTTCATTTGCTGTACAAAAGCTTTTAAGTTTCATTAGGTCCCATTTGTTTATTTTTGTTTTTATTCTCATTACCCTAGGAGGTGGGTCAAAAAATATCTTGCTGTGATTTATGTCATAGAGTGTTCTGCCTATGTCTTCCTCTAAGAGTTTGACAGTGTCTGGCCTTACATTTAGGTCTTTAATCCATTTTGGGTTTATTTTTGTGTATGGTGTTAGGGAGTGTTCTAATTTCATTCTTTTACATGTAGCTGTCCAGTTTTTCCAGCACCACTTTGAAGAGATTGTACGCTCCCTCTTTGCCCACTTTCTGGAGAGTTTTTATCATAAATGGGTGCTGAATTTTGTCAAAAGCTTTTTCTGCCTCTATTGAGATGATCATATGGTTTTTCTCCTTCAGTTTGTTAACATGGTGCATCACACTGATTGATTTACGTATATTGAAGAATCCTTGCATCCCTGGGATAAATCCCACTTGATCATGGTGTATGATCCTTTTAATGTGTTGTTGGATTCTGTTTACTAGTATTTTGTTGAGGATTTTGTATCTATATTCATCTGTGATATTTGTTTGTAATTTTCTTTTTTTGTAGTATCTTTATATCGTTTTCGTATCAGGGTGATGGTCACCTCACAGAATGGCCATATAAGCACAGAGAAGCAGAGGAGATGATGAATAGAAATACACATATTAGTGGGAGACACACAGAGTGTCTTCCAAAGAGTTTGCCATTGGAAAACTCATTCCTTAAGAAATAGTAGCAGAACTATCAATGTGAATAGTGTACAATTTATTTTATACATTGTGTTCCTCTGATTATGGTATCATCAGTTCCTAGTATAACTGAAAACATATTTTCTAGATACTTAATAAGAAAAAAAAGTTCTATAGCCAATCCCCAACAAAAGTGTTAGTTACTATTCTTTATCAAAATTTATCCAACCTAAAAATGAGATTAAATTTGTGTTAAAAAATGAAAAATTAAAGAAAATAGTCTTTTTTTTTTTTCTCAAAGAAAAGGAAACACATTTTATTTTATTTTATTTTTGGCTGCACTGGGCAGCACGTGAGATCTTAGTTCCCTGACACGGGATCAAACCCGTGGCCCCTGCAGTGGAAGCGTGGAGTCTTAATCACTGGACCACCAGGGAAGTCCCTGGGATCACATCTTCATCAGCTGCTCCTCCATTTTCATTATATGAAATTTTATGTATCTGTCTTTGGAGAAAAGCATCAGTGTCAAATCTAGCAAGGAAATATCTGCCCTCAGGACATGAGTCTGAACAAGTACTTGAAAATGTGACAACAGAATTTTCTGATCACATTTTAACAAAGGATTTACTTGCTGATCACTAAGAAGTAAAATTCAGAAAACAGTCCCCCTCCTTTACTGCAAGAATAAATCTATAATAAAACATTTTCAGTCATCCTCTCCCCTCTTCCCAAGGTGTGCCCTTTCACGTGCACTTCACTGTAGAGCCAACTGACATCCAGAAGTACTCTGAAAGGCACCTGGCACTGTTGTGTTACTCATGCCTCTGGTACACCTCCCTGGCAGGCAAGTGGAACCTTTTCTGTAGCTTTCCACTTTCAATAGAAATTTATTGAAAATTTTTCTTGATAGCAAAATACTTAAAGATTCCTTCCCCCTGCTCATTCTTCAGTTATCTACTGGAAAATTACAGAATTGAAAAGGTTTTGCCCCCAGTTGTGATCAAAACATGGAATATTGAAGAACATCTGGGTTACTCTAAGTTCTTAGGTTACATACATAGATATGTACAGAGGAAGTTGAACCCCAAGTTCTATTCCTTCCCAAAATGGGTAACAGAAGAAAGGATTTGATTAGCACAGCTGAAGAAAACTGATACTCATTCTATGATAGAGCAAAGCAGGCTTTTTCCACCATAAACTGGTACCACCTTGTTGGTCATAAACCCTGCAGAGATCCAACAAGATGAGCCTCAAATTTCAAAGAGGGTCAGCAGAGAATGCTAAGATAATATGAACAGAAGAGAATGCTGCTAAAGGCACAGAGCAAAGAATCCCAAGGAATTTTTAGTGCCATTTTCATTTAATAAGCCAGTAGTATAGCAACCTAAAGACCTTGGCTGTGATCACACCAGGATGTTTTTATGGTACTGCTGCAGGAAAACATGATGGGCAGCTGGCATCCTCTGGCTCACGGTGCTCAGTGAGCAGCTCCTGCACCAACTCTGTGGAGAGCCTATGGCTGGGGGGTGTAGTGGAGGTATTTCTTGCCAGATGGGAGCTCTTTGGTGAAGACTCCTTTAGGGAAAAGTTTTTTGGCTTCCTCTTCAGGGATGGTTGGAAGGACCATCACGCTGTCTCCATTCTTCCAATAAACTGGGGTGGCAACCCTCTTTTCTGCAGTAAGCTGGAGAGAGATAATTACTCGGAGAATCTCATCAAAGTTCCTGCCAGTGGTAGCTGGGTAGAGGATGGACAGTTTTAGCTTCTTATCAGGACCGAAAATAAATACCACATGAGCTGTTACAGGCATGCCCTTTTCGTCCTTCTCTGCTGGGTAAAGCATGCCCGACTGGATGGCAAGGTCCTGATTCTTATCATCAATGATGGGAAAAGGTAACTTTTCTGTGGGCTCATCACCATTGTAAGCATTGATATCCTTGCTCCAGGCAAGATGGTCTTCAACACTGTCTACTGAAAGGGCAATCATCTTAACGTTCCTCTTGGCAAATTCTGGTGCCAGCTTGCTGCTCTGCCAAGCTCCGTGGTACACACTGGGGTAAAGTCCCGAGGGTGGGAGAAGAGAATGCTCCATGAGTCTCCCAGATAGTCATGGAAACGGATGCAGCCGATGGTAGTATTGGCCTCGAAGTTGGGAGCCTCGTCCCCAAGAAGGAGCCCTCTGGGCATGGTGGCAGCGGTGACATGGAAGGAGGACTCCATTTTCTTATATAAAATGATTATTTTGATGTAGTGCTACCAAAGTCTTAAATCTTTATGCTATTTTAATACTTTAATCCTTCATAGACTTTTACAATTGAATCCTAAAATACAGTAAACACACACATGTAACTGGTGTGTTGAACAAACATGACTAAAGAAATATAGTCAACACTTTATGAACTCTCATTGTCCTTTCAACATTTATTCATAGAAAAGTTCTCTTGTTGTCAACTTAAAAGAAAAGTTATATGATCACTTTATTCCACGAAACCCTTTGGAATTATTTCATCAGAAATGTCCAGTACAATAGCTTAAATCTTCATGATTCATTGAAAAGTAAAGTTTCTGGGCACTTCTCCCCACAAGGCCCAATCACCCCACCGTTCACCACCAGTATTGCTGAGTAGCAAGTAGGCTGCTTCTTTTTTTATGAAGGGGTATGATTGGCTTTTTCTCTTTATTCTGTTCATAATCCTACTTCATGATTTTAGTCTTTCTTGGGTTAGATTTTGGGGAAAATGGAATACAGAAAATTCTTGTTAACTGGTACTCTGATAAGATAATCTTTATACTCTTTGAGCTTGGCACAGGTTGAAAATTAATCCTGGTCTCCAAGTTGCTTTCCTGGAAACCTCTGAGAATGATTACTGGGACTCTCTGGACAATGCCTGAGTGGACAACCCTATTTGTCCTATATCTGTCCTGCCCCAGCTGCCCCCTCACCCCCCTCACCATCCTACTCCCCATTCCTGAACCCCTAGCTTTCTAGTTACCCACTCTTACACAGTTTCTTGGGCAGGATTCAAGAGGGCTCCATTCTTGCAATTGTTTTTATGTGGTTGATTTTTTTTGTTTGTTTGGTTTTTTGGCTTTTGTTGTTGTTGTTTTTAACGGACAATTCTTACGGTCCTTTCTTCTTCTGAAAAAAAGCAGGCCACCATTCTGCTGCTAACATCACTCTGGGTTTCTTAACCTGTGTCAGGCACATTTTCTAAGTCTCCAGTGTGGGCATACTCTCTGGGTGGTCCCTTTGGGGTCACTGTAAATGGCTGAGGCTTACAGTAAGTCCCTCCACTTAACTGGGCATTCTGTATTTTATCTGGTTACTTTATTCACCCTTCCCTTGTGGCTGAGTAGGATATAACAGCACTTCTCTCCAACATATCCTTTCCAAATCTCATTCCAACTTCCCTCTTAACCCGGGCTATATCCCTAAGAGGTAAAGGCAGGGAATTTAGTTCTTGGATTTTTTTTTTTTTTTTTTTTTTCCGGTACGCGGGCCTCTCACTGCTGTAGCCTCTCCCGTTGCGGAGCACAGGCTCTGGACGCACAGGCTCAGCGGCCATGGCTCACGGGCCCAGCCACTCCGCGGCATGTGGGATCTTCCCGGACCAGGGCATGAACCCGTGTCCCCTGTATCGGCAGGCGGACTCTCAACCACTGCGCCACCAGGGAAGCCCGGATATTTCTTTTGATTAATGCATTTTGGTATATCCCACAACTCATTAAGTATCAAAAATCTATCTTATCTCAGTGTATCGGAACTTTAAATTTAGCTTCCTGGTTTAATAAATGTGATATATTGTACCTTTATGGGATAATTTTAAATCCTCTAAAACTTCATAAATTTTAAAGCACACTGTGTAGCCATTTACTATTATAACAGTCTTTGATTATAATAATTTTATACTTTTATTTTATTAATATGTTTATATATTATACTTATGTGCATTTATATATTAAATTTATATAGCTTATAATTTATATAGTAATTATAATGTTTTAATCTAATGCCTCAATTCTTCCAGGAACTGCAATAGCCCCATTCTTTCTGGAATTGCCCCTTTCCTTGTTACAGCCAAGATCTTCTATGACTGTTCCTTAGTCCTTTTGACTGCCCCAGGATGGGTCTGTGACCAAAGTCAAGTGAACCTGAGTCACAGTTACAGTCACAGTCACAGTCAAGCCAGTCATTGTCCATTGGTAATTTATAGCAAATCTGAGAAAAATCAGTTAAACTAAACTTCACCATATAAAATTCAGAAGCTGTAATTAATCATATGTTTCTAGAGATAACAGGATTTTAATAACAGATATGGAAGCATCTGAGACTCTGTTCCATTTATTTCTGTGGTCTAGGTGCCGCTCTTGACCTTCTCACACATCGGATGTTTGATTTTTCTTTGTTTATTAGACTGACAAGTGACATTTTTTGTCTAATCTAGTTGGAGTTACAATCAATAGATACAATCAATCAATTGTATCTTACCTTACAATCAATAGATTGCTTAAATGTTGCAATTCAATTCATTATTTTAATATTGTGTCCAACATAGTATTACCAAGGCTTTTACAAAATGTCATAAGTTAGGGAAGATGATAGGTTTAAAATAGCTAAACTAAAATAACTGGTCCTATTTTAGGAATATAGTTAGAAGAGAGAGAAATAAAAGAGCACCGCAATAGACACAGCTAATACTTGAATTCACCCCACACAAATATTCAATCCACAGAATATTTATAAAGCCATTATTAAAATGGGTGGTAATACCTGAGTAGAACTGTAATTAAGATAAGAAAATAAAAACTAAGAGTATAAGTTCTAAAAATTCTTAAACAAATCATCAAATATTCTTAGCAAAACTTTTTTTAAATATATATTTTACATAAGGAATTAAAATTAGAATGAAAATCCCTTTATATATGAACATTGAGCAATGGCATTGTTTGATACTTTGTGTGTGTGTGTCCCTAAACCACACTTCTCACAATGACAGGCAAATAATTGAAAACGTACAATTACCTACTTTATCTTCATTTTAGCATTACATCCAGTCTTGGCTCTAAGAAATATTTTAGGCAAATGGTTTGGTAGTCTATTCTTTGCCTCTCTCAGAGCTTTTCCCCTCATTTCATTAATGTCCCTCCAATAGCTTCCTAGTTCTCTTTTGCTGTCTTATTTTCTGTGGCACAGATACTTAATCGGTTACTTCTGCACCAGTCTTGACCCTAAGTCTACAGCCACCCTTCTGCATTATCACTCACAATAGTCAGCACATCATGACATAATCAGGTGTGAATCAAGTAAATCACCTTTACAGACATTCAACTACAGTGTCTTCTTTTGCAGGCAACACACTGATGATATAAAATTTTGCCTATTTCACAATTTTTATTTCCATTTTTATATTATTTTATTCATATTTTCTAAACAGAGGAAAAACTGTTTCCTCTTTCAGATCTACCATTTTGCAATAAAGTTCACATAATTTTATGAAAGGACCTTAACGTATAGAATTAACATATAATTATACTTTACTTAATATTTATCAAGTTTGTTATATATCTTCCTTCATTCCTTCATTCATAAAAGAAATAGAAAATAGGATGTGAGATGGTATTAAAACATATATATTGTAAACACGGTAGAAAGCTGCAAATATTCCAATTGAAGAAAGAAGTGTAAAATACCTGTATTCTGAAGAAACCAACATGCAGCTGTATTAGAATGATATTTTTCTGTGGTGTTCACACTCATATTAAAAATCAAGAAAAATGTAACAGTAAAAATATGGAGCCCTCTAAAAAGAACTTTGCCTCTGAAAGAACAATAGAGGGGAAGGAGGTGATGGGTAATGACATATTCAAAAGAAAAGAAGGAATACAAAGCAAAATAGCTAGTGAAACACAAGGAGGGAATCAAGATTCTCCAGTGGGGGTAAACTTAACATCAATCTGCTTGACATATGAAAGTCACACAATTGGGGATGGGAGATATTACAGTTAACAAAGTACTTTTAATTATTATTGCAGTATGGATATAGAAAATAATAGCTGTCACACAAAGGGACTTTGAAAGGGCCCGACTTTAACATAAATGAGCTGAGGTGAGGGGAGGAGGTCTCCTTGAGAGAGCAAGCATTAGGAACTCATGCTTTAGTTAAGTAATTAACGTAGCAGCGGTCTTCGCACTGACCATTTCAAAGCAAAAAATGAAGCAGGTAGCAGGGGTGGGTGGTTATGGTACATGGCATTTAATTTCTCCCACTATACTTGAAAAGAGAAGAATTCAAGATTATTTGTAAATTAAGCTAATTAATTTTACTTACAGGAAAAAAGAAAAAAAAATGAAAGAGAAAAAAGTTGCCTATCTGCGTAGTCTGTATTTTGAAAAACAATTTCCAATTTTGTTTCTCTTATTTATTTAGCTATCAGATACATAGTGTTCTAATTTCTACTTTTAGTTTAAAAATTATTACAGAATTGATATATTATATATCAGTGGTATGGTAAAGTGAGTACATGTTTACCTTTCTAATATTTTGCCTTTGAGGAGCCACTCCTTCTGGATCTATGTTTGGACCGGGGTCCTGCCGTCATAGTGACTTTCCCTGCATTTACCTCACCCCCACCTCATTACCTGGCTCCAGCAAGTGGTGATCCTCTGATCCACAATGACCAGTGCGTGGGACCACCTTATACAGTTTGTTGTGCCTGAGAATGTCTGGCCAGGGCAATGAGTGCGGTCTGAAATCTAGCCATGCTTCTCTCCCCAAGCTGTGTACCTTGGCATGGGGTGTGTATGTCTGAAGAAAGGTCACCTTTCTCTCATCCTCATAAAGGCTCCATCTGCTTGCCAAGCTGTTCACCTGCAGGGCTGCCTCTACCTAGTAGGGAAATCATTTGCTCATTTGTACAAAGGCTATGGAGCCATATGGGCTAGCAGAGACCCTGCCAATGAGAGAAATTCCATACTCTTTGCCTCAGTGACTGTTTTGTGGATGGACCCAAGCTCAAATCTGGTGAATCAGAATTCTCCCCTGAACTTTTATTTTACTATTAGCTTGAAATATTGTATTTAATGGCTTGGGTTGCTAAACTGAAAGGATGGTTGCAGCCATATTCCTCACTATTTGCAGAGTCTGTTTGCAGCATTAAGCAAACACAAGGAAGAAAAGAGCATTAACAGATGGAAAAAAAGAGAACAAGCTCTTGTTTGAACCTCTGGTTCCAGCCATCACAGAAATCTCTACCAGCATTTCCCAGCTACAGAAGCCAATGGATTCTTCTTTAATTAACTTGGTGCAAGTTGAGTTTCTGTCATGTTCAAATGAAAGAGTTCTTATATACACTGATGGTATACTGATTAGTTCCGTTGTTTCAATTCACTAGAAAGGATATTGTGCATAAGGAACGCTACTAATCTCCCGCTAAGAGCAGTACTCCAGTTACTATGTAACAACAAGCATCTGTTGCCTTTCACCTTGAACCTGTATGTAAATGCTGACGTTTTCAAAGTGACTAATTACAGTGGGATGAAGTTAGGAAAGGACCTCTGAAGATAGATGGGTGCTTTTGCCTAATCCCAAAGCAATGAAGCTGGATTGGCAAAAGAATGCAATGGAACAGTCCCCCATTTGAGGAAATAGCATGAGCAAAGGCACAAAGAAGCAAGTTAAGAGACATACGTTATGACTCTTTTAAGTTTCAAATGAATGAATTTATTAGCTCACTACTGAAAGTCATCATGGATAGTCCGGAAGCAGGATTGTTTTCATTCCTATTTAGATATGACTGTCAGGAATCTCTTTATCTCTCTCCTCTTGGAGAGGGAACAGCTCCTCCTCTGTTATTCTAGCACAAATCTTAGGAGTAATTATGACTGAGCAGTTACGCTGCTTAGGTCATAGGTCCAACCTTCACTGGATCTGACTGGCCAAGGTAATATGAGGCTCTGGTCAGTATTGCCTGTAGCTGAGTGTGGAGGCAGTACCATCTGACCAAACTCATTGATAAGTGTTTGCCCAAGGTAGGAGTGGGAGCCATTACTAGAAAAAGGAAAATAGATGCTGGATAGGTAAACATCCAAGGTCCAAAGAAGAGAATAAGCTGGCTGGCTAGGTGATAAGGAACAAATTTATTAGCCAGCATGAAAAATGAGATTGGATAAATAAGGGGACCAAGTTCAAGAAATATTGGAGTGTTTTAAATTTGAGGTATTTGAATATCAGTATTGCACATAAAAATGGAGTTTACACACAGTAATCTGTTTAGCACTAGAGAAATAGCTGGGAAAAGGTGCGCCTCTTTTGAATAGGGAGCTCATGTAATTTATATTCCAAGCTGTGACACTTTCAAGAGTAAAAGCGGGGTAGTCTTAATGATTATACTGGAATAAGAGGCATAAATTGGGACTTTACCCCAGAAAACTAGGGCAAATGGCTGCTCTTTTTCTCAGCAAAGTGGTCAGAAAGAGTAGCTTATACACACATTTCGTGTGTAGTGCCTTTTGACGCTGTAATCAGCCAGAATCAATTCCAAGCATCTGTGACTAACCTTTAGGCAGTCACCTATAGCTAAACCTTAAGAGGAGCCAGGTGATTGACAGGAAAATCTGTGCCAGAATGGACACTTAATCAGATGGTAATCTACAAAACCAGTTGGATCCTCTCCCTTGAGAAATGTTAGATGCAAGATACACAGAGCAAGACTAGTTGGAATGAAACAGAATTTAAAAGAAACTCACAGATAATGTAGTGTATTAGCTGGTGTGGGCTAAAGTTCTATAAAAGATAGAACCAAATATTCGTGTCTCAACCAAGAGGAGTTATATCTTACTCCCATGACAGTCCAAAGTGAGTGTTCCTAGTCAGTGGGAAACTCTCTTCACACAGGGATCCTGAGAGTAGGACTTTTTCTACTTTATGGCTTTGTTGTCCCCAAATCACAGATTAGGATTAACATTTGTACCATCAGGAGGGATAGATAAGACACTGGAGGAACCAAAAAGTTTTTCTTAAAAGTCTTGGCCAGGAATAGTTCACACATTTCTACTCACTTTCCATTGATGAGAAGTAGTCACAGGAGACAGCTACAATTAGAAGCAAGGAAAGGAATAGGGGCCTTTCCTGGAGAAAGGTAGTATGGCTGGGACACCTGTTTACCAAGTAAGGGACTTTAGAAGACTACCAGTGGTCTTTGCCCCAGGCTGTAAGCAAAACCCTCAGCAAAAACCCCGAGAGGTAGAGAGATGGACAGTTGTGAGTGGGTTAGAAATGGACATTTGCATAAGAAGCAGAGACAGAGAGATGCTGACTGACCCTTCTCAGACCAGCCTCCATAAATTGGTGTTAAAGGATTTTTTCCTGACTTGCTCTTTTTGTTTACAACAGTCACTATGTGCTTACATGCGTTAATCTGGGGAAAATTATCTAAGAAGTCTGTGACCTGATCAAGCTTAAGACCCACCTCTCTTTAACTCCCTAAGCAACACTGTCCACTTTTATGGCTTCAATGACACTTTACACGGTGATGATTCCCTCGTTTATTTCTCCAGGACAGACTTCTCTCGTGAGCTCCAGCGTGGCATACCTAGTAGTACTGCACAGCTCCACTGTTTCTCATAAACAAATAACAACATTCTGGCACTGAATTTATCACTCACCCTCCTCCAGCCTGCACCTCTTGTACTTTGCATCTCAGTGAGTAGCACTACCGTTCATCTGGATGTTCAGATGGGAAAACTGGGAATCACTCCTGGATCCTCTTTCTTTCTCACAGCTCATAGAATTGATCAGGACAGGAGTTCACCTCCTTCTAAGGCTGGAATCCACCTACACATCGCCGCCTACTGCAGGTTTCATAACCCAGGTCATCTCTTCTTGCCCAGATTTTCACAGGAGGAAAACGCCACCAGTTTTGCCCTTCTATTTATTCTTTACACATCAGCCAGAGTGATCACTTTGTTGTAGATATACAACTAAGTCACAAGTCCTGCTTAAAATATTTTTTTGCCATCACTTCTAGAATAACTCTTATTTACCATACACGGCCTGTAAGGCCCTTTTATTAGTCAGGCTCTAACCAGGAAAACAGAATCCACAGAAGTTAATTCGAAAAAGGATAGTGCATACAAAAAACAATTACAAAGGAGTTGAGAGAAACAAAAGAAACACAGGTGATGCTGAGACAAGCAGAAATTGGCAGCAGCAGGAAGCCACTATCACTCTAGGGTGGCATGAACAAAAAGAATAAGTAATGTTATTAGAGTTCAGAGTGAGGAATTCCTAAAAGAAGATGGAACTTCTGCAGGAACTTGTCTGACAGAAGCTGAGACCATGGATGAGGAGGGTCTGGTGAAAGCTAGAATCATGAAGAAGATGCAGTCTCTTTAGAGAAAGAGAGGGAAAACCATCCTGGCTTCTCTTCTGCTCTGTACACTTGTGTCCTCAATCACTGAATTTACCTGGAAGACAACTGGCAAGGGAGCCTGCGTGATGTACTTTTCAAAACACAAGAAGGTTAGGAAATGAATGTGCACAACTTCATATTCTGGCCCTGCTTATCTTTCTAGCTCAGCCACCACTGCTCCCTCCCTTGCATACTCTGCACTTCATCTCAGGAAACTCATTTCAGTTCCCTGCCATACTCTCTTCTCTCTGTGTTTGTACATCCCATCACCCCAATTCAGAAAGGCCAGAAAAGAGGTCACCCTTTTGCCTTCTCCCAATTGCCTGAATATCCCCAACCACGCTTTGAGTCTCAGCTTAAGTATCACTCTTCTGGAAAGTTTATTTTGGTCCCCAAATCTGAACTAAAATACCCTCAACATATGAGCTCTTAATAGCTGATAAATTCCCATTACAGCATTTATTAAAAACATTAAAACATGATATAAAAGTCGATTATGGTTTACAATTTACCTGTCTATATCCTGAGTCAGCCTACAAATTCTGTGAGAGTAGGGGCCCCATATCTGCTAGTCACCACAGCACACAGAAGGTGCTCAGTAAGTATCCATTAACTGAATGTGTAGATCAACAGATGAAGGTGGTGAGTCAGAAAAGAGCAGTGGTTGACAGGGAGTGGCGCCAGTCCCTGATCTGGAATTTCAGTGAGGACCACACTGCTTTGAAAGACAAAGGACACTGCTCAAAATTTCCGTGATTTCTGAATGTGTGATTGCTACTTGGGCTTTAGGCTACCTTATTTCACTTCTACCCTTACAATTACTTCCTCACTCCTTGACTCAGGTAACACACATCTTACTGTATTAAACAGCTGAAGGAGAAAGACACAAGAAACCAGAAGCCCAGCTAAAGGGCTACTGTGGAAATTTATGTATGAGTTTATAGGAGAAATAAATTAAATATGAGGCAAGAAAATAGTGAGGATATTAAACATGAAAACAGTTTAATTTGGAAATAATTCTGGAGGAGTAATCACAGAAGGCCACGCTTACCTGAGGAAATACTAGGAAAATTTATTCCAATCTAGTTTAGATGCTTCCCTTTTAACTCATTTGTGAAAAAACAACAAAAAGATTAGCTAAAGAAAAGCTAATACTACCACATTCTGGAAAAAAAGTACATAGTTCACTAATAGTTATTTTAAATACAACATATACACCAAATTACAAACAAGAAACAATATGGTTCTGGCTTTAGTCATTATTTCCTCAGCCACAAGTAAGTCAGGTGGTGTTTCTGTCCTCATCTCTATCCCTCTTATTTCCACACACTGATTCTGCTGCTGGAAGCTGAGACAACACTCTTAGGAAGAGCTATTATCACTCTCTGTTGGAATGATCACCTTTTATTATGATAGTCCATTTGTCTGCAGGTTTTTCTCCATTTTAGTTCATGGATAATTTCTTCCTTATCCATATAGATTTGTTCTTACCTGTTCTATTTCTATACCTAATTTCTATTACATAAATGTATTATGATGAAATTCTTCAGGGTTTCTAGTGTGACTGACTTAATATGTGAATGTGCCATGCTTGTAATCTTCTCTTCTGTGTTGGAGGGGATTTCAATTACTCCTATCTGTGAGCAGAACATCTTCTAGAGTAGTCCATGATATACAATGCCCTTTTCCAATGGCTTCTTGTCTCTATACTATAGTTATTAACCTGAGCAGCTAGAGATAAAATCTCTTGCTCTGTAATAAAACTCTGCCTCACTAGGTCTTTGCTTACTGTATATTGGTTCCATATATTCTCAATATTAAATAAAGCAAAGGAAGATTGAAGTAGGATATGTTTATAAAAGATTACAGAGTTCAGCCATAGGTATGATATAGGGTTTTCTATGTTCTCGAACAAACACTACTTGAACAAATTTGTCATTAAATCTGACCTTGTGAAAAGGGATATTCAAAATCAATAACATATATGCCTTAAAATATAAACTTAATGATTTTTTAAATTCAAATATAAGATCAGTAATTATACTACTTGTAAAATACCTCAATAGTTTGAAACTGGCTTTATGAAAAATAAAAAAGGTCTTCAAACAAGAGAAAGTAACCTTGAACTAAAGGTAGAAGTCATATTGCATGATTTCCCAGGAAAAATTCTTATATCTCAGATATCTTGTCACCCAATTGCCCACACGACTGTCCACAAAGCAATTGTGTAGCCAAGAAAACAAATAAAAACATAACCACAGAGTTCGCAGCTGGAGTTCACAGTCAGCCAGGAGTTCTACTGAGGAAGCTGATTTTATGATGCTCTCTGAATGATATAAAATACATTTCCCAAACACAGGCATAGCAAAGTCACTTGAAATTCTAGCTAGATAGAACACACAGGCAATTTTTATCTAATGGAGATAAATATACTTACCTCATAGGGTTGTTGTGAGGATTAAATAAGATAAAGTACATTCAATACCTGTTATGGGTTGACTTGTGTTCCCCCCTAATTCATGTTGGAGTCCTAACCTCCAGTACCTCAGAATGTGATCTTATTTGGTACTAGGGTTGTTGCAGATGTAATTAAGATGAGGTCACACTGGAGTAGGGTGGACCACCACTCCAGTATGACTGATGTCCTTATAGAAAGGCAGATGAAGGCAAAAAGTGCCTTCAGTCTTCTACAAGCCAAGGAAGACCAAAGATTGACAGCTAATTATCAGAGGTAGGCAATAAGCATGGAACAGATTCTCCATCACCGTTCTCAGAAGGAACCAACACAGCAATACCTTGATGGTGGACTTCTAGCCTCCAGAAATGTGAGACAATGTATTACTGTTGTTTAGGCCTCCCACTCTGTAGTATTTTGTTATGGTAGCCCTAATAAGCTAGTACGGTATCTAAGAATGACTGGCACATAGTGGAGGTTCAACTGATGCCAGTGCATCAGTGACAGACTCGTGTGAACACATTAACGTAAGTAAAGGGATGTAGTAGTATATATTCTTGTGTAAAGGAATGTAGTAGTATATTAAGTGTTGCATCAAAATTTTCATAGCAATTTTGAGGGCTAGGATTCAAAATCTCTAATTTCCTGGAGGAGAAAGGAGAGCTAAACAGGAACCTGAGACCAAGGGAACTGAAATATTTGACAAGACTGTAGCAAAGCACTCATAATATAGGAATTCAGCTGTTCACTCAATTGACAGAATGAGCTTTGGACACAAGGAAGAATGAAAAATTTGTGTACTGGAATTAGGGTCACGTTAGTCTTTCACCATTTCTAGAGTGTCCGTCACATATTCAAGCATTTTGCTAGATACAGAGGGCACAAGAATAAACGACTCCTGGCTTTCATGTTCAAAAGCTAACAGCCTACTTGGGAGGAAGTCATAAAAATGTCATAAAAAATACCATTGGGATATAAAGTAGAAATGACTGGTAATAAGTAAAATAATTCTAGATAATAAGGATTCAGATGTGGCAGGAAACCGTATGTGTCTAATGTTACCAACTGTCAATATGAAGTTGTGCTGAGCCATTACAACACTTTACGGAGCTCCTTGCATCTTTTTTAGATAGAGCAACTTTGTTGTTTGGGCCAAACTGTCATCATTGGAATTGAATGAAGTCTGAGTGAGTAATTCATTACAATATCTGTTCTCCAGAGTTTGCTATGTACCTGACATCGAAGGCACAAGTGCTTTTGGTGGGTGATTTCTTTGTTTCTGCTGTCCAGCAGCATCTTTATTATAAGTGCAAACATTATTTATGCAGGTCTAGTTAGAATATTTTCAATGACCTTTCTTAAATATTCTACAAAGGTAGATACTACAAAAAACTTCCTTCCGTGGCACCCACCACAGAGATTAGTTGCATTTAATTCATAGCTATATAACAGAATTTGTCATAATATATTATGGTCAGTCATTTCTAGTTCTTTGTTTTTAAACACTGTGTACAATAAGGGGAAACAATTTACTTTTGAACTTCTAAATGTGTTATTTCTTTAACAGTCCAATATATTGCTTTGTGTGCAGGACCCACACCATGAAGTGCATCCTCCTGTTGTTGGGGAATAATACAAGAATAGGACAAAATCAAGGCAACAGAGGGTAGTATCAGGAGCATACAGTGTGATTCTTTTTGCACAGGGCCTGCCCTTGGTAGGATGTGGGCATGCATGTTGACATAGCATAAAGGAGCAGTCTAGCAGCCTACACAGTTCAGAGGTTCTACATACAGGTGGAGGTATGGTGATGGGCTTGGCAACAGGTCTTGAGGCTGGAGGCTCTGGAGGCTCAGGGACAGTACTTGGTTCTGGGCCATGTGATGAAAGTCTGAGATATGCTGCAGGTGGTGACAAAATGACTCCAGCTCTTGGGACTGGCAGAGGTGAAAAGACATGCACAATTACACAGACCAAGAAACAGGAGCAAAGAGTCATACCTCACAGGATCAGGACAAAAAAAATACAGAATACAGTTCAGATCCTCCCTAAAATAAAAGGATCTAGATGAGAGGGGTGGCAACAAGCTGGGGACAATAAGCAACAAAGCAACATGACTGCAATGGTGATGGTGACGATAATATACAGACTTCCTGAGCCAAAAGAGTCTAATATTCCTCCTGCCCTCCTTCCAGGGACTAAAAATGGCCTCAGCCAAATGGATGCCAGCAAAAACATCTGGTGAAAAGAGGTGTGAGGTTGCCAAAATCAAGGCAGTTTATGAAAAAAAAATGTACATATTTAGAAAGATGAGTAACATATAGTTTGCAAATTGAGTTTTAATGATGGAATTTTGAAAAGCTTCTGAAAAGTTTTTGATTCATGTTTAGCCAAATTAGTATAATCATGATTCATGTATGTAAGAGTGTTACCACCCCCTTTAAATATAGCTAACATATCTCATTTACATTTTATAGGGGAAAAAAAGATAATGGTGCAGGGTAGCAGATGTCATGCTACTGTCTCAAGAAACTCATTTCCTTTTCAGGCTAAATTCAACTACTAAAACTTTATAGTCAAGCATTAAAATGCCTGGGGAAACAAAGGTACTGGGCAAAGATCCTAGCAGATACTTCTGGAAGCATGAGAGGGCAGGTGATCTTGAGTCTAGAATAAAATGAAATCATGAGTATTAGATTTAGAACTAACTTTGAGTCATTAGGAAAACCAAAGAATCTCTATGTATTTGAAATAATAAGCAAATGTTTGATTAAAAGAGAAGATGTGAATAACTTTAATTGATTTTTAAAAACTGACTCAACGTTAGTTTATTTTAGGGCAGTGTTTCTCAAAGTGTGTTTATGGAACCAATGGCACCAATATCTCCTAAGAAATCTGTTAGATATGCAAACACTCAGGGCCTACTTCAGAC
Organism: Grampus griseus; assembly: GCF_964374135.1. Classification (NCBI taxonomy): domain Eukaryota; kingdom Metazoa; phylum Chordata; class Mammalia; order Artiodactyla; family Delphinidae; genus Grampus; species Grampus griseus. Next base: position 15,038,699 of record NC_138997.1, on the reverse strand, counting down.
CTGCTGGATCAGAAACTCTTAGTGTGGGCCTAGCCATCTGTGTTTTAACAAGCCCTACAGGTATAAAATTGCCACATTTAGCAAATAAATGTACAGTATACACAGTTGAATGGAATTTCAGATTAAAAAATGAATAATTTTTACTATGCCCCATGCGATATTTGGGACATATTTATACTAAAAAAAATACGCTGTTTATCTGAAATTCAAATTTAACTGGGCATGTTTCATTTTAGTTTACAACCTTATCCAGGCGACTCTGATACACGTTAAACAATGAGAATTTTAGGGTAAAAATAACAGCAATGTTAAAAAAAAAAAATAGTATTTCCTATGCCTATAGAGCAGATAATGCTGAAAGCATTAATGTCTGGTGCAGGCATCTGTCTTCATCTGTCTGGTAGAATGTTGAATTCGGTTTTAAAATATTTTTGTTTGGCCAAATGTATTTATTTGTTCTTTGTGTTTGGATTAATTGCCATATTTAAAATGTTGTGAAATTTCACATAAAATCATGATCTGGATCACATACCAGTATGGCAACAATTGAGACTTTTAACAAGTGGGTCCAGTGTTCCACAGTCCACACCACTCCCAATTGTGTCTCTACCATAAATCTAGACATTGCCTGTCATTTATATCTGCTATTGCACAATTTTAATTATCCCAGGTTGGGAATATATTACTTGCCTCTGTCCTCATAGTCATGTAAGTTTGCATCCGCTTTTCATTAAAGGTTTCCCCCTACATGTGGACTTTTTGGAATATGAAACATCTCAAAAGGAAGGTCTCACATGGGAAATGGGTATCATGTCTTTGGCTACATCCCCCAGAAAACAAGTTAGTAGAATTAGAAATCAGGGTTGTAATAGAGTTTAGCCTAAAACAACCAAGCTTGACTTACACAAGGACCAATTTAGAGGAAAAAAATATCGGGTTGCTTTTGTTTGTTTCATTTAAATTAAAAATATTGTTATTGATTTTCCAGGTAAAAATGCATATTCTAAATTTGATTATATGTTTTAGTAGTGAAAAGAATATCAATATAAAAACAGTGATTTCTAAGGACTAAAATGTTAACACTGCACAGTATTTAAGAAGCAAAACACAAAGGGTGATTTTCAATCTTTCACACTAAAACTTAATTTTGGGTGATATCTTGCATTTAGGGCATGTACATGCACCCTAAAGATTGTGACTTACTAATCATTTCTCTATACCAGCTTGAACTAACATGTGGGCATGTGGGCATGTAGAATCAGTAGCTCACGCTTTGTTGAAATTTGGTTCCTGGCGCACTCCAAGAATTGCTGTAGACACACTGTTTATGCACTGCTCCATTTATTTTAAGTAACTGGATAAGTACTGAAGAAAATTCACCTAGTTTGTACTTAATCCAACTTTATGCGTTGAAGATCTGAATTCTGCAAAGTTGCTTTTGATTCAAACTTTTGTAGCAATGTCCCTTTTACTATCTCAACAGCTTTCCCAGAATAAATCTTTCCCCTTACAAGCTAGGCTTGGAGAACATGTGCCAGGCTTTTGTGACATATGGGCCTGTCTACAGTAATTAATTCCTAGTTTGTCTGACCTAATTGCTCCATGTTGGCAACTCTTGCTACTTATTAAAGGCAACATTGTTAAATATAAACAGAATATTGCCAAAATAATGATTATTTTTTCAAAGCTGCACACGTTTCATAATTCCTCTACTGTACCAATTATTAAATTCTCTTTGTTCACTAAATATTTCCTAGCCTCTGATCTCAAATGCATTGCATGTTCCAATTTAATTTATCTTTTTAATTATATTGATGATTAGTTCTGTTCTAAATCTACTGTGGAACCAGAAATTAGATTCAATTTTCTTTTCCCACGCTTCTATATATCTATATATCTATTTATATCTACTTATATATTTATATATCTATATCTATATATCTATGTATCTATCTATATCTCCTATTTTATTCTCACCAGTCAGGAAAGTAGAAAACCCAAGTGCTTTCTATTTTTATGTAAAGTAGATTAGTGTTCCTCTCTGTTTGGTTGATGAGGAAGGGCATTTTGTCCACCTTGAACTCCCTCATTTCAAATTGGTATATGCATCTCAGATCCATCTGGACATTTTTCTCTATTCACTTGTATCTCCATTTAATCCAAACTCCAGAGCAGTGGCTTATAGTAAAATTTGGTTTGAGGCAGAGTAAACAATTCAGGCATTTACAAAGCTTGATAGTTGCTGCTTTGTCACAATTTACAACAGAGAAAAATCCCTGAGGGAATGAATTTTACCTATCACTCAGTAGATTTGTGAGACATTTTTACAGCAATTCCCTAGGTCTCATGTAGTATGTTATAGTATGCCCTTATTCTACATGCCTAATTCTAATGCTGTCCCTTATGCATTAAAATATGCCTTATATATAAACAGTAAAATAGTTATAAACTCACACTGTTCTCACTTCTGAATTCTAATATATTACGCTTTTGAAAAATCATATGGAATTTGTATAGCCTTCACAAAAATTTTCATCTAAAGCAATCAGTTACACTAGACAGGACCTCTCAATTTACGAAAAAAATCAGTCAGGGTATACAAAGGTATAGGTGCAGCAGTGGGAAGATAAAATAGAGCAGTATCTCCTTCTCTCTATCTCCCCCCTCCCCAGCATCATAAAACTGGAAGAGAAAAATATTTTTGAAACATTTTCACTTGAATTTGAATATTCTATAAATCTTGATGCCATGTGAATTTCTCACCCATTAAAAGCAATGGGTTCTGATCCTTCAGAGAAGAGACAGATACGTGCTAGAACAAGGAGTTATATCTCAGCTCTCGCTGTCAGATTTGATTTTGTAGCAAGACAGGAGGCTTCAAAAACAGGCCTTGTTAAGGGATGGAGGATGGAGATTCTAAATTCCTTTAGCCTGGACGATTTAGATCATATCAATAATTTTGTTTTCTTAAGTATAGGAAAACGGAAATAAAAACAAAAATAAACAAATGGGACCTACCTTACCCTGTCATCCCAAACCTGTGGAGACCGGTAGAGGGGCCTTTAGAAATGTCCAGTGAGCTCTGGCAAAACCCAGCCTTTCAGGCCTACATCTTTGGGTGTGTGTGTTCGGGCGGGGGAGGGAAATGGACGGTGTGCTCCTAGTAGAAACCTTGCAATAAGGCCACCGGGTGACTGTGCACAGTGGGGGCTGAGAGAAGCGATGCAAGCAGTGAGACAGTTACTGGGAGAGGAGGTATTTTTTAAAAGCTAAACGTCGGGCTTCCCTCGTGGCGCACTGGTTGTGAGTCCGCCTGCCGATGCAGGGGACACGGGTTTGTGCCCCGGTCCGGGAAGATCCCGCATGCCGCGGAGCGGCTAGTCCCGTGAGCAATAGCCGCTGAGCCTGTGCGTCCGGAGCCTGTGCTCCGCAACGGGAGAGGCCACAACAGTGAGAGGCCCGCGTACCTTAAAAAAAAAAAAAAAAAAAAAAGCTAAATGTCAAGGTCATGAGGCTTACCTTAAATTCTAGGACTTCGGAAGATCTCAAAGACCGCCCAGCACAAGCTTCAGAGGACCATGCACAGTGAAGTAAGTGCAGCTCAAATTAAGAAGCAGAAAGGCCAAGATTCAGCTCTTCTGTCCATTCACTCCCCTTGTGATGAGGACAGGTTTCAAAACATCCCACTTAGCCTTTGGGCACACCAGAAGCCAGTTGAACCTGCTAAGCTAAATTGGATACACTTGATGGTGAAGGGCACGGTGGGCCTCAGTCCTGGCTGGTGGCTGCGTGGAGGGGTGACGGAAGCGGCGTCACCAAACGTTGTCTGCCCTTGCTCCGGCCTGCCGTCACTGCCCCAGAGTCGGAGCTCCACAGTGACCGTGGGAGACAGCTCTCACTTGGACTGGGAGTCCAGGGGGTACTGGCCTCGCTGGGCTCAGGCTGAGCGATCCCATCATCCTCTGCGGGATGGCAGCTGACAAGGGCGACAGAGCTGGGGCTGAAGTGTCCCCAGAGAACTCGGATACTCGAGTGACAGGCATGACTGGCTGGTGAGGTTCAGCAGGCGAGGTTTGGGGGGAGTACCGTGGCTGGAAGCTTTGGGCGGCCTCAGGGGAGCGGTCGTCAGGCCCTGCCTTTGGCTGGTGCCCATTCTTGAGGACGCACGAGTCTGAGGAGTCTGAGGTCCTTCTTATCGCCCCACTGTCTTCCGCCATGACCACACTCAGGCCGCAGCCCATGAGCAAGAAGATGGCGTGGCTGGCGAAGTATGCAATTCCCAAGCAGGGCGCGCGGTCTCGGACCCCGGGGCCTGGGCGTTTGCCTGTCTGTGGTGGGCGTGCCTGACGCAGGGTGGGCCAGGCCACCAAGCCCAGCGCCTCCACACTGGGTGTCAAACGCCGGAGCTGCTCCTGCAGCCTCCAGCCGTCACGCAGCAGCTCGGCCACAGCGCTTGCGCGTTGACTTCTGACCCTGCGCAGCGCGGCCGCACGGGCACGTCCTCGTGCTGCACGCGCCCGGCGTTCCGAGCTTGCCTCTTCAGCTTCCGGATGTTCCATGACCAGCAGGGAACGCTGGTGGGAGAGCGGCGTACCATGGAGAGAGTCTACAGAGACCTATGTATGTAAGTATATTTATATGTTTCTATATTTACATTTATTATAGATATTATATATAACTTTTTTTTTTTTTTTTTTTTTTTTTTTTTTGCGGTGCTTGGGCCTCTCACTGCTGTGGCCTCTCCCCTTGCGGAGCAGAGGCTCCGGACGCGCAGGCTCAGCGGCCATGGCTCACGGGCCCAGCCGCTCCGCGGCATGTGGGATCTTCCCGGACCGGGGCACAAACCAGTGTCCCCTGCCTCGGCAGGCGGACTCTCAACCACTGCGCCACCAGGGAAGCCCTATAACATATTTTATATATAGCCCTTTGTTGAGCCGCGGCGGGAGTGTGGCCCAACAAAGGGCCGTATATATAATATATATATTTTATATATATATTTATATTATATATCAAATATATTCAATATAATATATATTAATATAATATGTTTTATATCATATGAAATATTATGTATAATATAAATCTATATATAAATATATTCTTTTATAAAATCTAGTGTCATCTCATGCTCCCTGATGCCCCTGTGGAACTTTCTGAAGCATTGATAGCCTGCTGGTAGGGCTACAACCTGGTACAACCATTTTGCAAAACAGTTTGTAGTAGTTACTAAAGTTGACGATTTGTATGTCCGTGTCCCAGTAATTTAATATCTGGTGATTTAGCCTACAGACCCGCGTGCCTGGGTGTACGAAATTATAATTCAAAGAGTTTCTAGCAGTGACGTTTATAATAGCACAAAATTGGAAAAGACATTGCCCACCCAACGTTAAAATTAAGTTTGATATGTTCAAACAATGGAAAATACTACAATTTACTTAAAAGTTATATTTGATATGTTCACACAGTGGGATACAATCCAGTAAAAAGAAAAGAAAAAATAATAGAGGTATGTGTGACAACGTGGATGGACTTTGCAATAGTATTATGGGCAAGAAGCAAAACCCAAGTGTTTACTTATGATTTGTGTAAATTTTAAAGGCAGGAAAAGCTAAGCTATAAATTATATTGTTTAGGAGTGTATATTTTGGTGTTATATCTGTACGGGAAAACAATAAATGAACTGCCACAGTGGTCCTGGTAGTGGTCACCTCTGGGAGTTGGAGGAGGAGGAGGTTTGTAGGGGTGCATAGAGGCTTCCAGGATGTTAGAAATGTTCTAATTTTGACCTGGGTGGTCGTTACATTGCTGTTTGCTTTATAATCATTCTTCACACAATTTGTTTATGTTTTACGCATGTTTCTGTAAATTTTTATTGGTTAAAATTAAAACAATTTTAAAGCTGGGGAGTTTTTCAGACACCACATAATTATCAAAGTATTCTTGTAGCAGAGGACTCACAGTGGGCTGACTGCTGGGGCTGGCACCCATGGTCCTCACAGCCTGACCTGAGGACGTTTCCCTGGACCAGGGAGGACTAAATGAGGCCAGATCAACCAGGAAGGACTGTCAGGCCCTGTCAAGACCAGGGAAAGAAAGACCATGAGTTGTACCAGCCACAGTCCTCCAGATGCCAGCCAAATCTACACTTGACAGGAGTTCAGCACCCATACCAGCCACCCCTTGGCAAAATGCAAAGATTATTTAGAGGACAGCATATTTGTGCATGGTTACCAGCTCCCTTTGTTACCATATTACCCTGCAAAACACTTGTACACTACCTTGGGGAAGAGCAGGGTAGAACTCTGAGCATTTTTATCTAAAGAGGCTAAGCATTTGCCTAAAAGGACTGTTTAAATGATTACAGCCACAGTGCTTACCCAGCTAGACTAAAATTCATGTGCTTTTTTTTTTTTCTACTACGCTGAAAAGTGTGAACTGTAAAGAAATTCTTATCAGTAACACACAAAATAAACTACATTTTCTTTGGACATCTAAATGCAGTAAATCTTTGAGTAAATCTTTGACCTAGCAATAAATATATGTGTATTTCTAAAGGAGAGTGGGGAGGAAAGAGACAGTCTGCATTGTTGTAAGTATTTCATTGGAACAACATTGGGATCCAATTTACTCAATAATTAATTGCTGTTGCAGATGATTCTCTCACCAACTTTGATTATCAAGGTTGTACAGCTCTTAAATTTGGTGTGGCAAAGTTTCCTATGTGTGCTTTGTTTCTTGAGCTATGGCCTCCATGCAGAACTATACTTGATTATAGTTAAACCTTGTATAAAGAACATCAAAATATGAATATGGACATTAACAGTTAACTGAAGTATTGATATTCCTTAATAACATAGTTAAATTGTGAAATTAAATAATGAAGCAACTAAAGATGCTTATGAGTCTTTGAGAAAAAATAAGACTGCTTTAATGATTTTGAAATCCCTTATGACATTCTTTTTGTTATTCTGTTTGACTCAATAATATCCTAATATTATAAAAAGTTATAAATAAAATTATGAATTACAATAGAAGCTTTCTATAACACATATGCTGATATACAGTGTAGCTGTAACACAATGAGATTAGCTGTGTGCATGGCTCATTCCAGAGCTCCTCTGAAACAAGAATCCCATTTAATACAGTGGGTTTTTTTAAACATTTTTATTGGAGTGTAATTGCTTTACAATGGTGTGTTAGTTTCTGCTGTATAACGTAGGGAATACATATACATATATCCCCATTTCTCCTCCCTCTTGTGTCTCCCTCACACCCTCCCTATCCCACCTTTGGATGCAAAGCACCGAGCTGATCTCCCTGTGCTATCTATTTTATATTTGGTAGTGTGTATATGTCCATGCCACTCTCTCACTTCGTCCCAGTTTACCTTGCCCCCTCTTTGTGTCCTCAAGTCCATTCTCTATGTCTGCGTCTTTATTCCTGTCCTGCCCCTAGGTTCTTCAGAACCATATATTTGTTTTTTTATATTCCATATATATGTGTTAGCATACTGTATTTGTTTTTCTCTTTCTGACTTAACTGCACTGTGTATGACAGCCTCTAGGTCGATCCACCGCACTACAAATAACTCAATTTCATTTCGTTTTATGGCCGAGTAATATTCCATTGTATATATGTGCCAAATCTTCTTTATCCATTCATCTGTCGATGGACTCTTAAGTTGCTTCCATGTCCTGGTTACTGTAAATAGAGCTGCAGTGAACATTGTGGTACATGACTCTTTTTGAATTCTGGTTTTCTCAGGGTATATGCCCAGTAGTGGGATTGCTGGGTTGTATGGTAGTTCTATCTTTAGATTTCTAAGGAACCTCCGTACTGTTCTCCATAGTGGCTGCATCAATTTACATTCCAAAAACAGTGCAAGTGGGTTCCCTTTTCTCCACACCCTCTCTGGCATTTATTATTTGTAGATTTTTTGATGGTGGCCATTCTGACTGGTGTGAGATGATACCTCATTGTGGTTTTGATTTGTGTTTCTCATCCTTTCCAACACTTATCTTTTTGATAATAGCAATCTTGAAAGGTGTGAGGTGGTGTCTCATTGTGGTTTTGATTTGCATTTCCCTGATGATTAATGATGTTGAGCATCTTTTCATGTGCCTGTTAGTCATCTGTATGTCTTCTTTGGCAAAATGCCTATTCAGGTCCTCTGCCCATTTTTAAATTGGGTTGTTTGTTTTTTGCTGTTGAATTGTATAAATTCTTTGTATATTTTAGATATTAATCCTTTATCAGATATATTGTTTACAAATATCTTTTGTCTTTCAGTAGAATGCCTTTTTCTTTTGTTGATAGTTTACTTTGAAAAAGCTTTTTAGTTTTATGTAGCCCTGTTTGTTTAATTTTTTATTTTGTTTTCCTTCCTTGAGGAGACATAGGCAAAATGATAGTGCTAAGACTGAAGTTAAAGAGCATACTGCCTACGTTTTCCTGTAGGAGTTTCGTGGTTTCAGGTCTCACCTTTAAGTCTTTAATACATTTTGAGTATTTTTTGTATATAATGTGAGAAAGTAGTTCAGTTTGATTCTTTTGCATGTTCTTATCCAGTTTTTCTAACACCATTTGAAGAGACTTTCTTCTCCCCCTTTGTATATACTTGCCTCCTTTGTCACAGATCAACTGACTCTAAATGTGTGGGTTTCTTTCTGGGCTCACCATTCTGTTCCATTGATCTGTGTGTCTGTTTTTTGCCAGTATCATAATGTTTTGATTACTAATAGCTTTGTTGTACAGTTTGAAATAAGGCAATATGATACCTGCAGCTTTTTCTTCTTTCTCAAGATTGTTTTGGCTACTTGGGATAGTTTGTTTCCATACAAATTTTAGAATTCTTCTAGTTCAGTGAAAAATGCATTTATAGTTTGATAGGGATTGCACTGAAACCGTAGATTGCCTTGGGGAGTATGGTCATTTCAACAATGTTAGTTTTTTCACTCCATGAGCACAGTATATTTTTCCATTTGTATTTTCTTCAGTTCCTTTCATCAGTGTTTTATAGTTTTCAGAGTATAGATCTTTTACCTCCTTAGATTTATTCCTAGGTATTTTAGTCTTTTTGATGTAATTGTAAATGGGCTTGTTTTCTTAATTTCTCTTTCTGATAGTTCTTTGTTGGTATATAGAAACACAACAAATTTCTATGTATTAATTTTGTATCCTGAAACTTTACTGAATTTTTTATCTAATTCTAATCAGTTCTAATCGTTTTTGGTGGTGTCTGTTGAATCTGATGTCTGATTCCTCTCACAGGCAATTTCTGTGGCCTACTTTTTTCCTGTATCTGAATCATGTGTGGCATGTCTCATATATTTTTTTGTTAAATACTAGCCATTTTACATTATATATTGTAGCAACTCTGGGTGATGATTTTCCTCCCTACTCTCTGGGGATGTTTTGGTGGTTGTTTGTATCCTTATTTGTTTTGTGACTTGACTAGGCTACTTGGTAAAGTCTATTCCCCTTGCACCATCAAGCCTTTTGCATCAGTCCTCTGAGGCCATAGCTTTGGGCATGTGGCCCATGCCTAGGATAACAGTGGTTTTACCAGGGCTCTCTTTGATTGTCTTTCTCTGATCTCTCTGATAAGCCATCTACTTCCTTTGGTATTACATGCTGCTCATTAGGCTTTATTAATTACTGGCTGATTTCTCTATTATTTTCAGCATCACCCTAGAGCATAAATTGCTCAGCAGTCTGGTCCAATTAATTTGGACAGTGTTAACTTTTAAGACAACCTTTAAGATTTTTTGCTGTCCCTGGGAGGGCTCTTTTCAACTGTTTCTATCCATGATTCTTTCTGGAAAATTAGGTGGCCAATGGTTTAGCATGTTACTCTTAATTAAGGAAAGTTATTATTTTTGAGAGCACCCTTCAGCTTGATCGCTAGTTCAAATGAGGAACCTAAGTCACTCCTTTAGATAGTTTCAGAGCTCTCTTCCTTACGGACTGCCTCTTACCCTGGGAAATCTCTGAGCCACTACTCTGGGTTCTGCGTGAGGCAGTAACCTCTGGTTTTCTTGACTTGCCTCTTCCAGAATGGAGCTCTGCTCTAAGAAGGAGCTGGGCTTAGCGCCATAGGGGCTTCAGTATTCTCAGCTTGCTGAGGGTAGAGCCTCTGTCCTATGAATAGGAACTGAGTTGAAAAGGAGCCCCTCAATTATTAGCTGGCCCTCACCAGCAATTAGCCATTTCAACTTGCAGTTGAAGTGGATGAGAAATACTGATGGCTTATACCTTCTGGTGAAATATGGTAAAACTTGATTGGGTAAAACTTGAAATATGGTAAAACTTGAAATATGGTAAAACTTGATTGGGAGCTGAGGGAAGGCTTATACCTTCTGGTGAAATATGGTAAAACTTGATTGGGAGCTGAGGGAGAAGGGAACCCCATCTTTTAGCCACACCTACCTGTAGTGGAGCTTTCATCAAACTGAGTTTGGTGGGTGGAGAGAAGCAGTGAATCATGACTCAAATGCCACAGTCTCTCATTGTTCTTACTGAGAAAAGTAAAAACTCACTTTATTCTTTTTTTTTAAAATATTTTTATTTATTTATTTATTTATTTTGGCTGTGCCAGGTCTTAGTCGCGGTATGTGGGATCTTTGTTGCGGCATGCGAGGATATAATTCCTCGACCAGGGATCAAACCTAGACCCCCTGCGTTGGGACCAGTGCAGAGTCTTACCCACCAGTCCAGTTTTATATGGTTTTATAGTTTTCATTAGCTTTGCTTATTTCACTGAGGAGTGGGTCTGCAGGGCTCTTCACCTTGTTATCTTGAAAATGGAGCCCCTATAATCTCATTCTTTAAAATTTTATTTTCTTTTTTTTTATTACAAGGAAATATGAGGTGAATGTGAGGTATACAAATATGTTCAGTTTGTCGTCTTGATCTAATCCCTTTCATCTCTTTTTAAACATTCCTCTCTTCTTTCCAGGTCTCCTTTCTTGCCCAGGTATGAGAAATTGACTTGTACAGTCCTGTTACTAGCACTTGAGAGAACCTGGTCCAGAAGCTCTCTTAGTAAACTTGATTTCAAATTCAGCCTTCTCTACTAACTAGTTGTTTGACTTTAACATCATATGGGCTCTTTGAATTTCTGTTCCTTCGCCTGTAATAAAAAAGGAAAGAACACCTACCATGTGTTGTTGTCATTAGAGATAATGTAAAATGTTTATCTAAATATCACTTTTAAAGAATCCAGATTATCTCATCTTAATTATGGGAAATATAAGAAAGAATGTGCAAAATTATTTTAGCTTCATTATCTAATAAGCTTCAAACTACTTTTGAATTTTAAAAAAAGTCATCTTGGGCTTCCCTGGTGGCTCAGTGGTTGAGAGTCCGACTGCCGATGCAGGGGACACGGGTTTGTGCCCCGGTCTGGGAAAGATCCCACATGCCGCGGAGCGGCTGGGCCCGTGAGACATGGCCGTTGAGCCTGGGCGTCCGGAGCCTGTGCTCTGCAACGGGAGAGGCCACAACAGTGAGAGGCCCACGTACCCAAAAAAAAAAAAAAAGTCATCTACACCCAGAGCAATTACTGCTTCATTAAAAATGTTTCAAAAGAATGCAATCAAACCTATTTTTTTATTTTTGATTAATCTCTACAGTGCCTTGAATTCTCATGTAAGAAGCATTTAAGAGCTCATGACTGGGAAAAATAATTTTGTTTTTCATATGAACACTCTCAGATATTTTGGTGCTGTTTTGTATATAGGTTTAGACAAAGCAGAATGACTTTAAAATTCTAGTACCGGAGGGTTTCATTTCAGAAACCATTACTGTTTAATCCCACAGTGACTGATTCCTGTATCTGGAGTGCTTGATTTAATTTAAAGGTCTATAACTTCAGCGATTTCCATACTGTTAAGAAATGCCATATTATTGTATTTAAATTTTACTGATTATTACCCCATCTGTTTGAAATTGGTAAAAATTTATACATGGATTGAGTGAAAATTTACCTTTCCTATTTTTTTTTTTGAAGTGAGTTTTCTAAACGTTTGTCAAAGCGTTGAGAACCCTACAAAAGTAGGTAGTCAATTGCTATATTTAATAAATTGCTGTATTTAATAAACATGCTCCTAGATGAGGGAAGCATTTGATAAGCAGGGATTTGCTGTACATTTAGACAAGTGACAAATAAATAACACATTTCTAAAAATTTAGAGTATGGGAAAGGCCTTCAGGACCTTGCTTAGCAATACCTTCTTACATCAATTGGTGTCTGAGGGCTTGAAATTGCCCCATTATTTAGACATTTATGTGGTTTTTAAATGGTGCATCAATAAATCTTTGCAGACTTTTTGAGGCCTCTTAGTGATGGAAATTGGTGGTTTTGAAGTGGGAGGTGTTGTCTGTAAAAAATTCCAGGAATTCATCCTGCTTCAATTGTTGAGCTTTTATTGATTTTTACATATGGATTTCTATATAATGCTTCATTCATTCAAACAAAGGGTCCTGTGGTGGTTAATTATATGTCCATTTGATTAGACCTCAGTAACCAGATATTTGGTTAAACACCAGTCTGGATATTGCTGTGAAGTATTTTTAAGATGAGATTAACAGTAGAATCAGTAGCTTCCTCTCAATAATGTGGGTGAGCCTTATCCAATGAATCGAAGGCCTTAAAAGAAAACAGACTGAGTAGAGTTCCTCGTGCTATACAGTAGGTCCTTACATGGGAAAATAATCTTAAAGAGTAGATATATGTATGTATATGTATAACTGATTCACTTTGCTCTATAGCAGGAAGTAACACAACATTGTAAATCAACTAAATTAAATTTAAAAATTTAATTCAGACTGAGGACTCTGAGGAAGAGTTTTGCTTCCTGACTAGCGGATTTTAGATTTGCTGGCCTTCACAATCACATGAACCAATTCCTTAAAATAAATTCCTCTCTGTCTCTCTCTCTCTTTCCCCCTCCCTACACACACACACACACACACACACACACACACACACACACACACACACACACACACACACACACACACACACACACCTTACTGGTTTTGTTTCTCTGGAAAACCCTTACTGATACAAATACAAGTCTATGTTAAAAATCTTGACTTGGTTCAATCCCCTCTTTTTCCAAGAAAGTCTTATTAAAACACTGATTGCTAAGTTTCACTTCCTCCCTGTTAGAATTTCTGGCTCACTATATTCATGGTAGGACCCCCAAATTTGCCTTTAATTTCTAACAAGTTTCCAGGTGATGCCGACCCTGCTAGTTTAGAGACCACACTTGAGAACAGCTCCTCTAGATCACAGTGTAAAATGTTGGAAAGTGATGAAGGAGCTGCAATATACTAGAAATTTTTTTAAAATCATTAAATAAATTATTTGATATGGTCCCTTTCTTGGCCTCTTGACTGGGATGTACTGAAATTTTACTCCATATTCCTGGGTCTCAGATTTCTTATTAATAAAATAAGGACTTTGGAGCAAATGATATTTGATGTTCCTCCTAGTTATAATTTATGGGATTTTATAAATACTGCTACTCCTTGTGAGAATTAAAGAAAAACACTTAAGAAAATAAATTCTGGAATTGTCTGCCTGTAACAGTGAGGAATGATTTGGCAGCAGGTAACTGTGAACTTTGCAAGTAACTGTGATTTGAGTAAATTGTTTTCTCACATGAAAAATGTCTGAAAGTAGATGACTCATTATTGTTTCCATGATTGCAGGTTGGGTTCTCTGGAACAGAGTCTGAGATGCAGTTTGGGTTATAAAATGCTTAGTAGGGATCAACACCTATGAGGAGAAGTGGGAGCAAGCAGGATTGGACAGATAAAAACTGAAATGCATACCCGATAAAACCTCAGCCATTCTGGCAGGGAGCTCTAGAGTGAACGTTGCCTAGCAGAGGGTCTTGTGTTGGCCTGAAACAGTCGGGTCTGTCTCAGGGTATAAGCTCTATGTCACTCTGTCACTGGAAGAGTGTGACCTCGGCCTAGTAGCTCTCAGCAGCTGAGTTAGACCCTGAAGAGCTGATGTTTGGATGCTGTCTGCTGATCCCACTCTCCACACCTAGCAGCCATTTCTTCCTTAAAGGGAGTTGTGTGTGGTACATCTTTTGTCTACCACACCTATCAAGACAAGGCCTCTCTGGCTCTCCTTACCTTTCTCTCATGTTCAGAAAATGGCTCCTGCAGTTGCAAATATTACATGCCACTCAAAGCATCAAGGGAGGGGAGAAGCAGTGATGTCCATCTCTTTTATCAGGAAATAAAAAGCTTCCTAGAAACCATTGAGCAGATTTTGCTTATACTTCACTTACCAAAAAGTTATCACATGACTAGATCTGTAGAGGTTGGAAAGGTGACTAGTTAGTGTCTTTATTGTCTACAGTGGAGAAATAAAAGGGAAAGATGGTTGGGATGGATGTGGGATTCCTTGAAGGTCTTTGTCACTCATTTTACTAATCACCTAAAATATCTCCTAGTTACTCTTCTCGGTACTATGTGTTAAATCCCACAAAGATGTGCAGAATCAGTACGGTTATTCCCTATTCCCAGGTAAAAGCCCGAAAACTAAATTCTTGCTTTTTCTTATGCTTTTTGTTTACATTTTCCTCAGTCATTGTCATGGAATCCAGAATTAACAGTCTTAGACTTTAAAGAATTTACTGGAGCAGCAGAAAAGAATGTTTTCTGGCAATGTATATAGAGTACAGTTTTACTAAGAACATGTACATGCTCCAATTGGGGAAAAATAGCATTTACTAAACTTAGTATTTTTATTTTTATTTCTCCTTTACAGTCCAAATAAGTTTTCTTTTCTTTGCTGAGAAAATGTGGGCAGGCAATTCACAAATGTGTCATGAACTGAAGGATACAGGGGCTGTAATTTGCATCAAAGCCAAATCAACGGGACTCCTGTCATCTCCTTTTCAAAGCAATATTATCCCAAGGGATGTGCTATTTCACTGTAAACCAAGGAATTCATGCTCAAACATGCAGTTGCCAGCTCACAATTTAACATAAAAAGTCTTAAGGAGAAAGCAAGAAAGTAGGTGGGAAAGAAGCCCTACCATTCTCAGGAATCTCTCCTGTTCTTAAGTATCAGGCATTGTGCTAAAAAATAAATGAAGATGAGTAATGACTTAGTGAATTGCAATAATGCATATTGTCTACAGGTGGATAAATCATAACTAAAAGTAAGGACCATGCTTTCACAGTTGCTGAACTGGATAGGAAGAAGGAAGAACCTAATTATCTTATTTCTATAGCTTGTCTGATTGAAATTTAGCTATATTCAAACTCACTTTCCTGTAAATTTATTTCTGGGGTCAATGATTTTGACCTAGGATTTGAATTTTTTTTTTCAAAAATATTTAAAAATTATATAGAACAGCAGAATAATGTCAGAGTTGTAATGTAATATCAGAGTTATTGTAATAACTATGTTTTAACAGCAGTGTATAACTTCTCAAAATAATTTAGATAACTGCTTTTCATGGGTGCTTTTAGAAATTGTTAGAAAAATAAATACTTTGATGTATTGGAGAAGAATATACTGTTTCATAGTGAAATTGTAAAATCTCTCTGCAACTTTAACAACCAGAATAGCCCAGTCAATGAGCACCTTTGAATGAACTGCCTTTCAGGAGATAAAATAAGCAGTGGTTTTTTAAAAAACTTGTTTTTTTAAATAAAAACAGTAAAGGGCTCTAAAAATAATGAAACAATCAACTGCAAAAGCTAATTCAATTGAGTCCCAACTAGGTATGACACATTTTACACATATTATCTCATGTATAAAAGAAATATATAAAGGAATCATAAAAAGTAAGTTGTTTGTGAATAACTTTCCATACAATATTATTTATCCTTTTAAGCCATTCCTTAACTATTTTATTTTTCAATAAAAATTCCACAGAAGCAATTTAATCACTTATAGAAAGGTTTCAAACATATAGTCTCTTGAATGAACTGCATTTCAGGAGACAAAATAAGCAGTGGTTTAAAAAACTTGTTATTTTAAATAAAAACAGTAGAGGGCTCTAAAAATGATGAAACAATCAGCTGCAAAAGCTAATTCAATTGAGTCCCAACTAGGTATGACACATTTTACACACATTATCTCATGTATAAAAGAAATATGGAAGCTATGAATAAAGGAATCATAAAAAGCAAATTATTTATGAATAACTTTCCACACAATATTATTTATCCTTTTAAGCCATTCCTTAACTATTTTATTTTTTTATTACTTTTCAATAAAAATTCCAAAGAGGCAATTTAATCACTTACAGAAAGATTTCAAACATACGTTATTTCTTTAGGGAATAGTATTCTCTATCTTGTTTCAATATTGATTTATGCGTTAATTTTTTTCTGCCATGGAACATCAGTGGATATATTTTTCAAGTGGCTATATTTCTAAATTATATTAAAATAGAATTTGTCTACTTTCTTAATTAAAGTTCCAGGAGATATTTTTCACAGGAATATACATATAATTTTTAAAATCCTTCTTAATGCTACTAAAAATTATTGCATTATTTTCCTAATGAACTACTATCACCAAGGCTCCATGTTAATAGAACTGTATTAATTCTGACTCAGAATTTTGTACACATATTTCACTCGGGTAATTTTGTAAATAGAGGATAAATTTACTCAATATGGAAAATATATATTGAATGTTATTTTTAAGCTGCAGTTATAAATTTGGTAATTAATAAGATGGAATCAATTGATTATATTTAATGTTTAGCAACATCCCTCTCCCCTACTGTAGATGATTAGGGAACAACAAGATGGCTGAACATCTGAATTGCTTATTTTATCTTTCTTCAGAGTTCCCAAAGGTATATATTAAAACACAGAAATGACAATTTTAGAACCATAAACACATACAGAACCCAAGATAAGTCCTTGTGGAAGGAATTAATGGCAGTGTAACCAGAGTTGTAATGTTAAATATTTCTGCAGTATGAGAGGCAGCATAATGTTATCATGAGGAACACAGACTCAGAGCAAGACTGCCTGAGACAAAGCTGGGCTCCACTCACCATCTGCATGCCTGTAGGCAAGTTGGTGCCTCTCTATCAATGTGGAACATTACCATAATATACTTACTATTAATACACTACTGACTTAAAGCATTAACGTAACTTCCCAAGGGACCTATTTTATTAATAAGAGCCCAGTTTTAACCCAAGGAAAATTGAGTTCAAATAATAAAGGATGGTTAACTATTTCAAAGTGTGCAAATAATTTTTAATTTTATGATATTAATATGAGTCTGGAGTAATTCACGTATTTGAATCTCTTATTTCTATTCTTCAAAATTCATCTCTTCTGTCTCTTCTCTCTTTTAGCTGTAGTTTGACACAGAGACAGGACGAAAAGAAAATGCATACTCCTAGAACATTTCCTAGAAACAGTATAAGTCCTGTGAACATCATACAATAACTTTAAATTGGAAGATTAAGAAAAATATCTCAACTACAAAAACTAAAGGCTAGTCCTATTCTGTTTTTATTTCCTAGGGTAAAAATCAGAAATATTAGGATTATATACAAAATATATATAAAATGAAAAACCAAATGCATCCTTTCTCTCATTTTCCCCTACCCTTTTTTTTATTTCTCTTACACATAATACCTCTATTAAACTAAAAAGATGTTTTGTCAGTTTTTATTTTTCATCAAGCACTCTCAGTTAGCATGTGACACAACAAAAAGCATTGTCAGATGATATTAAAGATAGGCAACATTCTAAATGGACACAAATTGAACGATTTAATTATCTGCCACCAGTATTATCAGTGTACCTCTGTTGCGCTTCTCCATTTTATAGGAAACAGCTGCCTAGCCAGTTATTCCTATTTGTGGAAACTCAAGACCTAGTTTCATTAACAGCATAGTTACTGGACAACAGAAATAGATCCTTTTTCTAGTTTATGAGGTAAACCCTAAAAAAACTTATTCAATTAATCATGGAGGGATTTAAGTAAAATCAGTGTATTTTAGAAAATGATTTAATGTTAAAGGGTATAGAGCAGGGACTCAGGTTAGTTTTAACTAAGTGTACTTATCTATTTGCCTTCTCTTATAGAAATGAGAGAAACAAAGATAAATAGATGTATTAGCTGTAAAAATCTGTGGCTCAAGGAAGTAAGTTGATTGTGCTAGGGAAATGAAACAGTTTTTACATTGAGTAAGAATTGCACTTATATGTGTGGGTGTATACATACACACATGTATAAAATCACAGCACTATATAATTACAACTTCACTGTGGGAGTTAGCTGTAAGAACTATGGGGTCTTTGAAACCCTGAGATCGGCATTGAGATAAATAATATTCTGAAGAAGAAACAATTAGAAAATACTGTTTGATCTTACACTGTAGAAGAACTACGGTGTTGGGTGGGAGAAACTATACCTGATTTTAAAGTTTTTACATCGATTGACATATGTATATCCTCAAGGCTCCCACACACAGTTATCTTATAAATCTCTTTTGGTCTTAAAATTTCTGTTCTGAGAGATAAGTGAGCATGAGGGAGGAAGAGAGAAACTTCAAATACCTTAGTTCTACTGTCACCTTTAGTAACCTTTCTATTTTCTTACTCAAAGCCTTTTGCATTTAGCAAGAGGTCACTTACAGAGGTAGAAAAACACTTATTTTCTCTGAGACTCAATTAATTGTTTTGCTCAGTGATGAGGTTAGATCTTCTCTTAGTCCCTTTTATCTCTAAACTTTATGATTAAAACGCAGAATAGAAAATTACCACAAATTCGGAATGTCTTAGAGACACACTTGCAGATATCAATACTAAAACTTAACCTGGAGAGAATAAAAAGGGAGAGAAAGACTGAAATCTGTGTGCATGGAAGTCTTGGGGGGGTGAATGAAAAAGTCATTGCTATTGAATTCTCCTTTTCTTATATTCAAACTAGCAAGACATAAGTATATTTCAAGGGATTTCAAGACTGACTGGAACTTAAATAATATCCATATGGACTCATTCATGTTATGAGGGAGAAAACTATAACTGAGGGAGGAAAAATGGATTAAAACATGGTCTTATCACTAACTTTTTCATTAATTCATTTTTCATTCATTTAAATAAACGTTTACTAAACACTTTTGCATGGAACACTATGTTAAGCACTAGAGAACAATACAAATACATTATTGTCCCTGCCCTCAAGAGTATTTTATGTTCTTGGAAGAAAAAAAGCAAATTTCCCACAGCAAATGACTCATAATTAAAGAGAAAGTTGTTCATAATTAAAACTGTTCTTTGATTTAAAAAAATCCATTAACATGAGAGATCATTGTAAGCACACCAATTTTAGAAAGCATAAAAGTAGTTTAAAATGTTCCAACAAAGAACAGTCCAGCCCCACATGGCTTCCATAGTGAGTTCTCCCTAACATTTAAGGAAATAAATACCAATTTTATACAAACTCTTTCAGAAAATAGAAGAGGAGGAAATTAATTTCCAACTCATTTCATGAGGTCACTATCAGTCTAATGCCAAAACTAGACAAATACATTTGAAGAAATAAATGCTATAGACCAATATCTTTTTATGAATTGGCACACAAAAATCCTCAACAAAATATTAGCAAAATCAAATCCAGTAACATTGTAAAAGCCAGTGCATCATAACCAAGTTGGACTTACCTCAATAATGTAAGATTGGTTTAACATTCAAAATTCAATCAGCGTAATTTGCCATATTCACAATATAAAGAAGAAAATATGATCATTTCAATAGATGCAGAAGTATATTTGACGAAATTCAGCACCAAATCATTTTTAAAACTTTTAGCCACATACAAAAAGAGAAATTCCACAAACTTCTAAGGGCCATTTATAGGAAACCTACAGCTAACCTCATATTTAAGTGTGAATATTTGATATTTTCTCCCTAGGATTAGGAATAAAGCAAGGATGTCTGCCCTCCCTGTTACCATTCAACCTTAATATTGCAGGTCCTAGCTATTGCTGTAATGAAATTAATAGCATAAAAGGCATAATGATTGACAAGAAATATGTAAAAAATATTTATATTTCCATAAGACGTGATTGTTTACATAGGAAATCCTCAAGGACTCTACAAAACAACTACTGAAAATAATACGTTAGTTTTGCAAAGTGGCAGGGTACAAGGTTAATATATAAAACTTTTGTATTTTTGTATTTTTATATAACAAAGGAAAACAATTGGAAAATTAAAGAATATTCCATTTATAATAGTGCCAAAATGTAAAAGAACTCGTAATTAATTTAACAAAAGATAAGCAAGGCTATATACACTGAAAACTATAGCATATTGTTGATAAAAAGTAAAGAAGACCGAAATAGAGATATTTACTATGTTCATGGATTGGAAGAGTTAACATTGTTAACATGTTAATTTTGTTTAAATTGACCTATAGAATTAATCCAATCTCAATCAAAATCTTAGAGCCTTTTTTGGCAGAAATTAATAAGTTGATTTGAAAATTTATGTGAAAATGCAAACAATTCAGAAGAACCAAAGTAATTTTTAAAAAGAACAAAGAAGACATACATTACATGAGTTGAAGACTTGCTATGAAGTTACAGTAATCAAGACAGCATGGTCCTGGTGAAAGAATAGATCTATCAAATGGTTAATAGAACAGAATAGTGAATCCAGAAAAAAACCTGTACATACATGCTCAATTGATATTTGCCGAAGGTACCAAAGCAATTCAGTGGGTGAAAGAAAATCTGTAACAGTGTTGGAACAACTGGATATCCCTGCAGAAAAAGTAAACATAACCTTAACATACACAATACACAAAAGTTAACTTGAAATGCCTCATAATTGTAGTGGTAAAAATATAAAACAGCAGGAAAAATATTTGAAAATTTGGGTTAACCATTGTTTTCTTAGAACATAAAAGGCATAAACCACAAAGGAAAAAAATGAAAAATTTGACTTCATGAAAATTGACATATAGCTCTTCGAAAGACACCTTAAGAAAACAAAAAGGCAAGCCATATGAATGTGAGGATAGATATACACAGCAGCAAGTAATTGGAAAGTGATTCACCATAGTGCCAAAAACAATATAATTTGAATAAATATATGGTATGAGGAATAATTTATAATTCAATAATAACAATTAAGCCAATGATAATGGACATAAAGATTTGAACAGAGTTTACAAAGGAAAATATTTGGCCAATAGGCTCATCAGAAGATACTTAGCATAAGGTCGTAAAGGTCATTTATGTAAATCATAAAGAGTTATCGGCGGCGGAGGAGGCGGCGGGCGCCGCGGGAGCTCGGCAAGTGGCTGCAGTGCGGTCAGGCGCGTCGGGGCACGCGATGCAGCCGCCGCCGCCTCCTCGCCGGCCGGGCTGAGCCGCCGCTGGAACCGCGAACCGAGCAGCTGCCGGGCGCGCCAGCAGCGCGGGAGAATGGGCTGCGGCGGGAACTGGGCGGATGCCATTGAGCCCCGCTACTAGGAGAGCTGGGCTTGCGGGACGGAGTCCACATGGCTCACCTACACCGACTTGGACGCGCCGCCCGGGGCAGCGGCCCTGAGGCGGGCGGCCTGCACGCAGGTGTGCTGGAAGATGGCGTGCCCGGATCGACAGCCCCAAGTGGAATATCCAACCCAGAGAAGATGAGCTGTGGGACCTAGTGCTCAAATCCCCAGGGCTTCAGCTTAGGCCCCCTGACCCAGAAACAGAATGGCCTCCAGACCACAGAGGCTAAAAGAGCGGACGTCTGCAAAAGAAGTCACCGTTAATGTCGCAGACAGCATCCAACAAGTGGTCAGAAGTCGAAGAATCACAAAGAACTGTGGCAACTAGCAGAGTGTTCAACCAGTTGAAGGGCAGAGGGACGACTTTGGTGCCCTTCACATCCTGGACCCCATTGCAGAACCTTGAAGACGTGGGTGGCCCTTACTGTGTGGGAATGCTGCCAAGTGCCTTGGGAGACTGTCTTAGCCTGTTGGGATGTTCTCAGCCTCCTATTTATCACTTGACTGTATTGGCACAATACTCCCACAAGGTAATAGACTGCAAATGTATGTTCAGTTCGCTTCTTGCAACTCCTGCAGTGTGGTCTGATGGAAAAGTGGCGAGCAAAAGCCATGGGCCAGTTTAGGAAACGGAAGAGTAGAAGGGGTAGGTTCCTGGCTGAAAGAGTCACAGTCGGTTCTGAGCTCTCCTGGCCATGCTCCTGCGCACTGTTTCAGGCAGGCTTATTCCTTCATTCTTCCTTTTTGATATACCACCATCACAAAGCTTACCGTGTTCACTTAAAAGTTGACTTTCATCGAACTCTAAACCCACATGTATGAGGAATCAAGAAACGGGAAAACTCTGTTATTCTTGTTTCCTTAGCTCAGGATGAGACAGATTCAGATCCAATTTTACAGAAACTAACCCCACCAACACCCATGGTGTGTCCCAGGGAGGCCTCTGTGATACAGTCACACCCATTTCTCTCTCATCTGCCTTCAGCATCCCCCCAGGCTGGGGTCCACGTCAGCCTCTGAACCATAATATCATGGTAGTGGTCACCTCGGAGCCATCAGGGCTCAGCAGACATTGCATTTTTCCAGCTTTCCACTTCCCCTTTGCTTGTGTTCTTGAGTGTTTTCTCTCTCCAATAAGGCCATTTGCAGTTGTTAATCAAAGACCAGGCTCACAAGAGGGAGAAAATCTGGAACATGTTGGATTCCCTTTGGCCTCTCTGCACAGCCCAGGACTGTGTCATTTGGTATCTGCAAAGGAATTGCTTTAAAAAGTCAGTAACTAGTTGGTTTGAGTTTACATGGACATTAGATCCACATGCACTGTGTTAGAAATCAGTAGCTGAGGCAGTAAAAAAAAAAAAAAAAATCGGTAGGAATAAAATTTTCTAGCATTTCTTTAGACATGTTAAGGTGGATGTATTTTCCTCCAAAGTAATGTAGCATGATCTTTAAATGACTGTTAACATGCCTGGGATTGGGAAAGGAAGGACTAAAGTTGTACTGAATGATACCAGTAAACTCCATGTTTAGCAGAAAAAACAAAACAACAACAAAACAACAACAACAAAAGTTATCACTATCCATTCATTAAAGTGGCTAAAATAAGTAATGACAGTACCAAGTGCTGGAATGGGTGTGAAGCAACTGAAAATCTCATATACCACTTTTCAAAATGTAGAAGTGGAATAACCTCTTCATAAAACTTTAGGACAGTTTCTTAAAGTATTAAATGTGTATCTGCCTTATGAAGCACTATCGCATTCCTAAGAATTTTTCCAAGAGAAGTAAAAAGATATTTCTACATAGATTTGTATGTGAATATTGATATCAGCTTTATTCACAATAAACAAAAATCCTACAAACAACTGCTATATTAACATAGCATAACAGAGAGGGAAAGGGGCCTTACTTTTCTTTCTTTCCTTTTCTTTTCCTTCTTTTCTTCTCTTCTCTTCTCTTTTCTTTTTCTTTTCTTTCACCATTAGATGGCTGAGCAACCCTTATAAGTGTTTGAGAATATTTACCAGCTATATCTTGGATGGAATCATAGTGTGGCAGGGGCAGGTGGTGATTTTGCTGGCTCAGAGCAGCAGAGTGACCACCTCAGAAGTGGAAAACATCTGGAACTAGGGTGAAATAGTGTCACATAGTGGCCTGGATGGCATGCTGCAATAAGGGCCTTTGAGAAGTTGACTGGAGGAGACAAACGAGCTGAGGTGAGAGAAGCAAAGAGCAGAAGCAGGTCCGAGTTGGATTTCATGTAGCAGATGGCATGTGCAGTACACCTTAAAAGAGGATTGAAATCCTCCTTATCAGGTTAATGGGGAATAAGATTAGTACATTAACAGTAATATCAATTTTTTACTCTAGTAGAGACATTTGGGGAAATTTAAGTCAATTAAAAATACAACAGGATTCCTATCAGCAGTCACAAAAATTTGGGTGCCAGACATGGCTATAAGCATCTTGTCTCACAGTGCATGTCTTTAAAGTTGGGATGCCTGAAGTAGGGTTCAAGCCCTTCTTTCCTCAGGGAGAAGTTCTGGGTTCTAAGTTCCCTCATGACTGTGGGCCATTGCACTGGGGGTGGGTTTTATGGCGAGATTGTGTCCCAGCCTCTCTTGCCTGCTTCAATGTGGTTTTCTTCTCATTTGCCTGATGTGTAGTTGTCACTTAGCCAGTAGTTAGGTTTTTTTCAGAGGAAATTGTTCCGTATTGTAGCTGTAGACTCAATGTGTCCCTGGGAGGAGGTGAGTTAAGGATCTTCGTATATCACCATCTTGAACTGGAAACTTTTTCACAACTTCTACATCCCCACCTCTACATCATCTGGCTTTGGTGGCCAGTGGGGCTTATGTTTGCTCATGGGTCTGTCCCACAGGACAGTGACCAACAGGGAAGGAGTCCTTAAACAGCTACCACCACTGGGGCACATCAAGAGTTAACAGATCCGGGAGTTCAGTCTATCTGTGAAGGAGGCCTATTAGCTAATCACTATGACTGCAGCCTGAGGGGCAGGCTTCTACTTAAACATGTATCTAAGGGCTAAGTGTAATTCTTTCCAGAGACTTAGGAGGGGGGCACTATCTTTGCACTCATCCTCTGTCATGCTCCAGAGCAGCAGTGTTTCCTGAAGGCAGCTTTACATGCATCTGACACCTAGTTTGTAGGTCTAGCACCCTGTTTTATGTAGCTGCCACTCAGGGGATGCCTCGTGATCACCTGGCTCTGGTGACCAGAGGGACTTGTATTCTTGGATCCCATAGGACTGTGGCAATCAGAGAAACAGTTACTGCAGGCTTCCACCCCAGGGCAGTGCACAGACAGTAGACAGAGGCACTCCCCCAAGTCTTTTTGTGAAGGAGGCCTCTTTGCTTTGGCTTGAGGAGCAGGCTTCAGGTTTAGCATACATGTAGTGGCCTATACAGCTGCTCTAATAGGAACATAAACTGGACACCATCTCCTTCTGTCTTGCTCCAGCTCACCGATATCTCCCAGAAAAGAACTTATACACTCATTTGGAGCCCCAATTTTTGTGACAGCTGCCAAGGGATCACCTCCAGATCACCTGTTTGGTGGCCAGTAGGGCTTACACTTGTGGTCTTAGAGCACTCTATATATTCACATACTTTTAAAAGCTGCTGCCTAAGGGTCTTGTTTCTAGTCAGCCTGACCCTAGGTGTTGATATTCTCTCTTTTGGAACACTTACAGTTCTTGGTACATCATCAACTACTGGGAGCTATTAAAAATATAATAGGCCGCTTGGACAAGCACAGAGGTTTGAGAGGTGACAGAGACCTGAGGTAGGATTAAACAACAAGGTTCATTTCCAACATGAGGTCACTCCCTCCACTGGGGGAGGTGGTTGCTTCAGCTGTTGTATAGAAACTAACACATAGAGTCAAGCAAAATGAAAGAACAGAGGAATATGTTCCAAATGAAAAATATGATGAAACATCAGAAGAAAACATTAATGAAATGGAGATAAGTAACTTACCTGCTAAAGTGTTCAAAATAATGGTCATAAAGATGCTTACTGAACTGGGGAGAAGAATGGATGAACACAGTGAGAACTGCAATAAAGAGATGGGCAATATGCTGCAGGACACAGTAACAGAGTTGAAAAATACACTAGAGGGGTTCAGCAGCAGATTAGAAGAAGCAGAGAAAAGGATCAGTCAAATCAGAGACAAAGCAGCGGAACTCACCCAATCAGAGTAGCAAAAAGAAAAAAAGAATGAAAAAAAGTGAAGGTGGTCTGTGGGACTTATGGGAGAACATCAACCAGACTAACATTCACATTATAGAGTTCCCAAAAGGAGAAGAAAGAAAGGGACAGAAATCTTATTTGAATAAATAATGGCTGAAAACTTCCCTAACCTGGGGAAGGACACAGACATCTACCTCCAAGAATCCCAGAGAGTTCCAAAGAAGATGAACCCAAAGTGACTCACACCAAGATATGCTATAATTAAAACATCAAAAGTTAATGACAAGGAGAGAATATTATAAGCAGCAAGGGAAATCAGCTTGTTGCATACAAGGACAACCCCTTAAGACTATAAGCAGATTTTTCAGCACAAATTTTGTGGGCCAGAAGGGAGTGGCACAGTATATCCAAAGTGCTGAAAGAAAACAAAATTCCAACTACGAATACTATACCTGGCAAAATTATCATTGAGAATTGAAGGTGGGAGAAAGAGTTTTTCAGACAAGCAAGAGCTAAAGAAAAGTTCATCTCCATTAAAATTTCCTTAAAAGAGATGTTAATGGGACTTCTTTAAGTTGAAAGGAAAGACACTAGTGACAAGAACACATATGAAAGAGTAAATCTCACTAGAAATGTAAATATCAAGAAAAAGTAGTGGATTAATTACTTGTAAAGCTAGTATGAAGGTTAATAAAAGAAGCAAAAAATAACTGATTACAATAATTAGTTAAGGGATACACAAGATACAGATACTTAAAATGTGACATTAAAAACATAAAGTGTGAGGGCAGGAGTAAAAATGTTGAACTTTAGAATGGGATTCAAATTAATTTATCAATTTAAAATAGACTGTTGTAAGTTGTTACATGTAAGCGTCATGGAAACCATGAAGCAAAAACCTATGGTAAATACACAAACAATAAAAAGAAAGAAATGTAAGCATACCACTGAAGAAAGCCATCAAACCACAAAGGAAGACAGAAAGAGAAAACGAAAGGAGCAAGAGGAACTACAAAAACAGCCAGAAAACAATTAAAAAAATGGCAATAAACATATACCTATCAATAATTACTTTAAATGTAAATAGACTAAATTTTTTTTTGGTTTCTTGATTTTTCTACAATTTAATTTTTATGATTTTTTATGTAAAATTTAGATTCTGAAACAGATTCCTCATGTCAAAAATAGGTATTCTAAAATGGTGCAGTATTCTAAATATTGCAGTTTAGTGTCATAAGAAACACAGCACGTGGACAGTATGACTTTCTGAATTACTCATTCTTGCTCAGCTACCAGATAGGTGATTTGGATAACATATTAGCTAAAATTATCTCTTTATAATAAGAGGTGATGACATGAGATGATATCCAAGATCCCTTCCAGCTCTAACATGTTTACTTCTGTAAAAATAATAATATTATTTTTATCACAAGCAGTGAGTACTATGTTGGAAAGAAAGAACAGTTATAAAGAAGAGCAATGCTATTGAAAAATATAGACAGTGAAAATATTTTCTCTTACCACCACTAACAGGATTAAGTTGTAGCAAGAACAAAGAGCTTATAGTTAATATAACTTAGTTAATGTCCTAATTATACCTCTTGTTTTAACCATTTGTAAATTGATATTTCTCGGTAATTTCTCCAATTTCTATTATGACTTCAATACCCTCAAAAGTCTCCCCATCCTAATTAATTCTGTGCATTCCCTGGGCATGTTTTGGATGTGAGCAGAAATTATCAGTCAACTATCTATCCTCAGTACTCTGGCCTCCTCTAGTATCAGCTGCTCCTCCCTTAAATGCTCATCTTTGAGGCCATTGTAGTGGATTCTGTCTCTCCCACTAAGCTATTTACTGTCAAGCATCACCGTTATTGCCGCCCTCTGGGTATCACCATTGCTACTGTCAGTATCCACTTTTGTTTGTGCTTTTTAAAGACCTTTCTTTGATAAAGTCAATGTGTGAAACTTACAGAAGCTGGCAGTTTTCCTCTCTCTGCTTGAGTGTTGTTTTTATCCTCAGGGGTACCAAAAGCCTTAGTGCTTATACTGCAATATCTTAGAAAAACTTTTGTGAAATATTTGGCTTTTATTGGTAACTACTGTCATGTACACCCACTATAAATACACATACCATTTCTCCTTGTCCTTTGTTAAGAATAAGAATGGGTGAAATGAGAAAGTAAACAAAAATTAGTTATTGTGGTTGATCATGGGGAAAGAGAAACAAGAACAGTCATAGGCACATGAAGAACAAGAATTCATGAGTGTGTAGTGTGTGTGTATTATGGCGCTTAAGAGGTATATTGTGCTGTAATGTGCTGTACATATAAGAGATGTCATCTAAGAACTAAATCAAGAGGGAGTTGTCTCAGAGCAATGTGGTCTGTATTCATCTGAGGGAGATGACTAGGGGACATACAGATTATTTAATGTATTCATTATTCAGTACACAATTTTGATCAATTGGATGGAAGGTAAAAATATCATATAGAGTTATATATGATATAAAGCTATATATAGCTATATAGAGTGAAGGGGAGCAGAATACGCCACCCCCAAATATGCCACTTTGGCATATTAATTATTTAGAATTAAAGTTACTTAAGAAACAGCCAGTTCAAGGACACTCTGACCCTCCTTTGTCGCCCTGAAAGCAATAAATAAATCTCCCATGAAAGGTACCCTTCTTGTACCAGGAGGGTACAAGGTATCCTTACCACCAGAATTAGGGAATTCAGGGCTGAGAAGCCTGTATAAACAGACCTTGTTAGTTCTTCACTAATTTTCTATCCCAAGCCCCAACCCCTTTGTCTTATTAATTCTTCACAAATTTATTTCTTTGTCTGAAAGGTATAAAAGCTGCCCGCTTTGGTCATGTCTTTGTATATCATATTTTTATGAATTCCCGTATGTACAAAATAAAATTTGTTTTTCTCCTGTTAATCTACCTGATGTCAATTTAATTATTAGGCCAGCCAAAAAACATAGAAGAGAAGAAGGAAAAGTTTTTCTCCCCTACAAGAGCTTTATAGCTACTACTTTTATTTATTTATTTATTTTAACATCTTTATTGGAGTATAATTGTTTTACAATGGTGTGTTAGTTTCTGCTTTACAACAAAATGAATCAGTTATATATATACATATGTTCCCATATCTCTTCCCTCTTGCGTCTCCCTCCCTCCCACCCTCCCTATCCCACCCCTCCAGGCGGTCACAAAGCACCGAGCTGATCTCCCTGTGCTATGCAGCTGCTTCCCACTAGCTATCTACCTTAAGTTTGGTAGTGTATATATGTCCATGCCTCTCTCTCGCTTTGTCACAGCTTACCCGTCCCCCTCCCCATATCCTCAAGTGCATTCTGTAGTAGGTCTGTGTCTTTATTCCTGTCTTACCCCTAGGTTCTTCATGACATTTTTTTTCCTTAAATTCCATATATATGTGTTAGCATATGGTATTTGTCTCTCTTTCTGACTTACTTCACTCTGTATGACAGACTCTAGGTCTATCCACCTCATTACAAATAGTATAGCTACTACTTTTAACATCAGGAGAAGGTGAAAAATATTGGAGTTGTTGATGTTTGGGTTTTTACTTATGTCAATTAATTTAATTAATTTAAATATGTAATTAATAGCTTGTGCTTGTGTCCTTCAGTGTAATCTTGGACCAGTGCCGGAGGGTTTTGAAGGAACCACACATCCCCCATGAGGGAGTGAGCCTAAAGATAATTTGAGTTACAAACACTATGCTAAACTCTTATTGTCTTCTGCCTATGATGATTAAAGTTTTATTACTAGGTCAGATGTGTCTTCTTTACTCTCTTTTCTTGGTAGAAATGCATTCCCAAGAGGCTTTTAAGTTCCTCATGCAAATATTTGTTTAAAAGCATAAATAATCATCAAGATCCATTTCGTTATGAGCTTTCATCATCTTAGTTCATTGGGAGACAGTGAATTACAGAGTTTGCAATATCAAAATAAGTTTGAGTCCTGCTTCTACTTAGAAAGCTGCAAGAGGAGGATGTTGCTCCCACATCAGGAACAAAGCCATATAAATTATAAAATTATAACTTTTTTTTACCCATTAGAGATTTTGTAAGGCTGAAGTTGTAAGGCAAGCAGATGAACTGAATTCCACAAGGTAACAAGCAGAGGAGGAGATATAGGGTATACTGAATGTTACACATAGGGTAGATTGTGGGAGGAAGAAGTGTTAGACATGAACGCAGGTGCAAAGTAAATCTGTGCATGCAGGCATGCAGGTGGTAATTGGCTGATGCTGGGGGACAGGACTGAATAATGCCTATGTATTGGAATTTCTCTTCTGCAAAGCAAAAGCTGACTTATCCTTGGGGGAAAAGGAGAAAAGTCTTTCACACCATGGCCCCAGAACAGCATCCACTACCACTGGAAAAAGGATAAAAGCAGAAGCCCTCTAGCACTGATGGAAAAGCTAGAGCCACCCCCACCTCCCCAGTACTTCTGACCCAAGAAAATCTTGGCAGCTGCTTGGGAAGAGAAGGCCTTTCCCCATCCATCTTGCACTGATACTAGAGAAAGGGCAGGAAACCCACTAATATTGAGGATCCTTCATTGGTTCCAAGCAGAGATTGCCTGCTGCTGGTGTAGCATTACAAAATAGGAAAAAATCGTCAACTAATTCATTATTAAGCAATAAATCAATCAGTAGAACCATACCAGAGACTGAGGGTCCATAAATTGGAACCATCAGACAGGGGCTTTGAAGTAATTACAGTTGATATATTGACGGATATATAGTAGAAAAAGTTAAAACATGAGCGAAAAGAGTAAGAATTGAATGAGAGAAATGAAAAAGATTTTAAAAATGAGTCACAGAAATGCTTGAAATTAGAACCAACTAATCAAATAAGAAAAAGGAAAGCACTGTATCAGAGATTGTGTAGTCCATATCCTCTGAAGATAAAACATCAAGATGGCATTAGCCATGGAAGAAGTGTATCAATAGAAATCCTTATGAGAGAAAATGGAGAGTGAGTAAAGGGATGGTGGCAGAGCCGTCAGACCACAAAGGAAGTGTGATTCTATATGAAGGAGCGGGGAGAGGATGGAAGGAATGTTGGGTGGAAGTTTCTTTCACACATGGGTTATAAAGAAACTTCAGGCGTGCATAGATGACTTATATAAGAATGTTTAGAATGCTTTTAGTTTTTGTAACAAAGAAGTACAAGCAACCAAGCCATCCCTTGCTACGAAAACTGAGAAATTAAATGTAGTATGAGCATATAATGGAAGACTTAGCACAATGAGTGGCACACATGCACACATGTATTTCACAAAACACTGTATATTTTCAAGGATACATTTACAACTAAATAAGCATATTGATTGGCAATGAAATGGATTGAAAAACTATGCATTCAGTATTCTAGAGATAGGAATGAAAGAAGAGAGGAATATGACTGGAAAAGGATGAGGACAAAGAAAAATAAAATACAATTAAAATAAATTAAAGAGGGGCTTTGGACATAATGATGCTTATATTATGCCATGAACCTAATTTTATATATATGTGATGTTCTTAAAAAAAGAAAGAAAAGAAAGGAAAAGAAAGGTCTATATCTTCTTCCTTCAGAGTTAAACAGCATTTCCTGACTTCTTTCTGTGAAGATGAGGGTATTGGTATGTGTACTCTTCCCTCTGCCTTCAACTTCAATAATCTGCACCTTTAATTTTATATTTTAAACATTGTTTATATTAATATTCTCTTCAGCATCTATATTTTAGCCTTCCATATTTTGTCTACAAGTTGATTCTAAAAAATAACAACTACTGAGGAGCTTTTTAATCATTTTGACTATGTAAATAGTATGCATTGCAAAGCCAAGTAGTATCCTGGATTGCATCTTCTACTCTAATTGTTGAATGTTAACAATTACCAGACCACTAAAATGGGAGTGTTCCTTGGATCCCCGTCAAATAGTTTAACTTTTCTTATTTAGCGTCAACCACACAATATCTGGAGCCATTTTTATTTCCACCATATGTGGACAATACTGTTTTTTGGAGGGAAATGATTTCTAATTTTTTAATTTGTTGAGACTAAAGACATATGCTCTCTACTAATCCATTAATATCATCCATTTCTCAGTTAGTTTATCTATTATGTGGAATGTAGTCCAGTATTCTTGATGACATTCTTCTTTTTTTTAATATCTTTATTGGAGTATAATTGCTTTACAATGTTGTGTTAGTTTCTCTTGTACAACACAGTGAATCAGCTATATGCATACATATATCCCCGTATCCCCTCCCTCTTGAGCCTCTCTGCCACCCTCCCTATCCCACCCCTCTAGGTGGTCACAAAGCACTGAGCTGATCTCCCTGTGCTATGCAGCTGCTTTCCACTAGCTATCTGTTTTACATTTGGTAGGGTATATATGTCAATGCTACTCTCTTACTTTGTCCCAGCTTACCCTTCCCTCTCCCCCTGTGTCCTCAAGTCCATTCTCTACATCTGTGTCTTTATTCCTGTCCTGCCCCTAGGTTCATCAGAACCATTTTTTTTTAGATTCCATGTATATGGGTTAGCATATGGTATTTGCTTTTCTGACTTCACTCATTATGACAGACTCTAGGTTCATCCACCTCATTACAAATAATTCAATTTTGTTACGTTTTATGGCTGAGTAGTAGTCCACTGTATATATGTGCCATATCTTTTTTATCCATTCATCTGTCAATGGACATTTAGGTTGCTTCTATGTCCTGGCTGTCGTAAATAGTGCTGCAGTAAACACTGTGGTACGTGTATCTTTTTGAATTATGCTTTTCCCTACGGTATATGCCCAGTAGTGGGATTGCTGGGTCATATGCTAGTTCTTTTTTTAGTTTTTTCAGGAACCTCCATAACGTTCTCCATAGTGGTTGTATCAATTTACATTCCCACCAACAGTGCAGGAGGGTTCCCTTTTCTTCACATCCTCTCCAGCATTTATTGTTTGTGGATTTTTTTGATGATGGCCGTTCTGACTGGTGTGAGGAGATAACTCATTGTGGTTTTGATTTACAATTCTCTAATGGTTAGTGATGTTGAGCATCCTTTCATATGTTTGTTGGCAATCTATATATCTTCTTTGGAGAAATGTCTATTTAAGTCTTCTGCCCATTTTTGGATTGGGTTGTTTGTTTTTTTTGATATTGAGCTGCATGAGCTGCTTGTATATTTTGGAGATTAATCCTTTGTCAGTTGCTTCATTTGCAAATATTTTCTCCCATTCTGAGGGTTGTCTTTTTATCTTGTTTATGGTTTCCTTTGCTGTGCAAAAGCTTTTAAGTTTCATTAGGTCCCATTTGTTTTTTTTTGTTTTTATTTCCCTTTCTCTAGGAGGTGGGTCAAAAAGGATCTTGCTGTGATTTATGTCATAGAGTGTTCCGCCTATGTTTTCCTCTAAGAGTTTTATAGTGTCTGGCCTTACATTTAGGTCTTTAATCCATTTTGAGTTTACTTTTGTGTGTGGTGTTAGGGAGTGTTCTAATTTCATTCTTTTACATGTAGCTGTACAGTTTTCCCAGCACCACTTATTGAAGAGGCTGTCTTTTCTCCATTGTATAGTTTTGCCTCCTTTGTCAAAGATAAGACGACCATATGTGCATGGGTTTATCTCTGGGCTTTCTATCACGTTACATTGATGTATGTTTCTGTTTTTGTTCTAGTACCATACTGTCTTGATTACTATAGCTTTGTGGTATAGTCTGAAGTCTGGGAGCCTGCTTCCTTCCAGCTCTGTTTTTCTTCCTCAAGATTGCCTTGGCTATTCGGGGTCTTTTCGTGTTTCCATACAAATTGTAAATTTTTTTGTTCTAGTTCTGTGAAAAATGCCATTGGTAGTTTGATAGGGATTGCATTGAATCAGTAGATTGCTTGGGGTAGTATAGTCATTTTCACAATGTTGATTTTTCGAATCCAAAAACATGGTATATCTCTCCATCTGTTTGTATCATCTTTGATTTCTTTCATCAGTGTCTTATAGTTTTCTGAGTACAGGTCTTTTGCCTCCTTAGGTTTATTCCTAGGTACTTTAATTCTTTTTGTTGCATTAGTAAATGGGAGTGTTCCCTTAACTTATCTTTCTGATTTTTTGTTGTTAGTATATAGGAAGACAACATCCTTCTTAATGCTGATTTTTTTCAACTTCACATGGAGAAAAGTTTTAAAAGTAGAAAAAACATGGAAAATACTAGGAAAAAAACAAAAATAGGCCCTAAATATAGAGATTAAACCCATATGAATTTATTTGTGAATTTATTAATTAAATCTGGTTAGGAAACAAGTTATTCTGATACTGTGAAATTGTTTATTTTATAATTAATGATAAGAAAAATGACAATATATATTGTACATTTACTATCTGATATGCTATATGCTAAAAGTTTTACATACCTTATCTCATTTTTCACAACATTTCTAGTTTGGGGTTTAATTATCATTCCTATTGAATAGATAAAATGAGACTTAGAGAATTCATATGCTTTTTACACAAGGGCACACAGCTTGAGAGGTAAAATGATTCTGGTTGTCATGGACTGAAGAAATGAAGATGTGGGAGATATTGTTGTTAATGTAAATTTTTTATCAGTTAGGATTATAGGTGACTGTATACAATAGTTTGCTAGTGCTGCCATAACAAAATACTACACAGATTGGGTGGCTTAAACTACAGAAATTTATTTTTTCACGGTTCTGGAGACTAGTAGTCCAAGATCAAGATGTGAACAAGTTTAGTTTTTTCTGAGGCCTCTCCCCTTGACTTGTGGTTGCCTGCCTTCTTTCTGTGTCCTCACATGGTCTGTCTTG
Organism: Grampus griseus; assembly: GCF_964374135.1. Lineage (NCBI taxonomy): Eukaryota > Metazoa > Chordata > Mammalia > Artiodactyla > Delphinidae > Grampus > Grampus griseus. The sequence goes on along the minus strand of NC_138997.1, from coordinate 15,004,128 downwards.
TCTGTGTCCTAATTTCTTTATAAGAACTCCAGTCACATTGGATTAGGGCCCACCCATATGACATCATTTTAACTGATCTCCTTAAAGGCCTCCTCTATCTCCAAATATAATTATGATTCTGAGGTGCTGAAGTTAGGACTTCAGAATTTGGGGGGAGCACAACTCAGCCCATGACACTATATATTCTTAATATATTTAGGGGCAGCTAGAGTATAGCAAATGGATTAAGAAAATGGATTCTAAATCTAGTCTGCTTGGGCTCAAACCATGTTCTGTGAGACTTGTCTGATCTATGCTGGATTTCTTCATTTGTAAAATGGGAATAAAAATACAATATTATATCAAAGGTCTATATAAAAGATTTTCCTCAATACATGCATTTAGAATATAGCCTGGTGTGCCATAAGTAGTGAATAAAATTTAGCTTAAAAAATTCACAAGAAGTGTATAATTTCTAAATAGGTTATATAAACATGGCACAGAGTTTGCCAGTATGTATTGAGGAGATGATAAAGTGGGAAATTCATACCAAAAATATTCATGATTAGACCCCAGATATTGCCAGAATTCAAATTCATATGTTTTCAGAAATGTACAAATTCCATGAGATTAATTTTAAATTAAACAATAAATATGTAATTTATAACAATAATAAATGTGTTAAAAAATAACAATAAAAGATAATAGCAAGATCTACCTTGACAAGTTAATTTATAACAAGGGTTCACGATAATTATGGGGTTTGCACATTACTATTTTTGAAGATAAAGGGTAAAACGCTGTTAGCTTAGTTTTAACCACCAAATAGCCAATCCATTTTTTAAACTTTTGTAAAACAAAGATATTATTACCCAGAAGAATTATTTTATTTGTTTATTTATTAATTTGATATTGTAATGCTGACAAATGAAAAAAATTTCCTGAATTCAGGTAATCAATTCAGCTTTTTAAAAAACATTTCTATTTAATACTGAAAAAGGGCCATATTTAAACTTAAGCTAAATAGAATTCACTAGTAAAAAGATAGAGAAAATAAAAGTACATAGAGTATTTTATGTTTCAGGGAGGAGTCTCAGATCACTAGCTTTATATCTAGACTTTTCTTTTATGCACTTAAAATGTTTTAATCCACTTGAGTACCTCTCAGACAAGGTAGAATCTGTAGTGTTTTACTTCGTGTGTGTGTGTGTGTGTGTGTGTGTGTGTATCTGTATTTTTTGACTGACTCTATTGGAATTTCTGTTTTTTTTGTGAGGGGCAGTTTTTACTTGGATTTCTGTTTGTTTGCAATTAGACTGTGTTAAAAAAAAAATAATTGTGCTTTATGAAGTACTTCTCAGCATTGAGTGCATATTGCTTATCCTAAGAACCTATGGATTATAAAAGAGAAGAGAAAAGTAGAAAACTAACATTTCTGGACTTCATGTGCAAAGTTTTTAAGAAATGTATTTCTTTAATAGAGAAGTTAAGCACCTTGTCCATGGTTACATAACTAATAATTGTCAGAATTTGAATGATCACTTCACTACAAGTTCCATAAAGATTTGGTGAGTATATTCATGACAATCTGTCTTTATTGTTTTGTTAATATTTTTACTTTCATAGTTTGAATAATTTTTTAATTGTATATATCTAATGACACTATAGGGAGGATTTTTTTTTTTTATCTTCATAGCTTCTATGGGTCTATGAAATAAACTGACAACAGACAAAGTAACAGGAAAAAAGGTATACAAATTAATAAATTAAAAAAAATTTCAATCTATTTAAACTGAAAAAGAAAACAAAAGCATTTTATCCCCCATTTCTCTGACATCACAACCCCTCCCACCTCAGGTAATCAACAATTTGTTCTCTGTATCTATGAGCTTTTTTTTTTTTTTTTTTTTTTTTGTGGTACGTGGGCCTCTCACTGTTGTGGCCTCTCCCGTTGCGGAGCACAGACTCCGGACGTGCAGGCTCAGCGGCCATGGCTCACAAGCCCAGCCACTCTGCAGCACGTGGGTTGCTCCCAGACCGGGGCATGAACCCGTGTCCCCTGCATCGGCAGGTGGACTCTCAACCACTGCGCCACCAGGGAAGCCCCTTTTTTTTAAAAATTTTTTTTTATTTTTAGATTTTACATATAAGAAAAATTTTACAGTATTTTTCTTTCTCAGTTTGACTTATTTCACTTAGCATAAAGCCCTGAGGTCTATACATGTTGTTGCAAATGGCAAGATTTCATTATTTTTTATGACTCAATAATATTCCATTATGGAGTGTGTGTGTGTGTGTGTGTGTGTGTGTGTGTGTATGTGTGTATGTGTGTATGTATATGTCACAGTTTCTTTACTCATTCATTCATCAATGGACAGTTAGGTTATTTACATATCTTGGCTATTGTAAATAATATTTCAATGAATATGGGGGTGCATATATCTTTTTGAGTTAGTGTTTTCATTTTTGTTGGATAAATACCCAGAAGTGGAGTTGCTAGATCATATGGTAGTTCTACTTTTATTTTTTGGAGGAACTTCCATATTGTTTTTCATTGCTGCACCAGTTTGCTTTCCCACATACAGTACATAGGGTTCCTTTTTTTCCACATCCTCTCTAGTACCTGTTATTTCTTGTCTTTTAGATAAGTAGTCATCCTAACAGGTATGAATAATATCTCATTGTGGTTTTGATTTGCATTTCTCTGATGATTAATGGTATAGAGGAACTTTTTCTGTACCTGCTGGCCATCTGTATGTATACTTTGGAAAAATGTCTATTCAGATCTTCTGCCCATTTTTAATGGATTCTTTTGCTGTTGAGTTATATGAGTTGTTTATATATCTTGAATAATGCCCCTTTATTAGATATGTTATTTGAAAAAACTTTTCTCCATTCAGTAGGTTGGAGTTTCATTTAGTTGGTGATTTTCTTTGTTGTGCAGAAGCTTTTTGATGTCATCCTCTTTTTTAATTTTTGTCTTTGGTGCTTTTGCTTTTGTTATCAGATTTAAAGAAAAAACTCATTACCAAGATCTCTGTCAAGGAGCTTATCACCTATGTTTCCTTCTAGGAATTTTACGGTTTCATGTCTTACATTCAAGTCTTAAATCCATTTTGAATTAGTTTTTGTGTGTGGTTTAAGATCATTGTCCAGTTTCATTCTTTTGTTTGTGGCTGTGCAGTTATCCCAATGCCATTTATTGAAGAGACTGTTCTTTCCCCATTGTATATTCTTGGTTCCTTTGTCATAAATTAATTAACCATATATGCATGGGTTTATTTGAGCTTTCTATTCTGTTCAGTTGATCTATGTGTCTATTTTTATGCCAATACTATCTTTTTAAAATTATTCTATCATTGTAATATAGCTTAAAATCAGGTTGCATGATGACTCTAGCTTTGTCATTCTTTCTCAAAATTGATTTTACTATTTGGGGTCTCATATATGTGGTTACACATAAATTTTAGGATTGTTCTATTTTTATGAAAAACAACATTGGATTTTTGATAGAGATTGCATTTAATCCATAGATTGCTTTGGGTAGTATGGACATTTTAACAATATTAATTCTTCCAATCTGTGAGCATGGAATGTCTTTCCATTTACTTCTGTTTTGTTCAATTTCTTTCCTTAATGTCATAGTTTTCAATATACTGATCTGTCACCTCCTTGGTTAAACTTATTCCTAGGTTTTCATTATTTGTAATGCAATTTTGAATGGGATTGTTTACTTAATTTCTCTTAGTTTATTATTAATGTGTAGGAACACAACATATTTTTGAGTATTGTTTTTGGATCCTGTAACATTATTGAATTGATTTGTTAGTTCTAACAGTTTTTTTTGCTGGAGTCTTTAGGGTTTTCCATATATAATATCAGTCATCTGGAAATAGTGAATTTTACTTGTTCCTTTCCTCTTTAGGTGGTTTTTATTTCTTTCTCTTGCCTAGTTGCTTTGACTAAGACTTCTAATACTATGTCGGATAAAAGTAGTGAGAGTGGGCATCCTTGTCTTATTCCTGATATTAGAGGAAAAGCTTTCAGCTTTTCACGGTTGAGTATGATTTTTAGTTGTGGGGTTATCATATATGATCTTTATTATGTTGAGGTGTGTTCCCTCAGTATCTGATTTGTTGAGAGTTTATATCATAACTGGATGTTGAATTTTGTTGAATACCTTTCGTGGTCTATTGTGATGGTCATATGATTTTTATTCTTCATTTTGTTAATGTTGTGTATCACACTGACTGATTTGTGGATGTTAAAACTTCCTTGCATCTCTGGAATAAATCCCACTTGATCATGGTATATGATCCTTTAAATGTATTGTTGAATTTGGTTTGCTAACATTTTGTTGAGAATTTTTGCATTTATGTTCATCAGGGGTACTGGCCTGTAATTTTCTTTTCTTGTGGCATTCTTGTCTGGCTTTGTTATCATGCTAATATGGGCCTTATAAAATGATTTTGGAAGAGTTCCCTCCTCTTCTTTTTTTGGGAAGAGTTTGAGAAAGATTGTTATTAATTTGTCTTTAAATGTTTGGCAGAATGCACCAGTATAGCTATCTGATCCTGTACTTTTGTTTCTCGGTAGGTTTTTGGCTACTGATTCTATGACCTTACTTGGAATTGGTCTGTTCAGATTTTCTATTTCATCATGATTCCCCACTGTCCACCAGAGACAGGTGATCTGGAGGTGACTCTGGGGGTCAGTCACAAAAATTGGAGCTCCTGATGAGTGTGTAAGTTCTTTTCTGGATGATACCAGCAACATGGAACAAGGCAGAGAGAGAGCAGCAAGATGGCGTCCACAGCTTATTTTCCTTGCGAGCAGCTCCATAAGCCACTAAATATGTGCGAAACGTGAAACCTGTCCCTGAGGCTGAAGCTCCAGGACAAGCAAAAGGCCTTCTTCACAGAAAGACTGGGTGGGGCTGTGGGTAGGTGCCTCAATCTGCTTTATGTGTGGAGCCCTGGGGTTGGTAGCCTGTGAAGAACCTTTTCTCTGACTGCCACAATTCTGTGGGATCCAGGAATACAAGCCCTCAGTCATCAAAGCCAGGAGATCAAGGGCCGTCCCCTGAAAGGCAGCTGCATGAACCAGGGCTTCAGACATAAAAAAGATACCAGAAGCATGTAAAACTCTCCTACAGGAGTCACTGGTACTCTGGAGCACTGTGGAGGTTGAGCACAAAGATAGTGCCCACCCTCCCAAGATGTCTGGAAAGGATTACAGTCAGTCCTTAGATGCATGTTTAATTAGAAGCCTGTCCCTCAGTCCACAGTCATGATGATTGGCTAGCTAATATGCCACCTCACAGAAAGACTGAGCTTCTAGCTCTGTTGCCTCTTGCCGTGCCCTGAGGATGGTGGCTATTTAAAAACTTTCTCTCAGTTGGTTACAGTCCCATGGACTTAAGCCTCACTGGCCATAAGAACCAGGTGATACAGAGGTGTCCCCTTGAAGCAGTCACAAAAATGGAGGCCCCCAAAAGGGATATGAGGTCCTTTCTGGGTAACATTAATTATTATAGGTTATTGTAGTCCCAGGGAACCAGGAATGCAAACTCCCCTGGCCTCCAGTGCCAGGCAATCAAGAGGTGCTCCCTAGGTGGGAGCCGTAAAATTTGGGTCACCAGATGCATATAAAAGCTCCCTTGCAGGAGTTATGAGTGCTCTGAACCATGGCAAAGATGGTGCCCACCAATTTCTGTCCCTGGGTAGTGTTCCAGCAGGCTCTTAAATGTGTGTTAAATTAGATGCCTGCCCTTCAGTCCAGTGCTTTAATATAAGCAGGTGAATCTCCTTCACTTTAAGCCTGGGCACAATTGGCTGCCTCTGAGGTGGGCCCTGAAATGGGTGAGTCCACATGTGCAAGTCCTTTCAGAGCATTTTCTCAGATTGCTTCAGACTTATGGGTCTTGGGACACATGCCGTGTTGGTTTATAAAGTTAGATATTTTGAGGGCTCATCTCTCAAGTGTGTGTTCCAAAAGTTGGGATGACCAATGTGGGCTTTGAACCCTTTGCTCCTCAGAGAGAAGCTCCAGGTTATGAGTTCCCGCCAGTTGTGGGTCACTGTGCCAGGGATGGGGTTTATGGTGAGACTGTGGTCCTGTCTCTCCTACCTGCATCAGTGTGGTTTTCTTCTTGTTTGCTTGATATGTAGTTGTCATTCAACCAGGCTTTAGTTTTTTTAAAGAGAAAGTTGATCCATATGTAGCTGTAGACTCAGTGTGTCCATGGGAAGAGATGAGCTCAGGATCATCCTGTGTCACTACCCGAGCTGGAACCCCCCAATTTATTAATTTTAAAAATTATGTGCATGAGGGTATATAGGAAAAAAAAAGTGGATACTCCAAAACTGGTGCTATTTGGGAGCTTATATATCACCTAAATAGGAGAAAAGGAAGAGGGGATGTAGGCAACTTAGGGTTGAGGGAATGATTTTTAGGAAAGATGAATGGGCCTTTAGAAGAATGGATGGGAGGTATGATAGTTTGTGACAAAGTTGTCTGAGTGTGATGTGGACTTCTAGTGTCCTCTCCTGTGATAAGAGGCAACCTTCCATGTTGATGAAACTCCCAAGGAAGATGTCTATGATAGTTGAGTTCATTTTGGAGGCTCTGTCTTTAGGCAGTTAGGAGGAGTCAGAGAAAGTCTCTTTCTGCTGTTTTCTCAAGTGTCTTCAAGCTCAAAATAATCAATATACCAAAGTCTCATATTTGTGCTAACTTTTCCTGAATTCTCTCAAAACAAATAAATAGAAGCACCTTTTTTTTTTTGGCCATGCCACACAGCTTGCGGGAATGTTCCCTCACCAGGGATTGAACATAGACCAGGGCAGTGAAGGCCCAGAATCCTAACCACAAGGCCACCAGGGAGCTCCAGAAGGACCGTTTTCTTATCTAGCATATATGTAGAATGGAATGTTCTGATAATCCACACTAATTTTTGGAGAGGTTCAACTTTTATGTGTGTGTACACAAATACACTTAATAGTGTTTCCAAAGAATTGAAATGTACTGCTGATATAAATACAATTTAATATAGAATTTTGTTTAGATTTTTAAATATTTTTTAAAGTGTAGCTGTTTATTTGAAAACAATTTCAAACTAACAGAAAAAGTTGCAAGAATTTTTTTTTTAACATCTTTATTGGAGCATAATTGCTTTACAATGGTGTTACTTTCTGCTTTATAACAAAGTGAATCAGTTATACATATACATATGTTCCCATATCTCTTGCCTCTTGAATCTCCCTCCCACCCTCCCTATCCCACCCGTCTAGGTGGTCACAAACCACCGAGCTTATCCCCCTGTGCTATGCGGCTGCTTCCCACTAGCTATTTTACGTTTGGTAGTGTATATATGTCCATGCCATTCTCTCACTTTGTCACAGCTTACCCTTCCCCCCATATCCTCAAGTCAATGCTCTAGTAGGTCAGTGTCTTTATTCCCATCTTACTCCTAGGTTCTTCATGAACTTTTTTTTTTTTCTTAGATTCCATATATATGTGTGAGCATACCATATTTGTTTTTCTCTTTCTTACTTACTTTACTCTGTATGACAGACTCTACGTCCATCCACCTCACTACAAATAACTCAATTGTGTTTCTTTTTATGGCCGAGTAATATTCCATTGTATATATGTGCCACACCTTCTTTATCCATTCATCTGTTGATGGACACTTACGTTGCTTCCATGGCCTGGCTATTGTAAATAGAGCTGCAGTGAACAATTTGGTGCATGACTCTTTTTGAATTATGGGTTTTGCAGGGTATATGCCCAGTAGTGGGATTGCTGGGTTGTATGGTAGTTCTATTTTCAGTTTTTTAAGGAAGATCCATACTGTTCTCCATAGTGGCTGTATCAATTTACATTCCCACCAACAGTGCAAGAGGGTTCCCTTTTCTCCACACGCTCTCCAGCATTTATTGTTTGTAGATTTTTGATGATGGCCATTCTGACCAGTGTGAGATGATATCTCTTCGTACTTTTGATTTGGATTTCTCTAATGATTAATGATGTTGAGCATTCTTTCATGTGTTTGCTGGCAATCTGTATATCTTCTTTGGAGAAATGTCTAGAACTTCTGCCCATTTTTGGATTGGGTTGTTTGTTTTTTTGTTATTGAGCTGCATGAGCTGCTTGTAAATTTTAGAGATTAATCCTTTGTCAGTTGCTTCATTTGCAAATATTTTCTCCCATTCTGAAGGTTCTCTTTTGGTCTTGTTTATGGTTTCCTTTGCTGTGCAAAAGCTTTGAAGTTTCATTAGGTCCCACTTCTTTATTTCTGTTTTTATTTCCATTTTTCTAGGAGGTGGGTCAAAAAGGATCTTGCTGTGATTTATGTCATAGAGTGTTCTGCCTATGTTTTCCTCTAAGAGTTTGATAGTGTCTGGCCTTACATTTAGGTCTTTATTCCATTTTGAGTTTATTTTTGTGTTTGGTGTAAGAGAGTGTTCTAATTTCATACTTTTACATGTACCTGTCCAGTTTTCCCAGCCAGCACCACATATTGAAGAGGCTGTGTTTTCTCCACTGTATATTCTTGCCTCCTTTATCAAAGATAAGGTGGCCATATATGCGTGGGTTTATTTCTGGGTTTTCTGTCCTGTTCCATTGATCTATATTTCTGTTTTTGTGCCAGTGCCATACTGTCTTCATTACTGTAGCTTTGTAGTATAGTCTGAAGGCAGAGAGCCTGCTTCCTCCAGCTCCTTTTTTCTTTATCAAGATTGCTTTGGCTATTCGGGGTCTTTTGTGTTTCTATATAAATTGTGAAACTATTTGTTCTAGTTCTGTGAAAAATGCCAGTGGTTGTTTGATAGGGAGTGCATTGAATCTGTAGATTGCTTTGGGTAGTAGAGTCATTTTCACAATGTTGATTCTTCCAATCCAAGAACATGGAATATTCCCCATCTGTTTGTGTCATCTTTAATTTTGTTCATCAGTGTCTTATAATTTTCTGCATACAGGTCTTTTGTCTCCTTAGGTAGGTTTATTCCTAGATATTTTATTCTTTTTGTTGCAATGGTAAATGGGAGTGTTTTCTTAATGTCACTTTCAGATTTTTCATCATTAGCGTATTGGAATGCAAGAGATTTATGTGCATTAATTTTGTATACTGCTACTTTACCATATTCATTGCTTAGCTCTGTTAGTGTTCTGGTAGCATCTTTAGGATTCTCTATGTATAGTATCATGTCATCTGCAAACAGTGACAGCTTTACTTCTTTTCTGATTTGGATTCCTTTTATTTCTTTTTCTTCTCTGATTGCTGTGGCTAAAACTTCCAAAACTATGTTGAATAAGAGTGGTGAGAGTGGGCAACCTTGTCTTGTTCCTGATCTTAGTGGAAATGGTTTCAGTTTTTCACCATTGCGGATGATGTTGGCTGTGGGTTTGTCATATATGGCCTTTAGTATGTTGAGGAAAGTTCCCTCTATGCCTACTTTTTGCAGGGTTTTTATCATAAATGGGTGTTGAATTTTGTCAAAAGCTTTCTCTGCATCTATTGAGATGATCATATGGTTTTTCTCCTTAAATTTGTCAATATGGTGTATCACGTTGATTGATTTGCATATATTGAAGAATCCTTGCATTCCTGGAGTAAACCACTTGATCATGGTGTATGATCCTTTTAATGTGCTGTTGGATTCTGTTTGCTAGTATTTTGTTGAGGATTTTTGCATCTATGTTCATCAGTGATATTGGCCTGTATTTTTCTTTCTTTGTGACATCTTTGTCTGGTTTTGGTATCAGGGTGATGGTGGCCTCGCAGAATGAGGTTGGAGATGTTCCTCCCTCTGCTATATTTTGGAAGAGTTTGAGAAGGATAGGTGTTAGCTCTTCTCTAAATGTTTGATAGAATTTGCCTGTGAAGCCATCTGGTCCTGGGCTTTTGTGTGTTGGAAGATTTTTAATCACAGTTTCAATTTCAGTGCTTGTGATTGGTCTGTTCATATTTTCTATTTCTTCCTGGTTCAGTCTTGGCAGGTTGTGCATTTCTAAGAATTTGTCCATTTCTTCCAGGTTGTCCATTTTATTGGCATAGAGTTGCTTGTAGTAATCTCTCATGATCGTTTGTATTTCTGCAGTGTCAGTTGTTACTTCTCCTTTTTCATTTCTAATTCTATTGATCTGAGTCTTCTCCCTGTTTTTCTTGATGAGTCTGGCTAATGCTTTATCAATTTTGTTTATCTTCTCAAAGAACCAGCTTTTAGTTTTATTGATCTTTACTATTGTTTCCTTCATTTCTTTTTCATTTATTTCTGATCTGATCTTTATGATTTCTTTCCTTCTGCTAACTTTGGGGTTTCTTTGTTCTTCTTTCTCTAATTGCTGTAAGTGCAAGGTTAGGTTGTTTATTTGAGATGTTTCCTGTTTCTTAAGGTAGGATTGTATTGCTATAAACTTCCGTCTTAGAACTGCTTTTGCTGCATCCCATAGGTTTTGGGTCGTTGTGTCTCTGCTGTCATTTGTTTCTAGGTATTTTTTGATTTCCTGTTTGATTTCTTCAGTGATCACTTCGTTATTAAGTAGTGTATTGTTTAGCCTCCATGCGTTTGTATTTTTTACAGATCTTTTCCTGTAATTGATATGTAGTCTCATAGCGTTGGGGTTGGAAAAGATACTTGATATGATTTCAATTTTCTTAAGTTTACCAAGGCTTGATTTGTGACCCAAGATATGATCTGTCCTGGAGAATGTTCCATCAGCACTTGAGAAAAATGTGTATTCTGTTGTTTTTGGATGGAATGTCCCATAAATATCAATTAAGTCCATCTTGTTTAATGTATCATTTAAAGCTTGTGTTTCCTTATTTATTTTCATTTTGGTTGATATGTCCACTGGTGAAAGTGGGGTGTTAAAGTACCCTACTATGATTGTGTTACTGCCCATTTCCCCTTTTATGGCTGTTAGTATTTGCCTTATGTATTGAGGTGCTTCTATGTTGGGTGCATAAATATTTACAATTGTTATATCTTCTTCTTGGATCGATCCCTTGATCATTATGTAGTGCCCTTCTTTGTCTCTTGTAATAGTCTTTATTTTAAAGTCTATTTTGTCTGATATGAGAATTGCTACTCCAGCTTTCTTGTGATTTCCATTTGCATGGAATATCTTTTTCCATCCCCTCACTTTCACTCTGTATGTGTCCCTAGGTCTGAAATGGGTCTCTTGTAGACAGCATATATATGGGTCTTGTTTTTGTATCCATTCAGCCAGTCTGTGTCTTTTGGTGGCTGCATTTAATCCATTTACATTTAAGATAATTGTCGATATGTATGTTCCTATTACCATTTTCTTACTTGTTTTGGGTTTGTTATTGTAGGTCTTTTCCTTCTCTTGTGTTTCCTGCCTAGAGAAGTTCCTTTAGCATTTGTTGTAAAGCAGGTTTGGTGGTGCTGAACTCTCTCAGCTTTTGCTTGTCTGTAAAGGTTTTAATTTCTCCATCAAATCTGAATGAGCTCCTTGCTGGGTAGAGTAATCTTGTTTGTAGGTTTTTCTCCTTCATCACTTTAAATATGTTCTGCGACTCCCTTCTGGCTTGCAGAGTTTCTGCTTAAAGATCAGCTGTTAACCTTATGGGGATTCCCTTGTATGTTATTTATTGTTTTTCCCTTGCTGCTTTTTATATATTTTCTTTGTATTTCATTTTTGATAGTTTGATTAATATGTGTCTTGGCTTGTTTCTCCTTGGATTTATCCTGTATGGGACTCTCTGTGTTTCCTGGACTTGATTAACTATTTCCTTTCCCATATTAGGGAAGTTTTCAACTTTAATCTCTTCAAATATTTTCTCAGTCCCTTTCTTTCTGTCTTCTTCTTCTGGGACCCCTATAATTCGAATGTTCGTGCGTTTAATGTTGTCCCAGAGGTCTCTAAGACTGTCCTCAGTTCTTTTCATTCTTTTTTCTTTATTCTGCTCTGCAGTAGTTATTTCCATTATTTTATCTTCCAGGTCACTTATCCGTTCTTCTGCCTTATTCTGCTATTGATCCCTTCTAGAGTATTTTTAATTTCATTTGTTGTGTTGTTCATCATTGCTTGTTTCCTCTTTAATTCTTCTAGGTCCTAGTTAAATTGTTCTTGTATTTTTTCTATTCTTTTGCCTAGATTTTGGATCATCTTTTCTATCATTACTCTGAATTCTTTTTCAGGTAGACTGCCTATTTCCTCTTCATTTGTTAGACCTGATGGGTTTTTACCTTGCTTCTTCATCTGCTCTGTGTTTTTCTGTCTTCTCATTTTGCTTATCTTACTGTATTTGGGGTCTTCTTTTCACAGGCTGCAGGTTCGTAGTTCCTGTTGATTTTGATGTCTGTCCCCAGTGGCTAAGGTTGGTTCAGTGGCTTGTGTAGGCTTCCAGGTGCAGGGGAGTAGTGCCTGTGTTCTGGTGGATGAGGCTGGATCTTGTCTTTCTGATGGGCAGGTCCACGTCTGGTGGTGTGTTTTGGGGTGTCTGTGGCCTTATTATGATTTTAAGCAGCCTCTTTGCTAATGGATGGGGCAGTGTTCTTGTCTTGCTAGTTGTTTGGCATAGGGTGACCAGCACTGTAGCTTGCTGGTCGTTGAGTGAAGTTGGGTCTTGGTGTTGAGATGGAGATCTCTGGGAGATTTTTTCCGTTTGATATTACGTGGGGCTGGGAGGTCTCTTGTGTCTCAGTGTCCTGAAGTTGGCTGTCCCACCTCAGAGGCACAGCACTGACTCCTAGCTGGAGCACCAAAAACCTGTCAGCCACATGGCTTAGAATAAAAGGGAGAAAAAATAAGAAAGAAAGAAAGAAAGGAAAGAAAGGAAGGAAGGAAAGAAAGAGGATAAAATAAAATAAAGATAAAATATAATAATTAAAATAAATAATTACTAAGAATAAAATTTTTTTAAGTAAAAAAGAAAAAAAACTGGACTGACAGAATCCTAGGACAAATGGTGAAAGCAAAGATATACAGGCAAAATCTCGCATAGAAGTATACACATATACACTCACAAAAAGAGGAAAAGGGGAAAAAAATAATATATCTTGCTCCCAAAGTTCACCTTCTCAATTTGGGATAATTCGTTGTCTATTCAGGCATTCCACAGATGCAGGGTACATCAAGTTGATTGTGGAGCTTTAGTGAAAGGCGGAGCTTTAATCCGCTGCTTCTGAGGCTGCTGGGAGAAATTTCCCTTTTTCTTCTTTGCTCGCACAGCTTCCCGGGTTCAGCTTTGGATTTGGCCTCGCTTCTGCGTGTAGGTCGCCTGAGGGCATCTGTTCTTCACTCAGACAGGATGAGGTTGAAGGAGCCACTGATTCGGGGACTCTGGCTCACTCAGGAAAGCAGGGAGGGATGGGTACGGATGTGGGGCGAGCCTGCACGGCAGAGGCGGCATGACGTTGCACCAGCATGAGGCGTGCCGTGCGTTCTCCCAGGGAAGTTGTCCCTGGATCCCGGGACCCTGGCAGTGGCTGGCTGCGCAGGCTCCTGGGAGGGGCGGTGTGGATAATGACCTGTGCTCACACATAGGCTTCTTGGTGGCGGCAGCAGCAGCCTTAGAGTCTCATGCCCGACTCTGGGGTCCGCGCTGATAGCCGCAGCTCGCGCCCGTCTCTGGAGCTCCTTTAAGCAGCACTCTTAATCCCCTCTCCTCGCGCACCAGGAAACAAAGAGGGAAGAAAAAGTCTCTTGCCTCTTCGGCAGGTCCAGGCGTTTCCCCGGACTCCCTCCCGGCTAGCCGTGGCGCACTAGCCCGCTTCAGTCTGTTTTCACGCCGCCAACCCCAGTCCTCTCCCCTGGATCCGACCGAAGCCTAAGCCTCAGCTCCCAGCCCCACCCGCCCCGGCGGGGGAGCAGACAAGCCTCTCGGGCTGGTGAGTACTGGTCGGCACCAATCCTCTGTGCGGGAATCTCTCAGCTTTGCGCTCTGCACCCCTGTGGGTGCGCTCTCCTCCGTGTCTCTGAAGCTTACCCCCCACCACCACCACCCACATCCTCCGTCTGCGAAAGGCCTTCCTGGTGTGTGGAAACCTTTCCTCCTTCACGGCTCCCTCCCACTGGTGCAGGTCACGTCCCTATTCTTTTGTCTCTGTTGTTTCTTTTTTTTTTTTGCCCTACCCAGGTACATGGGGAGTTTCTTGCCTTTTGGGAGGTCTGAGGTCTTCTGCCAGCGTTCAGTGGGTGTTCTGTAGGAGTTGTTCCACATGTAGATGTATTTCTGATGTATTTGTGGGGAGGAAGGTGATCTCCACGTCTTACTCTTCCTCCATCTTCCTCTGCTTCTCCTGCAAGAATTTTTAAAAGAAACCCCTTGTATTCTTTCCCTACTTTCATCAATTAGCTAAATTTGCTAAAATGGCTTTTCTAGTCTCTCTATATACATATTATTACTATCTTTTCTGAACTATTTGAGAATAAGTTCATATTTTATGCACCTCTTTCTTTACTTTTTAATTTTTTATTTCTATAAAGTGATTTTTACGTTTTTCTATTATCTTTGAATATAACTCCATATGAATGATATAGTGCTATTATCATTAGATTTACTGATCTAGTCATTATTTATTCAAAAAATATTTGTACCCAATATGTGGCTACAGTGGTGAACACATTTGATTAAGTCCCTGTTTTCGTCAGTTTTACAAAGGAAAAAAATGTAATTACAAGAAAAGTTTTGAGGGTAGTGGTAATAAAAATAAAATGGATGTGAATGCACAAAGCAAGAACATCTAATAGATTTTCCTGTATCTGAGAAATCTGGAGAACGGTATATTTAAGCAAGGGCTGAAGAATTAAGCCCTAGGAGAAGCAGGGAAGGGGGTCTTCACTCAGGGAACTGACTGTGTAGAGCTTCAGAGGTGAGACAATATGCTCAAGTCCAAGAATATTCATATCCGTGGGCTTTTGTATAGTTCTTTTAGCTGGATAATATAAAATATGGGTATTACTTAGAAATATTTCCTTTTGCACATAAAGAAATCAAGGGAAAACTCTTTCACTAGTGATCTCAAGCAACAGAAGCGAGAGTGCTTATATGCTTTTGTTTATGAATGGCAAAGTAGAGAAAGATGGACTTCTCTAGAAAGTAGAACAGTTCCTCTGATGTAATTTAATCATATAGTAGAGGAACTTTAGACAGCAGGCATTTCCAGGAGAGCTTGGAAAAATGACTATTGCAGTGAGTCAGTTTAAGGACTTTTTCCAGATGAGGAGATGTCTCCTTGATACACATGAGTCAGTGTTCCAGAAGAGCACTCTGACCTGAAGAAGAGAGGTGAGTGCCTACCAGCAGAGCAGGAAACAATGTCCCCATCCACTGAGCCACCATTATGGAAGGCAGCCAAGGAGAAAAGTTATCAGCCAAATGAACTGACCAAAGGCACTACCTTTATACAACCAGGCCCAGCCAGAGAGACCTCAGGATAACCCCAGGTCAATCTTTTTATGGTATGATTTGAGACTGTGGAATCATATAAAATTGCTCATCATCAGGACATGCCTATTGCAAATTGTGTGTCTTAGCTTTCTGTGAGGGGGCTGGAGACAGGCATATGATAGTCTCACTCCAAGTCTTCCCAGGCAAAACTAAGCTTGGTATTTTATGTGAAGACACCACTCTTTGTGAGAGAGATTATCAAGAGTTTGGAAGAGTTTGAATGCTTATATTGAAGTATAAGATGTGTGAAATTCAGGCATACTTCTGAAAATTCAAGCATGCTGAAAATTATACGTGAATACTCATGCCTTTAGTGAAAGCAAAACAGCATGAAGAAAATATCTGATGAATCTTAGAGTTATAAGTGCTTTCCAATTATATATATAGTAATATATGTATACATATGTACTGATTATTTCTGTTAGGGTCTTTAATACAGTATTATAATTATTGACTGCTTTCCTATCTCTTGAGTTTAAAGGTGGGCCCCATGTATTATTTTTCTGTGTTTTTTGCATTGCCCAGTATAGCAAGGAACACTAACTAATATGAAGTTGAATAAATCCATTCAGTTTTACCAAAGTCATATATTGATTGGTATTGATTTAACTAATCATTGGAATTACTACACACAACAATCATGACAAAATTAGCATCTAGATAGGAGATATTAGATTTTATAATATTCCCCAGTATTTAAAGTAAGATATTTGTATTTTAGTTATAACTGTTTCAATAAACTAAATTTATAATTAAAAACAAAAATTAGATTAAGGATCTAATCCCTCTTGCCTCTATCTGTATTTAGAGTTAAAGGAACATTTTGAGAAAACTTTCAGGAATGCAGTGAATTTAGATTTAGTTTTTAGAAATAGCATTTACTAATGGCTAAATGAACTTCTTACTGAAGAACTACTGGAACTTTCCTGACTTCTGGTCTGCCTCACAACTTGAAAGTGCTAGAAAAGCAGAAAAGCTTCCCAAATGATGCGTCATATTTCAATTAACCATTTGGAATTCTCCTGTCAGTCAGCTAATGAAATTTTACTTCCCAATTGTGATGAGAATAAAGAAATAGCAGTATGTTTTACTGAACTGGGTCATTCAATACCCTGACCTGAAACAAAGATGAAATTTTCAGCAAACCCCGACTCATTATCTCTGCAAGCTGAGGTCTAAAGGGCAAGGTTATTAGTGGTGACTTCCAAAACAACTTAATGTATGTTTCATGGAAATGGTAAAAAAAAAAAATTCCTTTTAGTGAAGGAAATACCACATCATTTACTTGTAGGGGCTCAGTCACAAAAAGGCCAGAATGATAATATAGAGCAAATGATTATTTTAGCCTGATGGTTTTCCAGAAGTTGATTAGCATTGCTAGGAATTCATTGTATTAAAGTATTATTTTATTATGTATAGATGAAAAGTTTTTAAACTTGAACTTTACCTCATTTTATTCTGCGCAAGCAAGGGTCACAAAGGTAACTAGGGGAAAGAACTCTGTAAAGCTGTCTGGACAAAATTAATTACTAGGAGATGCTAGTAATGAATTACTAGGAGATTCTTGGAAACAAGAACATTTACTGTTTTCATTTTGAAGCTTATCTCCCAAGAAAGCTCCGTAAATTAATGAGTAGTACATTAGAGTAGCAAGTTGAGTCACATGCAAAGGTTTCAGACCTTTACTCAAAAGGAATCTGCTGTTCAAACTCTCTATGTGAATGTTTGAGCAAAAGTCAAAGGTGATAGCCCTCAAAATTATCTATTTGATTTTCTGGTGTAAGCTTTATAGTAAGGACGTTTTAACATACATGGATATAAGTAAATGGCAAATTCAAGATGACTTGTAAGGACATCATCCAAAGCACCACTTTAATTACCGTTCTTTAACAGGCACTAGTTGGATATAACATTCATTTTGGAGCACAGGCATCTGTCTGATTTCATCCCTCCCCAAGTTTGTCTGTATTTAAAACTCATTAGTAATGAAACTAATTTCTTTCATCTTTCTGGGCACTGACAATGAAAAATTAGCAAGCAAATTGAAGTGAATATAAATATTAGATGCCGAAATATATTGCTGTTTATCATGGTGCGGGGACTGGGCATTGTGTTGATCTGGGTACATTCTACACCTTCTGAGAGAGCCATTTGTTTCTTTCATAAGTCAAAGATCTCAACCACAAGCTATTAACTTGTACAGGGTCTAGCTCTCTATACAAAAATGTTGCATTTTCTTTGCCTACATTAATCTTTCTTGCAAACGGAAGGAAGGAAGGAAGGAGGGAAGGGAGGGAGGGAACGAGAGAAGAAAGGAAGGAAGAAACTGAAGAAACTCACAAACTGTTAGAGTCATAGATACTAAGATTATTTTCTCACCGTTTTTTCTTCTTCTCCTTAGTAGCTTGCAAAGAGACAAGTTTTCATCTGCTGTAGGGCTTTTGAGATGAAAACAAAGTGTAGGCAAATTAATATTTTAAAATAATATCAACATATAATAGTGTACTCTTTTTATTTGTTTCATTCAGACCTCTAAGCACTATTTGCCTATTCACAAGCCTCCACTGACTCTTCATGATTAGCAAATTAAGTACAAAGTCCTCAGACTTGGCATTTGAGGTCCTCCATAGTGTGAATCCCACCTACCTCTCTGTAATTATCTCCCACTGGTCACTTACATTCCAGCCTACACGAAGTACCTAAGTCTTTCTCAGAAACTATCCTGCTTGTCTCCACTTCTGTTCCTCTGCTTACCTTATTCTTTATTATAAATTTGCCCTTACAGTATCATAACTTCAGTTTTTCCCTCTTCAGTAAATCTTACTTATTTCTCCCAAGCTCCATTAGGGTGGGATTTTTTGTTTGCTTTGCCTTGAGCCATATCTGGTGCATAGCAGGAGCTCAATCAATAATTGTTAAATGAATGAATTGCTCATTTATCTTGTAGTCAGTGCCTCCTAACTTTGCACATAGTTTGTCCTGTAGGGAGCTTCAGCCCACGTCCTGAGCTGAGGTGTCAGCTCAGCCGTTTCACGAGGAACTCTGGTCTGAAGGGATGGGGGCAAGGCCTCTGCACAGGTCTGCTATGAGCAAGGGAAACAGACTAAGCAGCACAAAGGGAAAAAAGGTGGATGGGCTAGGCCTGAAGTGAGATTGCCAGATTTATGTCCTTTCCAGATGAAACGTGGATCCTCTAGCAACAGTAGAAATGGAAGATTACCCTTAATCTGCCCTCAACTTTTCCTTGACTGATCTGGGAGTATGTAACACTTCAAAACTGAAAAAGAACTCCTAGATTTTACTGACATAATGCCAGGTGGTGGGTACTATTCCTCAGCTTCATTTTAAAAGGTGTGAAGAGAGAGGACCTTCAAGATGGTGGAGGGGTAAGACGTGGAAATCAACTTCCTCCCCCCAAATACATCAAAAATACATCTACATGTGGAACAACTCCTACTGAACACTGGCAGAAGACCTCAGACTTCCTAAAAGCCATGTGGCTGACAGAGTCTTGGTGCTCTGGCCAGCTGACAGGCCTGAGCCTCTGAGGTGAGAGAGACAAGTTGGTGACATTGGACCACCAGAGACTTCCCAGCCCCATGTAATGTTAATCGGTGAGAGCTCTCCCAGAGTTCTCCATTTCAACGCTAGGACCCAGCTCCACTCAACGACCAGAAAGCTCCAGTTCTGGACACCCCATGCCAAACAACTAGTAAGACAGGAACACAACCCCACCCATTAGCAGAGAGGCTGCCTAAAATCATAATTAAGTTCACAGACACCCCAAAACACACCACCGGACATGGTCCTGCCCACCAGAAAGATAAGATCCAGCTGCATCCACCAAAACACAGGCACCAGTTCCCTCCACAAGGAAACCTACACAACCCACTGGACCAAGCTTACCCACTGAGCACAGACACCAAAAACAATGGGAAATATGAACCTGCAGCCTGCAAAAAGGAGACTCCAAACACAGTAAGTTAAGCAAAATGAGAAGACACAGAATTATGCAGCAGATGAAAGAGCAAGGTAAAAATCCACCAGACCAAACAAATGAAGAGGAAGTAGGCAGTCTACCTGAAAAAGAATTCAGAGTAATGATAGTAAAGATGATACAAAATCTTGGAAATAGAATGGAGAAAATAAAAGAAATGCTTAATAAGGAACTAGAAGAACTAAAGAGCAAACAAACAATGATGGACAACACAATAAATCAAATTAAAAATTCTCTAGAAGGAATCAATAGAAGAATAACTGAGGCAGAAGAACGGATAAGTGACCTGGAAGATAAAATACTGGAAATAACTACTTCAGAGCAGAATTAAGAAAAAAAGAATGAAAAGCATTGAGGACAGTCTCAGAGATCTCTGGGACAAAATTAAATGCACCAACATTCGAATTATAGGGGTCCCAGAAGAAGAAGACAGAAAGAAAGGGACTGAGAAAAAAATTGAAGAGATTATAGTTGAAAACCTACATAATATGGGAAAGGAAGTAGTCAATCAAGTCCAGGAAGCGCAGAGAGTCCCATACAGGATAAATCCAATGAGAAACATGCCAAGACACATATTAAACAAACTATCAAAAATTAAACACAAAGAAAAAATATTAAAGACAGCAAGGGAAACACAGCAAATAATATACAAGGGAATCTTCATAAAGTTAACAGCTGATCTTTAAGCAGAAACTCTGCAAGCCAGAAGGGAGTGGCAGGACATATTTAAAGTGATGAAGGAGAAAAACCTACAAACAAGATTACTCTACCCAGCAAGGATCTCATTCAGATTTGATGGAGAAATTAAAACCTTTACAGACAAGCAAAAGCTGAGAGAGTTCAGCACCACCAAACCAGCATGAAAACAAATGCTAAAGGAACTTCTCTAGGCAGGAAACACAAGAGAAGGAAAAGACCTACAATAACAAACCCAAAACAATTAAGAAAATGGTAATAGGAACATACACATCAATAGTTAACTTAAATGTAAATGGATTAAATGCTCCAAACAAAAGACATAGACTGGCTGCATGGATTCAAAATCAAGACCCATATATATGCTGTCTACAAGAGGCCCACTTCAGACCTAGGGACACATACAGACAGAAAGTCAGGAGATTGAAAAAGATATTCTATACCAATGGAAATCAAAAGAAAGCTGGAGTAGCAATTGACACATCAGAAAAAATAGACTTTAAAATAAAGACTGTTACAAGAGACAAAAAAGGACACTACACAATGATAAGGGGATCAATCCAAGAAGAAGATACAACAATTGTAAATATTTATGCACCCAACATAGGAGCATCTCAGTACATAAGGCAAACGGTAACGGATATAAATGGGGAAATCGTCAGTAACACAATCACAGTAGGGGACTTTAAACCCAAGCTTCATGAATGGACAGATTATCCAAAAGAAACTAAGTAAGGGAACACAAGCTTTAAATGATACATTAAATAAGATGCACTTAATTGATAGTTATAGGACATTCCATCCAAAAACAACAGAATCCACGTTCTTCTCAAGTGCTCATGGAACATTCTCCACGATAGATCATATCTTGGGTCACAAATCAAGCCTTGGTAAATTTAAGAAAATTGAAATCTTATCAAGTAACTCTTCTGACCACAACACTATGAGACTAGATATCAATTACAGGAAAAAGTTGGTAGAAAATAAATACACATGGAGGCTAAACAATACACTACTAAATAACCAAGAGATCACTGAAGAAATCAAACAGGAAATCAAAAAAATATCAAGAAAAAAATGACAATGAAAACACGATGGCCCAAAACCTATGGGATGCAGGAAAAGCAGTTCTAAGAGGGAAGTGTATAGCAATACAATCCTACCTCAGGAAACAAGAAAAATCTCAAATGAACAACCTAACCTTTCACCTAAAGAAATTAGAGAAAGAAGAACCAAAAAACCCCAAAGTTATCAGAAGGAAGGTAATCATAACGATCTGATCAGAAATAAATGAAAAAGTAATGAAGGAGACAGTAGCAAAGATCAATAAAACTAAAAGCTGGTTCTTTTAGAAGATGAATGAAATTGAGAATCCAGTAGCCAGACTCATCAAGAAAAAAAGGGAGAAGACTCAAATCAAAAGAATTAGAAATGAAAAAGGAGAAGTAATAACTGACACTGTAGAAATATAAAGGATCACCAGAGACTACTGCAAACAACTATATGCCAATAAAATGGACAACCTGGAAGAAATGGACAAATTCTTAAAAAAGCATGACTGAGCCAGGAAGAAATAGATAATATAAACAGACCAATCACAAGCACTGGAATTGAGACCGTGATCAAAAATCTTCCAGCACACAAAAGCCGAGGACCACATGGCTTCACAAGCAAAATCTGTCAGACATTTAGAGAAGAGCTAACATTTATCCTTCTCAAACTCCTCCGAAATATAGCAGAGGGAGGAATACTATCAAACTCATTTTACGAGGCCACCATCACCCTGATACCAAAACCAGGCAAAGATGTCACAAAGAAAGAAAACTACTGACCAATATCACTTATGATCATAGATGCAAAAATTCTCAACAAAATACTAGCAAACAGAATCCAACAGCACATTAAAAGGATCGTACACCATGATCAAGTGGGGTTTATCCCAGGAATCCTTCAATATACGCAAATCAATCAATGTGAGACACCATATCAACAAATTGAATGATAAAAACCACATTATAATCTCAATAGATGGAGAAAAAGCTTTCAACAAAATTCAACACCGATTTATGATAAAAACTCTCCAGAAAGTAGGCATAGAGGGAACTTACCTCAACATAATAAAGACCATATATGACAAACCCACAGCCAACATCATTCTCAATGGTGAAAAATTGAAAGCATTTCCACTAAGATCAGGAACAAGACAAGGTTGCCCACTCTCACCACTGTTATTCAACATACTTCTGGAAGTTTTAGCCACAGCAATCAGAGAAGAAAAATTAATAGAAGGAATCCAAATCGGAAAAGAAGTAAAACTGTCACTGTTTGCAGATGACATGATACTATACATAGAGAATCCTAAAGATGCTACCAGAAAACTAACAGAGCTAAGCAATGAACATGGTAAAGTAGCAGTATACAAAATTAATGCATATAAATCTCTCCATTCCTACACACTAATGATGAAAAATCTGAAAGAGAAATTAAGGAAACACTCCTATTTACCATTGCAATAAAAAGAATAAAATACCCAGGGTTAAACTTACCAAAGGAGGCAAAAGAATTGTACTCAGAAAATTATAATACACTGATGAAAGAAATTAAAAATGATACAAACACATGGAGAGATATACCATGTTCTTGGATTGGAAGAATCAAAATGGTGAAAATGACTATAGTATCCAAAGCAATCTACAGATTCAATGCAATCCCTATCAAACTACCAATGGCATTTTTCAGAACTATAACAAAAAATTTCACCATTTGTATGGAAATAACAAAAGACAGCGAATAGCCAAAGCAATCTTGAGAAAGAAAAATGGAGCTGGAGGAATCAGGCTACCTGACTTCAGACTATACTACAAAGCTATAATAATCAAGACAGTATGGTGCTGGCAGAAAAACAGAATGATAGATCAATGGAGCAGGATAGAAAGCCCAGATATAAACCCACACACATATGGTTTCCTTATCTTTGATAAAGGAGGCAGGAACATACAATGGAGAAAAGACAGCCTTTTCTATAAGTGATGCTGGGAAAACTGGACAGCTACATGTAAAAGAATGAAATTAAACACTTTCTAACACCATACACAAAAATAAACTCAAAATGGATTAAAGACCTAAATGTAAGGCCAGACACTATAAAACTCTTAGAGGAAAACCGAGGCAGAACACTCTATGACATGAATCACAGCAAGATCCTTTTTGACCCACCTCCTAAGAAATGGAAATAAAAAGAAAAATAAACAAATGGGACCTAATGAAACTTTAAAGATTTTGCACAGCAAAGGAAGCCAGAAGACAAAATGTGGGAGAAAATATTTTGGAAGAAAATATTTGCAAACGAAGCAACTGACAAAGGATTCATCTCCAAAATATACAAGCAGCTCATGCAGCTCAATATCAAAAAAACAAACAGCCAAATCCAAAAATGGTCCTAAATAGACATTTCTTCAAAGAAGATATACAGATTGCCAACAAACACATGAAAGGATGCCCAACATCACTAATCATCAGAGAAATACAAATCAAAAGTACAATGAGGTATCACCTCACACCAGTCAGAATGGCCACCATCAGAAAATCTATAAACAACAAATGCTGGACAGGGTGTGGAGAAAACGGAGCCCTCCTTCACTGTTGGTGGGAATGTAAATTGATATACCCACTATGGAGAACAGTATGTAGGTTCCTTAAAACACTAAAAATAGAACTACTATACGACCCGGCAATCCCACTACTGGGCATATACCCTGAGAAAACCATAATTCCAAAAGAGTCATGTAGTACAATATTCATTGCAACTCTATTTACAATAGCCAGGACATGGAATCAACCTAAGTGTCCATCGACAAATGAATGGATAAAGAAGATGTAGCAAATACGTACAATGGAATATTAACCATAAAAAGAAATGAACTTGTTATTTTTAGTGAGGTGGATGGACCTAGAGTCTGTCATACAAAGTGAAGTAAGTCAGAAAGAAGAAAAGAAATACAGTATGCTAACACATATATATGGAATGTAAAAAAAAAAAAAAATGGTTCTGAAGAACCTAGGGGCAGGACAGGAATAAAGACGCAGATGTAGAGAGTGGACTTAGGGGTACAGGGAAGGGGAAGGATAAGCTGGGACGAAGTGAGAGAGTGGTGTTGATATATATACACTACCAAATATAAAATAGGTAGTGGGAAGAAGCCGCATAGCACAGGGAGATCAGCTCGGTGCTTTGTGACCTCCTAGAGGGGTGCGATAGGGAGTGCGGGAGGGAGACGCAAGAGGGAGGGCATATGGGGATATAAGTATACGTATAGCTGATTCACTTTGTTTTATAGCAGAAGCTAACACAACAAAGTAAAGCAATTATACCCCAATAAAATGTTAAAAAATAAAATAAAATAAATATAAATGAATGAAATACAGTCTGTTTTTAATACCTGCGGATTTTGCTTGTGCAGGTAGGGTGGGCTGACTGTACTATGCCATTTTATATAAGGGACTTGAGCATAGGCAGATTTTGGTATCTGCAGAGGTTCCTGGAACCAATCCCCCACAAATACTGAGATAAGACATTAGATAATTATTCCCGTCATGGAGTAAAATAGAACAAGGAAGAAATATAAGGGAAAGTGTGTATGGAGAACTGTTGTTGTTTTTTCGTGTGTGTGTTTTTTTTTGCGGTACACAGGCCTCTCACTGTTGTGGCCTCTCCCGTTGCGGAGCGCAGGCTCCGGATGCGCAGGCTCAGCGGCGATGGCTCACGGGCCCAGCCGCTCCGCAGCATGTGGGATCTTCCCGGACAGGGACACAAACCCGCGTCCCCTGCGTCGGCAGGCAGACTCTCAACCACTGCGCCACCAGCGAAGCCCAAGAACTGTTGTTTTAAGAGACTTATCAAGAAAGACTTCACTGAGAAAGTGGCATTTGATTAAACCTGTTGGGAAAAATACATGTGTGTATATATATATAAGGTGTATAATGTGTGTTTTTATATATGTGCATATGAGGTTTATATATATATATATATTGTTTAATTAACTAGATGAAAAAGCTAAAAATTCCAAGGCAATACCTAGATTAGTATAGGACATCTGGTTAATTTGCAGATACAGTGTTTAAATATAACTGCTTCTGTCAATCAACATTAATTCAAACTGAAAAATACCCCAAATATTCAAATAATTGTTAGTAATGGAAAATTTTAGTTACTTAAAATGAGAGCTAACAGCCTATTTTCTTTAATTTCTGGACGATTACTAATACATTCTTTGGTGATCAGCTCTGGTCATAAAATTGAGTGTGATTGATCATTATAAAGTGTGAACTAATGATGATTAATTGTACTGACTAAGCACAACTGCTAAACCCAACAACTCTTCAACTTGTCATTGATGAAAAAAATTAACCCTAAATGCAATAAGAAGCTGATGCAACTTATTTGTTTTAAACATAACATTTTTCTGGGTTTTAATTACACTAAGTATACTTGTATACATCCCTAAATAACTTACTAATAATGACTGGTATTTAATATGACTTTTAAAATAAATATGTCCTAAAGGCCAAAAGCATCATGATTTGGTTAATAGTGAATAATGTATCTTATAAGAAAAGAGCCATCATAGCATAAGAAGTTACTTTTTCAGGTTTTTTTTCCTATACCTAATATTTTATACAATAGTGTCATTCGTTTTGTTCTGTCAATTAACTTGCAGAAACATAAGCACGACTTTAACGCACATAAAGAAAAATTCAAGTGCTTTTGATAGTGTGATCTTTTAAATGAAAACATCATCACTGCTGGAGGAGAAAGTTCTATGAACAAACAGAATTATGGCAGTTTCTCTACTTCAGCAGTATTGTCATTTGGGGATGGATGACTTTTCCTTATGGAAGACTGTCATAGGCATTGTTAAGGACATCATTCCTCTCCACCACCCACTAAGATGCCAGTAGAATCCCCTCACCCACCAACCTGGTCGTGATAACCAAGTATCTTTCCAGACCTGGCCCAATGTCCCCTGGGGGACAAATCACCCCTGGTTAAGAATCATTGGTACTGAAAATGCCTTCTTATATTAATAGTTGTATTAATAATAGTAAATAGGTTAGCAGATTTATTTACTGAGCACAAATTATATACCATGTGTTTTGATAAGTGGTAAAATATATACCATCTCATTCATTTATTTCATCTGTCATATGAGTAAGC
The DNA here is from genome assembly GCF_964374135.1 of Grampus griseus. NCBI lineage: Eukaryota > Metazoa > Chordata > Mammalia > Artiodactyla > Delphinidae > Grampus > Grampus griseus. The sequence goes on along the minus strand of NC_138997.1, from coordinate 14,977,815 downwards.
ACTCTAGTGATGGTCATTTCAGAGATATGGGAACAGAGCTCCAAGAGATTGACTTGCATGTCCAAAGCCCTGTAGCCTGATGATGCCAAAACGTTTAACATGATGGTAGTTTTCTCATTATGGCAGTCACTCCTCTGATTACAGTCAATTGCCAGCTTAACATTTTATTAAAAAATTAACTTGTAACACAATTGCAAAATAAATTTTCTCATTGATGTAATGCATGTATATGCTAACGAGTTGCTTATGTGAATCATCAAATAGCAGTTAACAGGAATGAATATGAATTATACTAGAAACCAAATCAAATCAAAACAAAAACCTTATCACCATGTAAAATTTTCCAACTCTAGAGCAGGAAGGGGCCTGATTTCTGAACAAGCTATCACTACAACAGGTTGACAGATGAAAATGGAAACAAATAGAGCAGAAAAAAGATCCTAGTGTATATAAAATAGTTTAATTCATACTAAAACCCAGCAATATAGATCAAGAAGAAAAGAATGGGTTGATCATTAATTCTGTATAATTAATTGACTATTAGTGTTATACTGAAGCATGCCAAATTACCACAAATTGAGCAGCTTAAAACAACATGCTTACTGTCTCAGTTTCCATGGGTCAAGGATAGGTTACAATCCAGGTGTTAACCAGGACAGCATTCTCATCAGAGGCTGAACTGGAGAAAGATTCACTTCCAGATGCTTTCAGGTTGTTGAAAGCATAAGTCTCCTTACAGTTATAGAACTGAGGTTCTCACTTCCTTGATGGCCTTTGACTTGGGACTGCTTTCAGCTCCTACAAGTTGCTTGCATTTTCTGGACACAGGGCCCTCTCATAAGATGGCAGCTTATTTTTTCAAAACCAGGAAGAGAGAGATGTCTTCCTGACAGGCTTGCATACAAATGTATGCTTGCATACTTTTACAGAGAACTACATGCTTCTGTACAAAAATATATTCATATGCATATATATGTGTGTATGTGTGTTTTTATACAGGGATAAATAGATATAGATGGAGATACAGATATAAATATACATATATGTATATATTTACATAAATATGTATATATATACACACACATATATATGTAAATGTAATGATGGGAGTGACATCTCAGCACCTTTGCCATGTTTTATTAATAACAAGCAAATCACAGATCCAGTCCACATTCCAGATTAGGAGATTATACAGAATAAAAACATAGGGGGTATCCTAAATTTTGTCCAACACAACTATTCTGAAAAGCATTAGTTCAGAACAACCTATGACAGATACACAACTTTTATCTTGTTGGTTTTAAAATTTCAAATGAAAAAGCAAACAAACAAAAACACCAAAAACATAACCATGAAATTAGAAGAAAATGTTCATTTTAAAGAAAAAAATATTTTACCTCTTTGTAGAATAGAATTTCCTAAGTATAACATTAACATCTGTTTCAGAATAAACTTCTTCTTCACTGGAAAAAAGACATATTTGGCAACTCTGGCAAGTGACAATGTGACGTTTCCAGGTCTCTTTGCATGAGAGAGAAGAATCCTTAGAAGGATGTTTTGCAAAAACTTCTCTCCAGTCCTCCTTCCACTAACAGCCTGCAGGACAGTCACAAATATGTCTTCAAATCTAATGTTTCCTCTCAAAGGAATCCTGGTAATTAAATTGCTACCATACATTATTACTCAATTTGTTAAAATTTTTACTTATTAATACAACTCCTTTAGACTTAGCTTAACTAGATTTTTGTCACTCTTTGACTGTTAAAGAAAGATACAGAAAATATTGGTTAAGATTGTCATATTTATTCACTTTCAGATCTCTTTTTTTATTTTAAGGAAATTTATTAACTTTACCAAAAATTCCATGTTTGTTCACTTGTTTTGTATTTTCAATTCCACATATAATTGAAATCGTGCAGTATGTGTCTTTCTCTGTCTGACTTATTTCACTTAGCATAATACCATTTATGTCCATTTATGTTGTCACAAATAGTAAGGTTTCATTCTTTTTTCTAGCTGAGTAATATTCCTATATGTGTATATATATTCTATATACATATATAGAGAATTATATATATTTATATATATATATGTATAAAATATCACATCTTCTTTATCCATTCATCTAGTGATGGGCATTTAGGTTGATTCCATATCTTGGCTTATGTAAATAATGTTGCACACTGGGGTATATATATCTTTCCTAATTAGTGTTTTTATTTTCTTCAGATAAATACCCATGAGTGAAATTGCTGGATCATATGATAGTTCTATTATTAATTTTTTGAGAAATTTTCATACTGTTTTCCATAGTGGCAGCACCACTTTACATCCCTACCAAAAATGCACAAGGGTTCCCTTTTCTCCACATCCTCGCCAACACTTGTGATTTGTCTCTCTGATAGTAGCCATTCTGACAGGTATGAGGTTATATCTCATTGTAGTTTTGATTTGCATTTCTCTGATGATTAGTGATGTTGAGCATCTTTTCATGTGCCTATTGTCCATCTGTATGTTTTCCTTGGGAAAATGTCTATTCAGATCCTCCGCTCATTTTTTAATCAAGTTGTTTGGTTTTGTTTTTTGATGTTGACTTGTAAGAGTTCTCTGTATATTTTGGATATTAACCCCTTATCAGATATATTGTTTGCAAATATCTTCTCCTGCTTAGTAGGTGGGGTTTTCATTTTGTTGGTAGCTTCCTTTGCTGTGTGAAAGCTTTTTAGTTTGATGTAGTCCCATTTGTTTATTTTTGTTTTTGTTTCCCTTGCCTGAGGAGATGTCTCCAAAAAAATCAGCTTAAAGTTAATGATAACTGCTTTGACCAAACACTATAGTATTCCATAGCGTACCAAGCGAAATAGAAATGCAGCAATATTGAAAGACTATTTCTGTCTTTTCTCTAAGCCAGTGGCACCTATATCAATTCAGTTAATTATTTTTTATCTTGGGTAAGTAAGAATCTCTGTGTTTTAGAGTGTATGTTAAGTGAGGCTGTGTTGCTTTCCTAGGGGTGCCATAACAAATTAACTGCAAACTTGGTCAGCTAAAACAGTAGAAATTTATTCTCTCCCAGTTCTAGAGGCTACATAACTGAAATAAGAATATAGGCAGGGTTGGTACCTTCTGAAGGATCTGAGGCGTAATCCAGTCCATGCCTCCCTGCTGGCTTCTGGTGGCTACAGGCAGTCCTTGGCATATAGATGTTTATCACTCCAGTCTCTGCTTCTGTCTTCATGTGGCCTTCCCCTCTCTCTCTCTGTGTGTCTCAAATATCCCTCTCCTTTCTCTTATAAGGATACCAGTCACTGGATTAAGCCCCCCGCTAAATCCAAGAAGATATTAACTCAAGATTCTTAACTTAATTACATCTGCACATATCCTATTTCCAAATAAGGTCACATTCACAGGTACAAGGGGTTAGGACTTGGGCATTTCTCTTGGGAGGGACACTACCAACCCATTATAGGGGCAACAATGAACAGTTTCTGTGTGTAAATAAAAGCAAATTCTAAATATAAAAAGCTATACAATATAAATTTTGGCATATAAAAATCAAATGTCTTTACGGTTTTAGCATTAACTACTATTACTTGATCATTTAGTCTCAATTCTCATACAGTGATCACCAACAAAATTTTATGGAGGCAAATCAGGAACCAGAAGACCAGGGGATACATGCTAATATTTTATATGCAACTAACAAGAAAATAGAATGAAATTATGCATATTAGAATTAGAAACATAAACATCAGGATTCTTAGAGATATGAATGACACATAACATTACCTTTTGAATTTGGCCACTCTTCCATTTCAGTGAAAACATGTAAAAATTTGATGGGTAATATTGGTCACTGACAAAGAAGAACATATAAAATGAATCTCCTTCTTCAGATGATATTTACATTTCTTCCCCTCAAAGTTAACCATATTATTACTAAGCGCTTTATAGCAAATTAAATTTCTTATGGGTTCAAAAAGTAATTTCAGTGGCTAGGTTCTTAGTTTTCAAAGGTATTCTAGTTAAACATGCAAAGATTGACTCAGTTCCTCTCCTTCAAGGACAACTGATTTCATATATTATATAGTCTTAATTTTTAAGTCTTATTGTCAGAAAAAAAGCACACAGTGGATCTGGCAGCAGCATTTTTTAAATTGCTGAGGGAAATTCTATTTAAGTAGAAAACAATAATAAATGCATTACTTCCTATAAAAATAGTCTTTCAGACACACACTTAGGCTTATAGGAATGTCTGTATTTGAAAGTTAGCATAAACATGTTCAAATATATATATGTGCACATGCACAACTTTTGATACTGAGGATATACATCGCCATTCATTTCAAGGTTTGTTGCTACCAGCAAGCTAGCAGCTCAGGAAGCACTGCATTAAAGTGACCGCCATCGATACTTTCATATAAAAATGTGATGGTAATATTAAACCAGGATATCTGTAGTTACCTGAAAAGTGGATCTCTTTATAAACAGCTTACTATCTTCTTGACAAATCAACAGACTAAGCCAGGTTATGAATAATGATAACTAGATATATTATATTGAATTCTTTACTAGATTAAGTGATTAGAGCAAAGGTTATGCTACTTAGAACCAATCCAGTTGGTTTAAGAAGTAGTGAGTTATTCCTCAGTATAAAAGCATATTTCATTTTGGTATTATTTGAACTCCTTTGATTTTCTGAGACTTTTTATAATAAGAAAAATTCATTTAGTTGTTTGGAAAATATTTATTAAGTGCTAAGTGCATTACGTGCACTGAGTAGGAGGCAGCCTGTAAGATAACCTAAGACCTCACTTCCTAGTGTTTACACCTTCATGTAATCCCTTTCACTCCAGTGTGGGCTGAGTCTAGTGACCCACTATTGATGAATAGAATAGGGCAAAAGGAATCCTGATGTCACTTCTGAGATTAGGTTACAAAAGGACTGTGACTTCTGTCTTGTTCACTTTCTCTTGCCTTCACACTTGCTTGCTCAGATGGAAGCCACCTGCCATGTGTAAGCTACCTTGCGGAAAGACTAAAATAGCAAAGAATTGATTGAGACTTCCAGCCAACAACCAGTGAGGAACTGACCTCCTCAGTCCACCAGCTTGTGAGGACCTGGCTCCTGCCAACAACAGGTGAGTGAGCTCGAGAGCGGATCTTTCCTCTGATGAACCTTAAGGTAACTGTAACCCCAGCCAATACCTTGATTGCCTCATTGTAAGAGACTCTGAATGGGAGGATCCAGCTAAGGGGATGCACAGGAACTGTGAGATAATAAATGTGTGTTGTTTTAAGATGCTGAGTTTTTGGATAATCTGTTATGCAGCAATAGATATTTAACACACTGTTTATACTAGTGAGAAAATCAGAAATAATATGTGTAAGGAATACAGGAAGACAGTAAATTCAATATGTCAATTTAGTACTATTTAAAGTTGGGGTGGATGAGAGTATTTTGATGTAGGAGTGTGTGTTTATGTGTGTGCACATATCTGTGCTTTTTACATTTGATGTAAAATATATGACTATTTTCCTGAAACAGGTCATATTTGCCTCATAATTTTATAGGCATAGGAAGTGGTAACATTCAGAGTTAACTCTTGTTAAATCCATTTAAAAAGGACATGACCTTCATTTTGGCGTAATTTCTGGAATACCTTGAGACCATTTCCATTTAATTTTTTTTGATTACCACCATGATTGAACTAGTTCTCAATGTCCTTAACTAAATTTATGCTTCCAGGTGGAACTGCTTTTGTTAATGTATAAAACAAATTATTAGAAAAGTCATCAAAATAAAAATTAGTTGGTATCTTGAAAATTGTCCCCAAAATGCGAAACTGTATTAGGAAATAATCCTTACTTTGCCAACTGGGTAGATTAATTGCATAGGAATATATATACTTAAGCTTACTGGAAAACTGAGCAGTTCAAAATTATTTAATAACCAACATTTAAATAATTTTAACGATTTAATACTAATTAAAAAAATGTGACCCTTGCTATGTAGATATTTTTCTGTATGTGAAGAAAGGACATAATTGGTATTGATTAACACTTCATATGGATTGAGTATAATTACACTATCTATCCCAAAATAATCCCCTTGATTGATACTAATTTAAAGAGTTAACAACCAGTTTTACATGTAATATTTAAATAAAGCAGTACAGCACTATGATGACTGTTGATGGAATACAGTCTTCCTGGTAAGTTCTCATTTGTACTTAACACTGTCTCTTTAAATGATATATTGCTATTTCTTGCTGTTGCTCTCAGTAGCTTTCATGTTGTGTGGGAGGGGAGAGGACATTTAATTTTCCTTTATAAACAATCAATAAAAGAGGGGCTAGGTAGACTATTTAGAATTTTCATGTTTTCAAGCACTGCTTCTCAAGTGTTAATATGTATAAAAATCACATGGGGAACTTATTAAAATGAAATTTTCGTTCAGCAATTTTGGGATTGGGTCTGTGATTCTGCATTTTTAGTGAGTTCCCAGTTACTGTGGATGCTGCTGTGGATAAGCAATTTTTTAAAGAATAAGAACATACTCTACCTTCTCTTTTGGGGTTTACTAGTATACATATGTGTATGTTAGACTATGGCTAGTAAGTATACATACTCATAATGAAACTCTATATTCTCCCCAAATAGTATCAAGATACTATTTATGGTTCTTATTTTCTGTTGTAGAATCCTTTCTTTGTTTTTTTTTAATTCCATTGGCTAGTGAAAATTTTTCCCTTTGAATCCTAAACCCCATTTAGATGTTTTTCATTTTTGTTTCCCCTTAGATTTGGACACAGGCTATATCTGGATTTGGATCTAAGATAAAGAGTCAGTGGTGATTGTCAATCACACTGGAAATTGTATTTTACATTTAGGAAACAAGAATGTGTTTGGAATCTGAGAATAACATAATTAGACTTCTCTGTTCTTTAAAAAGTTGTCTGTCCATCTCTATCCCAAGACTTCCATGGCAACTATAAACTCTGTGTGTAGTAATTTCAGCTGGGAATTGATGTTGATTTAAGAATCTAAAGCCTTAGGCTATGATTATAAAATTCAGATGCTCATCTGAAGATTGAATTTGAAGATTGAGGCTTGCCACCTCTAATCCTGACAATGCTTATTTCCTAATGCTGGCATGCCCAACTGCTAGTAGGGCGTGCTTGGAAAATATCTGAAATCTAACACTGCCATTGAGACCAAGTTTTGTTCACTATAAACCAGAATCTGAATACATGCAATGAAACTATATGGCAATACTCAGTTAGTTACAAGGAGTTTACACAGAAGATCCAGAAATATTTTTTATTATAATATTATATAATAATTATAAGAATTATAATATATAATATTTTTAATTATTTTTAGATAATAAAATAAGAACATAAATGAAATCTGATACAGACCACAGAAATCCATATATTCACATACTAGTTTACAACTAGTATTGAATTTGGGAAGTATTATTCACAAAGTAAAATTTTTGGTTCTTGAGTAAGAACTTCTCAAAAAGAATTTTGTGGCACCGCCTTCTTCAAATTTAGTCTCAGGATCTGGGCTTATTCAAGTTGGAAAAACTCTCCAACTTTCCAGGTACTTATATCGGGTTGGCCAAAAAGTTCATTCGGATTTTTCCATAGGATGTGAGGAAAAACTCGAACGAACTTTTTGGTCAGTATGTTGCCTAAACTTTCTTAGTTCTTGAAATAGTTAGACTTTGTCTTCAGTGAGATTACACCATTATGCTCCTTTCAGACTCCACAGTAAAGACAAGTAACTTTACCTATACCATTCCTGTAACAATTTAACTTTTTTCTGATTGACTTACTCACACTAAGGTGAAGGCAAAGGGGTACAGACCAGGCCTTAACAAAGTTTTAAAAAATGTAAAAAAAAAAAAATTAGTTTGCAGACAAGCCAGAAACGATAGAGGGGTGGAATTGAATCATGGATGTCATTTGCTGAACCTTGATGTAGGCAATGCATTGAGCGGATCAGTATTTGAATGATCATGACTAAGTTGAAAATAGTGCTGGATTTCAAAGGTTAGATTGAAATGTAGAGTTATGGGAGAGGTATTGTGCATAGTAGGAATAAATATAGCTGGAAATACAGGGAAAATAAATTAGACAAAGAGATTTGTGTTTGGTAAGGGAGAACATTGAGTCATGATTTTGAATATTATTTAGAAACCTTTTCGGTTTGTTTTGATGAAGAATAAGCGCCTGATGGGAACACTGCAGTAGGAAATTAATCTAATGGTGATGTGCAGGATGAGATGGTTTTACTGAAGGCTGGAAACTGTTAAAAGACTAGTACAGTTATCCAAGTGTGAGAAATTGATCTAGAAAAGTGGTAATAAAAATAAAGAGATAATAATGAGGTTACCAGTATCAAAATAATTGGAGTCTGACCTAATGAGATATCTTAAGTTAAAGAGGGGGAAAAAGAAATTCAGACATATTTCTGAGGGTCTGAATTTGTATAACAAGAAAAATGATGGTACCATTGTTTCTGACAGTGAAATTGGAGAGATGAGCAGTTTGAAAGGAAAGATTGTGATTTTAGTTAGACATAATTTTCTTAATGAAACTAGAACTTCTAAATGAAAATGCCCAGCTTCCAGTTAATTGTAATAAAGCCAATATTTATCAAGCGGAAAGGAAAAGAAAAACTTTTGAAAGAAACTGGAGTAATTAAAACTACAGAAGTACTAATACATGATAGTATCTCTGAGACAGGGGAGGTGTGAGGGAGGCAGAGGTGGTCAATTGTGGCAGATTTATATCTTACAAAGCTATGTTTTGGGCCCCAGGCTTACAATTCCATTTTGAAGGTGCAAATAGCCATATTCTCACCCTTTGGGAATGTTCAATTTCTATTCAAACATAAGTGCTTGCTATGTGAGAGACTGCATGTCACTGTTTGCTAGTGTGAGGCAAAGTCGCAACAGAGGTTAACAAAAGATTTTTCCAGTAGGTGTATTTTCCTGCTAGATGAAATATAAGCTTCATAAACTGAGCATTACAATCTCAAGAAGGATTTTGCTTCAGGCTCATCTCTTCTCCCATGGGCTGTGGAGGTGTGTGTATGAGCCAATTTGCACCCCTTCACAGCACTTTCATTCATCTAAAATTACAATACAATCCTTATGTGATTTTTATGCACCCAGAGGAATTAAGCTCATCATTACTATTATGACAGTAGAGCTCTCTTAAGAAGTTGCTATGTTGGAAGTTTTCCCAAATGATTCATTCGGGTTTTCCTCCCTACCTCCAAGTATATAATTACCCATTTCCATTTTTAAGATACTTAACATGTATTGTAACTGGTGTTTTAAAATATTTATTTAAGGGAATTTTAGTAAGACCCACATGGTTTATAGAAAACAAACTATATTTTGGCCAACATATTTTCTGTGTTCGCAAAATGTATACATGAAGGCAGGAGTTTAGAATTACATTGTTAGCTCAAATGAAGATATGTTAAGAGCTTTTTTTTCCTGACTAACGCAAGCTAAATGTCTGTTGAACACGTCCTCCAATCAGAATGTATCTATCTTTCACAGATTTCATCTTAAACACAGCTCATTGAAGTACCTATATTTAATCCTCCAGAACAATCAAAACACAGGAACTTCAATGCATTTGGGAGTTATTTGTACACAAATTAGACATCCTTTTTGATTATTTAAATTGCTTTGTTTTTAGAGAAATAAAAATTAAAATTTCAGAGGTCTTTTATTAAAATCTCATTCAAACTTTTATAAGATAAAAACGCTAAGTAAAACAGATAATAAATTGTTTTCATTTGATAGCTGATTACCTCAATTATCCTTGTCAGCTGGGAATGAATTATTCATGTAGCTATGCTTAGAAATAGTGGTGAACAAGGGAGGGCTGTGCCCTATGTTTCCCCACCCAGAGGAAGGGGTAACATAAAAATATAGTAGACCATAAAGCATATGTACATGAAATTAATTATATGTATATGTATATGTGTGTGTGTATGTATACACTAATGAATACTGAAGAATAAGTTAATGCTTTTTCTTCCCCAAAACACTGAAACAATAACATTTTTCTTCTATAAATTAAAACAAAGAAAAACTACAAGCTCCATTTTATGGAACTAATCACTATTAGCTTGTGACCTTATACCTCATCCTCACTGTACCCAATTGCTATCTATGAGAAGTGCTATCTTTGGAAAAGAAACAGTTTCTGAGGAGATAGTACGTTAATAAGAAGTCCTATTATTAATAACATAATTATCTATATATACTATTACCCTATACATTATATCACTTGCTCAATAAACGGGCAAAATGGAAATTATTCCAATTTTATTGTTCAAGGCCAGAACAGAAACCTATGCTTTTGTAAATAAGCATATCACTAGAGGGAAGGTGATTAAACAGTGATGTGTCCTGACCCCTGCAAATGAGGAACCCAGGTATAGTTGAGTCTAAGCAGAAAGAATCTTTCCCTACTGCCTGGCACCTCTATAGATATGATAGAGCAGAAATGTTCAGAGCAGGAAAACACTGCTCACTATGGAGAGAGTTCAGACATACCCATCTAGCTCAGAGAAACAATGTGGAAGTATGGTCTAGTCTTCCTTGGAGTGAAAATGAGAAGACCAAGAATTCAGTGGTAAGGTGTCCAGAGTTTAGCTAAGCTACTCTGTGGTATTGCTGCATTGGTGGCATCCATTCTGTTTGGCCAAGCAGGCTGTGGAGGCCTTAAACTGATACTAGCCCCTGATGCAAATGCATGCTCTAGACAGCAGCCTCCAGAGTCACAAGTAAGTGCAGGTTCCTGGTATGACTTCCCCAAGGGCCCTTGTGATAAAGTCTCCCCTGCCTCCCAGGGCCTTTAACCTTGTGTACTGCTTAGATAAGACCCTCAGGGTCTATGATCAATCTGGCCTTAGCCTGGGAACCGAAATGCATTTCACTCACAGCTCCTGGTAAGGGCGTGTGCCCCAGTTCCTACCTTTTTCTTTGCCTGCACCCTGCCGTGATTTCCCCTTGCTGTACATCTCCTCCAAGACCTGTGAGTAATAAACTTTTCTATTTCAGTTCCCTTGTGGTCTTTTGTTGAACCTAGCTCACTATCTCATAGATACCCTGGGTTGGGGGGTTTACTTAACAAATGTTAATTTAACAAAGTCACAAAACAAGGAGATATCCTATAGCAAATTTTGCTCTATTGCCTTACTAAGGATATGGCCTAAGTAAGAAAAAAAAAAAAAAAACCTTTACCCTTTACAGCCTTTATTGTTCATTGCGCATAAATATAAACACCAGTAACTATATCATTCTCATTATTGAATATAGGTTCTGTTATTTCAAGAGATCTCTTTATTTCCTTCACACAGTCTTGAGTTAAATAAGTCTGGGATATAATATTGTATTGTATTTAGATTGCTGGAATGACTGGATCAATATTTATCACGTTTAAGAATGTATTCATTTTTGGCTTCATACTATTGGTATATAAATAAAATAGAGTATGGAGAAAAGCACACCAAAATAACAGCAGTTATTCTTGTTGAGTGAGGTTAAAATAATTTATTATTTTCTTTGTATGCTTTTGCATCGTTTTCAACTGTTTAATTACTAATAGAGGCAAGATAGCTAAGAACTAAGCTCTGCCTTAAGCTGCCGAAATTTGATTTCCAACTCTGCCATTTAGTAACAGTGTGTTGAAGCTAATCTCTTTATATTAAGATTTCTCATTGATATGGATGGGTTATTTGTGAAGCTAAGATTTAAATATACATAGACATGAAAAGTTTAATAGTATTACTATTAATTCATTATTAATTAATTATTTTGTAATGAAGGAAAAAAGAGGGATTTCTGATTTAAGTGTTAGAAATCCTGAGAACTAATAAATAAATTGCACTAGTGGGTCTTTTTAAGCTTAAGGTATACAACACATTAATTTGATGCACTTACATAATGCAAAATGATTACCACCGTAGCATTAACTAACACCTTCGTCACATCATATAAGATCAACTCTCTTAGCAAATTTAAAGTGTATAATACAGTATTATAGCCACCATACTGAACCTTAGGTCCCCAGAACTTATTCATCTTATAACTGGAAGTTTGTACTCTTTGACCAGTGTATATTGAATTACCCTGCCCTCTAGCCCCTGGTAACCACCATGCTACTCTCTGTTTCTGTGAGTTTGGCTTTAGTATTTTTTAACTGGACTTATTTCACCAACTGATTTCAAGATTTATTATAAAGCTGCAATAATCAAAACAATGTAGCACTGGCTCAAAGATAGAAAAATAAATGAATGGAGTAGAAAATCCAGAATTAGTGTCACATATATTTGGAAAACTGTTTTGACAAAGCTTAAAAGGCTTTTGGAGTTAACTTCCTGGAGTTGACTTTAAGTTTCAGCCTACTTAGCTCATAAATAGGAATGGAAGCCTACTTTTACTAAATTGTTTTATTTTAATCAAATACATATATATTAGTGCTACTTTCTGATAATGAATACCTGTGATAGAGTATTATAGACAATCTATAATATTTATAAATAGAAAACTACAAATCATGCACTTTTAAATTCAGATGACTAGGTAAAAAAAAAAAAGAAAACCTACATAGAAAAAAACAATGTTAGGAAATAAAAGTATAGTGAAATGGAAAGAGGATTACTTTACTAGCAATGTGCCCATGAAGTTATTTAATCTTGCTGTAAAGTTTGGATATAAAAGACTAACCACACAGAGGTGATATCAGAATAAACAGTATCAATAAACAGATCTTTTATCTGCTTGATGGGTTAGAAGATATAATTTAGCAATGCCAGAGCAGCTGGAAAATAAAGCATGGGAAAATACCAAAAAGATGGAGAAGCTCAAAATGTTCAGAAAAGCTGTCTTCAAATCTTTGACTGACACACAGAATTGTGTAAGTGTTGGGAAGGCTCTAAGAAACCAAGTGGAAGACACGATGGAATGTTGAAAAACCCTGAGCAGAAATTGCAACTGCTGCCCATCTCATGGGAAACATAGTATCAGTATTAAGTTTGAATCCTGCCAAAGTGGAGGTACATGGAAATACCTTGGGCTTTCCATTGAAAAACCAGAAGAGACATCAGGCATAAAAAGTACAGCCCTGAATTAAGGAATTCACTCCAAGAACAAGGGAAAATCTAAAACAGGTTGACTTTAATAAAGCACAAAACCAAGTTCTCAGTTTTACAAGGCAGTAAGCCAGCAATTTGAGTTCTAAACAAAAAATAATACTCCTCAGAGGAAGAAAATAGAAGCCAGAGTGTCTACAATGTATTATCCGTAATTACAGTATATCCTTGTACACTTGAAGAAACAGGAAAAGCTACCTCATGATATTGGAATTAGCATAAGTGGAATTTAAAGCAACTATCAAAGAATTAAAACTGGGGTGTTTTTTGACCCCCAAAGTGGGGGGTCATTTGTATGGTGTACAATGTATGGTGGCATTTTATTGTTACGGCTGGTGGGTGTGTTGCTGGCTGGCATTCAATGAGTATAAGCCAAGGATCCTGCTAAACATCCTATGATGCACAGAACAGCATCCCCAAACAAATTATGTGGTTCAAAATGGTAATGCTGCTTAGAAAATCTGACTTAGAGACAAATAATGACACAGTGAAAAAACATCTGGGAATTCTCAGTAGAAAAGATATGAACTATAAAAAAGTTTAAAAAATAGCCGATATCTCTGTTATTAAGGAAATGAAATTTAAAACCACAACAAGATACCATTTTTTTGGCTGTGCCCTGCAGTATGTGGGATCCTGGTTCCCTGACCAGGGATGATCCCATGCCCCCTGCATTGGGAGCACAGAGCCTTAACCACTGGACCGCCAGGGAAGTTCCAACAAGGTACCATTTTAAACTGACTATAATGGCTATAATTTTTAAAAGGCCAAAAAGTGTAAGTGTTGAGGTTGAGGAAGAACTGTAACTCTCATGTACTGGGGGATTAGACTGCAGAATAGTATAGTCTTTTTGGAAAACAGTTTGTTTCTTCAAAAATAAAGCCTAAACTCACCATATGATACAGAAATATGATTCCTATGAATCCACACACAGTGAAATGTACATATAGACACACACACACACACACACACACACACACACACACACACACAAAGATTTTTACATTTAGTTCCATAGCAGCAGCATTCATAAGAAGCAAAAATTTGGAACAGCCCAAGTGTCCATCACCAGTGAATGAAAAAAATATTAAAAAGAAACAAAATATTATATGTTGCAATATGGGTAAACTTCATAAAATTGTCTTTAGTGAATGAAACCAGATGCAAAGGACTGTATACGGTATGATGCCATTTTTAACAGTGGTCCCCAACCTTTTTGGCACCAGGGGCCGGTTTTGTGGAAGGCAGTTTTTCCATGGATTGGGGGTTGGGGGATGGTTTCAGGATGATTCGAGTGCATTACATTTATTGTGCACTTTATTTCTATTATTATTACATTGTAATATATAATGAAATAATACAACTCACCATAATGCAGAATCAGTGGGAGCCCTGCGCTTGTTTTCACTTGGAACTCACTGATAGGGTTTTGATATGAGTCTGCAAGCAGTTTATTTATTATGGTGTCTGTGCAGTCAAACCTCTCTCCTAATGGCAATCTGTATTTGCAGCCACTCCCCAGCGCTAGCCTCATCTCTTCAGCTCTACCTCAGATCATCAGGCATCAGATTCTCATAAGGAGTGCACAACCTAGATCCCTCACATGTGCAGTTCACAGTAGGGTTCATGCTCCTATGAGAATCCAAAGCCGCTGCTGATCTGACAGGAGGCTTAGCTCAGGCGGTAATGCGAGCGATGGGGAGCTGCAGAAAATACAGATGAAGCTTCGCTCACTTGCCCACCACTCACCTCCTGCTATGCGGCCTGGTTGCTAACAGGCCACAGACCGGTACCGGTCCACGGCCCGAGGGTTGGGAACCCCTGATTTATTAGATATGTATTTAAAACAGAAATCTTTAAAGACAGAAAGCAGATGTGTTGCTGCCTGGGTTTGGAGGTAGGAATGGGGATCAACTACAAAAAGGAATCATTCTGAAATGATGGAAATTTTCTAAAACTAGCTTCCCAATTTTATAAATTTGTTTTAAAGCATTGAATTATATACTTACAACTGGTGAATTTTATGCTATATGATTATACTTTAATACAACTGTTTTAAAAAAATAACAAATAAAATTACAAGTAGAAAATTACAATATCTGAAATGAAAAATTCACCAGATGAGTTTAACAGCAAGTTGGACATGGCAGAAAAAAAAAGAGTCAGGTAAATTGCCGTCAGATCAATAGATGTAATCTAATCTGAAGAATAAAGAAAAAATTCTTCAAAGCCTTAGGGGACTAATGGAACTGCATCAAGCAGTCTGACATGTGTAAATGAAATCCTTGTTGGAGAGAGACTGGGCTAAAGTATATATTTGAATATATAATAGCTGAAAATCCTCTAATCTTGTGAAATAAATACACTTAAACATTGAAGAAACTCAGGCAACCCCAAATAGAATAAATACAAACAAAACCACATCTAGGCACATCATGGTCAGACTGCTGAAAACTAAAGTTATGGAGGAAACTTGAAAGTAGCAGAGGAAAAAAAAAGACATAAGGTAAACAGCAATATGTAAGACTACACATTTGATCAATGGACAAAAAAGGAATGACATCTCAAAAGTACTAAAAGAAAAAATCGACACAGAATTCTATGGTGAAAATTTCTTCTAAAACGAAGACAGAAATTTTCAACTAAATGCTATATAAAGAAATTCATTACCACCAAACCTATCCTAAAAGAAATGCTAAAGAAAGTTATTCAGGATGAAGAAAATGATATCAGATGGAAACTTGGATCTAAACAAAGGAGGGAAGAACCCTAGAAATGGTATATTTGGGGTTAAATATAAAATATTATTTTTCTTAGTTTTACTTAAAGATAAACCATTTAAGGCAAAACTAATACCTATGTTTTGTGGAGTTAATAACATGTAGCTGCAAATAAATGAAAAAGTAGCAAAAAAGTCAGAAAGATAGGAATAGATTATACATGGGATGGTATTATATTAGTTCAAGCCAGACAGTGGTAAGTTAAGGATGCATATTATTATAATCACTAGAATAAGCACTATAAAAGTAATATAAAATAAACACCTAAAGACAAAATAGAGGAGATAAAAAATGACAAAAACTACTTGGTTAAGTAAAAGAGAGATAGGAAAAGAGATACAAATAAAAAAAGGATAGATCTAACAAAAAACAAACAGCAGTGTGGTATAGATTAAACCCAACCATGACAATAATTATATAAATAGTAAATGGACTAAATACTTTGATTTTAAGGCAGCGATTGTCAGACTGGGATAAAAAGGAAGATTTAGCTAAATAGTCTTTATAAGAGAAAAATATTAATTAAACATAAAGATAGAGACAGCTTGAAGGCAAACCATTACTCATCAAAAAGCTAGTATGGCTCTATTAATATCAGATGGACTGTGTATTTTCAGGACTATATTCAGAAGAAGAGAAATTTCATAATAATAATGAAATAAGTTAATCAATTATATATGCTTATTCACCTACTAACAATTTCAAAATTTTTAAAGCCAAAATTGATAAATAGTTGTTTTAACACTCCTCTCTCAGTAATTTATAAAATTAGCACACAAAAATCTCTAAGGACTTAGAAGATTTAAATAGCCAAGTGCATGTGTTTAATATAACAAACCTAATGACTTAAAAAAAGTTTCTGTAAATTTCAAGTGTCAAAATAGTACAGAATGTATTCTCTGACAAAATCAGAATTGAAATGGAAAACAATAGCAAAATACATGTAATATACATACGATCTTAAGCATGCAATCACAATTATCATCCCAAGAGTGATTTTTGAGGAAATGACTGGTAAGATTAAAGTTTATATGAAAATGCAAATCATTTAAAATAGCCAAACCAACTTTAAAAAGGCATAAAAGATGGATGATTTCTACTGCTCAAATTTTTAAAGTACTATAAAGGGACAGAAATTAATAAGGATATATAAATAGATTAATAGAACTGAACATGAAGGTCAGATGTCTGTAAGCTCACATAACGTGTGGAAATTGATTTTTTAACAAAAGTAAATAAAGCAATTCAAAGAGAAAGCAAAGTTTTTTCAACTAACGGTGTAGGAACAAATGAATATTAAAATCAAGAAAAATGAATCTTCCATATTTTGAAACATATATCAGAATTATTCAAAGGTGTATCACAGTCCTAAATATAAAAGATAAAATTTTAAGGATTACAGAAGAAAACAAAAGAACGTGTCATCACAGCTCTGGGGTAGACAAAATTTTCCTCAGATACAAAAGCACTAGCAATATGTTAAAAATTTAATAAATTAGGTTTCATTAAAATTTGAAAACTTCTCTCATTAATAGACACTATTAAGTAATTGAAAAAGCAAGACAGAGACTGGGAAGAATATTTGTAAAATTTTCTGGCAAAGGACTTGTATTCAGATAATCTAAAGATTATTCTTCAATTTATAGTTGAAAACACGAACTACCCAATTAAAAGACTTGAACAAACACTTTACAAAAGAAAATAAGCATGTGGAAGGAGCTCAACATAGTGCTTCATCAAGGAAATCCAAATTAAAACAATGAGAGAGATATCACTACACTCTCTCTAGAATGACTAAATTTTTTAAATGATTAATGTTTTGAGAGAGTGGAGCAACTGAGAACTCTCATGCTATACATTGCTGGTGGAAGCATAACATGGAAAAATATTTGATACTCTTTTATACAGTAAATTAAACACGCACCTGCCCTATAACCTTCAACGTTCACTTCTTGGTGTATAATGAAAATAAATGAATGTGTGCATATTCCCCCACCAATATTTATGTGAAGAAGTGTTTAGCATCTTTACTTGTATTAGCTCCAAACTGGGAGAGTTGAGGAGATGGTGGGGAAACAAGTTATCTATCCACAGAAAAATGGGTATACAAATTTTGGTACATTCATACAGTGGTATAAACTAAGCAAGAAAAAACGATTACTAATAAGTGCAACAACATGGAGTCATCTTGTAGCTATCATAGTATATGAAAATGTCAAGAAAAAAGTAAGATATGCCCTATGATTTCATGCATATAAAGTTCTAGAAGAGGCAGAAATAATCTATGGTGATAGGGATCAAAACAGTTCCTCTGTGGGAAGAGATTGACTCAAAAGAATGGCGAGAACACTCTGTGGGGTGGAGAAACCTTCTGTTTTGAGTGTTGTATACACAGTTGTATAGATTTGTCAAAGTCCATGAAGTGAACAGTTCAGATCTCTGCATTTTGCTGAGTGTACATTAAAATTAAAACTGAATTAAAAAGTATTTAAGGGCTTCCCTGGTGGCGCAGTCGTTGAGAGTCCACCTGCCGATGCAGGGGACACGGGTTGGTGTCCCAGTCTGGGAAGATCCCACATGCCGCAGAGCGGCTAGGCCCGTGAGCCATGGCCGCTGAGCCTGCATGTCCGGAGCCTGTGCTCCGCAACGGGAGAGGCCACAGCAGTGAGAGGCCCGCGTACCGCAAAAAAAAAAAAAAAAAAAAAAAGTATTTAAAAATTCTGACCTGATGCATTGGATATATTTACTTATCAGTATTTCTGGAACAAAAACACAATTTTGTCTGTGTAGCTCAAGTAGTTTAGTCTCTTGAGAACTAATCCACAATGATTATATTTTCAAAAGATTCAGCTGTAACCAGAACCACAAAATATTGATTTGTCATGAGCAGTATAGCTGCGATGTTCGTGGTGACTACCCAGGACATCCATGCTCCGTAGGAAAGTCTTCCTTGAGCAGCCCAATTCCAAAAAGGAGTTAGTTCAGTGGGCACAGAATCAGTTCAAGGATAATTGGTTTTATTATTGAAATGGCTGGTATCATCAAGCTGGGATAGCCTGAGACACCTATCTCCCTTTTGGGCCATGTGAACCTTTACCCAGCCTAGACAGATGTGAAGTCACGTGGTCAGAGTCCAGCCTTTTGAATGCCTTTTCCTGGAATCCTTTAAAACATTGTCTTTCCATTAACACAGTTTTTCTCTGAGGAACAGTGAAATCAATGACAATTAAGTTTTATTCAAACTCATCTACTCATCCTGCTCTACTGGGACTTCCACTAGCTATTTTGCCTAAACTTTGATATTTCTGTATGTAGTTACTGATTTAGTTACAGTCACTCAGAAATCTGTGTGTGTGTATTTTAATATTTTAACTCTTGGACAATAAATTCTTAGGGGGTCCCTCATTACAAAACTTTTTATGTTTGTGATGAAACAGGACATGTGATATGGTTGATTGAACAAAACATTATATTGCAATGATTTGTTCATAAACACATCATAATATTTAAAGGTTATTTTTGTACCACAGTAGTGTTCTACAGGCACTCAGAGTTGTATCTCTGAACTTTATCTCTCACCCCCCCTTTGATCCTTACTCTATCCCTCACTCATTCATAAGATTTGCCCCATTTTAATCCTATCTATGATTTTGAAATTTCATATTTGGTCTGGCTAATTTCTGAGTCTCAGCTCATCCTAAACATCTAGATGTAGTGATAGGGTAATATTCAGACAAGGTGAGAACATATACTTTTCATATTACTTGGCAATAAAAATGGCTAAAACTTAGTTTTCTTAATTTACCTCATCAAAAATATCACTAATCAGAATGATCATATAAAACAGTTAAGTAAAATGAATTCTAGTGAAAATAAGTGTTAGAAGAGTTTTTTTCTGAATGTTATATACTCATTCATCATAGATTCCAATTTGGGGGTGAAGGATGCATTGATGGATTAACTGAATAATTTATTAAGTATCATGTTTTATAGGTAAAGGTGATCTGATTGTAAAATCTTTTCACTCCTTGATTACCAAGGTAGACTCACCAGTGTGTATACTCTTCTTTCTTTACTCTTCCACTTATATACCACCTCAAGCTGTGATTTGAAGCAAATGGAATGACTATCTAAAGTCATATATTTTTAATATGGGATTGATATTACAGACTGAATTTTGGTGATTGTTAATAATTCAGCTTCTTTCACTGGTATTAGAAAAATTCATAAATATACCAGGGTCTTGTTGCTAGCATGTAATATTTTCTGTAAGGAATATATTCTGAATTTTCATTTCCTCAAAGTTTCTATTTTCCTTGTATGTTAGATATTATATATTATGTTTGGTTATTTTTAAGATTGAATAATATTTGACTGTTATTTTAATGTGATAAACTTGTCCCTATAGTTAGAAAATAAATGTATCCTTTACAGAGGAAATTAAAGAGAGGTCAGTTCTGTGACACAGCAAAGGATTGCTTATATGAGATTTGTTGTGTCTCTGAATTCCTGAAGGAGCATGGCAGCTAATTTGTAACAAATAACAGTGAAGGCAAGAAAGAGGCTGTGGCTTGACATACCATGGAACAAGCCCCAGTGCCCAGATGCTGGTAAGTGAGGAGATCCAGGCTGGAAGACACTCTCAACTGAGAGAGGTAATTTCTGGTCATGATCCAGGCAAATGGCAAAAAGTACAGCAAAGAGGAATGAAGCAAAGTAGTGATTTGTCCCAACACATAGGAGGAGAATTATCATAGTTTAGCAGAAGGCTGATTCTCAGAAATCTGGCCATACATTTGTGTGGATGTATGTAGGAATCAGAGCAAGGATAGTTTGTGGACCCAGATGGGGATGGTATCCAGATTCTAAGGACAGATCCAGATCAGAGTCAGGACCTTTTCATTACTCAAAGATTAAGAAACCACCCAGGCTGCTTACACAGAGATTGAGAAGGACTATTGGGATGTGAATGAGAGGACCAGAGTAGAGGAAGGATGGAGGGTATGCTCTGTGGTTCAGCATGCAGTTCCAGAGTTTCCTGTTCAGCACTGAGGTACACTTCCCCAGTCAGCCTAAGGAGAGGCATATTGTAGCTGCTCAGAAAACATAGTTTGAATAAAAGTGGTTGAGCTATTAAAAGGCCATCCGATGGAAGTCTCTAGCAGCACTAGGTTTTCTAGGGTTGGATGGGAGATGAGACCATAAAGAAGGCAGAACTGACTGAAATGTTTAATCAACATAGCATATTTCATTTTATTTTATCCAATATTGAATTAGTGTAAATATTACAAATTTTTCCATTTTTACCAGTACAAGTAGAAAATGAAGTGAGAAGACACATACTTAAGTAAACATCAACATGTACACGTATAACTAATTAAATTCTAATCAATGGGGTTATTTTCTTTATTCCACAATTATGTGGAAGGACATTCTGGCAACCTATATTACATTTTTCCTAGGAATATCAATTTGTTCTCACATTGTGAAGAAAAGAGTTCTTTTCAGGTTTTTGAGCCAGCAGTAAAATAAATTAAAAACTTTGACACCTTCAAAATTGAGACAGACTTTGTGATTAAATATATATATATAATTCTCCATATCCGTGGTTAAATATTATCACCAAAAATTCTCTTAAGTACACAATTTTACTGATTATTTCTAATTTAATGAAATTACTATTTCTAAAACCAAAGGAAAAATAAATTATTTGATTATATAATTACTCAATGGATTTATCCTTAACCAAAGGAAAAAATATAGTCATATAAAGATGAGCTGAAATTATATAGCATATTTGTGTATTTCCTTCTAAAAATTAATAGCTTCATATGGCTACATTTATATACCCAATAGAGACTACTCTGTGAAGATATTATTTAACTTTTATATTTATGTTTAGACTGCAGTCTCAAATAATTCCATAATAGTTTGCCTAATTAAGTCTTTAGAAACAAAGCCCAAACATGATATTAGGAACATAAAGAAGTCTATATATAAATAATAAATTTGTGCTTTTGATGTCAGGTCTTATGTTTAAAGTGTTTTACTGAACTGATAAAAAGACATGTTTATAAATTAAAACAAAAGTTATATATGCCTCCCACTATACTGCTGTTCTTGTTTAATAAAATATATGTGAATGTAGCATGGTTTGAGTGAAAAATAAATACATAAAATTTCTGCTTTTGACTATGGCAGATCAGGTTGTATCAGACTAACTCTTCTGCTGAGAAAAACTAGAAAAATGAACAAAATATTTTAAAAAATCAATTTAAAAACATCAGAAAACCATCAAGTCAGTCAGAATTTTAGAGGTCAATATCTTAGAGAGATAAGAAACAAAAAGAAGTGACCCTGATATTGGAAGTTGCTGTTGCTTTGGAGTTATTTGCTTATTTACAAGTTGTAGCCAGATCTTAAACTTCATCCGTTTCTGCCCTGATTATATCATGATGATCTGTCCTTAGTCTAAGCAGCAGAGGAAATGCTGAGAAGTTGAGAAAAGCATTTAGTAGTCTCATGGGGACATGGGGAGGGTGGTGAGTGCTGGAACACATTTAGGATTTTAGTTGGGGTCTCTGAAGAAATTTGCCCAAAGAGAATGGCCAGACAGAATGTAGAATTGCTCTCGTGAAGACAGAAACCTAGCCTCAAAAGAGTTAACTCCTGGTAAGATTAAAGCTATCTTCCCATAGTGTAACTTCTTGTTAGGGACAAAAGAAGAAAATAATAACACTTTGTATACTCACAAATAACCTGGACACATTTTCATACAGAATGCCTGGAATTAAAAAAACAAAAAAACAGGAACACCAGGATACCAAAAAAAAAAAAAAAAGAAAAGAAAACTTGTTGAAAACTAAGTGAAAAACCATACAATAGAAACAGACCTACAGGACAAATCAAAAACCAAATAGTGGAGGTATGAGCCATATTTTATATTTCAAATAACTGAAGTTTATATCCAAATATCTATCTATATCTATCTATCTATGGAGATTTTCAGTAGGAAATTAGAATTTAAAGAAAATAGTTCAAAAATAACTCTAACATTAGAGAAACATACTACCTGGAATTAAGAACTTGATAAATTGATTTAATAGTACATTACACATAGCCCAAATAAGGACTTATGATCTGGAAGTTAAATCAGTGAAAATTAGCAAACTGAAGCACAGAGAGATTAAAAAGTTTGGAAAATATAGAAAAAGGAGTAAGACACATTTGGGGCATGGTAAAAAAAAAAAATAATGTTTATATATTAGAGTAACAAAGGGAGAAGTGAAAGGCACTGCAGCATGAACACTATTTGAAGAAAAACAGTAAAAATATTTCCAAAGATAATATAAGCTACCAAGCAACAAATAGCACTATAGACTTCAAGTTGGTGTTATAATGAATTTGTTGAACTTTTTGGCAGTATCTACTAAACATAAACATATGAGTACCCCATAAGTAAGTAATTTCATTTCTAAGTACAGTAACAAGAGAAATGTCTATGTTTGTGCACCGGAAGACATGTTCAAAAATGTTTGTAGCAACATTATTTGAAATGACCCCATACTGGAAACAACAAAATTGTTTACAAGAATATAGTGGATGAATAAACTGTGTAATATTCTTACAATGGATATAGAAATGAAAGGGAGCAAATGAAAGCCACCTGCAACAACATAGTCTGATATCGCAATCATTTTAGAGTCAGACATAAAAGGAAACATGCTGTAAAAGTCCATTTGAATAATGCTCAGAAGCAATCTAATCTGCAGAAAAGTGATTACCTCTAAAGAGGAGGGATGCTATTGGGACAGGGCTTGAGGGAAGCTTCTGAAATGTGGATAGTGTCCTGTTTCTTGTTTTGGATTTTGTTTTTGGATGTGTCCACTTCATAAAAATTAATAGACCTATGAACTCGTTAGTTTGTACTTTTTAATGTAACTTATAACAATATGATTTTTTAAATAGAAATAAGTATGTTTGAAGATAGATTATGAAATATGATGGACTTACCAAAAACAAAAGTTTGAAGGACAATTTAGCACATTTTCACATTTATGGAGGTAGTTATAGAATGTTTTTGCTCAGAAGGGTAGGAAATATATTTACCTCAAGGAAATCACTTAATGTTAACCAAAAGAACTCCTAAAGTCGATTTTAGCTGGAATTTGTTTCACTTATATCATATTCTTCAATTAAAAAAACTAGTAGTTCCAAAGCACTTGCAGAAGTTTGGTTATAGACTGATCAGCCAGAAAAATCTCCCTTTTCCTAGTTAATCAGGTAAATGATTTATATTGCAAAGTCCTTGTCACATTTTGCCAACTTATGTGATATGCATTCCTGCCCTGTTGCACAATTTAAGTAGGTGCCATTCACTTTATATTCTATGTGAAAGGTGCCTTCAGTAGGTACACAAACATGGTGGTGATGTTAAATCAAAATTATTGGTCTGACTGTATAACATTGTAAGTTGCCACATGGAAAGCAGAGCCTAATGCAGATTTTATGGCAGTTGATTGACTTTGTCCAATACTACTAAAGCAATGAAATCTAATTGTCCGTGTACATTAGTCACACCATCTTCCACTACAGTGAACATAGACTATGCCTATGTTTAAAAATAAATTATCCAAGTAAAAATAACTTCAACCTTTCCTTAAGTTATTCACTGAAAAAAATGTATAATACATAAAGTTAATTGCGATCACAGAAAATTATTTGCAGATACATGACATGTATCTTAATTTTTACACTCATATGCGTATATTTACATCATTATATATTTTTCTCTCTGCTTATTACAGCATCAGTATGTGGGCAAAGTCCTAGGTCTAGATTTCAAGTATATAATCTAAGTTATGAGTTAGAGGACACAGTCTCTTCAAATAATAGTCATTTTTTTGTGTTGGTACTTGTTGAGCATATGACCATCTTTATTTGGCCATCTCCTAGGTGAATATCAAAGAGATATATGATGGTTAATGATCAGAGCCATACCATGCTAGAATGGTCAGCTAACATAAATAATTTATATAATCTGTAATTCTTATTTTCTTCACCTTTCAACATCAGCTCCCTTTGCTATTTACGATAAGCAGAGAAGGTTTGGTGTTAAGTCATTGGATTTTTGTATTTAGATGTTTTCTTACAACTGTGAAGTCTTTTCCTATTATGTCTAGTTTTGCCATTGCCCGTTGTACAACTGGCATTCTGTTCCCTAAAGTGAACTTTCTTGAGAGTCTGTAAAAAGATTATCTAAGGAATTAGAGTTCTTCATCAAAAGGTTTCCGCATGAGGACACATTCAATTTCTTAACTGTTCTGATAAGATATCTTTCTTTTCTCAAGTCCAAACTGCATAATGCTCTTGTAATAATTGCCACCACATTTATAGAGTGCAGATATTACTCTATTCCTTTAGCAGTACATTTTTCCAAATTTGAGACATTTGGCATTAAGTCAGTCCCTGGGCTTTTAGGAGCATGATCAATGTTACCCTCCATTCCCAAGTACTGTGTCTAGGGGAGAGAGAGTACACTATGGTACTCTATGTCTCTTGGCCCGTGTCAGGCTTCTAAGTCACGTCTCTTTCACAAGATTCCTGTTTAATGTCTCACAGTAAGCCATTTGCAGTTCAGAAACTAGTGTATAGCAGCTGTGTCCCCCACATTGTCTCACTTGTTGTGCTCCCTGGCATTGTGTATAACAGAAAGACTCAAAAAAAAAAAAAAAAAGATTCTTTGAGAAATTGAGTTCTGACTAAAATCAGGTTTTTAAAACATTCTTGGGAAAGTCAAGGGTCATAACTAAAAGGTAACAAGCCCTGATTCTTAGTTCAGCATATCCACACAAGGAAGCAATAAAGTGGAAAGAAATAGACTTTATTCTGACTGTAATATGTTTTTCTAAATGTAAGCAAGTCAAAGAAATATTTCCTTCCTCAAATGGGTTTCAATAACTCTGTCATTGTCCTATTAGCAATGTCCAATGTCCAACAGGGGTAAGGGGTTTGTGTGTGTATGTGGGGGGATGTGTGTGTGTGTGTTTCAAAAGATGCAATAATTAAATAGGTAGTTCTGTAGCTCAGACTAGCAGGAGTCTTGACCTACGACAGAGATGGAGAGGTGGAATGCTTCTGGTGTGACTTTAGCAATTTGCCTGGCAGTGCTGGGCCAGCCCAGAGTGGTAGGGAATCAGCAACAACTATTTTCTTGTCATTCGGGTAAGATTTCTTGAAGGAAAAATAAGGTTTTGCAGAGCTATCTATCCTCCAATATGTGTCAGAGACCATCCTATATATAATAGATGCTGAATAATATTTATGGAATGAATAACAAGTGAGAACATACTTTTGTTCCATGCCTAGTGTTTTCTGTTTTCAAAAGAAGCAATATCCAACATTTAAAAGAGAAATTTCCCTCACCAAAACATTTCTTCGAACTGTATCAAAATAATGAAAAATTAAAAAAAAACACATCTGTATAAGTGGTAACAGAACACAAAGTGATAGTTTAGAATGCAGTGAAATTACTGTATAAAATTACTATTCAAATCATAAAGTTGTACAGGATTAAGTTACAAACTGAATTGGAGAGAAGAAAATGTCAGCCCAGAAAGAAAATATCATGGGCATTTTAAACTAACATTCAGAAACATGTGATGCTCTGTCTGTTCTGTGAGATAAATTTACTGACCCTTGTTTCACTCAACGAATATTTCTTTTAGTTATACAACTGGCATTTTTTTTTGTTTTCTGTGTTTGTCTGGATTGATGATTTGTTTGCAAGTAAACCTCTGCGTCCATCATCATCACAGAGATTGCTTCATTATTCAGAAAATTTTCAGGCATTTTGTGAAACATTTTAAGAAGAGAAAATCATATGGCTTAAAAACACATTCTATTTATATGGTACTTATATGACATATATGTTATTTATATTTATATGATATATATATATATGTATGACATATATGTAATAAAAGTCATTTGCAAGTTAAGTGATCAAAACATTCTCATTCTTTATATCTCTACCTCTCAAAAACATTTCACAAAGACTTCTTCAGACATGAATGCAACTTAACACTTTTCTTTCTTTAATTCACTATCAATAGTTAGCTTCGAACTTCTAAGGAAAAAGGAGGATTCTGTAGCCTGCAAGTTCCCAATTATATGCACTAATGGAATGGATAAGAGAGCATCTTCTGAGACCCTTATTTGCTAAAAAGAGAATATTATTTAAGTCACCCAAGGCAGTAACATTGAATCAGTATTTCAGAAAATATTATTAATATAAGAATTAACATGAAATTTTGAACTGATTAATTACCTTTGGGTAAAATTAACTGAAATAAAGGAAACACAGCAGACATTATGCCCCCCAAATTCTCCCTTTTAGAGTTTTCCTAAATTCATTTTAATAGTATGAATTTGCCTAAATGATAAACTCATTTGCCCAAATCAACATACTTACTTTCAACTCTTCAGTAGAATTTATAAATTCATTGGAGATTTGTGCCTAGACCTATAACTATTTCACTTTAGTATTTTTTTCCTTTTATGGTAATAAATTATAAAAGAGCAGTTTTCATAGCGCATATAAAGGACAAAAGCCAATTACTGAATATGAGTTGTAACTAAAAGTACAGGTTATTCAGAATTAAAATGGTTTGTGGTTTATATGAAAGCAAAAATGGTAATGATGCATTATGCTCCTACAGTTATGTTACATCACACTCATACATAGACCCAGTGCCATGAGTTCTAGCCAAAGATGCAAAGGGTATATAATGGAAGGCAACAGCACACTAAAATGTTAGTATAATAAGAAATGGGAGTAAAACGAGTTGCATTTTAGATAACATTAGATATAAAATATGATCTTAAACTAATTGAAATCTGTATTTGTACCAAACACATGATTGGTGAGGAGAGATTGGATCTATGTTAGAGTTACTTGAAAAAGAAAAAAAGTTCTCTTGTACCCACAGATTTCAGCCATTCGCTTTTTTTTCCTTTTATCAAAACTCAGTTACTAGTGAGAAACACTCACTTCAGGATTCAGCTGATTCATATTGTCCCCACACTTTGGTCCAGACAAAAATAGGTCATTTTGAGTACTTCCTAGAAAAGCAGACTGATGGAAAATAAACTGTCCCTGAGAAATCATTAGGACAGAAATTTAGGACATATAGATTTAAGTATCTCACCAAGAAGCTGTAATACTTAAAGAGCTCTAAATTCTTCAAGGGTCTAAAGGATAATTTTAAGTTTCAGGGCACTTCAAAGCTAACACATGCTTTTGACATTTCTTGGTCCCCCAAATGGGATTTGGTTCAGATCTGCATCTAGGACAAGATTATCCAATGCAGTGAGCTCAACTTTTGACTCCAGTTGAGACTCCAGCTGACTCCTTGTCCAAACTTGAGAAATGGGGACTCTGGGGAGACTGAAAGGAGATAAATGACACGCAGCACACCAGCTTCTTATCTTCCTTCCTGACAGTGATTTTGATACATTGGAATCACTGGAGCCATAAAAACACTTGTAGCTAGGGACATATAACTCTGGGAGATATCAGCTATTTATATTAGATTCTACCTATACCTATTCTACCTATACCTTAGAGTTACTTTATTCTCCATGCAGAGCTCTACAAAAGATTTGGTTCTAGGTTAATGTTACTAATAACTAATAACCATTTACCACTTCCTGTGAACTAGGCGCTGCTCTAAGTCTTATATCATTGATTATTTAATTATCACAAAAATAGAATGTAGACTAATTTTTCCCACTTTTCAGATCTGAAAGTTAGGCGAAGAGAACATAGGTAAGGTAACCAGAGAAACTGATTAACTGGCCCAACGTGGATCCATGCTATACTTATCTTCTAACAAGTAGAAGACTGTTGATTTGAGCCCAAATGATCAAGCACCAAAGTCCATGTCATCAACTACAGTACTGCTTCTCAAATTTGACTACTGTTGTACATGATAACTCTGGAGACAGAGTTGGTTTTGAAACGTAAAAATTTGATTTTAGCCTATTTGACATTGGACTCTTCTGAGACACCTCACTTTGAAGAATACTGTCTTTAAACTCTCACATGTTATATGCTTTTACATATAACATGTATTTTTCTAGTCTAGTCAAATATTTTGACTATTTTTCTGGATTGTTACTTACTTTTTCCTTTACTGGTTGTTTTCTAGAGACTGGGTAAATCTGTAATCATGTTTTAAGAGGTGTAGGGGTGCTGATATAAACTTTATTTTAGCGTAATTTGAGCTTTTATATACTCTGCTGTTATATACCTCGAATAGCATATTTTATTGAGGACTGAGATATATATCATTCATACAGCTTTTACAAATTCTATTATACTATCTCATTTAAATCTTACAGTGATTCTATAAGTTTGATCAAAATTGTACAGATTAGAAAAATGTATACCAGAAAATTAAGATAGTTTACCCAAGTTCACACACAGTCACTAACAAGAGCATAGTCAATATATAAACAAAGACCTGTAGGAAATGATGGAGTAAACTAAGCAGAAATTTGAAGGATGAGCTTTCAAAACAGAAGGATCAGGAGAGCGAAGATGAGAGCATGTTGGGCCTGATCTAGGAGCAGAAGAAATCTAAAGTGACAGTTTTGTAGTAAGCAAAGAAAAAAGTAAGGAATAATGAATGAAAAGTAAGTAAGGTTTTCAGTAGTAGAAAACCTTATCTTGTAGCCCATTGGAAGAAAACATGGTTTTACATTTGAGCAACATGGGATGCCATTGACAATTCGGAGTAAAAGAGTGTCATGACCTTCCCTGAGTTGTAAAAGGATCAGTCTGGCTGTTTTTTTAGCACATTGCTGATATATCAAGTGTGGAGAGTTAAAGAACCAGAGGAGTCAGATGAATCCAAGGTTTTATGCTTCAGTAATGATAAAATGGATTTTCCATTTGTTGAGTTTAGGAAACCTCAGGAGGATATTTGGGGGAAGATCAGGAGTTTTGTTCTGAGTATAAATTTGGGATGTTTATCATTCATCAAAATTAAGGTAAAAAGTTAGACATAAAAGTTGGGAGTACAAGATAGATATGCAGGATGAAAAGTTTCAATTTCTGAGTCATAGGCATTTAGATGGTATTTAAAACTCTTGAGACTGAATGAGACCTTCAAGGTGATCAGTGTAGACAGATAGGAAAGATACAAGTACTGAGCAGCAGGACATTTAAATGATTAGAAATCAGGGAAATGCAGATAAATCAACATAATCAGAATAAGCCAGAGGAAAGAGTCAGTGATCTAGGATGAAAATCAGGAGAGAATGATGATCTGGAGCCCAGGGAGCAAATATTCAAGGAAAATGGTCTGAGAAACGATGACACATGTCACTACTAGGTCAACTAAGATGAGCAATGAGAATTGACCATTGGTTTTTAGCAACAGGGAACAACTTAATAACATAGGAACATTTTGGAAAAGTGGAGGCAATTTCTGATTAGTGTGGATTTTTGAGAGAGAAGAAGAAGAAGAGATAAATTAAAGATCAATATAGACCTTTGAATCTTAACTGAGATTTGCTCTTGGTTTTCAGACTCCAGTCTATTATTATGACTGGACCTTCTGTTTTATGGGTACAATTTTGAACTCTGATGTATAGATATTGCATACCAGTATATAAATAAATATTGATAGATGTTTTCTAAATATTCTAAATATAGAGGCTTTCTAAATATTTTATTTATTTGGATGATAGCAAGTAGAACAATAGTGGTTGTGATATTACAAGTTTATGTCCTAGAAATAACTAGCATTATAAATGAGAAGCTATCTCAAACTTTTTACATATTGGGAATCAGACCATTCAGAGATAAATTATTGAACCGAGATTTTTATATTATTAGGATTAAAAGGAATGACATTTTCCCTTAGCCTTTTACTTAATTTTCTTTTGTTCAAATACTTGTGCATCAAAAACTTTCATTGCTTATGTTGGTTAGATTATATCTTTTAGTTTTTGAGTTAAATTACCCACATTCACTTATTACACACTAAGCAAAGTAGCAGTTTGTCCTCAGATATCTCAGAGACAGTTTCAAGGAACCTCTGACCTAACTTATATAGGAAATGATATTCACGCATGTCACAGTCTCCAAAACTATGAAGGTCATCTTTATTTAAGAAAACTAAAGAATAAATATTTACAATAGGAGCATACTTTTATATGAAAAAATCACTGTGCTTTATTTTATCTGTTTATAGATGAATCATGTGTGGATAAATTGTGGATTACATTTATCTTTTGAAACTTACTACTTAAAGATGTAAGAAAAATCAGTGTGACACTTGAATATACTTTGAAGTACTTTCAAAATTCAACACTTTACAACATTTATCTTTCTTTTGCATCAACTGCTTTTTAAATTGTATTTCTCTAGCAACAGCATTTTTGTTTTAAACCAATTTTCCTTTCCTCTTATTTTATTCCCCCCCCACATTGTATTTTTCTCTGTTTCTTCACAAGGACCAAAATATTTTCTGTCAAAGGTAACATAACACCATTCTAATAAATCCTTGCTGTTTGAAAAGAATGATAATGACTTTGATCACTGTATTTGTATAATTAAGGTGCAGGCTTTTGCTTTAAAAAGAGTTCACCTCTTGCATTGAATCTGGGAGGACATGAAGCATTTACCGAGATGAGTACTCTGTTGGAAGGTCCCTGGTCTCCTTTGGTGTTGCATCTATCTATGTCCCCAGACTGCTCCTCCAGTGTTCCAATGACAATGATTAGTGGGACCCCCCCACGAGTTGCAGATGGAATGAGGCACAGCGATAAGGCAAGCTGTCTCTCAGATCAGCAGAGAGAAAGGCCTTCTTCACAGGAAGCCCAAGAGGAAGCCATTTAAACAAGTGTGCAGAAAATATTGGGGTAATTACCAAGCACCAGGAGGGGGTCTCAGCATTGAGAATGGATTCAAAAATTCATTCAGCAGATTAGTTGATGTTTTCCCTGCAGCTTGTCTTTGGAAATAATTCCCATGGAAATTCACAACTGAGACTGGGGAACTATATTATAAAAAGATATTTTCATTAGAGCATATATATTTACTAATGTTTGAACCACATTTATTTCTGCCAGAGAAGCTCTGACACTTTTGATCACTCAGCCTTTCAGTTTTGCTCTCTAAAATAAGACTCTTGCAACTACAAAAGCCAGAAAACCTTAATGTGTGAGGATGTATTATAAGAAGCT
The DNA here is from genome assembly GCF_964374135.1 of Grampus griseus. NCBI lineage: Eukaryota > Metazoa > Chordata > Mammalia > Artiodactyla > Delphinidae > Grampus > Grampus griseus. Next base: position 14,945,584 of record NC_138997.1, on the reverse strand, counting down.
TCTTAAAGTACTCTGATTATTAGAAATAGCTAGGCAAGCTTTTTGTGACTATTTTTTCCTAACATAACAGACTTGATTGCCATTCTGATGTCCGATTCATCTAGAAGAATATTTGTTGTGTGTATTTGAGCCCTAAAGGAAGTGCCCTAAAGGAGGAGGACTGGCCTCCCCAGTCCCACAAGGCTGCTATAGTGGAACATCAGTAATATGACAGATTTGTTTCTGGGGAGAAGCAAATCAACCTTTGCCTCCTTCTTTCCTAACCAGCTGGCAAATAAAGGACCTTGACAGCAAAAATACAGAGATAGCCACTTCTCAAATGTACCGGTTTAGAAAAGATGTCAAAAAGCAAAAATATATGTGTGTGGGCTGTGCCCATATATATATGGCACAGTGTTTATGGAACACAGAGTTAGTCTTAAAAAGGGCACACCTTTCTTTTGGAAATATTGTTCTATCATTTTGAAAAATTGAAAGGAAATTCTGTTAAAATGATGTCGCTGTATTATCATTGGCATCTCTGGGAACACCTGTTTATTATGTCCAGATTAATTGGAAATTGACTTGGAATAAATTAATCTGAGTATCCTCATTACAGCTGTCTGCTTATGCATGTAATGATCCTAGGGTCACTTGGGAGTTTGAGACTGTGGATATCAATTCGTCTGAAAATAGGTGGTTCACCTTTCCCATGAGGAATGCATATGCTGTTCCCTTCACCTTGAATGCACTTCCTCTCTTAGTGCACCTAGCATGCTACACTCATGCAACTAGAGCTGTATTATGACTTCCATGGGCCCCTGCCACTATAGAAAAAATTTTAAACTTATGGTTCACAATCACATTTGTATAAAGATGAGTATATTGATTTTACATGTTAATACATTTTCTTCTATCTAAAAACTTATTGTTTTCTGATTTAAAGAAAATGAAAATATTTTCTTGTCCCCAAATGCACTGTGTGTCCTAAGCATTATACCTTTTGTGCCTGATAGATTGGTAGGTCCTGCATGCATCAAGTCCAAGGTAAAATATTAACAGTTTTGTGTAAGTTCCTATAGCAGACCTGTTGAAGGCCTCACAACAACTATTTACTTCCTTTCCTGGCTTATAGATCCTGGATTTTGTTTAGGGTTCAGGCAGTAAAGGCACAAGGGGCAGACTACCCCACCCCCACCCCTAGGACAAAGGAATAGGCCATGACTGGCCCACTGCCATCTTGGAAATTCTCCCTTTTGTCAGTGAGGGGTCAGCCATAAAAAGGTTTGGGCCCTCTGTTGATCATAAGGGCAGACATGGTTGAGCAGACTAATGGAAGGAACCTGAGTACTTGATAACATTGTTGAACCACCTGAGATTCTTTTTAAGTTACGTGATAGACATTCTTGGTGTTTTTGCCTTGTTTTAGTTCAATATTCTGTTATTGGTAGCTTAACCAATATATTTTCTTTGCACTTCCTAGAGATGTAGGCATGTTTGTTTTGTAACCTTAGGTGTACGTTGCACATTCTATCATCATAGTTTCACCTTACTGACTAATTAATGTTTAACATAACAATGTCTCCACTAGATGGTAAACTCTGCCCAGTTCCTTGGATAATCTTGCTCAAAAAATATAGAATTATTTGTTTAATTAGGAAAATGGAGTTTACTAAGCTGTATTTTTCTGAATATGCTTTTTCCCCCTTAATTAAAAGTCAAGATGGTAGTGTTTTGATACCTTTACCATTCTTAAATTGTTAGCAAGTTCCGGGTTGTAATTTGCCTGAGCCAAAAAGCATTAACTTATTTAATTTCATATTCATCCACTTCTCATATATTTAGAGCTCTGTTTGTTATACCCTTTTCACGACTAAAGACCAGTAGCCCAGTTACAAAAGATGTAAAGAATTAAGATTGGTAGTGATGTATTCTCTGTGCCATCACTTTTATCCTTTACTCTATACTCAGTACCCAGTACCTGACTAAATGCCTGGCATATACTAGAAATTTGAAAATAATTTTGGTTGATTTAATTTTAAAACCTCATATTATCATGTATCCTCAACAATAGCTCTGTTCAGTCTTTGTTACCCCAGTTTCAAATGACCAGTCTCCATACCTTTTTCTTTTTTCCCTAGCCTCAAGCGTTAACCTTTGACAAGGTCTTAATAGAGCAGTACTACTCTGAAATTTTAAAGCAATGTGCCCATATTTCCCTCTTACGCATTTTTGATAGGTTTTGTTCTATTAGTCTCTGTCAAGATTGGCTTGCCTCTGCTAATGCCACTTAGGAGCATCAAGTGGTTTTGAAAAGGGCCTGTATTTCTTGCCATTATAGAAAGGGCTAAATGAAGTTAAGAGCTATAGGTTGGCATGTGAGGGGTGACAAATAAGATAAGGGCGTCACATTACTCTCACACTGTTTTGTCCATTTCCCTAAGGAAAACATGGCATACACCATAGAAACTTAGGGTCACACTGGGGTATACCAATCTATAAGACATATGCCAAAACACTCTGGATTTACGAAACTTTCTAATCCTCAAATGCTATTGGATTTGTACCAGACCGCTTCAACTGAATGCATTCTCCAGGACAGGTTCTTCTTTATTCATGTCTGTACTTCCCATTCAGCCTCCAGAAGTTCCTTGTTTCCCAGCTCTTGTTGACTGGGTACTTGAACCTCAATTCTTCCCCTCACAATCTCCCTCTCTCTTCCTCTCTATTCTCCCCTCTGTTGCCAGACATGACTCTTCCTGCTGATAGTCTTTGAGAACTGACCTATCTAAAAAATACAATTCAAATTTAGGTGGCTTGGCCCAGAAAATCCTCTTTTATCTCACTTACTGTCAATATGCTACAGTATCAAATAGATGACCTTGATTTCCCAGCCTTGGGGAGATTAGCTGCATTAAAAGTTATGGCTTCTGCATAGCACAGGGAGATCAGCTCAGTGCTTTGTGACCACCTAGAGGGGTGGGATAGGGAGGGTGGGAGGGAGACAAAAGAGGGAGGAGATATGGGGATATATTTATACGTATAGCTGATTCACTTTGTTATACAGCAGAAACTAACAACAACATTGTAAAGCAGTTAATACTCCAATAAAGATGTTAAAAAAAAAAAAAGGAGCTGGGACCCAGTGGTCATGAAAATGTCTTGTCCACCTTGGATTATCTGTATTTACCTACATTTACATGGGGGAGAATTAATTTCTACCCATTTTGTTTAATTTATTATTACCTTGATGTTTCTGCCATTTTCTGTGAAACCTAATTTTAACTGATATGGTTTCTGAACTTAAAAGGAGACCAACTGGTTCAAAATCTCTTGGTTTTAAGGTTCAGGCGGCTTGCCAGTCTTTTAAATTTCCTAAAATGCTTTCATGGCCTGAAAACTGGGAAAATAGAGGGACATTAAAAAATTAGAATTGCAAAAAATTAATTAATTAATTAATTAAAAAAAAATTATTGCTTCTATAGGAACAAGTCTGGTACCAAAGTGAAATAGCTGTTCAAACCAAGTATTAAGGTCAATAGATAGCCTCCCTGGAGATTCTGGGAACAGGTTGGGGGGATAGGGTAAATATGGTTATATCCATGTCTGGGTTGGGGTTTTAACTTAAGTGTCTAGCTCAAAGTCTATTTACATAATTAATCCCTGAAAAAATTAATTACAGCTAACATTTGTGCACTACTGAATAAGGGAAACCTGCTAATTTACAGTTCTTAAACAGTGTTCTGTTTATGACTTTGCTCAGTAATCAACTAACTGCTGACTATCCAAAGTGGACAATCATGACTTGCTTCGAAACACCAGTGAAATTTTAGCATAATGGTGACACCAATGTTCAATGTATCCTTTTGTTTCACTTTTACATTTTAAAAATTAACTTGAAAAATAAGATTTAACGGAGTTCAATAACATTCTGACTCATCCAATTCCCTTTGTTGTTTTTTTCCTGTCAGAATATCAATATCTAAGAAAACGTTAACAGAAATGAATATTGGCAGGTACTAATTTGTTTAATGCATGGAGTAAACACAGACACATACAATGGAATAAAACAACAAAGAACAAAGGCATAAGTACAGTGAATGAAATTCCCAAAGACTACTATACATGTTTAAGTTACTAGGAATAAAACATTTTTGGAGAAAGAGTCTTTAAGTAAAGATGTAAAAATGTTTCAAAATATTTGGAAGAGATGAAAGAAAAAAATGCGTCTATTAAAAAGTCAGAAAATATTGTAGATTTGATACATGTATATTGGAAGTGAAAAAATAAGTGAGAAAGTACTGCTAGATTTATTGATTAGTCTATAAAGATGTCAGTAATTCAAGATAATACAGTATTAATAACAATAAAAAATAGGTCTCAAAATAGTTCCAAAAATACTTAAGGGGAGGCTGAATTTAAGCTAACTGTCCACTCGGCAGATCAATCTTTGGGCAAAATGCTCTTAAGGAATGTGGGTTTGGGTCATTGTTTTTTAAGAATTGGTTAGACAAATATGAATTGAACTTTCTGAATATACTAATAGTAAATACTTATAGGATACTTGTATTTCATAACCTTTGCTTCCACATATGTGAGGATTTGGGACATCTGACTGGGGAAAGCAAATTGGGCAGGACAAGTGACAGTGGGCTGGCCAGTTTTTCCTGTTACCCTCAGGGGTTATCTTTCCTGTGCCTGATTCAATTTTTCAGCAATTTGGTTTAAACCTTAAGTTTCCCCAGTTATGGCACCTATAACCTCTGTTTTCCTTTTATTCATTTAAATATCCCAAAGGTATGAATTCATAAGCAGCCAGTTTGGTTTTCATACACTTCCTTCTTTTTTCTCCTTTTGTAGCATTTTAACTTATAAGTATTTACTTGTGTAGTGCTTCTATTGTCCTTCTTTATCCATTTACTCTTTGAGAAGCTCTGGCTTTGGAGGCTATTTCTTTGAAGGCTTTCGTATGATTTAATATAATATAGCGTGCCAGGTATTTTTCTAGAAGGGAACATTAAAATTTCCAATTATGCTTCAGTTTTTTTATGTCCACATTTAGAATTAGAAGAACTATTCTCTTCACCATTTTCTTAACTTAGAAAATCAATAAATAGTCTAGTCATGAATTTACCAGTGTTCTGAGTAATTTCTGTAAATCTCCACATACCAATCTCAGACCAAAAAAAAAAAAAGAAAGAAAGAAAGAAAACATTTTTAGTGTTAAATTCTAAAATCAGTGGGAGATGGGTGAGAGAATACTTGCTTAAAATGTACAGAGACAATGATGGGCAGTGCTCTGGTTCAAGATCTAAAATTCTTAGAATTTTGTTGTACTTATCTCCATCCTGAGGAGAGTTATAAGTTAGGCAATTTCAGTCTGATGCCATTAAATATTGAATTATCTAATTCTTCCTTTCTCACCAAGCAACAGACCTATTGATTATAATTTGATTTCCCGTAATCATGGGAAAAATTAATTGACTTGAGGATATAGTCATCTGGTCGTATTCTGCATATTTATCATTTAAAGTAGCCAATTGAATTTTGTTCCTTTATAAATACTGTACATCTTTTCCTTTTTGTTCACTTAAGCAGCCATGGAGAGAGAGATGGATATAATCTTGGGAAGCTGCCAATGGCAGTTTCTAAGCCTGCAAAACTGAAGCACAAAGTTTGGACCAAAATAAATTAAAGCCGTGCCATACTATTAAATATCTTGGAATAGATCCATGTGGTTTTGTATGAAAATCCTCCATCGTTGTGCATCATAAGCTTTTTCTATTTGCGACCTATATGAGTGGTGGTTGTTTTATTTAACATTAAAATGTCTGGGTCAAAATTACTTCTTGCCACTGCATAAATTTGTGATTTTAGGAAAGCCTACCCTGTTACTATATTAATGGTCCATAGTACATTCCTTCTGTTTTTCTCCCTGTTCTTCTTAAATACCTCCTGCCTTGTTTCAGGCTTTTCGTGGCTCTATGGACTTCCCAGGTATATAGAGCTATCTATCACCCCTTCCAACAGTCATAAGCATATTCAGCTAAGCCTTGCTGATATCTGTGTGTATTGCAACTAATTAGGAAAATCAATTTGTTTGTTGCCAGTTTTAGTTTATTTGTTCTTCAATGTCCACTATCACTTAGTCTGTTTATTTTCAGCTTATGATCTCATTTCATACTTATAATACATCTGATCTGAACTATTTTAGTTTCCCACCAAATTTATTGGGGAAATGTTATTATCCCTCTGCATAGAGGGCCATTCCATTCCCAAAGCAGAAGCAGGAATGAGGTAATATTTCCAGGCATTCTATGTATTTTTCTCACATCCCACCTCAAGAGAGAAAAAATGGCATTCATTGACTCCCATTGTTGAGTCAATGTGTTAAAGAACAGTACTCATACATAGGCCAACTGCTTGATGCCCTCTCCCTCTCTCTAACTTTCTCTTCACAGCTGCTGCTTCTGCAATTTAAAGGTTAAATATAATTCACAGGGTGGACTGGTAGACCACACATTTTAAACCTTATCCTAGGCTGCTTTTTCAATCCAGCTTTAACACCACTAAAAATCGTATATTATTTATATCCTCATTTAATTCCTATATCTCTTTCTCAGTTGGTTCAAAACATGAAAGAAAGAAGTGTAAATATTAAGTAGTAATTCTCAAAACAGCCAACATTTCAAAAAAAACATTCTAATTGTATTATCTCACTATCACAATCTTTATATTAAAATGTACACTTATAAAAAGTGTAATAAGAAATGTGTACATGATGAATTAACTTTATTAACAGGAAACAACTTATTAAGTCATTGGTCAATTTTCAAGTTCACTGATTAGACTGCTTTTATTTGTAAAAAAAATAAATAGATGATATATAGCCCATAAAACACCCTACCTCATTTCTGTTGCCAAGTTCTCCAAAGGTGAAAATGGATATATATCTTTTTTTTTTTTTTTTCTGGCAAGAATCCATTCCAGTACTAAATAGCTTAGAGGTGTAGATTTTCTTGAGGTTTGTGGGTCTAGGCTTATTTCCTTGTAACCTTGGTTTTGCCTTAATATACTGACACCTGGGAATTGCCTCAAAGAAGGGGTGGCTGAGTCCTAATTAGAAATGTTAGGTATAGTGGAAAGAACCTAACTTTTGGTTCTTTTCGAGTTATATACCCTCACAATGTAATGCTCCCTATAATTCATACTAGATTTGATATATTTAAACTTACGTGATTCTCCATTTCGTCAATATTAAAATGATTGCAAGGATAATGTTAGACTGACTGTCTATCTATGTAACTATGTACCTATCTATCTATCATCACCTAACACAATGCATGGGTGCATTGTAGACACACTCAATAAATAATAGACTTTAATTTTTTTCATTATTACTGTTACTTTGAGTTAATGGCGTGGTTAACAAATAAGTCAAAATCCATGCTTCTGTCCAGAAAAAAGCTCAACGGAAGCCATTAATTCAGCTGGAAATAGCCCTTTGACATGAAATAATAAATTTATGCTATTGATTCCATTTAGAATGAGCCAGAAGTTCCCTATATCTTAGAGCAAATCACTGGATTGTCTATTATTTATTTTACAGAAATCCTTGAAAAGCTGTGTTTACCTTTTGCAAGGTGAAAGGTACTTGTCCTTTAAAAATTACAGTGCCAGGGGCTTCCCTGGTGGCGCAGTGGTTGAGAGTCTGCCTGCTGATGCAGGGGACACGGGTTCGTGCCCCGGTCCGGGAAGATCCCACATGCCGTGGAGCAGCTAGGCCCGTGAACCATGGCCGCTGACCCTGCGCGTCCGGAGCCTGTGCTCTGCAACGGGAGAGGCCACAACAGTGAGAGACCCACGTAATGCAAAAAAAAAAAAAAAAAAGGGGGCATGGAAAAATGAGAGAGTACCAAAATTCATGAAAATGAAGATAACTTTTATTAAATAATTATCCAGAAAAAAAAAAACAGCATTTCGATATTCATTTTTTTATATTACCAGAAAAATCTTTCAACAGCACTCATTATTTGATGATCCTACTGTCACTTCAAATAAAAGCCTATGATCATTGGAATGAATAAATACAAACAGGTTATTGAAATAGATGGCTCTTCAAAGTTCACATGTGTCAGAATACCAGAAGTTTTGACCAAGCAAAACAGACTCTCAGAACCCCTTTTTTAAGCATCTTACTTTTTTAAACTGAGTACTTTTTTTTGTATCAGCAGGAAAAAGAAAGTCTCTATGTAATATCATGTGATGTATTCAGTTGATCTGTATCTGAAACATCTTGTAAGGATTTACAAGTGACTTCTATGGAACTGAGGTGTCCCTTACTACAGGCTTCATTTATTAAGCTATCTTTCTGTCTCTAGATGCAAACACAAATGTATTTGTTTATTTAAGCTCTAAAATATTTGTGGGTAGTGTCAGCAAAAGTATGCTTCAGTTTGCTATTCTTCGTATACTTTAAAATATATTAAATTATAAAATGTCCAGTGCCCTTTTAATAATGATATGAATATTTATTTCCATTTACAAAGATCCACTAACAGTCAAGTCCAGGAAAAGTTACTTGTATAACACGCATATAAGATATAGTTTGCCTAAAATTGCATTATAGTGTTTTTTTTTTTTAATACTTTTTTAGGTGCAATTTGGGTTGAAACATCTAGTACTACTCTTTGATCTGACATAATAAATTTCTAAAATATACTATTTAGGGTACTGTCAAAAAAGATTGAATCAGATTCCTAAATGATCACAGGGAGATTTGATTAAGAGGTTTAAGTTCACTTTAAAGGAGACCTTTAAAAATTAATAAAGCTCAATGACATTAGTTATATCTTTCTTATATTTTACAAAAAATAATATACACATGCTCTTTGTTGTCTACAACATAAAAGTATGTCTCCATCATCAACTAATGGTTTGTTGAATTCTCTTAAATTCCACCATAATAGAGCAAGTATTTGAATTGTGTCTAGAAATTAAACCAATCTCTAATATTTAATAGTTCCCCAAACTGAGAATCATGGAACAAGTCCTATAATATTTCAGTGAATGTCTGTCTATTTATAACTTGTAAATGTGTGAGCCAGACTAAAAAAAATGTGTGCAGAAAAATAAAGTGTTTGTCATAATCTCAAATCCTGATCTGAAGCAGGTGTCATTTTTCTATTCCTTGTTAGTTCATTTTCCAGGATTTCTTTTGAGGATCCATCATAGAATTCTAAGTGTTGTGTCCACTGGGATTTACACCACTTGTTCAATCTATTTATACCAAGTTAATTAAGTGATAATCCCAAAGTATCAGAGGGCATATGAAATAATAAATGTCTGATTCTTTCACAGACATTCCGAGACCACATGATGAGGAGTCACAGGATGGAAGACTGTTTCATTGCCTAATATCACATTCTCTTCTATAGGGAATATTGCTATTAAAATGCTGTTCTCATATTTCCTGAGGTTTTATACCTTTCATTGGATAATATTCTTGTGACAATTGATGTGATGCTTTTGAAGGAGAGTCAAGCCAAAGGCTTTCATACATGAAATTTTACAATTTAAGTTATGGATTACTCCTATTTTGCAAACTTGGTCAAATCCATTGCTGAAATAAATCAAAATATACATAATTTTTATATATGTTAAATGATTTCCATGAACAGACAAAGAGAAATCTGTAAGATGCCTTTATTTCCAATTCCACATTGATCCTATACGTGCCTACAAACACAAATACACGCAGAGAAACAGATATTATCCATTTGCTAACTATTTAATATACCTGATTGCCTGTTTAAATGTTTATTAATCTCATTCATTTTGTTGAATAAGCAAGAAGGAAGTAAAATTCATTGTTCTTATATTAGCACTAAAGACAGTTTTAAGAGATAAATATCTGAATATCCTTATGTCCTAGAAATCCCATGAGTGATTTACAGCTATAGATATAAAGCTATTTCCAACAATTAAAAAAAAATTAAAAGACTGGTCAATATAGAAAGCTTACTATTACATTGAGAGTCAGGTAGTCTCCTGATAAGATAAAGAATTAGAAGAGAGTGGCAGGACATATTTAAGGTGATGAAAGGGAAAAATGTACAACCAAGATTACTCTACCCAGCAAGGATCTCATTCAGATTCAACAGAGAAATTAAAACCTTTACAGACAAGCAGAAGCTAAGAGAATTCAGCACCACCAAACGAGCTTTACAACAAATGCCAAAGGAACGTCTCTAGGCAGGAAACACGAGAGAAGGAAAAGACCTACAATAACTAAACCAAAACAATTAAGAAACTGGTAATAGGAACATACATATCAATAGTTAACTTAAATATAAATGGATTAAATGCTCCAACCAAAAGACATAGACTGGCTGAATGGATACAAAAATAAGACCCGTATATAAGCTGTCTACAAGAGACCCACTTCAGACCTAGGGACACATACAGACTGAAAGTGAGGGGATGGAAAAAGATATTCCATGCAAATGGAATTCAAAAGAAAGGTGGAGTAGCAGTTCTCATATCAGAGAAAATAGACTTTAAAATTAAGACTATTACAAAAGACAAAGAAGGACACTACATAGTGATCAAGGGACCAATCCAGGAAGAAGATATAACAATTGTAAATATTTATGCACCCAACATAGGAGCACTTCAGTACCTAAGACAAATGATAAGAGCTGTAAGACGGGAAATCGACATTAACACAATAATAGTAGGGGACTTTAACACCCCATAACACCCCACTTTCACCCATGGACAGGTCATCCAAAAGGAAAATAAATTAGGAAACACAAGCTTTAAATGATAAGCTTTAAACAAGATGGACTTAATATTTATAGGACATTCCATCCAAAAACAACAGAATACACATTATTCTCAAGTGCTCATGGAACATTCTCCAGGATAGATCATATCTTGGGTCACAAATCAAGTCTTGGTAAATTTAAGAAAATTGGAAAAGTATCATGTATCTTTTCCAAGAACAACGCTACGAGACTAGATATCAGTTGCAGGAAAAAAATCTGTAAAAAATACAAACACATGGAGGTAAACAATACACTACTTAATAACCAAGAGATCACTGAAGAAATCGAAGAGGAAATTAAAAAATACCTAGAAACAACTGACAATGAAAACACAATGACCCAAAATCTATGGGATGCAGCAAAAGCGTTTCTAGGAGGGAGGTTTATAGCAATACAATCCTACCTCAAGAAACAAGATACATCTCAAATAAACAACCTAACATTACACCTAAAGCAATTAGAGAAAGAAGAACAAAAAAAACCCAAATTTAGCAGAAGGAAAGAAGTCATAAAGATCAGAGAAGAAATAAATGAAAAAGACATGAACGAACCGATAGCAAAGATCAATAAAACTAAAAGCTGGTTCTTTGAGAAGAAAAAATTGACAAACCATTAGCAAGATTTATCAAGAAAAATGGGAGAAGACTGAAATAAGTAGAATTAGAAATGAAAAAGGAGAAGTAACAACTGACACTGCAGAAATATGAAGGATCATGAGAGATTACTACAAGCAACTATATGCCAATAAAATGGACAACCTGGAAGAAATGGACAAACTCTTAGAAAAACACAACCTTCTGAGACTGAACCAGGAAGAAATAGAAAATATAAACAGACCAATCACAAGCACTTGAAATTGAGACGGTGATTAGAAATCTTCCAACAAACAAAAGCCCAAGACCAGATGGCCTCACAGGCGAATTCTATCAAACATTTAGGGAAGAGACAACATCTATCCTTTTCAAACTCTTCCAAAATATAGCAGAGGGAGGAAGACTCCCAAACTCGTTCTGCGAGGCCACCATCACCCTGATACCAAAACCAGACAAAGATGTCATAAAGAAAGAAAACTACAGGCCAATATCACTGATGAACACAGATGCAAAAATCCTCAGCAAAATACTAGCAAACAGAATCCAACAGCACATTAAAAGGATCATACACCATGATCAAGTGAGGTTTATCCCAGGAATGCAAGGATTTCTCAGTATATGCAAGTCAATCAATGTGATAAACTGTGTTAACAAATTGAAGAAGAAAAACCATATGATCATCTCAATGGATGCAGAAAAAGCTTTTGACAGAATTCAACACCCATTTATGATAAAAACCCTCCAGAAAGTAGGCATAGAGGGAACTTACCTCAACATAATAAAGGCCGTATATGACAGACCCACAGCCAACATCGTTCTCAATGGTGAAAAACTGAAACCATTTCCTGTAAGATCAGGAACAAGACAAGGTTGTCCACTCTCACCACTTTATTCAACATAGTTTTGGAAGTTTTAGCCACAGCAGTCAGAGAAGAAAAAGAAATAAAAGGAATCCAAATCAGAAAAGAAGAAGTAAAGCTGTCACTGTTTGCAGATGACATGATACTATACATAGAGAATCCTAAAGATGCTACCAGCAAACTACTTGAGCTAATCAATGAATTTGGTAAAGTAGCAGGATACAAAATTAATGCACAGATACACTAATGATGAAAAATCTGAAAGAGAAATTAAGGAAACACTGCCATTTACCACTGCAACAAAAAGAATAAAATACCTAGGAATAAACCTACCTAAGGGACAAAAGACCTGTATGCAGAAAACTATAAGACAGATCAATGGAACAGGATAGAAAGCCCAGAGATAAACCCACGCACATATGGTCACCTTATCTTTGACAAAGGAGGCAAGAATATACAATGGAGAAAAGACAGCCTCCTCAATAAGTGGTGCTGGGAAAACTGAACAGCTACATGTAAAAGAATAAAATTAGAACACTCCATAACACCATATATAAAAATAATTCAAAGTACATTAAAGACCTAAATGTAGGCCACACACTATAAAACTCTTAGAGGAAAACATAGGCAGAACACTCTATCACAGCAAGATCGTTTTTGACCCACCTCCTAGAGAAATGGCAATAAAGCCAAAAATAAACAAACGGGACCTAATGAAACTTAAAAGCTTTTGCACAGCAAAGGAAACCATAAACAAGATGAAAAGACAATCCTCAGAATGAGAGAAAATATTTGCAAACGAAGGAACTGACAAAGGATTAATCTCCAAAATTTACAAGCAGCTCATGCAGCTCAATAACAAAAAAACAAACAACCCAATCCAAAACTGGGCAGAAAACCTAAATAGACATTTCTCCAGAGAAGATATACAGATTGCCAACAATCACATGAAAGGGTGCTCAACATCACTAATCATTAGAGAAATGCAAATCAAATCAACAATGAGGTTATCACCTCACACCAGTCAGAATGGCCATCATCAAAAAAATCTACAAACAATAAATGTTGGAGAGGGTGTGGAGAAAAGGGAACCCTCTTGCACTGTTGATGGGAATGTAAATTGATACAGCCACTGTGGAGAACAGTATGTAGGTTCCTGAAAAAACTAAAAATAGATCTACCATATGACCCAACAATCCTACTACCGGGCATATACCCTGAGAAAGCTATAATTCAAAGAGTCATGTACCACAACGTTCATTGCACTTCTATTTACAATAGGACATGGAAGCAACCTAAGTGTACATCGACAGATGAATGGATAAAGAAGATGTGGCACATATATACAATGGAATATTACTCGGCCATAAAACGAAATGAAATTGAGTTATTTGTATTCAGGTGGATGGACCTAGAGACTGTCATGCAGAGTGAAGTAAATCAGAAAGAGAAAATAAATACCATATGCTAACACATATACATGGATTCTAAAAAAAAAAAAAAAAAAGGTTCTGAAGAACCTAGGGACAGGACAGGAATAAAGTCGCAGAGGTAAAGAAGACTCGAGGACATGGGGAGGGGGAAGGGTAAGCTGGGACAAAGTGAGAGAGTGGCATGGACATATATACACTGCCAAATGTAAAATAGATAGCTAGTGGGAAGCAGCCGCATAGCACAGGGAGATCAGCTTGGTGGTTTGTGACCACTTAGAGGGATGGGATAGGGAGGCTGGGAGGGAGACGCAAGAGGGAGGAGATATGGGGCTATATATATATATATATATATATATATATATATATATATATATATATAGCTTATTCACCTTGTTACAAAGCAGAAACTAACACACCATTGTAAAGCAATTACACTCCAATAAAGATGTTAAAAAAAGATAAAGGATTAGGATACAGACTATTTAAAAGTAACTTACAGTAATCCTTCTTTAAAGATGTAGGACTTCCTTCACACCAATTTAAAGTGTGATAATAAAAAACAAAGGAGCTTAAATGATACAAGTTTATAAATGTGTGAAATCAGGAAAATTGGGAATGATTCAAGTCCTGGTTCTCTTGCGATTAATTAGTTTCAAAAATATGAAACATTTTACCATGTTGGTCGTAAATTTTTCCCTCTATTAAATGTCGCAGGGTTGAATTGGATTAGCTCTGAGATATTTTTGTCCTAAAATTACATCACTTGAAGTATGAAATTCTGAAAAAAACTTCAATATCTTGATTATGATTATTTGAGTAAAGTATGCTTTTGAAAAAAGAGCTATTAAAACGGTGTTCTGTGCAAAAAAACAGTAAAAATCACTCAGTCAGACTATGGTTACTGGATAATTTGGCTCTAGATGAGTAATTTCTTGTCACCATTTTGATGCATATAAACTGTCCAGAAATCTATGGAGCAACATCACATAATAAGAATTTTAGGAATGGTTTGCAAGCACAATGCGTTAACACTGTGTCCCTGATGTTATTTTTAGTTTTAGAGTGTAACTTCAGTAAAGCAGAGGCATTTTTTTTTTACCATAGATAGTATAATACTACATTAAAATATTAACAACTAAATACTTTTACGTTGATTATAAAATAATAAATATATTTCCTTGCATTAGGCAATATCAGAGATTTTCTGAATTACAGATTTGAATGTCACATCAATAAATATATTTGTTGCATGATGAATTAAAATTTGATGCCCAAAAGAATGTTTGCAATGTAAGCAATTGATATAGAAATGTATTGAGTATAGATGCATACTAACTTCTTTTCTCTTGTGTCTTTGGGAATCTCCCCATCAGAATATAAGCTCCATGACAGCAGAGTTTCTGTTTTTATTTTTTCTGTTCCCTTCTTGCTGTATTCCATATATATAAAGTATATTCACCAGTGCTTGCTACATAGTAGACCCCTAATTAATACTTAATGAATAAATTATTCTCCTTAAGAGTACTGCTGTTAGTTTTTCCACACTTAACTCTTTTAGAAATGCAGTTAGAGAAAATGAACAGAAGAAATATTCTCAGAAACAAAAATCATAAAAATGAAAATGATTCCATGATTCAAAGAGTATCATAGCCTTGGATATTGTATATAATGTATGTATCCAAAGATCATAAAAACAATTTTTGTTGGCATTTTAATTAAGATAACTTATTTGATTCATTGATTATAATGATAGAAAGAATGAAGTCCATTATCTTACTATTATATAATGGTCTCATACACCATACGAAATTTTGATTTCATCTTCACATTTCTGAACCAGGGTGGAGCCTGGATATGTGACTACACTTTAGCAAGAGGAAACAGATCATTAATAACACCGTGTAACAACTAGTAAATAAAGAAACACAGTTAGGATTGGGGCCTTGTGAATTTCATGTTGGCATTATTTACATATTAAATAAACAACATGACCGTAGAGTTGCAAAGAATTTTTTTGATACACTAATGAAATCTCTCCTCCCTTTCCCCAACAGAAACTAATAGCTGCAGCACTGGGTTTAACATTTTCTTAATGGTGACATAAATGTTAAACCAAAACAATGAATGAATTTCTGGCTTTTGGATTTCAAAATAAATTCTTGAAACCTGTGGCCAAAACTGTACCATGACATGAAATGGTTTGTGTTCCAAGAACTGTGTAAAAAAGACTAACTCATTTAGAAAAAGAGGAGTCAGAAGAAAAGCAGGGTAATTAGGTGCTGGTGTCTGTATTTGATTATGTCACATGTAAGTATCTTTATAAGTAAATAGAAGTAACATTGTACAATAATTTTTACAATAATAACATTGCGGTATGACCACACTTGCATTTTCAAAAAGAAATGAATAGCACTTACATTGGTCATACCAGGATGTAGAAGTGGAAGGAATACACCTCCTACTCTTGCGATAAAAAAGAGCTGTGGGTTGAAATTTGTAAAGAAATGAAAGCTTAGAAAGCTTGAAGCTTTTTCAAGGTAGTCCGAACTTCACTTGGAGGGTAATTTAAAATTATTTATCTTAATACTCCACTGTTATGGTTATAACCACAGTTATTTTTATTCCTGCCCTTTCCCCTGTCCCCTGCACTATTGAAATCCGTATCTACATGGTACCATAATAAAGAACCAACAGCTCCTTTAAAGTTATTTTCTATTAACTACAACACCTGGATCAATTTGAAGTTAATTGTTTTTCCGATCTTTCTTTTGTTTATAGAGTGGTCTTTCCTATTTCTTCACATCTAATATTTTTTCTTTAATTTTATGCTGCACACAGTGGATTACATTGTGGAGTATTTGGATCATTTCGTACCCCATTAAAGGGCATTGCATTTTGTTTTGCCAGGTATTTGAATCGCTGGTTTATACTTTAGTCCTGTCAGGTTTGATCTTATTCTGTGTTAAAGAGATTGTGTTTCCGTTTTGTGATCAGTATCAAGGCATGCCACTTACCACAGTTGTGGTTCTTACTTCGAGGCCAGGGCATTTTCTGGAGTCTTGACTGAATGTTCAGTGTGTCCATGGGGGTCGTTCCACTCTGATCGGGGTAGGGGGGGACTCAAATGTCTATCTCAAGTGAACCACTTAGCCATCACTCAGGGACCGGTGATGGTTCCCTACAGAGCCATATGGAGCACCCTTTCTGACAGCTCTCTAGTCTTACATACCCAGAGCTGTACATTTTGGCTGTTCTAGAAGACAAATCCGATGTCTTCTGATACCTTCCTCCTCAGCTCAGCAATACCACTGCTCATTTGTCCCTATTTTGCAGCACAGAAATGCCTGCACACTGAAATTGGGGCTATCATAGCACAATCTTCTGGCTCACCTCCTGTGTTTCCCTTCTCTCCACAATCACAGTTCTCCTCTACCTATTGTCCCATACCTGAAATGTTTTGCCTTATATCTATTTATCATGTTTTATAATAGTTTTCGTGAAGAGACTAAATCTGGTACCATTTATTCTGTCGTGACTGAAAGCGGAGGTCCCACCATAGTGACTTGTAACAAACACAGATTAGGTCATACCTCATTTCTGATTAAATATTTCATTGAATGCCCATTGTACTTAGATTAAATCCATATTCTTTATCAAGACCTGTTAGGTTCTGCATCGTTTATCTGCTGACTCCTTTCTAAGATCTAATGAAAATCTTCTTGCTCCAGACACACTGATTTCTTTCAGACCTTGACTAAGTCACTGTTTCAACACATTCACAAAGGATGTTCCATCTTCATGAGATATCTTTTTCTACTCTTGATCTACTAACTTCAAGTTTGAGTTAAAATTCTGTTCCTCTTAAGAAACTACTCTGACCACTTATATAACCTATATTTCTTTCCCTCATAACGTTGTATTTCTTTTCCTTTATAGCCCTTACTGCTATGTTGTCCAAATACTTATGTGAGGGTTTTTCAGTAGATAATATACACTCAGTATTTTAAGTAAGGGTTCTCTAGAGAAAAAGGACCAATAGGAGGTACAAGTACGTGCATGTGTGTGTGTATTATAAGGAATTGGTTCACATGATTATGGAGGATGAGAACTAAGATCTTCAGTCAGCAAGCTGGAAATCCAGGAGAATTGATGGTATAGTTTTAGCCAGAATGGCTTAAAGCCAGGAGAGCCTTTGGTATAAGTTCCAGTTTGAGGCCAAGTCTAATGCAGAAGAAGACTGATGCCCCAGCTCAAAAACAATCAGTCAGAGCAAATTTTCCCTTACTCCACCTTTTTGTTCTGATCAGGACTTCCTTGGTGGATTGGATGGGACCCAGTCACATTAGTGAGAGCACTTTGCTTGATTCAGTCTACTGGTTCAGTGTTAATCTTATCCAGAAATATCCTCAAATACACACTCAGAATAATATTTACCAAATATCTCGGTATCCTGTGGCCCAGTCAAGTTGACACATAAAAATAACCATCACACTCAGTAAATATTTGTTGGATGAATGAGAGAAGTTGAGATCTAAAGGATGCAGGGAATTAGTATAAAAAGTGGTAAAGAGCATTCTGGACAGATTAAAACTCTACATGCAATGGCATGGGCATATAGAAGAGGTTGACATACTAAGGCAATGAGGGAAGTCAAGGTGCTTGGAGCTGTGTAAGTCAGATGCAGAGTGTTAGGTGATGAATTTTGAGAGGCTGCAAAGAGGCCAATTATGTAGGACTTCATGGGTTCTTGTTCAAAGTATGGTTCTCACCACTGGTATCCCTTGGGATCTTTTTAAAATGTATAGCCTCAAGTCTCACCCTAAACCCACTTAATCAAAATCTGTATTTTAATAAGAGCTCAATATGAGACTCCCAGATGTGTAATTTTGATAGGACATGGTGATGAATTACATATTGGTGATGATGTTTCAAGGATAATGTCCAGATTTTATGCCCTGATAAAAAGGGTTAATGAAGGGACATGTACTCAGATGGAGAGCCCTATAGGAAGGGCAAATTTGGTACATCTGTCTATGTGTAGTGAAGAATTCAGGCTTCCACTTTTACATTGTTATGTCTTAATTGACTATGAAATATCCAAATAGTGATGTCCAGCGTGCAGGATATAAAGGTCTAGAACTCAAGAAAGATAACTGGGTTGCATTAAGGGGGAAGTAAACTAGGAACATGTAAATAAGTTAGAAGAATATTAGACAGTTTGAGAAAATGTTAATGAGAATCTAAACAGTGATTTAGAAGTAAGAATTTTAAAAATAAAAAATTTAAGAGATTAAACTATTGAAAAGATAAAACTAATTCAACATAGGGAAAAGGGCAGAGAGAGTGATCAACGATGACTACAAAATTCCCGCCCTGTATAATTAGAATAAGGAGGTACTAACAGAAAGAGAAAATGCAGGAAGATTTTTAGGTGCATACACAATATACTCTGGAAATAATCAGTTTGAAGCGACAAAAGGATATTCATTTGAAAAGGCGATGCATATATATGTATATATGTACACAAATATGCATGTGTTGTGTGTCTGTGTGTGACTGTGTGTGTGTAAAAGTGGATCTCAGGGTGCTAAGTCTGGAGTTAAATATTTGGAAGCTATATGGATTAAGAAAATAGTTGAGACGTGGATCTTGAGTTCCACTTTTCACTGGCTCTGTTGAATTCCATTTGTACTCAATGGAATGAGTTCGCTAAAGTCAACACACCAACCCAAAGTGCTGGCTGGTCATTGCTTAACTGGCATTCTGCCCAGCGACCACATTGAGTAAACAAACCAAAAGTAAAGTCTGGCATCCACGAAAAGGAGTGAGCTAAGATATCAGTCTGAGTGGTTGAGGATTCCATTTTTGTTTCGTTTTCCTAATAGAAAAATCTCTACATTTTTGAAGGAGAAAAGAGTATCCGATACACTGAGTTAAACTTAAATTGCAAGAGAAAGAGGAATAAACATTAATGCAGCCTGACCCTAGATCTGGTGATTGCCACATCCGAGTGGTTAGTACTGGGGAAAAGAAAGAATAATATTCATTCAGACAGTCCTAGTACAGTCAGTTAATATATTGACATGCATTCTCTGGGATTGGAAATTTGCTTCTGCTTCAAGTCCTCAGAGAATAGTCCCCACAATACAAACCTATATCCCAGCTGCCTCTTCCATCCACCAACTTTCTGGAACCCAGCAGTCTACTTGCAGGTTAAAGCTTAGATCAGTAACAGGTTATCTATATCCTGACTCTCTGGGTTACATCTGTCCATTCTGATTAGTAGGTTCTCATAGGAAATAGGCTGATTGGCCCCAGCTCTGCAGGCAGCCAGTGCTAGGAGCCATGGGAGGGGACACCTAATATGAATAATACCACTTTATGCAACTGGGAGGTACTGATAAACTATAGAACACCCAACTGTTGGCTATCAACATTATGAAATATACTAATAAAATGAGATCCAATATTAGGTCACACCCTAAAAATATATTAGCTCATTTGAGTGCTATAATTACTCAACTATAATGAGAACTATAATTTTACAAATGGGAAACTGTGATATATTGAGATTAAAAAACCACAATGACAGAGTTTCAGTTTGAACCCTAGCAGCAAGGAAGAGTCTCCACTTGTAGTTGTTCCTGGGCCTCTATTCTCATCTGGAGGAAAAGTTTCAACATATTTATATATGCTTTCAAATAAATGAGTTTGTGTATAGTAAATAATAAAATGAATGAATATATTAAATGTTAGGCATAATACAGGAGTATTAGAAAAGTGAATTTAATTATTGCTAATTCACCAGAAGCTGAGGCATGATTCAGTACCATGAAGAATTATCATTGGTGATGGTCATAAAGGAGAAGAGTTTGGACAAAGCTACACTTAATCATTAATCTGTGAAAAAGAAACAATGAAGATACTTATTTTAAATGGTCATAGTTTTAATTCTAAAGATATGAAGTCATCTGAAAAGAGAAGAAACCATTCCAAGAGGAAATGAAAAGTTTTTGAATACTAGTGGTGAAGTGAATGGTATGGAAACATTCCAATCCTTTATCGTGTACCAGCCACCTTCAATTATGAAGGGATTCTGATAAAGAAAACATGAGTGCTTCCTCTTCTTAAATACCCTAAACAGGGATTTTGTTACAGGGAGTATTATATGCACAATTCTTGTTTTCAGGAATATGTTTCCAAACATATATGATAGAACAAAAGCTTAGAAATAAACCAGATGACACTTAGTAAAAGCAGACATTTAATCCAATAATTGCTCCTCCAAAAGCTTTGTTAAACCCAACGCACTAATGTTGTTTATGACTTTTATACTCGAGTATTCAGTTATTTTTTTCAACAAAAAGCCCCTTACACATTAAACCACTTATCCATTCACACAGCCAAAATGCACCTCTAAAAATACATCATAAGGTTTCATATGTTCATTTTAAGGAAGAAAATGTTGTCGGCTGGATTAAGTAGGATATGAATGAGCAAGCAGAATAAACCAGTAAAATTTAATTAAGCAATTTAGCACACCAGAAAAGCAGCAACACATAATAGTGGGATGTACACGACAGGGGGGTGGTTCAGTGCAATTCCAATCTTTTAGGAACCTGGGAAGGGGCACTGAGTGCAGCAAACAGACATGCTTTTTCTACACATAGTAAGTTGAAACAAAAGTAGTGATTGAAGCAGCCTTTATGCGTGGAGGTTCTGTCTAGTGTATATGTTTGCCTTGTGCAGGTGTGGCAAATTACAACAAAGAAATGATTGTAAGACTTATACTCTTATATTTTCTATAACCAGACAGGAAAATGGAGGAAAGAATTCATTTATTAACAGTCTGATTTTCAAAATGATATGCCTGCCATATACAACCACTAACTGATCCCCCTGAGATAATAAGAACAATTAGGAGCTCAGAGGTGAAAATTATGACACATTTGCCTTGAAAGAGCTGAATGGATGAACAGCATCCTTTGCTTCATTTCAGGAATCTGATTTGTATTTTCTTATCTCAGGATTATTATGATACCATATTCCTTTTAAATCAAACCTGATTGTCAAGGTGCCTGTAACCTTGTTTGTTCTAAATCTATTTCCTACTAGCTTCCAAAATTTCCCTGAATTTAGTGCAGCTGAAGTTATTTTAAACGTTAAAACATTTACATTAAAAAAAACCACAATCAACTTATTGAATATTTAACCAGGGACTTTATCTCACAGACTCTTCTAAACTAAAATGACATATTTGTTAAAAACTACAAAATTGTATCTTATTGATTAACATGCTTAGACTACTTTTAAAAAATTCCTTAATTCTTATTTTTAACTCAATTTATCTAACATATAAGTACATATTATGCATAATAAATTATGTGATATATAATTATATATTATATCATTATTATTTATAATTCAGTTTATGTTTCTTTGTCACATGTATTTTATAAATTGCTTTAAATATTTGTGGAATAGCACAAGAATAAGAAAGTAAGTAAATGAAGGTTGTAGTATTTCAAAATGTAGCAATTAACATCAAATTTAATTTTATTTCCTCACAGAGTGGAAAGAACACCATAGACAATTCTTCTCCAGTTATCTTACAGGTCTTCACATAATCATAAGCACATCATAAATATTATTCAGCTTATAATATGGATCATCATCCCTTTTTATTAAATATAGCACATTTTATTCTAACTTATCCTTTTAATCACTTTATTTTAAATATTATCTATTTATATTTTATTTAAAAATAATTTCACACATACAGAAAAGTTGCCAGAATAGTACAAAGAACTCACAAATTCCCAAATTTTCATTCACTCAGACCCTCCAGTTGTTAGCATTTTGCCATTTTTGTTTCATTACCTTCTCTCTCTTACTTGGAAGCGTGATGTAAACAACAATCCCATCATCCCTAAATACTCTTGTTTGCTTTTTGATAAAGCAAGGACACTTTATTACATAACCACCAAACATCCACAATGCAACCATTCAAACTAAAAAATTATGCACTATCATCCAGTTTTTACATCACCACTAAATTGTGCGAACTGTTCCAATAAGTGTATTTTTCCTTTCTGGTCCAGGATCCTGGATAGCACAGATTTCTTGTCTCTTTAGTCCCCTTCAGAGTGCTACAGTTCCTCAGTCTTTCTTTGTCCTTCATGGATTTTAGAATATCCTTTTTATATTTCATATCTTACAGCCTTTTGATAAGTGATATGTACAGAGATACTCCTAAGAAAATCCTGTTATCTTTTTTTCCAAATGCAATACCTGTTTCTCATCAAATCTCCACCCACCAGAAGTCCATCCATTCGTGACTTCTGCTTGAATCAAACACCTAAATGAGAGTTGCCAAATGGTGATTTTTTTTTTCTCTCAGTCATTTCTTCTATATTCATTATTTGGCATTTTACTCTGAGAAAGAGCTTTCTCTTCCTCCCCTATTTATTTATATATTATTTTATTTTTATCAGTCTGGAGTCTTAGATTTCCATTTTATTTATTGGATGTTAACTCACTATTTTCAGTATTTAAAGCTAAAATTGTCCCAATTTTGGCCAGCGAAAATCCCCTTGAAAGACTGGCTCCTGTATCCTTGTGTTACGTCCTCATTTTTCTTTGAATACTTCTTTACTTTCTGGCCCAATATAAGATGTTCCAGGCTCATCTTGTACTTTTTCTACCTCAGCCCTAATACCAACTATTTCTAAGGGGCCCAAAGAAACTAGGGGCCCTAGGGCTGGTATCTATATACCAAGATCTGCGTGCCTAGTGTGCTCATTTTCCTGTAGTGCGACTGCTTCTGTGTTTTAGCAGACAGACCAGGGAAATTTATGCCCGTGTGTGTGTGTGTGTGTGTGTGTGTGTGTGAGAGTGTGAGAGAGAGAGAGAGAGAGAGAGAGAGAGAGACATATATACATACATATGTTTGTATCCATTTCCATCTTTCTATTTATTTTATTAAAATAACGTAAGTTCACAGCTATATGTTCTAGTCCCCATATAACATCCCAGGTTCTTTCTGTCCTTGTCCTTTTTCTACCTTTGTAAATTTTTTTCTAAAAATGAGAAACCTGGTCCCATTATCCTCAGTATGTTTACTATTTGTTCATTCCTCCCGTATGTAATGTCTCCCCCAAAATGCCAGCTGCCTCCTCATCCTAGTCCCAGTGTGACCTCCT
Organism: Grampus griseus; assembly: GCF_964374135.1. Lineage (NCBI taxonomy): Eukaryota > Metazoa > Chordata > Mammalia > Artiodactyla > Delphinidae > Grampus > Grampus griseus. The sequence continues at coordinate 14,921,688 of NC_138997.1, read as the reverse complement.
CAACTGTACTCTCTCCTTGGACCCAGAAAAAAAGGGGGAAAGGAATAGGGCTAGTTCCGCTCTCTTTTTAGAGGAAAACTCAAGCAGGCTGTTCTACTATTTTGTTTCTTATTTTTCTATACCAAGGAATTGTTCATTCATTCGTTTGGGAGATACTTGAACACTTGTCCTCTACAAGGTACTATTGTAAGGCCAGGGATTAAGCAGTAAAAAATAATATCTGGTTGCATGAAATGTACATTCTAGAAAACAAGAATGTAGCTCTTGAATTTTTTCTTAGTTATGAAAGTGGATTTCCTGGGAAAAAAATTAAAGCTTTTGATCAATATAAATAAGATTTCCTTTGGCAATTATACTTGAGTCCTTGTCCTGTCTCATGTTGTGTCCCTCCTCTGAGGTAATTACTTTCATCAGTTTGGTGTGTCAGGTTTGAGGTATTTTACAGTGTGTTTACACACATACACACACACACACACTCTGCCAAAGTATGATGCTATCCTGCAACTTTCCATGTGTATTTTTCTTACTTTTACAAAGATATCATAGTCCATGTATAATTTTGAAGCATGCAGTCTTTATATTGTCACTTTTTACATATTAATAAATGGAGATTCCCCTCATTTTTTTAAACTGTGACACAATATCCCATAGTATGTATAATGTTAAAATATATTATTATGTTTATTTGTCATACATATTTTTTTCTGTGAATGACTGTCTTATAATTTTGCCATGTAGATAATAAAACTGATGGTGTAATATTTCAATAATTTCCCTTTTTCTGTTATGAAAAGCTTTCTTACTCCAAAAACACTATTTATGCTTCCAGTATATTCCCAGATTTTAAAATACTTAGATATTTAATTCATCGGAAATTTATTTTTATGAAGCACATGATGTAAGAGTTTTCTTATGTATTTCTCCAAATAATCAATTAATAAAACCAAATTATAAAATAATGTCTTTTCTCTAATAACTTGAAATATTTTTGTCATTTACTAATTTTTTTGTTGTGTGCATTTATGTCAGTGACTTTATAAATTTTCTAATATTCTAATTATATATTCTTTGTCTTCAATCAAATAACACTATTTTATTTAGTTTTATAAGATGTAATTAAGTCATAGATCATCTACTGTATTTTTTGTTTAATCAAAACTCTTGGTTATTTTTACAAATTATGGTTCCATTTGTATTTTAAAAGCCCCGTGTCAAATTATACAAAATATTTTTCATTATTTTGGGAAACCACTGAGTATATAGGTTAATTGAAGTGGGACTGACAATTTTATAGTATTGATTCTTCTCATTCATGAACATCATTATATTTTATGGTCTTCAATAATATTTTCTGGTTATCAGTTTTTACTTTTCATAGAAATTTTTTATACTTCTTGTTTTTATTTTTGAGTATTTTCAATACTTTAAGTATATAATGGCATTTTTCTATTATATTTTCTGACTCTTGACTAATAGTTTAAAGGAAGACATTATTTTGTATGTGAGAACTTATATCCAACACTTATTAGACTCTTTTTTTAGTTGTTGTTTTAGTCATTATTTTAGGATTTATAGGTAAATTAGATTTTCTGCAATAATGAGTTTTACATATTATTTACAAACGTTTTTATCTCATTTCTTTGTCTTATTGTATTGGTTAAAACCTCCACTATAATGTAAAAGAGAAATGGTGGCAGTAGTCATTTCTTGATTTTGTACTGTAATGGAACCGATATTTGGTTTCACTATTGTGTCATATTTACTATTATCTTCTTGACTAAGTTAAGGAAGTTTTCTACAATTTCTAATTTGTTTTTGGGGGCATCAATTAAAATAATCACGTGGATTTCCTTCTTCGTACTACCTATGTAATGAGTTTTTTTTTTTTGACATCTTTATTGGAGTATAATTGCTTTACAATGATGTGTTAGTTTCTGTTTTATAACAAAGTGAATACAGCTTTACACATACATATATCCCCATCCCTCCTTCCTCTTCTGTCTCCCTCCCACCCTTCCTATCCCACCCCTCTAGGTGGTCACAAAGCACTGAGCTGATCTCCCTGTGTTATGCGGCTGCTTCCCACTAGCCATCCATTTTACATTTGGTAGTGTATATATATCCATGCCACTCTCTCACGTTGTCCCAACCTACCCTTCCCCCTCCCCGTGTTCTTAAGTCCACTCTCTAGTAGGTCTGCGTCTTTATTCCCATCCTGCCCCTAGGCTCCTCATGACCATCTTTTTTTTTTTTTAGAATCCATACATATGTGTTAGCATACGGTATTTGTTTTTCTCTTTCTGACTTACGTCACTCTGTATGACAGACTCTAGGTCCATCCACCTCACCACAAATAACTCAATTTCATTTCTTTTTATGGCTGAGTAATATTCCATTGTATATATGTGCCACATCTTCTTTATCCATTCATCTGTTGATGGACACTTAGGTTGCTTCCATGTCCTGGCTATTATAAATAAAACTGCAATGAACATTGTGGTACATGACATGGAAACACAAAAGACCCCAAATAGCCAAAGCAATCTTGAGAAAGAAAAACGGAGCTGGAGAAATCAGGCTCCCTGCCTTCAGACTATACTACAAAGCTACAGTAATTAAGACAGTATGGTACTGGCACAAAAACAGAAATATAGATCAATGGAACAGGATAGAAAGCCCAGAGATAAACCCACGCACATATGGTCACCTTATCTTTGATAAAGGAGGCAAGAATATAAAATGGAGAAAAGACAGCCTCTTCAATAAGTGGTGCTGGGAAAACTGGACAGCTACATGTAAAAGAATGAAATTAGAACACTCCCTAACACCATACACAAAAATAAACTCAAAGTGGATTAAAGACCTAAATGAAAGGCCAGACGCTATCAAACTCTTAGAGGAAAACATAGGCAGAACACTGTGTGACATAAATCACAGCAAGATCATTTTTGACCCACCTCCCAGAGAAATGGAAATAAAACCAAAAATAAACAAATGGGACCTAATGAAACTTAAAAGCTTTTGCACAGTAAAGGAAACCATAAACAAGAAGAGAAGACCTTCAGAATGGGAGAAAATATTTGCAAATGAAGCAACTGACAAGGGATTAATCTCCAAAATATACAAGCAGAACATGCAGCTCAATATCAAGAAAACAAACAACCCAATCCAAAAATGGGCAGAAGACCTAAACAGACATTTCTCGAAAGAAGATATGCAGATCGCCAACAAACACATGACAGAGTGCTCAACATCATTAACCGTTAGAGAAATGCAAATCAAAACTACAATGAGATATCATCTCACACTGGTCAGAATGGCCATCATCAAAAACTCTACAAACAATAAATGCTGGAGAGGGTGTGGAGAAAAGGGAACCCTCTTGCACTGTTGATGGGAATGTAAATTGATACAGCCACTATGGAGAACGGTATGGAGGTTCCTTAGAAAACTACAAATAGAACTACCATATGACCCAGCAATCCCACTACTGGACATATATCTTGAGAAAACCATAATTCAGAAAGAGTTATGTAATGACTTTTGATGACAGATTCTCTAATGTTGCACCATTCTTGCATTACTGGAATAATTCATTCATTTTCAAGGCTTTTTATTTTCACTTTACTGTAACATAGAGGAAAAGGAAGTAATATCACCCTGTCCTTTTTGTTCCTTTGTTCTGATTATGTAAACAGCTGGTTATCTAAAACTTTGACAATTGTCTTTTTAATATATTCTTTTTTTTTTTTTTTTGCGGTACGCGGGCCTCTCACTGTTGTGGCCTCTCCCGTTGTGGAGCACAGGCTCTGGACGCGCAGGTTCAGCGGCCATGGCTCACGGGCCCAGCCGCTCCATGGCATGTGAGATCTTCCTGGACGGGGGCATGAACCTCAACCACTGGCAGGTGGACTCTCAACCACTGCACCACCAGGGAAGCCCTATGTTCTCTTTTTTGCATAGTTTTTATCCCTAAGTTTCTTTTCTAGTGGAGAGTAATAAACAATATATGTTTCTTTTGTTTTTTCAGAAAACACTGCTGTTCAGCTAGAGGCTATAACTCCTTATAGTCTCCTTATTTGTCTGTTGCTTGCAAGATATTCACGTTAAGTGATATGAATTTCTAAAACAAAATTACACAGTATATGTATAGGTTGTCTGAATGAACGTTTCAATCATTTATTAATTGATGCTTTGGGCCCACCTTTGATTTCATTGTTTCCTATCCAAAGAACCAGTTAATCTCTTCTTAAGATTACATACAACTGATATTGTCTAACCATAAGGAATTAAAACTATAAGTAATAGTCATGACTCTTTGTATTGCAAGAATCTGAATCTCAACTACTAGTAACTGAAGCAATAAAGTAAATGTATTGACATAAATTACTGGTTGACTCTACCTCCAGATATAGGTAGATTCAGGGGTATTGTTAATATCATCAGAATTTTTTTTAAAAAATCTTATTTCTGCTTACATCTATTTGGCTTTATTTTTAGTAAATTCAATTCATTTAGTTGCAGAAGGCTCACCAGGAGTCACATGCTCACAGTCTACAAATTTAACAACTTGAATAGCAAACAATAATTATTTTCCAACAATGCCTGAGGTCTCTGGAGTCCTGACTTGGGTTACTTGTCCTTGTCTGAAATAATCATTGAGGTTTTAGGACTGGATTACCTCACTGGCTATGTGTGGCAAATATGCCCATTCTGCTGGTTGGAGGAGGAAGGAAGGGGAAGATGTTGTTCGTCCCATGCAAAGTACTTGCATAGTACTCCCCCAGGCAAGAAAGGGTTCCCTTTTTAGAAGAAGTGGGAAAGAAAAGACTAGACTGACAGAATGCATATTTAGCTAACATTACTTAATGTTTATATCTCAGTAGTTGACATACACAATTTATATATATTAACTTATTAAATCTTCTTAACAACTCTATAAGGAACATATTCTTTTTATTTTGGAATAATTTCACATTTTTTACATTTATATTTTGCATTTATAGAAAAATCACAAAGATGGTACATAGAGTTCCAGTACACCTCTCATCCAGTTTAACATCTTAATATTCCTAAGGTGCATTTATTGAAACTAAGAAACTTCCATAGGTACATTACTATTAACTAAACTCTAGCATTCATTAAAGTGCATTCTCTGTGATGTATGACTTGTATTATATGGTTTAAGATGTGTGTGATCTATAGATTTTGACACATGCATAGAGTCATGTATCTGATATTCTAGTACCATGCAGAAGAGTTCCTTCACCCTAAAATTTCCCCTGCCCATTCTCTTGTAGTCAACTGATCTTCCCTCCTCTAATCCCTAGCAACTGCTAACATATTTTCTGTCCTTATAATTTTTGCCTTTTCACAATATTATATTAATGGAATCATGTCTTATGTAGATCTAGGGGTCTGTCTTCTTTCAGTTAGTGAAATGCATTTAATATTTATCCATGTCATTGTATGCATCAATAGCTCATTCTTTTTATCCCAAAATACTGTTCCATTACATGGTTCTTCCATGATTTATCAATTCTCCAAGTGAAGAACATATTGATTTCTTTGGCTATTAGGGATAAACATGCTTTCAACATTCTCATACAGATTTTCTGTGAATATAAGTTTTCAGATTTCTTGGATAAAGACCTAATAGTGTGATTGCTAGGTGGTATGGTAAGTCTTTAACTTATAAATATCTGCCTAACTCTTTTCTAAGGTTGTTGTACCCCATAATCCCATCATCAGTGAATGAAAGTTCTCTTGTTCCTCATCTTCACCAGCATTTGCTATTATCAGCTCTCCCCCCTGCCCCATTTTGACCATTCAAATAAATAAGTAGTATCTCATGTCATTGTGGTTTTATTTTACAGTTCTCAATGACAAATGATTTTGAACATATTTCATGTTTTTATTTGCCATATGTATATCTTCTTGCCGTTATTATTATTAATTCCATTTTACAGACAATAAAACTGAGAATCAGAGCAGTTAATAACTCGCTCTAATGTAGTTGGTAGCAGTAGATTTCCACTACTCTACTTTTAAGTAGCGTATCTACAGAACATTAAACCAGTTACAGAAATAGCATCAAACTCTAGGGTAGATATTATCGTATTATATTCCCTTTCTCTCTGACCTCCAACTCTTAAGAAACACCATGCAAAATTATAAATTAAAAAATCACTCCAGAAAATCAGAAATAAATAAGATATAAAAATCTGTGAGATTAAATATAAATATTGAAGAACTCTTAGCAACAACATCGAAGGATTGAGTTAACCTAGGAAGCTACTGCAGTAGCCATTTTCAATTAAGTTCTATACCTTCAGTGACTTTTGAGAAAACTATTAAAATGATGATGTATAGAATGCTAAATGTTGTGCTTTAGTAGCACTATATTTATTCCTGGGCATTTCCTGACTTGATATTTGCAGTCTCAATACTTTGCTTTCTTTTCTGTTTCTTTTGTCTGGTCATTTATGTGAGATATGGGTGAGGTGCAATGTCACATGATGCCAGTAGTTGACTCCAGAATGAGATGTGATGATACCCCACTTTTAAAGCTTATTTGTATGAAATGAGGGGCATCTACACAACCATAGAATCACATAGGCTATTTTCAACTTTATATAACTTAAACAAGGGCTCAGATTGGATTGATTATCTTCCACTTATTTTAGTCGTTTCACGTATTGAAGTTGTGGCCATCTATGCCTTTTATGTTGACCAGCATTAAAAATAAGTTCAGTCCTCACTGAAGCTTTATACTATTTTTTGCATTGTAATTTTAAACTAAAATACAGGGTATTTCCCTAACATGTTATAAACTAGAATCACTATGTTTTGAAAGCTAGACTTGTGCAAAACTCTGTTTCTCTGGATCTTATACTATTTTGCAAGAAAAAAAAATATGTGACTACTCTGTGTAACCATGCTTTTTAAAACAGCTTTAATGCTTGGTCATAAATGTTAAAACTTATTAAACTTTGTTTAAACCTGAACTTTACTGGTTCAAGATGTACTAAATTAGGTGTTTTTAATACATGTATTTCATAAGTAATAAAGAACCATTTAAATATTTTATGATACATTCAAAATTTATTTGAGCAAATATTTACTAATTCTTTAAATTGCAAACTGATTTTTCTTAAATTAAGTGTATATATTTTGGTCTCTTTACTGAGGCAGAGATATAATTAATAAATATTATTTAATAAAGATTATGAATACAATGAATTTATCATAGTGTTATCCTCATTTTATGAAAAAAATCAACTATTTTATAGGAAAAGCATGTCATGCAGTTTCAAATGTGGACAGAATAATTATATTATTTTTAGTGTTTTTCTCCCTTACAGTTATGCTACATTATTAGTTTTGGCTTATTTGCTTTGATCAATGGGCTATAAGAGTGAGTAAATGCAAATGAGTGTCTCTGATATACAATGCCTTAAAAATTATACTATATATCACAATAACCTTGCATTAGTTTTCTATAAAAGTTCTAACTTTTTTAATCAACATATAGAAACCTATATTTTAGAACAGCAGCTGTCAAGTGGTTTGTTTTAAAATATAGTTTTATTTCCATGTCATATCACAGTCTATTACAGTACATCAAATACTGAAATGATATGAGCAGATTGATTTCTAAAAACATTTATTTGCAAACCACTGTTCTTTTTTATGGTATATTATATACTGTAAAGTGTGGTCAGTGATTTCTTATTTTGATCATTTGTATATACTCTCTCATGGTTTGGGAAGAGAATTAACATTATTGCTACATTAGATTATTTTTCTTTTTGTCTATGGTTTCTCCTAATAATATGTGTATTCTCATAAATAACACATGACAAAATAAAACTCAATAGATACTGAGTTAGTATCTAAATTAATCTGCTAAAATCTACCAGGAGATAATAAATTGTATGTTTTGTGAAATATAGTTTAAAAGGTTGGAGTGAATCCTGTTTGCTTTCATGTAACTCAAGTGGAGGATACAAAATAATTCAGGATTTGGGAGAAAGATAATGTTAAATATTTGGTAATGAGATCCAGACAAACAAGAATCAAATTTCATTAAGTGCATTTTTAATCTGAATAAAAGTAAACAAATATCTGGGTCTTGATATATTATTTTACTTTACAAAAGACTGAGATAATTGTTTCCTTCCCTCCACTGAGCAAGAACAACAACTTAAATGTGTGACACAAAGGAAAATTTTAAAAATAGCAGAATCAGAAAATTAGACTGAGAGGTGTAAATATAGGACACAAAGCACAGACTTCCTAAAGAACTAGGTGACACTAGTGTCTGGAGTCTTTGGGGAAACATAAGATAGCTGGTATATGGTAAACACATCATTTCTGCCAATAAAAGTGTTATTTGCATAGACCTCTTGCCTGAGTGCATGTGTGTATGTAGAGGGAACAGATGGTCATGGGAGATAGAAAGGTAGGACATACTTCTAGCTTGTTCACACTGCGTGTCACATTCAAGTGCAAATTTGAGAGTCAGGTGGAACTTTGAGAGTCACAAAGGTGTATGTATACCTGCATCAATCATTTTTTACTAACCAAATTACTAACCAAATTACTAACCACAAAATCTTCAGCCTTTTAATGCAGATAATATTTACCACAAAAAATAATTATGAGAATTAAATGGAACAGTAATTATAAAATACCTAGAACACTGGGAAACACATAGTAGGTATTCAGTAATTTTTTATCTCTTTTTTCCTTATTCTTCCCTGCTTTTGTTCTCCTTTGATTGAAGGTGGTGGCCAAAAAGTCAAAATATTAGATTAAGATTTGTAATGGGGTAATCTATAATTTAATTTACTTAAATAATAATAACTACAGATTACTACTCAACATGGTAGAACATTATTTTACAAAGTGGAAAACCAGGCCATAGAAATTAAATGACTTTTCATAGATTACAGCTACATTATGTCATAACTAGATTAAAATCCAATTTTCAACATTATTTATTCTTCACACTTTGCCATCAGATTTGTTAGATTAAGTTACTTATATACCAGCTAATATCTGAAACATTATTATTCAAATATTCTCAATATCAATGTGATTAATGAACTGGTTCTTCTAAAGTAGAATCACATTTTTATTTATGTGGGAGCCAGGAAGAGAAAGTACTCTACAATATTTCAAAGTTATTTTTCAGCTTCATTTGATATATTTTAGTTGTAAGAATCCATTAAGATCCATTACAATTATATTGGAAATTATGTAATCTGATAGGCAGATCAGGCTTCATATCCATACTGTAATAGTATAATAATGATCAGGATGGATAGAATTAAGCCTCTCCTGTATTTTTATTGTGGAATTCTCATTTTTGTTCAAAATCTGTTAAAAAAAAAAACCATGAAAGTGATTATTTTTGCTTGTTTTCTAACATGTCATTTTTGTCAGCAAGATATGTTTGAAGCAAAACATATTCAACGGAGGGAGAGAATGGGAAGAAGGAGAAGGAAAAAAATAAAGAAACAAGCAAAGAAAAAAGGAATGTCAGCTGAATTCTGAAGAGTCACAGACCTAGTAGTTAGGCCCTAGTTGTCTTGAAAAATTGTGACTTAATTTATCCAGTCATCAGTCACTGCAGCTTCTAACATTTTCTGTAGCATATGAGGGCTCACAGAGTTGGACTTTCCTAAAATTTCTCTCAGTGCCTCTTAGCCATTGGTGTAATGGGGGTGAAAGTGCTTTGTGGACACAATGTGCTCCATGAAAATATAATGCATGGATAAACTAATAGGTAAGCAAATGCAAAAAAATGCATATAACCTTAAGGTTGTATGTCTCAGATGTGACCAAATAATCCCCATCTTAGATAAGAATTAATTAATCAATTTTACATAGTTCCTATTACATAGGTTGACATAAACAGGGTTTATTTGTAGGAAAATAGAGAGTATTTCCTAATATAAATGAACACCCGACAAAATAGTATATGTTAGAAATATAGAAAGTGTTTATCAATACAGACTTCCTAGCAGTTATTATAAGCACCTAGAAACATTCTGCAGGTTGCATATATTTGTCAATTTACCTGAAGTATTCTTGTTTTTCTTTTAACCCTTCCAATTCTAAACTACATTATTATTTGGGAAGTATATAGATAGAAGCAGAACAAAATATGCAATTTTTAACTATCTTAACAGTTTTAGTCAATGTTAAGAGACTTATTTTCTTAAAATGAACCATGTAATACTACCACTAATAAGCCAGTCTTTCCAGAATTTTGAAAGCTGGAGGAACTTTTTTCTGAACAAAGACTCTGGTCTTGCTGATCTTGATTTTGTTTTAAGAGTAAAGCAAACCTTTTAAGGGAACTTTGTTTTAAGATTAACAATTAGATTGCTAGTGTAAGCTCTTTTGGAATGTTGATGGAAAACCCACAATAAAAGATTAGTGATACAACACACATTTGACTTCTTTTCCAACTCTTATACAAGACCTATTAGTGAAGTCTGTTACCGGCAGGGAACAGAACAGAACAAGACAGGAGAAAAGCATCACATGGATAAGCCACTTCTCTATCAACTCTGGTAACATCTTTGCTTTTCACTGAGTTTTTCATTTAGCTAAACAAACTCGGAATATTTAGCAGGTGTGTGTGTGTGTGTGTGTGTGTGTGTGTGTGTGTGTGCATTTTTTTCGTGTGTGCATGTATGTAGCCTCTTCCTACTAGACTAACAGTCTTTGAAAAATTGTGACACTGAGTCAGAAATTAAGAATATCAAGAGCATCAATATATTAAAAAGATATAATTAAATTTTTCAGTGTTCTTATCAAGTGATTATCTACTCAAGTTGTCCCTATCCACCAACATTAAGTATTTTCCATTTCTTATACAGAAAGAGACTATTTTGTTGGAATCCGTTAGTTCTAAATTAAAAGTGAAAATGGATTTTTCTAATTTACTTTAAGTGCATATTTTATATTGAATGCTGAGTTTGTACTATGCCTTTTGGAAAAAAAAAACCTCAGTGATAATCAAATCCTACTACGCCATTTTACAAATGAAGGAATTTACTAATAGAAAAATGAAATGACCATTTTCAGTTGCACATAGATATTGGAAGATTCAATTCTAGAATTCTAGGCTAAACTCTCTTTCAAATAAAGGACTCCTATCTCTATAGTCAGGTACATGTTATTAGAAAGGTCTTTAGTGGAATGAAAGATCACATTTTAGCATTAATATATTTTCTTCAGTTTAGTTAATATGATGTCAAATTAATATTTTCAGAGTAATAATTGAAGCAAATAAAAGCTAAATAAATCGCTATATAGTTGGTTGATTTGACTCAATAATGGGGATAATGTTATAAGCCTTCAGGTGCTTGAGTGTCTTTTAAAGGTATCATGTTATATGACCAAAGAAGGAATCAGTGAATATACTTAGATCAGCCTCCTAATGAAGAAGTTTTAAATTCAGTACCATTGAATCTACCAGGCTTGAAAAGAAAATCAGAGGGAACTGAGGAAGATATTGAAGTTAGAAGTTTAGCAGAAAAAAATGGGTAGTTTCAGAATTTTTGGATTAGGCCTCTAGAAACCAAATTTAGCTTAAATTACAATTCTTTACTTCTTTGGTATTCAGCAGCAACAAAAGCCACCTGACAATCATTTGGATCCCTTCTGCTGTTTAAAGTGTTCAAGGGAAAGAAACATGACATTGTGTCTTATTGTTTCATTTCAGTGAGCTTACTTTAGGGTCCTAAAAATAGGAGATAACATGACAAGAATTACCAATAGCTTTTAAATATTATTTGTCTATTTACAGCCTGTTTTTTTTCTCATGAAATTTCTCTTTTTTATATCTTAAACTGATTACTAATTGTTTAAATGAATACAGCTCTACTAAGTAAAACATTTAAAACATGAAATTTCCTATCTATTAAACAAACAAATATAAGAGGAATAAAGCATAATAGCCATTACTCAGTGTTTCTGAAATACATTTATAAATTTATGTATAGCCGATATTAGATAGTCTACAGCAAGATTTCAGTGTTCCTTTGGATGTCATTCTCTCATAGTAAGTCATAATTTTCCAATTATTACAGTTATATATATGAAAAAAGCATTGTTTTGGATTGATGACAGAGAGAAAGTCTAGAAGCACATAGAATAATAAAAGTCATTTGATTTTAAAAACTAGAAATCACTCAAACTAGATGATCTTTACATATATAGATTTGGCCATGAATAATGTCATGGGCCAATAGTTAAACAAATGAGAACAAGACCAAAAACTAAAAGAGAAAAACTTCAAATCTACAGAATGTGCATTTAAACTCCTAGTGTAACCAAGAAACATAAATAGTTAATAAAACGTAAACCTCTAGAGTGCGTGAGTATGAGTGTGTGTTTAAGTAACCATCTTTAGAACACACACAAAACCCAGCAGTCTCCAAGTAAATGCATGCCAATAGGGTCTTCTTATTAGATGGACAATATGTGAATTACTGCTCCAAATGCTTTCATGGCAAAAAGAGAAGGCACTTGCTTCCTAGTTGTATGATTCATGAATTCCTATGAAGAGTAATGCTTGAAGTTGCAAAGTAATAGTTTAAATTCAGTGTATTGGAAAACTCTGAATTGACAGAGAATGTACTTAAACTGTAACTGTCTTTTATAGAAATTGGTAAAATAAATTAGTCTCTACATGAAATATATAGATAGGAAAATAAATATTTGCTAATCCATTATATTCTATCTAATATAAAAAGCCCAACTTAAATAATTTTCTTTTCTATTACAATTACACTGAAAATCAGTTTATTAACACTAGATAGTCTAGTCAATGGATTTGCAGCCCTTTCCACATCTTAAAGGACATTATTAGAGTATTATTGTGGAATTCGTAGTAACTCTTTTTATAATAAGGAGGTTAGACCTTATTTTCTAGTATTGTGAATTTTAGAAAATATCATTAATTCATAGGATTTTACTAGATTCTTTGTGTGTTTTATTTTATATATATAATATATATATGACAATATGATGTACAGTGATTTTCAGTGTGTGTTTGGCAGAAGATTAAAATTTGCAAAGTATTACTGTGTTACCACAAAATATAATCTGTAGTCAAATAAGTTAAGAAAATGCAGGATTAATCACTTCAAATGAGTTCTTTCACTGCAGGACCTCAAAGAGCATTTTAAAATAACCAATTTTATTAAAAATATTCAAAATTAGGATATGCTTTAAAAACTTTTCCAAGTTTGTTTGACCAATATACAATTTTTAGGTGACATCTTATAGGATTAGTATTCTACAGAAGTCTCTTTAGGAAAACATGTTTCTTTAGAAAAAAAATTGGGGCTAGCAGTATGTAACACTTTCAGATTTCAATATCTAGCATTAACTACCTTTGGGACCTAATTTACTCAATTAACTCTTTTTCTTTTTTAAACTTCAAACCACTTTCGTATATTACATTTGGGAACAAAAGGAGAAGACATGTATGAATAAGATTTAAGAAGAATATACCAAACAAACATACATTGCCTTTTAAAACATAATAAAGCAACACATTACTATTTATCCTATGGCTTTTTTGGCACCTCAACATTCTAGACTTCAGCTGCACGTTAGAATCTGGAAACTTAAAAACAATCAATGTCCAGAACCATTCCTAAATCAATTAAATGAAGATCTGTGGGTTGAGGCCAGACCTTGATGTTTTTAAAAGCTCTCAAGATGATTCTAATTGAGAAATACTGCTGTAGACTACATCTGAATGGAAAGAAATCAACCCTCTGAGTTTAATCCGACTTGTCCTAAAGTAATATATTGTATCAGATAGTGAAACAAGTCCCTTCTCTGATAACCCTTGTTATTTGACTCAACTTCACATCCCATGCTAGTCACTGGGATTCACCTGGCAAAGGTTCATCTTTACCTGGAACAGGATATGGGAATAGGAGGCGAAGAGCAGAGGTGATGGGCAGCAAACTGAAGGTTGATGGCATTGATTCAAGTTGGTTTGAGGGATGGGAGGAGGAGGCAGAAACTTAGCTGAGTGTCTCTCAGTCATGTAGAGGGTATGGAGGATGCTTCACAGTTATCCAAGGAGTACTTCAAAACCTTCATGCCTGGCCAATCCCTTCTCCTCACCCACACATCCTGATGCAACTGCCCTGGAAATTTTGTTTTACTCTCAACTCTGCATTGAGAAGCACTAGCCTGGAAATTTATTTCAATTTCAGGATCTATGGTGAGTTTCATACATATTGGTTAAAATGTATTTAACTGTGAAAATGCAAATACTGTAAGAAAGGATAACACTGCTTTAATTGTTTATTTTTTACCTTGGTATAAAAACATTAGGATATGAAAGAAAGATTTTAGAAATGTTGAAGGTCAGACAAGGAATGAAAATGAATGCTGAATGGACATGGGAAGTGAAGGAAAAACTAGAATGTGTCTGAGAAGCTTGATATATTAGAGGCAATTTTTACCTATTTGATAACATACCATCTACGTGAGCATTATAAGAAATGTTAATGGTGGACAGATACAAAAAAGCCATAGAGAAAATAAAAGGTATACAAAAGAGTTAAGGGCCTGAAAAGATATAACCTCTACTAATTTCATAAATCCTTTATCATTATTAAGACTCGGGGTCTGATTATATACAAGATCATACGTTCTTATTCAGAAGAGTGTAGCCAATGGAATTTGACAACACGTAGCTGAATTGTTTTGGAAACAGTAATAAAGAGATCATTTTAACAGCATGGCTTCCCTCCTTCTCAAAACTAAACAAACAGCCACTATTAATCAAGTTTACACTTTCCCAAGTTCCTAGTAGTCTGGTTCAGTGTGAGTTAAATGAATTTGTTCTCTTAACAGCTTTTTTCTTCAAATGATTTTGTTGCTCAAAATTACCTAGTCTAGAAACCCTTGCTCTTACAGCAAGCCCTCAATAGCGTAGCGGACATGAATCAACAGCTTATACTGAATTTCGAGAAATACTGACTAACCCTACTGCAGCAGGACAAGATTTGCTTCTAACTAGCAATTAAATTGCCATGTAGGCTAAAATCCATATTTCAAAATTATCACCATAATATTAGCTTATTTGATTCCTAGACTTTCAAAATGTACTTACTATTCAAACATACTGTTATTAAAAGATAAATTTCACAAAACTAAATCCAGGCTTTCTCATCTCTAGCTTCTACTTGTCAAGTAATGGCAGCCTGAAAAGATTTACTTATTGCACTGAGAAAGCAGAGGTTGAGTTCTGGCTAACAAATAAAACAGAGACTTACTGACTCTAGTCAGTGCTGTGATTCTTACCTCAGTCTACCTCAAACAGAAGTTTTGTGCTTTGAGGCATTGATGGAAGAGTTCAGGAAGGAGCACCTGAATGCTATGGACTGAGATGCGTTAAAGAGTATCAGAGAATCATAGAAATAGCAGCCAACTAGTAGTCCTTAAAGCTTGACCCATGATACCCACTCTAAAACTAGTGACTGATTTTCTTGTATATCGTCAGCATTTCTCCAGACCTTCCCAGTGGTGTTGAGACGCCAAAAAAATTACATCTGCAGTTCCTTTACAAACAGTGATATATGTGTCAATTAGGTTAAAACTAATATTGAGGGTAGTGTTCCAGAAGTAGAACATCACAAAGGGTGCTCTGTTTAATAAAACTAAAGTGCAGTGATGGTTGGATGTATGGGCTGAAATCTGTCAGATGATGTTTCCTCCACATGGAACAAGAAAATCTCAAAATTATAAAAATCTTGAAATATTGGTTACCCAAACTTAATTCGATGTGCTCTATACCAGTGGTCCCCAACCTTTTTGGCACCAGGGACCGGTTTTGTGGAAGACAATTTTTCCATGGACCAGGGGGTGGAGGATGGTTTTGGGATGATTCAAGCACATTACATTTATTGTGCACTTTATTATTACTACATTGTAGTATATAATGAAATAATTATTCAACTCATAATGATGCAGAATCAGTGGGAGCCCTGAGCTTGTTTTCCTGCAACTAGATGGTCCCATCTGGTGGTGACAGGAGACAGTGACACCTGAAGTGTGTTGCTTATGTCCATCTACTCCGTAATCTCGTTTCCGTTGCCATCACTGCAGAAAACCCTGCTTCACAAAGATAGGATGTTGGAAATGGAAGCAGGCTTTTCAGTGCTTTTGTGGCAATCTCAGGATATTCCACCTTGACTTTAATCCAGAACGTATGGAGATTTGAAGCTGTTTCAAACATACTTTTAAGGCCACCGTCATTCGCGATCTCAAGCAGTTGATCCTCTTCCAGCATGGACACAGTTGATTCACCTGGCTTATTCACAAATGGGTCACGGATCCATTCCTTCCCAGTTTGGGGGTCTTTTGTGGTTGAGAAGTAATGCTCAAACTGTTTTGAAAGCTGAGATAATAGATCATGCACGAGCTGGGAGAAAGAAGGCCCTGGCTCAGTCTCTTTCAAAATCTCTGCTAATGTTTGAAACATGTCAAAAATCCCAATGTTCATTCGTCGCCCCCATAATTCCAGTTTGGCTTTGAAGGCAGCCACTTTATCTGCCGACTTGAACACAGTTGTCATTCTCCCCTGAAGTGACAGATTGACTTCGTTGAGCAGGGTGGACATGTCACACAGGTAAGCAAGTTTTGTGACCCATTCTGCATCACTGAAATGTGCTGTCAGTGGTGACTTTTTCTATAAGAAATCTCTGGAGCAGCTCTCATAACGCAGAAACTCTGGCCAGTGATCTGCCTTTAGAAGCAATCTCACTTCTGTGTATAAGGGAAGACATGTGTGCTCTGCGTCCATCTCCTCATGGAGCTGTGGGAACAGACGTAAGTTAGGGCGTGTACTTTAATGTAGTTGATAATTTTAATCACATCCTGCAAAACATCGTTAAGTTCAGGTGACATCTTTCAGCTAGCCAGCATTTCTCTATGGATGACACAGTGCATAGACTCACATTCAGAAGCAGCCTTTTTGACCCAAGTAGTGAAATCAGAAAGCTGTCCAGTCATGGCAGCCACTCCATCCTTTCATAGACCGACACAAAATAACCAATTCAGTTTTCCTGATATGTAATAATTCAAAGACTTGAATAGTTCTGCAACTGTGGTGTTAGTTGGCAACAAAAGTACACATAACATATCCTCATGAAAAATATATCACACAGAAACAAGCATTGTTGCCTTGTTGTCAACATCAGTAGACTCGTCAACCTGGATCGCGTACTACGGTGACTCATTAATCCTCTCTAACAATTGTGCCTCAGTATCTTCTGCTACTTCATCAACTCGTGTAGTTATGGTGCTAGCCGAAAGAGGAATAGGTGCCACCTTTTGAACTGCAGCCTCTCCTAAAAGTTCACGACAAATGTCCTTAGCAGCAGGCAGGATCAACTCTTCACCAAAAGTAAAGGTCTTCCTGGCTTTAGCAATGCAGTTAGTCACTAAGAATGATGCTCTCAGCGCAGACACATTTGATGAAGTGGTGGTATTCAATAATTGCTTTTGTTCTTCGTGTTCACATATTTTTCTTTTGAAAAACTCCAAAGGCTTGTCTTTTAATGTAGGGTGCTTGGTCTCCATGTGGCAAAACAGTTTTGAAGGTTACATGACTTCGTTGGGTAGCCAGTCATCACATATTATACAAAGCATGGTTGGAGAATGTGAATCACTTGTTGCAATGAACCCATAATTTATGTAGGACTCTTAGTATGTTCTTTTTAAATGCAGCTTTCTTTTTGTTGTCAGTCTTAGAGCCTTCTGCTGTCTCATCATTGGGTCTTTACCCCTTTTCAAAGAAGCTCTCCAGCGACATTTGCTTTTTACTCATTTTGGGTAGAGTTAGCTTGTGGGCTTACGAAAACTGTGACTGAGACAAGTGCACAGTGCAGGAAAGAGGCGTGGATGGAAGTGGTAAATACAATAATGGGTGGGCCATGCGCGGACTAAAATAAGTGCCGGATTCTGACTTAAAGCCTGCCACCAGATGCAGCTGTACAATTGAAGTACGTCAACTCACGTGCTCCTATAAAGCCTGCCACCAGATGCAGCTTAATTGTCACTTGCCACTCACTGATAGTTTTTTTTTTTTTTTTTTGCGGTACGCGGGCCTCTCACTGTTGTGGCCTCTCCCATTGCGGAGCACAGGCTCCGGACGCGCAGGCTCAGCGGCCATGGCCCATGGGCCCAGCTGCTCCGCGGCATGTGGGATCCTCCCAGACCGGGGCACGAACCCGTGTCCACGGCATCGGCAGGCGGACTCCCAACCACTGCGCCACCAGGGAAGCTCTCGCTGATAGTTTTAATATGAGTCTGCAAGCAGTTGATTGATTACGGTCTCTGTGCAGTGAAACCTCTCTGCTAATGATAATCTGTATTTGCAACCGCTCCCCAGCACTAGCGTCAATGCCTCAGCTCCACCTCAGATCATCAGGCATTAGATTCTCATAAGGAGCGTGCAACCTAGATCCCTCACATGTGCAGTTCACAGCAAGGTTCACGCTCTCATGAGAATCTAATGCTGCTGATCTGACAGGAGGTGGAGCTCAGGTGGTATGTGAGCGATGGGGAGCAGGTGTATATACAGATAAAGCTTCACTCGCTTGCCCACCTCTCACCTCTTGCTGTGCAGCCTGAGCCTGGTTCCTAACAGGCCACGGACTGGTACTGGTCCATGGTCTGGGGACTGGGGACCCCTGCTCTACACTTTAGAACCCAACCTTTTAAAAAAATTAACTTTCCTTCTGAAGAGACTGGAAACCGAGGCAATCATTCTTTGTACTAAAAAGAGTACACTAAGTATTTAACTATTTCCAGTTTCCCTCTAACAATGAAGAGGGATATCTAGAATTCATTGACTTTCCAAAGGGAAGTGAATGAAAATTATTGAAACTCAAAAATAAATGCATGAGGATAAAAAGAAAATCAGAATGGTGAAAATAATGTATTTGTTGGGGGGGAGTGGGAGGGGGAGGGAGAGGGAGAGAGAATCCTGGACAAAGAAAGATATAAAGGAAGGCATTCACAGATGTGACAGTATTAGGGGAAACAATGAAATTTCTGGCTCAGGCATTTATGGAATATGCGTAGGAAATGTGAATCCCACTGCTTTCTGACCTTTGTTGTTTTAATTCAAAATCATTTTTTAATTGTAATTTTGTTTCTCTGTACATGTTTTTCTCTGGCTATACTGAAGATTTTCTTTGTCTTTATTTTTCAGCAATTTAACTTTGATATATCTAGGCTTAGATATGTTTGTGTTTATATTACATGGAGTTTGTTGGGCTTCTTGGATCTGTAAATTGATATTTATGACATTAAATGTGAGAAATTTTGAATGCTTATTTCTCCAAATGTTATTACTACACCTTTATCTTATTTCTATCTATCTGGCAGTCACATTACCTCCATGTTGGCTTGTTTGATATTTGCTTACAGGTTTCCAAGCTTCTGCTTATTTTTCTTAAATCTTTGTTTCTTCTTGTCCTTAAGATTGAATAATTTCCTTTGATCAAGTTTGTTGATTTGTTTTTCTGTCATCTCAAATATGCAAATGAGCCCATCTAGTACATTTTCCATTTCATTTATTATATTTTTCAATCCTGGAATTTCCATTTGGTTCTTTTTTCATATATTGCTATGTATTTACTCAGATTTACTATTTGCTGAGTCATTGTCATCATACTTTAATTCTTTAAAAATCATTTCCTTTGGTTCTTTGAACATAGTTATAAGAGCTGCTTTGAGGTCTTATTCTGCTAAATCCAAATCTGCCCCCTCTTATAGAAAGTGTCTTTTTCCTGAGTATGAGTCACACTTTTCTATTTGTTTATATGTCTTGTGAGGTTTTGTTGAAAGTAGCCATTTTAGCAACTCATTTTAGCAACTTATAGTTGCAACTCTGTATTCTGACTCTTTCCCTCTATGCCTTTTCATTGCTCTTGTTTATTTTATTTGTTTAGAAACTTCTCAGTACTAAAAATGTCAAAAGCAAGAGGAGTAAACATAAATAGGCACTTATAAGCCATATTTGGGATAATTTAAGCATCTCTTAAAATAAATAATACAATGACAATAGTATATTATAACATTAAAATAAAGACATTGATGAGTCTATGGAAGATACTAAAAAAGAGGGAGGGGAGGGCACTCTTCTTTAATATCAGGCCTTAGCAAAAAAGTACTAAATGATACTAAATATATTATAGAATTAAAATATTGCTATTTTGCAACTACCAATTTAATAAATAATTTAGGAGAAGATCATCAATGAATGAGAAAAACCATTACTGAGTTAAAACAGCCATCAGATATCATTACACACTTGTTAGAATAGCTTGAAAAAATGACAGTATCAATTACTGTCAAGGATGTGGAGCAATAGGAAATCTCATTGTTTGCTCGTGGGAATGAAAAATGGTATAGCTACTTTTGGTTACAATTTGGCAGTTTCTTATAAAACTAACATAGTGTTACCATAGGATCCAGCAATTGCACTTGTATTTATCCAACTGATTTGAAAACTTATGTTTACCAAAATTCTATGTGCAAATATTTACAACAGTTATCCCCCAAAATGGAATAGCCAAGATGTCCTTCAAAAGACAAATGGATAAAAAACCCTGTCATACCTTCATGCAATGGAACACAATTCATTGGTAAAGAGAAATGAATGCAACAACTTGCATGAATATTAAATGCACATTGCTAAATGAAAGAAGCCTGTATGTTAAGGTTATATATTATATCATTCCATTTATATGACATTTTGGAAAAGGCAAAAATATAAAGGTGGAAAACATCAGTGGTTGTCAGGGATTTTGTGAGAAATAAATAGAAACACAGGGAATTTAATTTCACAGATGTGAAACTTTTTAGGATGATACTATAATGGTATACATATTACAACGTGGATTTGTCAAACCTGTAGAATTTTACAGCCAAAGAGTGAAACTTAATGTATACATTTAAATTAGGAGGTCAAGTGATCCCAAGATGAAATGCAAATTGTGATAAAATAATCTATTGCATTACAAATGTATGACATCACTGAAGGAGGTGGGGAGAAAACATGTTGACCCAAGTGACTTTTAACAAGTGGAGACTTAAGACTAAAGAAAAAAGGAATGGTACATAAGCACTGTACTGTAGTTAGTGAAATTGTTTCTCACAGGTCTATGAGATAACAAATCTGAAACCACTGTACGTGTATACTGGGACTGAGCAAACACATAAATGAATTATGGATGTTGGAAGCCAGGTTTCTCACTGTTGGAGTTACAAACAAGCAAGAGAGCAAAGCTAGAATAAACCATTTAATGCTGGATTAAGTTGGAGACATCAGTATGAACTCATGTTTGGTTTAATATTGACACAAAGGGATGTAGATATATAAATAATTATAAATATGGGTTTATATACCATATTTATCTATATAATATATAATCTATATAATTAGCAAACTATTCATAGTTTATTATAATAATATGTTTATACATAGATAGATTTCTAAGCTCTGTATTCTCAAAAAGCCTAGAAGCAATGACACCCCAGCAGCAATGAACATGTCCAGAACCCAAATCTTGGTTTCTAGTAGAAGGAATGAGGGCTCCTTGGGGAAATGGATGCTTATAAGTCTGGGACAGGAAATATACAAGATAAGCCTGGAGCATCTTGTACCAGAAAGTAACAGAATATGTTAGAGAAGCACAACTGAACTACCTTTTGTTGACCAAAGCTGGAACAATTTGAACAAGAAAATAAATAATGTAGAAATGAACTATAATGTAAAGTAAAAATAAATATCTGTAAGTCCATACTTATACAAATAAATGATTGAATGAATAAATATATAAAATGGGGAGAATAGACAAATCTTCACACAGATTAAAAATAATTTATGAAGATACTCCTTGTTTCAGGAGGTGGAACATAGAACATCATCGCTTAAGTGTGGGCTACCCATAGTGATTTCCTACAAAAGAGTAGAGTATGGAAAGAAAGAAAAGGAGCAACTTCACAGTGGTGAAGCCTGACAAACACTACTCTAGCCGTGTGATCAAGATTAATATCCACAGTCGTAAGTCATGTTGATAGCATTCACCCCTGATATGATGTGATGCACTTTACCTCTGTGGCTTTTCTTTCCACAAACTCATAATTCTAGTCTAATCATAAGGAAAACATCAGCCAAACCCAAACCAAAAACATTCTATAAAATACCTGATTAGCCCTCTTCAAAACTGTCAACTGTCTTGTCATACAAGAAAAGTATGAGAAACTGTCATCGTCTAAAGAAGTCTTAAGGAGACATGGTGACTAAATGTAATGTGATATCCTGGATGGGTTTCTGGATCAGAAAAATAACATTAGATAAAAATCAAATAATCCAACTAAAGTATGGACTCTTGTAATAATACATCAATGTTGTCTCATTAGTTGTGACATATATGTCATCCAATGTAAGATGTTAAAAACAGGGCAGTCTACTTATGGTAAATATAAGAACGCTCTGTACCATCTTTATATATTTCTGTAAATCTAGAACTATTCTAGAATAAAAATTTTATTAAAAAGAAAACATTGGATAAAGTTTAGCAGGAAAAAGGAAGTTTGCACAGTTCAAAGAATAGCTCCACAAATTGTTTTTCATTAATGGGAAAGGTACCTTTATGATGGAGAAATCTAGAGGATAACACTTTAATCAAGTGATCAAATTTTTCACTGACAAATATTGAACAGTTATACACCATATGCCTCCTGATATGATGCACAGAAAATACAACATCACTATTCCTGGCAAAAATGTTTAACCTGGTCTCATTATGAGGATACCATTAGACAAATCCACATTATGTAATGTTCTACAAAATAACTAAAATTTATTGGATAGCTAAAAGCATTCTTAGCTGGAGGGTTTCAGTATTCAGTTTTTTACCTAACACAATCTGTTACCATGGCATCAGGGATGCAAATCTAAGGATGATTTGGAAGGATCACTTGAACCTAGTGGGAGAATAGAATACATGTT
This sequence comes from Grampus griseus, assembly GCF_964374135.1. Lineage (NCBI taxonomy): Eukaryota > Metazoa > Chordata > Mammalia > Artiodactyla > Delphinidae > Grampus > Grampus griseus. The sequence continues at coordinate 14,898,608 of NC_138997.1, read as the reverse complement.
ATGGTCAATTAATGTGTTGCTGCATAAGAAGAAAGAAAAAATACAAATTTAACTAGGAATTTGGATCAAACAAGTTAGAGATGAGCAGGCATAGTGTCAGTGACAGAAAGATTTAAAGTTTGAAGTTTACCTAATGCTGAAGCTTTGTGTTAATTCTAAATTCTACTTCATGATCTTAGGTATAAGAAATATTCAACTATTTTTCTTTGCTTTTATCAGTCACTATACCCACAGAGAAAGTAATCATGTAAACAATTTTGGAGCATAAGATTTCTTATAAAATGGAAGAGATTATTCATGTTTTTAAAAATATAAATGACAGAATCATCTTTTAAATGTAGGAAATAGTTTTGTATCCATTTAAGAGGTAGATCGGTTATGACATCCTGGTTGACAAAAAATTTAAACACTGCTCTGTTACATTATCTTGTCTGGTTATGCAGAGAAATTTGCAGCTTTTGACTGAACCACTTTCATTACTGGATCATTAATTTCAGTTTCATTGGTTACATTTTATAAAGTTAAGTAAAAAGACAAAGTTGTAATAAAGTTCTGTAAAGGGACAAAGGTGTAAAGACACCTTCCCACCACTGTGCTTTTTCTTATTTGTTTTATAGTATTTCAGTAAATCTCTGTGAAAACCCATATTTATTTCACACATGCTGTAGGTAATCCAATCCTGGTAACAGAGGTTGCATTCTTATCATCAAGCCCTGCACTTGTCTTGCTGCACTTGAAGCCAGTTTTCTTCTTTCCTCCAGCTCTGTGATCTCTTTCCTAGCACCTCAGCACTACAAATTTCTGGCAGAACCTCCCTAGAATGGGTTGACTGGGTTATTTGCCTTTGCCTCAAGCTTTGCAGGCCCCTTGTAGCTGGCTATAAGAGGCAGTTGAGAAAGGAGAGAAGTGCAGTTCGCCAGCTAGTACTGAGGAGAGACATAACACGGACACCTTGAGACTCATATTCAATTAACCTTCCCTGCCTCCCAGCATTTTCATGGCCAAACTGCTAGCATCCACAAAAGTTATAGTCAATTTAACAAATATTTACAGAGCTCCTACTGTGTGGGTGGCACTCTGCTAGAGCAAGGAGGATAGGAGAAAAGGGAAGGAGGTGACTGATGAAGAACAGGGGGGAGAGCTTTGGAATTAAGTAAAATGGGTTCAATTATTTTTAACTTTTCCCTCATTGACCTGTGGCCTTAAGTAAGTTAACTTCTGCAGTTATTTTTTTCCCCATTTGGATAGACCTAAAGAGAATTGTAAAAAGGTAAAATTAACTATGCAGCCATTTTTAAATTTTGGATAAGGCATTAACAAAAGTTAAAATTAAGCAAAATAGAGTGAATAAATGTAACATTTTAAATTACGTGCCTGCTACCTTGTAAGCGACTGAGAATAAAAATTGAATAAAACTAGTTCTGGGAAGCAAACCAGAGTTTGGAAATACAGGTAAAACTTTCTGAGAGGAGGCATTCAGATAGGCTGCGCTAGGTGGAGATCAAAAGTCCAGGTTATCTGGTGGAACTGAATTATGCATTTGTAGACAGGTTAGCTACAGAGTGCCTTGATAGCATGCCAGAACAGATAATTGCATTCATTCCTGGAACTGCAGTCTAAGTGGGGTAGTCGAAAATTTAATAGCAAATTATAAAAGAATACAGGATGAAACAAGTGTTAAAACGAGATACAAACCACAGAGCCAGAAACCTAGAATAATTTATTCCAGCTAAATTGAGTGGAGATGACAGGAAAAGTTACATAGGAGAGGTAGCATCGCATTGGCTCTGGGGATAATAGTGGTGGGTATCAGAGGCAGAGAATGGGAAAGAACTTGATCGAAGTCAACTATGTGAGAGCACAGGAAGTTTTACAGAAATACAGAAGTATTACAGAAATTATGAATACACCAGAGGGTTGTGATATATGAGAGCAATCGGTGATGAGTTTATATTTACAGAGGGCAGGGAAAGCTGCATAGCTAACTTAGGGAGAAAGTTTATATAAGGAAGAAAATGAGGCCTGAGGTCTTAACCCTGGAGTATGCCAATATTTGGAGTTTGGAAAGAGGACGTAGATCTAGCAATAGATAATGAAAGAAGACATCTATGTAAAAGTTCTCATCACAAGAAGAAAATTGTAACCATAGATGGTGATGGATGTAACTAGACTTATGGTGATCATTTTGCCATATATACAACTATCGAATCGTTATGTTGTACACCTGAAACTAATATAATGTATGTTGATTATATCTCGATTAAAAAAAAGAAGACATCTATGGGGTAGGAAATAAATCAGGAGTGTATGGAAACTAAAAAGGCAAGAAGAAAGTAATTCAAGAATGGGAATTAATCATTTGAATCAAATGCTGCTAAGGTTTGAGTAAAAAGGAGACAGGTAGCTGATAGTGGACTTAGCATGATGGATGCCTTTGGTGATTAGGAATGATTGGTTTAATGGGTTTGTGGGGATGAAAACCTCCACTAGTTTCTAGAGAGAACAGACTTGAGAAATTGAAGACAGGCACTATTGACAGCTTTTCTAAGGAATTTTGTCATAAAGTTGTGTTATATCTTTTTATCCTAAAGGCTAGCAGAGAAATGTGGCTGTGAATGGAGGGAAGGAGATCCAGTCAAAGCTTCAGAACTGGAAGCTTCAGGGATGAGAATCAGGAAGGAAACCTCCTTCCCTATCCTATGGATAGTGTGGAGTTTTATTGGGCATAATAAAACCAGCACCTAGAAAGAAGCATGGAAGACAGCTATGCAGACTTCTGACTATGGTTAGTCCAATCATATGCCAGTATCTTTCTAATAAATCCTTCTTTAGCCTAAGTTAATTAAAGTGGGATTTTTGTAACCTAAAGAGGCCTGGCTGATTGAGTAGTAAAATATAATCGCCTAAACTTTGAAAATATTAAGTGTGAGGTGTCAAAAACATCAGCAGATTTTGGAGATTCAGACCTGGAATTCATGAATGAGCTCAGAACTGTAATTTCCTAGTTTGGAATACAGAGGACAATCAAATTATTAGGCAAGACGGAGATTGCTTGTGTGTCCAGGCATGGTAGGAGTATTTTTAAATGTGTATATAAATCAATATCGTAGAATACATACATGTGAAGAACAGATGACTAAAGCCCACAGAAGGCAATTTCAAGAAAGGTAATCAGAGACATGAAAGAGAAAAAGAATGTAGCGTCATAAAATGTAAGGGGCGCTTAAGCATTTTAGGGAGGCATATGTCGTCGTGTGTCAGGTTTTTTCAAAGACAGTAATTATGATAAAACTACTGGACTTGATAGTGAGGAACTTTGAGAAAGCAATTTTAGTTTAAGTAGTAAAAGAGGGAATCAGATTATCAGGTTAAGTTAATATGTGCATTGACAGAAAGGAGACAACAAGGGAGAAGTAATTTAAGTAAAAGGAAGGAGAAAAATGGTAACTATAGAGGGAAGACTGAGAATGAAAGTGAAGGATCTTTAACAGTAGTGATGCTTGAGCATATTTGTTGATGAAAATAGAGGAGCAGGGGAGAGGGAGAGACTGAAAAGCAAACAATGGATGCAGCAAGGATGAGAATGCCAACAGGGGAGGAAGAGTTAGCATTAGAAAGAAGGCGGATCAAGTCTTTGTTGAAAGTAAAATGACAGAAGTAATAAATGCAGAGATATGTTAGGTGAAAAAGTGGGGAATTGCTCTGTTTTGAAGGTGATAACTGAGAGTAAAGGGGCCAGATCTAGAAAAATAATAAGGCTGTAGGTCAGCCAGAGTAGCAAATAAGGTAGATAATTATCGATAAATGAATAAACAACGCTGCTTCTTCCCTTCCTCCACTACTTCCCTTCCCTAGAAGTCTATCCTTGATTTACAACTAGTTTTAAGTCTATTAAACACCCAGGGACTGTGCCATCAAAGGATAGGATTAGGAGAGCAAATACTGGAGTTTGCTTTGGTATCCAAGAGGATGACTTTAGATTCTGTACCACAAAGAAAACCTTGATTTCCCAACACAAGAATTAACCTTTCCAGAATGTTATCTTGGTATACAAGCAAGAGCAAAGGACTATTAATTAGCTGATGAAAGTCTTTCTGTAGGAGATGATTGGTTTTAGAGGAAATTGGTAGCTTCTACAGGGCAGCCAACTTTGTGCTGCCCTACCCTTGTGATAAGTAAGGAGTTCCCATAAGAACCATCATCCTCCTTTACAAGGGAGACTCTTGATACCGTGATACCGGAAATACATCCTTCAGAGGATTATAAATGAATATGCGCGTATAGAAAAATACCATCCATTTACAAGTTATGGATCACCTTCAAGTTTACTGCTGGTTTTTTATGTGAACTCTGCATCAACAGAAAAACACATTTGCTCTGTAGCCTATGACTCTGATACACTGAGACATTGTAATTGCTCCGCATTCCTGAGTAATCATTTTCTGATGGGTTTATTGCCACCTCTGCCTTATCAGGGCATGGCACTGTTACGGACCCTGGTGATAAATTACGCTGTAGAGAGGGATAAGACAGTGCCACTTTAACAAGTGCAATAAAGCACTTTTTATATTGGGAGAGTTCAGTGCATTTTCCATTTATCATACACCCTCAGTGATTTTACACAGATTTTACACTGTTGATTAGCTCATTAGTGGGGTTAATTGGATACATTAACTGGCAGAATTACAGCTTGACTATGAACCAGAGGCTGCAGCATTATAAATGACAGACAAACCACAGACATGCATGGTCAGCCTGAAGGAAGTTCTTCTCTTTGATTAAGTTTCATTAGATTTTAATTTTCCCCCTCCCCACTCCTGTAATTGACTCCACATGAATATTTACTATGGATTGGATAAGTGAATAGATGGCATCAATACATATTTTGAATATTTCCTCTCCTTCAACCATAGTTTTCCTGAAAAATAATAAGAAAAAGAGCAGTTTAGGAAAGTGATGAAACTAGTCTGTAAGAAATCAAGAAATGAATGTCTAGAAATTCAATAAATTTCTCTTCTTTCAAAAGCCATGTTTTTACTGAATCCTTGATAATACGTAGTGTGAATTAATTGTTTCCTCATGGGCTGCATGTCAGTATCCCAAGGAAGCATTTAACAATACAGATTTCTGGACTATACCCTAAACCTACTAAATAAAGACTTCTAGGAGTAGGCCCAGGAATCTTTATAATTAACAAATTCCCCAGCTGATTCTTACACAATGAGCTTTACATGGTGGTTAAAATAGCATGTTAGTTTGCATTGAACATCAAGCAATGTGTAGTATTCACTTAATTAAATGACTCTAAATGGATATGATACTATTTGGAGAAAGGCCAAGGTCTTTTCAGAAGCAAGAGAAAACTTTTTCTGTAGTTCAAATTCTCTACCAGACTCAGGCTTTAAGTTTGCTGAAGTCTTTCTGAGTCTCTTCTCCCATATTTTCTTTAACTTTTTACTTCTACGAGTTGTAATTGTCTTTATGAAAAGAAAGTTTTAGTGTTATTTCTTTCCTAAGAAATTGTATTTGTCCCGGTGGAAACTATAAGTATAGAAACTGTGTGTAATTTACTTACGTTTTTGATTTGTTTATGTTTTATATAAAATACTGGTTGGCAGTGGAAAGAGCATAAGACTCCAGTGTCAGCTCTGTCACTCCCCTTTGTAGGCACCTTGAGAAAGTTTCAAATTCTCTGGGCCTCAATGTACAATTCTTAAATTGGAAATAAGTCATACCTCATGTACAAGGCTAGTGATGAAGATTAAGTGAAATTTTGAGTCTATGTGCATTTCTGAGAATGGTAGGAGTTGGAAAGGATCATTTCCAGAGGAGCGGGAGAGAAGGAGTGTGGCACATCAGGCAGCTAATTCACAAAGCAACGGATCTAAAAAAGGAAAAGTATTTTACGTGGACAACATGTGCAAACTGTGTGGAGATCAAGGAAGTTGGGGTTAAAAGAAACCCGATGATAATTTCAGGTAATTCACCCCTACCTGCCACTTTTCAGGCAGAGAGGAGCAAGCATGCATATAAACTGTTATCCATGAAGCAAACACTGAATGAGGAGAAGGCAGAAGATAAAGGAATTATTTGTAGTTATAGGAAAGAAAAACACAGGAATAGAATGGGGAGGAAGAAATAAGAAAAACAAAAAGCTTTGTCTGTGAGTTCTAGGAGAAAAGAAAGCCAGGAGGGCCAGGGAGAGAGAGAAAAATCTCCCCGTACGATATTGCAGGAAGGGAGTGGAAGGCCTGTTATTAGGAAAATCTACATAAAAATGCATGGGAACGATTACCAACAAGTTACTGTGTAGTTGGGGCTTTGATAAATGGATGATTTAACTGAACTGAACCCAAAGGCTGCATTTACCGAGATTCTGTTTTGGAATTCAGTGCTTGATTTGCATTCCATAGTGAAACTTTTACTCTGAAAAATGTTTTAAGAGGATAAATATTGCTATTGAAATTCCACTAGGAAAGGTAAAGTCAGTGCTCTCAGTGGTTTTCCGTAGGTGTGAAGTAAAACTTTTAAGATATACTGTATCGTGACTTTTGTTAACAAGATACTGTGATGTGTTTAGGCGGCCTTGAATCCAGAGATAGCAAATCAAAACTCCAAACTCAGTGACTCATATGTTTAAGAAACTTTAGGAGTCTGGCATATCATTATTTTTCAGAAAAATTATTATTTGTACTATTTTGGAGGGAGACCCTCAGGCACGGATTTTACCTTCTTGGGTTATGTAATAAGGTTTTAACTACCTTAATAATAAGGTTTTAACTACCTTAATGAGCTTTTTGTTAATAGCAGCCCCAAAATATGACAGTGCCGTCTCTTAAAACTCAAGAACTAAAAAGTTTCCAAATACATTCATTTAAAAAATATTTTCTGGGCTTCCCTGGTGGCGCAGTGGTTGGGAGTCCGCCTGCCGATGCAGGGGACACGGGGTTCGTGCCCCGGTCCGGGGGGATCCCACGTGCCGCGGAGCGGCTGGGCCCGTGAGCCATGGCCGCTGAGCCTGCGCGTCCGGAGCCTGTGCTCCACAGCGGGAGAGGGCACAGCAGTGAGAGGCCCACGTACCGCAAAAAAAAAAAATAAATAAATAAATCTTATACCTGGTTTAATTAATTTAATTAGAGTATAGTGACTGAGTAATTTAGTTATAGTTACAGTATAGTATAAAGTGTAGTTAGAATATATTTAGTAAGAGTATAGGTGTGTATGTGTATGTGTTTTCACTACGTGATATATATCTTTAAACGCAGAACAGAAATTGATTCCATGTTGCTTTCCAACTCTGATTTGTTGGAAGTACCTACCCGGAGGATTGCATTGAAAAAGATTATGATCCTAAGTTTGGACTTAATAGAAAAGTTTCAAGCTCAAGTTTCATACCTGGCATGGTCTGGAGCTGGGGGAAAATCAGTCTATTCTGATTTGTACACTTGATTGAAACTGCATGTTAACAATCTTTAGTAAAATATTAGATATTGTGATTTTCTAATAAATCCCTACTCTTAAGTCGCTTTGAGCTATAAATATAGCTTGGAGCAGCGGTCCCCAACCTTTTTGGCACCAGGGACCAGTTTCGTGGAAAACAATTTTTCCACGGACCGGGGGTGAGGGTTGGGGGGTATGGTTTTGGGATGATTCAAGCACATTACATTTATTGTGCACTTTCTTTCTATTATTATTACATTGTAATATATAATGAAATAATTATTCAACTCACCATAATGCTGACAGGAGGCGGAACTCAGGCGATAATGTGAGCGATGGGGAGTGGCTGTAAATACAGATGAAGCTTCACTGGCTGGCCCAACGCTCATCTCCTGCTGTGCCGCCTGGTTCCTAACAGGGGCTTGGGGACCCCTGATATAAAGGATCTTTAACGTCAAAAGCATGTATGATGCTGCCTGTGTACAAGGCTCAAGTTGGGAATACAGAGTGAATAAGAAACTGTCTCTGCTCTCAAGGATTTATAATTAATAGATGCTCTTAGCCACAAATAGTGCCATCCTGAAAAGTGTAGAGAGCTTAATACAAACACTGTTCATGAAAGCTGGCATTTGACAGTATTATCTACATATGTATGTCAGTATATATACCTACTTGCAGTCTTCTGAGACACAGGAATTAGAACATCCAGTATAGCTAGATAATAATTTAGGCGGTCTTGGGACCAAACAGCCATTTTATGTATTTCCACACCAGTGTTTTCTTCTAGAATTGTGAATGCCTCTCTGTCTTTTATTGCTGGTTCTTTGTTGCCCCAGATCATAGTGCTTCTTGAAAGCTGTTAGTGAATGAATAATTTTATTTCCAATCCCAGGCTAACATCTGTAGGAAAACAACTCAAGCAGATACATTCACTTATGCAAGCAAATACTCCTTTCTTTTTATCTGCAGAAAGTCACTTGAGGCATGATTATGCAGCACCTGCTAAGATGTTGGCTGTTTCTTTCCCTGTTAGGAAGATGTGGTTCTGATGACCCTAACTGTGTTGGAAAGAATAAGGGCAGTGATTAGGTGGTTATTGTCTCTCATTGGAAAGCAGATTTCTGGTTGAGACTTCTTATTTTCAGTATAGCTGGTTTATATAAATGAGAAGAATGCCACACTCACAAATCCTTGAAATAAAATGGCACATCCTCAGCATTTCATTCTGAATCTTATCTTCCTCACAATAGATTCATCTCTACAAAATGTCCAGTCAATCCTTCCAACCCTTCCACTATCATTCTAATTTAATTAAATACCTTTTCAATGAAATTATCATATTTTGCTGTGTTAATTAATCTTTTATTGTCTTGCCTTATAATGAAAATTATTTGTTTATGAAAAATGTAACTGAGTACTGAATATTTTAAGCTTTTCCATGTTATCTCTTTTACTACCTATATGTGCTTTAACCATTTAGCCTCTGAATTACTTAAATCCCATCATCTGCCTTAGTTGAGGCTGCTGATCCCACCTTCATGGGTCTCTCTATGATCTCATTTTATATCCAATTGCTGTCTTCCTTGAATTCTTCTCTAGATAGGTTAACCTTCTCACTTTGATCACATGTACATAATTTGGTCTCTTTCCCATATGGAGTCTTCTCTGGGTTGAATATTTTGCACTTAGCCCTAGAGTTTCATTATCTACCCTTCTTTACCATACTCTGTGCATCAGTATTTGATGTGGCTAGACTGCCTGTCCTTATCCCTTACAGTTACATTTGTTCCATAGAAAATTCCAAGGGAGATTGGTGGGTATGAAGACAAAACTACCATTTCATTTAAATCTCTGGCTCTCTCTGTTAACCTGTGGTTACCAATGGCTGGTTCCTGTACTGCAGGCCACAGCTCCAGTTGGGCCTCACCTTCTGTAGCTCTAAGTCTTGTCATGTGCAGAGAAGCATCAGTCACAGCTGTTGCCAGTTCGTAGGATTCTTCACCTTCTTTTTTGGTCTCCCATAAATGTGTCCACACAACTGTAAAACATCCTTTATTAAACTCTTTTTCAGGCATCTTATATGAGTATGCCATATATGTTTCCTGTGGGAATTCTGCTAGATACACTGTCTGCCCAACCCTAACCAACATCAGTAAAGACTGAGTAAAGAACAAATGAAAAAGTGGGTAAATCTCAGTAAAGAAATAGAAGATATAAAGAAGACACAAATGAAGATTTGAGGACTGAAAAATATAATAACCACCAGTAAAATTCGGTAAAGAATACACAGGATCTCTCTGTATTATTTTCACAACTGCCTGAGAATCAACAATTATTTCAAAATAAAAAGTTTAATTTAAAATATCTATTTTAGAACAAAAAAGAGTTTACCTTGAAAGTATCAATATTTAGATGAAAAAAAGTCTCCAAACACCCATATAATAATTTTTCTTTTTAACCTTTTAAAACAGCTTTATAAGAGTATCATGGATATACAAAAACCTGCACATATTTAATATATATATAATTTGATGAGTTTAGACATATACATACACCCATGAAACTATCAACACGATCAAGGTAATAAACATATCTGTCACCTCCCAAAGTTCCCTCAAGCTCCTTTGTTTTTGTTGCTGTGTGTGTATGTGTTTTATATCATGCGTTTAATCACTAAATCACAGTATTGACACTATATTCAAAAATCCCTAATATTTTCTATATCTACAGTATAACTCTTGATATCTTTACAGTTTGTTCCTTTGGAAAATGAACCTTCTCATAAAAAAAAAAATAAATGACTGCTTTTATCTTTTAATTATTAAGTAATTAGTAGCAAAGCTTTGTATATTAGGAATACTGATGGGTAGCCATGGACCAGACTAGATAGGGGCTTATAGGACCTGGAATGGATTTTGAATTTTTTTATGACTGTGTGTCAGATTAAGCTTGAGAATAAGGTAAAGTTTGGGTGAGAATTAGCCTTTTATCTTTGTTTATGCTCTCCCTTGCCAAATAATATTTTTTCATATTATACAATTTATTCTGTGAAAATCTTCACTCCTAATTTGAATTTACCTAAATTATTTAAATAAGTTTGTTTTCTCCACCTCCTGATTATATAAATGTTCTCATATGTTCTAATATGTTATTCTAAATTTATATTTAGACCTTTAATTCACTTAAAATTAATTTTGTTGTATGTTATAAATTGAAAAACTTATATCTGTTTTCTTCTAAATAAAATATTAGGCATGCTAGCACCATTTTTGGAACACTCTTGTCCCCCACTTGGGACATATTATTATTATTTTTATATTATTATTTCCACATAACTACTTTGATCAATTTCTTCACTTTCTATTATTTCCATTGACTTTTATTGTACAACTATCATGCTATTCTGATTGGTAGCTAAATGACAGGTATCTTTTCATTATTCTTTTAAAATGTTTGTTTAGCAATTTCATGCTTATTCTCCCATATCCACTTTAGAACCATTTGCTGTAAAAAAGTCCTTTGTAATTCCGGTTGTCATTAAATTAAATGCAAACATTTATGTGGCTAGATAGCTATTGTATAATGTTATGCTTTTCCTTCAGTGCATCTATTCATTTATTCAGGCATCTGCAAACAAAAGTGTATTTTTCTATCATTTGTGTGTGTGTGTATGTGTGTGTGCACTTGTGAAATTTTTAAAATAACATTTTGGTGATAGGATCATGCCAGCATTATAAAATAAGCTGAGGAGTTTTTCATGTCATTCTGTTATGAAATTTACTAAAATATGAAGGGTTTGTCTGTCTTTTGAATATATGCTAAAATTCACAAGTAAAACTACCTGGGACTGGTGTCTTTTGCAATCATGTACCTTTGAAAATCTTTCCTTCTAAAGCTATGGAATGTTGAATCTTTTATCTCTTTTTAGGCCAGTTATTATAATATGTACTTTGCTGGAAAATCATGAAAGATGTCATGCATTAGAATACAACTGTCACTTATAATAATTTAAATCCCTTTTGAGTCCATATTTCTCAATCCTCAGGTTGTACATATTAGTACTTTTTTTCTTTCCTTTTCTTAATGATACTTGGTCTTTTTAAGGAAAGAGAAGGTGGCTCTATTTAGAGTTTTATATTAATTTATTTTTTACTTTAATTTAATCTAAGCTTTTATCGTTATTCATACCAACTCAATTTTTAATTTATTTTGCTCTTTTTCTATTATCATAAACAATATAGCACATATATTTTCTTTTATTTCTGAAAAGGAAAGCATTTAAACAAATACAATTCACTTCTTACAAGATATGTTATTCCTTAAAAATCTCTTTTTAATTTAGAGATTATTTCCATTTTAAATTTCCATTTATTTAATGTTAAGCTATTTTTGTTCACTTCTATATTTATTACATTAAAGTCTTAGAACATGGCCTCTAAAATCACTGTTTTTAACATTTACTGATGCTGTTTTTGTTACCCATATACAAGATTTTTTTAAGGGTTCCATAGACAAAAGAAAGAAGAACGTGTTTTTCTGTTTGTTGGTTCAGACATCCTTTTTCCTTTGGGTTTATGTTCGAGTTTTCAGATTACTTGTTTCTACTCCTGAAGTGATGGTGATTTTAAAGATGGGGAAGCAACTACATGGGGAGAGACAACAGAGTCTAAATCAAATGCTTTGTAAAGTGATGTGCTATCCTTGTCACTCATTGTAGTCCTGCAGCTATTCTGCGATTTGGATTATATAATGTGATTTTAGCTACCTTCCCTTCTGTTTGAATTGATGTTTCTTTTTATTGCTGTTAGCTAACATGTTATTCAAATTCAAAACATTAGTATATTTCTGTCTTTTCTATTTCAGCTCAAACCTTATTAACAAACCCGATTCCTACTCATTTTGTTGTTCGTTCCCTTAGGGTATACCCAGCAGCCTTCATGCTGTTAGAAAGGGGCAGGGAGCATAATTAATTTACCAAGAGCTGACACGTTAAAGGTATAATGTTAAAAATATCTATTAATCAAAACTTATAAAACACATTAACATTTTTAAATAGAAATGTCCCAAAGGCCACTTAGAGGAGGATGAATATGGGCTTTCTTTCCAAATGCCTCATATCGTTCTTTTAAATATTTTCCACTTTGATATTTTGACAGGGGACAACCATACCATTATATGTCTGCTTTATAAAAGCCACTTAAAACAACTAATGTGAGAAAAATCAATCTGAACTTACAATCCATTTTAAGTACTATTATAGTAAAATGTCTGTCTTCATATAACACACGTGCCCATGTTTAAGATGCTTGAAGAAATGTACTACATCCATAAAAGACAATGTAGATGTAAAAGCATTGATTTTTCAAAATATAAAGAGTAGGAAGTGCATTATTGAGTGGATATAATTTCTAAAATTTACCTGGGTGAAAATTCAAGAATAAGGGTGTATTTCTGGGATACAGTTTTATGTAATTTCATTTACACAAAAAAGGAATGGTTATCAAGCAGCAGTTCTCCCCAATATCAAGCACACCAAGACATCACACACACAAACCCACATATAGTTGAACATTTACACATGTAAAATTGCACATACAGGACTTCACCTGCACATACACTCACACACACATACACACGTATAAACTCAGACATCTCTAACTTTCAGGGCTTTGTTAACAGTTTTTTCCAGACTGAAGTATGCATAAGAAGAATTTGAGGATGCTTTAAAAAACATTTCTAGGTCACCAGAGACTTACACAAACAGACTTCTAAGAATAAAGACTGAGAATCTGCCAACCCTTGCTGTAATAATAACAGTGGAAATATCACTTATTTTATCCTATTATTCCTAACATTTAGCAAAATTTTAATCAGCTTTCCCCCTAAGATTCCACACTTCTTAATGAAGAATAAGCACAAAAAACATATCTTGATTAGTTCAAGTCTGGACACTTTAAATCACTAGCTATGAAACTTGGCTCAAGTCCCCATTTTTCTGAACTTCATTTTTCTCACCTCCAAAATGGGAATAATGAACTTCCTTCTCTTTCTTATAAGCCTGATCAAGTGGAATGAGCTAAAATTATGAACAGCATTTTTAACTGTAAAACATTATACAACACTGTTATCTTTTGAAAAAGCATATTAATATATTTTGACAATTTTCTTCTTTACCACCAATAATCAAAAAGTTGTACATTCTTCCTCTCGGTTCAAAGAGCCAGAAAATACATATATACTTTTGTTGTTTATATATATATATATATATATATATATATATATATATATATAGTTGTTATATTTTGTTGTTGTTATTGATTGGCAGTTTTTATTTTTTAGCTCAAGACTTCAAAATTGAAATCAAATAGGAGTTAATTTTTTTCATAGGCTAATTAATTTTGCTCTAATCAGTCATTATATTTAAATACATTTCAAAATAATTCCTTTTTTTCTATTTGAAATTGATAATGTTCCCTTGCCTTCATTAAAGTGCATTTCAAAACACAATATGGGGTATTTGCCTGCAGTTTCCTATTGTTACAATCCAATTTCTTTTTTTTTCTAGTTTGAGAAATAGATTTTTGTTTTATGGAGGATGCATTGCTCTCAAAGAAAAGGTAATTTACATTATTTTTGACACCATATACTTTGAAAGCCACTTCTCATCCCAATGTGCCAATATAATAGGGAAAAATAAGTTATTTTCTTTATTTTATAGAAGAGCACACTAAATTCCAGGGAGGTAAGTGACTTGTCCAAAGGCACATTGCAGGGAGTAGAATATAGAGATTTATAATTCATAAACAAGTATTTTATAAAATCTTATTTTCTCTTAACTCTTAAAGGTAATATTAAATTTATATTTATCCACAAACTGTGTAGATAAATATACAGTTTCTTTCTACAGGAAGCTTTCCTAAAAAGATCTCTACCATACAAAGGGAGCATGCTTTTATGGGAAGTTCACTGGACTGGTAGTTAGAATGCAGAAGCCCAAATCCTGCATTGGCTAATAGTGAGCTATAGAGTTTGGACCAATTAGACCTATTATCCTTGGGATGATTTAGAGCTAAATTTCTATCTGTATCAATAGCTGTATTTATATCTCCATTTATGGATGAATTTTTAGATTAAGGATTTGACAAGGAAAATATCTCTTTGATTAAACTACTATTGTTCTTTGATGACTGCCATGGTCTGAATGTTTGTGTTCCTCCAAACTTCATATGTTGAAATCCTAACCATCAAGAGAATGGTATTAGTCAATAGTGCCTGTGGATAGTGATTAGGTCATGAGGGAGCCCTCATGACTGGCTGTAATATTCATATAAAAGATGACCCAGAGGGCTTCCCTGGTGGTGCAGTGGTTGAGAGTTTGCCTGCCGATGCAGGGGACATGGGTTTGTTCCCCGGTCCGGGAAGATCCCACATGCCGCAGAGCGGCTGGACCCGTGAGCCATGGCCGCTGAGCCTGCGTGTCCGGAGCCTGTGCTCCGTAATGGGAGAGGCCACAACAGTGAGAGGCCCACGTACCAAAAAAAAGAAAAAAAAAAAAAAAAAAAAAGATGCCCCAGAGAGTTAGCTCATCTATTCCACCATGTGAGGTTACAGCCAGAAGGTGCAGTCTATGGACTGGGAAAAGGGCTCTGCCCTGACACCAAGTCTATTGGCCGCTGATCTTGGACTTCTCAGGCTCCAGAGCTGTAAGCAATAAATTTCTGTTATATCTAAACTACCCAGTCTGTGATGTTTTGTTACAGCAGCCCAGTGGACTGAAATAATGACTTAACTACAATTGTCATTATTCTGTACCAAGAAAAAAGTACCAAGAAAAATTGGTAGTACCAATTTCTTGGTGGTACCAAGAAAAATTGGTACTTTTTATTTCAGGTGTTCTTGGTCCTAAAAAATTATGAATTTGCTTCTTGTCTTTGTTTTCATAGTGATTGCCCTTGTCTTCTGATAATTCCTAAAAATGTCATTGCTGATAACCTTAGTTAATAATAACTATGGTAGATTACACAATTTTTAGCTTCTCACATCTTGAGGTGACGCTCTTTTATTTACCCCTTGAATCTAAGCAGACCTTGTGACATCCTTGAAGCAATGGAAGTGACAATGAGCAACTTACTAGGTACATGTCATGAAGTCTTTCTTGCTATCACATGAATAAGCTCATACTAACCTGATGGAAAATGAGAGAACATAGTGAAGTTGTTAACCCCCCTGCACTCTTTGTTGCTACAGCCACCAACTACCCAATCAACAGGGGCAGAGTTGCTCTGCTGAACTGCAGTTCATTGCAAACACTGTATGAGCCCGGCTAGACCAGCAGAGGAACTGTACAGATGAGCCCAGTCTAAAGTGATGATGTACCAAAATTTGAGTTAAGTAACTAACAGTTTTAAGACATTAAGTGTTGGAAGTTTTTTATGTAATAATAATGATAGTAAATTTAAAAATTAAAAAAACAACAAAAGAAAAAAGAAAACCTAACTATGCATATTCACAAGTGACCAGCTAATGCTAAAATTTATATTGAAAGGAAAAGGTACTAGAACAGATAAAACAATCGTGAGAAAGACAAAGTTTAAGGACTCACATTACTCTATTTCAAGACTTACTGTGAAAACACAGTAACCAAAACAGTATGGCATGGGCAAAATAATAGATATATAGATCAACTGGACATAATTGAGAGATTCAAATATAGTTAATTAATTTTTTACAGAGGTGCAAAGGAAATTCAATGCAGAAATGTCAATTTGGGGAAATGGCTGATTCTAGGGCTGGAACATAAAAAGTACAAAATGAGCCTGGGCATCTTATAAGAAAGTAAGAAAATGCTCAAAAATTGAATAAGGGCATGTCAAATGGACAGCAGAGCCAACCTGAAGGAGCTGCCAATAACGAAAGCTGGAACAATTGAGCAATAAAATAAATAATTTAGTACTGGTCATAACCCAAAGTATAAAATAAACATTCCTGACTCCATATAAATAAATAACTGATAAAATAAATAAGTGGGAAGGAATACACAAATCTACTATACAGAAGAATTCCAAATAATTTATGTAAATACTCCTCCTTTTAGGAAGTGGAGTCTATAATGGTTTTCTTCCTTGAGTATGGACTGCACTTGATGTTTCACAGATTGGAATATGGAAAGGGAGAAAAAAGTAACTTTGTAGTGAAGAACCTGGCAAACAATACCTTAACAAAAATATCTAGTTAAATTACGAGAAATAAAATTCAACTTAATAACATATACCCCTCTTATTATCTGATGAGAAGGGCAGTCACCCCTGTGGTATTCTTTTCCTAAACCCACCTTCCTAGTGTAACTGTCAGAAAAATATTTAAAAAGTCAAGGGACAGTCTACAAAACTGTCAGGGTCATGAAAAATATGGAAATATTAAGAAAATGTCCCAGACCAGGACAGACTATGAGATATGATGGTTAAGGTAGTTTTTTGGATAGGATCTTGGCACAGAAAAATGACATTACTAGAACATTGATAGTAATGTGCAAATGTTTTCTTAGATGTTACAAATGAACCATGGCAATGAAAGATGTTAACAAAAGGAGAAACATAGTGAAAAGTATACTACAACTCTGTTTACAATCTTTGCAACTTTTCTGTGAATATAAAGTTATTCTAAAATAAAAACGTCATTTTGAAAATCTGACCAATATAATACCTAACTTTGAGTGATTGCTTTCCACCTTCCAGGTACTGTCCTAAGCTTTACATGTATCAATTCATTTCTTCTTCACAATGCTATGAAGTGGGTACATTTTATAGAAATACTGAGGCCCAGGGAGGATACATAACTTGCCTAATGTTGTAAACTAATAAGCATGCCAAACAGATCCAACATTCTTTATTTCTAACAGCAAAATAAAATATTATTAACTAGTCTTTTAGTTAAGTTAAAGAAAAATTAGTTCCTTAAAGTCCATTTCTGTTTTTTAATGCAAAATCTTTAAGCAGAGTATTAGAAAAAAGAAAAGATATGAAAATGGTTACCAAAGCATCAACCTCCAATCCCAAATACAGCTAACTTTGCAGCTATTGAGCTCTATTTTTTTCTGTATATAGAAGATTAGTTAAAACATGATTAGAATCATATTTTAACTATTGTATATGCAGTACTTTTCCATTTTTTATATTTTTTAAATTTAATTTTTATTTTATATTGGAGTATAGTTGCTTTACGATATTATATTAGTTTTAGGTGTACAGCAAAGTGATTCGGTTATACATATACATAAATCCATTCTTTTTCAGATTCTTTTCCCATATACGTTGTTACAGAATATTGAATAGAGTTCCCTGTCCTATAATGCAGGTCCTTGTTGATTATGTATTTTATATACAGTAGTGTGTATATGTTAATCCCAAATACCTAATTTATCCTTCACCTCACGTTTCCTCTTTGGTAACCATAAGTTTCTTTTTGAAGTCTGTGAGTCTGTTTCTGTTGTGTAAATAAGTTCATTTGTATCATTTTTTTTTTGGATTCTACATATAAGTGATATCATATGGTACTTGTCTTTGTCTGACTTACTTCACTTGACAATGACAATTTCTAGTTTCATCCATGTTGCTGTAAATGACATTATTTCATTCTTTTTAATGTCAGAATAATATTTCATTGTATATATGTGCCACATCTTCTTTATCCATTCCTCTGTCGATGGACATTCAGGTTGCTTCCATGTCTCGGCTATTGTAAATAGTGCTGCAGTGAACATTGGGGTGCATGTATCTTCTTCAGTTATGGTTTTCTCTGGATATGTGCCCAGGAGTGGGATTGCTGGATCGGATGGTAGTTCTGTTTTTAGTTTTTAGGAACCTCCATACTGTTCTTCATAGTGGTTGTATCAATTTACAGTCCCACCAGCAGTGTACAAGTGTTTCCTTTTCTCCACATCCTCTCCAGCATCTACTGTTTGTAGACATTTTGATGATGGTGTCAGATACCTCACTGTAGTTTTGATTTGCATTTCTCTATTCATTAACAATATTGAGCATCTCTTCAAGATGGCTTTTTGGCCATCTGTATGTCTTCTTTGGAGAAATGTCTGTTTAGATCTTCTGTCCATATTTTTATTGGGTTGTTTGCTTTTATGGTATTGAGCTGAATGAGCTGTTTCTATAGTTTCTTGATTAATCCCTTGCCAGTCGCAATATTTGCAGATATTTTCTCCAATTCTGTGGGTTGTCTTTTCATTTTGTTCATGGTTTCCTTTGTTGTGCAAAAGCTTTCAAGTTTAATTAGGTCCCACTTGCTTATTTTTGTTTTTATTTTCATTACTCTAGGAGTTAGATCTAAAACGATATTGCTGTGATTTATGTCTAAGAGTGTTCTGCCTATGTTTTCCTCTAGGAGTTTTATAGTATCTGGTCTCATCATTTAGGTCTTTAATCCATTTTGACTTTATTTTTCTGTATGGTGTTAGAGAATGTTCTAATTTCATTCTTTTACATGTAGCTGTCCAGTTTTCCCAGCATCACTTATTGAAGAGACTGTCTTTTCTCCATTGTATGTTCTTACTTTATTTGTCATAGATTAAATGAGCATAGATGTGTGGGTTTATTTCTGAGCTTTCTATCCTGTTCCACTGATCTATATTTCCGTTTTTGTGCCAGTACCATACTGTTTTGATGATGTAGCTATGTATTATAGTCTGAAGTCATGGAGCCTGATTCCTCCAGCTCTGTTTTTCTTTCTCAGGATTGCTTTGGCTATTCAGGGTCTTTTGTGTTTCCATACATATTTTAAGATTTTTTTGTTCTAGTTCTGTGAAAAATGCCATTGGTAATTTGATAGGGATTGCATTGAATTTGTAGATAAGCTTGGGTAGTATAGTCATTTTGACAATATTGATTCTTCCAATCCAAGAACATGGTATATCTTTCCATCTCTTTGTGTCATCTTTGATTTCTTTCATCAGTGTCTTGTAGTTTTCAGAGTACAGGTCTTTTCCTCCTTAGGTTGGTTTATTCCTAGATATTTTATTCTTTTTGGTGTGATGGTAAATTAATTTCTCTTTCTGATATTTTGTTTTTAGTTTGTAGAAATGCAGATTTCTGTGTATTAATTTTGTATCCTGCAACTTTACCAAGTTCATTGATAAGCTCTAATTGTTTTCTGGTAGCATCTTTTTAAGATTTTCCATGTATAGCATCATGTCATCTGCAAACAGTGACATAATTACTTTTTCTTTTCCAATTTGTATTCCTTTTATTTCTTTTTCTTCTCCGATTGCCATGGTTAGGATTTCTAAAACTTTGTTGAATAAAAGTGTTGAGAGTGAACATCCTTGTCTTCTTCCTGATCTTAGAGGAAATGCTTTCAGCTTTTCACCACTGAGTATGATGTTAGCTGTGGGTTTGTCATATATGGCCTTTATTATGTTGAGGTAAGTTCCCTCTATACCCACTTTCTGGAGAGTTTTATCATAAATGGGTGTTCAATTTTTTCAAAAGCTTTTTCTGCATCTATTATGATGATCTTATGGTTTTTATTGTTCAATTTATTAATGTGGTGTATCACACTGATTGATTTGCAGATATTGAAAAATCCTTGCATCCCTGGGATAAATCCCACTTGATCAGGTGTATGATCCTTAATATTAATTAAGCATTTTTCCATAGTCTACCTTCAGTGAAATAATTTACCTTTAGTACTTTAACTTTCTACACTTCGGTAATTAACTTTCTGTTCTTTTGGAAATAGAGGATGGAGGTAGCAGAGTAGAATTTCCATTAAATATTGTTCCTCCTTTGCCAGCCATTGGATTAAACACAGGTCTCAATGGGATGGCCCGTACTTCACTGGGTGAATGGCTAAACTGTGGTACAACCATGCCATGGAATACTACTTAGCATGAAAATGGAAGAAAGAGTTGATACATACAACATCTTGGATGAATCTCAAAGAGATTATGCTGAGGGAAAATAAATAAATAAACAAACAAACAAACAAGCTAATCCCAAAAGTTTATCTATTAAGTGCTTCATTTACCTAAAATTTTTGAATTGAGAAAATTTTAGAAATGGAGCCCAGATTAGTTTTTTCCTGGGGTTAGAGATTAGGGTGGAGTGTGCAGATGTGATTATAAAAGGCAACAGGAGACCCTTGGGATGATGGAACTGTTCTATATTTTGACTGTGGCAGTATATACATAAATCTAAATGTGTGATAAAATGGCATAGAATTAAATACACACACACACAAGTACAAGCAATACTTGAGGAATATGAATAAGATTGGTAGATCATACACATGTCAATGTCCTGGTTGTGATATTGTCCTATATTTTTTCCAGATGTTACTGTTGGGGAAATAGAGTAAAAAGTATGCAGGATATTGTTCAATTTGTTAGAACTGCATGTAAATCTAAAATTATCTCAAAATAAAAAAGGTAATTTATAAAAAGAATCCCCCCCCAAGAAATTTAAAAAGATGGCCTCTTTAATTTTAACTTCGAGATCAGGAGGAAGTAGTAAGTTTGGTGTTGAAAACCTACACACTGTGCCACAGACTGGGAAGGAATGAAGCAAGCAGTTAATCCAGCCAGAGTGTTCAATGTGAGTTATCTGTGTGAGAAGATTGTTCAGCTACCTCCTAGCCAGCATAAATTAGGTAAGTAGTGTGGGAAGAGACTTTCCACAAAGAAGGAATAGTATGAATGGAACTACGTAGATAAGAAGCAACATGATAACAAATTATGAGGGGCAGTATGTGATAAGGGGAGTAGTAGAGACGGAGATGAGAAGGTAGGTAGCAGACAGGCCATCGAGTATCTTTTTTTTTTTTTAATACTCAAGAGATTGACATTTTTATATACATGGTGAGGAGCCAATGTCATGGTTAGGTGTGAGACCTAGACGTTCATTCTGTCTCTATGGAGCCGGGAAGTGAATTGGATCTGAGGGCACTAGATTTAGAAACATTCATATCTCTTAGACAGACATAATCTCTTTTAGTGTGACAGAGGTAGGTGGTGATAATGAGGAAGGAGAAGAGAGGAGAGATTAAAAAAGCTATATATATATATATATATATATATATATATATGTTTTAAAGACATTGATCGTTTGTAGAGAGTTAAATAATGTGAGGGACCTAGGATGGGTTTTTCCTTAAGTGACTGAGTGTGTGATGGGCTTTTGTTAGAGGTAAAGAACCCAGGAGGACCAGCAGGTCTGAGGGGAAGGAAAGTGGGTTCCCTGTTAGCCTTCTGAGCTTGAGGTGACTATGACAGCACTTGGTGATTGTAAATCCCCACTACATTTGCCCACTACTTTATGTATGTCCAGATGTTCCCTAAATTTCTATCATAAGTTCTATAATATTTTACCTCACTTCTTTTGGTTTAAACTACTAAATTGAAAGCCCTCAAAACAAGGACTATTTTTTCTTTTTTATCCTAAGAATCTAGTTCATTGTCTGATAGATAATAAGTGTAATAGGAGGTATAAACAGACTGTTTCTGTCTCAGAATATTTGTGAGACCTTAAAGGCCAAGAACAATACAGTTATTTCCACTTCTCCCACATTCTAAAGGTTCTAAATACTTTGGTAAGACATGTTAAGAGATAGTAATAAGATGTTACCAGCAGTAACCACCTCTCCCTTTTCTTACTGTTATTGTTGTAGAGGGGGTTGGGGTATTGTACAGAACAAGGAGTGATAATCTGGGGGGAATGAATCGTTGGAGTGCTGTGGCATTTGTTCTCCCTACCTTTTGGAGGAAAAGAATAAAGTGTGTCTCTGTCACCTTAAGTCAGGTGAGTGGGCCTTCAAGGAAATAATTTGGAGAGCCTGGTATGCATCTTCTGAAGAATGAGGGATATTGGGGTCTGGGATCTTACTGTTCTGTGATAAGTCAGAAGGTAAAAACACTGATTACTTATTTCTGAAACATCAAAACAAAGCAAGAGAGGACTGTGATGGCAGAAGCTGCATTTTCCTGTAGGCAGGGCAAATGTATTTAGGACCTGATGAGAATTCTCTAGGTGGTTGGCCTAGGGCCACTTTAAAAGCAGCAGTCCTAAAATGGATAAGGGGTTTCTATCAGAAGTGTGAGTACCATGCAGACCAAGGCCTGCGGGGGATGGTAAAAAAGGGAGTGGATGCATTAGCAGCAGCAACGGGGTGATCAGGGAACTTATTAGAAATCAGATTCTCAGACCTCACTGGACCGACTGAATGAGAAACTCTCAGGATTAGACACAGCAACCTGTCCAACAAACTGTACAGTTGATTCATGCTGAGTCGTGTGGAAGTCTGATAACCATTGCATTAGAGAATGAAGAGGTGAGTGTCACACTGTGCCAGTGTGGTCCATGGCAGTCCTGAGCTGTAGAAGAAATAGAGTTCCCAAGCAGATCAGTTGGACTTTTGGATCGGAGATTATTTTTAAATAACTGAAACTGAGGCTTTCTCTTGTACCACAAAGGACTAAAGAATTGATGGACCATGCTTGAAAGAAGAAGAAAGAATGAGATTGGAGAGTGTGTTTGATAAGGAAAGGGGAAAAATAGAGTTGTTTTCTGATTGTTCCCTATAGAGCTCAGTTCATTCAATAAACTTGTCAGGAATGTATCAAATAATGTGTCCATAAATTTGAGTAAATGTACAAGTCTGAAGCTCAAATGAAAAGGCAGAAGAAGAGATAACAATTTTGCTATATACTGCATATGGATGCTAGTTAAAACAATGAGAAATGTGGAGAATTATAGAAAGGTTAGGAAACCAAAGACAGGAGTCTGAAAACCCCAGTATTTAAATAGGAGCTGGAGAAAGAAGTTCTCATAAGGCAGATGGAAAAAAAGAATTGTTAGAGATGTCAAAGAAAAGCTAAGAGAAAGTAGTAAAATGTATGGCAAAGCAGGATAGTCAATTAACAAGAAAAGAAC
Organism: Grampus griseus; assembly: GCF_964374135.1. Taxonomy (NCBI): domain Eukaryota; kingdom Metazoa; phylum Chordata; class Mammalia; order Artiodactyla; family Delphinidae; genus Grampus; species Grampus griseus. The sequence goes on along the minus strand of NC_138997.1, from coordinate 14,875,233 downwards.
AAGAAAGAAAATTGACTCACTTTAATTTTGTGTAGAGATTCAATAGTATTGGATGTGAAAATGTGGAGTAATTTTTTCCAAGAAGCTTAGAAAGCAGCAGAGGTGAGAGAAGCCAGTAGCTGGGGTTTGGAGGTGAAAAATGAAGGAAAGCATTTAATTCACATGAGACAGAATGTGTGGATGTATATATGTTTTAGGGTAAGAGCCTTTAGACATAGAGATGCTCAGAATTTAGGAACAGGTTGTAGTAAAACCACATGATCCAGAAAGAGTAGAGGAAGGAAGTGATAAAGGGCATTGGTTAAATAGCTGGTGGTTTAAACAAAATTTCACAATGATTCATTCACAATAAAAATTGAATGACTACTAATTATCAAAGTGGAGTACTTAGACAGTAAATGGTTGTAGAAATCCTTTAGCTGTCTCATAAATTTCAGACACTGTTGGGACAGCTTGTTCAGTACAGGGGATTCCCTTCTTTATCAAGATGACACAATGCTGGTCTGACACACATAAAGTAGGAGAAAGAAGAATAACAATTTTTAAAAAAATCAAACACATTCACATATATATTTTTATTACCTAAGAGTTAAAGTAGCTTGAGCAATGACTAAGTTTAGAATATGGCTATGGGGATGGATGTCTCCGATGTAGCAAGTAGGATGGTTATTTGGAATATTGGGTCAAGGAACTGGAAATGCAGTGTGTTGGGTGGAATTTTTTATATGGACATAATCCTTCAGGATGATAGTAAGGATTTGAATGGAGTAAGGCCAGAAAAGCTAGTAACAAGGTTATCAGTGGAAGAGAGGAATATGACAAGAATGAGTAATGAAAGCATGAGGAAAGATAGCTGGTTACATAGCCAACTGGCATGGGCCTCCAAAAGCACTGGACTGGTTTTTACAAGAGAAATCATCAATAATAGCTTGGAAAAGCCACTGAGGAACCAAGACTACACCAGTCTCAGCTGATACCCATACAGCAGTGTAAGAGAATGGTAACTTCCTCTTAAATGTTCTGCAGGGAAATCTGTTTCCACAAGGCCACAAGTTTAAAGGGAGAGGATGAGATTGTAGTGGAATAGATGTTTTCAGAATTCACAATGGAAATATTTAGGAGCAAGAATAAGGAAAGAAAGCATTGTAAGAGTGTATTGGTAAAACAAGACAGAGTAACTTATGGAAAAAGCTTACATCTTGGGTGCTGGTCAAGGGTTTCAAGGATGTCGAAGAATGGTAGATAGTAAACTTTGTATAATGGGCAACATTTATTAAGATGTATGCAAAGAGAATACAATATAGAGTTGGTTGTAAAGAAAACCATAAATGTTATTATATTGAAGTTGTGAAACCCTCTCTGCTATGTCATCAGTTAAAGAACAGATTCTAGAAGTGTTTGGAGTTTTATATGCCTGTAATAAGTTTATGAAGCCACTAAACTTATCTAGAGACATGGTTTTAATACTATAATCAGATATATATATATATCAGACAGATATTCTTATGTGGAAACCTTTCTCATATTTTATAGTCATTAATCACTACTATCCTTACATATAAAGTACTTTTTTTCACTATTTCAGAGGTCATACTTTTAGCTAAGAGAATAGACATTTTAATTCTATTATCATTAAAATTTTACCTATGTCATGCTTTTTCTCTAGGGCAACAGTAAAAATGTGAATATTTAATTAATGTTAGGATTTTGCTATATGATTATCAATTTTATACTCATAAAATCATTTTATATATTATAATATATTGAATTTCTGACTTCCCAGAAATAATTTCAATAAAGAGTATTTTAATATGGGGCAGTTCCAAGCATATTTGCTCTTTAAAATGCAGATTAAAAACAATTTTAATGCATTTCCTTATATAGTTGGCTTTAGTATATTTTAATTTTTGTAATTAAAATAAGGAATTTGCCAGGGTAGGTAGGAAGGACTGAATGCTCACCACATGCAAACAATTCACAGTTCTTCCCAAGACATTCTCCTTGTATCACCATGGTAACAGCCAGGTAGGTTGGCTGTTGGGGTAACATCACTGATGGCAGGTCCTTTTCTATACAGTCCAGTAAACGATTGTCAAGAACTTGTTTTATGCATTCACTTCTATGCCAGGTTAAGCCAGGGGTTGTGATTTTTACAGAACTAGGGTGCATTTATAGATACGTATTTTGGGGATAAGATGGTTAACTCTGTCACCTCAGCTCATTCTAAACCTCAGGAACTTCAGACTTCTAGGTAAATTGGTTTTGTGTATCCAGGAACAGATGGGAAAATTGGACTGTGCTCTATTGTGATAGAACTGATAATGGGGATTTTGATTAAATTTCTTCAAATTCTATTCCAAAAAACTTCTTACCATCATACCATTTAAATTATATTGAATGGACGTAGATGTTTTAACTGATTCTTAGGTAAACAAAGGGGATTAAGTTAATTATCAACATGAATTTCTTCCATTGTAGGCATTAGATACCGAATACATGGATGTCCTTTCAATGACCTTAATGCCTTGTCATTATGAAGGGACAGATGAAACTGGATGGCTGTGCCTTCCCTGACACACAATGTTAAATTTTGAGTTTGTTCAATATTTAAGTACAGCTGAATATTCTGTTATTTATAACTCAATTAATTAACAATCTCTTTACTCATTGCCACATTATAATAAAAGATTTACTTTATGTATTTAGAAATATGCAGTTATATTTATATTCATGATAAAATATCCAAGCTGCTTTTCTAAGAACCCTGATAAATTCTGTTTAGACTCAATTTAGAGCAAGAAAAAGATCAATACTACAACTGATACAGAATTAAAAAAAACATAAAAACAGGCCTTAAAGAGGCAGGAACCATGCAACTCTAGAAATTACAGTCATTTTTTTTTTTGCGGTACTTGGGCCTCTCACTGTTGTGGCCTCTCCCATTGCAGAGCGTAGGCTCCAGACGCACAGGCTCCGCGGCCATGGCTCACGGGCCCAGCCGCTCCACGGCATGTGGGATCTTCCCGGACCAGGGCACGAACCCGTGTCCCCTGCATTGGCAGGCGGACTCTCAACCACTGCACCACCAGGGAAGCCCCTACAGTCATTTTTAAAAAACCATTCATATTTTCTTTAGAGGACTACATTGTTTTAATCATGACTAAAGCTGTTTCATTCCAGAAGCATCTCTGCTCTAAAGTCCTGAGAAAGGAATTGGCCCAGCCTGAGTCACATGATCATCCTCTGCATAGGAGCCCAAATTCTGCAGTGATTGGTAGCTTTACCAGAATCACATTGAGCAGGAGAAGCTATTTCAAGAAAATTGAGCTTGTACTACTAATAATCAACACACAATTTATTTTTATTATTTATTTTGTGTTCTTTTCTTGATACACCTCTCTCTTTCTTTCCTTCCCCCCTCTCTCACACACACATGCACACATACACCTTTTTCCCTATATGTATTCACTTCCAAATATGTCACTGTTTACAAAACTGACCCTCTTAAAATTGCAAACCAATTCACTGATTTGTCAGAGAGACAATCTTTAAAAAATGTCTAGCTGAAGCCTACAAAGGCCAGTGTCACAAGGCTTCTTTTCTCCAAATCCAATATCATTAAGGAATATTATGGACTTATGGAGGACTCAATGTTAAAACAAAAATATTTCCCAAAATTATGCATAGCAGAAGTGAAGAGGAAAGACTGAGCTTCCTGTCCAATCTCCAGAGTCTGAAGCCTTCTAAGATCCTAATTTTCTATTCCATTAGTCACAACTCATGAATTAGTGTAGATCTTGACCCCAGGTCATCACTCTTTTTAAGCAAAGTAGAAAAAAAAATGTAATGATTGACGTTTTTGCCTAATCAGAGAACTTTCCTTTTGTCCTTAGGGATTTCCTATTAATGAGGCTGTAATATTCCAGTTGATGTCTCGTTGCTGTAGTCTGCATATTTTCAGAACCGTCTGTAGTTTGGGCAAGAGATTTTTCATTGCTTAGTTAATTGATCTGAGGCACGCCTCTGATTTCAGTGGTTGGTGGTGTGGAAGTGGTATGTATGTACGGCACTTCAGAAATAGTAGCTTGTTAATGCAGTGTTCCTTCTGAGACTGCCCAGGCCTCCCTTAGATGAGCCAGGTTTCTCTGATGCCACAGAGTGGCTACACATTCCCAGTTTCACAGCCAGATGAGTAAGGGAAGGCTGGGTCCATGTTACCATCTTAGATTGCATGTTCACCTGCTGGACCAAGGGTAGGTGTGCTGTAACCCTCAAAACAAAATCTGTTCCTCAAACCATATGCAAATCCTCTGGATGAAATTCTTTAACTTTTATGATTCCACTTGACTGATTCCAGGTTTCCTTTATTTGAATTTGTTACCTTTGAATTTATGTTACCTTGTAAATTATGCGAGGGGTATGGTATGAGGAGAAGGGTTAATTCTTTTCTATAGGGGAAGCACATTCTCTTCAATATGATAAGACACAATAATAAAGGATAATTCTTGAGGGATTTGGGAAGTTGGGATTCTTCAAGGCTTTTAGTCCTCTGAAACCGTATGATCAGCCTTAACTTTTCATCTAGCAGCCAGATGTCAATAAAATCCAGCAATTTCCACAATCAATCTCTTCATACTATCTTCAACAACAGATACAAGCAGCAAGCTATTCTTTCATTATTGTTACATAAAGGTTCTAAAAGCTAAACATTTCAAATTTTAATTTGTTTTTCTTTTTTTAAAAAATTTTAATATTCAGTGCTTTGAAAGCAACCTGTATTTCTTTGGTTAAAAAAAAAAACATTTCTCATCTCCTTTGTATTGAACTATCTTAGCAGTTGCTTAGTCTCCCAAACTTTACCAAAAGCTTACTCTGAAGCCACATGGAGTAGGCTGATTAATGCATTTGGCACTGAGAGACATGGACTAATTCTAGCTCAATCAGAATATAAATGGAGACTTCAATTTCATATGCCCAATCTGAGTTTGATAACTAATTCAAAATACCCCATGTTTCATGAGGATCTTTTCTTTATAGCTCCTCTCTGGTATCAATTTTTGTATCACTTAGGTTATTCAGTTATCATAAATAAACTCCAACTTCAAACTTAAACAATAAAAAGGAATAAAGGAGAGTAAAGGAGGATTTATTTTAAGAATTGTGTAGTTCAGAAAATCAGAATCATCAATAGAATAAGTTCTCAAGAACAACAGAAATCAGGGCAGCTTGAGATCTCAGCAGAAGGCACTTTGGGGGACATCTCTTCAGGATGATGCAGTAACAATTCAGTTCTAACCACTTCATCCCCATGTGTATCTGTAAGAAAATCTGAATTGAGTCATGACCTTATGTAGGAGGCAGAGGTCTGATTAACAGACTCATTAGATCCATTGGTAGTAGAAGTCTGATCCTAAAGTAATATTTGTGGGGAAGATAACAAAGTTGTGAGGTTTTTGTTTTTATTTTTCTATGGTTTTTCCAAAAATTGTACTTCTCTTTCTTCTTTGGAGATGTTTTATATGATTGGAAATTATTTTCAAATTAATTATGATCTCCATAATATCTCCAAACTGAAGTCTCAAGGTTGCCCGAATGATAATAATGCTTATCACTTATGCAATGTTTAAATACAAAGCTCCTTATGGTTAGAATTATTTTAATCTATTAGAAGCATAATTATGTTAGCTGAAGTCTCCCTACTTTGCTGTACTAATGTGCCACTTTCAATAGGAGTAACTGTGATGACAAGAAATGGACCTTGAGAAGTTCCCCCATGTACTTCAAGCCCCATATGTCCCCAAAAGAACTAATTATTTTTCTTCTCAAAGGTATTTACCCAACTGAATTTTCTAGCCTTTTTAGTTAAACTTAACTCTGTTCATTCATATCTCCAAGCCAAAACCCTTATAATTATTAACTCTTTTCTCTTGAACTCTTCTCCTCCAATTAGACACTAAATCCATTTACATATATCAGGAATATCTCTCAAATTTGGCCATTTCTTTTGATCTATGCTTATTACCCTTTTCAATACAGGTCTTTAATGTCTTTCAACTGCAGCAGCCTGGTAAATGCCCTTGTCAACACCATTTTATCCAGTTTATATATATATGTTATATATAGTCTCACTGTCACCAGATTTATCTTCATAAAAATGTCTTAATCACATTTTGCTAACTAAAATATTTCTATTGGTTCATTATTGCCTGCAATATAAAATTGAATACTGCCATATGGTGTAGAAGGCAGCCAAACTGGCACACAATTTGGACTCAGTTTACCTCTTTCATTTTATATCAGATATAATCATCCCTATCTTCTCCAAAAGCTTTTGCTTCAGCAAAACTGAGATTATCACTTTATTAAGATGTCAACTAAGATTTATACTTTGGTTCCATGACCTTACACAGAGGTGTTTCTTCTGCTAAGTGATTCTTTTCCTGAATATTCATTCTTTTCCTGCATGCTCTTGTTCATTATTCAAAACACAACACAAATGTCAATTTCTGACTATCTCTGCTTACTCTGAGAGTTTACATGCACGCTAAGAACATTGCAATCTGTGGAATAAATAATCCACAAAAATTAATATGAATTTATTACTATCATTATCATAATTATTATTATGTTACATTGTAATTGCTTGTTACATGGCTATCTTCCTGAGCAACTTCTGAGCTTCTCAGAAGCAAAGGACATATCTAATCCACCTTGGGTGTGCCCAGTGCCTAGCATTGAGCATGGCTTTTTATTTGGTATTCATTAAGTTTTATTGAACTAATAAATCAATGATTGAATCTTCTAAAACTGAAACATGACATTTATCAACCACAAAAATTTCTGAATTGTGAAGTCTAAAATAATATATTTTTTTCCTCAGAAGACCTTAGGAGTTACTTAGTCATTGTCTAGACTTATTTTACATGTTTTAAGAAAATCTAAACCTTTTTCACCCAATGTAAAGATGACCTTGGTTCACCCTCAGAAAATTAACAGTAAGAGATCTATTTTAAAACAGCATGCTTGTTTTGAAATCTTGTCTTTACTCATTAAGATAAAGGCATGCATTAACTACTTTTGTAAAGAGTATCTTCAGCTGATCAAGTATACTCTGATGTATCCTTAAACATTCATCTTACCAGAATGAAAAGAAACTTCTAATCAAAGAGGTTCTCACTAAAGCTTGGCCTAGTAGGAGGTAGAATGTGTACTGAGTGAAGAAATAGGTCTCCCAGGCAACTTGCACTTTGAGACCTATCCAGATATGTCAGAAATGAAAACCTTCAAATGATTTCAGAATGTTCTATTTCTTTGTCAAAAAATGTTTTTTCAAGTAGCAATTTTAAGAAATATTAACTTGATAACTGAGCAGTATAATGGAGATGAATAGGTAGTAAGTTCTTGATCTCTTTCATTTTTCTTGAATATAAAGATTGTAGGGGCCAAAGAAAGTGAAGAAAAACACATGTGTGGTCCTTGAAAAGTTATATTTCTGTTCTTTGTGTGAATGCAGCATTGTAAATGCTCAGGGTAAGACACACTTTAGTACTAAATATTAGTTGTTTCAGGGACCCCAGTACTATATGAGGTATCTTTGTGGTACAGGGCGGAGACTCCATGCATTGACTCATGCAGCAGATATTGCCAGACATTATTCTAGATTCTGGTGGTACAGTGGTACAAACAAAGCCTTTGCCCTCGAGGAGCTCACCATCTACTGGAGGGAGAAATACAGGAAAATATAAACAAGTGGACTATAATATAATGACAGGTAAATAGATGGAGAGTACATATTTTAGGGTGGTTAGGGAATGACTCTCTGAGTAGGTGTCACTTCATCCAGGCAGGAATGTACTTACAAGTGTGAATATCATGCGAAAGGGAAGGAAAGAGCACTTGCAAATGATCTGGAGTGGGAAAAAGCTTAGTGTATTCCATTAACAGCAAGAAGGCAAGTGAGAACAAAGCTCAGGGTTGTAGAAGATGAAATCAAGAAGCTGGACAGAGGCAAGATCCTTTAAGACATTTTAGGTTGAGATAGGATGTTTGCATTCATTTCATATTGGATGGGAAGCCAGTGAATAGCTTGAGAAGCAAAGCAATACAATATTTGCATTCTTAAAATATGATTCCAGCCATTGAGTTTTGGGGGCAAGAATGGAAGTAAAGAGACTAGTTGGCAGGCTCTCATTGACCTCAAGGGGACAGGTAGCTCGGGGCATGAGCTTAATGCTGAATATGGTCAGAGTTGGGATATATGTTGAAGGTAGGGCTGATAAAACAAGTTGATAGGGTGGGTATTGTATTACTGTACTCAGGATGCCAAAACAACAGACTAACTGGCTCAAACAACAGAATTTTTTTTTTTTTTCTCACATTTCTGGAGGCTAGAAGTCTGAGATCAACGTTGGTTACTTATGAGGGCTGTGAGAGAAGGTTCTATACAGGGCTTTATCTTTGGATTGTAGATGGCAGTTTTCTGCCTGTACCTTCTCTTCACCATTTTTCTGTATCTGTCTGTGTCCCAATTTCCTCTTCTTATAAGAATATCAGTTATATTGGATTAAGGCCCACTCTAATGATGTCATTTTTCTTAATAACCTCTGTAAAGATCCTAACACCAAATATGGTCATATTCTGGGTTACTGGGGGTTAGGACTTCAACATATGAATATTTTTAGGGGGTAAGACACAAGTCAGTCCATAGCAGACAAAGAGCCATTTTGAAAGAGATGAGTTGCGATAATTTCTAAGCATTGGCCTGAGTAACTGGTAAATTTATATTACTGAATGGTAAGAATATGATTGGTCAAGTGTGAGGGTGATCATAGGAGGGAAAACAAGATTTATGTTCTGTACAACTATATTGGAAATGTCCATTAGATAGCTGGGTATATGAGCCTGATACTCAGAAAAAATATTAAGACTGGAGGTACACATTTGAAATGCTTCAGATAGACATTTGGAATGCACTGGGACAGAGATGGTGTTTAAAGTCAAGGGATGAGATGAGAACACCTAGAAAGTGAATGTGGAAACTGAAGACTTCTGAGGACTCAATCAAGGGACACTATAAAAATCTAAAGGCAGAAGAAAAAGAGCAATCAGAAAAGAATATTTAAAAGGAACAGTCACTGGTTCAGAAAGAAGACCAGTAGGATATGTTTCCCTAAGAGTCAAGGGAAGAGAGTGATTCACGGGGGAGATGGTCAACTGTGTACAATGCATTTGTGAGAGAAAGGTGAGAACTGAGAAATTAACCACTGTGTGGCAAGATGAAGGTGACCATGGAATAATTCTTTCAGAAAATTTGTGAGGAGCAAGCACAGAATGGGTTGAGAACAGAATAGAAGATGAGGACAAGGAAACATCAAGTACAGTACATTTTGTGGAATTTGCTATAAAGATGAGCAGTTAGGCAAGGTGAAATCAAGGGAGGGTTGTGTTTTGTTGCTTTGGTTTCATTTTAAATTGAGAAATATTGTGAGATGTGTCTATGAACTAAAGAGAAACAATTCAGTAGCATGGGAAAATTTGATAATACAGATGAGAGAGAATCATTTCAACAGCAATATCCTTGCAAGGCAAATGGAGCAAAGTTTGTTGCACAATATACTGTGATAGGAGGGAAGGCAGATTTTATGGAAACATGTATGAGTGGGTTATTAGATTTGTTGGTGGGAAGATGAAGTAATTCTAATCTGATGACTTCTAGTTTGGTTGTTCCTTTATAATGAAACTGCAAAATCTTTTCACAAGTATACTTTATAAAATATTTGCTTTAAAGCTTTATAATGTATGGAAAAAGGTATTCCTATTGTAGATTTTATATCATGTTTATCTTGATGCCAGTGGGTTTTATTCCTTGTTTTTAAAATTATGTGAAGATATTTTGTTGGGTCGTATAAAAGCTGAAGATTCAAATAATGAGTTGTAAAATAAAATTTGAAATAAAAATATAGCAGAATGTGATTTTTTAAATCCCAAATGAATGTTAAAATGTTTTAGCTATTTAAAGATTTAATATATTAAATAAAAAATAAGAATTAATAAATTTAAAATATGAGACTAAAATCATTTCTCTTTCAGTTTTCATATTTCCCTTTCTTTCCTTTTCTCCCTACGTTTACTCATTATTCTACTTACATGCCTTTCTTCGTTCTATCAGTCTCCTTTGAACTACAGATTACTCATGTAGAGGTAATTCCAAAGATAAATTACTAAGGAGTTCTCATAATTGCTTAGTCTGATCTGCTGTCAGATGTCCAGATTATTTTTCAGACTTTAAATAAGTTTTGAAAAGTGAAAATCTAATTATCTATTTTGACATGGGAAATAGAGAGGCAAGACAGGAGATATTTCTTAGCTTCTCCTTTAAGAGATACCTTGTTTCTCTTAAATTGTCTGGATATGGCATTATTAACCTAAAGCTAAAGGTGGGTCATATCAATGCATATGTTAGAAGTCAGAATAGTAGTTACCATTGAGGGGTAGAGGTGGATTGTGACTGGAGGGGGCATGAGGAGATTCTGGGGTGCTGGTAATGTTCTGTTTCTCATCTAGGTCACTTTGTCTGGTTCATGCTCCCTTGTGGTCCAGTAGACTCCTCGAGGGCAATCAGGCTGCACCATTCTTCCCTCTCTTTGTGCTTCTCTCCATTACATATACTCAAAGCAGTTCTGCTAAGTGCAAACTGTGTCTCATGCTTGACTTGGTATTTATTGTAGCCCCTTCTCTAAATTTAGAGATGATCTTGAAAGGAAGAGCAGAGGGTTAAGATATTTTAAGATACAGTTATTGATTGCTTAATACTCCCCTCTGATGCTGACACATTACCTGTGAAAGAAATACATCATGAAGATGTTTTCCCTTAGAGTGAGAGTCTTCCCATATCTTTCATCAGTCCTTCAGGCAAACAGATACATGATGGGTACCTAGGGTGGAGAGACTTGAGGCTTACAAGTGATTCTTTTTAACCCTACAGCTCTTCTAAGTCTGTTGTTTTTGTTATTTGATGTAAGGTCACAGGATTACCTTCTACCCTTTAAGGCAAGATAATATTCCTCAATGTCTTGTGATTTCTATCAATTAAAGATTACACATATGAATTCTGGGAAACTCCACATAACTTAAACATTTTATTAACTACCTATTTTTATGATCTTTTCTTCCTTCAGTAGCAGTTTATAGATTTGTAAACTATAGAAATAAAGTTTGTGATATATAGCTTTATCTAAGGCAGTATAAAGGTTAGAGGTATAAAACAGGAATCACTTCATTTACTGTGATGATGGGTATATAAGATATGGAAAACATTCTATTTGAGGGTAATCTGTTTCTATCAATTCAGTCAAATTAGTTTGGAACATATTGCTTGGTGGAAAGGAAACCAGCTACTGTTTTCTAATTTTTAAAAATATGTGCTGCATTTCAGAAACTTATGGTGACTTTGCAAAGTACAAATGACAAATTTCAAACTTAAAATGGTATCTTGTAGGATAATGCTAAATTTTACCTGAAGGTTTATCTTTTGTCATGGCAGTGATGACATTGCGCCATTTTTTATGTTTCTATATTAAGATGATAAAACATGGAAAAATATTGGTTCCACAGAGAATTGCAGTAATTGCTCTGACCCTGAAGGGTGACACAGGACCACCAGGAGAGACACAGAGTAATGATAGTGCCTCTAAGCAGAAGTTACCCTTTTCATGAAAATGCTACAATTTCCTTCTGTGCCTTTTACTATAATCATTGATGGCAATGGTCTAATCTCATTTTTATAGTTCTAAATAATGTAAATCATCACAAACCACACTTAACATGGAGAATGGGAAGTACAATTAGTCACTGATTTATTGCTTCAGTGAATGTGCAAGTGAGCATAATAACCTTGCCATATTTATAAGAGATAAGAATAATGTCACAGAGTTACTGGAATTGGGAACTAAAAGGTGAAACAAAAACCTTGACTCTACCTGGAGAATTCTTACTGTATTCCACATGATCTGTATTTCCATGGTCTGCTTGAGGATTATCTAGAGACTGAATTTGTGTATACTTCTTGACAGAAAATTACCAAATGTTTCCAAATTTTGCTACCCAACGGAACACACACAATTAGCAGATGAATTGTTTTATTTATTGGTGTACATTTTTCTCCCAAGACTATTTTCTCCTGCATAGAAGATGTGCTTCATGCTTTTAAAGAATCCAATTTACCAGCCTAATCTATCAGACCATCACTTTATGCAATTTAACTATGTCATATTATTTTAATCCAGAATATAGATTTAAGAACAAAAGGGATATTTTTACCCTGAATTTTTCTTCAAGCTCAGCTGGTTTTAATATTCTGTTTTCTTCTTCTCAGATATGGATCCATCTGCACCCCTTGTACACATTTGTACACTCTATAGTTTACTCATCATCCGTCCAGAATATAGAACAACCCCAATTTTAAGCAGAAGGGATTTAGGCAACTCTAACATAACACTCTGGAACTCAACATTAAGACACCCTTCCTGCTTGTCTAATTCAGACATATTTATCTCTGTTCTAAAAACTCAACTTTATTTTTTTCCTTAGAGACAGTTTGCCTCATTAGTTAGGATCGCAGTTACTCCAGGACTCTAATTCTTTATTTGTCTTGCCAGATTTTGCCCCAGACTTCCCTCCACCAATCTCCCCTTCACCCCCAAAAGAGCATTGCTCACCAAAATATATTCTTGGAGGAACTGATTTCTCAGGCTGATTCAGCACAAACAGATGTTTCTATGATCAGGTACATTTCATAAATTCTACATGCTGTATGAATGGTTTTCCATGTATACAGGAAGGTGGAATGTTAAAGGAGCTTTGGTTAAACTATATATATAGCACTGTCTCCACCATACCAACACAAAAAAACCCTCATTTTTCCTAAATAGTATCTATCCACAATTTTAACTAGGACCTTAATCACGTAGGACCAGTCTTCCTGAATGCCAAAAAGCACAGTGTAGACTTCAGATGCTACCTAGATACTTTTTAATGCCTCATTTTCCCCCATGGCCTTATGACAAATGTTTAATATCACCTCTGTAGTTATAAAAAGAATAAATTAGGTCTGAAGAAGCAGGTGTGAGGCCTCTGCCCCCGGCACTAAGGCAGTGAGTGAAACTAGAAGGCACAAAGGGAAAAAAAGGGAGAATTCCTTGTAAAATATGAAGAAGGAAAACTTCTTGATCCAACAGACTGGAAAACTAACTCAAGGAACACACTGAAGAAGACTTGAAGCCATGTGGCTGACAGGGTCTTGCTACTCTGGCGGATGTCAGGGCTGAGGTTCTGAGTGGGAGAGCCGAGTTCAGGACATTGGTCTACCAGAGACCTCCTGGCCCCACATGAAATCAATCAGCGAGAGCTCTCCCAAAGATCTCCGTCTCAACGCTAAGAACCAGCTACACTCAACAACCAGCAAGTTCCAGTGCTGGACACCCCATGCCAAACATTAGCAAGACAGGAACACAACACCACCCATTAGCAGAGACGATACCCAAAATCATAATAAGGTCACAGACACCCCAAAACACACCACCAGACATGGTCCTGCCCACCAGAAAGACAAAATCCAGCCTCATCCACCAGATAACAGGTGCCAGTCCCTTCCAACAGGAAGCATACACAACCCACTGAACCAAACTCACCCACTGAGGGAAGACACCAAAAACAATGGGAACTATGAACCTGCAGCCTGTGAAAAGGAGACCCCAAACACAGTAAGTTAAGCAAAATGAGAAGACAGAGAAATATGCAGCAGATGAAGGAACAAGGTAAAAACCCACCAGACCAAACAAATGAAGAGGAAATAGGCAGTCTACCTGAAAAAGAATTCAGAGTAATGATAGTAAATATAATCCAAAATCTCGGAAATAGAATGGGGAAAATACAAGAAACGTTTAACAAGGACCTAGAAGAACTAAAGAGCAAACAAACAATGATGAACCACACAATAAATGAAATTAAAAATTCTCAAGAAGGAATCAATAGAAGAATAACTGAGGCAGAAGAATGCATAAGTGACCTGGAAGATAAAATAGCAGAAATAACTACCACAAAGGAGAATAAAGAAAAAAGAAGGAAAAGAATTGAGGACACTCTCAGAGACCTCTGGGACAACATTAAATACACCAACATTCGAATTATAAGGGTCCCAGAAGAAGAAGAGAAAAAGGGACTGAGAAAATATGTGAAGAGATTAGAGTTGAAAACCTCTCTAATATGGGAAAGGAAGTAGTCAACAAGTCCAGGAAGAGCAGAGAGTCCCATACAGGGTAAATCCAAGGAGAAACACACCAAGACACATATTAATCAAACTATCAAAAATTAAATACAAAGAAGAAATGTTAAAAGCAGAAAGGGAAGAGCAACAAATAACCTACAAGGGAATCCCCATAAGGTTAACAGCTGATCTTTCAGCAGAAGCTCTGCAAGCCAGAAGGCAGTGGCAGGACTTATTTACAGTGATAAAAGGGAAAAAGGTACAATCAAGATTACACAGCAAGGATCTCATTCAGTTTTGACAGAGAATTTAAAACCTTTACAGACAAGCAAAAGCTAAGAGAATTCAGCACCACCAAACTAGCTTTACAACAAATGCTAAAGGAACGTCTCTAGGCAAGAAACACAAGAGAAGGAAAAGACCTACAATAACAAATCCAAAACAATTAAGAAAATGGTGATAGGAACATACATATCGATAACTACCTTAAATGTAAATGGATTAAATGCTCCTAACAAAAGACATAGACTGGCTGAATGGATACAAAAGCAACACCTGTATATATGCTGTCTACAAGAGACCCACTTCAGACCTAGGGACACATACAGACTGAAAGTAATGGGATGGAAAAAGATATTCCATGCAAATGGAAATCAAAAGAAAGGTGGAGTAGCAATTCTCATATCAGACAAAATAGACTTTAAAATAAAGACTATTACAAGAGACAAAGAAGGACACTACATAATGATCAAGGGATCAATCCAAGAAGAATATATAACAATTGTAAATATTTCTGCACCCAACATACAAGCACCTCAATGCATAAGGCAAATGCTAACAACTATAAAAGGGGAAATTGACAGTAACACAATTATAGTAGGGGACTTTAACACCCCACTTTCACAAATGGACAGATCATCCAAAATGAAATTAAATAAGGAAACACAATCTTTAAATGATACATTAAACAAGAGGGACTTAATTGATACTTATAGGAAATTCCATCCAAAAACAACAAAATACACTTTCTTCTCAGTGCTCACGGAACATTCTCCAGGATAGATCATACCTTGGGTCACAAATCAAGCCTTGGTACATTTAAGAAAATTGAAATCATATCAAGTATATTTACACTCACAACACTATAGGACTAGATATCAATAACAGGAAAAAAACTGTAAAAAGTACAAACACTGGAGGCTAAAAAATATGTTACTAAATAACCAAGATATCACTGAAGAAATCAAAGAGGAAATCAAAAAAATACCTAGAAACAAATGACAATGAAAACACAATGGCACAAAACCTATGGGATGCAGCAAAAGTAGTTCTGAGAGGGAAGTTTATAGCAATACAATCCTACATCAAGAAACAAGAAAAATCTCAAATAAACAATCTAACCTTACACCTAAAGGAACTAACTAGAGAAGGAAGAACAAGCAAAATCCAAAGTTAGTGCAAGGAAAGAAATCATAAAGATCAGAGTTGAAATAAATGAAATAGAAACAAAGAAAACCATAGCAAAGATCAGTAAAACTAAAAGCTGGCTCTTTGAGAAGATAAACAAAATTGATAAACTCTTAGCCAGACTCATCAAGAAAAAAATGGTGAACACTCAAATCAACAGAATTAGAAATGATAAAGGAGAAGTTAACAACTGACACTACAGAACTACAAAGGATCATGAGAGATTATGACAAGCAACTATATGCCAGTAAAATGGACAACCTAGAAGAAATGGAAAAATTCTTAGAAAAGCACAAACTTCTGAGACCAGGAAGAAATAGAAAATATAAACAGACCAATCACAAGCACTGAAATTGAAACTGTGATTAAAAATCTTCCAACAAACAAAAGCCTAGGACCAGATGGATTCACAGACAAATTCTATCAAACATGTAGAGAAGAGCTAACACCTATCCTTCTCAAACTCTTCCAAAATATAGCAGACAGAACCCACCCAAACTCATTCTATGAGGCCACCGTCAGCCTGATACCAAAACCAGACAAAGATGTTACAAAAAAAGAAAACCACAGGCCAATATCACTGACGAACATAGATGCAAAAATCCTCAACAAAATACAAGTAAACACAATCCAGCTGCACATTAAAAGGATCATGCACCATGATCAAGTCGGGTTTATCAGGGGAATGCAAGGCTTCTTAATATACACAAATCAATCAACGTGATACACCATATTAACAAATTGAAGGATAAAAACCAAAAGATAATCTCAACAGATACAGAAAAAGCTTTTGACAAATTTCAATACCCGTTTATGTTAACACTCCAGAAAGTAGGCATAGAGGGAACTTACCTCAACATAATAAATGCCATCTATGACAAACCCACAGCCAACATTGTTCTCAATGGTGAAAAACTAAACCATTTCTACTAAGATTAGGAACAAGACAAGGTTGCCCACTCTCACCACTATGATTCAACATAGTTTTGGAAGTTTTAACCATAGCAATAGAGAAGAAAAAGAAATAAAAGGAATCCAAATCAGAAAAGAAGAAGTAAAGCTGTCACTGTTTACCTATGACATGGTACTACACATAGAGAATCCTAGAGACTCTACCAGGAAACTACTAGAGCTAATCAATGAATCTGGTAAAGTAGCAGCATACATAATTAATACACAGAAATCTCTTGCATTCCTATACACAAATGATGAAATATCTGAAAGAGAAATTAAGGAAACCCTCCCATTTACCACTGCAACAAAAATAATAAAATTCCTAGGAATAAACCTACCAAAGGAGACAAAAGGCCTGTATGCAGAAAACTATAAGACACTGATGAAAGAAATTAAAGCTGATACAAGAGATGGAGAGATAGAGCATGTTCTTGGTTTAGAAGAATCAACATTGTGAAAATGACTATACTACCCCAAGCAATCTACAGATTCAATGCAATCCCTATCAAATTACCAATGACATTTTTCACAGTACTAGAACAAAAAAAATCAAAATTTTTATGGAAACACAAAAGACCCCAAATAACCAAAGCAATCTTGAGAAAGAAACATGGAGCTGGAATAATCAGGCTCCCTGACTTCAGACTATACTACAAAGTTGCAGTAATCAAGACAGTATGGTACTGGCACAAAAACAGAAATATAGATCAATGGAACAGGATAGAGAGCCCACAGAAAAACCCATGCACATATGGTCACTTTATCTTTGATAAGGGAGGCAAGAATATACAATGGAGAAAAAGACAGCCTCTTCAATAAGTGGTGCTGGCAAAACTGGACAGCTACATGTAAAAGGATGAAATTAGAACACTCCCTAACACCATACACAAAAATAAACTCCAGATGGATTAAAGACCTAAATGTAAGGCCAGACACTATCAAACTCTAAGGGGAAAATGTAGACAGAACCCTCTTTGACATAAATCACAGCAAGATTCTTTTTGATCTGCCTCCTAGAGAAATGGAAAAGAAAACAAAAACAAACAAATGGGACCTAATGAAACTTAAAAGCTTTTGCACAGCAAGGGAAAGCATAAACAAGACCAAAAGACAACCCTCAGAATGGGAGAAAATAGTTGCAAACGAAGCAACTGACAAAGGATTAATCTCTAAAATTTACAAGCAGCTCATGCAGTTCAATATCAAAAAAAAACAAAAAAAAACAAAAAAAACCCAGCCCAATCCAAAAATGGGCAGAAGACCTAAATAGACATTTCTCCAAAGAAGATATACAGATTGCCAACAAACACATGAAAGGATGCTCAACATCACTAATCATTAGAGAAATGTCAATCGAAACTGCAATTATGTATCGCCTCACACTGGTCAGAATGGCCATCATCAAAAAATCTACAAACAGTAAATTCTGGAGAGGGTGTGGAGAAAAGGGAACCCTCTTGCAGTTTTGGGGAATGTAAATTGACACAGCCACTGTGGAGAACAGTATGTAAGTTCCTTAAAAAACTACAAATAGAACTACCATATGACCCAGCAATCCCACTACTGGGCATGTAACCTGAGAAAACCATAATTCAAAGAGTCATGTAACACAATGTTCATTGCAGCACTATTTACAATAGCCAGGACATGGAAGTAACCTAAGTGTCCATTGACAGATGAATGGATAAAGAAGATGTGGCACATATATACAATGGATATTACTCAGCCATAAAAGGAAATGAAATTGAGTTATTTGTAGTGAGGTGTATGGACTTAGAGTATCTCATACAGAGTGGAGTAAGTCAGAAAGAGAAAAACAAATACCATATGCTAATACATATATATGGAATAAAAAAAAAAGGTTCTGAAGACCCTAGGAGCAGGACAGGAGTAAAGGCGCAGACGTAGAGAATGGACTTGAGGACATGGCAAGGGGGTAGGGTAAGCTGGGACGAAGTGAGAGAGTGACATGGCCTTATATACACTACCAAATGTAAAATAGATAGCTAGTGGGAAGCAGACAAATAACACTGCACAAGGGAGATCAGCTTGGTGCTTTGTGACAACCTAGAGGGGTGGGATAAGGAGGGTGGGAGGGAGACGCAGAGGGAGGGGCTATCGGGATATATGTATATGTATAGCTGATTCACTTTGTTATACAGTAGCAACTAACAACAATGTAAAGCAATTATACTCCAATAAGATATTAATAAATAATTAATGACAGATTAATAGCGAGACTCTTGAACATTTCAATACTCATGTTATTTGAAACAATTCATATTTATTCATCCCAAACTGCCCAGCCTGGTGGTGATTTGTTGATCCATATGCTAATTAAATACAACATGCTTCTCATTTTCAGTGGGTTAAGGATTTGGAGTCAGACAAGGTTTGAATACCAGGTACCAGCTGTAATTAACCTATCTGGTCCACAGTTTTCTTTTTCATGAAATGAAAAAGATTTGAGATTATTGAGGATTAAATGGATCAATGGGTGTAACTTTCCACTCTGGTGCCTGACACTCCTATGTGGGTTAGTTCCCTTTTCTTCATCACTGAAGACTTCCCTGATGTTGACTTCCTGATTGCTGGTATGATCTTCTAAATAACATTTGTTTCTGGATTCCTTATGGCTGTTCTCTACTTGCCTGTTTGAAAAACACTATGTCCATGTTGGAGCTCTCTGAGGCAAAATCTATGTGGAATTATATTACTATCATTACTATCTATCATGTATCTCTTCCATATCATGTTTTATATGTGTAGCTAGACTTCTTCCTGGCACGTGTTGCAGTGTCTGTGTCCTGTGTGTGACCCACCCCTGGGACAAATTCCACAGTCTGACCCTACCAGCCTGCTCTATTCTGTTATGGCTAGCATGCCATCCATTTTCCTGCTCCAGGATTAGACAGAAAATATTTACACAACTCCTTGTATCTGTAAGAAAATGACTCTTTACGTATTCAGTGGTTTTGGATTTGCTACATGGGAAACAAAGAAACAAACATAAACCTATTTATCATTTCATAAATTCTCCAAAGCATGTGCATGTATAGAAAGCCTAATACTTCCCAGTACTGCTGATGAGTTTTGAAAAACTTCTTAATAATTTTATAAGTGGTAGAGATGGTAAAACCATTTGTGGAAATATATATCCTAATAATGTAAGCTTTGTTTTCCAAGACAATTTAATTAGCAGATCATGTTGGTCTAATTGAAAAGAAGCATAACAAACAAACAATAAATAGCCCTATTTGAAAATAATTCCTACTCCAGTTAGTTGGGCTTCCTGGGGGAAAAAATAAAAACAATCCATAAAAAAATAGAACATACAAAACAAAGAACACTGTTTTGCCAATTATTAAAGATAACTCAGTGTATGTCAATTTGTTGTTAATATATAAGCTTTTCTAAAGACTTTCTTCTGTAGGGAATTTTCATTTGAAGATTTTTGGTGCCTGTATTAAAATCTGTAGTACTCACATTTTCCTGCATAAGGACTAGAAGCTTACTCATATGGGGCATGCAGAAAATATTAGCAGTATTTTAATGGTGTTAAAGTATTTATCTGCCAGGGATATAGAATATTTCCTCTCAATCATCCTTCTTTCCCTGAGGGGTCCCTAAGGGAGCCCTGTGCATAGCTGAATGGGAATTAAAGTATATTTTATGATTATTTGGGTCAACCCAAATCAGAAATGCAGGGCTCGTTGGCATAAGCTAAACTGGATTGCATGGCTTCAACTTGAACTCTGGTACAGTTTTATACTTCTTCCTTGATTCTAAATCTTGCTACTAACAAGCTAAACCTGTCTGTGTGGAAAGAGAAAATATGGCCTGTCCTCAGAGTGGTGCATTGACTAATCTAGCATTGATTAAAGAAAAGAGAAGACAGCCTGCCTTGTTGTGCTCCACTGAGGCAGTATGGAACCCAGGAGAGAGGAGGAAGCTGAACTTCTGCCTTGAGGCATGGGCAGTATACCTTCTGGTGAAATGTGGCACCAGGAGGTGGTCCTGGATTCCGATGAGATAAAATAACAAGCAGAGTCAGACTGAGAAAGAGTGGACATGATGCCTCCTACCTATGGTGATGGAAAAGAGAGGGGACTTTAATCACTTTACATAGCCTCCTTTAAGTATCTTGTACTCTTTCCATAGAACACTGGAGAGAGGCCCACTGGCGGGAGGCCCCCTGCTGTGTGTTTGCATCCCAGTTATTGCAAAAGTAGGCTTTATGCTATGAACTTCACCTAACAGGGCCCACAGATGTATTCACATTGTGGGGTTGTTCTGGAAGAAAGATAGTTATGCATTAAAGCCACTTAACTACATCAGCCATTTTAATCTTATGTGTATATTACAATTACTTGGGCACTGTTTGCCAATGCAACATTTTATGCCAAATATTGTGTCATTCTGGAAAATAATCCTTGTACTGGAGTAAGATGTTATGTTTTTTGTGTGTGTTTTGTATACAAAGAAGAAATTACTTCATGTATCACCAACCTAGCATTAAGTTACTTAAAGATTCCAGTAATATCCTATGTAGCCCGAGGTTGAAACATTACTGATCATTGCCTAGGGAAATTACTAATTTTATGTTAATATATGCCTTACCTAATTTATACTATAGTTCAGTCATAATTGCAAACTATTTTTGAATTGCGGTTTTGCTTCTAACCAAATGTTTTTAATATTTTTCCTCTAAAAAGTTATTTTATTTAAAATAATAAAGAATATCATATATACTGAAATGAACGACAATAAGAAAATAGACACACATGTATCCACCATTAAAATTAAATCAATGTTAATATCTTTGCTTCTAAAAATCTAATTAAAAGGAGAGCTAAAATGATACAGATGAAAATAAGCTCCCTTGCCGTTTCTCTCAACTTTTCATTCCCCAGAGATAAAGGAGATGCCCAAGGTTGACATATTCCATTTATATTTATATATTAGAACTTATACTATTTATTTATTTATCATTATAATATTAACATTTTAAAATGTATATTTTGCAACATTATATAGTTTCTTACTGTGTGTATTCTCACTCATTTGACCTTATAAATTATAAAATCTTTATAGTGATATATATATATTCACTTATTTGCACTATTTTGTAATTTTACATTATATTAGAGTTATTTTCAGTTTCCTATTTAAAATGAGACAGCCATAATTAGCATTCATTTTGTCTCTTTATTCACAGGAAGATACAGAAAAGTTTATTTCCTGGGTCAAAGGATATGTGCATAATCAACTTTTCTTGATATTGCCAAATTAATTTCAAAATTGTAGCAATTTTACTCTCATCAGCAAAGTGCTATCAGACATTGATTTTGGTCAATATGATATCTATGAAATGACATATAAATGTTCTAATTTGTATTCCCCCATTTCTGGTAGGAATAAATCTGTTCATATTTTTTGCCATTTTTCCAATGCTTCATCTTTCCTTTCTTATTGATTTGTAGGAGTTCTTTAATTTCTACTTTCTTTGTCCTATTAGCCTTGCTTAAGAAATATTTCCCTACACTGATGTAATAAAGATATTCCCATTTCTATTTGAGGGTGTGTGTTTAGAAAATAATTACAACTACTTAACCACAAATATATTTTGCTAGTTGGCTTAAATCTAATGAAGCAGCATATCACAAGTTGATCTTATAGTTTTCTAAGAATTTATTTTTCTTTTTGATCCATAATGGATTTGTGTATTTTAAATAATGGGTAAAATCCTATGAATCCTATGATTTTCTTATGCTTTATTTTAAAACATTTTCTTTTTTTCACATTCATGTCTTTAATTCATTTGAAATTTATTTTTGCGTACCATGTGGCAGAGCTATCTTAATTATTTTTCATTTTATGAGTATTTAGTTCACCCAGTCTTCCCTAACTGATTTGCATTGCTCTCACTATCACATATAATGTCCCCGTGTGTCTACAGTGGTCTGTTTTTGAGACTTCTTTGTTCATTTTTCTGTGTTTCCAACTCTATGCCAATGCCACATTTTCTTAATTATTGTAGATTTTTATAAATTTTGCTGGCTGTTTCCATCACCAAAGGTAAACAGATCGTCCTGGTTGTCATCTGATCTGGGTAAGACCGCCTTTGCCAGCCTCCAACCCTCCACTGTAGAAGTCAACCTCAGTGCAATCAGTCTCCATCCAGCCATACAACTTCTGTTAGCGGGAGCCCTGGAAATATTCCCATGCAATGCAGCCCACTCTGTCTTATTACATCTACCATGATCTACCTCAGGACCATCATGACTAGTTTCTTTATGCTTTTTATTACTATTTTTATACCAGCATACAAATGCAAAACTTTTAGGTCATCTTTCTTCACCATATGACTTTGAGTATATCTCTTTTCTGAATACATCTACCCCCATTCCCAAGTCCTAAACTATAGAGAGACTCAAAGATGGAAGTCATTCAAGAATTCTGGACATTTTTCAGCCAACATTTCTTCAAATATTACCACTCTCCAACTCCCAATGGTATCGGCTTTTGGAATTCCTATAGGAGTTTCTGTTTTTAAGCTTCTGCCTTTATTCACCATGTTTCTTAATTTCTCCATCATAATTTTGAATTCTTTACATCTGTGCATTTCAGGTAATTGCCTCAGTTTTATCTTGAAATTTATTTTCCTAATAATTTAACTAATTTATTGTGCATATCTTATTTCATTGATGATATTCTTTTCTTCTAAGAGTTTTGGTAGTTTGTTAAAAATATCTAGCATGTTTTTCATATTTTATTATTTTCTCTTACAAGGATATCAATTCATTATTATATGTCTTTAATGTTTTTCATATACTTCCTTTGTATTATTTAAATGCTTTTTATTATGCAAATGTCTGAGGATTACTATCCCTCTTGATTCTCACTCTAGGTGTTGGTTTCCCTCATTAATTTCCTTTGTGACGCTCTTCTTCAGTGGGATTTATCAATAGTTATCCTGTGACCTGAGCAATTTGTGTTTGACTTTACCAGGCACTTCAGGGCTATCAGTAGTGCAGGACCAACTTTTATGGTCTTTGGAACTAGTTTGGAAGTTTTGGAACTACTGGTCACTTCACACAAAAACTTTGTAAGGTACAGGGCAAGGTTATGAATTCTCACTGACTTTATTTTTTCCACTTGGATCCTATGAGAGACAGACAAGTTTCCTTTTTCACTTATTTGTCCCATTGGACAGATTATCTGTTCTCAGATTATACATTTAGTAGTTTAACAGCTCTTTAAATGTCTCCATTTTATGTCTAGGCTTCTCAGATCAACTCCCTGCATTTCACAGGTTAAGGTCTTACCTCCTGCCCCCATGTGACAAAACTAATGGACTAATGTGGGAACCACCTCTACTTCGCCAACCCCTTCCCCATTTTTTGCCAAAGGTTGCATAT
Organism: Grampus griseus; assembly: GCF_964374135.1. Taxonomy (NCBI): domain Eukaryota; kingdom Metazoa; phylum Chordata; class Mammalia; order Artiodactyla; family Delphinidae; genus Grampus; species Grampus griseus. The sequence goes on along the minus strand of NC_138997.1, from coordinate 14,851,128 downwards.
GAGCCCTTGTGCTTTTATTTTCAATTCCTTCTGTATTTCCTGCACCTGGTGATTTATTTAGTTTTTAAAAAATTCCAATCTCAGCTTTCAATATGTGAATGTGTTGTGAATAGTTTTCTTAAATGTTAGTGTTTGGAATGTCTGCAGTTTACCTAGTCAGCTGCATTTTTGGAATGTGAAGTCAAATAACTTGTTTACTTAACTAGTTTTCTTGAAGATTATTAACATGTCAAAGGAACACTTAATCTATGAACAAAAGAAGTAAAGGTTAGAAACACAAACCCTTATTTTGGCAATTTAAACAATGTAACAATGATGTAGTCTCAGCTTCTTAAAATATACAGAAGCCTTTAGGCAAGTTTAATTATGGAAAAAATATCAATAGGCAGCATATGATATTACGAAGAAAATCTTATATATAGAATTCTCTTAACCAACAGAGTCAATATTTAAACAACAAGGTTATGAAACATTTAGCTGTTTTTTATTTTGAGAAACAAAAAGAGAAAAAAAAAATTAAGTGTATTGTGTTAATAATTTTGGTTAAATTACTTAATCTCCCTATGCCTTATTATTCCCAACTTGAAATGAAAATGAGAATTACATGTATTTCGTAAGTATACTGTGAGGATTAAATAAATTCAACACAATTAGAACAGTCCCTAACAGCACAAAATAAATGCTTACTATTGCTCTTGTTAGTATTAGCTGTTTTGGTTATGTAGAGTTGAATAAGAAACAATCCTAAACTTATGTGATGGTTCATGTTTCAAGATGACTGGGTCACAGGGCACCCTGTTATTTGGCTAAACATTATTTCTGTATGTGTCTGTAAGAGTGTTTCTGGATAAAATTAGTATTTCAATGAATGGACTCAGTAGAGCAATTTGCCCTGCCCAGTGTGGGTGGGCGTCATCTAATTAGCTGAGGGCCTGAAAAGAACAAAAATTTGAAGAAAGAAAGAATTCAGCCCTTCCTGCCTGATTGCTTAAAAGCTTTTCTTGCCCTCTGTGCTTCTTCTGGTTCTCAGGCCTTAGGACCTGAACTGATTCTCAAGGTAAAGAATTCCTAAAGGACATTGCAAATATGACTTGTTTCAGCTCTTCTACATCTGAGGCCTCGCTTGGGAAGACTCAGCATCTGGGATGGACTCAAAAGACTAGAGTCTAGAATTATCTGAGGGTTTCTTCGGTCACATGGCTGGCATCTGTGATCGGATGACTTAAAGCCTGGTATAGATGAATCTGCCAATGAGAGCACCTGCATATAACCTTTTTGTGTGGCTCACAGTGTGGTGGCTGGGTTCTGCCAGGAAGCATTCCCTAGAGAGAACTTCTTGAGCCCAAACGTTCTGAGATACCAAGGTGGAAGCTTCAAAGCTTCCTTTGACAAAGCCTTGAAAATCATATAGCATTATTTCTATTGCACTCTATTGGTCACTGTTCCACCCAGATTCATAGCGATAGTAGTAGCAGCAGTAGTTGCAGCGGCAATAATAAATAATCCTACTGCAAGAGACTAAAAAATGCCACACCTCCAATGATATCAGGTCCAAATCCTTGGAACCTATAAAAGGTACTTTATTTGGAAAAAGGTTCTTTTCAGATGTGATTAAACTAAGATCTTGAGATGGGGAGATTATCCTGGAGTATCCAGGTTGACCCTAAATATATCACATGTATCCTTATAAGAGAGAGGCAGAGGGAGATTTGACTCACAGAGGAGAAGGTGACATGAATATGGAGCAGAGAGAAATTTGAAAATGCTGGTCTTGAAGACTGGAGTAATACAGCCAAAAATCAAGTAATGCTGGCACCCACCAGCAACCAGAAGACACAAGGAACAGATTCTCCCCTAGAGCCTCCAAATGGTGTGAGGCCCTGCTGACACCTTATTTTGGCCTAGTGATGCTGATTTAGAAATTCTGGCCTCTAGAATATAAAATAATGAATTTCTGTTCTTTTAAGACACCAAGGTTTTGGTAAGGTGTTACCATCCTCAGGAAATTAATAGAGCACCAGTAATAACCACTAGTCTACTTCAACCTTACTCAACTTTCAGTAGAAAATTCAAGTCCAGAAGAATTAAAGAGAATCATTCAGGGTCACACAGTTAACTAATTAGGATTAAAACCATAGGGTAGTCCAAGTCTTAGATCTTTGGAGTTTTAGTCCAATCTTTACATTATGTTCATTGTACTGTATTATTAGCTGTGATTTAATGTAAAACTGTACTGAAAAGATAAAAGAGTTCTTTCCACCAAACAATTAAAAATTGGGCTATTAGTTCTGTTTGAAAAGGAAGTTATTCTTTCACCTTTAAAAAAAACCCCTGAGATTCAAATGTGTAGTGAAAAAATGTATAAATTGAGAAGGCGCTGGTAATTCCAACGTAAGGAATTTAATAGAGTTTTGAGTTCACGGAACTTGCAGTTTTAGTAGAGTGATGGACAATTAGCCTTTACATGATACTGTGATTTTGTGATTTGCTATGATAGTAGAACAGTGGGGGTTACTATTGGAGCCACTAACCCTACCCCATAGGTCAGGCGTGATGGGACTCAGGTATATGTTAGTGTGTGTGTGTGTGTGTGTGTGTGTGTGTGTGTGTGTGTGTGTAGGGAGAGGGTGCATGCATAAAAGAGAGAAAGAGTGTAATGTATAGCATGGTGACTATGTTTTTTTTTTTTTAATTTTTCTTAAATTTTGGGCTGCGTTGTGTCTTTGTTGCTGCGCGCAGGCTTTCTCTAGTTGCGGTGAGCAGGGGCTACTCTTTGTTTCAGTGTGCGGGCTTCTCATTGCAGTGGCTTCTCTTGTTGCAGAGCACAGGCTTGAGGCACTCAGGCTTCAGTAGTTGCAGCACGCAGGCTCTAGAGCACAGCCTCAATAGTTGTGGTGCACCAGCTTAGTTGCTCCTTGGCATGTGGGATCTTCCCAGACCAGGGATTGAACCCGTGTCCCTTGCATTGACAGGCAGATTCTTAACCACTGCGCCACCAGGGAAGTCCAAGCATGATGACTATAGTTAATGACACTGTATTGCATATTTGAAATTTTCGAAGACAGTAGATCTTAAAAGTTCTCGTCCCAAGAAAAAAAAAAAAAGAAAAAATTGTAGCTATGTAGATTACATTTGTTTACTAGGCTTATTGTGATGATCAGTTCACAGTGTATACAAATATCAAAGCATATGTTGTACACTTGAAACTAATATAATGTTGTATGTCAATTTGACCTCAATAGAGAGAGAGAGAGAGAGAGAGAATCTTAACTAATTTTAGAAGTTCAAGGAAGATTTCTCAAAGTAGTGACTGCTAAGCTAACACTGGGAAGATTAGGCAGAGCAATAAGGCGATGATGAGAGCAGCATGTTTGTAGAGCTTATCATTTTTTTTCTTTTGTGCTGTTTATTTTTTTTGAATTTTATTTATTTTTTGTATAGCAGGTTCTTATTAGTTATCTATTTTATACACATCAGTGTATACATTTCAATCCCAATCTCCCAATTTATCCCACCACCACTCTCCCCCACTGTCCCCCCTTGGCATCCATACATTTGTGTAGAACTTATCTTTAAGCAGCAAGAGTGTGAATTGTATAGCAGACTATCAATATTAAGTCAGAGTTGGGTTCGTTGTATTGACAGAAAGGAAGACAGCAGGGGTTTCCTTTTGGTGAGCCAAGCAAGGGTTGCATGCCAGAAGTAGCCTGACTACAGGAGTAAGAAATGCTCAGATCCTTTTAGGTACAGGTAGCAGAGAAACTATGAAATGAAGAACAGCAAACCTAATTCAGCTCTTCAATTAGGTAGCAACTGCAAAGGAAAGAATATTCTTTAGAGATTAGAAATTACTGTGCTTATATGACTTGTTTTCCAAACATAGTCCTATACACAAATGGAAATTATAGTTACTTGTATCATCTTTAAATATCACTTTTTCCACAAAAATGCTGAATTTATAGAACACACTAAAGAATACACTATGCGGTAAAAAGGGATCATCCAACTTTTATTGGTGTGTCTGAAACCGGGTCTTCAGCAAACATTGCAGTGTGCCTTCTCCCCATTCCACTAACACTCATCTCATTTCACTGAGCCAAAGGTATTCAGTAAATAACCATCACTTTTTTTCTGTATTCTTGGTGATTCTACTTTCTATTTTTAGTGAAAATAGAGCTGAAAAGGAATGGTAAATTATATATGAAGTTAAATGAGATGACTAAGCAAGTGCGTATACCATTGCTTAAGAGTGTAACCAATGAGCATCCAGTTTTATAATCTTTGAGTTTCTTTTGCAACAAATGTTTGTTTGAGTCCACTGCTTTTTGTGCTCATTTTCAAAAGGATGTGTCTCCTTATTCATTCCTTACTCAGTGTGTCACTTTGGAGTATGTCACCATTGCAACACAGTTTATTTTTAAAAGTAGCATCCTGTTTTAAGCTTTTAAATTTTTATCACAATATATTATGAAATACCCCTCTTTAAATTTTTAAAATTTGAGATTGCTGCAAAAATGTAAAATCTGCCCCTCAGGTAAATTTGTGACCATCTGCCTGGAAGTCATAATTGAAGGGCCAGTTAGGGATGAAGTGGCCTCATGAGAGAATATATCCTGAGTTAAAAATAGAATATATAACAGCTTTAAGGGATTCCTAAAATGAATGACTCAACAGAAGAGGGGAAGCATAAACGTGTCTGAAAGGACTAGTTATAGAGATATAGGAAAGCAGGACAGTGTCACATCACGGCTTCAAAAAAAGGAGACTGTTTCAGCAGCAAAGGAGCATTCAAATGTGGATGGCTGATGGGGGAATCAAACAAGTGGGGTGTGGAAGAAGTTACCAGTTTCCAAACATGGCCATAGAGATGAGGGACCAATAGCAAGAAAATCAAATAAAATATTCTAAAAACTTTAAAACCACTTTAAGTCAAAAAAATGATGAATATGACCATGGAACATTGTCAGAAAGTGCACACAGGCAGTATACTATAGAATGTACAAAAATCTCTAACACATATTTAACCACTTTTTCAAAGAGTTTGGTTGTTTGAAAAGAGAGATAGAGAACTGTAATTGAGGGTGCTGGTGGGGTCCAAGAGACTGGGTGTGTTTAAAGGCTGATGGAAAGACTCAAGGGAGAGGAAGAGTTTGCAAAACAAGAGTAGACGAATAGTTGGTGGAATAAGGGTCCTTAAAAGGGATGAAGGTAGTTCCACAGCACCCACAGAAATTGGCTTCAGGCACCTTGAGCTGCTCCTCCCAGCAGCAGCAGGGGAGGAGAAAAGGTAATTTTAGTAGTTCTGAAGGGAGCCTCTATGATAAGATTTCTTTTTTATTTTTTTGATAAGTTAAGATACAAAGTCATTTGAAGGACCTAAAGGAACTTGAAGATTATTAGTTAACAGTTGACCCAATCTACCTCTTTTATAATTATAGCTAAGCATCCTCAGCTTCTTGGAAGCAGGGCTGGCTAGAGCAGGTGTTTGGTTTTGTTCCAAGTTGTGTTTTTTTTGCCCAGGCAAGTGTTATAAAAAAGATGAAGAATTAAAGGAACTTGGGACAATGACAAGAATGTTCTTAAAATAATGCTCCTAGGAATCGAATCCAGATGTGTTTAGAATTGAATAATAGGTCTATTTCCTGAGAATTCAGCTGAAATAATGGGGTCAGTCACTGAAAGTCTCCGTAAAGGTGAATGAAACCATAGGGTCATCATTGAATAAGAGAGTTGAAAGGAAGGAGATTGTAATCAGAGATTGTGATTCTTGAGATGGTGATACAGGTTCAGCAATTTTGAGTGATGATAGCATTCAAGATGAGGCTGTGAGTGTGTGTTGTTGCACAGGTACTGATGATGAGGAAGGGATTAATGATAATAATAGCTTATATTTATTGATGGCTTATTATAAACCAGGTACTGGTTTATCTACTGTTTTTATCTACTGTTGTTTTCTCCCAACAATTCTAAAATGAGTTACTGTACCAACCCTATCTTACAGATGAGAAAGTTAAGACACTAACAATTTAGTAACTTGCCTTGGGATCAAAGTTATGTGCTTCAGTAAATAGGTGGACAGGCAGCTTACACAGTCCACAATTTTGCCCCTGACCTATATTGCTTCTTTTTTTTTTCTTTTTTTTCTTTTTTTTTTTTTTTTGCTGTACGTGGGCCTCTCACTGTTGTGGCCTCTCCCGTTGCGGAGCACAGGCTCTGGACGTGCAGGCTCAGCGGCCATGGCTCACGGGCCCAGCTGCTCTGCGGCATGTGGTATCTTCCTGGACCGGGGCACAAACCCGTGTCCCCTGCATCGGCAGGCAGACTCTCAACCACTGCGCCACCAGGGAAGCCCTATATTGCTTCTTTAAAATGCCTGGTATAAGGTGAGTATTCTATGTGGATGCTGAAGTCATCCAAGATATTGGTGTTTGTGGTAGAAGACCATAGTCAAAGTGCCAAACTTTTCAGTGAATGAGGGTAAGTGGCTCAAATTCAGGTGACAGTCTGCAGTGAGAGAAGAGAGCTGCTGAGTTTCATGGAGTGAGCTGCAGTTAGTCAAGTTTGATGAAAGTAATGATATGGAAAGTCTGGAAGAGACTATGTGGCTCTAAGAGGGGCACATCCTTAACCCCTGGCCTAATGAGGATGAGGATAAGAATATATACATATCAAATATTTGAGATAGTTCAAGAAAAGAAAAGAGAACATTAAGGAAGACCTACGTATCAGTTAAAACAGAAAGGTAGAACAAATACAAATGTGGTTGAAGATACAGAGGATGTGTTGGTTAAGAAGAAAGAGATCCAGATGCCTCTGTGGAAGAGTTTGAAAAGTAAGTGAAGAAAAGGGTTTGGGTAAATGCAGAAAGCATAATGCATTATGAGAGGATAGTGTGCAAGAAGATTTAAGGGCTAGAATTGTTTATACTTTGTGCAGTGACCAATGAAAACAGATCCAAACATTCCCTTTGAAGAGGGTGAGCACTGGGTTTAAAAGCAGAAGGGCTTGGCTTACATTGATGGGCTGAATGCAGTCTAAGAAATTGTAAACCTCAGACTATTGATTGGTAGACACTGTATGGAGAGCTTTGCTGGTAAAGATTGAAGGTCACATCCTAACTCAGCTGGAAGGAGCAGTGTGACTGAATAGATGGCTCTACCATGGACACAGAAAGAGACAGTGGAGAACATGTAGTTGTCCTTGCTGACCCAGATTCATAATTTATCTGGAAATCACACTTTCCATAGAAGTAGCCATTGTTGTGATAAAATATTTAACAAAGACGCTACTCAATCACATGCTTTTCTAGAGAAGTGTCTCTTTATAAATTATTTCTCCAAGATACTGGGTTTAAAATAATGTATAAAAATCTAGGTCAGATCAAGGAATAGGTAGCACATTCAAAATGTTAGGTGAAGAATATTGAAAGAAAGGGCTATTGATAGAAGCGATAAGAGGCTTAATGGAACCAAGAAGAAACATTAAATCACCCAAAAGCTTATAAAAGCAGGAAGTATTAGCTATCCTAGGCTTGAATGGTCAAGGCAAAGATCAGTGTTACCAGCACCCAGAGAACTAGACTGTGCGATTCTAGCTGTGCCAACAGAAAGAACAACGGAATGACTGATAAAACAAAGTCCCAAAAGAAAGAAAGCTGAGGCAATGTGCACCCTGACCTTTCTCTACCATGCTACTCCAACCTCCTGTTAGTGCCCTTCTTTGGAAGCTAAAAAGCATAAGGCCCTGAAAATGACATTCATCAATGTCAGTCTCCTGGAATGATCTGGAAAAGCTAACTGTAAAATTCTCCCCAGAAAGATGATGTCATCATGCTCTGGGCTGCCACTTATGGTTGTGCCCGTTGTGCACTGCACAACCTCAGTAGGCACCATTCCCATAGGCAATAGTATTGAATAGCATTTATGGAGCTCTTCATTCAGAATTGCAGCCATGGCTATGCTTTATGAATCTTTGAATGCATAACCAGATGCGTTTTGTCTTTTCCTCATAATAGTTAAATTCAAATTGAAGGAGGTATAGGAGAGGAAAAATAAATTTCCCTCTATCTTTCTGAGTTCTTAGCTGAAACCCCTGTAACAAAAGATAGATTAATGAGAAAAACAAGTTTATTAACATACATTCCTCATTTATACTTGGGAGGTAACCAGGGATAAATGAGTAACTCTCTGTAGTAGATTACATTTAGACTTACATACCATCTTAATAGGGAAAGGGGAGGGAGGATGTAGGCCTCCTAGGGGAGAGTAAATGATTTTTAGGAAGGATGAATGGGCCCCTAGAAGAAAAGATAAGAGATATGATAGTTTGTGACAGTTTGTCGGGTTGTGGTGTTAACTTCTAGCTTCTTGTCCTGTGATTAGAGTCTGTATTCCCTGGTTGATGAAACTCCTAGGAAAGGGATTTATGGCAATTGAATTCCTTTTGGAGGATTTGTCCTTAGACAGATAAGGGAAGTTCAGAAAAAGCCTCTCCCTGCATCTGCTGATTTCAAGTGCCTACAGTTCAAAATAATCAATATAACCAAAGCAGCATATTTTAGGGTGGCATGTCCTGAAATCCTACAGTCATATTTTGGGGTGACATTCTGTTATACTTCTGAGGATTCTAGGATATCATAATATGGAGTAATAACATCTGTCACAGATTGAGATTTAATGGACAATTTATGTTCGTTAAGTGTGACATAGCTATTGTACAGGATAACCTCATAGAAGTGCCTATTTCTTTCTTATTGTTTGTTTGTATATTAGTAACACATGATTTCATGTAAACTCCAACTCGAACTCTTATCACATCAACAAATATTTTATTTTCTAGTACTGACATATGAAACAGACCAAAAAGTCTCAATGCAGTTGTAGCTTTGAGAAGTTTAATTCAAGAAAGACTTTAGAGAGTATTGAAAAACGTAGATGATGCTTGTAAAGTGCATTGATATCTTCATCACTGTTACTTTATTAGTCTCTTCCAAATGAATTTCAAGTACTTCTTATAGAATCATTATTATAAATAATGTAACACCTTCTTTATCTTTAGTAACTCCATCAGAAGAAGTTTGGGAGAAATGTGGAACTAACGAAGAGATAAAGTGGTGTCCTTGGCTACTCAATCAAGTTTAGAAACATAAGTTGAATATATATAAATTTAAGAAAATTTTTAAAATTAATTTTAATGTTCATAAACATTGATAGTATTTAGTTTTTATGTATAACCAGATTCAGATAATATCCTTCTGCTTGCTTAAATTCTAGTATATAAAACTTAATATTTACAAAGTAACATAAAGTAGCCTCTGAGTAGGGAGAAATCAGAAATACTGTAAAATGAACCAAGGATGAATTTATCTAGTCTTCCATTTCATTCAACAACATCACCTTGCTTAAAGAATTGTCAGAACTGCTAAGAACAAATTATATTTTATCACGTATTCACTTTGTTGTCCACAGAAAGAAAGCTTGTTAGAGAATGTAGCAAGTTTCATTATCAAAATGTATGGCAAAAAGACAGACAGGAAAGTGTTAGTCTCAGAAAGGAAAAGCTAATATGCACAGTATGGGGCGTCTTTACCAGAGCTTTTTGTTCACCCAGCTCCATTGCACATTATGTAAATATGTGCTAAACCACTTAAATACTGTTTGAACTACATAATGCAGTATTTTAAAACATTACCTAATAGGAAAATTGTTCAATATCATTTTTTATTAATTGTCATATTATAGAGTATGATTTGACATAGTGTCTTCAAATGAAGGATATCTGTGACACAAATTCATAGAAACAATAAATATAGAAAAGTGAGGGAAAAAATTAATGTATTCATGTTTCCTCTCTATTTCCTTAGCAAGAATTTCAGTTCAAAGACTCACACTTTTTGCTCAAACTTCTGAAATAATGCATTCCTGTTATACTGTCATCCCAAATTCCACCATATGTCAGTTATGCCTCAAAGTTCAATTAAAGTGACAAGTATGACACACATCAATAGTTCTGGAGTAAAAGTGAAAAGTGCGGGCACTTCTAAATGAAATTTAATTATGATCTTATGGCAGAAATTATTCTAGACAGAAGGGAAATGCAATAGCAAGCAACGCTTCATATTTTGGAATTTTCATCCCCAGAGACAGTTAACCCACAGAAGCTATAGCAACGTTTGATTAAGTCTGCATGTTGTTCTTGACCTCATTAACGGAGTCAGCTGATGGATTTCCACATCAATTTGTATGCAAATGTAACAGAAGTAGGAATGCAGTTTCACAAATAATCTGCCCACTTTCTCTAAGTACTCTTTTTCTCTCTTCCCATCTTCATTTAGGCACTTAGTGATACTTATTGGTGCCCTTATTAAAGTGTTTTGATAACTGATTGTATATGTTAAATGGGAAAAAGGAAGATGTAATTCTAGAAGTTCATTTCAAATAAGACTCTGTGGGATTTAAATGCAGTCTAACATTTTCTGAAGGCTTACAGCTGTGATTTACTTTACTCCTAAATTATTCTAATGCATTCGAATATACTGGGAAATGGCTAGTCGACAAGAACAAAACACAGCACAGTTAACACCCATCCATTCTGAGCTGAAGGGGACATCTCACCACAAAATGGGATAAATGTAGACATTTAGTGTTGTACTGAAAAAATTATAATTATATATTGTAAGACCTATATCTATTTTTAGGATAATGGATGTGGGATCAACTGATTTCTCAATAAACATTATTTATATGATTCACACTTGTTTGATTTCAGGTGTTTTCATTAAATTCAGTCAATGAATAATATCTTGTGAAGTATCTATTTATGTGATATCATTTTTGCCAGGCATTATTAGAAATGTTTGGGGAAAGTTAGTTTTAATTTATTTGTTATTATACTAAGATTGCACAAATGTGAACTAGATAGGTAAGATAGATGATAAATAAACTTAATAAGGGGAAAATTAAGAGGCTTAAAGGAGGAAAAATCTGTAAGATTCATGATTGGATGTGTGGAAACATGAAAGGGAAGGCTAGCGTCAGTCTTAACTGAAGAACTCCTCTAGGACATCAAAAGAGTGACGAATCACAGAGTAGGGTAGGCACATTAAATAGATGGCTTGATGAAATGAACAAGGCTTTATGAAAAGACGAAAACTTGTATTTCAGGTTTCATCTCAGTCAGACAGACTGAGAGTATGTGATTTTCCTCTTTTTCCCAAGGTCTTATGAAAAATTCTGGTCAAAAACAATGAAAACAATGAGGGCAATAGAATAGAGATGTTATTACCATAGTCTTGAAATGCTAAATCCTCACTTGTCATGGCAAAAGTCAATAGATAACATCCACAGTTAATGAATTAATATGCAATGTCATAAGCATATAATCTGGAGTTTTGAAAGTAAGCAACTGAATAAAGTTACAGGCAATTGTTAAAAAAAGTTGTGAATGTGGAAACAGTAGCAATGGGGCAATGGGACTGTTGCTTTCCTTTATAAATCCTTGTTTACCACTGGGTTTATAAGCCGTGTGTGTGCGTGCATGCGTGTGTTACTTTGATAAAGCATAAAACTACTAAGGGGAAAAATAATACTTGCACTATTACTTTGAGAATTCTGTACATTTCTAAATATTCTGTCTACTTTAAGATGATGATTATTAATCAGATATTTAAACTTCACTCACTGCTTTATAATTAAATAGTCAATATTGCTCTCGCTTATAATATCAGTTGTTTAAACAATTTATAAAATTTTTGAAAAGTTAAATTATGTTTTGTTATTTTTATTTAAATTACATATTAAGGATTGATTTGTACTGCTGATAAACCTTGTGGCTCAGATGTTTTCGATTGTTTGCAAATGTGGAGTACTTTTATATATAGCAGAATATAATACACTTTCATATAACACAGAATATGGTATATAATATACCACAGAATATTATATGTACCAAAGATGTACATGCCATATACATGCATACATATATGATATATAGAATATACCACAGAATATGGTATATAGTATACTTCTATATACTGTGCAGAATTGATGCTTTTCAGCATTGGCTAGAGTTTAAATTAGCCTAAAGATTTACAAAACCTCCATATTTTGGCATCATTATTCAGTATCAGATCATCAAAAACCTTTTCAATACCTTCTGAAAAATGAGGGAATGTGTTGCTCACTCTTCTTCAGGTGTACTGAAGAATAAGTGTTCTTATTTAAATCCACTTTATATTAACCTGTCAATGCCTGTAGATTCACAGAAAACCTCCACCAGGCATGAGATTGAAAAGTAATGCATGCCATTACAAGAGCTCAGTGGCCACACACCGCTTTAGAAGACAAGTTGCCTTTGTTAAAAGGCTCTGATTTTTTATTAGCAGCTTCATTGAGATATATTTGATTCATTTTAAGTGTAAGATTCAGTGATTTTTATTACATTAACAGGATTGTGCTAACATCACCAAAATCTGTTTTTAAGCATTTCTATCATTCCAAAAAGGAAACCTTGTACCCATTTACAGTGATGCCTATTCCTGCCCCTAGCCCTACATCATGAGAGACCTACTTTCTGTCTTTATGGGTTTTATGATCAATTCTTCATGAGTAATTTGTGACTGGAACTATGCTTTCAGTTAAATACAAGTTTGGATTCTGTTCAAAGTGTTGTAATTACATAATTTTTAATGTCAATTTTGCTTTGTACCCTTTTAAAAGGCAAAGTATGTAATTCACGAATACTTTGAAAAATCAAAATTAAATTGTTTGACTTTGGGCTCTTTCCTTACCCATATCCATTTAATACACCTCTGATCAGAACTGGCTGCATAACTGGCTAATCATCATTATAATTGTATGAATTAATCAGATAAAATGTATAAATTGATAGCACAGTCTAGAAAATACTGGCTCCTTGTCAGATTTTCCTCACCTCATAAACTCGATTCAGGATTAGATTTTTAACTGTTTACAATTGAGTAAAAGTAGGTTTATTCTGAACACAAATCCAGTGATTTGCATGTGTTCATTGGACTACAGGTATATTGATAAGTTTTCCCTGAACTGAAGAGTTAACCTAATTGTGACTACATTTTTATAAACAGTGATGTAAATTTCCAGTGAAGTATAAACAAGTTCTCCAAATTATTAGCAATAATTGTTATTTTAGAATTTATTCAAATCCTATGAGAATAGTATGGATTAAGATCAAACGCAGTTTGGTGAATGTAAAACAATTTAGAAATATTTCTTTTGAAAATTATGCCTTGGTTGGATGATGGGTTTGGCAGAATGAGTCCATTAGCCTAGTGTCTTTCACCCCACAGCAGGAATAGAAGGAAAGGTTTGTCATTCTTAAAGCTGAAATCTTGTCAGCATCTCTGTAGATTTATGTGACAATTTTCCAATCCCTCATGATTATCTGTCCTGTTGCTCTCCATTACTGCTTTCTCAAGGTTGTTTTTGTGTATACTGCTCATGTCTTGCTCAGTTGAAGTATAATTGACTGGAAGACCATCTACACTTATGGCGCATCCATACACAAATGAATGGATGCTGGAAAAGTTGTACATGCATTAAGCAGAGCATTAGTTTTGATGTTATTCATTTATCTATCAAATATACTTAGACATATGAGTTCTCTGAAAGCTTGTTTACTGAGAAATGGCACTTTGCTTTTCGATAGGGGAAATGAAAGATATTGCTACTGTCAATGAATTTAAAGGCTTTTATGCAAAAGTCTGAAAAATGAGAACTCACGTCATTCTTCCCTTGTCTGTTCTGTGAGGGTTTAAAGTGAAGTCTCTCAGCAGGCTGTTTGAAAATGTTATGAGCAGAGAGAAAACACATACATGAAAACACACATATTTATTTTGAGTTGCCTTACTTTATCTTTAAAGAGAAGTGTACAGAAATTTAAGTCACTAGTGACTTCCATATTTCTAATTGCAGGTAGTTTCCCTTTGAAAAATAATGCAACACAATAAGCAGATGATTTAAAATGTCATTTTTCATTAATTAGTAAAAATGGACTACACTTCATGTCCTTCGGCGTAAGAAGGAAGCTAGGAAGGGCAAGTCAGTTGAAACAACGGTCAGGAGTATGATCAATTTTCTGAAGGAGAAGTACAGAATATTATATAAAAAGATAGTGGGGACACTAATACTTGTCGAGAAGTCTTGGAAGCTCTTTGGGGAAGTGGCAGATAAGTCTAACTTTGAAAGTTGTACAAGAGTTAGAACCAAAAAGAAAAAAAGAATGTTCAGACATTAGAAATAGCAGGTGTGAACACTTCAAGATAGATAAAAGTAAAGCACTTCTGAAGAAAAAGTCCAGTATCACTGGAGCATAAAGAACAAGAAAATGTAGGCTGGGCTAGATCATGTAGAGCCTTGCAGACTTCATTAATGGTTTTAGACTTTATTTTAAGGAAAAAGAGTTAACCACCAAAGGATATTAAATAGAATAGTGAAAAAATGGGATGTGAATTCTTTAAAAGGACAATTTGGCTGTCATTTGGAATTGAAATTGGAGTAAGAGAGATGAGCTTATGGCTATTGTAATGGTCCAGACTAAGGAGAGCTGGTTGGCACCCATTGGTTGGAAGGGGGATATAGAGAAGGGGGGAATTGAACACTTGTGGGATATTCAGGGGAGGAGTATAGAAACCACAGGACTTATGTTAGATGCTTCCATATGAATTCTCATTGAAATCCCAAATTATTTTAAGATGCATGTCATCATATCATTTTTAGCTCTGTAGAAATGGAAGCTTAGAGTAAACTGAAAAATGGAAGCCCAAACTATTAGATGTGATAGACCTTGTACTAAAAGGTCTGAATTAAAAATCAACCATATGCCAATTAATGGTCAACTTTTTTTTGATATAACCTTTAAATTAAACATATAACATTTTAATAAACAATTTTTTAGCATCCTTGTCACTAAAGCTCACTAATTCTTAGTATTGACACCATTTGGAAACCCTCATTGTTTCCTAATTTCTTTTCAAAGTGTCAGTGACATTTTGAAATTTTATATGACACAAATATTCCTTTATCTCATTTATACCTAGTCTATGATCATACTTTGTTCATAATATTTCTCCTTTATTTTTCTTTTCTTTTTAACTTTCCAACCTAGAATAGAATATGTAGAATTTATATGTCAGCACTCTCTAGATATTTTGACATACTTTATTTTAAAAGGTGCTTCACTCTTCTCTCACACAAATGAAACTATCGTTTTATCTCAGTTTATTTTTTTCTGCATTACTGAAACAAATTCAAATGAATTTTAAACTTAAAAACATAAGTATATTAAAGATAGTCCTTGAAAAGATAAATTATATTCCCACAGATAATTATTAATACAGTCACAATCCCCCTTCTTTTTTGTCTGTTATTTGGTAAGTTATACATCTACCCCAAGGCAGCTCTTGGGTTGCAATACAGTAAATTCTCAGTTGACTAACCATCTGGTTACAAAACTTTAAGGAAATCGCTCTAAGTTTCCAAGGAGTTGTTCAAAGGTGAAAAGTCTTTAGTGTGAGAGATTGAATATACAAAAGCACAGTAGTTAGAGTATCTATGAGAGTAGAACCCTTACTTCCACCTTACTTTTCTCAGGCCCTTTCTCTTTCTCTTTGTCTTCTGGGACCCCTATAATTTGAATGTTAGTGTGTTTAATGCTCTTCCAGAAGTATCTGAGATTGTCCTCATTTCCTTCCATTCTTTTTTCTTTTTTTATTCTATTCTTTGGCAGTGATTTCCACCCCTCCGTCTTCCACCCCACTTATTCATTCTTCTGCCTCAGTTATTCTGCTATTGATTCCTTCTAGTGTATTTTTCATTCAGTTATTGTGTTGTTCATCTCTGTTTGTTTTATATATCTTCCATCTCTTTAAAACTTTCTTGTATCTTCTGAGTCTATAGCTCCATTCTTTTTTCCAAGATGTTGGATCATCTTAACTATCGTTACTGTGAATTCTTTTTCAGGTAGATTGCCTGTCTCCTCTTCATTTAATTGTTCTTGCAGGTTTTTATCTTGCTCCTTCGTCTGCAACATATTTCTCTGTCATCTCATTCTGTCTAACTTACTGTGTTCATGGTCTCCATTCCACAGGCTGCAGCATCATTGTTCCTCTTGCTTCTGGTGTCTGTCCCTTTTTGGTTGAGGTTGGTCCAGGGGCTTGTGCAGGTTTCCTGGTGGGAGGGACTGGTGCCTACCCTCTGGTGGGTGGAGCTAGGTCTTATCCCTCTGGTAGGCAGGGCGGTGTCAAGGAGTGTGTTTTTGGGTGTCTGTGAGCTTAGTACGACTTCAAGCAGGCTGTCTGCTGATGGGTGGGGCTGTGTTCCTCTCTTGGTTGTTGTAGCCTGAGGTGTTCCAGCACTGGAGCATGCATACTGTTTGGTGGGGCTAGGTCTTGGTGCTGAAATGGGGCCTCTGGGAGAGCTCACACCAAATAATATTCCCTGGGGCCTACCCTACCAGTGTTCTTGTCCCCATAGTGAGCTATAGCCAACCCTCCAAGAGTGGAGTCTGTTTCCCCCAGCCCCACGTAGCTCCTGCACTCAAATCCCCCTGGTCTTCAAGGCTAAATGCTCTGGGGGTTCTTCCTCCCAGTGTCAGACCCTCAGACTCTCTTGGAGGGCTATTTTTATCTGGGAATATCCCTGTGTGTTTAATTTTTTTTTTTTTTTTTTTTTTTTTTTTGGTGCAAGGACAGTTTTAATATGGATGATTGCCACCTCTTTCCTCAGTGTATGCTGGCCATTATCCCCTTGATAGGGGGTTAACTGGTGTTTTGGTGACCAGAGCCTGCCCTGGGTATTGAGCGGGGCCTCCCCTTTGCTCTCTGGTTGTCACAGCCCTGTCAGGGGTGGGGTCTGCTGCCTAGTTGTTGGAACAGAGGCTCCCAGATCTGTTTCTGAGCTGTGTTTCTGATCTGAGGTGTGAGGTAGGTAGGATTGGAGCACTCCCAGTTGGCGAGAAGCTACTGAGTGTTCCTCCTCTGGAGCTGTCCATGTGTCTGTGTGCACTATTGTGTTACCTCTCCCTCGCTGTGTGGGCTCATGAAGTACACTGCTGTTGGCACTGTTCTCGGTCCAACCTTAACCATAGGTATGCCAGCAATTGGCCCTAGTGACTCTCAGGCATTGTTTTCCGTAGGCCACCAACACAGACCCGCTGAAGTCAGGTCCCAGGACTGTGGTCGTCGTGCACGTGGACCTGCTGTGGGGGCTATGGAGGCAGCTCAGACTCTGGCCTGGCCCATCTCCCATGTGTACGTGCCCACAAAGCCCACAGCTGCTAAAGCCAGACCCATCTCAGTGACAGAAGCACTTGTTATCCATTCAGATATTCTGCAGGCACTGAATTTACAAAGCCATCAATGGAAGTGTAAATCAGTGGTTTGTGCAGGAGAGATTTCAGCTCTTCTTCCTTAGTCACACGGCCCCTGGGGCTCAGCTGTGGTTTCAGTCCCACCTCTGCTTGTGGGCCACCCACTGACATCTGCTCCTGAGGCTTGCAGAGCACACGAGCCCACCCATGTGGGAAGGGGCTGGAGGGCAGTTGGGGTGCACAAGCCCACCCAGGTGGAAGGGGGCCAAGGCGGTGATCAGGACGAGTGGGCCACCTAGGCAGGAGGGTACCGGTGTGATGATCGGGATGCGCCAGCCCGTCAGGCGGGAAGGGGCAGAGGTGGAGATCTGGACAAGCAGGCCACCTAGGCAGGGAGGGGCAGAGGGGTAGCAGCCAGGGGCACGCAAGCCTGCTCAGTGGGGAGCCCTCTCTAGTGCCTAGGGAGGCGGGGGCTGTTGCATGAGGAGAGCCCTGCCTTTTGCGCGTCACTCAGCCATGGCGATTCTCTTCAGTGGTGTTCTGGGCTTCCTCCACAAGCATTCCTCGTTGCAGAGCTCCTCCCTTCCATCCCCTCAGGCTGTCTCCTCACAGCCAACAGCAGTCCCCTCCCTGGTCTGCTCTCCAAACCCCACATCCAGCACCCAGCCCCTGTGCGCACCAGCGGACACAAGTGTCATGCTGGGGTGCGCCGGTTTGTGGCATGGACCATCTGTGTAGATCTCACGCTGTCCTGCCTGCCGCGGGTTGCTGTGCTCTCCTCTGAGCCCCTGAAGCTCTCCTTGTGTCCCAGCTGATCTCCCTGCCTATGAGGGGGCTTCCACAGATGCGGGAACCTCTCCTCTCCTTTAGCTCCCCCACCCCCAGGGGCTCAGGTCCCGTCCCACTTCCTCTCCTCTTCCTTTTCCCTTTTTCTTTCTTTCATCCTACCTAGTTACGTGAGGGATCTTTCTTGTCCTTTTAGGTGTCTGATGTCCTCTGTTAGTGTTTAGCATGTGCTCTGTGAGATTTGTTCCATTTGTAGATGTATTCTTTTTTTTTTTTTTGGTGGTACGCGGGCCTCTCACTGTCGTGGCCTCTCCCGTTGCGGAGCACAGGCTCCAGACGCGCAGGCTCGGCGGCCATGGCTCACGGACCCAGCTGCTCCGCGGCATGTGGGATCTTCCCGGACCGGGGCACGAACCCGAGTCCCCTGCATCGGCAGGCGGACTCCCAACCACTGCCCCACCAGGGAAGGCCCTGTAGATGTGTTCTTGATGTGTTTATGGGGAGAGGAACTCCATGTCCTCCTACTCCTCCTCCATCTTGACTCCCCTCCAGAATTTTTTTAAATGTTAAAAATTATTTAAAAGATTAAATGAACAGACTGGATAATATACTACATGGAACAAAAGATTAAGTAGGTAATCTGAATATTAAGAAATCTTTCAGAAGGCAGGTAAACAATGGTAAATATGACATAAATAATTAAAATACTTGGAGGCAAGAGGATCTCTCTCTTAAGGAATATAGTTAACTTTTTAGTTTTCTGGTTTTTTTCCAGCTTTATTGAGATAGAATTGACATATGACACTGTGAATATTTAAGGTATACAAAGTGATGATTTGATACACATATATAGTGAAATGAGTACCAAATAAGGTCAGTTAACACATCCTTCACCTCACATAATTACCATTTGCTGTTGTCATGTTGAGAACATTGAAGCTCTACGCTCATAGCAACTTTCAAGTATACAATATAGTATTTTTTACTTTAGTCACCATGATGTACTTTAGATCCCTCCACCTTATTCATCTTATAACTGCAAGTTTGTATCCTTTGACCAACATGTCCTGATTTTCCCACCCATCAGCCTCTGGGAACCACCATTCTATTCTACTCTCTGTTTCTATAATTAGATGTTTTTAGATTCCACATCTAAATTATACCATGCAGCATTTGTCTTTTCCTGTTTCACTTATTTCACTTGACATATGCCCTCAAGGTCCATCCATGTTGTCTTGTTGCAAATGGCAGGATTTCCTTCTCTTTTTTTAATCACTGAGCCATATGTGTGTGTGTGTGTGTGTGTGTGTGTGTGTGTGTGTGTGTGTGTATACTATACACATATATTCACATTTTCTTTATCCATTCATCTGTCTATGGACTTTTAGGTTCTTTCTATGTCTTAGCTACAGTGAGCATGAGAATGCAGATATCTCTTTGATATCCTGTTTTCATTCCCTTTGGATAAATACCCACAAGTGGGATTGCTGGATCATATGATAGTCTTAATTTTTTGAGGAAACTTCATACTGTTTTCCATAGCAGCTGTACCAATTTACCAATTTACATTCTCACCAGCAGTACACAAGTGTTCCCTTTTCTCCACAGCCTCAGCAGAATTTGTTATCTCTTGTCTTTTTGATAATAGCCATTACAACAGGTATGTTATTTTGTTATTTTGATTTGCATTTCACTGATGCTTAGTGATTTGTCTGGTCATATATAATAAAGCCATTGTAGCATGCCACCTTTCTTATCCTTTTTATTTAGTTATCAATATATTACGTAGGCAGCTCTGGCATTTTTATTTAATGAAAGCTGACCCTTTTTCCAAGCATTCAGATCATCCCTTGTGAGAGTATTAAGTTATTTGCTATCAGAGAGTACCCAATATAGACAAAAACTCTCTCTTACCCAGCTTTATATTCTACCCACCTGCTGCCACCCTCATGATCCCTTCCGGGCCTACTTCCCATGTCCTGCTGGCACATATTAGCCAGAGCTTGCAGCTCCTTCAATATATAAAACCTCTTCATCCTGATTAGGTCCACTAATTTCTGGTTGAGTTATACTGAGATTTTACCCTAATTATGAGTCTTTTGGTTTTGTTTTTGTTTTTTACTCATTGCCTTCACTAATTTTTTTTTATTTTTATTTTTCTAAAATTTTTATTGGAGTATAGTTGTTTTACAATCTTGTGCTAGTTTATACCGTACAGCAAAGCCAATCAGCTATATGTATACATATATCCCCTCTTTTTTGGATTTCCTTCTCATTTAGGTCACCACAGAGCACTGAGTAGAGTTCCTGGTGCTATACAGTAGGTTCTCATTAGTTATCTATTTTATACATAGTATCAATAGTGTATATATGTCAATCCCAATCTCCCAGTTCATCCCACCCGCCCCCCTCCCCCTTCCCCCCTTGGTGTCCCTACCTTTGTTCTCTATGTCTGTGTTTCTATTTCTGCTTTGTAAATAACATCATCTATACCAATTTTTTTCAGATTCCACATATATGTGTTAATGTACGATATTTGTTTGTCTCCTTCTGACTTAACTTCACTCTGTATGACAGTCTCTAGGTCCATCCATGTCTCTACAAATGCAGTGTTTGATCTTCGTAATAAATGGAATATAAAAAAGCTGAACTCACAGAAATAGAGAATAGAATATTGGTTGCCAGGGGTTGAAGGATGGGGAAATGGGGAGATGTTAGTCAAAAGGTACAAACGTCCAGTTATTCGATGAATAAGTTCTGGGGATCTAATATACAGCATAGTGGCTGTAATTAACAATGCTGTATTGTATATTTAAAAGTTACTAAGAGAGTAGATTTTAAATGTTCTCGCAGCAACACACACACAAAATGATAACTTCGTGAGGTAATGGATGTGTGAGCCATCCTTACTGCATTTTGCAATATATATGTGTATCAAACCATCCAGTTACACATCTTGAACTTACACAATTTTTGTATCAATTATATCTCAGTAGAACTAGACAAAAATAGTCTGCTGGCCAAGAGGGCAGTTGAGGGCACATCTTGAAGAGGGCATGCGTTGTTTTGTACACTCTTGCCTTACTGGAAATTCTTGCATTGTTTTAAGCAAGCAGCTAGAAAAGCAGATCTGTCTGCTAAGAAAAAGGATTTGACCTTGAGAGAGGGTTAAGCAGAACCTCAAGATTCTCAAATGCACCGACACAGGTACCCACTTTAAAATCTCTGGGTTTTATTATTACTTCTACACCAGGCCCTGGCCTGGCATAGAAGACTTGCTGAGGCTGAGCATTCAGGCTTTTCTGAAGTTCTGCACTGCTATAGTTGTATCCTGGTCTTGAACTTTAATGGTTCTGCCCTAGGACTTCAATGACAGTCTCTTTAAATGGTATCAATAAGGCCTTTTAACTCTACCTTGCTTTAAGTTATTGATTAAGAAATGTGAGCCTGTCATTTTTTTTCTCTTCAGAATATCAGTGGTGCTTAAGAACAAGCATTCAATTCTACATTTCTCACATTTTCTTTTTCTATTACACCTTTCAAATGCTGGAGACATTGTACCAGCTAGTGTACCCCATTCCACCTATATGCCACCTCAGTTCACTATAGCTATAGTATGACAGGGTCCATCAGTCCTTTACCTGCCATAGTGATGGGACACTCAAGGTCATACAGTCAATAAATGACCCAGCTCCAGATGTCATTCTTAGAACTTTTTTTCTGAGGACCACTCCTGAATCTAGAACCAAGCCCACTCTTTGGTGGGATTTCCTTGACAAAGTGACTGAAATGGGGATTCTTACCAGCCCTCTTGGCACGGTGGGCAGTGCGTCAGCCTCATAATCTGAAATGGGGATTCTTGTACTGTTATTTGTTGGGGGAGTACCCTTAGGATAAGGGGAGTGAAGGAGCTGAGATAGCCAGGGGAAAATGCTAAAGAATAATGAAAACTTAGATGGAAACTAGCTTTATTCTGAAGCATAATGTTACTCACACATGTGAAAGTGGATCTAGGATTCAGTCTTTGGCTAGGATCTGTTGGGTAGAAAGGAAGAAGCATAGACTCCCATGTAAGGGGACCAAGGAGAATTCTCCAGAGAAGTAGGTTGCTCTGAGTTTTTTTTTTTAATTTTATTTATTTATTTTAATATCTTTATTGGAGTATAATTGCTTTACAATGGTGTGTTAGTTCCTGCTGTATAACAAAGTGAATCAGCTATACCTACACATATATCTCCATATCCCCTCCCTGTTGCGTCTTTATGTGCTAATACATCGAGTAGCTGGGGGATTAGGACACCAGCCTCCAAAGGGAGATTAGACGGGACACCAAAGGTATCCACTATGCCTTCCTAATGCTTATTTCCTAAATTATCATGACATGGAAAGGACATGAGACTAGCAGATGAGCCCATGTCCTACCTAGCAGTTATTTAGTTCAGTATAGCAGACACATGCTATACTGAGTATTTATATTATACAATTATATTTCCTTGTACAATTTTATGTGAGGTGATGTGCACAGGCTTGAGACTCGAAGAATTACCAGTGAATGATTACAGTCATTCTAGTCGATGACACATTTATCATATGTGACAAATTTACTTCAGGGAGTACACCAAAATTATGGCAGCCCAAAATTAAAATACTAATGATTTCCAATGAGTGTTTTTTACTATCACTATTCAAATAGTTCATAACATAAATATTTTAGATTACATTGTAGTCCAACACCTGCAGATCATCTGAACCTTTTTTGCCAAGTTATAGGTAACCAAAAATAACATCTTTACAAAGCTCTATAATAGAGAGATGTAAAGGTAGGAAAATCAACCCCAGCACTGTTGAAACTCAATGTTTGGTAACTTCATGTAGCAGGCCCCATTATATTCCATTTTGTTTGCTCATTTCTTCATAATACACAGGTGTATGTTGCCCCTCCTTTTATGTCATGGACCTCTCTAAAACAGAAAATATTTGAGTAGCATTTGTGGTTAGAAACTACACTCTTCATTCATTTCTCCCATTAGTCATATTGAGTTGGCCAAAGAGTTCGTTCGGATTTTTCATAAGACGTTACGAAAAACCCAAATGAATTTTTTGCCCAACACAATAGATAGATCCAAGTCCCTTATGCTCTGTCACTTTATCATTTCTTCTCTTCCATCCTCCATGAGAACCGTACCAAGGCTAGTGTATATAATGGTTAATGTGCCCTAAATTCATAGACTTGGATACTTGCTCTTCTATACCCCTGTATCAGAAATGGTCCAAGAACTGGGCCACACCCTCTAGAGCACGTCAAACATCAAAAGCCAATATTTTATTTCCCCCTCCCAAATGAACATCACTGGGCAAATTTCCTATTCCCCAAGGAACATCTGAATGACATATTGCTGACCAAGCAGCCTTTCCACAGGCCAGAACCTAAAACATTTACAGATTAGAAAGTAAATAAGCATATAGTATATGCTAATTCTTTCCTCATGAATAGTTACTTCTGTTTTCACTATTTAATGAAGTTATGGACTATGGCCTCCATGTGAAAGCACAGTAATTAGGAATCAATTAGACTTTATATTGAAACACTGGTTACGCTGCTGCTGTGGGATAATTGGGAAATGACTATATTGTCATTTTTATGTACTTTGGCTACATTGAATCGTAACATTTCAGTGATGACGTGCTGGCAAATTACACATACATTTGTTCATATTAGGTCGTGAAACGTGAACACAGTGTGAAAAAACTGCTCTTTTAGAATGAACTCCAAAGATAATGTATAAATTCAAGCAGCTATGCAAAAACAGCCAAGGCTTCTCAATTAATTTCCATTCCCAGTGCAATTAGTGCTACTTGATAGAATGTGGTGCAATATTAGAAAATGGATCTAAATGCCTTGCTGGTTTGTGTGTGTGTGTATGTGTGTGTGTGTGTGTGTGTGTGTGTGTGTGTGTGTGTGTGTGTGTTTTAACTTGACTGTTGAAAGGAATTGAAAAACTCAGATTAAAGATTTTTTTAGGGCTTCCCTGGTGGCGCAGTGGTTGAGAGTCCGCCTGCCGATGCAGGAGACACAGGTTCGTGCCCCGGTCCGGGAAGATCCCACATGCCGTGGAGGGGCTGGGCCCATGAGCCATGGCCACTGAGCCTGCGTGTCCGGAGCCTGTGCTCCGCAATGGGAGAGGCCACAACAGTGAGAGGCCCGTGTACCGCAAGAAAAAAAAAAATTTTTTACAGAATAAAAAATGATTTATTTAAAAATTCAAATATTTTGAGAATAACATTAAAATAAGTAAATAGAAGCACTAATAAGTTGGCATCCAGTGTCCTGAAGAGGTTTTCAATTGGAACTTTTTAGAGAGGTGTGATTTTTTTGCTCATTATGTGGCTAGGTAGCAAAATCTTGTGATATTGGAGAAATACTTTGTTTTACTTGCTTATGTGTATTGCTAGTATTGATATTGCTAATCCAGTCTCACAGGGACAAGTATTGGTGACAAATCTTGAACCAAGAACTTAAAGATTCTAATGTGAATGTCATCAGAATTTCTACACTAAAGATAAATATATTGCTGTTTACCTTCTAAAAACAAAGCAAAGGAACTCTCAAGAACTTTACTTAGGTGACATCTGTATTAACAGAACATTGATGGCCCATAGTTTAGATGTCCTGTCTCAACTTTTGGTTAGTGAGGTGAATTCAGAATGCTGATGTATAGTTTTTGCCATCGTCTTCCTGCTTTTCATTTTTTTCCTTACATTTTTTTAATTTAAAAAATATCTTCTATTTAAAAAAATTAGAGATTTCACTCTCACATCACACATAAGTAGTTTGAAAATGTAGGAGCAAAAATTTACTTGTAGTATAGGTACAGGAAAGCTCAATTAAATGGTTTTTTACATCTGCCAAGTGTTAAGACTGTATCTGTTGATGGTAACTATCCTGGTGTGAAGCATCCTCAATCTGAAAAACAAGGATAGTCTTTCCTGGCTTCCAATTATACTTTTACATGGCCACAGTTGAAAAATGTAAGCCTCTCAGAATACCTGGATCTCAAATGTTTCATAAAAGTATTGTTCAGTTATAAATGGATCCCTTTCTATGCTTTGAAATGTAATGTGTGTACTTTCCTCCAGTGGGTAGGTGGGTAAGAGCAAGAGTTGCAGTCCTTAAAATAAATTGAAAGCATTCTTCCAGAGCTGCATTCGACTAATACCATCCATATTATCTTCAGTCAAACCACCCCACCAAATGAGGCGGTAGAGACACCTTATAAACATCAAACTAGTCTACAAGCCTGATACACTTGATCACTGATTACCCAGTTACTTAAGAGGCGGAATCTGAGCACAAAACAAAAGTAATTAAGTACAGGAGATTTGTTGTTTAATTATAAGCAAACTAAGTAAAACAGAGGTATTACTGTGAAAGGAAAAATATAACAGAAATTGTCTCAAATGTGACTCTTTAAAGCATTACTTAGTAGTCAAGTGACTTGCATCATTTAACAATAGAAAATTAAGAAAATGGGCAAAAATGTGTTTTTCACTTCCTGAGGTGCAATTTGGTTCTCTTTTTTTTTTAATTTGTGTAATTGTGAAATTAAATTTAACAAGTGGTGAAGGAAGTAAAATTATTTTAAATGCCTTTTGATACTAAATTTTTGACAAAGAGTAAATAAACACTCTTTTATCTACTTGCACTCTTTTCTGATGAGCCTAGTATCAGTAAAAATAGGTCACCTTGGAGATATAGGATAATAGCAGCATTAGCTTCATATATCCTCTGAAAAAGAAGAAAATAGAATGCAGTAATATGCATGATCATGCAAATCTAAAAGCTCCTAGATTTCCATTTTTTCAGTTGTTTCTCAAAGTTAAATTTAAAATATAGGGAGACTTTTCTCCCTGAATTACTCTTTATTTCTATCTGATTAGAGTTTCTATTAAACACATGCTCAGTAGCAACTGAAATATTAAATGGAAACACACATCTGTTTCTATTTGAGTATTTTCAACCTGAAACTGGCAGTTTTCTAAGACTTAATCCAAACTATTAACCAGTATGTGTTTTCTGATGAGATTTCAGCAAAGCAGTGTCACATGTAAGGAGGGAAGATTACTGCTACAAATGAGATGTTGCTCAGCCAGAACTGAAGAATTCTCAGGAATGTATTACTCCCATCTTACTGTACAAACACCCATAATAATCTTTGTTCTCAGATCAACACGTCTCCATTTCTGGTATTGATTTTAGGTGATTTTGCAATGGTAGATAGTGTTCTGGGTTTTGAATAAATAATTAGTATCTACGTAATGCTTTAGAGTAGAGGAGAATGATAGGAAATGATTGTCACTAGGACACATATGCCAGCGGAATGATCAGAATGCTTTTATTGGTGATCCGGAGAGTAATTCTAGCTCCTAGTAGAGCATGGTGAGTGAGGATACCAGCTATCAGATTGTTCACTTCTGTAATTGAGTAATGACACTATTTATGTATAATTAAGGGGAACATGAAAACAACCAACTTTTGACCTATGGCTGTCATTAATTTTTTTTTTAATATTTATTTATTTATTTTTGGCTGTGTTGGGTCTTCGTTTGTGTGCGAGGGCTTTCTCTAGTTGTGGCAAGCGGGGGCCACTCTTCATCGCAGTGCACGGGCCTCTCACTATCGCGGCCTCTCTTGTTGCGGAGCACAGGCTCCAGACGCGCAGGCTCAGTAGTTGTGGCTCACGGGCCTAGTTGCTCCGCGGCATGTGGGATCTTCTGTCATTAATTTTTGATATGCTAGACATTTCACCTGGAGCCTCATACACATTCTTTGCAATAACCCTTAGATTATGATTGTGATGAACTTTTTTCTTTTTTTAGCTGTATTTTCTTTAGTAAAATGCTGCCTAATTTTCACTGTGACTGATATCAATATATTCCCATAAAATGTACATAATCGACCTTGAAGAAAAATTATAGAATCAGGCAAAAGTATTATTGAAAAATTGGTATTACATAACAAAGACAAGATATCATTATTGGCATAGTAAGAATTGCCAACACAAAGAAAAGTATAAAAACTTCACCTAAAGTTTAATAAAAAAAGACTGGAGTGTGGAAGGAGATTTTTGCAATATAAGGGTAAAGTGCTTTGCTTACTTTATTATATTTTAAACATATAAAGTTATGAAAATTAAG
Source organism: Grampus griseus (assembly GCF_964374135.1). Classification (NCBI taxonomy): domain Eukaryota; kingdom Metazoa; phylum Chordata; class Mammalia; order Artiodactyla; family Delphinidae; genus Grampus; species Grampus griseus. Next base: position 14,823,804 of record NC_138997.1, on the reverse strand, counting down.
ACATGGAACTGATGCAGAAACAGATTGGTGGAAATAAATAGGAAGACTTCCATATAATAATGTCTGTCAGAGCAGTAATGGGGCAAGAGATTATTAATATTGAATTGTTTAAAAAATGTTTTTATATTTGGAAAAATAATTTAGGTCTCAATTTTACATATTACAGTAAAATAAATTCTGCATATACTAAAGATTTATAAAACAGTACTATTCCTAGAATAAAATACAGATCAGTACCTATATAATAGTGTGCTGTGTAATGACTTTCTGTGTTTGAGCCCATGGACATTAAAAGAAAGGAAAACATTAATACCTTTTATAAAATAAAAATGAAGTTCTTTATGGAAAAATACCTATGTATATGTGTTTAAAATATGCGTTTATAGGTGAAGAGATTTTTTTTGGCTTTAGTGTTTTGCAATATATCAAGAAGTAAATGATTTTGTGTATAGAGTTTATGAAATATTATTCCTAATATCTTTTCAGATGTGTGGCTAGTATGGTGGAAATACAGTTTCAAAAAGAAAAAGAATGACACATTGACTGCTAAAGAAAAGCTTTTTCATATTTTTTAAATGGATGATAATAGATACCTAATGTTCACCTCTTATGCACCCAGTTGCTGAGGGAAGGATCTCTGCCCTCAATAGTGTGAAATGACCAAACACACAGCACCCAACATGGGATAGTGAAATTGGCAGCACTGTTTAAAGAATCTTCCTTTCTTCTTCACTTGGGGTTCTCAGTGGCTCCAGGCCAAAGAGCCGGTGGGACCCATGGCTGTTGGTGGGACCACCCATGGCAGACAGCATGGTCTGTGGCTGTCTGTGAGACCACCCGAGACTGACAGCGGGACCCATGGTTCTCAGTGGGACCTGTGATGTTTGACGTGGCCTGTGGCTGTTGGTGGCACCTGCGGTGGCAGTGGGGCTTGAGGTCATCGGTGAGGCCCGTGGCGGTCGGCGTGGCCTGAGGCCCTTGGGCAGACCCTCGCCAGCTCTCCAGTCTGTCCCCTCCAGTCCGCCGTCCTCGCTTGCTCCTGCCCAGAACACTCGCTCCAGAGATCTCTCAACTGTGCTTTCAGAAGTGCCCTTCCTGACTGCTCTGTTCTCCCCAGGACGGTGGCAGTATTGAAGCTTGTGACAAGTGCCTTCGCACAGACTCTCCCCTCGCAACTGTCAACATTTGCCGTGGGCACCAGGCCGCTGCCCAACTGCCGGCCCCGGCCGCACCTCCTCGTGAAAGTGCTTTTTTTGTAAATATGTACATATTAAATGAATCACTCTGTATATTTGATTTAATAACTTAAATGTTTTGTCCTCCCTTGGGAAAAGAAAAAACAAAACAATTTTTTAGTAACATGTACTTACTCCCTGGGAGAGGGGGACATTGCTTGCCATGCAGGGCCACACAGGGCTTGCGTTCGGAAGCATATTGAACAGCTAGGACCTATGGGAGGCAGCCTTTGAAGTAACAAGAAGATTAGGTACCCCTTAGTCTGGCTGAGAAGTGAAACACATTGGGATTGAGGATTGGTCGAGTGCAGTTGTTCCAGCTGATAGGGAAACTAGCCAGATGCAAAAGCCATTTAACACCCTTTTATCTTCTTGCTGTAAATTTTTTTTAGCAAAATTGGGTCGAATTTTCCAATTGGGTCAAATTTTGGACCTCTGTTTTATTTTTATTTATATTTATTTATTTATTTTTAAATTGAGGTATAGTTGCTTTACAACAAAGTGAATCAGCTGTATGTATACATATATCCCCTTGTTCTTGGGCCTCTCTCCTCCCCCCACCCCCCTATCCCACCCATCTAGGTCACAACAGAGCACCGAGCTGAGCTGCCTGTGCTATGAAGCAGGTTCCCACTAGCTATCTATTTTAGACATGGTAGTGTATATATGTCAATCCCAATCTCCCAGTTCACCCCACCCTCCCTTCCCCCCTCTGTGTCCACATGTCCATTCTCTATGTCTGCGTCTCTATTCCTGCCCTGCAGATAGGTTCATCTGTGCCATTTTTCTAGATTCCACATATATGCATTAATATACGATATTTGTTTTTCTTTCTTCACTCTGTATGACAGACTCTAGGTCCATCCACGTCTCTACGAGTGACCCAATTTCATTCCTTTTCATGGCTGAGTAATATTCCATTGTATATATGAACCGCATCTTCTTTATCCTTTCATCTGTCGGTGGGAATTTAGGTTTCTTCCATGTTCTGGCTATTGTAAAGTGCTGCAATGAATATTGGGGTGCATGTGTCTTTTTGAATTATGGTTTTCTCAGGGTATATGCCCAGTAGTGGGATTCCTAGGTCATATAGTAGTTCTATTTTAGTTTTTTAAGGAACCTCCATACTGTTCTCCATAGTGGCTGTATCAATTTACATTCCCACCTACAGTGCAAGAGGGTTCCCTTTTCTCCACACCCTCTCCAGCATTTATTGTTTGTAGATTTTTTTTTGATGATGACTTTTCTGACCAGTGTGAGGTGATACCTCATTGTAGTTTTGATCTGCATTTATCTAATAATTAGTGATGTTGAGCATCTTTTTATGTGCCTCTTGGCCATTTGAGTCTTCTTTGGAGAAATGTCTTTTTGGTCTTCTGCCCAATTTTTGATTGGATTGTTTGTTTTTTTGATACTGAACTGCATGAGCTGTTTTGTATATTTTGGAGATTAATCCCTTGTCAGTTGCTTCATTTGCAAATATTTTCTCCCATTCTGAGGGTTGTCTTTTCATCTCATTTGTGGTTTTCTTTGCTGTGCAAAACCTTTTAAGTTTAATTAGGTCCTATTTGTTTATTTTTGTTTTTATTTACATTATTTGTTGTGTCCAGATTTTTTTCTTTATTTCCCCCCTTCCTTTTTTGTCACTGGATATATTTGGTGTGAGGGGTTCTTTTTATACTGTTCATATTTATCAATTCCTTTCTTCCCTTCTCCAGAAAGCCTCAGATCAGTATCATTAGGGACAGGGGCCTCCCCAGTGCCAGTGGTTGTATGGTTTAAGGAAACTGGCTTAAGGAATGTTTGAATTAACCCCTTCACTATACCACAGATGTTTTCCTCTATAAGTCTGAGGATCGTTTTTTTTTGTTAACAGAGGCATAAGTAGGGGGGAGGTGCAGTAGAAGACCCCTGGGACCATAACTCAGAGCTTAGTAGATCAAAACCATCCTTTGCTACAGCCTGTGCAGGTTTGAGTTTCTGGCTGCATAGTTGTAGTTCTGAGCTGATAGGGAAACTAGTCAGATGAGGAACCTTTCCTGCTGCGTGGGGACATATGGGGTGAGAGCAGGGAAACTGAGGAGCCAGTGAAATTTAAAGATGTCAGGGCAGTACATGAAGTTTTAGAACATAGAGTACCCCTAAGTCATGTAATGTTTGTATATGTTTTTTTTTTAAGTTATGTAATGGTTTAAAAAAGCAACCACAGAAATTACATTTTTTTTTGCAATTATATGGTTACAATAAAAATTTTACAGCAATTTGTAAATATTTGAGTGTGTATACAGTTTTTAAAAAACCTTTTTTGGAGGTACTTGAGTAAAACTATTTGAAAGTCACTGCTCCTCTTTCATAGTCTGCCTTTGCTTTCACTTTGCTCACTATAGGAACATTAGAGAGTTCTTTTACATATATCACACTTACCTTTAAATACATTTGTATCTTGCTTAAAATCTTAGGAAATGTGTATTACTTCTCAGTGCCTAGTATTGAGCTTAAAAATTTTTCTTTTACATCTTTATTGTAGTATAATTGCTTTACAATGGTGTGTTAGTTTCTGCTTTATAACAAAGTGAATCAGTTATACATATACATATGTTCCCATATCTCTTCCCTCTTGCATCTCCCTCCCTCCCACCCTCCCTATCCCACCCCTCCAGGCGGTCACAAAGCACGAAGCTGATCTCCCTGCGCTATGTGACTGCTTCCCACTAGCTATCTACCTTAAGTTTGGTAGTGTATATATGTCCATGCCTCTCTCTTGCTTTGTCACAGCTTACCCTTCCCCCTCCCCATATCCTCAAGTCCATTCTCTAGTAGGTCTCTGTCTTTATTCCTGTCTTACCCCTAGGTTCTTCATGACATTTTTTCCCCTTAAATTCCATATATGTGTGTTAGTATATGGTATTTCTCGTTCTCTTTCTGACTTCACTCTGTGTGACAGACTCTAGGTCTATGCACCTCATTACAAATAGCTCAATTTTGTTTCTTTTTATGGCTGAGTAATATTTCATTGTATATATGTGCCACATCTTCTTTATCCATTCATCCGATGATGGGCACTTAGGTTGTTTCCATCTCTGGGCTATTGTAAATAGAGCTGCAATGAACATTTTGGTACATGACTCTTTTTGAATTATGGTTTTCTCAGGGTATATGCCCAGTAGTGGGATTGCTAGGTCATATGGTAGTTCTATTTGTAGTTTTTTAAGGAACCTCCATACTGTTCTCCACAGTGGCTGTATCAATTTACATTCCCACCAGCAGTGTAAGAGGGTTCCCTTTTCTCCACACCCTCTCCAGCATTTATTGTTTCTAGATTTTTTGATGATGGCCATTCTGACTGGTGTGAGATGATATCTCATTGTAGTTTTGATTTGCATTTCTCTAATGATTAATGATGTTGAGCATTCTTTCATGTGTTTGTTGGCAGTCTGTATATCTTCTTTGGAGAAATGTCTATTTAGGTCTTCTGCCCATTTTGGCATTGGGTTGTTTTTTTGTTATTGAGCTGCATGAGCTGCTTATAAATTTTAGAGATTAATCCTTTGTCAGTTGCTTCATTTGCAAATATTTTCTCCCATTCTGAGCGTTGTCTTTTGGTCTTGTTTATGGTTTCCTTTGCTGTGCAAAAGCTTTGAAGTTTCATTAGGTCCCATTTGTTTATTTTTGTTTTTACTTCCATTTCTCTAGGAGGTGGGTCAAAAAGGATCTTGCTGTGATTTATGTCATAGAGTATTCTGCCTATGTTTTCCTCTTAAGAGTTTGATAGTTTCTGGCCTTACATTTAGGTCTTTAATCCATTTTGAGGTTAATTTTGTGTATGGTGTTAGGGAGTGATCTAATCTCATACTTTTACATGTACCTGTCCAGTTTTCCCAGCACCACTTATTGAAGAGGCTGTCCTTTCTCCACTGTACATTCCTGCCTCCTTTATCAAAGATAAGGTGACCATATGTGTGTGGGTTTACCTCTGGGCTTTCTATCCTGTTCCATTGATCTATCCTGTTTTTGTGCCAGTACCATACTGTCTTGATTACTGTAGCTTTGTAGTATAGTCTGAAGTCAGGGAGCCTGATTCCTCCAGCTCCGTTTTTCGTTCTCAAGATTGCTTTGGCTATTCGGGGTCCTTTGTGTTTCCATAAAAATTGTGAAAGTTTTTGTTCTAGTTCTGTGAAAATGCCAGTGGTAGTTTTATAGGGATTGCATTGAATCTACAGATTGCTTTGGGTAGTAGAGTCATTTTCACAGTGTTGATTCTTCCCATCCAAGAACGTGGTATATCTCTTCATCTATTTATATCATCTTTAATTTCTTTCATCAGTGTCTTATAATTTTCTGCATACAGGTCTTTTGTCTTCTTAGGTAGGTTTATTCCTAGATATTTTATTCTTTTTGTTGCAGTGGTAAATGGGAGTGTTTTCTTGATTTCACTTTCAGATTTTTCATCATTAGTGTATAGGAATGCAAGAGATTTCTGTGCAGTAATTTTGTATTCTGCTACTTTACCAAATTCATTGATTAGCTCTAGTAGTTTTCTGGTAGCATCTTTAGGATTCTCTATGTAAAGTATCATGTCATCTGCAAACAGTGACAGCTTTACTTCTTCTTTTCTGATTTGCATTCCTTTTATTTCGTTTTCTTCTCTGATTGCTGTGGCAAAAACTTCCAAAACTGTGTTGAATAAGAGTGGTGAGAGTTGGCAACCTTGTCTTGTTCCTGATCTTAGTGGAAATGCTTTCAGTTTTTCACCATTGAGGACGATGTTGGCTGTGGGTTTGTCATATATGGCCTTTATTATGTTGAGGAAAGTTCCCTCTATGCCTACATTCTGCAGGGTTTTTATCATAAATGGGTGTTGAATTTTGTCAAAAGCTTTCTCTGCATCTATTGAGATGATCATATGGTTTTTCTCCTTCAATTTGTTAATATGATGTATCACGTTGATTGATTTGCGCATATTGAAGAATCCTTGCATTCCTGGAATAAACCCCACTTGATCATGGTGTATGATCCATTTAATGTGCTGTTGGATTCTGTTTGCTAGTATTTTGTTGAGGATTTTTGCATCTATGTTCATCAGTGATATTGGCCTGTAGTTTTCTTTCTTTGTGACATCCTTGTCTGGTTTTGGTATCAGGGTGATGGTGGCCTCGTAGAATGAGTTTGGGAATGTTCCTCCCTCTGCTATATTTTGGAGGAGTTTGAGAAGGATAGGTGTTAGCTCTTCTCTAAATGTTTGATAGAATTCGCCTGTGAAGCCATCTGGTCCTGGGCTTTTGTTTGTTGGAATATTTTTAATCACAGTTTCAATTTCAGTGCTTGTGATTGGTCTGTTCATATTTTCTATTTCTTCCTGATTCAGTCTTGGCAGGTTGTGTATTTCTAAGCATTTGTCCATTTCTTCCAGGTTGTCCATTTTATTGGCATAGAGTTGCTTGTAGTAATCTCTCATGATCTTTTGTATTTCTGCAGTGTCAGTTGTTACTTCTCCTTTTTCATTTCTAATTCTATTGATTTGAGTCTTCTCCATTTTTTTCTTGTTGAGTCTAGCTAATGGTTTATCTATTTTATTTATCTTCTCAAAGAACCAGCTTTCAGTTTTATTGATCTTTGCTATTGTTTTCTTCATTTGTTTTTCATTTATTTCTGATCTGATTTTTATGATTTCTTTCCTTCTGCTAACTTTGGGGTTTTTCTGTTCTTCTTTCTCTAATTGCTTTAGGTGCAAGGTTAGGTTGTTTATTAGAGATGTTTCCTGTTTTGTAAGGTAGGATTGTATTCCTATAAACTTCCCTTTTAGAACTGCTTTTGCTGCATCCCATAGATTTTGGGTCATCGTGTCTCCAGTGTCATTTGTTTCTAGGTATTTTTTGATTTCTTCTTTGATTTCTTCAGTGATCACTTCGTTATTAAGTAGTGTATTGTTTAGCCTCCATGTGTTTGTATTTTTTAGAGATCATTTCGTGTAATTGATATCTAGTCTCATAGCATTGTGGTTGGAAAAGATACTTGATACAATTTCAATTTTCTTAAATTTACCAAGGCTTGATTTGTGACCCAAGATATGATCTATCCTGGAGAATGTTCCATGAGCACTTGAGAAAAATGTGTATTCTGTTGTTTTTGGATGGAATGTCCTATAAATATCTATCAAGTCTATCTTGTTTAATGTATCATTTAAAGCTTGTGTCTCCTTATTTATTTTCATTTTGGATGATCTCTCCATTGGTGAAAGTGGAGTGTTAAAGTCCCCTACTATGAATGTGTTACTGTTGATTTCCCCTTTTATGGCTGTTAGTATTGGCCTTATGTATTGAGGTGCTCCTTTGTTGGGTGCATAAATATTTACAATTGTTACATCTTGTTCTTGGATCTATCCCTTGATCATTATGTAGTGTCCTTCTTTGCCTCTTTTATAGTCTTTATTTTAAAGTCTATTTTGTCTGATATGAGAATTGCTACTCCAGCTTTCTTTTGGTTTCCATTTGCATGAAATATCTTTTTCCATCCCCTCACTTTCAGTCTGTATGTGTCTCTAGGTCTGACGTGGGTCTCTTGCAGACAGCAAATATATGGGTTGTTTTTGTATACATTCAGCCAACCTGTGTCTTTTGGTGGGAGCATTTAGTCCATTTACATTTAAGGTAATTATCAATATGTATGTTCCTATGCCCATTTTCTTAATTGTTTTGGGTTCATTATTGTAGGTCTTTTCCTTCTCTTGTGTTTCTTGCCTAGAGAAGTTCCTTTAGCAGTTGTTGTAAAGCTGGTTTGGTGGTGCTGAACTCTCTCAGCTTTTGCTTGTCTGTAAAGGTTTTAATTTCTCCATCAAATCTGAATGAGATCCTTGCTGGGTAGAGTAATCTTGGTTGCAGGTTTTTCTCCTTCATCACTTTACATATGTCCTGCCAGTCCCTTCTGGCTTGCAGAGTTTCTGCTGAAAGATCAGCTGTTAACCTTATGGGGATTCCCTTGTGTGTTATTTGTTGTTTTTCCCTTGTTGCTTTTAATATGTTTTCTTTGTATTTAATTTTTGACAGTTTGATTAATATGTCTTGGTGTACTCCTTGGATTTTTCCTGTATGGGACTCTCTGTGCTTCCTGGACTTGATTAACTATTTCCTTTCCCATATTAGGGAAGTTTTCAAGTATAATCTCTTCAAATATTTTCTCAGTCCCTTTCTTTTTCTCTTCTTCTTCTGGAACCCCTATAATTCAAATGTTGGTGCATTTAATGTTGTCCCATAGGTCTCTGAGACTGTCCTCAGTTCTTTTCATTCTTTTTTCTTTATTCTGCTCTGTAGTAGTTATTCCCACTATTTTATCTTCCAGGTCACTTATCTGTTCTTCTGCCTCAGTTATTCTGCTATTGATCCCATCTAGAGTATTTTTAATTTCATTTATTGTGTTGTTCATCGTTGTTTCTTTCATCTTTATTTCTTTTAGGTCCTTGTTAAATGTTTCTTCCATTTTGTCTAATCTATTTCCAAGATTTTGGATCATCTTTATTATCATTATTCTGAAATCTTTTTCAGGTAGACTGCCTATTTCCTCTTCATTTGTTAGGTCTGGTGGGTTTTTATCTTGCTCCTTCATCTGCTGTGTGTTTTTCTGTCTTCTCATTTTGCTTATCTTACTGTGTTTGGGGTCTCCTTTTCGTAGGCTGCAGGTTCATAGTTCCTGTTGTTTTTGGTGTCTGTCCCCAGTGGCTAAGGTTGGTTCAGTGGGTTGTGTAGGCTTCCTGGTGGAGGGGACTAGTGCCTGTGTTCTGGTGGATGAGGCTGCATCTTGTCTTTCTGGTGGGCAGGTCCACGTCTGGTGGTGTGTTTTGGAGTGTCTGTGGACTTATTATGATTTTAGGCAGCCTCTCTGCTAATGGGTGGGGTTGTGTTCCTGTCTTGCTAGTTGTTTGGCATAGGGTGTCCAGCACTGTAGCTTGCTGGTCGTTGAGTGAAGCTGGGTGCCGGTGTTGAGATGGAGATCTCTGGGATATTTTCACTGTTTGATATTATGTGGAGCTGGGAGGTCTCTTGTGGATCAGTGTCCTGAAGTTGGCTCTCCCTTCTCAGAGGCACAGCACTGACTCCTGGCTGCTGCACCAAGAGCATTTCATCCACACGGCTCAGAATAAAAGGGAGAAAAACTGGAAAGAAAGAATTAGTAGAAGTAGAAAGAGAGAAAGAAAGGAGGAAGGGAGGGAGGGAGAAAGGAAGGAAGGAGGGAAGGAAGGTAGAAAAGAAAGGAGATAAAGCAAAATAAAATAAAGTAAGATAAAATATAATAAAGTTATTAAAATAACAAAAAAATATTAAAAGAAAAAAAAGAAAAAAAATTAAAAAAACAAAAAAACCCGGACGGATAGAACCCTAGGACTAATGGTGGAAGGAAAGCTATACAGACAAAGTCTCACACAGAACCATACACATACACACTCAGAAAAAGAGGAAAAGGGGAAAAAATCATAAATCTTGCTCTGAAAGTCCACCTCCTCAATTTGAATGATTCGTTGTCGACTCATGTATTCCACAGCTGCAGGTACTTCAAGTTGATTGTGGAGCTTTAATCCGCTGCTCCTGAGGCTTTTGGGAGAGATTTCCCTTTCTCTTCTTTGTTCTCACAGCTCCCAGGGGCTCAGCTTAGGATTTGGCCCTGCCTCTTCGTGTTGGTCGCCGGAGGGCGTTTGTTTTTCGCTTAGACAGGACGGGGTTAAAGGAGCCGCTGATTCGGGGTCTCTGGCTCACTCAGGCCGGGGGGGGGGGGGGGGGGGAGGGGCACGGCGTGCGGGGCGGGCCTGCGGCGGCAGAGGCCGGCATGACGTTGCGCCGGAGTGACGTTGCAGCAGCCTGAGGCGCGCCGTTCGTTCTCCCGGAGGAGTTGACCCTGGATCCCGTGACCCTGGCCGTGGCTGGCTGCACAGGCTCCCCGGAAGCGGGGTGTGGACAGTGACCTGTGCTCGCACACAGGCTTCTTGGTGGCGGCAGCAGCAGCCTTGGCGTCTCATGCCCGTCTCTGCGGTCCGCGCGTTTAGCCGCGGCTCGCACCTGTCTCCGGAGCTCCTTTAAGCAGCGCTCTTAATCCCCTCTCCTCGCGCACCAGGAAACAAAGAGGTAAGAAAAAGTCTCTTGCCTCTTCGGCAGGTCCAGACTTCTTCCCGGACTCTCTCCCGGCTAGCCGCGGTGCACTAACCCCCTGCAGGCTGTGTTCACGCCGCCAACCCCAGTCCTCTCCCTGCGCTCAGACCGAAGCCCAAGCCTCAGCTCCCAGCCCCGCCCGCCCCGGCTTGGTGAGCAGACAGGCCTCTCGGGCTGGTGAGTGCCGGTCGGCCCTGATCCTCTGTGCGGGAATCTCTCCGCTTTGCCCTCCGCACCCCTGTTGCTGTGCTCTCCCCCGCACCCCCGAAGCTTTCCCCCTCCGTCACCCGCAGTCTCCGCCCATGAAGGGGCTTCCTAGTGTGTGGAAACTTTTCCTCCTTCGCAGCTCCCTCCCACTGGTGCAGGTGCCGTCCCTATTCTTTTGTCTCTGTTTTTTCTTTTGCCCTACCCAGGTACATGGGGGGTTTCTTGCCTTTTGGGAGGTCTGAGGTCTTCTGCCGGCGTTCAGTAGGTGTTCTGTAGGAGTTGTTCCACGTGTAGATGTATTTCTGGTGTATCTGTGGAGAGGAAGGTGATCTCTGCGTCTTACTCTTCCGCCATCTTCCTGGAAGCCTCTGAGCTTCAGTTTTATAGATTTGGACCTGTATTCTGCGTAGCTTGTGACTTGAATTTTTCTTATTTTACTGAAGGATTTTATTTTCTATATTTTGTTCACTTTATTTATTGAATGAGTGAATTTTGACAGAAGTAGGTAAGATCAATAAAATATATATGTGATACTTTTTATATCCTATTAAATAATGTTTGTAAATGTGTTGACTACCCTCCAATTTATAAATTCAATAGATTATCTAATATTAGCACCAAATTAATTTAAGCAACATTTTCTAAACACCTACTATATTTAATGCATTAAGTTTGCTAGATGATACAAAATCAGTAACACTAAGTACCTGATCTCAAACATTTGACAAGCCATTATAGATCTACTAAGATATATTGTTTATCACTCTAGTACATAATGCAAAATGCAGTTTAAAAGAAAGTGACCTAATATATCAGAAATACAGATGTTTTCTAAGATATGGATCTATAATTTGGCCAAGATGCTTGGTCAACTAGAATAAAATTAAAGTGTATTTTACCCTCTTGATACAATGAAGTTTCTCATGGGTTTCTTATGAATAGCATCTTTTCTCCTATTATTCAACATTCAAAGTTACTTGAGAGTGATTCCGTGTATGTATGGTGTCAAAATGTTATTGAACGTACTGTATTTTTCTTTTCCTTTTAGATTTTGATATTAATTCTCAGATCAAATAATTTTATTATTAATTTTTACAAATATCTAGAGAAAAATAGATCTTGATCTTCCTCACTGAATAATAAAGAAATTTGTTTTGGGCTTGTTTTAAAGAGATTTAAAAATTATGCCCTTGGCATTTTATTCATAGATGAAAAGGGACAAAATTTACATGTGATAAGCACCTACCACATTCCACACATTTGCAAACATTATTTTACTTGACCTCATAATAATCCAGAGAGTGATATCTTTAATTTACAGGTGACTTTGAGAGCCAGAGATATTAACTGACTTGCTCTGAATCACAGAGTAACTAAATGTCTGTGTAAGGATCTGAGCCCAGGCTGGTATCCAAACTAACTGATACCCAAACCAAACTGGTACCAAACCTCTTCCCATTTCACAGTAAAACTGTTTTCTATGGAAACATAGGAAAACTCATGTAGAGTTCTCCCCTGTTACGTGATGTATCAATTAGGGTTAAATTGTTTGATACTTTTAGAACCAGCACTATTAATTGGTCCCACTTTGGAGAGATTTATAGAATTTATTTATTCATTTAACAAATATTTATAGAGTGTTGGTTCGTGCCAAGCACTGTTTTATGCACTGAGGATAGAATAGGAAGTAAAACACATCTCTGCTCTACAGTGTATATTCCAGTGAGCAAGGGAAGTTTTATATAAACAAACATATATAACAATAGTGTTATAATAAGGGCGAGAAAGAAAAATACAAGAGGAAGGAAATGGTATCAGGACAATTAGAGGCTGGGGAGTGTTGCTTTAACTAATTAGGGAAGGTCAAACTCTTAGTCTGCAGTGTTTAGGATTGTAAAATGTATGTCATTGAAGATGCGCAGCCTACAAACAGACTAAAAAAAGAGGCATAGTAGCAAAGGAAGCCAATATTTCTAGGAGGATATTTTGATAATGTTTGGTAGAACTTTTGCAAGGGATGAGCTTCCTAAGTTTGGTGCAATATTTCTTGCTGCTGCAGATAATGTGGCTGCAAAGTTGGTTTGTGCAAGGAAGTTGATTTCAAGTCATGGGTAAAGGATTACTCATGAATTTAGAATCACTCAGACATACAAATCTTCCGTTTTATCTCCATATGTTGCTATGAGCCTTAATTAACATTACTCCTATAACAACAAATCAAAGAAAGTGCAGACATTCTAGACTAGTATACAAGACTCATTCCATTTAAGAAGTACATTTATGTTTCCTTTGAAGGCACAGCAGATCTGTCATCATAAATTTATATATACTTTATAAACACTGAGTTTTTTATGGGTACTTTATTGGCTTTAACATTTATGAAATAGTAGCCATTTTAACTCCATGTACTCAAACATTGATTTTTCTCAACACAGTACCATTGCTACAACAGCATTCCATTTAAATATAGGCTAAAGCAGCTGGCTACTGATGGTTTCTATTGATCATGCATAGACATTTGGATTCATGGTATAGCAGAATACTGTAAATTTCAGGGTTTTTTCTATTGGTTTCCATTTTTAACTGCAAACAGTGTTTTGCCTGTCATTGAGAATTATTTTTAAAGCAGTCAGCATTCATAAATGACAATTGAAAATGTTTTCTTGAATAAGAATTCAAACCTTTTGTTCAATGAAAATTGAACATTTAAAAATTAAATGAAAAAAGGTAATGGGTATATACCTCATCAGTTAAAACACAGATGTGCATCTTATTTGAATTATCCATATCTGCTACCAATCTATCTATGTAATCTATCTATCATCTATCTATCTGTCATCTATCTATCTACCTACCAATACCTACCTATCTAGTATATATAGCCAAAAGAAAATAACTTTATTATAAAAGGGCAGGAACAAAAAGCTCACACATGAAGAAAAGCAGAAATATTTACTATCACTGATGATCAAAAGAATGCAATGAAAACAATAAAATAATATGAAAACAGTCATTAAATAAGAAAATTATTTAAATGACAATGTTATTAATGCTCAGAAACTGTTGTTATAATTAAATATTAATGTAATTAAATATATAAATATTAAAAATAATTTATTCTCAATCTTACTGTACAAAATATTTAAGATTAGTTATTAAAATAAATAATATAGCAAAAAAATTGTCATGAGAGTAAGACAAAGGGAATATATGGGTAGAAAATAGAAACAATGAAAATATTTGCACACAAAATTGCATGCTGTAGCTTTTTGTATATGAGCTAGAGCTGGCCAAAAACTTGGCTCAAGTTTCGTAGTGGCCAAAACAGAAAGAAAAATAAGTTTAGATAAACAGTTCATAATGTCCAAACACAAAATCAAACAATTGATCAAGATAGTTTTTCTTGATGCTAGACCGAAGGGCAGCATATTTTCCAGGTTTCTCCTGAAGTACTAGAGTACTAGAGTATATCCTAAACTACATCTCTACATTAACGAGAATTCTGGTTCTCATAAAGCTGTTCGTTAAACATGAATCAGTGCAAACTGATAGCAGGAGGCCTACCATAAATCACTGAATTCTGAAAGCAGCCAAAAGCTGGTAAATATATATATTACAGGCATATGCCCTAAAAGTTTAAGAGCAATCCACTTAAAATTGACAAAGAATAACATTCCTCTTATTTCTGCCAAATACTCCCATTAATATTGCCAACACATCAAATTCTTTCCTTTGGGAATCCAACCAGCTGTATTCCAAAAGATGAACCTTAAAAATCAACTGGTATAAAAGAAAACCTCCACAGGCCAGCATGAGGAGCTTGACATGAAGGATAACTAAAAAAATTAAAATGATTACTGGAGTCAACCTAGATTGTTATTTAGCCAACATTCTACCCATTCAAGGAGGCAGGAGTGCCTCAGGATATTTGCACCAAGATATCAGTGAAGGGAAGAAGCTCACAACTGTATTGGCCAGATAATTTCATTAGCAAACATTGAATAAAATGGGATAAGAAAATAGGATAAGAAAATTAAAAAAGAAAGCTTCAGCATCTGTACTTTCAGAGAAAAACTAGGGAAATATTTTCTAAGGATGTGTAGTAAGCATATTAAGAAAAATTTTGTGAAGATGGGTGAATCCTACTAATGGGAGAAAGCTCCCAATCATTTAGAAAAGACAAAGAATTAATTTTGCGATAATTAGTGGACAAAAAGTACTTGAAAAGTTTGGTAGTAATGTGGATTTTCAGATTCTGACCCCACAAATTCAATTTCAGGAGACCTAGGGTGGAGTCTGATAATCTCCACTCTAATTTAATAGACATTGGAAATGACTCTGGGTCAGATAGCCCTATGAAGTCACTTTCGGGAATGTTATTTCTATAGGAGGAAACAATATGGTTTAATGGAGAAACAACACAGTGATTTTGAAAAATTCAGTTATGATCTAAGTTCTAAAGTTGATCGAGTCTCCTTTCTTGGTAGATTTCCTTAGGAAGTATTCTTTCTCTTCACTACATGACAGATGAGTGAATGGATGTCTCAAATGGTCTAGGAATAGGAACTTAGCAATTCTTTCAAAATAATAAAATGGTTATATTCACAAAGATACTCCTTAGGGTAACATATATGTATGTAATGGCTAAAATTAATAAGCTAAATGCCTAACTAAGAATATTCATGTAAATTATATTTAATTGTATTGAATTACATAAATTAAATTGAATAAATGACAATATCAATAAGGTAATTATATTAGCATATATTATTTATAGTATATGAATATACAGTGTTAACTGAAACAGAAATCAAGATTAAATGTGCATGATGATAATAACTATGTAAATTATGCATGTGTATGATAATATTCACAAGGAGACTTTGGGAGAATTAAAATAGTTGTGTTTGGAGCGGCAAAAGAGCATATTTTTTGTATAGTTTCATAATGGGTTTATTATAATATACTTCAAAAGTGTTCAAAATTAGTATTAACAATATCTTAAGTAGTTACATTAAAATTATAATTATAATTTGCTTTCTGAAAAGGTATGGTAGGTTAGTACTTTGGCCAAGCATATGTTGATATATATAATACTTGGGGGAAAACATTATTGCTACTTCTTCAAAGAGTTTTATTTTAATGTTTGGAATGAGAAGCCCATGATAAAATATTTTTTATACTAAATTCTGGCTGCCTATAAATCTACTTTTACCTTTCAAATCTGTTATTTGCACTGTTAAAATTTTTCTTCTCTTTAGTCCAAGGGTGACAGAGAAATTGGGATGATTTTATTTCTGTTGTATTCTCCTGTAGATTTAATGTAAAAAAGGCTTTTTGTATTTTAAACTTGCATTACTGAAATGATTTATCTAATACTAACCATAGAAATACAGTCCCTCGAGAATGGTGTTATTTCTATTCTCTTAAATATATTCTGGTGAAAGCCAAAAGAATATATTCCTAATGTATAGTCTTGGGTATTGTATTGTAACATCAAGTAAACCGTAGGATTTTACTGTACCCCAAATTTTATTTTTATGTTGAAAAACACTCACCTTTTTCTGAACTCATATGACATGCTTAGCAATGTTTAGCAATATGATACTTAGATTATTTCAAGAACCCCTTTGCTATTGTGCTATGTTATAATATTGATATCATCTTCAGATTACATACAAAAATCATAATTTATACATGTGTAACATGAAAATAATTTGTTATAAGATCTTAAAACTAACTTGTTTACCTGTTAATAACAAATTTCTACAGGCATGTGACATCTGCCCCTTATCAAGTGACATATGCACTGTCAAAGAACATTTGACAGTTCTTTGGTTCACATTTTCCAAATCGCCTGTTCCAAGAATAATGATGAGTTAAAATCCTGTGTTTTTTTCCTTGTTTCATTTCCAGTGGCTGAAATCTATACCTGTTAGATTTCAGAGTAATTTCTAACATTCTGAAATCAGGAATATTTATATTTCTTTTCATAATTTATTTTGAGGAAATCATGACAATACATTGCTTTCCCAGGTAACAGTTCTAGGCACAAGTAAGACTTCCTTTTGATAACTCCAGAGAAAATAGAATTTGTTTTGTGTTTACCTTAAATGCTTTCATCCGTATAAGCGAACAAAAGTATTAACTCCTATTTATAGAACATATGTGGAGTTTCAATAGGATTACATTAATAACAAGCAATATTTTGGGTGCTCTTCTTCCCACCAAAATGTTCTGGAAATCTAAGTAGACCTTTGTAAAATATCTCCATCCAATTTTTGGCAATCCCGGGAAGGTATCGTGCATTTACCACCAATAACTTCTCTCTTACATGATGTTAAATGATGCAAAAACTCTCTGCTCTCTTGCTCTGGCTGCTGTGAGGACATACTTTCTGTAGAATCATCTAGTGCGTGGGGAGACAATTAAAACAACTGCTGCTTCTACTGCCTTTAGCCAAGGATGAAGAGCCATCCTACCACTCATTTCCTAATAACAATATACTTATTCTTTAATTTATTTAAATATATGCGGTAAGCTCTTAATATATGTGAAGAGCTGCACCAGACACTGGGCATACAAAGATGAATATGCCCTGGCTCCCATCCTGAAGCAGCAGATAGTCTATTTAGGGGAAGAATAGAAGAAAACAGGAAGATAATGAAAAAAGCTATGCTTTATGAAAAAAGCTATGCTAGGTAAGCACAGAGGGCTACATACACACATAGGAGGCGAATTCAAACCATTTCTATAGGTTCAGAAAACTACCAGTAAAAAAGTGATGTCTAAGCTAAAATTTTAATAGAAACTAACCACAGAAAAGTGTGTATAGAGGGAGTGCATAATAGTAACAATTATTAATTTTTGTTATATTTTTACTAACTCATAACTCGCTATTTGGAGACTTAAATAAGATAATACATGTAGAATCTTAGAACGAGTATGACTGTCATATGGTAAATGTTCCCAAAATATAAGATATCATCATCATACATACATCACTATAGAAGTTGTTAATATCTCATTTATCATTTATAATTAATATAATCTTATTAATATACTATGATTGTATCATTTAATAAAATGCTACCACTACTATCTCCATTTTACCGATAAGAACAGGAGGGTTCAATAGCATTAATTTCTTGTGGAAGTTAACATAGGTAGTAAGAGGTGTAGCCTATTCCTAAACCTGGCTCTGCCTGAATCCATAGCCTACCATTAACAAACTTCCTGAAAAGAGCTTTCCTGCTAGAAAGGACTGTCTATGCAAAATAGCCTGAAATGAACTGAGATGAATGAGTAGTAATCCAGGGAATCACAAGTTGTTTTACACAAGCTGGAGATAGAGCTGTATGTGGACCTGAGAGGTATACAGCGGTCATAATTTTTACTTTAATCTAAAAATAATGAGAACCTTTCAGCTTTCATTTCAATGTTTTTACTTTCTGGTTCTTATGAGACTAATAAATTGGAAAGGCACAGGAATGGATGCCAGCCAGTCAATCAATCTTGGTGGCAAGTTGATGACATTGAACTCCTTTGAAGCACTGTGGAAAAGACTGACCAACAAGGGAGTTATGCCAGACCAATAACACTGCTCTGGCTACTGCAGTGCTAGTGTCCACAGTGTAACACCACCACCACTGCCTCAGGCTAATATCCATGTCATCAGTGATGGTGTCTGTGGATCCCCAACATCCTGGTGCTGCTTCCTATGGCTATAGATGCGTTGTGGTGGGACCTCCATGGTGATAGCCCAGCAGGGTGATGCTGATGTGCTAGAAGATTCAATGTCCCAGAGTTGCATTGTGGGTTTTTGATCCCCAGAGTACGGAAGCTTCATTGTGTTCTCTTCCAAAATGGAGGAAGTGCTGTCATTAATTTTGGTTATGCTTAGCAATGTGACCTTTCATTTTAATGTCTTATAAAATTTTACCAATTTATACTTTAGGCTTTTACACTGCAGTCCCACTTTTCCTTTTCTGGCACAATGTTGCTTAAAATAATGATTTGTTGAATTAATTTATTTCAATTTATTATCCCTTGTTCCATAAAAATGTGAAGTGACTCCAAAATCCATTACCACTTCAGTTTTATAAGTTCAATAAAAATATCTGGGAATATGCATTTTGTTCCTTCAAATTTTATATATATATATATATATATATATGTATGTATATATATATGAGAAACTTTTCTGGTGTTTTGACATAAAATTGTGTCAACTCTCAGCATTTCATTCTGTTCCTAGTGATGCCAAGCAATTAGCCTTCTCTCTGATACCATTTAAAAAGACCTCATTTTGCTTCTGTGCCCTAGTAAAGGCAAGGTATATCACATCCAAGTGGCCATGTGGCCAGTATTGCCAGTCATGTCCTGGGTCCAGTCAGACGACCATGTAATAAAGTCAAATGGGCCCAGCAGAAACCCAATGTAAAATGGAAATGGTACATTCAGGATTAGCATCAGGCGTGTCCAAAGATCACAGTAAGCTGTATGCGGAGCTAGACCAGATCCTCATGTTACCAGTCCATGTTGCACTGACTCCTATCAGCTCACACCCAAACTCATGGGAACCAGCTGATAGAGGATGAGAATAATTTGAGCCTGATTCAAGGGTAAGTCAGGTTAACATGTGGTTGCAAGATGAAAATGTTTTATTACTACATTACCTTCTCACATAAGGGTGATCTGAAAAGGGAGCATTGAGAGTAAATCTCCCCAATGGGCAAAGCTTTGGGTTATGTAACTGACCATCCACTTTGTGTAGTGAAAGTTGTGATGTGAGGTAAGATTATGCTTGGATTTATAGGCAGGAGAATGGCTTAGCTAATTGGTTGGAATCTAAACAACTAAGATTGAGACAACTGAGAGATCTTTGAGAAGCAAGTTTAGGGAAGAAGCTTGTGGTTGAATCTATGGAAGTGGACACAGGATTTGAGGATCATGTAATTTCTACCAAAAACTATCCACTACTGAAGAGCTTCTAAACAATTAAGTGGGCAGGATGACTTGGCCAGTAGATTTCAGCCAATTTCTGTTCTTAGCCATCAAAGCTTCGACAATGGACTCATAAACAAAGTAGATAGTAGATGATGACCAAGATGAGGGCTATACTTTGGAGCAAGTACATGGCACCCTGTTGAGGTTTGTCTTGCTACTTCCACTGCTGAATGTCCAAACCACCTGCAACAAAGTTCAGTGCCATGGCTGAAATACAGTACTCACTTTAAAAAGAGACTAACGAATCATTTGGTGGTAAGTTGACTGCATTAGATGCCTTTCACTCTGGAATAGACTGGCCAGAATTCCGCCTGACCAGGACTGACCATACTTAGGATTTGAATTTGTCTTTTTTGTCTACTGTGCCCCAGCAGTGCCACTCAGGGCTCAGAATGTGAAATAAGCTGATGTATGAAATCATATAGCATTTTCTTGGACTAAGAGATTGTTATATGACAAAGAATTACAGTCAGTGGTAGATACATTATTGTGGGATTCATAGATCTTATCACATACAAAACTATTCTGAAATTTCTACCCTGATAAAGTAGTAGACTTAAACCTTTGAAGTCAGAGCTAAGACACTAGCTTGAGGATGACAGTCAGTGAAAATGAGGTAGTAACTTTCAGGATGCAGTATAAACCTTAAACCAATGGCCACTATATGGTGATGTGTGCCCAGTCGGTAGACTGGATGGGTTTAGGGACCAATAAGTTATAATAATATTGGCCTTGCTTACCATCAGTTTTAGTGTTCTGTTTGTGGGATTTGTACCTCTTGTCCTCACAAGACTCAGTGTCTAAAGTCCCAAGTCCAGGGTGGACATTTCCAACAGGATACAAGTAAGAGTGTCTGTAAGCTATCACTATCCCCTGGTCTGATTGGGTTCCTTGCTACAGTAGATCAGCAAGCAGGGGTCAGTTACCCTATCATCAAGGAGAGGCAGGCTACCACCACATAATGGGGGTGAAGAGGAATGTATAGAACACTGGTGACCTTCTTGCATCTCTTGATATTCCCAAACTTAACTGAAACCACAAATGGACAAGGAGAGCAACCAACCCCTGATAAGGGCATCATAAAAATGGATTTAGTCTCCTTGGACATGGTATGGATCATTCATCATGAAAGCCACTGAGACATACAGAAGTGCTAGCCAAAGGGGAGGGCAATCTAGAATGAATTTGGGGGAAGAGTGATGATGAGTATCAGTTACTGTGTCCAGACCAACTATAGCATTGAGAATTGTAGTTTGCCCTACAGTTTGTCCCACTCTTGTAAGTTTTCTCAGCAATTGTGACAGATAAAAATCTGAAAAAAGCTGTGCCTAGCTGCAGTATATTTAGTATTAACATAAGTGGGTCTGTGACTTGTGAAGTGTGAACTAGAATAGATTCTGTTGGTGACCTAGATTCCCTTTCCCAGCCAGTGTTGCCACACCCCACCTGCTTAGAGGTAGAGTTGCTAAGGCTCAGAATTGTCTGATTCTCCAGAGAGTCACCCCATTTACTCAACCCATAAGGATGCAATTTGTGTTCAGTGACTCACTGTCATTCAAGATGTAGAGTTCCTCTTGGGTACAGACTGAAGCTAGATCTAACTGAGGCCACATCCTTCCTTAGCTGCTTTCCGTGCTCTGTGATGCTTCTTCATTCTCTTTCTCCTCAGAGCTCTCCCTCAACATATCATATGATCCTGTTTTAGACTCCACATTTGGAAACTCAACCTAAAAACATGGAGAAATATAATTTCCATATTAATATCCTTGAGACATTTACATACTATTGATGTGTGAGAAAAATTGTACAACTATTTATAGGGTACAATTGTTCAAATCTCTATTTTTTTAACTCAGACATTTTGTTTCTGAGTAAGTATCCTGCAGAAATAATCATGCAAAATTTGAAAAAATATATATATACATAAATGATTATTATAACATTGTTTTTTAATTGCAAAAATGCTGAATGTGTATCAGTATGAGAATGGGTTAAATAAGTCATAATGCATCCATACATTCAATAATACAGTATTAAGTAGATTCATTTGCTCTTACATAGAAGTATGCCCAGTGTATGGTGGGAATAAATAAAAGAGCTTAAGTGAATATACTTTCATGTTGGCAAAACAATTCTTTTGCAGGCTCTGCCTCTTATTTACTGCATGATGTCGAAACAGGTACTCCACCTACATAAACCTACATTTCATTTTCTTCATTTTTAAAATTGCCTTTTAATAAGATATCACATGCAAAGCATTCAACACATAATTAATGGTCAGTATAAGTTAGCTCTTCTTTTATTATTATTATATTTTAAGTGAAAATGTTAAGTAGCAGAGCACTGATTCACTGAGTGTATTTAGAGATTGGTATAGTACTCATTAGTGTAGTTTAGATAGGATAGAACTTAAAGCATGGGCATGTAGCCAGTTCCCTAGACTAATGCCTTGTTGCATCACTAACTTTTGTGTAACCTTGGGGAATTTCTTAAACTCTCTAAACTCAAATTTCCTTGTCATCAAAATGGGTACAGTAGCAGTTCCTTCTCTGGGGGATTACCAGCCTACCAGGCTTAAATGAAAGAAAAGCCATAATAGTTACTGCTTACTGAATGGCATTGTTCTAAATGTTTTACATGTATTTTTATCATAGTTTCACTGTAGCCCTAGAAGGTACACATTGTTATTATCCCTGTTTTATATATGAGGAAATAAAAGCATAAAATACTTAAATAATTTGCCAAGGTTCATGTAGCTAGTACAAGGTGATTCAGGATTTGAATTCAGTCTGTCCAGTTTCATAGCCTGGGACCATAACCACTTTGATATAATGTGATTCGTAAGAAATATTAAGGGTTCAACAAATGGTATATATCATATTTGTATAAAATGTATGTATACACATGTGTACGTGTATATATATATATACACATATATACACATGCACATAACGTGTGTGTGTTTGATTATTCACGGGAAAATATCTGGAAGGAGTTTAAACACTTGTTTGTTATGGTTACATCTGGGAATATGTTTCAGGGAGATCAGAGGAGGATATTCATATTTTAGTCAAAATATAGCTATTTTAAAAAAAGTTACAATAATCTAGATGCCCCCTCCAAAAATATTACAGTAAGCATACATTATTTTGAAATAAGAGTAAAAATATAGTTTTAAAAATCAAGAAAATTACCTTAGTTAAATCCTAAAAATAGATTCAGTGAAGACAAGTTAAAATTAGTACACTTAGTAATAAAGCACCAATTACAATGAAAAGTTCAGTAATGATGGGTAGATAGGAAAAGTGGAAAGACAAGACATCTAATCATAGTTCACTAGAGATCGAATGCATTTATTATGTTGGAACAAAATTTAGGGGACAGAAAACCACTGGTGTTCTTAATTAGCTAGTTCATTGCCCAGCTGAAGGTGAACAGATCATTCCCTATTTCCACCTGGGGCACACTCCTTCTAAGACTCCAATTGAACAATAAGATTAACAGTGATGGATGGCTTCTCCTGGGCCCTCATTCTTACCCCCTTCAAAGGTACACAAAACGTTTGAGTTCCACATAAAATAAAAAGGTGTCATTAATTTGGGATATTCATTTAGTTCTCAGACAGAATTGGAAGTTTGCTTTTCGTATTCCAAGCCAGACTATTTTTAAATTATTGGTTCTAATCAACACATTTAAAAAGGATTCAAGAGGGGCTTCCCTGGTGGTGCAGTGGTTGGGAGTACACCTGCTGATGCAGCGGACACGGGTTCGTGCCCTGGTCCGGGAAGATCCCACATGCCGCGGAGCGGCTGGGCCCGTGAGCCGTGGCCGCTGGGCTTGCGCGTCCAGAGCCTGTGCTCTGCAGCGGGAGAGGCCACAACAGTGAGAGGCCCGCGTACCGCAAAATAAAATAAAATAAAAAGGATTCAAGAGAATGTACATTGAGTTTAAGAGAGGAATTACAAAAAAAACTACTAAAGGAGAACACACGGTGAAAAAGCTGGGAAGAATTTAGGTAGTATAATTCGTACAAGAAAATAAAATAGGCATGGCTGGCATGGGGTGTTGGTTTGGGGTAGCTATTGATAACTATGGCATGATGCACAGAACCAAGTTACCTTTCACAGTAAGCACATTTCTAATAGCTTAAGCTTACATTGTATTGGATATTCCAATAGAAAATATATTATGCAAGTGATTCAAAATAAGTTTTATTAACACAAAGAAATAGAGCCTATAAAAGTAGAAAAACACATTCTATAAAGTTCCATATTGGATCATTCTCAAATATCTCTCACTTATTTTATCGAGGGGTTAAAATGGCCCAAGGAAGGTGTAGCTCTTCTACAGAACATATCTGCAGTCTAGGCTCCTTTTGCCTAGAGTTGCTCTTATGATGTTTTATAGAACTGGCTTGTTCTGGCTGAAGTCCTGATGTTGTAAAGAGTAAAACATAAGGAAAAAAGGATGAACGCAGAAATCACACTGGCCAGGGCACACATCCTGCCTTTACACCAGCTTAGCTATATGGTTTGGGATGTTTTTGAATTTTTTGAGTCTCCGATTTTTATTTGGCAAAAATCACCTTAAAGAGTTGTAAAATTACTAAGACAATATACATGATAATGTGGCATATAGTAGGAGATGATAAATTAACTATTATCATTATTTTCCTATATCCCTCCACAGATTTATACTTAAGTCTTTTTGTGAAGGTCACAGTTTTCCAGGCCTCAGTGTATTGAAACAGCCAGATTACAAATGAACAACCACACTGCGGAGAAAATGGAATCATTAAGTAACCAAGGAGGAGCTAGAAGGCAGAGAGGAGAGTTACACAGAGAGAACAAGAGACAGTTCATTATTTCTGACTCACAGATGATATTTTCTCTTCTTTGGACGCAAAAAGTTATGAGAATATAGAGGGAAATGGAGCTACCGCTTTAGTGCTTGTGATTTCTATGTTCAGTGCGAATCAAGTACACCTGAGAGGCAAGGCCTGGCAGAATCAACCCCTGTAGTGGGCGATTCAGCCTGTTTTGATGAGCCAAGTACCTATTCATTCAATTGAAAGGAAATTGGTTATGTTGATATAGTCAGCTTCACAGCAAGCCAGGAGCTAAGTTCAAGGAGATACAAGGAGTTCAGTGAAGAAGTGCAAAGTCTTCTGACCAAGGGGAGTACTTTCAAGGTAGGATGCATCTTAACTTATAGGCTAGCAAGAGTTTTTTCACAATTTGGAAATGAAATTGCTTCTGTTCCCATTGCCACCTGGGGCTTGGTGACTTTAAAAAGGTGTTTTTAAACCGTGGAGCCGCGGAGCAGCTGGGCCCGTGAGCCATGGCCGCTGAGCCTGTGCGTCCGGAGCCTGTGCCCCGCAACGGGAGAGGCCACGGCAGTGAGAGGCCCGCGAACCACAAAAAAAAAAAAAAAAAAAAAGGCGTTTTAATAACATTGATGCAAGTTGGTTTTCTTTCAAAATGTAACCTTTGTCATTTTCAGTTTAGTATTTTATTTAGAGAGAACTTAAAAACTTTTCTGCCATGTACTAGTATTATAATGTTAGGAAATCACTTTATCTAATATTCAGTCTGTCCCTTAAAATGCCAGACTCCTCATTAGACCCTAGGAATACGAAAGTGATTCTGACAAGATTGCTCCTCTCAGAGATGTTCATAGTCTAGTGGGGGAAATACAAGTCTGAATACATGATTTCAGTAATGTGAGAAAAGTGGCAATATTCACATGCATAAAATGGCACACTTCCCTAAGAGGTTTAGCAAAGGCCCCAGGAAGACAGTAGCAACTGAGCTCAGACTTTAAGGGTAAGCAGGCATTTTCCAGATTGAAAAAACAAAATGGACATTACAGAGAGTGTCCTAAGGATGTTGACTATTTTAGCTCATTTAGCATGTGTCAGGTACTGAGGAAAATACTTTATATGCATTAACACATTTGAGCCTCCAACACTTGCCTGAGGTAAGTTTTATTTTTACTCCTTGGTACGTAAGTGGCTACAGGGATTACCTATAACGACACAGTCTTTGAACACAAGGCAGTCTGACTTCACTTTTGTAACCACTTCACTGGAAAGTCTTTGGGTAAATGTATTATCATGCCACTGTAGAAAAGCACCGAAGGGAAAAAAACAGAGCATTAATTAATTCATGAGCACCTACCCTCTGCCAGGCACTGGGCTGGGGTGAACTGTCCAGAGAAAATTTAGGAGGATACTAACAAAACAATGAGGCTGAAGAAGCAAGTCTTGAGAGAAAAAGTAACTACTGGAAATTCGTTGTTGCCAGTAGATTAGGGATGAGAGATGGAGTAGACAAAAATGACTGATGGTTTTTGCTTGAAAAATGGAGTAAATATGATGACATAATATGAAGCAGGAAAAACAGGAAGAAAAATTTAATGGGGGAAAACAGGGCATTCATTTTGGAGCCCTGGGTTTCCCATGAAAATTAGTCAAATTACCTGCTTAACTACATCTCAGTTTGGTTAAGAATATCAGATTATGCAGTGATGCTTTTAACTCTACCATATTATGCAAAGGTTAAAGCAAACTATCTTACTCCAAGTGAATGAAAAGCCACAATGATATAAACTCATTCAGTCAGGAAACATGGAAAACTCTAAGAGGGTCCTTCAGGGAGGTAAATGGCTACTTCCGAAGTCTGACATAGAACAGATAATAAATATTTGTGGAGTGAAATAATAAATTAATGAATAAATGAATGTGCAAATTCATGGTGAGATTATCTACTGAATTTACTTGTAGAGCACAAATGAGAGAAAATGGACCTGAATTAGTGCAAAAGAGAATTGAAATTCATAAATCATTAACTTCTTAAGCTTGTAGAGTATTACCCCTGGAGATGTTCCATAAAGGGAGAAACTGTCATTGCTGGAGAGGTTGCTGCTTTCTAACTTGGATAGTTTATAACAGGCCTAAAACGGAGTTCAACAGAAGTAGGAATGGAGGGGCATTATTTTATCCTGGAGAACCAGCCCGGAATATTCTGATAAACCCATATACCCTCTCACTTTTAGTTGATGTAAGCATTTCCTTTAACCTTAGATATTAACTCTTTAATTTAATTTTGTTTCAGTATGCTACTTTTTAAACCCCAGCTAAGATTCTCTACTCATTTTTATAGAGACATTAATGTTAACCTTATAATTTGGTAAAAAGTTTACTTGGATTCAAAGCCATCGAACTATTTCCTATCAGTTGTATTTTTATTTTTACTCTCATGACCCCTCTACCTCAAGTGTCATTTCCTCCTCAACTGCCTTTTAAATATGTTTACAGTCATGACATCTGTTGCTGTCATTTGCACTGAGAGCCAACAATTTTTTTTTGTATATAAAGCTGTTTCTTTCACATTCAGTGATTATATTTTTAGCTATTTTTTTATTATGCAATAATTTTTATTGCACCAAATATTTTACTGTCTCTATAATCTGGTCCACATACTTTTGTTCTATTGCCTCAATAATAGTTTCATATACTCATTTTGTGTTTATTTTAATTTTAAAACTTATGAGTAAAATTATATAATTAAATATTTAATTTAGAATTAAAATATTTCAACTATGACAAAAGTAAATTGTAGTCATATAATAAATACTAAGAATATATTACAATATGGAAATTTATCAAAAAACACTGAGTGCCTGGTTGATGCTACTTGCCAAGCTAAGAGTTGGTGATAAAATAACCAACAAGACAAGGATGGTCCTTATTCTGAAAATGCTTTTAGATTAGTGGAAAATACAGACAAATATAATTTTAGAATGTTATATAATAAGGGCTATAATAGAAAAATGTCAGATTACTATGAGATATAAATACACATGTATATACATATGTACATACATGTATATGATACATATACATATATATTTAAATAAATAAAATATTTTCATTTTATCACTTTATTGTTGCTAGACTATAAGGTTGACTTCAATGTAATGACTTACATATTCCTAAAATACAGATATCCACTCTATTAATGATAAATCATTTTAAAAATAACACTGTATTTTTTTTTTACATCTTTATTGGAGTATAATTGCTTTACAATGGTGTGTTAGTTTCTGCTTTATAACAAAGTGAATCAGTTATACATATACATATGTTCCCATATCTCTTCCCTCTTGCGTCTCCCTCCCTCCCACCCTCCCTATCCCACCCCTCTAGGTGGTCACAAAGCACCGAGCTGATATCCCTGTGCTGTGCGGCTGCTTCCCACTAGCTATCTGTTTTACGTTTGGTAGTGTATATATGTCCGTGCCTCTCTCTCGCTTTGTCACAGCTTACCCTTCCCCCTCCCCATATCCTCAAGTCCATTCTCTAGTGGGTCTGTGTCTTTATTCCTGTCTTACCCCTAGGTTCTTCATGACATTTTTTTTTCTTAAATTCCATATATATGTGTTAGCATACAGTATTTCTCTTTCTCTTTCTGACTTCACTCTATATGACAGACTCTAGGTCTATCCACCTCATTACAGGTAGCTCAATTTCGTTTCTTTTTACGGCTAATATTCCATTATATATATGTGCCACATCTTCTTTATCCATTCATCCGATGATGGACACTTAGGTTGTTTCCATCTCTGGGCTATTGTAAATAGAGCTGCAATGAACATTTTGGTACATGACTCTTTTTGAATTATGGTTTTCTCAGGGTATATGCCCAGTAGTGGGATTGCTGGGTCATATGGTAGTTCTATTTGTAGTTTTTTAAGGAACCTCCGTACTGTTCTCCATAGTGGCTGTATCAATTTACATTCCCACCAGCAGTGCAAGAGTGTTCCCTTTTCTCCACACCCTCTCCAGCATTTATTGTTTCTAGATTTTTTGATGATGGTCATTCTGACTATTGTGAGATGATATCTCATTGTAGTTTTGATTTGCATTTCTCTAATGATTAATGATGTTGAGCATACTTTCATGTGTTTCTTGGCAGTCTGTATATCTTCTTTGGAGAAATGTCTGTTTAGGTCTTGAGCCCATTTTTGGATTGGGTTGTTTGTTTTTTTGTTATTGAGCTGCATGAGCTGCTTATAAATTTTGGAGATTAATCCTTTGTCGGTTGCTTCATTTGCAAATATTTTCTCCCATTCTGAGGGTTGTCTTTTGGTCTTGTTTATGGTTTCCTTTGCTGTGCAAAAGCTTTGAAGTTTCATTAGGTCCCATTTGTTTTTGTTTTTATTTCCATTTCTCTAGGAGGTGGGTCAAAAAGGATTTTGCTGTGATTTATATCATAGAGGTAACACTGTATTTTTTAAAAGTTCCTGAATAGATCATAAGTATTTGCCATTAATTCAATATTTCACTTTTGTAATACATAAGAAAGTGTCATGTCTTTATGATTGACAAGTAATATGGAAAGAGCTCTTTTGAAGTTGCTGTTTTCATTTGAACATATGTATTATTAAGGTTATTTAAAAGGATATAAAAACTATGTTCAGGGCTTCCCTGGTGGCGCAGTGGTTGAGAGTCCACCTGCCGATGCAGGGGACACGGGTTTGTGCCCCAGTCTGGGAAGATCCCTCATGCCGCAGAGCGGCGGGGCCCGTGAGCCATGGCCACTGAGCCTCTGCGTCCGGAGGCTGTGCTCCGCAACGGGAGAGGCCACAACAGTGAGAGGCCCGCGTACCGCCAAAAAAAAAAAAAAACTGTGTTCATTTGCATGAAGCATACTTCAAAATATAACTTTGTATTTAAGAATTTTTATATGTTACAGCCTTTAAATTCTGATAAATGATAAATATTATAATAATTTCACATTAAAACAGCTTTCAAATCATTTTTATTACCACCTAAGAAATGTAGCAAGATAATAACATAAAATATTTGATTATGAATTATTTTTCAAGTAGTATCTGGAGGACAAAAACTATGTCTACTGTTTCCTTTGCATTTTCCCGTAGGGTGTAATAAAGTATGGTAAGAGCTCACTAAATGTTGATGATGGCCTCACTTCAAATTTAGCTTTGATGAGTTTCTGAATTAGATGTCCTCTAATGTCCTTTCCTTCTCTGAAATTATGTTATTCTATAATATAGCTCTATATGTTCATTTTCCCCCATAGAGAAATATAAAGCACTTGATGCTCTTTAAGTAAGAATGATCTGCTCAGTGATGCAGCTTACACATTATTCATGTTAGCGGTTAAGACAAAAATCACAGATAAGGTTCTCATCAGGAAGAGTTACTCCCAGATAGCAGAGAACGAGTTGAGGCAGTCTCTGCTCTTTCATTTTTTTCTTTTCAAATTCTGGTTTAAATAGGACAAGTGGAATTGTTTTGCTGGCATATTACCTTTAATTTATTTCTTTTTAAAAAAACTAGAGCACACATTATTACATGTTTCTCAATGATCAGTGTTAAAAACAGCATAGTTGGAAAACTTCAAGTTAATTACAAATACTGATTTATTAAACCTGAACTATCGAGAGTTGCATAGTGGTGATGCCAGGGAGGTCCAGAAAAACATCTTCTAATGTTTTTTATTATACATTAGATTTTTTTTTTTTTTTTTGCGGTACACGGGCCTCTCACTGTTGTGGCCTCTCCTGTTGCGGAGCACAGGCTCCGGACGCGCAGGCTCAGCGGCCATGGCTCACGGGCCTAGCTGCTCCGCGGCATGTGGGATCTTCCCGGACCGGGGCACGAACCCGTGGTCCCTGCATCAGCAGGCGGACTCTCAACCACTGCACCACCAGGGAAGCCCTACATTAGATTTTTTGAAGTGTTGTTTGGTCACTTAATTCCTGTACATATCCTAAAAGGGTGGATGAATAAAACACCCACCCATAACTAGTTTGAAAAGTTTTTTTGACAGTACAAGGACTATATAAATTTAGAAGTGAGAACATGCCAAAGACATAGTATATGATTCATTGCCAAATAAATGGCAACTAGGAACTCCTTTAAGATTTCAGATTGAGGAATCATGTTACCTTTTCTGTAGTATGGATAGCGTTTGAACGGGCAAAAAAAAAAAAAAAAAAAAGTGAATGCGATAGACAGTAAGGATGAAAAGCCTTAGTAAAATCTCAGAAGCAGGCAAACAAAAGTTAGACTCAGTGAAAATGATAACGTCAGTTTGTCTGACACAGGGGTATGAGTAGGGAAGAAGAGCAGGCTGTGGTCGGACGCAAAGCGTCTGAACAGGATAGCAGTGGACAGAGGCTGAATAAAGGTGTCTCTTACTTGTGAAAACCTTCTGAGGCAGAAGGCAGTTTGTTTAGTTTCTCCTAAACCAGGAAAACAAAAAGAAAGAAAACATACCTCTAGGTTATCACAGAATTAAATTATGTCCATAATCTGCCATGCGAAGCATTAAAAGTCCACTCAATATTGTAAGTATAGATTTATACAAACTTCCTGTAGTACACTATATCCCCGTAGGCTTTATAAACATTGTCAGGCATAAAAGTGATTTTTTTTTTTTTGCTATGTATATGTTTAGGTTTTATTTAATTGAGGTATTTTAAACTGGAGGCGAATACAATGAGAACATTGGGTGGTAGAAACTCAAAGTAAAACCCTGGCTCTGCCAGGTCTGTTTTAAGAGTTTACAGTTTATATTCTATAGGTTTAAACATAGTAATGACACATAGCAAAAATGGAGGAAAGAAAAAAATATTTGTGATACAAGGGAAGACCATGGACTTCAGAGACAGAGACGTACTTTGTAATAAGTCTGCCTTTCTTGCTGTGTGGCTTTGGAACTCTACTGAAGCTCTTTGACTTTGAGATTTCGTATCCATAAAACAAGGACAGTTTTTCTACCTCATAGTATTTATGTGTCTAGTTTCATGCTTGACACAGAGGCAGCACTCAAAAAACAATAGCTCACATCCCACGAATGTCATTATTTTATTCCTGGTGGGTTTTCTGTTAGTCATAAAAAAGACTATCAGCAATTTTTAAAGTGCAATATAAGGCTATATTGTGGTTGTTTGAAAATATATTTTAATTAACAACATCATTAATTCTGTATATCTTTTTTCTGGGTTGAGATGACTGCAGTCAGTATTCAATATTCAATTTATGATATGATTCAGTTGAAGAGAAGAGAATCCACTCTGTTTTATATTAGCAGAAAGGGATTTGTTGCTGAGCATTAAATGCTTACAAAAGTTTGGGATAGGCTGAAAAAACAGTCTCTAGCCTGATCTTTCAGGAACTGCTACTTAAAAATATGCTCCAGAACTAGGCTGCCAGGAAAGCTGCTGTTCCCTCTGTGATTGGTAAGAATGCTACGTTGAGCATCAGGAAGTCCCTGCTACAGCTCCTCATTACCTCTGCTATAATGCTCGTGTGCAAAATGGATGCCTCAAGCCCTACTCTTTTTCCCACGTAATTTAGTTCTAATGTGAGTTTTGCTCAAATCTACCTGACTTGCAGTACCTAGATCACTTTTGAAATTCTAGGTTCAAAGAAGAATGAAAAATTAATTTCTTAAGCTTTTGAGCCCTTTCTGCAGAGGAATTTTCATAGAAGACAGAAGGGATCATTCATTATCAAGTCAATACTGTGTACCTACTGCAGTCCAACAATTGCTACTCAGTAACCTACTTCCATACTTAAATTTCTAAGCAACAATGACTGTACAACAGGTGCCTTCCTAAGAAATGTAAATGTCCTTCATGCAAATGAAGTAGTATCCAAATTTTACTGAAAAGGCACATTCTGCATGATGTTCATTCCTTCTCTAAATCATTTAAAATGATGAAGCCAGTATATTTACTTAGGGGATAAAGATAAAACTGATATATTCTACTAAGATAGTTGGACAAAGGGAGAGAGAAACAAAAGATATCTGGTTAACATAAAAGCATATAGGAAGCATATATGGGTAGCTTCTTTAGTCTCTATATTTGCATAAGGTAATAAGATTTTCAGTTTGTTTCTTCCACCACCCATTCTTTATTTCCTTTGTTCACAGTTACTACCTCTGCTCTTCAGGATTCTTTACATGTTGGGGTGGCTCAAAACTGTATTCCTAGAGGATCTAACCCTTGATGCTCCTGCATGTGTGTGGTTACTCCAGCGTTCCATTAACTAATAACACTGGAATGGCAGTACATGAAATACTTCTCCTTACTCCTATTGTGTTAAAACAAACCCATTTGCCCTTGATAAGCAGAACCAGTCATCCTAGATAATACTGTATTATTCCCCTTTTGGGGGCTGTTGGTGTAGCAGCATGAGGAGCCCAAAATGACCAGGGGGTGATCTCAGTGGCATTACTGTTGTTTTATCTGGTGGAAGCATTTAGCTGAGAACTCTAAACCAATAGAACTTTGTGATGCAAGGAAAAGAAGAAAATATATTGTTGAGTTAGTCATTAGGTATAATAGAAATATTACTTCTAATTTACCCACATATTCTAGTTCCATGTGTTCTAACTATGGGAGAATTAGTCCAGCCTCGTATATTTGTCACTGATTTGTAGAATATTCTGTCTCCTCTAGGATGTCATACTTTCAAAGGGTTGTTTCTAAGTAGTGCAAAAAGCAGAGTCTTTAAGAGCCCATTTCACCAGTTACTTCCAGGTGATAGAGTTAGATTAGTCAGTTCTCTGAGTGTAAACCAATTGCCTCACTGCTTTGGCTGGAAAACAAGTTCATTCATTTAGAGGTAGAGTATCCTGGTGTTGAATAAGACATTCAGTAAGATTATAGTGGCATTGCTGGCATGCAGAGAAGAATGAACTAGAATAAATGTCTCTTCAAATAAGAAAACCTTCCATATTTGACATGCCCCAAGTTACTAACTGGTCCCCTAGAGATACACTGTTATTTGGAGACCTCAGTGTTGCTCCTTGCTGCTGGCATTGGGCAGATTAAGTGGCTTAGCCAAATAAGCTTTGAGAAGAGAAAAGAAGTCTGCATGCCCTCGTTCATAATCTTTATTCCTACCAACATGATCACTTTTTGCCCTAAACCTTTTAAGTATACATGAGATACCTAGGAAAAGAGGCCATGTAACATCATAATAATGCTGTCTTATTCACCTGAGAGCTTCTCCTACCAAGAGAAGCTTATATCCTCTCATTTTCAGTCTATTTTGAGTTCATAAACATACCTCTTCCCCCAAACTCTTGGTGACCTACCTGTTTATATATATATATATATATATATATATATATATATATATATTCTAATTCACTGACCATCTGGCTAACCTGTTACCCTCTGTTCTTGAATAAACGTTGACTCATACTTGCAGCCAGTTCTTCTTCCATGCAATGTGACAACCATAGGTCTCATTAGAATTTTTGCCAAATGACAGTACCTTCTCCACTCTCCTTTCCAGTCAATAGACTGCTTCGGCATTACAGGCACACTTTTAACTATTTCTAGCATATAATGAAGGGCCGTTTGTAAACGCGGCTCTTTTTTTTTCTTTCACAGTCAAGTGGTCATAGGGAACTCTCTAAGTGAGCATGTGCAAATGTGGCTTGAAGAGGGGGCCAGTGCTGTAGAGATGGATGCACTGGATTCAGAGACTTCTAGAGCCTCAGTTTTACTTTTACTTCATATTATAGAATATTTTTGGTTATAAATAGCGCACTCTTTATAATAAATATGACATAAAACTTGTAGTTATGAAGATTGTATTTATAAGCCTAAAAATTAAAGTAAGGCCTTAGTGGGCTCCCCACCTATGTTAATCTTTGGTAGTCTATGAGCAATTAGTCAAAAATTCTGGTAACTTTAACTATTATGAAAACCATGATACCCTTGCTTCTGTCTGTTAAATATATCCACTTGGCCTCTGGATTCTTAGATCTCATCATACTTATTAAAATCTGAAGCCATATCAAGACAATTCTCATTATCATATTATAAAGAATAGCAAATAGAATGCTATGGCTTTCCTTACCAATGGATTTTTCAATGATTTGGTGAAAGGAATCTCCTTTGGACTCTCTCAGGGCGTTGCACTTAATGAATGTATAAATGAATTATGTATGATTAAGCCACACCAACATTGTTAAATCTTTGAGGTGTTAGAATTCCTTCTTCTATGTTATAACATGGAAATTTTGGCATTTTTGTCATAAGGATATAGTGCAGCAGCTAATCAGCTTATCAAATACTTTGCTTCAATAAACACTTTCTGCTGGGAGACTGCAGATAATCATTTAATTTGTTGCTTTTACATAGCATATGATGGAATAACAGTGTTCTGTACTCTGATGTTAGCAGGATCCTCTTTGTCTTCAAACACAACCAGGTCAGACATTCAATACCAGATGCCCATTTCCTTGAGGCTTATTACCAGGCACACACTGTTGTATTAGCTAAGGTTTAACAGCAAAGACAGAACTCACTCGAGCTGGCATACAAATAAAATAATGTATTATAATAAATTTAACTTCTTACTGAACTATTGGGAGGCAGTAGGAACAGACTCTAGGTTAAGATGCAAGAATAACCTCCAAACCAACAATAGAACTGGGTTTCCAAGGACTGCTGTTCCCTCCATGATCAGGAAACTTCCTGTTGAATCAAGAAATCAGTACTACAACTGCTTGCTTCATAATCACAACACCTGTGCTATACTACACATACACAACACACACACACACACATATACACACACACACACACACACTCACACCCCAATGGATGCCTTGTGCCCTGCTTCTTTTTACACTTAATTGAGTTTTGAATTCAAATCTTTTCAAGTGTGTCTGATTTGGGGAATCTAAATCATAACAAGGAATTTTATATTCTTGTTTTGTTCTGTTTTAGTAGTTCAGCATCTGCATTACAAGAAAGCATATTAGAAAGAGGTCGGAATGGCTATTGAACTGCCTGAGCCAATGCATCTGCCACAGTTTACTTACTTGGTACTGATTTATGGAGTGGAAGCCTAATTGTGGGAAAGCTTTAGAATTAGCACTTCAATTTTGAAGTGTTCCCTCAAGCATTTACTCTATAGAACTGTTGCCAAACTTTTAGTTCAATTCACAACTTTAAGTACATAATTTGTGCCACGTTCTGGGGATGCAAAGATGAATTATATCAGTTCTTCACCCTTAAGGGGCCAACAGTCTATAGTGTATGATAAACTATTCAACAGCTGTAGTAATTCAGGTATTAACACTATACCAAGAAATGAACAACATGCTCTGGAATTAATTTAGCTTTGGGTGGGTATAGAATGGATATTTAAGTACTTCTACATGGGGAAATTTAAATCATGCCTTAAAGATTTTTTTTTTTTTTTTTTTTTTGCGGTACGCGGGCCTCTCACTGTTGTGGCCTCTCCCATTGCGGAGCACAGGCTCCGGACATGCAGGCTTAGCAGCCATGGCTCACGGGCCCAGCCGCTCCGCGGCATGTGGGATCTTCCCGGACCGGAGCACGAACCCGTGTCCCCTGCATCGGCAGGCGGACTCTCAACCACTGCGCCACCAGGGAAGCCCGCCTTAAAGACTTCTTGTGGTATTATATGAGAAGGGAAATATATTATTTAAGGCGATAAGAACATGAGTAAAGCATGAAAAGATGAATGTTCATGTGAAAGTATATGATCCCTGACCCATAGTATGTGTACAATAAATATTTGTTGAAATTAATTTTAAAAAAACTAGGATGCAGAGGTCACAATAATAGTGAACAGAAAATAGGCCAAGATAGTTAGGATTTTTAGATTTTTAAGGACCTTTAAGGCAGTGTTGACAAGCGAGTTGTGAATGGATATCGAGATGTATCACTTACAAGCCAAAGCATTTAATTGCTTGTATAAGAACACCCAGGGATTTCTTTCCTATCTTGCAAAACCATTAATATTCAGAAGGAGACTGCTTACAGGAAATATAAGAAAACAGAAGTCTTATACCAAGAAACCCCATAGTCGTATATTTATAATGGTAACTCTGGAAGTACTGAGGAGGGTAGATTATAGTGCAGACAGCTGGAGTCAGACATGAGATAGAATGCCATGTAAGAATCTATGTCCCCTGGAGCAGAAGCAGAAGTGGAGATGAGGAAGCTCATCTCAGAGACATTAAAGGGAGGGAAATAAGAGGACTTAGTTGGAGAAATTATATAGATAAAGAAGAAAGGGGAGGTGTCAGCAATAAGTTCAAGATTGCCATCTTGGCTCACTGGGTTAATGGTAGTTTCTTAATTGTGGCACAGATATTTCATACTCACCAGATATCTATGTTTGTTCCCGTACTGACCATACCTCTTGCCGTAAAGTAAGATAATCTAGTTGCTTCTTGTCAATGAGCTGTGAGCAGAAATAATGTGTGTCCCTCCTGAGGAAAGAGTAACTTAAGTGGTATGCAGCTCTCTGGATCTTTCTTCCCTGACCTTGACAACAGAGGAGATCTAGAGCTGAGATGGCTGAATCACTTAGACGCTAGAATCCTAAGTCACTTGATGGATAGAAGCAACTGTAGAATGTCATCCAATCCTCATCACAAATTAAGTGAGATATGAACTTTTTCATGTGTAAATTGACTATGATTATGGGTTGCTTTTATGACAGCTTGGTCAGCTTACCCTGACTATAAAAATGGTGAAAGAGAAAGAACAGAACATTTGTAGAGGTAAAAATGTATCGTTTACTGAATATCTGTCATATGCCAGTCACTGTGTGAAGCACATCTATTATATGTAACAATCCATTTGGTTCTAGGACAACTGTACAAGGAAAGGTTATTTTATTCCAGTTTTAGAGATGAGGGAATTGAGGCACAGGGGAGTTAGGTAATTTGATTTC
Organism: Grampus griseus; assembly: GCF_964374135.1. Lineage (NCBI taxonomy): Eukaryota > Metazoa > Chordata > Mammalia > Artiodactyla > Delphinidae > Grampus > Grampus griseus. Next base: position 14,786,446 of record NC_138997.1, on the reverse strand, counting down.
ATATAGCTAGGATGCTGTAAGCTTGAAATTCTGGACCACATTTTACACATGCTGAATATGAGACAAGAATATCCAGTGTGCATATAGAGATATGTTCTTCATGCTTAAGAGATTTAATTTTGTGATTCATTCCCATAGAGTTGATATCTCAATCCATAGACAAGGTAAGTGTATTTGGAAGCATATTGATGCAAAAACAATATTGAGGTAGTGGGAATATAAGGGGATTTTTTTTTTTGGAGACCTGAAATGACAAGAACACACACAAACACTGTGATATAAAGACTGGAATGTCTCTCCCTGGCTCTAAGATTCTAGATCTTAGTGGTTTTATCAGGCTGCCCGTTCACACTTGTAAATCCTATGTAGGGTGGGTGATGGAATTGGAGACCACTGTATAGAGTTGATTCAACTCTGCAGGGCTCCTTACCCTGAGGGATAGTGAGATAATTGTCTGCCTCTGCCCTCAATCTGGATGGGGAGGAAAAAAGGGAAAACATCTACCCTTATACTTTCTCACTACTAATCCACATTATCAGAGCTTGGGGACAAGAACTGCAACCTGTTCCCCTACAATTTCAAGCAAATGATAAAAATATAAAGTGGTTCCATAGATAGTACTTCTCTTTGTGGAAGAACTTCTTGCAATGTCTAACTTCGATAATGTTTCCTTCTCCACTTTTCCTTTATTATTATTATTTTTGAGTGCTAAACTCTTTTAATATTCCTTATTCTGAATAATCTTTCTCCTGCCTTATTCATCATTATCTCTCAGGCCCAGCCATCTGTCTGTCCTGTGGGGGGCTTACATTCGAAACACATATTTTCAACTGCTGTATGCATATAAATATTCCCAAACATCTATTTATATCTTTATGTCTAGCTTGTGTTTCTGGTTCTCTCTAAAAGGTCTACGCCCTGACGTCTGCAACACATCTCTCATTAGTTAGCTGTCCAGCCAATACACAGGGAAAATTAAGGACTTTGATGGTGAACATTTCTTATTGCTCTTACTGCTATTGAGATTTATGCAAGGCAAAATATATTATCAGGGAGAAAATACATTGCTGAAAAGGAAAACCTCTGGAGTCACAGAGTTCTTTGGTTTCAGTCTTGCCTCTGTTATTTATATGTGAGAGTTCAGATCTTTTAAGCTTTATATTCTGAGCCTCAGTTTTCTCATTTGTAAACTGAGGATAATTGATCCTACTTCACCTGTTGTGAGTACCAAATCAAATAATTCACAGAAAATCACTAGATACCTAGTATATAGCAGGCTTTCGATAAAAGTTAGATCCCTTCCCACTAGTTTGTGTTTTCAGTTAGATTTTCACTACGCAGCCAGCTGATTCTGTCTATTAGGATTTTCAAATCATCCTCTTTGAAAACTTTGATTCCAAGTTTTTGAGAGTTTGGATTTTAAGGCAATTCAGTATATGTATTAAGATTAATACTTTTTATTCAGTAGTAATGTGTATATCCTCCTTTGGATGGAAATATTATTTTAAATATTTTAATACATAATTTTAGCCTCTATACTTTTTACATTAAACCTCGATATATTGTACTTTTAATTTGGGGAAAAGTTTTCTTTGACAATCATTTTTTTCTTCATTCACTTCCTTTAAAAATGTAGTTCAAAACTGATTATTTCATGAAATTCTCTTTGTTGTAAAAACTAAATTCCATCCTCTGACACAAAATAATTATCTATTTATTATATGCTGGAAAACACACAACCCTATTGTGCACTGATCTATGTTTAAATCCTTAAGAAGTCCCCCAATTATGTTAGCTGTGTGTGTGTGTGTGTGTGTGTGTGTGTGTGTGTGTGTGTGTGTAGGTCAAAACTGAAACAAATCTTGGGAAAGTCTTTTAGAAATGTGATTTGAGTTACAATAGAGATTCTTAATGCTTTTTTTTTTTAACATCTTTATTGGAGTATAATTGCTTTACAATGGTGTGTTAGTTTCTGCTTTATAACAAAGTGAAGCAGCTATACATATACACATATCCCCATTTCTCCTCCCTCTTGCGTCTCCCTCCCTCCCTCCCTATCACACCACTCTAGTGGTCACAAAACACTGACCTGATCTCCCTGTGCTATGCAGCTGCTTCCCAGTAGCTATCTATTTTACATTTGGTAGTGTATGTACATGCCACTCTCTCACTTCGTTCCAGCTTACCCTTCCCCCTCCCCGTGTCCTCAAGTCCATTCTCTACATTGGTGTCTTTATTCCTGCCCTGCCCCTAGGTTCTTCAGAACTTTTTTTTTTTTTTTAGATTCCATATATATGTGTTAGCATATGGTATTTGTTTTTCCCTTTCTAGCTTACTTCACTCTGTATGACAGGCTCTAGGTCCATCCACCTCACTGCAAATAACTCAGTTTTGTTTCTTTTTGTGGCTGAGTAATATTCCATGTATATATGTGCCACATCTTCTTTATCCATTCATTTGTCGATGGACACTTAGGTTGCTTCCGTGTCCTGGCTATTGTAAATAGTGCTGCAGTGAACACTGTGGTACATAACTCTTTTTGAATTATGCTTTTCTCAGTGTATAGGCCCAAGAGTGGGATTGCTGGTCATATGCTAGTTCTATTTATAGTTTCTTAAAGAACCTCCATACTGTTCTCCGTAGTGGCTGTTGAACCCTCTATGTTCATCAGTGATATTGGCCTGTAGTTTTCTTTTTTTGTGACATCTTTGTCTGGTTTTGGTATCAGGGTGACAGTGGCCTCGTAGAATAAGTTTGGGTGTGTTCCTCCTTCTGCTATATTTTGGAAGAGTTTGAGAAGGATAGGTGTTAGCTTTTCTCTACACGGTTGATAGAGTTCACCTGTGAAGCAATCTGGTCCTGGACTTTTGTTTCTAGGAAGATTTTTAGTCACAGTTTCAATTTCAGTGCTTGCGATTGGTCTGTTTATATTTTCTGTTTCTTCCTGGTTCAGTCTCAGAAGGTTGATCTTTTCTGAGAATTTGTCCATTTCTTCCAGGTTGTCCATTTTATTAGCATATAGTTGCTTGTAATAATCTCTCATGATCCTTTGTATTTCTGCAGTGTTGGTTGTTACGTCTTCTTTTTCATTTCTAATTCTATTGATTTGGGTCTTCTTCCCTTTTTTCTTGATGAGTCTGGCTAATGGTTTATCAATTTTGATTATCTTCTCAAAGAACCCAGTTTTAGTTTTAATGATCTTTGCTATTGTTTCCCTCCTTTCTTTTTCATTTATTTCTGATCTGATCTTTATGGTTTCTTTCCTTCTGTTAACTTTGGAGTTTGTTCTTCTTTCTCTAACTGCTTTAGGTGTAAGGTTAGGTTGTTTATTTGAGATGTTTCCTGTTTCTTCAGGTAGGATTGTATTGCTATAAACTTCCGTCTTAGAACTGCTTTTGCTGCATCCCATACATTTTGGGTCGTTGTGTTTTCATTGTCATTTGTTTCTAGGTATTTTTTGATTTCTTCAGTGATCTCTTGGTTACTAAGTAGTGTATTGTTTAGCCTCCATGTGTTTGTATTTTTTACTTATTTTTTCCTGTAATTGATATCTAAACTCATGGTGTTGTAGTCAGAAAAGATACTTGATAAGATTTGAATTTTCTTAAATTTACCAAGGCTTGATTTGTGACCCAAGGTATGATCTATCCTGGAGAATGTTCTGTGAGCACTTGAGAAGAAAGTGTATTCTGTTGTTTTTGGTTGAATGTCCTATAAATATCAGTTAAGTCCATCTTATTTAATGTGGCATTTAAAGCTTGTGTTTCCTTACTTATTTTCATTTTGCATGATCTTTCCATTGGTGAAAGTGGGGTGTTAAAGTCCCCTACTATGATTGTGTTACTGTCAATTTCCCCTTTTATGGCAGTTAGCATTTGCCTTATGTATTGAGGTGCTCCTATGTTGGCTGTATAAATATTTACAATTGTTATATCTTCTTCTTGGATCGATCCCTTGATCATTATGTAGTGTCCTTCTTTGTCTCTTATAATAGTCTTTGTTTTAAAGTTTATTCTGTCTGATATGAGAATTGCTACTCCAGCTTTCTTTTGATTTCTATTTGCATGGAATATCTTTTTCTATCCCCTCACTTTCAGTTTGTATGTGTCCCTAGGTCTGAAGAGGGTCTCTTGTAGACAGCATATATATGGGTCTTGTTTTTGTATCCATTCATGCAGTCTGTGTCTTTTGGTGGGAGCATTTAATCTATTTACATTTAAGGTGATTTTCAATATGTATGTTCCTATTACCATTTTCTTAATTGTTTTAGGTTTCTTATTGTGAGTCTTTTCCTTGTCTTGTGTTCCCTGCCTAGAGAAGTTCCTTTAGCATTTGTTGTAAAACTGGTTTGGTGGTGTTGAATTCTCGTAGCTTTTGCTTGTCTGTAAAGGTTTTGACTTCTTTTTCGAATCTGAATGAGATCCTTTCTGGGTAGAGTAATCTTGGTTGTATGTTTTTCCCTTTCTTCACTTTAACTATGTCCTGCCACTCTGTTCTGGCTTGCACAGTTTTTGCTGAAGGATTAGCTGTTAACCTTATGGGGATTCCCTTGTATGTTATTTGTTGTTTTTCCCTTGCTGCTTTTAATATTTTTTCTTTGTATTTAATGTTTGATAGTTTGATTAATATGTGTCTTGGCATGTTTCTCCTTGGATTTTTCCTGTATGGGACTCTCTGTGCTTCCTGGACTTGATTGACTATTTCCTTTCCCATATTAGGGAAGTTTTCAACTATAATCTCTTCCAGTATGTTCTCAGTGCCTTTCTTTCTCTCTTCTTCTTCTGGGACCCCTATTATTCGATTGTTGGTGCATTTAATGTTGTCCCACAGATCTCTGAGACTGTCCTCAATTTTCATTATTTTTTTCTTTATTCTGCTCTGTGGTAGTTATTTCCACTATCTTATCTTCCAGGTCACTTATCTGCTCTTCTACTTCAGTTATTCTGCTATTGATTCCTTCTAGAGAATGTTAAATTTCATTCATTCATTCATGTTCATCATTGTTTGTTTGCTCTTTAGTTCTGCTAGGTCCTTCTTAAACATTTCTTGTATTTTCTCCATTCTATTTCCAAGATTGTGGATCATCTTTACTATGATTACTCTGAATTCTTTTTCAGGCAGACTGCGTATTTTCTCTTCATTTGTTTATTCTTGTGGGCTTTTACCTTTCTCCTTCTTCTGCTGTGTATTTCTCTGTCTTCTCGTTTTGCTTAACTTACTGTGTGTGGGGTCTCCTTTTCACAGGCTGCAAGTTCGTAGTTCCTGTTGTTTTTGATGTCTGCCCCCAGTGGGTAAGGTTTGTTCAGTGGCTTGTGTAGGCTTCCTGGTGGAGGGGACTGGTGCCTGTGTTTTGTTGGATTAGGCTGGATTGTGTCTTTCTGGTGAGTAGGACCATGTCCAGTGGTGTGTTTTGGGGTGTCTGTGAACTTACTATGATTTTAGGCAGCCTCTCTTCTAATTGGTGGTGTTGTGTTCCTGTCTTGCTAGTTGTTTGGCATGGGGTGTCCAGCACTGTAGCTTGCTAGTTGTTGAGTGGAGGTGTTTTTTAGCATTAAGATGGAGATCTCTGGGAGAGCTTTTGCTGTTTGATATTATGGGAGCAGAGAAATCTCTTTTGGACCAATGTCCTGAACTCGGCTCTCCCACCTCAGAGGCTCAGGACTGACACCCCACTGGAGCACCAAGACCCTGTTAGCCACTTTTGGGAAGTCTGAGGTCTTCTGCTAGCGTTCAGTAGGTGTTCTGTAGAAGTTGTTCCACATGTAAATGTATTTTTCATGTATTTGTGGGGAGGAAGGTGATCTCCACATCTTACTCCTCCTCCATCTTGAAGGTCCCTCCTTTAATGCTTTTTGTGTGCAATGATTTTGATGAAGTAATGTGATTTATGAAGATAAATTTCTGTTATTTTTCTTGTGAATTTCCAATCAGCTTCCAATTTCTAATGCTGACTTTTTCTGATAAGTGAACATCTATTGAAGAACATCAGCAATATTGTCCATGGAAATTGAAAAGAGAAAAAATTTGTTTGCCCCAGTGGGGAGTATCTTGACATTCAATTGCTCTTTTATATTTTATTGTAAAGCAATAATGTGGCAAGATATGTACTTGTTGTAGAGGAGGTTATGATTAATTTGTCTGATAAGTGAACCAAAGTTTCTCCTTTCAACCTGCATTTGCACAAGTTAAAAGAGAAATATTATAGTTATTCTTTTTCTTTTTCTTATAGGTTTCTCATTTTTATTTCAAAATGCTAATAAATGAAGTTCATGCCCCAACTTATTAGTGGCAGTTGGTATTGCCAATATAGTGCAGGGAACTATATTTCAATGCAGTAAAAGCTGGTTAACAAACATCTGTTCAAAAATAAATTTTTTTAAGAAAAAATATAACCCATTTCCAATTTTAACGTCCTAAATTATTTCCTATCTTATAGTTTTATAGTGAATATAATTTGAAAGAGAGCCTAATGTTTCATATTTGTAGTGTGTTTTATGCCTGAATAAAAAATATACACAATAATCCCACATAGATGCAGAGGACACTCATCTGATAATCATATTATTTGGAAGAAGGAAATCACCCAGGATCATTCATTCATTCATTTACTCACTCATTTAGCATTTACTATTTGATATGTGCTGGATAGAATGGTGAAAACCACAGACCTCACCCTACCTTCACAGAGACTACAGCCAATCATGTGTCACAGAGTTCAAGGATTTCTGCTCATGCCACATATACAACCTTTTCTCATAAGAGCTGTTAGCCACTGAGTCCCACATCTCATGTGAGCTTAATAGGCTCAGTGATCAAGCACTCTGACTCACAGCTGATTAAAATAAGTAAATCAAAACTGAGTTTACCTGCTAAGTGGCAAAGACATTAACAAGAAATGAAAGCATTTTGACTGTGAGAGTGGATAGAAAAATTTTCCCCACCTTACATTCCACTATTCAACTATAAAATAGCACATAATCTTATTCAACTCTTATTCACTTGCTTAACATTTATCAGTTATTATGTGACATATATGTACATGGACTTGGATTTATAAAAAAATAGGAGTAAAATATGGTCCCTAAATAAAAGGAACTCGTAGTATTGTTTGTACATATGTGTATCCGTGTTTTGTGTGTGTGTCTTTGGCAGGGAGGTGGGGATAGTTGGTATAGGTTTCAAGAGCTGAAATCAATCAGAGGGGATATAGTGCCAAGGGAGAACTTTTAACTGAAGGTTACTTCAAAACTAGGGTTAAGCCTGAAATTGCTGTCAAAGAAGGTAGTGAAACTATTACAAAGATGGCATGATGACAGTGGTATCCTTGAAAGGGCAGAATGTGGATAGAACCAGAGTAAAGATGGAAGGCACTTATCCCACTGTGATAGCTGAAAGAAGGAAATGGACAAGGATCTGGGAACATGAGAGTAGGTGAGGCAGTGTGAATGTTTGAATTATTGTTCAGCAAATAGTCACTATGTTTCCTGCCCTGCTGTAGGCAGAGTCTGTTTACATACCTTATTGATTTGGGGTTTCCCCATATGACAGACACTTTCAACACTGGAGGCAGGACACGAGTTCCAAATGTAGGTCTTAAGATTTATAAAGTGTTTTTCCTCAACTCTCGGAGAACTTTCGACCTCCACTATGAAGATCATACCCCACATAGCTTCTGCTCCTCTAGCCTGAGCCCCGAAATAAAGCAGATGGAGCAGAGTCCTCCAACCAACATGAACACCTGTGGAGATAAATAGTTTTTGAGAATAAATAAGAATTCACATTGAGAATAGTTATTGTTGTATGCCACTGAATTTTATGTAACAATAGCTAAGTAATAAATTAATTGGTGGCTAAGAATGGGGATGACTTAGAATGGGTCACACTGGCTTTGAGACTGGCTAATAGTTAACAAGGAAACTCTTATTGGAGAATGGATAATGGTGAGCTGTGGTATGTAATGGAAAAACATCTGGTAAAACATTTGCCTTTGGTAACTTGGAAGACAAAAAAAAATAAGGAAACTGTAGTATTGGGCAAGAAAGTTTTCATAGCATAAATGGCTAGTTGCATTTGGTAAGATACTACAGAGGGAAAAAATGAGTCCAGTAAAGAGCTGTGCAGTTTTAAATCATACTTGGAAGGAATATAGAGAAACTAGAAATTGCAGGGTTAAAATCATAGGCATAAAACATTACAACATAGATTCAGGAAAAAAGACAAAAATCCAGAGCACTAGATAAGAATGTAACACCCTTTATGAAGATCTTCAAGTGAATTAAACTTCATTTATTGAGCTGGACAAAGAGCCCCTAGAAAGCACAAGGGTGTGGTCCTATAGAAGCCAGATAAGTAAAATCAACTATAATTATATTTAAAGAGAAAGAGCAGCATGCCCAAACAGACAAACAAACGACAGCAAAAGTCCAAACCCTTGTGGTTCTGCCTTTTGACTGTTGGAATTCTCTGCCATGAAACACATGAGAAATCCACAGCTTACAGAAACCTATATTAACAAAATCACTCCCAGCCTAGAGCAAATGAGATAGTCTTTCAATGTAAAAATACCTCAGAGCCACCACCTTTGTACAGACAAGAAGCAGTCTGAGAAAACTGTTTATCCACCAAGCAGTACTGCTTCAAAAGTAGCTAGGGAGGATTAAAGATAAAGAAGGGCCTCCCAGAGGGTAGCACCAAGCGTGGTAGTGATCAATGGAGAATGGGTAGCCACTCTCAGGGAGCAAATGTGGAATTAAATCAAAGATAGGGGCATCTGGAAACATTTGCCCAGCAGGAATTAGGCTTCTTGTGGACTATTAACTATAATTCTGCCTCTTATACTTCTCATTGTGGAATGAAAATATTTACTGTGGATATCCTTGTTTGTTTCACCATTGTAACTTAGGTAGGTGGAGAGTAAATGGCTTGTCTCTTTGGTTCATAAATCTTCAGGTCAAGAGAATCTGCATCTGGACATGATGCAGACGATGAGATTCTTGTCTTAAAGTCTGATACCATTGTGACAGATAAGTCTATTAGTGGTCTTAGGAGTACCTGTGTTTTGTGTGCAAGAGAACATGTGGAATATTTCTAAAGAAGAGGGTAGATTCTGATTGTTAGATGATTGTTCAGCAAATATTCACTCCTCCCTACTTCTCACTATGGGCACAGTATTCTTCTAAATGCATTGGTTTTAGATTTGGCCATGAGACTTGCTTTGGTCAATTGAAATGGCAATGGAAATAACACAGTGCAAAAATCCAAGAACAGACCTTAAGACGCATCACATCTTTCTGTGCACTCTCTTGGAGCTTCTGACCTCTGTGATGAGAAAACCATAGCACAGGTAACCCCTGCACTGCCAGTGTAGACATATGGGACAGGGTAGTCCCAGCCGACCTATGCAGACTAAAGTAAAGCAATTACAATTAATCCTGAGAGCCACTCTAGCTGACCTGTAGACCTATGAGCATGAGAATAAATGTTTACTGCTCCCAGCCACTGTGTTTTGGGGGTGTTTTGTTATGTAGCAGTAGCTGACTAATACAGGCAGGAAACTTAGTTCTGTGAGAAATAAAAGACAAGGATATCTGCTGAGAGTAATAGGAAAAGCAATGTGATAAGGACCATGATTAGATTATTGGATTATTTTAAAAGTGGTTATGAGAAATGGCAGAATAATAAGAAGCCATATGGAAAAAGAATCTAGGGTGTTATTGGAAACAAGTTTTCTTCTTTCTTTTTGCCTAAAGTGAAAGGAGTCTGCCACATGCTTGTCAACTCACAAAGTGAATTCTTCCTTTATCCTGTGTTCCCCTTTAGAGACCTCATGTTATTTAGCATTTCTTTACTCTTATAGATCTTCAAACTCGCCCTCTCATAATTAAAAACCTACATAAATCTCCTTCAGAAATTAAAAAAAAAACTATAAATATATGTATAAACAACAACAGGAACACACAGAAAATTATTATTACCCTTTGAAGACAAACATAGATTACAAATCTTACGTCAAAAGATTTTCAAGAGAGCACTTCACACCCTTGAGATTTTGAATAAAGACACCTGCAATTTTGGCAAAACCTAACTTTAAAAATGCCATTGTCATGATGGAAGGTATGTCACTCAGTAACAGAGATTCATTGGTATTTATCAACCACCTCACACATTTTTCTTGTTATCTCAATTCTCCACGTAACTCTCACAATAAACCTACTAATATGTTAGTCTTACCATCCTTATCTTAAATTACAGCTTGTTAAGGTGATGGACAATATTAAATTCAGAAGTAAAATTCATCTATCTCTTACATTTCCACTTCCCCATTTCTAAGTAATACTTGGTATGTTGCATGCCACTCCAGTCACCTTAATAAAAGTTGAAGTTTCCTAAGCTCTTTCTAATCATCAAAGTGCCCATTTCCAGACTCCATTTATCTAGAATTCTCTATAGCATTAAATACTATTGACATCTGTTTCCTCTTTCAAATATTCTTCATTGACTTCTATGACCTTTTATTGTTCAAGTCCTCTATATATCAACTCTATATAATTTCTTCTGTGTACAAGTATTCCCCATGTCCTCATTCTTTAAGTTGATCCTATGGGTTTTTATTTTCCTTCTGATATGCTACTCTCTACATTCTTTATCGTGGCAATCCATTCATTTGCATAGTTTTGATACCTAAAACTATATTTCTGAGTTTTCCTTCCTTTCTGCACTTCAGCTCAAGTCACCTCTTATTCTCAACTGTAGTTATTGCTTATTTATGATTTCTTGAAGTAATATTTTGTATATTGTTTTCTGCTTATGTTGAAATCTTATATCATTTAAAATGCTATATAAATTTATTAAGGGCGAATTTGTATTCATGTTCTAATCCCCTCTGAACCTATTGTAGTGTTTGGGTATAAAAGATCAGTAAGCATATTTGCATTCACTAGTGCATAATATATTTCTTTAGAAGACCCAGTGAGTCCATTTAGGGCCTAAACTGCCTCTTAAGATCCCTTGAGATCATTATTATCTTAAGACAAACAGTCTTGCTTATAATGGTGTCTCTGATGAGCCAAGTGAAATTTAAATATTAAGTGTATTCAGTCAAGAAAGTAGAATATATAGAAAATAAATCAGTCTGAATTGTTCAGATAAGCTAAGCTTTGATCTTAAAAAGATAAACATACGTTCTTGAGTATTTATTTGTTTTAGATGCTTTTAAAAATGGACTCAGATAATGTTGCTATACTAAAAGTACAATTTACCAAGTAGATTCCAGTCTATTCTACATGCAGAGTTGTCAGTAGCTCATTATCACAGATCTTTCTTGACTACTGAACAATTTCACAGCTTCTTCTTTAGATAGATTGCAGAGGTCTGTTCTCAGCAATATATGTCATTTATTCTGAAGGAAAGTAAAGCACCAAGGATGCATTGTTTTCTAATCAAAAGCATCTTCCATAGCATTTGTTTATCTTGGACTCACTGCCCAGAGTAAAATTCATATACTGAGGCAACATGTCTTTTGGAGTTATAATTTCATTTTTAAGGTATATTATTTTTAAAGAAGTAAAAATACTAGATGGATGAAAAATTTTTAAATACAATAAATAAATTTTAAAACAAACGTACATGCTAGGGAAACTAACTATATCCTAGAAGAGTGTGAAGCAACTTCACACAATCTGCAAGTGGATAGAGAAAAGTGTTTTCAGCTATTTTTTATTACCACAAAGTCAAAACAAAGAAAAATATAGTGCAGGGCATTAGATTTTAGTCCAGGGCATTAGATTTTACCCTGATCTATTCCCATTTCAGTTATAGTGAAAATTGTCATTTATTCACAATGTTAAGTTTTCTGGTTAATTTAGTTACCAGGAAGAATAAAGTATTTTTGTAAATTTGTTTCAGACAATTCTGAATTGTGATGGACAATTCCTTGAACCTAGTCTTAGGGGGACAATCTGCTTATGATATATTGACATGCCAAGAGTTACCTTGGACACTAGGCTTCTTTGTTTTCATTATCCCACCTTATTTTTGCCCTTTAATATTTAACATCCAGCCCATCCTATGTTGCAGGAATTTTATACTGTACTTCAGACCCTCTCCCAGTACCCATGGCCACATGGAAGTGTTGCTGCCAGCTCAGTAATTATCATCCTGCAACATGATTATTGATGTTTATAACTTTTGAACATGTCAACAGTTTAACCCAAAATATAAATGCAATAATGTTAATAGTTTACAGATATTATGGTTTAGTATCATGGACACTTTCTATAAATGGCAAATGTAATAATAGCAAAATGCTTGTGAGCTTAGCATGTCCTTAGTGGGAAGTGGACATTTCTTTCTATCATGATTCATTAGTAAAGGGAGATGCTAACAGCAGAAGTTCGTACTTTTTTTGTTTGGGTTTTTTTTTTTTTTTTACTTTTTATTATTTTTTGGTAATCCATTCCTAGTCTTTGGGATTCAAATGTGACTCTGTTGCTTACTAGATGAAAGTTATCAGAAAAGTTACTTAATCTATATTGCCTCAGTTTTCTCACTTATAAAATAATAATAAAGCTACTTATTTATAGGACACTTGAGATTTAGATAGGGCATTACATAGGAATTGTTCAGGACACTACCTATAACAGCTCCATTAACTAATTGTTGCAATTATTATATAATAAAGTGAGTTTGATATACATGGTATTCAATATTGAATATTAGTGTTTTAGTAACACTAGCCAGTATAATTTGTTTCTTAGTACATCTTAAATGAGTAGGAAAATTGAATAGATTGAAATATGATATGGTCGGAGACTAATTTTTAAAAATTTCTCCTTGTCAGTGATGAAAATTAAAATCTTGCTCTATAGTACTCAATAATAAAGAAATTAGAAAATAACATTTGAAAAAATAGTGGATTGGGTTATCAGAACCAAGATGCTTTTCCTAGTTTTGCTCTTACTGGCCATGTTAGTTTGAACAAATTGAGGCTCTGCTTGTAAACTTGTAATGGCTTACACAGAAAAGCACATTTTAGTTATATTTTACTTATAGATATAACCATAAGCACATAATAAATACTGGGAAATAATTACAATCATATTAATAGGCTACCTTAAAAGTATATCCATTTATTAGTTTGAAAATCCACATCTTATTTAAAACTATAATTTGGTGACATATGTATTTATATATAAATATATATAGTATTTTTAATTAGGAACTAGGGAACTGACAAGGTGTAATATGAATAAATTTTTATCTACCTGTATAATTCAAATAAATTACTTATTAGCAATGATGACTAATAAATTAAGAATATGGTATGTAGAAACAAACAGCAGTTCTGCTGGTGAATCAGAGGGCCTTGCAATGTGATCAATCTTTGTTTTTTAAATAATTTATAAAATGAATATCATATAACTGACAATAAACACAACCAATCTGTGGAGCTCTTTCTCATATTACTAAAATGGATCCTGTTCTCTGCAGTTGGTTGACTTCACTTGTATTTAAATCAATGGTTTCATTTAGAACAGAAGCCCACTTTGAGAATTGTGGAATTTCTCTACTACAGAGATCTATATATCCTGATGGGCCATAAAGACATAATGAACAACAAGGGAGTGTTCCAGGTATCATATATCATATAACCTAAATATGCGTAACAATCAGAGAATTTCTGTCATTTAAAAAACCCAGTTCTAAAGTTTCCATATTACAGTTTGATCACCATATCGTCTTAGACATTACCTTCCTAAAAGTCATCATATTTTACTCCCAGCTGTTCTGGCTGTGCATTTGTGATATTTAACTTTGCTGCAGTTACAGTCCTTTCTGGTTTAGTCTATTTCTCATGTTACAACTAGAGGCAATTCAATTCTCATTTTTATAAGGCAAATATCTCAAATTTTGTAGTAAAACTTAGGCAAATGAAATATAGGCGGTATAATCCTACTTAAATGTTTCAGGTAAATTTGTTTGTGCCAAAAAATTATTTTTAAATGCATATTTGTATTACCTCTGTTAATTTAGCACAACATGCTTAAAACCATTGCAAACAACATGTTTTTATTTAAACTGAACAAAGCACTTTTGAACAAGTGAACATGTGCGGTTAAAGTTTAGGGTTAGAAACTCTTTTAAATGTTCTCTGAAGGGTCAGTTTGTGGCAAAATATAACACATATTTAACACAGTGGTAGATCACCTCATGATGAACTGGGTCATTTGAAGCAATAAAACCCTAGAGTATTGCTTTTTTCCTTTCCTTCACCAAAGAGCAGGACGAAGGTAAAATTGGGGAATTCAAAATGATGTAGTTTACTAAGACCTGTGGTGACAATGACTGTATTTTCATTGAGGAATTTTTGTTTGTTTGTTTTGGTTGCTATTACTAATCCCTTTCTTTTTCCCCACTTGCTTTCTAAGGACTTCTGTTTTCAACCAACTGTCAAGCAGGAGTTTCTACTTCAGTTAGTCCAGCTCACCACTTTTATTTATATGTTTTTTATCTTTTTAGGTACTCAGATCCCCCAAGGTTCATGCAGTCCTATGCCCATATCCCTTTAATTGTGCAGTTTTTGTTTTGTTTTGTTTTGTTTGTCTTGCAAAAGAGTGAATAGTCCTTCTCAGGCTCTATGTAAATGCATTGTCATAAAAGTCAGTAAAATGGCTTTTAGGCTCTTTGCTTGTAAACCATAGGGCACAAATGCCCAGTTTTCAGGGAACTCAGAACTTTGTTTTTAAAAATTGATTTTTTTCCTCTTTTGCTAAAAGTAGGTCGGTTATAATCTGTTGATAGTGTTCATCCTATGTAGAAGAAATACTCCTACATATGTTAGCTGTCCACTGTTTTCAGCTGTCATGCTGGCCTGAAGATGAAATTATGTTGTATGCAGTGATGCACTATAAGGGGGAAAGAAAAAAGGAAAAAATCAAATAAAAGACTTGCCTACTATCTTGACATTTTATCCAAAATAATTAAATCAAACAAAAGGAATGAAAACCTAAACTTATAATAGTACAGATATATGATGAATAACGTTTTGCAAAGCTAACTAAAGCCTTCTTTCAAGTCTCTTCTTTATTTCCTTCAGATATTATCTGACTTATGTTTTACAACAGCTGTTTTATTATACATGATAGCAAAGTGAGAGTATTAATAGAGCAAAGTGGAGAGTACATATAATGAGTCTATGCTTCATCTAAGAAATGAGTGTTTTATCATGCATGAGAAAGGAAGCTCAGACATAACATCTCAGAATTGATACATTCAGGACTGATACAGCTTTTTTTATTTCTAAGAACCAAATCCTGTGGCAACACAATTGCTGAGTACTTGCATAAAATAATACAACCATTTTTCATTTATTAATGTGACCTGAACATGTGTTAATCTTGTAATCTTAGCCTAATATATATATTTATATGTATATATATATATCTGTATATATATATGATACATATATGCTGTTTCCTAATATCAAATGACAAAATGTATTTCATGCACAAAAGAAATTCCTTTATTCATAACTATTCAGTTTTATCATTGTTTGTTTTATAAAAACATAAGGAATATTTCTATTCTCATTTGGAGAATATATTTTAGAACTAGTCAAGTTGTGAACATCAGCAAGATGGCGGAATAGGAAGCTCCAGATGCTCTTTCTCCCCACAGACCACTGATTTAGCAGCTACACAAGCATCAGTTCCCTTTTTGTGAAATCCAGAAACTGGTTGAGAGATTCCTGTATGCTGGGCAAGGGAAAAAACACCCACATAGACTGGTAGGAAAAGCTGAGACTCAATCTTGTCATAAACTCCATCCCTGGCACAGTACCATACGATCAGGAGGGAACCCCCAAATTGCAGTTCCTCCCTGAGGAGCAAAGGGTTTGGACCTCACACTACCGCCCCCATTTTTCCAGCTGCTATTCAGGGGTCTGTCTTATAACTCTTGTACACTGTCGATGGAAATGTACATTCATACAGCCTTTATAGAAAACGGTATGGAGGTTCCTCAAAAAACTAAAAAAGAAACTGCTATATGATCCAGCAATCGCACTTCTGACTATGTATCCAAAGAAAATGAAAGCACTATCTTGAAGAGATATCTGCATTCCCATGTTTATTGCAGCATTATTCACATTAGCCAAGATATAAAAACAACCTAAATGCCTGTCACTGGATGAACGAATAAAGAAAATGTGGCAGATAGATAGATAGATAAAAAGAAAGAATGGAATATTATTTGGCCTTAAAAAAGAAGGAAATCCTGCCATTTGCAACAACACAGATGAACCTGGAGAACATTATGCTAAGTGAGATAAGCCAGACACAGAACGACAAATACTTCATGATCTCACTGATATGTGGAATCTAAAATGGTCCAACTCATTAAAGGATAATGAGACTAGAATGGTGCTTGCCAGAAACTGAAGGAAGGGCAAAATAGGGAGATGCTTATCAACGGATGCAAAGTATCAGTTATGCAAGATGAATAAGTTCTGGAGCACTAATGTATTGTACGCTTGAAATTTGCTAAGAATGTAGAGCTTAAGTATCTTGAAAGAAAGAGAGAAAGGGAGGAAGGAAGAAAGGGAGGGTAAGACAATAACTGTGTGAGGTGATGGATATATTAATTAGCTTGATTGTGATAATTATTTTACAATGTATACTTATATCAAAATATCAAGCTGTAAACCTTAAATATATACAATTTTTATTTATCAAGTATATCTCAGTAAAGAGAAAAAAAACAGTGTGTAAAGGTAATCAATATGCTTAATCTTTATGAAAGAAATATTTATGACATTGGAATAAAAGTGTTTCCAATGGAAAACTGCATTCTTTATAACGTACACTTCCAGTTTATCTGATCCTATAGGGATTCTGTGCCTTTCTTTGCTTTTAAGCTACTTGCAACTTCGTAAATTGTAGATAAATGATAGCAATGCAAAATAATCACATTTATAGGTATGCAAAGAAATTTGTCATGTGGAGGTTCAATTTGGTTCCTTCCCAACTGAATTACAAGTCAGTTTCACACCTGTTTGCAAGCCCATTTCAATATTCCGGATCTATAAATATATTCCTTATATTCTTCTTTGGACCAGTTAACTTCTTACTCGTTCCTTCATTTATTAATGAGTTAATAAAATCTTTGCTATGTGTTCATTTTATAAATAGATGTTACAATTCTCATTTGAAATTTCCTTTAAACTTAAGTTCCTAAATTATGTTTCCAAAATTATAAAGGAATTAGATATTTATACATTTGAAAGTATTAAAAAATGTATTGTAAATCTCAGCAGTAAAGTGCTAATTACCAAAAGTATATCGAATAAGACTGGAAGCCAGAATTGGGAAGAGAGGAAGGGTGCTTAGGGATTTTCTTCTTTGGTTTGTTCAGATCTGTCTAGATGTTCACTATCAGGGAAGGGGAAATTAATACTTGTTCTCAAGTACAGGTCTGAAAGGTTTAGAGATCAAGAAAACAGTCATTTCGTTGTTGACCGTAGCAATACAGATTTGTATGTAGAAGGCTGGAGACAAGACAACAAATCAAGAACTGCCACTAAAGAAAAGAACTAGTGCTAAAGAAAAACTTGAAAGAATGTTGAATAAAGAGAATGAGGATAGAGAAAATTAGAAAATGTACTACAAAGTTCAAATACCAATGGAGTGTAAAACATTTGATGAAGTGTTATTAAATTCATCACGATATCTGGACTTTAAGAAGCATTACCATTTTTGTACCTTTAACTTGTTTCATTTCAGTCTTCAAATATAAACCAAGCATAAGCAGTTTTACTGATATGAAAACATCAAACCATCCAAAGAAACATAAGTTCCATTTTGTTTAAAAGAAAAGAAAGGAAGTTTATCTTTTACTCAATAACTTCCCTTTCACTTTCAGGAAATAAGTGAGCATTGGACAATGGTCTAATCTTTATTTTCTAAATCTGTGATCTTCATTTTGGAGAGCAGCTATCCTTCCCAGAAGACATTCTCAAGGGTGACCAAAGATACAGTTTAAAAGAAAGAAATTTTTAATTCCTCAACTTCCACTCATTAAAAAGTGATCTACCTGAGATTTCACTTGCTTGTTCCTGTTTTCCAAGTTCAATCCTCTTTTGCAAAATCCTTTCACTTGCATATCCCTTTACTCAAACTAAATTTTAGTATGTTGTATGTGTCCAGGACTAAGTACCTCAGGCCTCAAGAAAAGGTGCACTTTAAATTGCCCAAATCATCATATGTACCTCTCATTCTTGGCACATAGTTTTTTTTTTTTTTTTTTGGTTAAGAATGAAGTGTGGACTTAAACCAAATATTGTGAACTGTGTCAGGCTGTTCTCATGTAGATATAAACTTTTAAGCTATGCTTAATGTGAAAGATGGAAATACAAAGAATGGCCTAGGGACTCTTCTACTCTTAAGAAAATTTTATTTTTCTTTTCTCATATTGACACTTTTTTTTAGCTGTCACATAGTACTTTAAAAAAACTTTATTTGGTTTTAAAAATCCTACTTTCCTTAGACAGTTTTTAGTTTTGACTGACATTTTAAAAATAGGATGCTGATATTAGGATAAGTTGCTTTGTATTGAGAAAAAAATATATACATTTGGATATCTGGTTTCTGGTTTACAGCTGAATCCCAAAATTTCATATTTCTATTCGGTCTACATATTAAATGACATTTTAGATGCCTTATTTTGTTCTCTACTCTAGATGAAACTTTTATTTCTAAGAGATGATGTTTCAACAGGAATACATCCAGTATTTTAGGCTTAAATCCTAGTCATAGTTCTTCCCATCCCACCATTAAAATTCATGAAATAATACAGCAGAAGATGATAATAAGCTTCTATGTGGTGCTAGCATATGGGGAATTATTTTAACATCTATAAGAGAGAAGAAGGTGGAAACAATTATTGTTCAGTATAAATATTGATGCTTAAATCAAATATGCTAATCAAAGAGGTCTACAACATATTTCATTTCCCATCATATTCTGCAAAACTCAGCATTGTAAGGAACATAAAGATAAGAAAACTTCTCTTTAGAGGCACTGGTTTCACTGGTCCAGGTACCTCTACTGTCTGCACTTCATCCTTTACCAGCACCTGTCTACATCTATTTGTGGTCTGCAGTGACCACAGAATATGGATAAGGAATTAGAAAATGGAAACAGTGGTTTTGTGGGAGACTTTGGAAGTTGTACCCTTACCATTAAGACCAGGGTTAGAATAGGAGTAGTCCTGGTAATTAATATTGTGTTGGCCAAAAAGTTCATTCAGGTTTTTCTGCAACATCTTATGGAAAAACCTGAATGAACTTTTTGGCCAGCCCAATATTTCATGATGGGGACCTCAGTTCCTGATATATTACATTATGCTAACTGAACAACAAAAAAAACACAGTTAATGAAAGTATGGGATAGTTTTTAAACTTGGAGAGCTAAATTAGAGGAATATTTGTAGGCAGACTGAACAAGAGTAATTATTTAAACCTATGCTCCTAAAATTTGTTTGAATGAGAATCTTGTATCACCCAAAGGATAGTGAGTAGGGACAAACATCTTTAAAAAAAATATAGCCAGTCCGAAAAAATCTTGCCTTGAATGAGAATGGTTAAAAAGTTAGGAAATCCAACACAATGATAGTAGAACTATCAAAAGAAATTCAATCATTGGAAATGGATTATGGATGATTCATATGGCTAGGAGGAAAAGGTATCATTGACCCTCATTTTGAAGAGAAAATCAGCCTTCATATTTACCACATTTTAAATTTACATATTTAAAAATGTAAAGTCTAAACCAAAAAATATTCTTAATACTCTCTTTTCTTTTTGCGGTATGCGGGCCTCTCTCACTGTTGTGGCCTCTCCCTCTGCGGAGCACAAGCTCCGGACGCGCAGGCCCAGCGGCCATGGCTCACGGGCCCAGCCGCTCCGCGGCATGTAGGATCCTCCCAGACCGGGGCACGAACCTGCGTCCCATGCATCAGCAGGCGGACTCCCAACCACTGCGCCACCAGGGAAGCCCCATGCTTTATTTTCTTGAAGAACTATGGCAAGCTCAATTATAATCCCAGATATTTAACACTTGAACACCTTTAATATATATATTACTAATACTAAATTGAAATAGCATTTTTAATAGTTGCTCATTTATGACTAAAAGCCTCACATTTCCCTTTGTTGCTGAGTATGAGAAGACTTCATATTCCCTACAGGAGCATTATGAGGTCCCTCTTTGCCTACCAACACCAAAGCAATTCTTAGAATAGATGTTAAGTTATACCTGTTTATAAAAGAAATTTTACAATTTTTATGGGTTAATCTGGAATTCAACAAAATAAAGAAGGATATGGAAGAGGTATCTTGTGTGCCTACAACGTAGAAGCAGTACTGCAGAAACAAAAATCACAGATATGGAAAACATGTTCTCCCTAATATAAACAAAAAGACAGTGAAATGAGGAACATGGGGAAAAAAAGATAGTAGATACAAGGGACAGAGGGAGCCAAAGCTAAATTCAAGATTTTGCTTCTGGAAATGGCAGATTAGCTTATGTCAAACCAACCTTCCTGCAGATAGTAATGATTAAATCTGTACAAAACATTTTTCAAGTCAACCATTTGAAAACACTCGAGGAAAAACAATACCTGTCCAAAACCAGAGAAGAGCTGACCCTTGAAAGAAGAGAACTATGCTGGGTGAAATTTATGTTTCTATGACTTTTCATCAGAGTCACTGTCAGTCTGTTGGGTGTAGAGTGACTACAACTCAAAAGGAACCACAACCATACTGACTTGAAGAATCAGAGGATGAAGTAGTGCAGCGCTGTAGTGTCTGGAGTGTCTGTGTTGGGGGAGGGGTTATCCTAAAGGGAAGAAGCCACCGAAGAGGGAGCCCACAAAATCTCCATTTTACCTTTGCCCGGGATGTGAGTGGTCAAGATGCCAAGAATTGCAAATCAAGAGTGAGGGCCTAGGGGCTTCCCTGGTGGCGCAGTGGTTGAGAATCCTCCTGCCGATGCAGGGGACACGGGTTCGTGCCCCGGTCCGGGAAGATCCCACATGCCGCGGAGCGGCTGGGCCCGTGAGTCATGGCCACTGAGCCTGTGCGTCCGGAGCCTGTGCTCCGCAACGGGAGAGGCCACAGCAGTGAGAGGCCCGCGTACCGCAAAAAAGAGTGAGGGCCTAAGAGAAATGCAGGACAAACAAGTTTGGAGTTTGAATCCAGCCAAATTAACCATCTATTTGAAGAGAAATCAATACGCTTCAGAGGAAGATAAGTAAATCTAAACTATCTACAATACCTCAAATACAATGTCAAGCATATAAGAACAGTATGGTAAAATTGCAGAAAAACAGAGAGAATGAAAAACTTGGGAGCAGATAGAAAAAAAAATCAAAAGCATATTAAATATGAGAGGAAGCATACACATGATCGTTGACTTCTCATCAGAAGCAATAAAGGAAAAACAAGGGAATTACATCTTTAAAGTGCCTTAAAATTTTTTTTTAATTCTGTCAACCAAGAATTTGATATCTTAAAAAACTGTCAAGACCCAAAGGCCAAATGACAATTTCAGATAAATAAAAATTGAAGGAATTAGTGCAAGGGGATCCTGTACTTCAAGAAATGCTAAAAATGATCATTAGGCTGAGGGAAATGTCAACATATGGAAACTGTAATCTACAAGAAGAAAGGCAGAGTACTAGAAATGGTAAATATGTGGGTAAACATATGACTGTATACTTTTTCCATCTTTTAATTTTTAAAGACATAGATAACTTTTTAAAGCAAAATGATGTGTTGTGGGATTTATAAATAAGTACACTATATGACTAAAGTAGAACTTAAGTCAGGAGTAATTAAAACTATAAGGTTGCAAGCTTCTTGCATTGTACATGAAGTAGTACATTAATAATTCTAAGTTAACTGATAAATTTTGGTTGCATACTGTAATCGCCAGAGAAACCATTAAAAATGTTTCAGAGAGGTATAGAAACTTATTATGAATTAAAATTAAATATTAATAAGAAATTGATAACCTAAAAGGAAAGGAAGGAGTGAAAAATGGGCAAAAATTAGGTGTGGTAAATTGAAAATAAAGAGCAGAAAATTTAGAGTTTCTGTATTAATGAGAGACAAAACTGACTCTAAGACAAAGAATATTACCAAAGAATGGTAAGTTCATTGAGGGTATAACAATCAATAAGGAATGCAAAGTCTTTTCAAGAAGTGGTGCTAGAACAAAAGTATATTGATATGGAAAAGAAAAACACAATTATTTTCTACCTCAAAGTGTATAAAAAACTAATCATAGATTTATGTATAAAAGTTAAAAGCTGTGAAACTTTTAGAAAAGAAAGGGGAGAATATTATCACAACTTGGGAGTGGCCAAAATATACCTTGATACTGAAAGCAATAACAAAAACAAACCATAATAAGTTTGACAGAAAAATCTGCTTATCAGAAGACATGGTTAAGAAAATAAGCCCAGACTATATGACGAAGGATTGTGTCTAGAGCACATGACGAAGGAATCCCACAATTCGATATTTTTAAGGCAAAAACTAATAAAAGTTGGGCACAATTCTTGAATAAGCATGCCACAGGAAAGGTATATGAATGGGAAACCTACTACAGAACCCTTTCCTGCCTGGGTTTCATTCAAAGCCAGAAGCCTTTTTGAAACACCAGATATATGGGCCAGAGCAGTATCCCTTGTGCTGGAATATGCTGCTTTCAGGAACTGAAGAGGACTCTCAGGCACTGTGCTTCCTACCTCTTGGTGGAGACAGTGCTATTACGATTGTAATGTGTTGGCATTTACTTATTTTAGATCTAGAGAACACTTATTATATTTGATACCCCTGATTTATATTTTATGTCCTAGGTAGAAACTATCTGTCATTCATGGTGAACTTGACTCAAAATTTAGAATTTTTGCTATAATACAAAACCCAAAATATTTTAAAAAATAGATGGCATTCCTTTTGCCCATTTCTGACTTATCATTAGTTCTTTTGTACATCTCAGGAATAGGCAAGTTGCTGTATCTCAGGATATTATGAAACATTGACCTCTGAGTCAGTTGTTGCTGGTTGTTATTTTATTTTTTTTGCTTCAGGCTCTGTCACCATCAGTTCATCTCTCATGCTCTTCTATGTGTGTGTTTCTAGATGTTGCTCTCATCTCTTCATTCCTTTCCCATCCCTTCCTTGCTTCATTTCTTCTTCATTTTTCATTTTCTTATTTTCTTGTGATTTCTTTTCCCCTGCTTTTCTTCATCACTTTTCTGTTTGTCAGATTTTTTTTTATGTCTGTATCTAATACCTGTTTCTTGGGCTAGTGTTTTGTAGCCCATGTTTGGGGGTTTGTATGTCCTTATGAGATAATTCAGAAACTCATAAAATAAGGTGCAAAAGGTGGTGTTCACTCAGTTGGTGAGAACAATACAGAAAGGTAAAGTCAGAAAGAAAAAGCAAGAAAAAGGAGAGAAAGAAGGATGTAGAGAAATAAAGTGGAAGCAGAAGGACATAGAGAAATAAAGGGAAAGCAATCAACAAAAAATATTAAGGACAAAAAATTCACACTTAATTTCTATGAATATGTATTGAGTGCCTCCTAAGAAACAGAAATTACTGTATGGAATGAGGAGAAAATAATGGTGACCAAAAAAGAAAGTTTGCCCTGGCATAACTCAGTATAATCCAAAATATTAGTATATTTATTTAGTCATATCCCATGTCCCCTTAGCATGTGGTTTTATGAGTATTATTTCTTATCTAATTACCTGATTAACCATAGTTTATATCTAGACCTATTATTTATATTCAAACCTCCTAAAGGTTCACCCTGTTTGACAGAGCCACAAAAACCTGCCAGGGGAAAAATGATTCTTTCAGCTGACATAGCAGTATCTACAGAAAATACTACCCTAGGAGAAAATAAATAAAGTTAAAGGGCAGTGGAGAATGAGCTTACTATACACAATATACCAAGAGGAATAACTGTTTTGAACCTGAAAATAGTGGAAATGACAGGTGGTCAGTTTGTTTAAAATAGAGAAAGAAATAGCTATATCTGATAAGATAAAAAGCTAGTTGCTGTTAGGATTTTGAAAATTTTTGAAAACTGTTTTTGTATATGAAACTTAAATATATTGAGAGTAAATTTTAGTTTGAAATATGCTTTTTTATATCACTATAAATATTTTATATACATAATATTATTTTCATTATAATTTAATTATAGAACCAAAATACCTTGGTATTTGAAGGAAGTAAATTGAATAAAAATGCTTTGTCCACAATTTTGTAAAAATTCCACTTACTAATTTCTGAATAGAATTACGTTAAATGCTGTTTTTAAAAATTTAGACATTTAATTAAACCTATGAATTATTTCATTGAAAGGGATTAAAATCTCTTTAATGTTCCATTCCCATAAGCTGAATTCTGTGCCTGTGTTTTCTTTTCTTCTCAGAAAATGGTAATATGAGATTTCTAGTCCTCAAAATAAAACATTTAGAATCTTCTATCGCTCGTTTCATTGATCCACCTCTCATTTCAACAAGTTATTCAGATTCAACCTCCTGTCTTTCAGATACATCTCGGTTGAAAATCTAATGATGATTTTTCTTGGCCTATATAATTACATAATAATTTCCATATCCTTAGTAGTACTCTCAGTTTTTTACTGTCTTCTCCTATTTTCTTGTCACATCTACTCTGACCCCACAGTGAACATGTAACCACTCTATGCTCTAGCTGCTAAAAATATTTGTCATTTAATAAGTGGGTACTTCCAAATTTGGTGCAAGTGTGCATACTTGTGCCTTTCTCTGTAATATTCATTCTCTATGGTTGTGACTGTCAAAATCTTGTGCTTTGTTTTGTTTTGTTTTAAATCAATTTTAAGTCTCTTTTAAAAAGCTCTCCAGGATGACAACCAATTCCTGGGCAAAACTCCACAGCCGTGATTGGATATTTGCTGTGTAATAATAAAGCAATGTACAAGACACATTAAGGCTGGGAAGGACAGGAGATTAAGAAGGAAATGACTTTGAGAAAGGGAGAGAGATAAAGAGAAAATATGTAGAAGAAATGTTGGCTTCTTGATGCTTACAGTTCCCTGCTTACAGGGGAACTGCTTACAGTTCCCTGAAAGCAATGAGTTTTGTCTATCTCTGAAAATATTAAATTGAATTCTGAAATTCAAGATCCATATCATTTTTTAAATTGAAAATTTTATTGAGATCATTGAAGATTCACATGCAGTCATAATAAATAATACAGAGAGATCCAGTGTAACATTTACCCTGTTTCACTCAATAACAACTTATAAAACTCTAGTACAGTTTCATGACAGGACACTGACATTGATACAAAGTGCTGATTTTATTCACAATTTCCCAGTGTAACTTTTACTCGTTTGTGCATGTGTGTGTGTATTTAGTTATATGCAATTCTATCACATGGGGAGGATTCTGTATCCACTACTACAGTCAAGATACAGAACAGGTCCATCACCACGAAGATCATTCAAGTTGCCCTTAATAAAGTGCAAAACCATTTGGAATTGTTTTCACTCAGTAGTATTCCCTACCTATGCATCTAAGCCGAGTGTATCATAATTTGCTTCCTTTTATTGCTAAGTAGTATTCTATAGTGTGTATTTTCTATAATTTAACCATTCACCTCTGAAGAACATCTGGAGTGTTTTATTGTTATTACAAATAAAGCTTCTATGAACAGTGATGTATGTTTTTGTGTAATAAGCATGTTTTCATTTCTCTCATACCCAAGAGTGAAAGAGCTGGGTCATATGATATTTGCATTTTAGTTATATAAGAAACTGCAAAACTGTTTTCTGTAGTGGCTGTAACATTTTACATCCCACCAGCTATGTACAAATGATCCAGTTTCTCTGCATCCTCAGCAGCATTTGGTACTGCCACTATCTTTTTTTCAAATCATAGCCATTCTGATAGATATATAGTGATATCTAATTGTGGTTTTATTTGCATTTACCTAATGGCTAATGATGAACTTCTGTTCATGTGCTTATTTGCCATCTGTATTTCCTCTTCAGTGAAATGTCTGTTCATATCTTTTTCCCAGTTTCTATTTGGATTATTTTGTTTTGTTTTTTATATTCTAGATACCTCTTCCTTTTGTCAGATATGTGCTTTACAAATATTTTCTCCCAGTCCATGGCTTGTCATTTTATCCATGTAGGATCTATCATAGAGAAAACATTTTTTAATTTGGAAGAAGTCCAAATTTATCAATTTTTCCTTCTGTCTGTCATGCTTTGAGATCAAAAACTGTCCAGCCCTAGATCCCAAATATTTTTCCTCATGTTTATTCTAATTCTTTTGTGGTTTCATATTTTACATTTAAAGCTTTATTCTATTTTGAATTAATTTTTCTGTAAAGCTATAACATTTAGGTTGACATTCAATTTTTGCTTATAGGTGTCCAATTGCTTCCACACAATTTGTTAAAATGATGTTGAATTGAATTGTTCCATTGAATTGCTTTTACACCATTGCCAATAATCAGTTGAGAATATTTGTGTGGGTCTAAATTCTGTTTGCTATTTAATTCCATTAATCTGTCGATTCCTCCTACAATACCACACTGTCTTAACTACTATGACCATATAGGTAAAGCATAGTATCAAGTAGAGTGAATCCTCTCACTTTATGCTTCTTTGTCAAAATGGTTTTACCTCATCTAAGGTCTATGCCTTTCCATATAATTTTTAGAATAGGCTAGTCTATATAAAAAAGATACTGCTGAGACTTGACAGTAATTGCATTAAACCCATAGATCAATTTGGGAAGAATTAATACCTTTGCTATGATGAGTGTTCTGATGCATGAGCACAGTATATCTTTCAATTAGTTTAGATCTTCTTTGATTTAACTGGTATTTTGTTATTTTTAGTATATAATGCTTTAGTGTTCTGTTAATTGTGTACCTAAGCATTTCCTTTTCTTGGAGTGATTGCTACTGTTATTTGTTTTAAATTTCAGTTTCTGTAGGTTCATTATTAGTATAGAGGAATGAGAGTGATTTTGTGTGTTGATCTTAACATCCTGAGATTTATTACATTTTTAGTTTTAGGAAGGTTTTTTCTTTTTTGGTATAGTCCTTGCAGTTTTCCCCTAGATACTCTTGCCAACTTCAAATAGGAAAATTTTGTTTCTTTTTTTCTAATTTGTATGTCTTTTTATTCCCCCTTATTCCAGTAGCTAGGATTTCCAGTACTATGTTAAATGAGTGATCAAAGTGAACATCATTGCCTTGTTCCCTATCTGAAAGGGAAAATATTGTTTGAGTTTCTCCATTAAGTAAGGTATTAGCCATAGGTTTTTTTGTAGTTGTTCTTTATCAAGTAGAATTTCCCTCTACCCTTAAATTTCAGAGGTTTGTTTTGTTTTGTTTTGTTTTGTTTCCCTTAATGGGTTTTGGATATTGCCAAATGCTTTTTCTTCATCAATTGAAACGATCACGTGATTTTTTTTCTTTAGCCTGTTGATATCGTAGGTGTATTGTTTGATTTTTTGAATGGTGAATCAGACATACTTACCTAGAAAAAAAGTCTCATTTGGTCATGGTGTGTAATTCAGTTTTACGTTGTTGGATTGGATTTGCTTTTATTTTCTTGAGAGTTTTTGCTTCTACCTTCATGAGAGATATGGAGCTGTAGTTTTCTTTTTTTGTACTGTCTTTTTCTGATTTTGGTCTCATGAAAGAAGTTGAGATAGGTACTCTCTGCTTTCTGGAAGGGACTGTGGAAAATTTTGTTAATCCTTCTTTAAATATTTGGTAGAGTTCTGCAGTGAAATGATGTGGGCCCAGAGATATCTTTCTCAGGAGTTTTAAATTACAAATTCAAATTCTTTAATGATTATAAGATTATTCAGATTATCTGTTTAAGTTTGCTTGTTTTTAGTAGTTTTTGGTTTTTGAAGACTTACTCCATTTCAAATAAATTGCCAACTTTATCAATGTAACGTTGTTCATAGTATTCCCTTATTATCCTCTTAATGATGGTAAGATCTGTAGTGATATCCCGTGTCTCATTTCCATTATTGTTGATTTATTTCTTCTCTTTTTAAACTTTTGTTTGTCTTGCTAAATGTTTATCAATTGTGTTGATTGTATTAAAGAACTAATTTTTTTTAGTTTTAGTTGGTGTAGTGGTCTTACTGATTTTCTGTTATTCTCTTTTGAATTTCTTTCATTTCTGATCTTATCTTTATTATCCTTCCTCCTGTTTGCCTTGGGTTTATTCGTTTTCTCTTTATGGATTACTCAGAGGTTTGTTATCAAAGTTCCACGTGTTGGCTTTCTGTTACTGATTTCTAGCTTGACTCCATTATCATCAGATGTTGCTTTCTGGTTTCTTTTGGTGAATCGTCTATGGAAACCTAAGAATGTGTGCGTTTTGTTGTTGTCAGGTGGATTATTTTATATATCTGAATTTTATCCTACTGATTGATTCTGTTGTTCACAAATTCTATAATCTTGCTGATTCTCGGCTTAGTAGTTTTATCAGTTTCTGAGAGAGGTGTGTTGAAGTTTCCACATTTATTGTGGATTTGTTTTTTTCTCCTTTCACTTCTATCAGTTTTTGCTTCATGTATTTTGTGATTCTTTTACATACACATACAGAGGATCATTTTGTCTTTCTTGTGGATTGATTCTTTTATCATTATGCACTGTTCTTTGTCTCTAGTCAATTTCTTTGATCTTCAATCTAATTTATGAAATATTAATATACCTATTCTCTCATTGTTTCTAATTAATGTTTGCATGTTATATATTTTCCTATCCTTTTACTTTCAACCTACTTATGGCATGAATTTGAAATAAATTTGTTATAAACAGTGTATAATTGAGTAACTTTTTAAAAATCCACTGCTAATGTCTCATTTTTGATTGGTATATTTAGACTATTTACATTAAGTTAATTTTGGATATGTTAAAGCTTAAATCTGTCATTTTAGTATTCATTTTCTGTTGGTTCTGTTCTTGTTCTTCTGTTCCTCTTTTCTTGTCTTCTTGTAGGCTACTTGCACCTTATCTTGATGTATTTACAGTGCTTTTGAGCATATCTTTTTGTATAGTTGGTGTAGTGTTTGCTGAGTATTTCAATATTTATAAATGACTTATTACCATCTACTGGTATCAATATTTAACACTTTGAGTGAAGTTTGGAAATCTTTCTCCATTTTGGCCCTTGTTCCTCCCCCATTTAATATCATTGTCTTGAGTATCAGATGTGTTTTTTTTTTTTTCTCAGTGATCAAATAGTTTCTATAAAGCTCAAGATGATAAGGTTAGTTGCTTGTATGTACCCATATATCTATTCTTTCAATTGCTCTTTCTTCCTTCTGGATGCTCCAAGATTCCTCCTTTTATCACTTCTTTTCTGCTTCAGGAGCTTACTTTAGGCAATCTTAAAGGGTCATCTAGCAAAATTTATTTTAGTTTTTCTTTATCTGAGAATACCTTTACTTCCCATTTATTCCTGAAAAGTAATTTCAATGAAAATGGAATTTTTGGTTGACACTTCCTTTTTCTTCATCACCTGAAAAAATGTTATGCTATTTCCTCTGGCCTGCATAGTTTCAGATAAGAACTATAAATTAGTGTTTCTCTGTTAGGGAAATTTTCTGATATTAATTTCTTCTAAAATTCTTTCAGCTCCACTCTCTTTCTACCATCTGGAACACTGACTATATGGACGCTGGATTTTTGGTATTGTCCCACAGATCTCTGAGAATCTGCACAATTTTTTTTTTCAGTATTTTTTTCTCTGTTGTTTAGATTAGGTCAATTCTGTGTTCTGTCCTTAAATTCACTGATTCTATCACCTCCACTATTGTCTCTCTCCTCTGTCATCTCCATTCTACTCTTGAGTCCATTAAGCTATTTTTATTTGTTACTGTGTCTTTTAGTTCTGTAATTTTCATTTGGCTCTTTTTTAAAACTTCTGTCACTTTACTGAGGTTTTTTTCCATTTATTCAAGAGAGTTTATAATTAATTGTTAGAACATTTTTAGGACATTTGACTGTCTTATCTCATTCAAGTTACGATTTTCCTGGTTCTTGGTGTGCCAGGTGGCTTTTTATTGTATGTTGGCTATTTTGTCTATATGTTAAGGAGTGTCTGAGTCCTAGTTAAGCCTTTTATTTTAGTAGGTCATCATCCTGTTTATGGTTAGCATGTAGGTTCTAACCTATATCTATAGGCTGCAATTTTAAATACAGCTTGTTTCCAGAGCCTTCATGGTTTTATTTTGGTCTGCTTGGTTTATCTGGTCTCTCTGGGGTTTCCAAGGCCCTGCTGTTGCTGCTTCCCATGGCCACTTCAACAGGCACATTGGCCACACACTTTTGTGGTGAGATCTTCCTTGTTGGGCTACAGGCTTATAATGGTAGATGCCCTCTTTTAGCCTCCTCCACATCCTGGCCATACTGGCTGGTGGTACCTGGGAGGGGGCATCAGTGGCAACCAAAGGAGAAGCAAAGGGGGTTCTCAAGCAAACAGGGATAAAGAATATCCAGGGTCAGGCTACTTTTTGTAGTGTGGTCCCTATTGCCAGTCCCACTTGGCTGCCCTAGTATCTCTAAGTGGGAGAGGGAAGTTTCAGACCCTGTGAGGATAAAGAGCACTTTTCCTGGAGACTTATTTTTAGCAGAACTCCTGCTAACAAAAGCATTTCCAGTGGTGCTAGGCTCATCTGCGGTTGTCAGAGGGACTCCCATTCAATCCAGGGGAGAAATGAGCATACCTATGCTTCCTTCTGTTGCCAGGTTTGGATTTTGGATTCTGGAAACACTGAAATTTGATTACTTTCTACTGTTAGAGAGGAGACATAGGACACCCTTCTGCTTTGTTGTTTCTTTACTCTTGGGGTCCTAGACCAATCCATCTTCCTCTTACCACCTTTCAAAACTTTCCCTTGGTTGCCTTTTGCATTATTTCTAACGTTGTATTTAGCCAGGAGGAGCAGAGAGAAATGACACGATCTTGTCCAGATCGCCTTGTCATTTTAATTCCAGCAAAATGTCTGCACTTCTCTAGAATTTAATACAAGTCAGATGGATCACAATAAATTTCTAGGAATTCTACACCAAAATAATGATGTTACTTTTACAGACTCAATAATATACATGGGCTGTATATTTCAACATGAAGAAAAGAAATAATAGCTCTAGACTTTTCTTATTTTATACTCACCCCAATTAGCATTACTAGCTGAACCCTTAGACTGATGAGTGGAGTATGGCTTCTGTGGATGTCCATATGGCATTTTGTTCTGAAGTTCAGGAAATCAAGAAGAGGCAGAATAGCACTTGAAGATTATTTATAAACAAAAGGCTCTAACTAGGGGGAGGTGTGATTATGACGATGTAGATGAAAGAAATAGATAAGAATGAATCAAGTTTTAAATGTCATAAATAATGAAATGACCATTTTGATTCAATGTTAGTTCTAAAAAAATATATTGATTTGACTAATTTATATTTTGTATTTTGTGGTGGATAAAAACCACTGTGTGTCTATTGTTTGAGGAAGACAAGTCCCTCAGTAATAACACAGAGAATACTGAGGGTATAATCAAGATTTGAAAAATTAGCGTTTTCCAGATAGATGAAGAGATGGGAAGTATAGTTCAGTAAATTAAGATCTCTTTATTGCCAGATATAACTTTTCAGAATTGAAATCATTTACAGAGCTCACTGTCTATATTATACAGAGTACTTTTTATCAATAACGTTAGTATTGCCCCAGGAAGATAAACGTGAACAGAGATATTGTACATTCCAAGAACTTCCTGAAACACCCATGCTCTCTGAAATAGAAAGCATCAAATGACAATACCCGAAGATTCTTTGCAACGCTCACTGTGCCCACCTTAAACTACACTTAAATATCTTAATAAATATCCCATCCCTCTTTCACCAAGACAGATCAACCAAAATTAAAATAAATAAGGAAACACAAGCTTTAAATGACACATTATACAAGATGGATTTAATTGATGTTTATAGGACATTCCATCCAAAAACAACAGAATACACTTTCTTCTCAGTGCTCATGGAACATTCTCCAGGATAGATCATATCTTGAGTCACAAATCCAGCCTTGGTAAATTTAAGAAAATTGAAATCATGACAAGTATCTTCTCTGACTACAACACTATGATAGACTAGATATAGATTACAGGAAAAAACTGCAAAAAATAGAAACACATGGAGGCTAAACAATATGTTACTATATAACCAAGAGATCACTGAAGAAATCAGAGAGGAAATAAAAAAATACCTAGAAAAAAAATGACAATGAACACATGATAACCCAAAACATATGGGATGCAGCAAAAGCAGTTCTAAGAGGAAAGTTTATAGCTATACAAGCCTACCTCAAGAAAAAAGAATAATCTCAAATAAACAACCTAACCTTACACCTAAAGCAATTAGAGAAAGAAAAACAAAAAAACCCAGAATTAGCAGAAGGAAAGTAATCATAAAGATCAGATGAGAAATAAATGAAAAACAAATGAAGGAAACAGTAGCAAAGATCATTAAAACTAAAAGCTGGTTCTTTGAGAAGATAAACAAAACTAATAAAACACTAGCCAGACTCATCAAGGAAAAAAGGGAGAAGAGTCAAATAAACAGAATTAGAAATGAAAAAGGAGAAGTAACACTGACACTGCAGAAATGCAAAGGATCATGAGAGATTACTACAAGCAACTATATGCCAATGAAATGGACAACCTAGAAGAAATGGACAAATTCTTAGAAAAGCACAACCTTCTGAGACTGAACCAGGAAGAAATAGAAAATATAAACAGACCAATCACAAGCAATGAAATTGAAACTGTGATTAAAAATATTCCAACAAACAAAACCCAGTACCAGATGGCTTCACAGGCGAATTCCATCAAACATTTAGAGAAGAGCTAACAACTATCCTTCTCAAACTCTTCCAAAATGTAGCAGAGGGAGGAACACTCCCAAACTCATTCTACGAAGCCACCATCACCCTGATACTGAAACCAGAAAAAGATGTCACAAAGAAAGAAAACTACAGTCCAATATCACAGATGATCATAGATGCAAAAATCCTCAACAAAATACTAGCAAATAGAATCCAACAGCACATTAAAAGGATCATACATCATGATCAAGTGAGGTTTATCCCAGGAATGCAAGGATTCTTCAATATATGCTAATCAATCAATGTGATACACCATGTTAACAAATTGAAGGATAAAAACCATATGATAATCTCAGTAGATGCAGAAAATTTTTTTGACAAAATTCAACACCTATTTATGATAAAAACTCTCCAACAAGTAGGCATAGAGGGAACCTACCTCAACATAATAAAGGCCATATATGACAAACCCACAATCAATATTGTTCTCAATGGTGAAAAACTGAAAGCTTTTCCTCTAAGATGAGGTACAAAGCAAGGTTTCCCACTCTCACCACTGTGATTCAACATAGTTTTGGAAGTCCTCGCCACAGCAATCAGATAAGAAAAAGAAATAAAAGGAATCCAAATTGGAAAAGAAGAAGTAAAACTGTCACTGTTTGCAGATGACATGATACTATACATAGAGAATCCTAAATATGCTATCAGAAAACTAACAGAGCTAATCAATGAATTTGGTAAAGCTGCAGGATACAAAACTAATGCACAGAAATCTCTTACATTCGTATACACTAATGATGAAAAATCTGAAAGAGAAATTAAGGAAACACTCCCATTTACCACTGCAACAAAAAGATAAAATGCCTAGGAATAAAAGTATAAGACACTGATGAAACAAATTAAAGATGATACAAATGGATGGAGAGATATACCATGTCTTGGACTGGAAGAATCAACATTGTGAAAATGACTATACTATCCAAAGCAATCTATAGATTCAATGCAGTCCCTATCCAACTACCAATGGCATTTTTCTCAGAAGTAGAACAAAAAATTGCACAATTTGTATGGAAATGCAAAAGACCCCGAATAGCCAAAGCAATCTTGAGAAAGAAAAATGGAGCTAGAGAAATCAGGCTCCCTGACTTCAGACTATATTATAAAACTACAGTAATCAAGACAGTATGGTACTGGCACAGAAACAGAAATATAGATCAATGGAACAGGATAGAAAGCGCACAGATAAACCCACACACATATTGTCAACTTGTCTTTGATAAAGGAGGCAAGAATATACAATGGAGAAAAGACAGCCTGTTCAATAAGTGGTGCTGGGAAAACTGGAGAGCTACATGTAAAAGAACGAAATTAGAACACTTCCTAACACCATACACAAAAGTAAAATCAAAATTGATTAAAGACCTAAATGTAAGGCCAGACACTGTAAGACTCTTAGAGAAAAACATAGGAATAGCACTCTTTGACATAAATCACAGCAAAAACCTTTTTGACCCATCTCCTAGAGAAATGGAAATAAAAACAAAAATAAACAAATGGGACCTAATGAAACTTCAAAGCTTTTGCACAGCAAAGGAAACCATAAACAGGACAGAAAGACAGCCCTCAGAATGGGAGAAAATAATTGCAAATGAAGCAACTGACAGAGGATTCATCTCCAAAATATACAAGCAGCTCATGCAGCTCAATGTCTAAAAAACAAGCAGCTGAATCCAAAAGTGGAAGAAGATCTAAATAGACATTTCTCCAAAGAAGATAATACAGATTGCCAGCAAACACATGAAAGGATGCTCAACATCACTAATCATTAGATAAATGCAAATCAAAACTACAATGAGATGTTACCTCATACTAGTCAGAATGTCCATCATCAAAAAATCTACAATAAATCCTGGAGAGGGTGTGGAGAAAACAATAAATCCTGGAGAGGGTGTGGAGAAAAGGGAACCCTCCTGCATGGTTGGTGGGAATGTAAATTGATACAGCCACTATGAAGAACAGTATGGATGTTCCTTAAAAAACTAAAAATAGAACTACCTTTCGACCCAGCAAACCCACTACTGGACATATACCCTGAGAAAACCATAATTCAAAAAGATTCATGTACCACAATGTACATTGCAGCACTGCTTACAAGAGCCAGGACACAGAATCAACCTGAATGTCCATAGACTGATGAATGGATAAAGAAGCTGTGGCACTTATACACAATGGAATATTACTCACCCCTAAAAAGAACTGAAATTGAGTTATTTATAGCGAGGTGATGGACCTAGAGGCTGTCATACAGAGTGAAGTAAGTCAGAAAGAGAAAAACAAATACCGTATGCTAACCCATATATGTGGAATCTAAAAAAAAAAAAATGGTTCTGATGAACCTAGGGGCAGGACAGGAATCTAGACGCAGACATAGAGAATGGACCTGAGGACATGGGGAGGGGGGAGGGTAAGCTGGGACGAAGTGAGAGAGTAGCATTAACATATATACGCTACCAATGTAAAATAGCTAGCGGGAAGCAGCTGCATCACATGGGGAGATCAGCTTGGTGCTTTGTGACCACCTAGAGGGGCGGGATAGGGAGGGTGCATGGGAGACACAAGAGGGAGGGGATGTGGGGATGTATTTATATGTATAGTTGATTCACTTAGTTAAACAGCAGAAACTAACACACTATTGTAAAGCAATTATACTCCAATAAAGATGTTAAAAAAAAAAAAGAAATGTGACTGCAGTTCAGCTGAGAGCACAGTTGGCCACACATGCAGATGGTATAGGTATTTGCCTACCTGTTATAGATGAGAGATTCAGAAATGGTATATGCATACATAACACGCCATCCTAAAAAAATATATATGTGTGTATATATATATGTATGTGTGTGTGTGTGTATATATATATATATATATATATATATATATATATATATTCTTGAATGTCTGCCCTACCATGTACCCTATCGTGTGTGTTTGAAATTCTACAAGCAATTACATTATTTGAGGTACAACTTAAACAGTAGTGGTGCCCTCTGATTAAAAACTGAGCATTCCTTTGTAATTAATTTAGATTCATTGAGCTATTATTAGTCATCAACAATATAATATAAACCAGAATCCTGGAAGTTGGGGTACGGTCTAGAAGGCATGCTCCAGAGTATGCCTCTTTACGCCGCATGTCAATATGAAAGTTCCTGGAATCCTGGAAGTTGGGGTACGGTCTAGAAGGCATGCTCCAGAGTATGCCTCTTTACGCCGCATGTCAATATGAAAGTTCAGAAAAGCCATGGAGCATAAGCGAGAATTAGGGAGGTGCACCCTCAGAAAGGACCCTGATGTGTTACTTAAGAGGGCTTTAAAGGGCAGATCGCTGACGTCATAAATTTTCCTAAGCAGTGTTGTATTGAAGCATAAGGACTATGTGTTCTGCTAGTGGAAATATCTGTGGAGATGTATTTTGCATCAGAATTTGTGTATCACATTCTCAGAAATAACAAACAAAACTTAATTGATCCCAAAAGGTCTCTAAGTGTGCAATCATACAGCAGTTGCACATTCATACATTCTGAATGTGAGAGGACCATACAGTCTTATGGTCTTAGTTCTTAGTCTTAGTTCTTTCCCTAGGAGTATGTGTTACTAGTATTTGATTGTGTTCTTGGAGAGCAGCAGATCCTCAACTATTTTTTTAATGTTGTGATTTACTGTCCATGATAAACTCTGGAGCTCTTAGATTTTCTTTATGATTTTGATCCCTGTATTTACATTTGTATGTGAATCATAAGTGATTACACAAGAGCCAATATTTTGCTTTTAATGTTTGGGTTACCATTTCTATTTGGTCTTAGGTTAATAAAGCCAAATTTCCAAATGACAGAAATTTTCCTACATCCCCTGTTATACTCAAATTATTTTATCAGTTCTGAAGGTTAAAATTATATGCACAATGGAGAGCCATTTTATAAAAAGGACTTTGATTTCTGAAATTAATAAACGGAGGCTTTAATAATGGAGGCTTTTATATTACATCACAGCAATGATAGGCGGTGAAATACACTGCTTTGTGTCTAGTGCCATCAAGAAAATGACTGAGGCCAATTAATATGTAAATTTGCACAGAGTGAAGATGAAATTGTGGTCAAGAAGCACTGTACAAATGACAGTTTTACAGTAGGTGAACTAGATAATAGCAGTGGGTGTTTGAAGTACAACATGACACACTGAAGTCAAAAGCATTAGATAGTAATGGTTAAGAAAATGGATTCTCCAGCCAGGCTTCTCTACTTGCTAGCTTGAACAGGTGATTTCACTTCTTCTTGTCCAAGTTTCCTCAGTGAAAATTGGGGAATATAATAATACATTTTTATAGGACTGTTATGAACACTAAATGAGTTTAAAATATAATGTGCTAGAATAGTGTTTGGAACATAATCCAATAAAGGTCAGACACTGTTATTACTAGTTGTAGAACATGCACATTCAAAAGGATGTGTACCAGAACAGTTACCACTATATTAATGTTGTGGGCATTAATTTAATTTCTGCAAAATTATACCCTCTGCAACATTAAATTAATGTTAATAATGTGAAAGTAGTTGGTTTAATAATTTTATTAATATTTACAAATATGATCATTAAAATTTTTATACTGACTGATTTATGGTAATGACTATGTAAGTTTCTGTTAAACAATTATAAAATTCTATTTATGAATTGGTTTAGTTTCCGAGATGAACCAAAAATATAAACATAGAAATTTTTAGTTTTTGTTTTTACACATGTATTTAAAAACATAACAAGAAAAATTTGTCTTAGTGGAGAATCTGTTAGAATTTTCCCCATTTGAAACAAAATCTGCACAAGTGTAAAATTTTGGAAATATGCCCTACACAACTTACTTGGAGACAGATTCAAAATTAGGAGTACTGGAATTGGAATCAGGAAATGTTACTTTGAGGCCCAGATGAAGAATTAATAAAGTATGTGACTCACATCAAATTCATTTAACCACTGTACTCCATTTCCTCACCTGCAAATTTCAACTTAAACTCAATAATCTTTGAGGCAGGAGAATCCCAAGAGGTGGTACTTTGGCCACCTGCATCAGCATAATCTGAATACTCAGTAAAAGTTGTCAGCAAGAACCTGTATCTTAGAAGACGTCTGAATTATTCTCGAGGAGATGTGTTATAACGCATAGAATTTTAAACTAAGAAGGTACATGGAGAAGATTATTAACATAATATTAGTAACATGTTTTGAGTTTCTCAGAAGACATTTTCTATTTATAAATAGCATTATATGTCATTATCACTATTGTTAGTTTATTTTTACATTTATGTGTTTTTTATAGTAAAATATTGTAAAATTAGATGAATTTAAACTGCACTGGGTATATTTGTCTTAGGGAAAAATGAATTATCAAGACAATAACTTTATGTCTACATATAGTTTACTTATTTATAATAATTTTATATCTTGATCAACTTAATTTTAATAAATATTCTTCATGTCTCCAAGAAGTTACTAATTACCCCTCCACTGCTGACCTCACATTTGAGTGGGACTGAATCCAATATTGTCCCTGATATATAAATTTATATTGTTCAATACAAGTATTTGCAAAATTGAATATTAATCAAATCAGAAAAATGCTGATCAGTAATAATCAATTTAATGGCTAGCTATCAATGTGCTACTCAGAATTATGTAC
The DNA here is from genome assembly GCF_964374135.1 of Grampus griseus. NCBI lineage: Eukaryota > Metazoa > Chordata > Mammalia > Artiodactyla > Delphinidae > Grampus > Grampus griseus. Next base: position 14,747,728 of record NC_138997.1, on the reverse strand, counting down.
ACATACTTGCAAACATAACTCAAAATTGCCTCTGTAGCAGGGACAATTTCCTAGAATAAGTTGCCTCCTCCCTCCACTTGTGTAATTTCTTTCATCCCAAGGAAGAATTACTGGAAACAATGACCTCCATTATCTGAAATGTCAACCACTCTGAAAGTCCTGTGCGTCCCACTTTCTCCAGCTGGGACTCTCCACCAACTGCAGCTGTGAGACTATTTTGTAAATACGGATTTGAATGTTTATAAATGAAATAGAAGATAAAACATTCTATGACAGTATAATCTTTGGAAATATAGCAGGATGGATCATCAAACTTAACAAAGGGTTTTCTCCTTCCATTTGTTCTTCCCTGAAAACATTATCTGAGCCATGTTATTATGGTACTGTTAGCTAATCAGATTTGTTTCCTAGCATTGAAATAATTTTTTTAAAAATAGGCATTATAAATCAAATTCAAGGCTTTATTCTTCTAAATTAAAAAATATATAATTTGATCATACTTCAAGTTATATTATGATAACAGATCTCACCTTTCACTCTGATTGAGCGTATATGACTTGGTGGTACAATTGTTGAAAAAGGTGAATGCATAAACTAATGAAAATAAAAAATAAAGTGATTTTCCAAGGAATCTGTGCTTTTGAGAGTTTTTGTAGTCACTAAACTGGTAAATATCTGAGCCAAGACTAAACTGGATTTTAAAACTTCTTGCATAACATTTTCTTAAATATGTCAAAGTGAAGTCTTCTTGATGCTATTTTTCTCAGCCATAAAATATTACCCCTTTTGGATTATATGAGAAATATTATATTTGCCGTCTAAAAGTTATATCTTTTAAAAAAAATTATTTATTTTACTTATTTTTGGCTGCATTGCGTCTTTGTTGTGGTGCGCGGGCTCCTCATTGTGGTGGCTTCTCTTGTTGCGGAGCACAGGCTCTAGGCGGGCAGGCTTCAGTAGTTGTGGCACGCAGGCTCAGTATTTGTGGCTTGCGAGCTCAGGAGCACAGGCTCAGTAGTTGTGGTGCATGGCCTTAGTTGCTCCAGGGCATGTGGGATCTTCCAGGACCAGGGCTCGAACCCGTGTCCCCTGCATTGGCAGACGGATTCTTAACCACTCCACCACCAGGGAAGCCCCTAAAAATTATATCTTTATTTGAGACACAGAGCAACACTTCATTGAAAAAGTTGGTATGTAAATACTCCCAGCAGGGTCTGAAGTAACATCCCATAATCAAACATATTTGCATTTCTTCAGCAAATTATGAATAATTAGACTGTATGGGATTAATATAGGCTAAAAATCACACCCCTTCCCATCAGATCAGGTTATGTTTTGCCACCAAATGAGTTTGCCACAATCTCACCAAACTACTTTAGGAGTTTTTTGGACTGTAATACCATGAATAGTGGATCATGGTGGTATTTCAACGTTCTAAAAGTCTTGATTATCCCTGAATAGTGAATTTGCCTCCAGGGAGCAAATTTAACACTGAGGAGAGTCTGTATGCTTCCTTGAATTCTATAAATAGTTGCACTTCTTGAGCTGTGCATAAACACCAGAATTCTCTGCATACGATGTCCACCATGTAATTTTTTTTTAACATCTTTATTGGAGTATGATTGCTTTACAATGATGTCTTAGTTTCTGCTTTATAACAAAGTGAATCAACTATACATATATCCCCATATCCCCTCCCTCTTGCGTCTCCCTCTTACCCTCCCTATCCCACCTCTCTAGGTGGTCACAAAGCACCGAGCTGATCTCCCTGTGCTATGCAGCTGCTTCCCAGTAGCTATCTATTTTACATTTGGTAGTGTATATATAAGTCCATGACACTGTCTCACTTCGTCCCAGCTTACCATTCCCCCTCCCAATGTCCTCAAGTCCATTCTCTACGTCTGCGTCTTTAATCCTGTCTGGCCGCCTAGGTTCTTCATAACCTTTTTTTTTCTTTTTTTAGATCCCATATATATGTGTTAGCATATGGTATTTGTTTTTCTCTTTCTGACTTAACTTCACTCTGTATGACAGACTCTAGGTCCGTCCACCTCACTACAAATAATTCAATTTCATTTCGTTTTATGGCTGAGTAATATTCCATTGTATATATGTGCCACATCTTCTTTAGCCATTCATCTGTCGATGGACACTTAGGTTGCTTCCATGCCCTGTCTATTGTAAATAGAGCTGCAATGAACATTGTGGTACATGACTCTTTTTGAATTATGGTTTTCTCATGGTATATGCCCAGTAGTGGGATTGCTGGGTCGTATGGTAGTTCTATTTTTAGTTTTTTAAGGAACCTCCATACTGTTCTCCATAGTGGCTGTATCAACTTACATTCCCACCAACAGTGAAGGAGGGTTCCCTATTCTTCACATGCTCTCCAGCATTTATTGTTTGTGGATTTTTGATAATGGCCATTCTGACTGGTGTGAGGTGATAGCTCATTGTAGTTTTGATTTGCATTTCTCTAATGATTAGTGATGTTGAGCATCCTTTCATGTGTTTGTTGGCAATCTGTGTAACTTCTTTGGAGAAATGTCTATATCGGTCTTCTGCCCATTTTTGGATTGGGTTGTTTGTTTTTTTTTTGATATTGAGCTGCATGAGCTGCTTGTAAATTTTACAGGTTAATCTTTTGTCAGTTGCTTCATTTGCAAATATGTTCTCCCATTCTGAGGTTTGTCTTTTCGTCTTGTTTATGATTTCCTTTGCTGTGCAAAACCTTTTAAGTTTCATTAGGTCCCATTTGTTTATTTTTGTTTTTATTTCCATTTCTCTAGGAGGAGGGTCAAAAAGGATCTTTTTGTGATTTATGTCAAAGAGTGTTCTGCCTATGTTTTCCTCTAAGAGTTTGATAGTGTCTGGCCTTACATTTAGGTCTTTAATCCATTTTGAGTTTATTTTTGTGTATGGTGTCAGGGAGTGTTCTAATTTCATTCTTTTACATGTAGTTGTCCTGTTTTCCCAGCACCACTTATTGAAGAGGCTGTCTTTTCTCCATTGTGTATTCTTGCCTCCTTTATCAAAAATAAGGTGATCATATGTGTGTGGATTTATCTCTGGGCTTTCTATCCTGTTAAATTGATCTATATTTCTGTTTTTGTGCCAGTATCATACTGTCTTGATTATTGTAGCTTTGTACTGTAGTCTGAAGTCCAGGTGCCTGATTCCTCCAGCTCCATTTTTCTTTCTCAAGAGTGCTTTGGATATGCGGGGCCTTTTGTGTTTCCATACAAATTGTGAAATTTTTTGTTCTAGTTCTGTGAAAAATGCCATTGGTAGTTTGATAGGAATTGCATTGAATCTGTAGATTGCATTGAATCTGTAAATTGCTTTGGGTAGTATAGTCATGTTCACAATGTTGTTTCTTCCAATCCAAGAACATGCTCCTATCTCTCCATCTGTTTGTATCATCTTTAATTTCTTTCATCAGGATCTTATATTTTTCTGCATACAAATCTTTTGTATCCTTAGGTAGATGTCTTCCTGTGTATTTTATTATTTTTGGTGCCGTGGTAAATGGGAGGGTTTCCTTAATTTCTCTTTCAGATTTTTCATCATTAGTGTATAGGAATGCAAGAGATTTGTGTGCATTAATTTTGTATCCTGCAGCTTTACCAAATTCATTGATTAGCTCTAGTAGTTTTCTGGTGGCATTTTTAGGATTCTCTATGTATACTATCATGTCATCTGCAAACATTGACAGTTTTACTTCTTCTTTTCCAATTTGTATTCCTTTAATTTCTTTTTCTTCGCTTATGGCTGTAGCTAAAACTTCCAAACCTATGTTGAATAATAGTGGTGAGAGTGGGCAAGCTTGTCTTGTTCCTGATCTTAGTGGCAATGGTTTCAGTTTTCCACCATTGAGAACAATGTTGGCTGTGGGTTTGTCATATGTGGCCTTTATTTTGTTGAGGAAAGTTCCCTCTACGCATACTTTCTGGAAGGTTTTTATTATAAATGGGTATTGAATTTTGTTGAAAGCTTTTTCTGCATCTATTGAGATGATCATATGTTTTTTTATCCTTCAGTTTCTTGCTATCATGTATCACATTGATTGATTTGCGTATATTGAAGAATCCTTGCATTCCTGGGATAAACTACACTTGATCATGGTGTGTGATCCTTTTAATGTGCAGCTGGATTCTGTTTACTTGTATTTTGTTGAGGATTTTTGCATCTATGTTCATCAGTGATGTTGGCCTGTAGTTTTCTTTCTTTCTGACATCTTTGTTTTGTTTTGGTGTCAGGGTGATAGTGGCCTCGTAGAATGATTTTGGGAGTGTTCCTCCCTCTGCTATATTTTGGAAGAGTTTGAGAAAGATTGGTGTTAGTTCTTCTCTAAATATTTGCTGGAATTCGCCTCTGAAGGCATCTGGTCCTGGGCTGTTGTTTTTTGGAAGATTTTTAATCACAGTTTCAGTTTCAGTGCTTGTGATTGGTCTGTTTATATTTTCTGTTTCTTCCTGGTTCAGTCTCAGAAGGTTGTGCTTTCTAAGAATTTGTCCATTTCTTCCAGGTTGTCCATTTCACTGGCATATAGTTGCTTGTAGTAATCTCTCATGATCCTTTGCATTTCTGCAGTGTCATCTGTGACACTTTTTCCTTTTTCATTTCTACTTCTATTGATTTGACTCTTCTCCCTTTTTTTCTTGATGAGTCTCGCTAATGGTTTTTCATTTTTGCTTATCTTCTCAAAGGACGAGCTTTCAGTTTTATTGATCTTTGCTACTGCTTCTTTCTGTGTTTTCCATTTATTTCTGTTCTGATCTTTATGTTTTCTTTCCTTCTGCTAAATTTGGGGGTTTTTTGTTCTTCTTTCTCTAATTGCTTTAGGTGTAAGGTTAGGTTGTTCATTTGAGATGTTTCTTGTTTCTTCAGGTCGGGATGTATTGCTATAAACTTCCCTCTTAGAACTGCTTTTGCTGCATCCCATAGGTTTTTGGGTCATCGTGTTTTCATTGTCATTTGTTTCTAGGTATTTTTTGATTTTCCCTTTGATTTCTTCAGTGATCTCTTGGTTATTAAGTAGTGTATTGTTTAGCCTCCATGTGTTTGTATTTTTTACTGATTTTTTCCTGTAATTGATGTCTAACCTCATAGTGTTGTGGTCAGAAAAGATACTTGATAAGATTTGAATTTTCTTAAATTTACCAAGGCTGATTAGTGACCCAAGGTATGATCTATCCTGGAGAATGTTCTGTGAGCACTTGAGAAGAAAGTGTACTCTGTTGTTTTTGGTTGAATGTCCTATAAATATTAATTAAGTCTATCTTATGTAATGTGGCATTTAAAGCTTGTGTTTCCTTATTTATTTTCATTTTCGATGATCTGTCCATTGGTGAAAGAAGTGGGGTGTTAAAGTCCCCTACTATGATTGTGTTACTGTCAATTTCCCCTTTTATGGCTATAAGCATTTGCCTTATGTATTGAGGTGCTCCTATGTTGGGTGCATAAATATTTACAATTGTAATATCTTTCTCTTGGATTGATCCCTTGATCATTATATAGTGTCCTTCTTTGTCTCTTGTAATAGTCTTTGTTTTAAAGTCTATTTTGTCTGATATGAGAATTGCTACTCCATCTTTTTTTTTGATTTCTATTTGCATGAAATATCTTTTTCCATCCCCTCACTGTCAGTCTGTATGTGTCTCTAGGTCTGAAGTGGGTCTCTTGTAGACAGTATATATATGGGTCATGTTTTTGTATCCATTCAGCCAATCTGTGTCTTTTGGTGGGAGCATTTAGTCCATTTACATTTAAGGTAATTATTGATGTGTATGTTCCTATTCCCATTTTCTTAATTGTTTTGGGTTTGTTATTGGAAGTCTTTTCTTTCTCTTGTGTTTCTTGCCTAGAGAAATTCCTTTAGCATTTGTTGTAAAGCTGGTTTGGTGGTGCTGAACTCTCTCAGCTTTTGCTTGTCTGTAAAGGTTTTAATTTCTCCATCAAATCTGAATGAGCTCCTTGCTGGGTAGAGTAATCTTGGTTGTAGGTTTTTCCCTTTCATCACTTTAACTATGTCCTGCCACTCCCTTCTGGCTTGCAGAGTTTCTGCCGAAAGATCAGCTGTTAACCTTATTGGGATTCCCTTGTGTGTTATTTGTTGTTTTTCCTTGCTGCTTTTAATACTTTTTCTTTTTATTTAATTTTGGATAGTTTGATTAATATTTGTCTTGATGTGTTTCTCCTTGGGTTTATCCTGTATGGGACTCACTGTGCTTCCTGGACTTAATTAACTATTTCGTTTCCCATATTAGGGAAGTTTTCAACTATTATCTCTTCAAATATTTTCTCAGTCCCTTTCTTTTTCTCTTCTTCTGGGACCCCTATAATTCGAATATTGGTGTGTTTAATGTTGTTCCAGAGTACTCTGAGACTGTCCTCAATTCTTTTCATTCTTTTTTCTTTATTCTGCTCTGCAGTAGTTATTTACACTATTTAATCTTCCTGGTCACTTCTCCGTTCTTCTGCCTCCAGTATTCTGCTATTGATTCCTTCTAGAGAATTTTTAATTTCATTTATTGTGTTGTTCATCTTTGTTTGCTCTTTAGTTCTTCTAGGTCCTTGTTAAACATTTTTTGTATTTTCTCCATTCTATTTCCAAGATTTTGGATCATCTTTACTATCATTACTCTGAATTCTTTTTCAGGTAGATTGCCTCTTTCCTCTTCATTTGTTTGGTCTGGTTGGTTTTTACCTTGTTCCTTCATCTGCTGTGTGTTTTTCTGTCTTCTCATCTTGCTTAACTCACTGTGTTTGGGGTCTCCTTTTCACAGGCTTCAGGTTCACAGTTCCCGTTGTTTTTGGTGTCTGCCCCCCAGTGGGTAAATTTGGTTCAGTGGGTTGTATAGGTTTCTTGGTGGAGGGGACTGGTGCCTGTGTTCTGGTCAATGAGGCTGGATCTTGGCTTTCTGGTGGGCAGCACTGCGTCTGGTGGTGTGTTTTGGGGTGTCTGTGACCTTATTATGATTTTAGACACCCTGTCTGCTAATGGGTGAAGTTGTGTTCCTGTCTTGCTAGTTGTTTGACATAGGGTGTCCAGCACTGTAGCTTGCTGGTCGTTGAGTTGAGCTGGGTCTTAGCCTTGAGATGGAGATATATGGGAGAGCTTTCACCATTTGATATTATGTGGTGCTGGGAAGTCTCTAATGTACCAGTATACTGATCTCAGCTCTCCCACCTCAGAGGCACAGGCCTGACACATGGCCGGAGCACCAAGACCCTGTCAGCCACACAGCTCAGAAGTAAAGAGAGAAAAAAAGAAAGAGAGAAAAAAATAAAATAAACTTATTAAAATTAAAAATATAAAATAATTGTTAAAAAAATTAAAAAGTAATAAAAAAAAAAACCAGACAGACAGAACCCTAGGACAAATGGTAAAAACAAAGCTATACAGACAACATCATACAGAGAATCATATAAATACATACACAAAGAGAAAAAGGAAAAAAATATATATATATTGTTGCTCCCAAAGTCCACTGCCTCAATTTTGGGATGATTCGCTGTCTATTCAGGTATTCCACAGATGCTGGGTACATCAAATTGATCGTGGAGATTTAATCCGCTGCTCCTGAGGCTGCTGGGAGAGATTTCCCTTTCTCTTTTCTGTTCACACAGCTCCTGAGGTTCAGCTTTGGATTTGGCCCCGCCTCTGCATGTAGGTCACCTGAGGTCGTCTTTTCCCGCTCAGACAGGACGGGGTTATAAAGGAGCAGCTGATTCGGGGGCTCTGACTCACTCAGGCCGGGGGTAGGGAGGGGTACGGATGTGGGGTGAGCCTGTGGTGGCAGAGGCCGGCGTGACATTGCACCAGCCTAAGGCGCACCGTGCGTTCTCCCGGGGAAGTTGTCCCTGGATCACAGGACCCTGGCTGTGGCTGGCTGCACAGGCTCCCGGGAGGGGAGGTGTGGAGAGTGACCTGTCCTCACACACAGGCTTCTTGGTGGCGGCAGCAGCAGCCTTAGCGTCTCATGCCTGTCTCTGGGGTACGCACTGATAGCCATGGCTTGCGCCCATCTCTGGAACTCCTTTAGGCGGTGCTCTGAATCCCCTCTCCTCGTGCACCAGGAAACAATGCTCTCTTGCCTCTTCAGCAGGTCCAGAGTTTTTCTTGGACTCCCTCCTGGCTTGCTGTGGCGCACTAACCCCTTCAGGCTGTGTTCATGCCACCAACCCCAGTTCTCTCCGTGGGATCCGACTGAAGCCCGAGCCTCAGCTCCCAGCCCACGCCCGCCCTGACAGGTGAGCAGACAAGCCTCTCGGGCTGGTGAGTGCCGGTTGGCACCAATTCTCTGTGCGGGTATCTCTCCACTTTGCCCTCCGCACTCCTGTGGCTGCGCTCTCCTCCGTGGCTCTGACGCTTCCCCTCAGCCACCCCCTGTCTCTGCCCGTGAAGAGTCTTCCTAGTGTGTGGAATCTTTTCCTCCTTCATAGCTCCCTCCCAGTTGTGCAGGTCCTGTCCCTATTCTTTTGTCTCTGTTTTTTCATTTTTCTTTTGCCCTACCCAGGTACATGGGGAGTTTCTTGCCTTTTGGGAGGTCTGAGGTCTTCTGCCAGCGTTCAGTAGGTGTTCTTTAGGAGTTGTTCCACATGTTGATGTGTTTCTGATGTATTTGGGGAGGAAGGTGATCTCCACGTCTTACTCTTCTGCCATGTTGAAGGTCTCTCTGCACCATGTAATTTTATAATATATCTTATACCTAGGATTTTGGTTCTTTCTATCAAAGTAAAATATTATTTTTAAAGCAAGAAACATTTGATTGCCCCTGCATCTCTAGCAACTCAAGCACCGAGAAGCAAAGTTCATTATTACAGTACAGAGTGAAAAGAAGCCTAGAAAGTTTAAGTGAGTTAGACATGTTTCTATTGATTACAACACTACTGAGAGTGGAAAGAGATAGATAAAAGCCAGAAAGTTAGAATTAGTTTAAAATTATCTCTCTAAGGGCGGAGCCCTTTGGAGAAAGCAGTGGATAAATTACAAGTCACATTTTAATAACCTTCAAGTACAAAACTATGAATATACTATATATGTGTGTGTGTGTGTGTATTCTAAAAGAAAACGTAAGTGTAGTGTTGTTTAGATGCTTCTATTTCTTAGAAATATTTTGTAAATCTTCCAAGGAAAATTGCAAGAAATTCCTCACAGTTGCCATAGTAACAGAGTTAATATGTTTTGAACACAGTAAACTGAACCTTATTTTGAAAAAGAAAATATGTAACCTTGGTATACCTGTGGAACAGCACTGTCCGTAGAACTTTCTGTAATGATGTAAATATGGTAGCCCATAGCCACATGCTGGTATTGAGGATTTGACGTGTGGCTCCTGTGACTTAGGAACTGAGTTTTAAATTTAATTAGGTTTCACTTCATTAAATGTAAATGTAAATAGACACACGTGGCTCATGGCTACGCTATTTGACAGGGTAGGTATAGAATTTAAGATGTATTAAACATGGGCTTCCCTGGTGGCACAGTGGTTAAGAATCCACCTGCCAATGCAGGGGACATGGGTTTGATCTCTGGTCTGGGAAGATCCCACATGCTGTGGAGCAACTAAGCCCGTGCACCACAACTACTGAGCCTGTGCTCTGGAGCCCACAAGCCACAACTACTGAGCCCATGTATCGCAACTACTGAAGCCCGTGTGCCTAGAACCCATGCTCCGCAACAAGAGAAGCCACTGCAATAAGAAGCCCGCGCACCACAAAAGAGTAGTCCCCACTCGCCACAACTAAAGAAAGCCCATGCACAGCAACGAAGACCCAATGCAGCCAAAAATAAATAAATAAAATAAATTTATAAAAAAAAAAGTTAAGGAACTGTTTTAAAAGCATTTTTAAAATAAATAAAGAAGAAATAAAATTATTAAACATGTGAGCTTTTCCTACAATGTTGAGGTTATAATGTTTTGGATAAACCCATTTTAAAATTAATAAAAATTCTAATTATCTGATATTTGTTAGAACTAATGAAAATATTTTACTGGTGCCCAATCACAGTATGTAATTCATGTGATTCTAAATAAGAGGGTGCAGGGGATAAGATTTCCCAATGACAACGTAAGTCTTAGCTACATAAATCTAAGCTACATCAGTGCTCCTCAAACCTGAGAATACATAATAATCAGATGAAGAACTTGTAAAGCACAGAGATTCTTATTTGGTAGAACTGGGGTGGAACTCAAACATTTGAATTTCTAACAAGCTCCAAATAATGCTGCTAGTGGTGGTTCATGGACTACAGTTTGATTAGCACTCAGTAGGTACTTAGTGCAGTGGTCCTCAAAGTACAGACCCTGGACCAGCACCTTCACCATCATAATTACCTGGGAACTTGTCAGAAATGCACATTTTTAGTATTTATCTCAGACATATTAAATTAGAAACTCTAAGGATGGGTATATTTTTTTGGTTAACAAGCCCTCCAGATGAACTTGAAAATGTGCCTTAAAATCATTTGCACATATGCATGAGGAAAAATGTATTGTACATATTAGCAAAAACTTGGAAACAACCAAAATGTCCATCTTAAAGAAACTAGCTGAATAAATGGCAGCTGAATCTGCTTTGGGAATACTATGCAGTAGTTAACAAAAAATCAGTAAGACAAATATTAACTGTCATGGAAAGATGTCTAAGACGTATAATGTGTGTGGAGGGTTTGCAGAAATAGACAGTGTATCATGATTTATGTAAACAAAATAATTTTTAAAATGGATGATCTTGGTATGTATATTTCTTGTATATAGAATAACTTCTGAAATCAAATTGATAACAGTGGTTTTCTATAAGGAATGAACTAGGATTGAGAACAATAGTTGATATAGAATTTATTTTCATGTTGAATTTTATAAAAGGAAAATATATTCATAAAATTAATACTTGTGACTTAAAAATAATTAAGATACTCAAAATCCATGTCATGGTGTTATACAGGGATGCACTATCTATAAACATCAATTGCACAGACCTGTTTTATTATCTTTAATTTCTGAGACCATACTTTTTATTTTTATTTTTCGCGGTACGCGGGCCTCTCACTGTTGTGGCCTCTCCCATTGCGGAGCACAGGCTCCGGACGCGCAGGCTCAGCGGCCATGGCTCGCGGGCCGCCGCTCCGTGGCATGTGGGATCTTCCCGGACCGGGGCACAAACCTGTGCCCCCTGCATCGGCAGGTGGACTCTCAACCACTGCGCCACCAGGGAAGCCCTGAGACCATACATTTTATCTTTAATAGTTTACAAGTCGTTTCCTATATTAAGTTAGAAACAGCTTCCATTGCTAATGCTACAGTGTGTCATTATATGATAATATTGAATCAGAATTTTAGACCAAGAAATAACATTTTTACTCTTACACTTTTTGGTCAGTTTGCTATACTTCTTCTGTATACAATGAACCTGCTTTGAATTCAGTTTCCAATATCAGGGTTTTTTAAATCTTTGTATAATTTTGGTGGATTTCTTTTCAAGACATTTTGCATTGTAAGGCGAACGTGATTAAGTTCTCTATTTGAAAAGATACTAATTATCAGAAAAACCAAGACAAAGGTGCTCTAACAGGGTACCTGACAAATTTTATCTGGTCTATTAGCGTTCACTTTACCTCTCTACCATGCCTAGGATGATTCCTCATTATCTTACCAGTTAGGTGCCCACAGTAACAAAGTGTATTTATCCCGGTGCATCATACACTGAACATGCACCTCATGGTTTGTGTAACATAGGAATACATGAATGTTCAAGATCCTTTCTGTCTTTCAAAACTTCCTTGTTAACATTTTAGGTATAATAAAAACAACAAAATGCTGTACTACACCTGAGGTTAATAGTGCTATTTTAATATTGAAATTAATTTTAATACTGCTAAAATTTCCTGTCATGATCAATTTTATGTGTCAACTTGGCTAGGCTATAGGACCCAGTTTTTCAAACAAACATAAATCTTAAGTGTTGCAGAGGTGCTATATTTTAGATGTGTTTAATGTCTACCATCAGTTAACTTTATGTACAGATTATCCTTGATAATCTGCACTGGCTGATCTAATCAACAGAAAGGGCTTAGAGCAGAATGGAGGTTTCCCTGGGGAGCGGAAACCTCACCTGTGGACTGCAGTAGCAGCTCCTGCCTGAAAGTTTCCAGCCTGCCCTGACTCAATATGTGAAAGTGACTTTGGAATTGGATAGTGGTAAAGAATGGGAGAAATTTGAAGCACTTCACAGAAAAAACCTAGATTGCTTTGAACAGAATGTTAGCAGAAATATGGACTTTAAAAGTGCTTCTGGGGGCTTCCCTGGTGGCACAGTGGTTAAGAATCCTCCTGCCACTGCAGGGGACACGGGTTCGAGCCCTGGTCCGGGAAAATCCCACATGCTGCAGAGCAACTAAGCCCATGCGCCACAACTACTGAGCCCACGTGCCACAACTACTGAAGCCCACGTGCCTAGAACCCATGCTCCACAACAAGAGAAGCCACCGCAATGAGAAGCATGCACACTGCAACAAAGAGTAGCCCTCGCTCGCTGCAACTAGAGAAAGCCTGTGCTCAGCAAGGAAGACCCAACACAGCCAAAAAAAAAATGCTTCTGGTGCTCAGAAGGAAATGAGCACGGTAGAGAAAATGTCTATCTTGATTCAAAGACAAAATTTTTATTCACTGTAGGTCAGGAATCCTCCTGTGGCTTTGCTCTTATTGTAAATGTTGCAAAATGTGGATATGTAGGCTGGAAGAATTGTGAACTTTTAATATTTTTTGTGATTTTTTTTGTAAAATTATTTGTTACCCATCTGTTTTATTAATGTTTCTCTTTACAAACATGTTTGAGGATCCAGTATGGTGTTTTCTGGACATGAGGTGTGAGATGGAAGAAGATGATTCTTTATCTTAGGTCTACAGATACTTCTGGTAAGGTTGGAAATAAACAATCACAATCTTCAAAGTCATTTCAAAGTAAGTGAGCGAGAGCAACAAAGGAAAAAACGAAACTATAGCAATAAAACCAAAAACTTCCTATATTTACCATGAAATCCAATTATTTTTACAGGAGCTGACAATCCAAGTTATCTAATCCCATTGTACATAGTTTGTTGCAAACAATCTCTAAGTGAAGCAACAAGATCAAAAGGACATAACTACAAACCATAGTCACTCAACAAGGAAAGTACTGAGAAATAGTTCTTGGAATCTTAAACTCAGTAAAGCTCTTTTTTAAAAAAATACCTGCATTCAATGAAATGTTTCAAGAATCAAGTTATTTAGTAGCAGGAATTATTGCCCCCCCCCCCCGCCAAAAAAAGAAAAGTTTCACATGGTTGGTGAGAACATAATGATGGAAGCATGTAAAGTTGTAGTGAGAAAATGTTAGGTCAAGATGCAGCTGGATAAATCAAAGATGCCATTCTCCATCAGTATAAGTTGAAATACTGAAGAAGTATCACCTGAAACTGAAGAGATTTGAGATCAGTAAATGGAAAAATGACATCTCCTTCCAGGTTGGTGAGTAAGCAGATTTCACCATTAGATATCAAGCTCTAGCTCTTGTAAAAATTGTAAACGTTGGCAAAATTCATAAACGATATTTTCTTGCTGCAAGTTTCCGTCTGAAACAAAAAAGGTCAAGGTACATTTAATTTTTTTGTCTTCATATTGAGAAAGTGCTGTCCAGGAGGAATTGTGTTGGCTTCTTTACCGATGTTATCCCATGGGTGGCTGGCTCCAGGAGAGGTTTCGTCTATTGTTATAAAATAAAATCTTGACATTGTCATAATACAGTGCTTTATTCACAGATAAATGCTGGGTTCAAAAAACTTGGAGAGGAAATGAAAACTAAAATGTCTGAATGACACTATAAAATGAGTAACTTTGTTAAAGGATGATCCGTTCCCTTGAGCATGTAAAACTGGGATGAAGAGCACATGAATCGTTTAGTACATACAGAAATCTGGATTCATTGTAGAGAGTTCTCAGCAAATTGTCAAAGTGTTTGAGGTGGAAGGTGAATTTCAGTAGTACATTTAAGGAAATATTGATACAAATTTTGTTGAATGCTTTGAAAATGATAAATGGCTGCCCAAAGTAACCTAATTAGTAGGTACTCTTTCTTCACTTGAACTGGTTGAACAAGTCTCTCTCTGCCAGGCTGTGGAGCGACAAGCCTCTTACACTTTGAAAGGAAACTGAATCTTTGAAAAATCATGTTGGAAATAGAAATTTTTGAATGTTTCCACTTTTGCTTGGGTTTGACAGTGAAGAAGGATATCAGCAAATATCTCCTCAGTCCCACAGTGAGTAAAAGTGGTATGAATTGCCTGCCAGAAGAAAATCTCTTCAGGAAAAACTTAATATCCAGAGCCTTTACTAATGTTAAAAGGCTCAATAATATTGACCTAGTTGTATCAGGTAACAGAATAAAATAACTAAAAAACCTAGAGAAAAACATAGGAAATGGAAACAGACCATTGGGGTAACAGATATTTTTAAATAATGTTAATTTACATGGTCAATAATATAGAAAGGTGGAGAATTTTAGCAGACCTTCTTGAACTCTACACACAGAAAAATCAAATGAATATTCCAAAATTAAAAATAAAATAACTGAAGTTATAATTCAGTAGGCTTTAACAGCACACTAGACAGAAAAGGAAAGATAATTAGTGAAGAAAAAGATAGTTTAGTAGAAAATTTCAAACTGAAATCTGGAGAGAAAAAAAATAATTGAAAATGTATTAAAAGCCATAAGAGATATAAGGTATATGGAAGAAATAAATAATATTCACACTACTGGAGTCCCAGGAATGGCGAGAGAATGGGACAACTTATAAACAGTGAGGAAAAAAATCATTAAAAATTTGAATTCAGGCATATTTAAAAAGACATCCTGTAAAATTTGATTTATTCTAAAAATTCAAGATAGGTTTAGCATTTAAAATGAATCAGTGTGATCCTCCACATTAACAAGATTTGGGAGGAAAATCATATGACCATAACAGTAGACACTAAAAAAATATTTAACAAAATTCATCAGCTATTCGTGAATTTTAAAAATAATTAGCAGACCAAGAACAGAAGGGAGCTTACTTAATACAACAGAGTATTGACCAAAATTCTATAGTAAACATCCTGTTTAATGGTGATATATTGTAAAATTTCACTGTGAAACTAGGAATGAGTTAGAAATGGAGAAGCTTTGTAATACAATTTCTATTCAATATTTCATTCGAGGGAGTTCAGTGATGGAAGAAAAAGAAATAAAATATACAAGTATTGAGAAGGATGAAGTAACACTGTCATTATTCACAGATGGCATTATATAGTACATAGGAATTCAAAAGAATATTAGAAAGACGATTAAAATTAATATGTGACTTTAAAAAGGTCACTGGATTAAATATCAATATAAAAGTTAACTGTTAACTGTATTAACACTTAGAAGCAATTAAGAAATGTAATTTTGAAAATATATCATTTATCAAAATATAAAGCTAAGAAACTTGAATAAGACTTCTTTACCAAGAAAAATATATTTATGAGATAAAGTAAGGAAGATTAATCAATGGAGATCATATATTGTAAACTTGTCACTTCTCCTTGAGTAAAACTATAGATTCAATGCAGTCTCAGTAAAAATTTCAGCATGTTAAGTTGACAAGCTGACTTCAACTCATGTAGAAATGAGATAATCAAGAATAGTGAAGACAGTCTTGAGGAAATGAACCTTGCTGGAGGATATAATTGTCATCAAGATGTATAATAAAGTCATAGTTATTAAAACAGTGCTGTTACTCAAGAATAGACAAGTAGACTAATGAAATAGAATAAATAGTAGAGAAATTAGCCTGATTTAAGACAAAGATGCCTCTGCAATTTGGTAAGGAAGGATGCTCTTTCTCATAAATAAGACTGGGTTAATTATATACCTGTGTAAGAAAATATAAACCTATCTACCTCATACCATACATAAAATCAAAATTTAGAACTATTTGGATGATAAGGCAGAAATATCTTTATGATTCTGGAGGTGGAGGAGGCAAGGAATTTTTTAGCTAGCAGCAAAAAGCAGTAATCATAAAGAAGAATACTGATGATTGAACTCCATTAAAATTAAAGTTTTGTTCAGCAAGAAGAAACCATTAGGAGAGAGAAAAGGCAAGCCACAGAGTGAGAAGATATTTATATCCAACAAAGGATTTGTGTCCAGAATAATCAAAGAATTTCTAAATATCAATAAGAAAAAAGACAACCCACATTTTATAAAATAGAAAATTTTGAATTAATTCTTTACAAAGATGATATCCAAATGACCAAACAGCCTATGTAAAGAATTTCAACATAAGTAGTCATGAGGGAAATAAAGAAAAAAGACACAGTTAAATACCACCATGTACCTACCACAACAGTCATAAAAAGCTAAAAAAACAAACAAACAAAATGATTTCAAGAGTTGATGAGGATGAAGAGCAAATGAAAAGCTCATTCACTACTGGTTGGAATTTTCAGTATTTATTATACTAAATCTGAGCTTATAAATACTCTCTGATCCATTAAGTGCAGGCCATGAATGTCAGTTTTTCCAAAAACTTTAAACAACAAAGATGTCCACCAACAGTGAAGTAGTAAACTATGGCTATAAGCAACAAAGTGATAAATCTCACTCATTTCATGGCGAGTGAAAGAAGCTAGACACAAAATAATATGTACTATTTGCTTTCACTTATGTAAAGCTTAACCAAATAAGTAAATTGCTTTTGGAAAGGCTAATAACTGGGAGAGAATGATATGGAGACTTCTGGGATGTTGGTAATATTCTGTATCTTCATTGGATTATGGCTATATGTTCACTTTGTAAAGCATCATTAAACTGTGGAGTTCATAGTCTCTACATACGTGCTGTACTTCGGGCATTTAAAAGAGTAAATTAAGATTTAAATAAATTGCAAAAAGTATTCTACTCACACACTACTTCATTGTTTCAGCCATGTCTTTCTTTGAATTCTGTATTTTCCATTGATTTGTGAGACTCTGAATGTACAGATGCTAAATTATTTTATTTTATTTTTAGAATAAGTTTGGAATTAGCATCACTATTTCCAGTAAGGTAAAAAAAATAACATCTTACTGTGATTATATTTTGATATTAGACCTCATAGAATTAATACTGTGTTTTCCTAGCAAATGATAGAATATGTATTGCCATTTGTTCATCTTTTTTGGTTTTATATTCCTCAGTGGTGTTTTTTTTTTTTTTAACATCTTTATTGGGGTATAATTGCTTTACAATGGTGTGTTAGTTTCTGCTTTATAACAAAGTGAATCAGTTATACATATGTTCCCATATCTCTTCCCTCTTGCATCTCCCTCCCTCCCACCCTCCCTATCCCACCCCTCCAGGCGGTCACAAAGCACCGAGCCGATATCCCTGTGCCATGCAGCTGTTTCCCACTAGCTATCTACCTTATGTTTGTTAGTGTGTATGTCCATGCCTCTCTCGCGCCCTGTCACAGCTCACCCTTCCCCCTCCCCATATCCTCAAGTCCATTCTCCAGTAGGTCTGTGTCTTTATTCCTGTCTTACCCCTAGGTTCTTCATGACATTTTTTTTTCTTAAATTCCATATATATGTGTTAGCATACGGTATTTGTCTTTCTCTTTCTGACTTACTTCACTCTTTATGACAGACTCTAGGTCTATCCACCTAACACCATACACAAAAATAAGCTCAAAATGGATTAAAGAACTAAATGTAAGGCCAGACACTATCAAACTCTTAGAGGAAAACATAGGCAGAACACTCTGTGACATAAATCACAGCAAGATCCTTTTTGACCCACCTCCTAGAGAAATGGAAATAAAAACAAAAATAAACAAATGGGACCTAATGAAACTTCAAAGCTTTTGCACAGCAAAGGAAACCATAAACAAGACCAAAAGACAACCCTCAGAATGGGAGAAAATATTTGCAAATGAAGCAACTGACAAAGGATTAATTTCCAAAATTTATAAGCAGCTCATGCAGCTCAATAACAAAAAAACAACCCAATCCCAAAATGGGCAGAAGACCTAAATAGACATTTCTCCAAAGAAGATATACAGACTGCCAACAAACACATGAAAGAATGCTCAACATCATTAATCATTAGAGAAATGCAAATCAAAACTACAATGAGATATAATCTCACACCAGTCAGAATGGCCATCATCAAAAAATCTAGAAACAATAAATGCTGGAGAGGGTGTGGAGAAAAGGGAACCCTCTTGCACTGCTGGTGGGAATGTGAATTGGTTCAGCCACTATGGAGAACAGTATGGAGGTTCCTTAAAAAACTACAAATAGAACTACCATATGACCCAGCAATCCCACTACTGGGCATATACCCTGAGAAAACCATAACTCAAAAGGAGTCATGTACCAAAATGTTCATTGCAGCTCTATTTACAATAGCCCGGCGATGGAAACAACCTAAGTGCCCATCATCGGATGAATGGATAAAGAAGATGTGGCACATATATACAATGGAGTATTACTCAGCCATAAAAAGAAACGAAATTGAGCTCAGTGGTGTTTTAAAGTTTTCTTCATGGGGCGTTTTTATTTCTTCCAACTTTGTTTTTCAGTATTTTATCTTATTATTGCTTTAGTAGATGGGTTCTTCGCTTTAATTGATATCCATAATGTTTTTCTTCTTCCAATATGGGAAAGCTACTTTTTGTAAAGAAATCTTGTAAGTAGCTATTTAAGCACGTTCTCTTATAGTATGAAACCATTTTGTAGTTGTTTTTCTTGTGTTTGTATGTATCAGATTCTGTCATCTGGAAATTGTGATAATTTTCTATCCAAGTTTTCTACTTCCAATTTCTTATTTCTATCTTTTCTCTGATTGTGTTTCCCACTCTGTTCATAAAAATAATACATATTTTATGGAGCCTTGATTAGGATCCAATGTGATTTGTTCAGAATCAATCTGAAAACTAGGATGGTTGACTGAAAATAACAAATCAGGTGTTTATCTTCTATGGTATTCTGACAAGCTATTAGTTGATGAAAAAGGGGAAAGAGGAGAATTATAACCATTATAATAATTATTATGGCATTTCCCATAAGGAGTTGAAATGAATTGTTTAAAAATTGGCAATTTTATTTCCAGAAATACATAGTAAAGTCAAAGCAATCTATATCAGAATTTGTGAGTTAAAGGGTCACTGTCTGAGGAAACTAAGGCCTGAAAATAAAAGTTTGTTTCTCAAGATCTCAGAATTAATCACGGTAAGGGTTGGATTTCCTATCTCCCAAATTGGCAGAGATAAAAATTTATTACAAAGTCATCTAATAGTCTAAAAACATTTAGTATAAATTAAATACATATATTTTGACAAAAATATTTTAATTATCTTTAAAACAATGCTTGTTCTTTTGAAATAATTTTGGCTAATTCTTCTTTTGTCCAAAATAAAGTAGGTTTTAGCATCTAATATGTACATAAAACTATCAGTCAAAACAAATAGAATATTAGATATAAAGATATATTTCATTTTCTTCTCTTCTTTGAATGTCTATTGGAAAATGTCTGAAAATTTATCACTGGAAAAGGTTTTTTTCTTATTTTGAGCCCTACTTTTGGACACCTTAACGAACAAAAAGCTCTAAAAATGTAAGTAAATGGGTAAATTGCTTTTCAGGATGCCTTACATTTAATTATAAACACAAGTCTTTTTGACCATTGCATTTTTTTTTTCTCGTCTCTAACAAGTTCTGAAAAGGATGGATTATACTCACTAATAAGCATTAGTTTGTCCATACTGATGATTAACATTTCTGAACTTGTTATTCAAGAATAAGAGATTTATAGGAGAAATACATCAGGCTTTACTAATTAGATAAAATACATTTGTATTTTGACTACAAATTCTGTAAAATCATGTAATATAAAACTAAATCCAATCAAATTACCATCATTATGCATACTTGTCATTTTTGAAAGTAAGCCAAGATTGTTAGATTATGAGTAGAGTTAACGGCTAACCTTAGTTGTAGACATCCCATAATTGAAGATTGAATCACTTAGTTCACAAGGTAGTTAAATTGTTGACATCCTCTTTCCCTAACAAAAATGTTCTTATGCTCTTGCACTTGGGTTAGGTAGAGAATCTATTTCAATTTCTTTAAGTAATTTCTCTCTTCATTCATCCCTTAATTTTTTTAACCTGGAAATTTACCTTTAAAAATAATGTGCATACATTGACATTTGGCAAGCAATGGATCAGTGCTACCATGAGATGTATGTATCATAGTTATTCTGTTTCACTTTATAAGCAGTTCAGTCATATTTACTAAAATGCTTTACTTAATGGATGACTTAGTAGTCAAAATGGTGAATTAGTATGGGCTTGTTTTAATTGTCTTGATGCTCAAATGCCACAGAGGTGAAATAAATAACAGAGATGGATGAAAGCAGTAAATAATAGGGAGTGGTGGGGACTGTGGCCAACCAAAGAACAAATATGTATGAAGTGTCATTCCCTACTTGGGATACTGCAGATTGTTGCTGTTCAAGAATGTAAGCAACTTGCTGCCAGATCTTCCTGTCTTAAGAGAAGCTGATAATACAGACTTCTGTTTGGATCTAAAATCTCTCTTTGTAAGAAAAAATGAGTGGGCAAAATAAAACAAATATATAACCTAGATCAAAACCCTGGGCTTCTAATGGGCCATTTCTCTTTTTAAGATTTTTTTGATGTGGACCTTTTTTAAAGTCTTCATTGAATTTGTTACAATACTGCTTCTGTTTTTTTACGTTTTGGTTTTTTGGCTGCAAGGCATGTGGGATCTTAGCTCCTTGACCAGGGATCAAACCCGCACCCCCTGCATTGGAAGGCAAAGTCTTAACCACCAGATCACCAGGGAAGTCCCTTTTTCTTTAAGATTTTTTTTGATGTCTCTTCACTCCAATTCAAGCAGTGTGTATTTATGATCTTAAGACATATAAGGTATCTTTGTAAGCTCATTTATGTGTGCTTATATCCTAGTCTGTGAGTGGGCAAAAGTTATTGTAAAACACTACCCTTGGCTGGAGACTAATTTTGTCATAAAAACGTGAAGGCAAGAGACCTAAATACAAGTGTGCGGTGCTTGCTAGCCAGGGGAGGAAATAAATTGTCACCCAGGTCAGTACTGGTGATGAGATAACTTCTTCCTACCTCATACTCCATCAAGGTATCTTCTGAGGTATTCATATGTTTCCTCTTAAGAAGCCCCAAATAGGGTGTACCTATAATGGAAAAATGGGGGGCTGGGCATGGAACCTTAAGGGGATTTCTGTACATGTAAATTTTAACTATTGTCCTTTCATTTAAAAGAATTTGGGGACTTTTACCTCTTTTCCATGACATGCCTGTGTTTATTTGCATATAAAAATATTTTGAAGTATATTAAAGTCACTGTCCCAAGGAGATGAGCTGGTTTATTTTGTGGCTTCCAAGGGAGGAGGTCTGCAATCTGAGAATTAATTAGACTTTATGGTTGTTGGGAGGTGGGGATATTGAATAAATATCCTCTGAACTGAGAAGAAACTTTAAGACCAAAAATGAAGAAGGCAACTCCATAAAGTACACTTACGAAGTTTACTGTAACTTACGTACAGGCGCGATCTGGCAGGCAAGATCCAGAGGCATTCACAGAGGCACTCTACTCTGCTGAAGGGGTTACAGGGAGATTTAAAAGGGGCCAAAGCTAAAAATAGAATTTGACTACTATGTGAGATGTGTGTCAGAACCAACTGGAGCTGGGGTTTTTCCCTCCCCCTGGGGGTCTCATGACCATTAACCATCTGCATCAGTAGAAGACATTCTTCCAGTTTTCGTATCAGATGAAGGCAAGGGTAAAAGTTGACCGGGAACTTATCTGGCTTGGGCACATTCCTTGTGAGTAGGCTAAAGCTCACTCATGCAGGCAGGGAATGGAATAGAACTGCAGGCCTAAGGTGAAGCGAGCTACATGGAGTCAGTATGGTTCCACTATGCATGGTAGATTGCATTATAACATATGTGACTCTCAAGCCCTGATCCAATAGAGTGGCCCAGGCCAGTGCAAACCATACGATGCCATTAATATTTTGTAGCTCATATCTACATTCCCGTCTTTTTTTCCAAGCTCTGAAGAGAACTAGGCAACTAATCATCAAAAATATATTATGTACAGAAATTGGTTACAAACTAACAGCACTCCTATGCATCTTAATAAATGAA
Organism: Grampus griseus; assembly: GCF_964374135.1. Lineage (NCBI taxonomy): Eukaryota > Metazoa > Chordata > Mammalia > Artiodactyla > Delphinidae > Grampus > Grampus griseus. The sequence continues at coordinate 14,725,473 of NC_138997.1, read as the reverse complement.
GCATGTTTTTATTTGCTGCATTGTCACATATGTTAGTGTCCATGGTGGTATGTATGCCAGAATTACCTTATATAATTAAATAAGAGGCTAAAAATTATGCACTTTTATAAGTTCTTGAACACTACATAGGAAAAAAAAGGAGAAATAAATATGAGCAATCTCGGCTTTTTTAAAAAAAATGGCATACTGTAGCAACTATTTCAAAAGACTTGCAACCTTCTTTTTTATTTATTTCAATCCCCTTAGCTATTCTGAATTATTTAAATGATATATATTTATACTGTATAGAATCTGATTGTGTGTTTATCCAGAAGCAAAGTACAGGACAGTGTATTTCACGTAGGAGTCTATTTTTGATGTTCCATTTTTCACACTAAAATCTTGAAGCAGCATGGGTCAATGGTCTGAAACATGTGCCCGTCCTTTTTATTACAACATAAAATTTGGAGTCTTTCTCTGGCACAGGCAAAAGGCGAGTAATCTATTAGAGTATACACAAAGATTTTGCTTTTTCCTATGACACGTGTATTCCTGTTTTCTATATGTATTACTACTCTCATTAGAGCAATGACAAAATAACATATAAGTGTGTGTGTGTGTGTGTGTGTGTGTGTGTGTGTGTGTGTGTACGCACTTGGGTGCATTGTGCATGGCACAGCTTCTTAGACTGGGGAAAATAAAATTATAATAGTAGAAAAGGGAAATAGTTCTGGAGTTAAGTGGGTAGTTTTTATCCAAGCACTCACTTTTAATACTTATTACTTGAGTGATTTTGAAAAAGTTGTTTACCCCTTTCAAGCCTCACTTTTGTTAAATGTAAAGTGATAACAATTAAAATTTCTAATCCAAAGTGTTGGTACCAGAATTGAACCAGGTGAAGCATATGAAGTACTATGCATTTGCTGCTTGTTAACTTCTATTATTATAATTAAGATTCAATATATATCTGAATATGGGCAATTAGCTTTATTAATCATTTAGTTACTATCTCATTGTCAACCTCAGCAATGAAATTTATCTGAGGGAAGTTACTTAACCTTTCTGAGCTTCGGTTATTCATTTGTAAAATAGTGATAGTAATATTACATGTTTTGTTCTGGTATCTTGAGAATAAATGAGATGAAACATGCCAAGTGTTTAGAACTGGGTGGCACAAGGTAAGCTCTCAATAACTATTTGTTCACATGATAATTATTTGCTTTCCTACTAAATAGATTTTAATCAATGAATTAAGATTGAATGTTTTTATTTAATTCCTCTTATTCTTTCTTCTATGCTCCTTTACATTTTCAGTGAAATTCTTGACATAAATTTAATCCTTTATATATATGCATCATCATCTTTTCCTTTAAGCAGCAAATAACAAGTGTTGGAGAAAAGGGAGCCCTTGTACACTTTCAGTAGGAATGTATAATAAATTGGTACAGCCAGTGTAGAAAACAGTATGGAGGTTCCTCAAAAAATTAAAAATAGAACAACCATGTGATCCAGCAATTCCACTCATGGGTATTTTTCAGAAGAAAATAAAAACACTAATTAGAAAAGATACATGCACCCCTATGTTTATTGCAGCATTATTAACAATAGCCAAGATATGGAAGGAACTTTTGTCCATTCATAGATGAATGGTAAAAGATGTGGTATATGGACTATTACTCAGCCATAAAAAAGAATGAAATTGTGCCATTTGTGACAACTTGAATGGACCTAGAGGGTATTATGCTAAGTGAAATAAGTCAGAGGAAGACAAATATTGTATGATTTTACTTATATGTGGAATCTAAAAAACAAAACAAATGAACAAAGATAAGAAAACAGGAACCAAGTCATAGATACAGAGAATCAATAAGTGGTTGATAGAGGCCCAGGGATTGTGTGGGGAAGGAGAGAAATAGGTGAGAGAGATTAAGAGGTACAAACTTCCAGTTACAAAATAAATGAGTCAAGGGGATGAAATGTACAGTGTTAGGAATATAGTCAATAATAGTGTAATATCTTTGTATGGTGAAAGATGGTAACTTATCTTGGTGATCATTTTGTAATATACAGAAGTATCGAATCACTATGTTGTGCACCGGGAACTAACATAGTGTTGTAGGTCAATTATAGTTCAAAAAATAATAAGCAAACTCATAGAAAAAGAGATCAGATTTGTGGTTACCAGAGGCCAAAAGGGGTGGGGGAGAAGGGGAAATTGGATGTAGCCAGAAGGTACAAATTTCCAGTTATAAGATAACCAAGTACTAGGGATGTAATGTACAAAATGATAAATATAATTAACACTACTGTATGTTATATATGAAAGTTTTTAAGAGAGTAAATCCTGAGTTCTCATCACAAGGAAAAACTATTATTTTCTTTTTCTTCTATTCTATATTGTATCTATATATATATGAGATGATAGACGTTCACTAAACTTATTGTGGTAATCATTTCATGATGTATGTGAGTCAAATCATTATGCTGTATACCTTAAACTTAGATGCTATAGGTCAATTACATCTCAATAACTGGAAGGAAAAATAAATAAGTAAACAGCTTATGAGAAAAAAAATTAGTTCTTCATATATACACATCATTGTTTTTCCTCTTAAATCAGTAATTAAATTTCTTTGATACTAAGTAGGTAAAACACTGCATAGTTGTTTTTGTTTTCTGCCTCAAGGCAGAAATCACCTTTTGGATCAAATGATGATAGATGGCAGGATTGTTGCTTCACCTCATGTCTTTCACCAGAGCCATACTGTACACTAGAGGCACATGTGTTGAAATTCACAGAAGACCACTGTTCTTAGCCAGGGCTAATATAAAACATATTTTGAAAACAGACCATTTGAGAGTTATTTCATTTGTCAAACCAAACAGTCTATTGCTTTGAGTGGTGTGACTCAGTGGAAACCCTTGGAAGTAAACTCCAGCACTTGCTGATTCTTCTGGACTCATGAATCCTCTCTTGTCAGTAGCTCTGCCACTTATACTAAGTCGCTGCACAGCACCAACAAGCACACCCCAGAGGTTCTAAGGACAGCCTGATGATGAGTACAGGGAAATGAATCAGCATCTAGTGACGTATAGAGGTTGCTTTTAGTACAACAAATCTATTCATACCTACCCATCTACTGCAAAACAAATTTATCTCCAAGTGAGAGTACCAAAGCCTATTTGGTAGATGTTATTTTAATCTCCAAATCTCAGCATTTTATTCCTTTTATGTGTTTCCCGGGTCTTTCTCCACTATTACATTATATCTTTCATAAATATATATTTGGGACTTTTATACAAATTAAGTAATTACAAAGATGGAATATTTATTGTCGTCTAAGTCATACTCAAGATCTTTGAATATAACAGCAAATGATGTTTCCTTTAACTTTTTTGTGGGGGGAGAGGGGTAAGAGGAACACATAATTTTGTGAACTTAAAAATAACCTATTATGTTTTACTGCTTTTATCTTTATTTTATTTCTCAAAATATTTCTTTCCCAATATTTATATGAGTTGTTTATTGTTTAATATTGTTATTGCATACTGCCCTTAACAAGTACTTGAAAGGAACCATTCATACTCCATGCAATGTACACTTTAATTCAAATTGACAAATATATCTGCTTAAATTAAAACAGTCATCAGGGTATGCCTGATCATGAAATTACAAGTGCAGCTTGTAATTTCAATGATTTTTAAGCATGTATATTCATGTTATTAAATTTTGATATCATGGCTATCATTTATGTTATATGTTTTTCAACAAAAGTATGTGGACACAATTAGTATATACTCTGGAATATGGGTTAATTTGGGCAGTGTTTCCTTCTGTTTTCTTTTGTAACACTCTTTTATATCTGAAGTACTCACACATCACCTGTGCAAATATCGAAGAAAAATATTTAGAGGCTATACAGGACATGCATGTGTGAATTAATGAAAGAAGCAGGTCATTGTTACCCTGTCAGTTACCCTTAAGTATAGCATTCTTGTTTCCTGGCAGTGGCAAATGTCATTCCTGCTCACCCCTCCCTCCTTATTCCCCTGTCCCTTTTTAGAGAAGGGGAGTAAAAAGGGCCTAAATTTTTGTCAGCTTTGGGAATTTAAAGTACATTTCATGATATGTATAAGCCTCACTTTCTTCGCTTGTATAAAGGAAATAATACTCCCTTCTTCTCAGGTTTACCCTGAGTCTAAAATGAGAGGATGCATATAAAATACATAGCACAGGATAGACAAATTTAATTCTCCTCCTCTTTTCTCATTTTGTTGAACCTAGTAATTAACAGTCACAAGAGGATCCCTTAACCATAATTTGAGATGCAATTACAAGGATATGTTGGCCTCTGAAAGAGAAATTGATACTTGACGAAGGTGATTCTTACTGGAATGAATAGAACCACATGGGAGATTAGAGACTTCAAATCCACGTGTGTAAATTCAGCATATAGGTTCTTGCACAGACAAACTGCATGGCATTTAGGGATTATGATGCCCCAAAAAATATAGATTAAATGTAGATTTTAGAAATGCTTTGGAGCAAACTAATTACAGTTTTAAATGATAGAGGAAAGGGAAAGAGAATATTGCTTTAGGGTTATAAATTTGACTAACTGAAACTATGGAGCTTGCAACAACACTGGCAAAGTCAAATTACAGATACACTCACTTTCTCAAAAGTTACGTTTTTCTAGAAGAGAAATCCATGAATTCACATCATTCAGGGCTACAGATGTTAGTGTGAGTAAACTAAAAGAATGAAATATATATGTATATACTGTCTAATCCAGGTACAGCCAAGAGACTCACTAGTCATGATCAAATTCAGTGAAGCAGCCAGGTAGTGGGGCAGTACCTGGAATCATGATGTGCTCCAATGGAAAATCCAATATTTAAACCTATTATTATATTATTATTATATATAAGGAGACTAGAGAGAGGGAGAAGAATTTAGGATGACAGAGAGATAATTTAGGAAAAAAAGCTGAATACAAGGATTTGGAATATAGTAAAAAGCATTAAATTTCCTTTATATTACCTCACTTAATTATGTATACAGGAAAATAAATGTAGTAAATATGAGAGACTCATACATGTGTGTAAATGTGTTTGAATTGAAAATAGTAAAATCTGTTTAGAAGTGGCAATATTCCAAATCTGAAAAATGAATTGCTGTCTCAACCTTACTTAGACACACAGTGGGGAGTACCCTTACCAGTGGCAAGCTAGTGTTATGTGACCCCTATACACTCATACAAAAAATGTAAATTTCGCTTTGAAATAACAGACCAAGGCCAACCCTTGGCAAGGGCCGAGAAGGAGGGCTTCTCCACTGATAAATATTTTGAGCTGACCTAAGTTGTCCTCCATGCTCCACTAATGTAGAGATAGGGCTACAGCATTTCTTTTCATTTAAAATAGCAAGCTGAGTTTGGAAATACTGTATGATTTGAGAAGAGGGGTGAAGAGGTAGGGAAGACAGCTTTTTATTCACTGCATAAATGCTACCTATTCAGCTGTAACAAGCCAGTGAAGTTGGAGGTTGCAAATGAGAGAGGAGAATCACAGGAGTCTCTGTTAAATTCAGCTTCTGCTCTTGATTCAGTTTTATTACTTGCTAAACAAAGCTTGTATTTCAGTGATTTAGGGTTCATAAGCCCAGATCAAGTTCTTTCTACTCAATGAGCTCGGTCAGTTTGTGACCAGTCTAACTTAAAATCCATAAATGTGACTTGTTTAATCTGTCGTGTAGGTTGAGAGTCATTCAGGATTTTAAATCTATTTACTTTTCATTTCTGCAATGCTCTGCTCTCTCCAGCATGCAAGGAATTTGACTCACACACACTGGGAAGCTCTAGATGGTTTTGCCTCTAAGACATATTCAGTGTATTTTAGTTCCCACATTCATCATTTCATACTGCCCTTGATTGAAACTGGACTTGAACAGAACTCTCCTGAGTTACCTCAGACCTGCAAAGCTTAAATCTAGTCACAGTTTGTTGACGGAGACAGTAATGCATAATGAAATGCCATTAATTCACACATGTAATACTGGTTTCTAATTTGAAGCATAACATCTAATTGTCAGTAGATTAGTTACTCAGATTCATAGCCTGGTGACTATGGGGAAAATGTGCCTACTTCCACTACCTGAACTGTCCGAAAATAGAATGATGTCTATTTCTTATGAGGGCAACTAGGAAATCTCTGAAGCCTTCACATTGTTATAGATTGATGGCTCAGTCCATAAAGAGAGTTCAGGAAAATCAGCTCTGCTGCTTGTTATTTCTCTACAACTCTCATCCCATACAGTGCTTGCAAAGAGATTCATCTTGGAAAAAGCACCTTATTTCAGTGCAACAGTTAGGGGTCATTATCCTGCTGTATTTGGGAGTAAAGGGCCTCAAAACATGGCAGCCATATTTCTAAAGCCCCGACTTTTGAAAGTATAAAGGAGTTCAGCATTTGATCAGCCTTTTAGGGGGCATGCTACTTATTAAGGGCATGAATTCCTAACCTCCGATTCTGTGTTTGCTTAGCTAACTTGGAGTGTTTGCATTCCCAGAGCAATCCTGATTCCACTTACATCTATTGTGCAAGGCTAGTTTCAGAAAGTGCTTTTGAATTCTGAGAAAGTACAGTCATAGGCATATTGAAGTTACAACTATGTATTCACAAAGACTGGCCCCTCTACAAGGGAGTATAGATGTTTGTGGAAAACATTGTTTCTCTTGTCTTAAAAGCGCCTACAGCCAGTCAGCAGGGAAGTGTGAGGGTGTCAGGTAAACATAATCAAGCCATTTGTGGAAAATGTGAGAGGAGAAAGAGGGAGGGTACTGAGACAGATAGTCAGGCTGTTTCCCAGTCTATTTAGCTAGATTGTTTTTCTCTAATTGTTTTTCTCCCTGGAGGTTAAAAAAAAAGAGAGAGAGGAAGGAGAGAGAGAGGAAAAAATAAGAGAATTTCAATATTATAAAACTAACCTTTATTATTGCTCCTTCCATTTTCTTCACAAAGAAATGTGTAAGGCATTATTGTTGTACCCAATAGCAACTCCATAGTTAAGGATTTGTCAGCAGTTCCATTATAGACCGTATTCCTGAAGATTCTATTACAAAAGCAAAATATTTGCTTTCAGGTAAAACTGGCATAAGTATTCTCAACCCAGGAGCATTTTGCTTTGCTCATTATTTTTAAAAAATCCTCAGAAAGTGATTTTTGTCACTTTGTCACCTCTGAAGACTTTTATTTTTATCTTACATGAATGTTGTGAAAACTCTCAAAATCAAGGTCCAATTTATTAACTCTAGAATATAATTATAAAAGGTAGCAATCTTCTAAACTCAAAGTTTTCTTTCTTTCTATCATAATGAATCTAGCTGAATGTCAGTCATCTATGAAAATGGGAAATAAGGATGAACTGGATAAATACAGTACCTAATAAATTCCTAAATTTCATGTAAACAAATAGTTGGCTTCTTTCCTTTTCAGCAACTCTCACCAACTATCAATCAGACTAACAAATAAACTTAACTAAAGATGGTACTATATCTACCAACTTTCAAGGGTTTACATTATTAAGGAGGAAAATAGTCATTATAAGCAGTAAAAAAGAAAGATAATTCAACAGTGATCTAAAATGAAGTCCAAGGCTCGTGGATAGACTGAGGAAATCCATGAATCTCTGACATTGATTCAACAGGTTTTGTGCATGTTCACGCATGTGTATGAATGTACCTACATAAGAACATACAAATGTACTCATTTTTTCTGACAAAATCAGATTGAGTCAGTGATCTAGAAATTCCATTAATTAGTTTGTGGACAATTAATATGTAACTATACATATTAATATGTACTTAGAAGTACCCGAGTACTTCTTAGTACCTAGCAGTTCAACTAGAAGTACCTAATACTTTTACTAAAACCTAATATAATCAAAAATGTTCTTTCAAATACGTAATTCTTAGTTACATACTCATCATTTTATGCAAGGAAGAAAGTGGTGAGGATAGGAACTTGTAACAATATATTGGACAAAGCACCAGTGAACAAGAACATTGAATATAAGCATTTATAAAAATTGCAGTGAATAGCAAAGAACTGTGTAATAGGAAAAAAGAGATTTACTCCCTGATCCCAACAGTGTGACCTTGGGTTATGCACAGATTTTTTGGGTCTCACTGTCTTCATGTGTAAAATGAGGTTGCTTATGGCTCTAGCAATATATTATTACGTGACTTTTGATCAATGAATATGAGTATTCATTTTTTTCTTTCATATCCCTTTTTGTGTTGAGAGGATTTCAGTGAAAAGGCTGATTTTGATTAAATTTGCTCAGAAATATTTAGGCAAATTTTCAATCATTTTGATTGTAAATTCTGATGAAGTTTGGGATTTAGATCTTTTGCTTTTCTTTGCCTAATTTTTGTTTTGTTGTTATTTCTTTCTTCCTCCAAGACCACAAAACAGAAAATAAGGAACTTTTCTTTTTTCCTCTACTGGGATTGGTGGTGATCTATTACTGACTGTGAATATCACAGAAACTCAGAGATTAATACATAGTAAGACTAACCTGTTAGTAAGGTTAGTAAGACCTGTCTGTTAGTCTTTTAAATGTTCTGAGACACCTCAGAGGTGCCAGAACACATTGGAAAGTCAGTGGAATGCTACTGAATGACATTAGAAGGGAAGAAAGAAACAAAGATGCATGGCTGGACAGAAACATTAAATAAATCCGTGTGACCTTGTGCAAGTTACTTAACTTCTCTATTGCTATTTATACACCTATAAAATGTGGATCTAATGTTGTTATGAGGATAAACCATTATAATTATGGAATAATTATACAATTATTAACTACTATATTTGTCATTTTTATTCTCATACCCTTAACTTTGTTCTAAAAGTTGTAAGATTATTTCTGAAGAAAAATCAGTTCATAAATGGTTATTGGTAGAGCTGAAAGGTATTGAAAGCATAGCCTTTGTAAATATATACTGGAAGAACTAAAGAAAAAAGAATTGCTCTATTAGCAGCACCTTTAAGTGTAGTCTGAATATCCCTCTGCCCTACCGCCACCATGTGTACATTTTTGGAGACTGCTTCAATTGGATATATTAATTAATGCATATTTATTTATGTAGTCACACTTCAGATGCTTTATATTATATGAGCATTACACAACATGTAACATTATGATTAAAATATTCTTTTGCCCTGAGCAAAATATAATCTTTGCACTGATTTAAAACACTCTTTGTATTCTGTACTTTGAAATTTCAATATTCCTTAGTTCATAATTTTATTTCTGTCTGGATCTGAATTTTAAGGACTTGTAACACCAGACTATCAGATCAATGATCTTAGCATTAGGACTTATTTCAACTCCACTCTCAACCCTCTATTCAGCACTGTTCTAAAGCTCTCAAAGTAAGAACCATGAAAAGTACATTAAAATTTCATCTAATGGTGGTTTTGCTTTTGCGTACACATATACCTCAAGGAGTTTAGATGTTTAGGGTTGCTTATGACATAATATTTATTTAATGCACTTGATCCCTTGGCTGAAAATGCATGTAATGCTCTAGGGTTTTCAATGGGGAGTAGTACTTAGTGTCTTCATTGGTCTACTGTTTTTGTTAAGAAACTCTGCATTATCCTTTTATTTCTGTTGTTAAGTTGAAAGAACATGTGACTCTCTGGCAATACTTTATTTCTTTTCTCTCATTTTTATCTCCTTTGTGTATTTTTCTCTTCATCTCTTGTAACTCTTTTTCTAACATGACATGTGTAAATGCAATAATATATATTTAATAATATATAAAATATAGTATGTATTATAAAATATGTAAAATATTTATATATTTTATATATTTGTATACTATACACATATTTATATATTTAATAAAATATGTAAATATACGTTTATATACCTGTCACCCAACACCTATATGTCTACAAGTTTGCCTATGTATATTATCTATTGCTACATAACAAATTGCCTCAAAATTTAGCAGCTTGAAACAATTAACTCTCTCACACACTTTCTAAGGGTCAGGATCCTGGCAGCAGCTTAGCTATGTAGTTCTAGTTCAGGTTCTCCCATGAGGTCACAATCAAGCTGTTAGCCCATGCTGCTTTTCTCCAAAGGCCTGACCTCAGCTCACTCACCTGGCTATTGGGAGGAAGCTTCAGTTCCTTATGTCTTGGATTCTTCATACCACACACTGCATGGCTGGCTTCCCCAAGACAGATTGATGCAAGAGAGAGTGACCAGGATGGAAGCCACAGTGCCTTCATAATCTAATCTTGGAAGACACATACCGTTGTTTCTACTGAATTTTATTGGTCATATAGACCAAATTATGTGCAAGTGAACTACATGAATGTGTATATAGGCAGAGGTTGATTCAAGATAATCTTGAAAGCTGGTTAGTATAGCTGGCATTAAAACTAAATATTCAGATAATAACTGCATTTTTAATTCAATTTCTGTCTCATATTGAAAAAAATTTTTGATTTGTTTGTGTGTGTGTGAGTTTTATTGAGATTTAATTCACACACCATAAAATTCACCCTTTTAAAAGTGCCCAATTCCCTCTCTCTCTCTCTCTCTCTGTCTATATATGTGGTATATATAAATGATATATTCACAAAGTTATACAGCCAACACTACCTCTAATTCTAGAACATTTTCATCACTCAAAAAAAATCAAGTACCATTTATCAGTCACTGCCTATCTTCTTCTTCCTCCAGTCCTTGGAAACTACTATTCTACTTAATCTGTGGATATGCCTGTTTTCGACATTTAATATAAATGGAACTAAGCAATATGTGGCTTTTGTGGTTGGTATCTTTCACTTGCCGTATTTTATTTTTGTTGTAGCATATGTATAAGCACTTCATTTTTTGTGGTTGAATAATATTCTATTGCAAGAATATCCAACATTTTGTTTATTCATTCATCAGTTTTTGGGCATTTGGATTGTTTCCACGTTTTGGATATTATGAATAATACTGTTATGACCATCTGTGTACAAGTTTATATGTGGGCGTATGTTTCAATTCTTTTGGATATATACCTAGGAGTAGAATTGTTGGGTTATGTAGTAACTCTAAGTATACTATTTTGTGGAACTGCTAGACTATTTTCCAAAGTTGCTGCACCATTTTATATTCTCACAAGCAACGCATGAGTTCAGATTTCTCCACACTCTCACCAACACTTGTCTTTCCTATTTTAGCCATACTAGTAGGTATGAAGTGATATCTTATTGTGGTTTTGTATTTCTCCTTATATATGTTTTTTGTAAACATGTGTAAACAGCTCTGTTAAAAATAATATGCAGTTTTTCGATAAGTAAAAGGAAGGAAGGGCACTTGGATTGTTCCATGTCTTGGCTATTTTAAATAGTGCTGCTATGATCATTGGGGTGCATGTATCTTTCCAATTAGAGTTTTTTATCTTTTCCAGATATATGCCCATGAGTGGGATTGCTGGATCATATGGTAGCTCTATTTTTAGTTTCTTAAGGAACCTCCATATTGTTCTTCATAGTGGCTGCATGAATTCACATTCCCACCAACAGTGTACGAGGGTACCCTTTTCTCCACACCCTCTCCAGTATTTATTACTGGTGGATTTTTTGATGATAGCCATTCTGACTGGTGTGAGGTGATACACCATTGTAGTTTTGATTTGCATTTCTCTAATAATTAATGATGTTGAGCATCTTTTCATGTGCCTGTTGGCCATCTGTATGTCTTCTTTGGAGAAATGTCTATTTAAGTCTTCTGCCCATTTCTTGATTGCATTGTTTTGTTTGTCTGTTTGTTTGTTTTGATATTGAGTTGTATGAGCTGTTTGTATAGTTTGGATATTAATCCCTTGTCAGTTGCATTATTTGCAAATATTTTCTCCCATTCAGTAGGTTGTCTTCTAGTTTTGTTTATAGTTTCCTTTGATGTGCAAAAGATTTTAAGTTTGATTAGGTCCCATTTGTTTATTTTTGCTTTTATTTCTTTTGCCTTGGGAGACTGATATAAGAAAATATTGCTATGATTTATGTCCAGGAATGTTTTGCCTATGTTCTCTTTTAGGAGTTTTATGGTGTCATGTCTTATATTTAGGTATTTAAACCATTTTGATCTTATTTTTATATATGGTGTGAGTGAGTGTTGTAACTTCATTGATTTACACAAGGCTGTCCAGCTTTCCCAATACCACTTGCTGAAGAGACTGCCTTTTCTCCATTGTATATTCTTTCTCCTTTGTCATAGATTAATTGACTGTAGGTGTATGGGTTTATTTCTGGGCTCTCTATTCTGTTTCATTGATCCATATGTCTGTTTTTGTGCCAATACCATGCTGTTTTGATTACTGTAGCTTTGTATCATTGTCTGAAGTCTGGAGGGTTATGCCTCCAGCTTTGTTCTTTTTCCTCAGGGTTGCTTTGGCAATTCTAGGTCTTTTGTGATTCCGTATACATTTTAGGATTATTTGTTCTAGTTCTGTGAAAAATGTTGTGGGTATTTTGATAGGGATCACATTAAATCTATAGATTGCTTTGGGTAGTATGGCCATTTTAACAATATTAATTCTTCCAATCCAAAAACAAGGGATATTTTTCCATTCCCATCAACAGAAAATTGACTTAAGAAGATTTATATATATATATATATATATACACATATACATATTACATTGTGTGTGTATACACACACACACACACACACACACACACGCACGCACAATGGAATATTAGTCAGCCATGAAGAAGAATGAAATATTGCCATTTGCAGCAACATGAATGGACCTAGAAAATATCATACTAAGTGAAGTGAGTCAGACAGAGTAAGACAAATATTATATCACTTATATATGGAATAAAAAAATAATATAAATGAATCTATATACAAAACAGAAATGGACTCACAGACATAGAAAACAAACCTATAGTTACCAAAGGGGGAAGGGCGGTGGGATAAATTAGTAGTATGGGATTAACAGATACAAACTATTATGCATAAAATAGATAAGCAACAAGAATTTACTGTATACCACAGGAACCATATTCAATATCTTGTAATAATCTGTAATGGAAAAAATCTGAAAAAATATATAACTGAATCAATTTGGCATATAGCTGAAACTAACACAATATTGTAAATCAAGTGTGCTACAATAAAAAGGGAAAAAGGGAAGAAGGACAGAAGGAAGGAAAGAAAGAAGAACAAAAGAAAGAAAACGAAAGAGTGAATGTAAGATACACATACCCACATACTCATATATATGCATTGTATTTGAATAAGAATCTTTCAAAAGTGGAGGTGATTCATATATTAAGTTTCCAAGTAATCAACATCAGATTGGAGTTGATACTTAGTGTATATTCATTGTTTCCATTAAATGCATTAAATAGAAGACGAATGCAATTACTGTACCATACATTAATCCTGAATTTTAGGCCAAATCAGAGTTGAACTTACCAGGTTTCTGTAGAGAGAAAAGCAAAGCACAGTGCCTGGATTAGGAGCACTGGGTTAAGATTTAGTCCTCCAGGGCTTCACTGGTGGTGCGGTGGTTGAGAGTCCGCCTGCCGATGCAAGGGACACGGGTTTGTGCCCCGGTCCGGGAAGATCCCACATGCCGCGGAGCAGCTGGGCCTGTGAGCCATGGCCGCTGGGCCTGTGCATCCGGAGCCTGTGCTCCGCAACAGGAGAGGCCACAACAGTGAGAGGCCCGCGTACCGCAAAAAAAAAAAGAAAAAAAAAAAAAGATTTAGTCCTCCATACTGAACAGAAAGCTACAGATAGAAAAAGATGATGTGGCTACAAGACTGGGGTGGCAACTTCAGACTGAAATCAGCCATGACAGAACACTGGAGAAAAGAGTAATGTCAGAAAAAGTCAGAAGACCACCTTAGGATCAAATAGAAGGAAAGGGGTTCAAAACCAGAGGAATAAGACTGCGACTGCTGAACTTGGGGCAAAGCCTGTGACAGTCACAGAAATGTACTGCTTGTATCTCCTTTCACAAAAGAACTGGATGATCAGCTGTAAGGGGTTCAGTTAGCTGACACCCTCCAGCTTCAGTGCCTTCAGGATATAACACAGCATTTGCCTGAGGCTCAGCAATTGCTGAGCATGAGGGGGATATTAAGCGTGACCATTTCTTTCCCGTGCAGGTGCAGGGCTCCTCTCCCAGCAGTCTGTGCTTGAGCTCCCACATGGGCCTGCTGACTTTTTCAGAGCTTCAGTGCAGTCTGATACTTTTCCTACCCAACCTTCCATTCTTATCCTCTTCTTTCATAGGTGTCAGACCGGTAGAATTGTCAGAAGGATTTTGAGGCCTACTTCTACTACAATCCTCTCCTCTTATTTTTCCTTGCATTTCTAACTCTGTCTTGACATGTGCTAACTGGAGGTGCCAACAGATGCAAGGGATACCAGTTCTTCAATTTGAAGCCTTTTAAAAATATGCTGCCCCCTGGTGTGGAAGTAGGAGAGAAGGGCTTTGCAGGTACTTAAGGGCATGATCACAGCATAGATACGAAGCTTAAGCAACTGTGGAATCCTTATGTTTTTAACAACACCACATATTTTTATAGCATTTTAACCACTTTTATGTAAATATTCTTAAATATAATACACCCCAAAAATAAGAAACTAGACTTCTCTTAAGGGCTCTGAGTCTTCTTTTTAAATTTGTACTATTGCAGTATATATCAAAAGGTTGTTGAGAGCTGTGAAGCTCTTTCCCCACAATATCAATGTTTGTAGGCTGCTGTGTCACTGATGTCACCTTTTTCACTTCTTACTGGTATGTTTCTATTCTTGTCTTACGTGTCTAAATGGCTGAAACTTGTGCAGTTTGCAACCGCCACGAGTTTGATCACCCAATAATTGAGTTTAATTTCTGTTGTTAACTCCATCTTCAACTCATGGACTAGCTTTGACTTTTGATCTCATTCATATAAACTCACTTGCTTGGGTTTATTAAGTTATGAGTCTTTGCTAAATCAGTGGTGGATCCAGGGTCAGAGTGGTGGAGTAGGAGAAAGATCATAGATTTTGGAATCTGATAAACCCTTATTATGCATGTGTCCTTGGGCAAGGAATTTTACTATTCTAGATATATCCTTTAGCATCCATAAAATGTATTTAATAACCACATATACTCTCTTGCTGTAAAGTTTAAATAATATAAGAGTTTACAAAATTCATCAGCATGCAGCAGTCCTTGGCAGATATAATAATGGCCTCTTTACCCTCCCTGCAGAACGATAAACCCTTTCAGAAGTTAATCAGAGGACTTCCCTGGTGGTCCAGTGGTTAAGACTTCACCTGCCAGTTCCGGGGGTGTGGGTTCGATCTCTGGTCTGGGAACAAAGATCCCACATGCCTTGCGGCCAAAAAACCAAAACAGAAGCAATATTGTAACAAGTTCAGTAAAGACTTTAAAATGGTCCACATCAAAAAAAATCTTAGAAAAAAAGAAGTTAATCAGGAACTTTAAACTGATATTTCTTAGCTGGCTATGCTAGAGCAGTTTGTGTTTAGCTAAACGTTAGTCATAAGATGTAAATGTTAAATAATTAATATTTGCTATTAGAACCATGCACATGATTGTGCCACAATGATATCTAAGCTTTAGCATGTCTTTTTTTTTTTTTTTTTTTTTTCAGTACGCGGGCCTCTCACTGTTGTGGCCTCTCCCGTTGCGGAGCACAGGCTCCGGACGCGCAGGCTCAGCGGCCATGGCTCACGGGGCCAGCCGCTCCGCGGCATGTGGGATCCTCCCGGATCGGGACACGAACCCGTGTCCCCTGAATCAGCAGGTGGACTCTCAATCACTGCGCCACCAGGGAAGCCCTAGCATGTCTTTTGTGAAGTCATTTTCCAATCAGTGTTTGCTGAGTGGAAGTCACAGGGAAATTGAAAACATATTGATTTGCAATATCAAGTGATAAAAACCTATAATGACACCTTTGGATTTCTACTTTGAAAAATCAGTGGATATTTTCAATAATAAAAGATATTTCCCCCTTTAATACGGAACAGCTTGAGTGATCAAGTGTACTTTTACAGCTATTAGGGGAGACTGAATGAGCATACTCAAGATTTAGCCTTTCAGGTGTTTTATCACATGACGGTTGTGGAAATCATAATTTTAAATTGTTTTTCTTGATTCTTATATACTGCTTAATTGCACCCATAAAAGACCAAAAAAACAAAAAAGGTAAAAGCAGACAATCTGAAAGGACTTAACATTGAAATACAAAAAAAGTTAATAGGGACATTAAAAATTATAATAATTCTGCAACTACATCTTGTAAGTTCCATTCATCTGATCAAAAATTTTACATACTACAGGGAGACACTGATGATACTTAAAAACTTTTAAAAGAGCAAAGAGTGAACATTATTGCAACTCTGATTATATTCAACATTTAACATTGATTTAATTCAATGTGAATTTTCATTGTTTTGAAATGAAAGGTATCAATAGAATGTATTTTGCAGAGAAACACTGTCATAAAGGATGTTGAAGCACTCTAGTTTCTTTTGTCGTTAAAAAAATGAAACTGAACCCCTATCTTAAACCACACACAAAAATCAACTCAAAATGGATTAAAGACTTGAACATAAGACCTGAAATCATAAAACTTATAGAAGAAAAAATAGGGACCTTGCTCCTTGACATCAGTATTGGCAGTGACTTTTTTTTTTAATTTGACATCAAAAGCAAAGAAAATAAAAGCAAACATAAACTAGTGGAACTAAAAAGCTTCTTCACAGCAAAGGAAACTGTCAACAAAATAAAAAAGACAACCTATGGTATGGGGGGAAATATTTGAAAATCATGTATCTGATAAGGGGTTAGTATGCAAAGTATATAAGGAACTCATACAACTCAATAGCAAAAGAGCAAACAATCCAATTTAAAAATGGGCAGAGACATTTTTCCAAAGAAGACATACAAATGGTCAACAGGTACATGAAAAGGTGCTCAACGTCACTACTCATCAGGGAAATGCAAATCAAAAGCACGATGTAGGGCTTCCCTGGTGGCGCAGTGGTTGAGAGTACGCCTGCCGATGCAGGGTACATGGGTTCATGCCCTGGTCCGGGAAGATCCCACATGCCGTGGAGTGGCTGGGCATGTGAGCCATGGCTGCTGAACCTGCGCGTCTGGAGCCTGTGATCGCAACGGGAGAGGCCACAACAGTGAGAGACCTGCGTACCACACACAAAAAAAATCTTCAAACAAACAAAAGTCCAGGACCAGATGGCTTCACAGCTGAATTCTATCAAACATTTAGAGAAGAGCTAACATCCATCCTTCTCAAACTCTTCCAGAAAATTGCAGAACAGGGAACACTCCCAAACTCATTCTAGGAGGCCGTCATCACCCTGATACCAAAACCAGACAAAGATACTACAAAAAAAGAAAATTACAGACCAATATCACTGATGAATATAGATGCAAAAATCCTCAACAAAATACTAGCAAACAGAATTCAACAACACATTAAAAGGATCATACAGCATGATCAAGTGGGGTTTATCCCAGGGATGCAAGGATTCTTCAATATACGCAAATCAATCAATGTGATACACCATATTAACAAATTGAAGAAGAAAAACCATATGATCATCTCAATAGATGCAGAAAAAGCTTCTGACAAAATTCAACACCATTTATGATAAAAACTCTCCAGAAAGTGGGCATAGAGGGAACCTACCTCAGCATAATAAAGGCCATATACGACAAACCCACGGCAAACATCATTCTCAATGGTGAAAACCTGAAAGCATTTCCTCTAAGGTCAGGAACAAGACAAGGATGTCCACTCTCACCACTAGTACTCAACATAGTTTTGGAAGTCCTAACCACAGCAGTCAGAGAAGAAAAAGAAATAAAAGGAATCCAAATTGGAAAAGAAGAAGTAAAACTGTCACTGTTTGCAGATGGCATGATACTATACATAAAGAATCCTAAAGATGCCACCAGAAAACTACTAGAGCTAATCAATGAATTTGGTAAATTTGCAGGATACAAAATTAATGCACAGAAATCTCTTGCATTCCTATACACTAATGAGGAAAAATCTGAAAGAGAAATTAAGGAAACACTCTCATTTGCCATTGCAACAAAAAGAATAAAATAACTAGGAGTAAAATTACCTAGGGAGACAAAAGACCTGTATGCAGAAAACTATAAGACACTGATGAAAGAAATTAAAGATGATACCAACAGTTGGAGAGATATACCATGTTTTTGGATTGGAAAAATCAATATTGTGAAAATGACTATACTACCCAAAGCAATCTACAGATTCAATGCACTCCCTATCAAATTACCAATGGCATTTTTATGGAACTAGAACAAAAAATCTTAACATTCGTATGGGGACACAAAAGACCCCGAACAGCCAAATCAGTTTTGAGGGAAAAAAACGGAGCTGGATGAATCAGATTCCCTGACTTCAGACTATACTACAAAGCTACAGTAATCAAGACAATATGGTACTGGCACAAAGACAGAAACATAGATCAATGGAACAAGATAGAAAGCCCAGAGATAAACTCACACACCTATGGTCAACTAATCTATGACAAAGGAGGCAAGGATATCCAATGGAGAAAAGACAGTCTCTTCAATAAGTGGGGCTGGGAGAACTGGACAGCTACATGTAAAAGAATGAAATTAGAACACTGCCTAACACCATACACAAAAATAAACTCAAAATGGATTTGAGACCTAAATGTAAGACTGGACACTGTAAAACTCTTAGAGGAAAACATTGGAAAACACTCTTTGACATAAATCACAGCAAGATCTTTTTTGATCCACCTCTTAGCATAATGGAAACAAAAACAAACAATTGGGACCTAATGAAACTTCAAAGCTTTTGCACAGCAAAGGAAACCATAAACAAGACCAAAAGACAACCCTCAGAATGGGAGAAAATATTTGCAAATGAATCAACGGACAAAGGATTAATCTCCAAAATATATAAACAGCTCATGCAGCTCAATATTAAAAAAACAAAGAACCCAATCCAAAAGTGAGCAGAAGACCTAAATAGACATTTCTCCAAAGAAGACATACAGATAGACAAGAAGCACATGAAAAGCTGCTCAACATCACTGATCATTAGATAAATGCAAATCAAAACTGCAGTGAGGTATCACCTCACACCAGTTAGAATGGGCATCATCAGAAAATCTACAAACAACAAATGCTGGGAGAGGGTGTGGAGAAAAGGGAACCCCCTTGCACTGTTGGTGGGAATGTAAATTGATACAGCCATTATGGAGAACAGTATGGATGTTCCTTAAAAAACTAAAAATAGAATTACCATATGATCCAACAATCCCACTACTGGGCATATACCCAGAATTCAAAAAGACACATGCACCCCAATGTTCATTGCAGCATTATTTACAATAGCCAGGTCATGGAAGCAACCTAAATGCCCACTGACAGACAAATGGATAAAGAAGTTGTGGTACATATATACAATGGAATATTACTCAGCCATAAAAAGGAATGAAATTGGGTCATTTTTTGAGACATGGATGGATCTAGAGACTGTCATGCAGAGTGAAGTAAGTCAGAAAGAGAAAAACAAATATTGTATATTAACGCATGTACGTGGAACCTAGAAAAATGGTACAGATGAACCAGTTTGCAGGGCAGAAGTTGAGACACAGATGTAGAGAACAAACATATGGACACCAAGGGGGGAAAGCCGCGGCGGGGGGGTGGCAGTGGTGGTGTGATGAATTGGGAGATTGGGATTGACATTTATACACTGATGTGTATAAAATTGATGACTAATAAAGAACCTGCTGTATAAAAAAAATAAACTAAAATTCAAATATTAAAAAAAAAAAAAAGGAATTTCTGGGCTTCCGTGGTGGTGCAGTGGTTAAGAATCCACCTGCCAGTGCAGGGGACATGGTTTGAGCCCTGGTCCGGGAAGATCCCACATGCTGTGGAGCAACTAGGCCCATGTGCCACAACTACTGAGCCTGCGCCGTATAGCCCATGCTCTGCAACAAGAGAAGCCACCAAAATGAGAGGCCTGTGCAAATAAATAAAATAAATTTTTAAAAAAAGGAATAATTATTTTTATTTTCTGTAGTTTCTAAATAGTCACTTGTATTATGATTTCATATTCTGTATTAACATTAAAATAAATGAGAAAGTGCCACCCGATATCTTCTTTAGCTTCTGCGGCTTTCATCCTCACTGCACTGCCTCCTGTGTTCTACCCTGTTTGTCTGAGATCTTCCGTGATGGTGAATTTTCCCAAGCCTATTTCTAGTTATCAATTTTATGTACAGAAAAATATGGTTTGGAGAGTTCAAAAGTACAGCTCCTTCCACAGGATCAGAGATGATTGTGCTTAGTAGCAGGTCTCATTTTAATTATCAGATCATCAATACTGAGGAGACAGCAGGCTATTTTTATGATTCTAAAGCTAGAGTTGGGTTTGCTATTAGTTTTATTGAAAAGTTGCAGGATGATGCTACCAGTAGAGGAAGATGCAGAATTCAGAGCTGCTATAAAATTTGCCTTAAAAATACAAATAAAACAGTAAGTAGGGTACATGCAATGGTTTTGAGTCCTAAGAGGACTGATAGTTAATATTTAAAGTATTAACATTAACATCCTTCTTATAAGATTGAAACACACATCATGGATAGTAGTCTCCATATACTTATAGGAAAATGAAGGTTATCCATAAGCCATTATATATGCCATGCTGCTTCTAAACTTAAATAAGTAGGAATTTCAGTCATAGGCTAAATGCATAAGGAAATATAAATGTGTAAGGAAATATAAAACTTCAGGTATACATTTTTTTTCTTAAAAACAAAGTTAAATTGGATGCTCTCATTGAAGTGCCAAAATATAAAAGACTAGCTAGGTCAAACCTCAGTGCTAGAGCAAGATGTGAGTTTACATGGAAGATATTACAAAATAGTTACATGATTCCACAAACTCCCACCCCCATTAAGGGTATTTAGGGCTGAGGATTTGGTGAATGAGAATTTCTCTAGCAACAGCTGGACTGGGCTCAGAGTGCCCCAACCAACCCCAGGAGCAGGAATCCCTGCCCTTCCCCTCAAATCTAAAGAGAAAGACTTCAGTGAGACCTTTCAGATAGTTTGCCATCTATTCTCTGAAGCAGAGATGGTGCAGGGAACCTGGGTTGAAGGCAGAAATAAAGGAGAAGAGAACAGTAAGTCTGTCCAGGGTGTGTTGGATATATGTTTCCCATGGACCTGATCTGTGCAAAGAGAGAGAGACAGGGAGAGAGAGAAGAAGGGATTATGTAAGATTTTGTCCAATAATTTTGCCATTTGGTGTCTGAACAAGTCTCTGCAGAGACAAGATGAGTTTTCTTGAGATTCTTATCTGCACCAGCAGAAATAAATGGTGAGTTTTGTAGTGGCCCTACACTGTTTCACCTTAGTCAATCTGGATCTACCTTTCCTAGTAATTCCTCACCTATATGGTTTCAGCCCATGTTGGCTTTGGGAGAAATGTGCCAGGCGTTTGGAAGTCAGAAGTAAAGGCAGAAGTAAAGCTTAACCATTAAGCTCTGAAGGTCATTGCAGGGGCCAGGCAGTTTTTGCATTCATAGTTGCTGTTTCACTGGCTCGCCTAATTAGCATAATGCTGTTCTTGAACTCATAACTCCTCCAGGCCCTTTTATAGTTTGTCTTGAGGATCCCTGTTTGTCCTTGTAAGGTGCAGTTTGTCTCTTCTCATCCAAGTCCAGCTTTCTTTTTTTTTTTTTTTTTAATAAAATCTCTCTTCCCTACTAGATTACAAGTTCTTTTTTTTTTTTTTAAGATGTTGGGGGTAGGAGTTTATTTATTTATTTTTGCTGTGTTGGATCTTCATTTCTGTGCAAGGGCTTTCTCTAGTTGTGGCAAGCGGGGGCCACTCTTCATCGTGGTGCACGGGCCTCTCTCACTATCGTGGCCTCTATTGTTGCGGATCACAGGCTCCAGACGCGCAGGCTCAGTAGTTGTGGCTCACGGGCCCAGTTGCTCCGCGGCATGTGGGATCCTCCCAGACCAGGGCTCAAACCCATGTCCCCTGCCTTAGCAGGCAGATTCTCAACCACTGCACCACCAGGGAAGCCCCAGCTTTCATTTTTGACAGCCAGTCTGGCTGACCGATAGTAACTCTAGGGTCATCACCAGATTCAGGACAATAGACTGCTTTACCAGCTCCTACATTGTATGATCCCTGCAATACATTACTTACTCTATATCTCCCTTAGCAGTTTCTCTCCTCTGATCAAACTCAGACAAATGAAAGCTGTAATAGAAAGAGGGTATATCCCTCAAAATTGAGAGACCCTCAGTGATGGGGGAAGAGGTTGAGGTGAATCACCAAAGAAACCAAAGAAATGCCTACCCCCAGGAAGGAGTCCGCTTTCTACCTCAGCCAAGCCCAGAAAGCAGGCAGCTTGATTGGCACTTGCCCATGACTGCAAGCACGCAGGCTTTTCATCAAGACAGAGCCTACTGGAAAAAGAGGAGTAACTATCATTTTGTCTGAAGTTGGAAACTTTGACTTTTAAAATATAGGACTGGGCATTCATTGTACTGAATTAAGACTCTGCTTTGTGACATAAGGTGACAGCAACTTGAATTAGCTACGAGTTAGCAGAAAAGCCATGGGTGCCTAAATTTTTATCCAGTGACAGGTGAAAAGTAGCCCCACTGAGCAAAACTAGACAGGGTGGTAATATAATAAAGATGGTTTTGAATTCATCCCACTACATGTGCTTGTTCACTATTCATTGCACAAGTAAAACTTGCTTTCTTTACTTCCCAGGTGTTTGTCTGTTTACTTCCCTATATGCCTGTTGTACTTCTTCCTCTTTTCCAGTGTTTTCTTGACTTTTTTGTTTTCTGCTTTGCACTAGCATCATTATCTATTTGCAAATGTCTCCCTAAGCAATTCGATTTCTAAATTCAACATCTACTTCTTTTACATTCAGTGACAAGCCAAGTTGCAGCATCGAAGACAAATTAGTAGTCAAAAGATTTGAGATTGTTTTCCCTTAGAATGAGGTGGAAATAACCATGATCCTTTCTGGAAAGCACTAGGGTATGAAGCTGTTTTCTGTCTAACCACTGCAGGTTCATAGAGAATGTGCTAATATAATATTACTCAGAACTTTTAGAGCGCACAGCCTGATAGAGCATGAGGTTTTATTTCCTCGTTAAGTTTAAATCCCAAGGAAGAATAGCCTAAGAAAATGTGTAAAAGTGTGTGTTTTTTTATTCACAGTAAACTAGTATGATTCAAAGCATTAGCTAAAATATTATAAAATAAATAAA
Source organism: Grampus griseus (assembly GCF_964374135.1). Taxonomy (NCBI): domain Eukaryota; kingdom Metazoa; phylum Chordata; class Mammalia; order Artiodactyla; family Delphinidae; genus Grampus; species Grampus griseus. The sequence goes on along the minus strand of NC_138997.1, from coordinate 14,702,102 downwards.
AATATCAAAAAATTTCTAATATGAAAAACCACGAAATATATGCAAAGCAGCTTCATCGTTGACCTGTTTATTTGATATAAATTAATAAGCCCTGTGTGATTCCACTTCCAACTTTAATGATTGACCTATGGTGGCAATGTTGGATCTTCCTTTCAATGAAATTATTTTGAAATAGAAGTTTAAATATAGAGTAAAGCACAGAAAAATGTTAAGTGAACATGGAACATAGCTTTGAAGGGATATTTATGTTGGCTTTCTGTTCTACTCTCACTGCCCACTTTGGGCTGCCCAGTCCTGTCCTGTGGAGCAGTAATAATGGCAGAGAAATCATCTAAGCACAGGCTGTACAGATGTTCTAATTCAAGGCCAACTTGAAAAGTTACCAGTAGAGCAAGGTTCTCTAAGTTTAAATGAGCTGCCAGTGCTACCATTTGGCAGTGTCAAGTGTGCAGTAATGAACAGAAGAGAAAAGCTATTGAATAAAGGAAACAGTGGCCATATTAAATAGTAGGTACAAAAAGAGTAGGTTCAAGAGAAAATCAACAGGACAGCCATACTTGGAGAGAGAGAGAGAAGGAGAGAGAAGGAGAGGTGAGAAATAGGCAGAAACTGTAAACTACTCACACAAAATTGAGTAGGTCTAATATTACAGCAGAAATTTACTCAAGAAGAGTTAAGTTTTTTGCAGTGACAACAATGCCTATTCTCCACTCTGGTTACCCTGGCAACATGACTCCTTTCTTACAATAATGCCATTATAATAAGAAAAACAATAGACAAAAATGATGTGAAAAGTGATTAGAGGGCCTCTCTCAATTCACCTTGGAAATGCTTGGGGGAAAATTTGAAAGGTATTTTTTTCAAAAGAAGTGAAAGCATGAAGAAATTCACTGACTTGGGCAAAGACAAGTAGAATGTGTTATCTTCAAACATCTTTTTTGTGTGCTGCACAGTTCCACCCTTAGACCAAGGCACAATAGAAACCCTTCCTGCATTGCCATATGCTGGAGGACCCACACTCTGGTCTCCTTCCAGCAGCATCTATCTGTGAGCTGAGGCATCCCTGGGCCTGTTGAGATGTGTGCATCCAGAGCCCATGCATCACCTTCTAGACCATGGTACTTGTTCCTGTGCACTGGAATTTTGTACCCAAATGGCTCCTAATCTGTGTCCACAGCCTGCCTGGGTCCTCTCTAGGGTGGATTATATATCACTGTTGTGAGTACCTCCAGGCTCAAGTGTCGGCCAAGGGGAGGTTGTTCGTGGAGACTTTGGACGGATCTGTTAGTCCCAGCTGGGGTGCGCTGCTATAGTATAAGACTGAGCCAGGGCTGGAGGAGGAGGGGGGCATCCTACACGGCCACATTTAGGCACTAAATTCTGTCCTTCCAGGTAATTTTGAGGAGTACCTTTTATAAAGGAAGAGATTTGAGCATATTTAACTCTGTTGTTTTGAGTTTAATGTAAATTTACATATTTAGACCTATGGAATTTGAACCTTCATTTCCTCTTGTCTTGATCTTGCGAATGTCAAGGGCAGACTTGATACTTGCATGTCATAGATAATTGCACTTACATTTGTGTTGACAGTTCTTTTTTTTTTTTTTTCTGTAAGTGCTTTAAAGGTAAGAATGAATAGTGACCTACAGATATTATTTCTAAGTATTACTTAGAAAATCTGTAAATACAGAATTAAGATGATGCATCTTATTCTTATGAAATTGCCTTGGTTTTTCTATGCATACTCTCATCAAGGATCAGAAAAATGAACAGACCAAGAGCCAAGGGAGAAAGTATTTGCAAAGGTAGCTGCATGAATCTTTTTAAAGCTACATTAAAGAATGAAGCACATGAATTAGATTATGGATATAACTCACACAAGGTGCAAATTTTTAAAATATTATATTATTTTGACATTAAGTCTTCAAAAGCAACTCTGAAACAAAGTGTGAGCTAATGCTTCTCAATAGACTCCTTTTGTTGGTGACTTCTTTTTATATTTTGCCTCAAAAACTACTCATATTTTAAAAATATTGTTCCCACTATTTGATCAAAGAACCAATCAATGTGAAAGCATTTTAAACTGTATTATATAAATTTAAACACTTTTATATGTTATAGTAAATAAAGCAAATAATATATGTATATATTATATAGAGTGAAACTGTACTGTATTAATATAAACATTAACCTAATTATAGTAAACATTTATGAAAATGCCTTTGAGCTCAATGTTTCATCTTACCAAGTAAGACTAAGGCACAGAAACTGAAAGGCCAAATCTATTTTTACCCTCACATTTGACTTTAATATTTGATATAATCTTCCTTGTAATTTATTTGTGTATTTATGTAATATCTACCTTTAAGAGTCAAGTTCAAAAGCATGATGCCATTCACCAAAGATAATGTTGCAGAGAGCTAAGTAACACTGCAGGACTCTGGAGATTCATGATGAGGTAGCGCAGAGGAGGTCCCTGTTCCAGGGGAGCTTGCAGACTAGTTGGGGAAAGGTCATGAAGAAGCCCCATATATTAATAAACATGTATAATTTCACTTTATTCAGATAAGTGCTTTGTGAGAAAGGAAAGTGATCTATAAGAGCATCTGGTAAAGCAGTGGTTCTCAAGCTTTAGCACACATCATAAACCTCAGGGGGGGGTTGTTAAAACACAGATTACTAGGCCCTAACTCTAGAGTTCGATTTTGCACTTTTAACTGCTTCTCAGATGAAGCTGATGCTATAGGCTCTGGGACCAAACTTTGAGAAAGAGTCATAAAGAAACCTCACTACATTGGGAGATGCTTGTTCTTACCTTTGTATCTAGCATGCAAAACAACATGAGCTCAGCAAGTACTGATTTCAGTTATGTTCTTCCTGTAACATGTCCCACTTACCAGGGATTTCACTCTTCATATGACCATCTCTTCAGGAGTGATCCTGAATTTGTTAGAATGAACACGATCAATTGAGCAGAAAACCAACAAGTGGTAGTTCTATGACCAGAACTAAAAGCTCTATACTTTCTCCTTTCCTCTTTGGTTATTGTCATTTATAAAATTATGTTTTAAGTAATAGGAAGTGCAGGAAATCTTCTGTGAGAGAAAATGAAGAATGGTAATTACTGTAATGGAAGCAATAAGCAATTGCAACAGAACAAAAGGCATATAATACAAGAAAAGTGTGTTACATAAAATGCTGTGTCAAGAAGCCATTGGTTTACAACCTATAGTTTAAGCTGAAGAAATTGTACAAAATAGTCATTAGATATTACATGGATTTGAAATGTCAGTATGTCAAAATATTGCAAGCTACACCAGAGTAGTTAAATGGTGGATAATTCATATTTGTAATATTTTGTTCAAGCTACCCTATTTTTGTTATCTTTGAGTAGGTACCATCCTACTCAAGCTGAAAAATTAAATATTAAATACGTGAAAAAAAGAAATTTAACCATTATGCAAATATAATACTATTTTAAGGACTTATGACTGATCTGGTTATAATATAATTACATAGATGGAACTACAGATTAAAATTCAATGTGGTTATAATTTTATAATAGTATTTACATTATAGGCATTTCATATCAATAAAATAATGAAAGATTATAACAAAAATTTTAGAGATAAAGTTGTATGTTTCAATAAATTATTCACTATTTTGCCTGTAGGCAAACTACACAATCTAACAACACTGTATTTTTCAAGTAATGGAAGAAATGACCTTCGTATGCATTTAAAAGAAGCTATTCCCAAATGTTTCCTTTAGGCTATTAAATTGAATCAAAGTTCTTCAGCCTGATATTTTTAAGGGTTTTACTTTCTTCTGTAAAAATCAAGTTTATTGTTCATTTGTTCATTTAAGCCTGAAAAGCAACTCTGAAAAAGAGTGACCTAATGCTTCTCAAGCATGGTTTTGCTCAAAGGATATTGACCTTAGCAATAAATTGAAAGTATTAGAGATGAGTTAGCTGGAAATTAATGATAGATTGACTTATCACGTGTCTCACCAAAAATATGTATCAAAATATAAATATACCAATATGGGATGGGCCATAATTAATACCATTCATACCTATAGTGGATAACTAAATAAAAGCAAACTTGGAAATAATTTCTGTGCTTTTGGTACAATTTCTTTTTCCTGTTATAAAATTTTGCAGAAAAAATGGCTGAACTAGTGCAGACCTTCTAATTCTGGCTTGATTAATTTGCCTTTTCTATATAACCATGACTTGGGGTAGTTGGAGTGGAATACAATTAGAAATCATGGGAGTTAAATTATGATGAATTTTAATGTAAGTAAATGTCCTAAAAGAATTAGCAGAACTTATCAATATTATCAAAATGGTGGTTACAAGATTCAGCTACGTCACCATCTCCAGGAAATTGTTTCTCGACCCAATCTGTTGGAGTCAAAGTGGGTTACATATCTCTTCTCTATTCATTAGCACACAGTGCTTGACTCTGCTGTGGTCTAGCTTACCACATGTTAATGCTTGTTCACTTATCTGTCTGCTCCTTTGAACTGTGAACTCCTTAGAGAAATTGATTGTGTCTTATTCATTTTTCCTCTTTTTTATTTTAATTTTTTATTAAGACTTTATATTTTTAGAGCAGCTTCAGGTTCAAAACAAAACTGAGAGGAAGATACAGAGATTTCCCATTTACTCCCTGCCCATATGCATGCATAGCCTCCCTCATTATCAGCGTCACTCACCAGGATGATATATTTGGATGAACCTACGTCAATGCATCATAATCATCAAAATCCCTAATTTACATTATGGTTCACTCTTACTGTTTTACATTTTATATGGGTTTGGACAAATGTATCATCATTATGGTACCATACACAATATTTTAACTGCCTTAAAAATCCTCTGTGTTCTGCCTATTCATCTCCCTTCTGCCCATACCCCAATCCCCTGGAAAGCACTGATCTTACCTTTTTATTGTCTCTATAGTTTTGCCTTAACTAGAATGTCATATAGTTACTGTACTGTATATATAGTTACTGTACATATACAGTTACTGTACTGTACATATAGTTCTGTATGCACTGTATAATTACACAGTACATAGTATTTTCAGATTGACTTCTTTCATTTAGTAATATGAATTTAAAGTTCTTTCATCATTTCATGGCTTGGTAGCTTATTCTTTTTAGTGCTGAATAACATTCCATTGTCTGGATGTGCCACAGTTTATTTATCCATTCACCTGCTGAAGGACGTCTTGGCTACTTCCAAGTTTTGGCAGTTATGAATAAAGCTGCTATAAACATCCATGTGTAGGTTTTTGTGTGGACATAAGTTTTCAACTCCTTTGGGTAAATACCAAGGAGCACAATTGCTGGATCATATGGCAAGAATATGTTTACTTTTGGAAGACTGCCAAACTGTCTTCCAAAGTGGCTGTACTATTTTGCACTCCCACCAGAAACGAATGAGAGTACTGTTGCTTCATCTCTTCAGCAGTACTTGGTGTTGTCAGTGTTTTAGATTTGGGGCCATTCTAAAAGGTGTGTAGTGGTATCTCATTGTTGTTTTAATTTGTCTTTCCCTGGTGACACATAATGTGGAGTATCTTTTCACATACTTATTTGAAGACTTGTCTGTTAAAGTCTTTGGCCCATTTTTATATCAGGGTATTTATTTTCTTATTATTGAGTTTTAAGTGTTCTTTTTGGATAACAGACATTTATCAGATACGTCTTTTGTAAATATTTTCTCCCCATCTGTAGATGGTCTTATTCTCTTGACAGTGTCTTTCATGAAGCAGAAGTTTTAATTTTAATGAAGTCTAGCTTATTGATTATTTCATTCATGGATCATGCTCTTGGTGGTGTATCTAAAAAGTCATCACCCAAAAAAAAAAAAAAAGTCATCACCATGCACAAGGGCATCTAGATTTTCTCCTGTGTTATCTTCTAGGAGTTTTATTATTTTGCATTTTACATTTAGGTCTGTGATCAATTTTGAGTTAATTTTTGTGAAGGATGTAAGTTCCATGTCTAGATTCTTTTTTTTTTTTTTTTTTTGCCTGTGAATGTCCCATTGTTCCAGCACCATTTATCAAAAAGATTATCTTTGCTCCATTGTATTGCCTTTGCTCCTTCGTCAAGGATCAGCTGACTATATTTATGTGAGGTTCTATTCATTTTTATAACTCAACACTCAGCACAGTGCCTGGCACAGGATGAGTTTTCACTGTATTTTTATTCAGCGAATGTGTGCGTGAATGAATGAATGAATCTTGGTTTGGATATGTTGTTTTATGCATTCAATTTCTAAATTTTTTTTAAAGCAGTTGACAAAAATGTACACTAAGGTCAAAGTAAATGACAGTGATCATTTTGAAAGACAAATGATTAGAAAAATGTTAGTAAGCAAACCAAATAATAGAAGTTTTTAATTGCTAATTCTAGGTTAATGTTTAGTTCTTAGCATTTTATTGGCTGCTTTTAAAAAAGGAAGGTTGTTAAAACTATGTAACATTCTGGAAAAGGCAAAACTATGGAGATAGTAAAATGATGGGTGGTTGCCATGTGTTGGGTGGGGGGTAGGGATGAAAAGGCAGAACCCAGAGGATTTTTAGAGAAGTTAAAATACTCTGTATTATAATATAATGATGGATTCATGTCATTATACATTTGTCCAAATCCAGAGAATACACAACACCAAAAATGAACTGCAGTGTAAACTATGGACTTTGGGCGATTATGACATATCAGTGGCAACAAACGTGCCCCTCTGGTGGGGAAATGTTGATAATGGTTGGGGGGAGCTATTTATGTGTGTGGTCAGGGGCTATAAGGGAAACCTCTTATAGCCCCTGACCAAAGTGTTAATTTGTTTTTTTCAAAAGTAAATTTTAAAAAGTGAATTAAGGGGACTTCCCTGGTGTCCAGTGGTTAAGACTCCGCACTTCCACTACAGGGGGCATGGATTTGATCCTTGGTCAGGGAACTAAGATCCTGCATGCCGCAGGACATGGCCAAAAAAGAAAAAAAAAAGAAAAGGGAAGGTTGTTGATAAGAGTGAACTCTGATAAGTTACCAACAAAAGTGCTAATTTGAAGAAAAATACAAAGTTAGTAGCCAAATAAAATAACAGAACTCTTATTATGTTGTTAGTTCTAGGTAAAGACTGAGCTCTAAGATTCTCAGAAACTAAAGTGAAGGGAGAAACATAATCTTAAGATTCAAAGTAATCATAAAATAAAAATTTTTCTGATACTTCAAAATTAAAATTCTGGATAAAATTTTCCCTGATGCCTCTTGAAGGGACCACTATGTGACGTAATAGACAGTATCCTTTAAAAATCCATGAAATTATTATAAAGGCAGACTTTATACGATGGCTCCTACAGCATTAATCAATCCATGCTGAGCACCATGCCATAGGGAAGTCCAATAAAAGCAATTGTTCAAGATGTTGAAACACTGAGATCCAAATGCAATCCTCAGAGAGTCTGGCTCCCTATAAAGTACTATTCTCAACATTAGAAGGGTGATATATGATCCAACACATCCTCCAAGAGCAACCCTATTAATAGCAACCATGTTTTTTTGTTCCTTTTTATTTTTCCTAATGTTGAGGAACAAAGAGTATGAGACTATATAGTCTGTAGAAATCTAGAGACCCAGTAGTCATTCTGTTGATTAAAGATAGGCCCATATGCTTTATAATCATCTAAGGTTAGTTGACATCTGAAAAGGAAATAGATTTCAAAACCTGGAATTTTGTCTAAAGTTGCTAACCCATATTTGCATGAGGATAGCAAGAGGAAAAATTCAGGACCTGGCATTTCCTTGACAAATAATTCTGCATCTGTTCCAACATGAAAATGAGTGAGGGCTTAAAGACTTATTCCACACTAGATGGTCTCAATAATTTTATCCTGAACCATTTTCATAACATATTATCACTCACCAGGGCCCATAAAACATTTCATTTTAAGCAATTTGACTTCCCGGTGAAGGATCAAAAGCTAAATTAGTTGTAAAATATACCCTGAGGTAACTAAACATGTTAGCATGCTGGATACAGTTGTTGGATATAAACCAATTAAACACTGGAGAATATATATCAAAAATTGATTTCAGTTTTAGAGTAAGTTGATACTAAGTCATTCATTGTGACAGCAAGTGTGAGCTACTAGATCAAGATAAAGTTTTATCACCAACATGGTGCAGAATGCATATTGTTTGGTTGTCTAGAGTAGTGGCAACGGTTCCTTCAGTTTTTCTAAGAGACATGTTAAGTCATTAATCCAAAGTTAGAGAGAAGGAATGTTAAAAACTCTGGCATTGAGAAATTGGGATTGTTAGGTTTTTTAGCATCATATCTCTAGCAGTTTCATGGGGAATAAAATTATGTATCCATATATTACACTCAATTACCTTGTGTGCATTATATTAAATAGGATTCAATATGCTACTTGAAGATGAAAGTTATATGTGCAAAGGTTTAATGGTATAAATCACTTGAAGTATACAAATTCAGACAAAATTTAGTATAATCTATTTTTTGCTGTTTTTCAACTATCCATATCCTTAGTAGATGTTTGTATTTTGTCATGTCTCAGCAGAAGAAAAACAAATATATCCATATGATTGAATCTTAGAAGAAATATGAGGAATAAAATATTTAAATTGTATTTTTATAATTTAAAGAAAAAATAATTTGTTCTTGCAATTCAAATTCTTTTAGAATAAGAACATTTTTCTAGATAACACAAGTTACTTTCTTATGACTCTTTTTGATAACTTAGAACACATAACATTCAAAAAAAAGAATCAAGAAAGATTAGACTAGGAGCATCTTTTGCAATAAACTTAACAAACCATAACAACTTGCCAGATATCATTCCTCATAAAGGAATATTTGGAGAGCTAAAGTTGTATAATACAGGCATAGAATTATCCATCTTATGTTGATGATGTAGAAAATACTTGAAATAGCTCATCATTTTCCAATCCGTTATACATTAATCCTGGGCATCTATATGTAGCCAACGAATTTAACTTAAGGAGATTGGTGCCAAGACAGTCTGTACTGAATAATATCCTGACTGGACTACATTCCAGACTTAGTAGAATGAGGAGAAGTAGGTAAATGGAAAGCAGCATCTGCTCTGTCTCCTATATGAAGGTGGTGTAACAGAGGCTTCCATAAGAATGATAATATTACGGAAGCATTTAAACATAATTGGATTGCTTTCAGTACAATTACCCTTATAAATGTGCTTTGAGTCTTCCCATGACCTTCTGTATCTAATTGGCAAAATTTAGTAGGAGGGTAGAAAAGCAATAAATACAGGATGTTCATTTCAGGGTTTCAGCAGCATAATTGCTACTTATTAATAATAAGTTTTGCTTTTCTTTATCATTTTTGGACCTCATTTTTGAGTTTCAGAAATAGTCTTATAGTATTTATAATATTTATGCATACATTTATACATATATAATATGCATTATATTTTATTTTATTATCACTGAATAACACATTGAATTAATTTGTACTTAAAGAAATCAGTATTATTTCTGTATCACTTGTCTCTGAAAAGCTTAGAGTTTTCCATTAAACTGATACACAGATAATCTAAGATTCTGGTTTTAAGCTATTTAAGAGACCTAACAGCAGAGCATGGCAGGAAATAAATACATCAATAAGGGCTTATAAGTATGTGTGTTCAAATAAGTATATTTTACTTATGTCCTAACTTTTATTGTAATATTTTTGATGCCCACACCACATACCTTTTACATGAAAATTCAGATTAGAAAGATTTGGTTGAATTATATTCAAATATTAGATAGAGATTCATGTGAAAACTCACCAAATAGTCAAATTACAGTCTCTTGAATGTTAAATTAAAAGTGAGAAGATAATTTATATAGCAAAATTGATCACTTTTTTAAAGATACATGTAGTTTATAACAGTTACATGTAGTTAAAATTACTCTGGGAACCAATGACAAATAGTTATCTATGTAAAATGCCTGGTAGATATACTTTTAATATTTGTTATCCTTCTCTGTACTGAAGAAAAATTTCTTACAGATTCATATTCAACCAGAACTATAATATTTATTACTGTTAATCCATGCTAAAGCACACCATTCTTCCTCTGCTTTGTTGATGCTTCTGGGAACTTTCTTTAACTTTTGAAGTCATCTTATACTCAATAATCATTTTAATAGAAATTCTAGGATTCTTTTTCAACCTCAATTTCATTCTTACAGTCAGTGCTTTCAGTACTTACACAGGCACAATGCTCATGCAAGGATGAATTTGATGTCATTATAGTCATTAGAAAGTATTGAATTCAGACACAGTCACAATGTCAATTACAAGCATAGTTAGAAATAGGATATGGATAGAAAACTGAGGATGCATATAAATAAATAGCCAGCCATTCTTTGTGTAATATTCCAAACATAAACACTAAGAAACTGTAGATTAAAGTCATCATGCTGAGCTATAGCTCCATTTCTTTTCTGCTTATATGTTAAAATATCTATATGGTTTTCTGTTATATGCTTCAAAACAGTGACCACTGGGAGATGTGATATATTAGCTAACAAATGACTAGCATAGCGGATCTTAATGTGTTGTGAGTAGAATAATATTGCATATTGTATAACTTTGTGGCAGTAACATTATGCATGTACCGTAAGATCCACTTATAGAAAATAGAGATATAGTGATTTTTTAGTTTTAGTGAAGTAGAAATTCCTGCAGTGCATTAGAATATGCAAATTTGAATTATACTTGAGTGAACTCCCACTTAGAGTCAGGTTGTCTGCCAAGAACAAAAAAGCATTTGTAATACAATGGTTTCCCAACATTTTAAAGAATGATCTGATACTTTTTTTTTTTTTTATAAAATGAAAGCTCAGTTTTTTTTTACTTGTTCAGGCATGGACAAGCTGAACTACTTTGAATTTTGTCATCTGTGAACTATTGTCTACTGAGTCAGTGATTTATCTGAGCTTCATTTCTTCAACAAATGACAGCAATAATGACAGTAAAGTACTGTTATTATAAAAGCAATTAACAATACTGGGTTTAGGAAATATATGAAAATGTTTTTGAAACATTAATTTTTATCTTGAAACCCTTATGCTGGACAGAAGATGCCACAAAACAAAGCCATTTCAAGAAAAACTACCTTGATTAAAAAAAGAAGGTAGAAAAGTGGAGAGAAAAAAATGGACATTTCTGAACTCTGTCTTTCTGTATAACAAGTCAGTGTGACATTAGTACTGCATTACAGTATGAAAGTACAGAAATAATAGAGAATAGGGGTTCTTTATTGTCATAAAACTATTTTAACAATTTGTATGAGTTATTTGCTCCTTGCTCTACAAGAAGATACTAAGTTGATATGTATGATTTTATATTATAAATCATATTCTATAAATCCAAGAAGTTACTTTGTTAATATCTAGAAGTTATTAAAATAGCATAATATAAATAAATAAATAATTTAAAAATAGCATAATACATTCAGAGGCAGAATGTTACTAACAAGGTGCTATTGTAAAAGCAAATATTTTCTTTTGAGAATCATGTATTTATCTGTTCTAGTAATAGAGTATATATCTGTCTGGATAGTCTAGGTTATGCTGTGACAACAAACAGTCCAAAAACCTCCACAAAAATTTATTTTTTCCATGTTTCATGTCCATTAGTGTTGACTGGGGCCCTGTGGCATGTTGTCCTCAATCTTGAACCCATGCCAACAGACCATCCATCAACTAAGACTGTCACTTTGATAGAAAAGAATTTGGTGTATCATACTGGCTTATAAAGCTCTGCTGTCAGGTAACACACGTTGGAAAAAACAAGTCATATGGCCACGCCTCATTTTAGTGTGATGAGGGGATTACAACTTACTAAGTTCCAAGGGCAGAATTAGTAATGCTTGGTTTTTGTGTTAATGACTAACATAGGAGTACTAAGAAATCATATTTGACCAGCAAAATCTATTACTGTATAAGACTGGTTATTAGAAGATGACAGGCTAAAATAAACTACATTACTCTACACTCTGGGCTTAACCCAAAACAAACCAAAATATATCATTATCATTAAAAAGTAAGTTAATAAGTGTTTTAGAAGGATCACAAAATAACATAATTTTTCTATTGAAAGTTATAATGTTTTTATTCTTTTGGGAAAAAAAGGTGAAAGGGAAAAACGTAATAACTGTGGTTAGGTTCACCATTAACTTCCTTTTGGTTTAAAATTGCATTACTAATGGCATTATTCTGGAAAGTATGACAAAGCCAGAAAAAGATTTTTTTTTATTATTTTAATAATTAAGAAGAAGTATTATTAAGAGAGTGGGTTGGCTGGAGCCAGCTTACCCATGTTTGATTTCCAGTTTTATCATTTACTGGCTGTGTAACTTTGGACAAGATATCTCAACAGTTTATGCCTTTGCTTTTTCATCTATAAACTTAGCATCATAAATAACTCAAAGAATTTTTAAGAGGATTAAATGAGTTAATACACAAAGGGCCCTTAGGTCACTACCTATTACATTATAAGGACTCAGTGGAGATTAGTCAGTTATGTTACAGTCCTCTCTCCCTCTATTTAAAATAAAGCAGCTGAGCCAAAAATGATTTTAGACTCTACCCTTATCCCTTACCATGTCACCATACCTCTAACATGTTTGAGGAAGAAGTAAGGCAGTGAGACAAAAGCAAGTTTCTAATGTGCAAGGCTCGAGGCTGATGGAACAACAAAGATGCTTCTGAAGAAGATGTGTGTGTTTGTGTATGTTTGGGGCATGGGTTGGGAGTTTGCAGCCCCTTATAGTAAGGCATATCCATCTCTAGTGGGGTGGCACAGTCAGTGCCCATCTGATCTGATTTTTCATATAGTATTTTGAAGTGCAGTTTGTTATCCGAATTCCCTGACTTCTCTCTGTAACGTTTAGAAAGGCACATAAAAAAGAAAAAGCAAAGTGATGTGGAGTGGGGGGAAGGGTGAGTGGGTCATATACATACTGGGAACAGAGATAGAAAATACCTGGTTTATAATCAGTTGTGGCACATCTATTTCCAGCTTTTTTCCACAAATTCTGCCCTCCTCCCAATATGTCTTTTTTTTTTGTGGTACGCGGGCCTCTCACTGTTGTGGCCTCTCCCGGAGCACAGGCTCCGGACGCGCAGGCTCAGCAGCCATGGCTCACGGGCCCAGCCACTCCGTGGCATGTGGGATCTTCCCGGACCAGGGCACGAACCCCTGTCCCCTGCATCGGCAGGCGGACTCTCAACCACTGAGCCACCAGGGAAGCCCTATTTTCTTTTTATATGTAATTAGTTTTGTGTCCAACTTGGTTAAAATAAGTAGATCGCCTAGAAATAATTTATGTAAACTAATTTAAACATATTTTTACAATAAGAACTTTATAAAATTGTTTCTTATGTAAAAACTTACATGTTACCTTACATTTAATTATATAAACTCTAAAGACATTTTTTGACATTCATTGAATGATACACATTCAGAAATGTGCATGAAAGTGATATGTACCTCTGTATGTGTTTCACAATCACCCAGGTCAAAATCCACCATATTATTAATACTCCACAACATTGTAAATCAACTATACACCAATAAAAATTGTAAAAAAATAAGTTTTGCCGACATTATAAAGAAATTGGAACCATTATACCCTACTGATGGGAATATAAATGGTGCTGACAACATGAAAAATAGTTTGTCAACTCCTCCAAAAGTAAACATAGAGTTACCAGCAATTCTATTTCTAGGTATATACCAAGAAAATTTTTAAAATATGTTCATGCAAGAACTTAAGCCCAAATGTTCACATCAACATTAATGATAACCAAAAAGTAGAAACAGTCCAAATGTCTATCACTGGTGAATGTATAAACGAATTGAGGTCTATCCATACAATGGAGTATTATTCAGCCGTAAAAAGGAATAAAGTACTGATACACATTACAACATGGATGAACCCTGAAAACATTCTAAGTAAAAGAATCCAGGTACAAAAGATTCCATTTACCTGAAATATTCAGAATAGGCAAACCCATAGAGACAAAAAGTAGATTGATGTTTGCCAGGGGCTACATTGTGGCAGGAATGGGAAGTGACTGCTAATGGGTTTGGAGTTTCTTTTAGGGATGATGATGATATTTTAAAATTAGATATTGGTGATGGTTGCACAATTCTGTCAATCTACTAAAAATGCTGAATTGCACACTTTGAAGAATGAATTTTATGTTATATAAATTATATCTCCAAAACACTGATATAAAAAACCTGGAATGTAAAATTTAACCCAGGGGATGTTCTCTACATATTAAACAACTTATATATGTAAAATAACTACCATGCCTGGCAGCAAGAAAGTATTCAGTATATAGGTACTATTATTATATCATTACATTAATAATATCTGAGGGCTCTAAAAGTCTTGACATTAACAAATGCATCTGCCTTTTCGAAAATGGTACACTTATTAGCTTAACAGAAGGGATACCATCTGTTTTTATTTTCTTTGTAATTTTCTTTACTTATGGCCTGGATAAAAGATCAAGCAGATGCTTATTGGTATGTGGCGCCACGTAAAGTTTTGTTTTTCACCAATCATTCTAATTTTAGAGATTCACGGAAGCGTAGTAAGTAAAACTGCAAAAATAACGTTTTCAGATAATATTATGTAAAATTATTGTTCAGATTCTGTTTTTTATTTTTTTTAACATCTTGATTAGAGTATAATGCTTTACAATGGTGTGTTAGTTTCTGCTGTATAAAAAAGTGAATCAGATATATGTGTACATATACCTCATATCTCCTCCATCTTGCAACTCCCTCCCACCCTCCCTTTCCCACCCCTCTAAGTGGACAAAAAGCACGGAGCTGATCTCCCTGTGCTATGCAGCTGTTTCCTACTAGCTATCTGTTTTACATGTGGTAGTGTATATATGTCCATGCCATGCTCTCACTTCATCCCAGGTTACCCTTCCCACTCCCCATGTCCTCAAGTCCATTCTCTATGTCTGTGTCTTTATTCCTGTCCTGCCCTTACGTTCTTCAAGCCATGTTTTTAGATTCCATATATATGTGTTAGCATATGGTATTTGTTTTTCTCTTTCTGACCTACTTCACTCTGTATGACAGTTTCTAGGTCCATCCACCTCACTACAAATAACTCAGTTTTGTTTCTTTTTATGGCTGAGTAATATTCCATTGTATATATGTGCCACATCTTCTTTATCCATTCATCTGTCGATGGACACTTAGGTTGCTTCCATGTCCTGGCTATTGTAAATAGATCTGCAGTGAACATTGTGGTACATGACTCCTTTTGAACTATGGTTCTCTCAGGGTAACATTTTAAATAGAATATTAAATTGAATAGATCCATTAAACTGTAGTGTTTAATGCAACTTAAAGTAAATGCTTCATTGTTTTCAGTTTTTTCCTTTCATGATATGTTTTTATCCATTTTTAAAATTTATTTATACTCACTTTGTTGAACTAAAAGGGACATGTGCTCTCATTGTAATAAGTGAAATAGTACACAAATGGTGTAAAAAGTTAATAATCTCTTCTAACCTCTATTCCCACCCCTGAAGTGTAATCAGTCTTAGCAGATTGATGTATTTCTTTGCCCATTTATCACCAGTCATACAATCCTATGAAACATATGTGCACGTCCATAGGAGTGGCAGACACTGTTAGTCACTCATCCAATATTCATTTTTCTCTGCTACCTTACAAATAGAACCCATTTTTTTTAGGGAGGGAGTTACCAGTGTGCCCAGTTAAAATATTTGCTATTATAGACTTCCTTTCAGCTTGGGGCACAATGTGACAAACTTCTTGGCAGTGAAAAGGATGTGGATGTCAACTAGGTGAGCTTTTGCAAAAATTTTTTAAAGGGAGAGAAGCTCAGCTGTCCCCTTGTAAGCTTTTCTTTTAGACTTTTCTATTATCAGATACTTGTGATAACTTCTAGTCCTTGGAGATGGCTTGGTAAAACTTTTCTCAAAGTGGGTGGACCTTCCAAATATTGAGAAAACATTTGGAAAATTGTTGATAGCTGCAAGACAAGGACACCAGCAATTCTATCTTTGTCACAAGGATTGATATCTACCAATCACAGTAAAATAGAACATACATGATTCGTTTGTTAAATCTGTCAGCTGTTTCTATAAACTGTATGTTGTAGAAAAAATGAATTACAAATTATGAAATAGAATCTTGGATGATATTTATTTATGATATCTAAGATTTAAAGTTGCAAGGCTTGGTGTCTTTAGAAATTTCTTATTTCAGTTATTTAATGAAGGAAATTCTATCTTTGTGAAATTCAAAAACAAATGTTATCCTAGGGTGGAATGTTTAATTTTGAGGTCCTGTTTATTAATTGAGTACAATAGCTAAGTCTGTGGTTTTCTTTATTCCAATGACAATTTTAATAAATACGTACAGAAATGAGTATCAGTTGTGTTTAATGATTATAATTTACTAAACTAGCTCTATTAATTTCTACTTGCCTCTAACTTATTATGTCTTTTCCTATGAATTGGCTTATGTTTTCCATGTAAAGAATAATATAAATTTTACATTTTTCATCACAATAATTGTTACATGCAAGTTAGCATGAACATTTACAATTCTGTGTTGATTTAACTTAAGATGTTTTTCTTGATATTAAAGAGAGCATAATTCAGTCGAAATGATATATTTCAGCATAAAATAGTATAATTCGGCCTTTGTAATTAGATAGTTCTTTTTTCAGGGAGGTTCTTATATATGTAGGGGTGAAGGGTAGATGAGAGTTCACAACAGCCTCAGAACTTGAGGCAAGGAAGGGAGCATTTCTTCACCTAACTTATAACTTTAAAAATGTGGCTTCCAGTGTTTATAATTCACAGCCAACAAATTTAAAATTGATATAATCTTGAAATGAAGTCAGCAATGTTTATTCTAAATTTAAGTAAAACTTTTTTTCCCTTCCGTTTCTCTTCTCGCTGACGTGTTTCCAACATAGTTTTCTTTCCTATTTAACTTTCACTTCTTGACTTTTGGCTTGTACTCAGCCGCTGCTCTTTCTTGTAAACCATGTCATCATCTTTATTTTACATCTTTTTAAAATCTTCCTTTTTTTATTATTTGCTTGGGTATAAGCTTTCAGAGTTCTAGTTGGTCCAAGGACAACCTTTATCTTGCCTTTTGCACTTCACAAATGGAATCAGAATGAGAGGTAACTTACCTGATGACCCAAGCCAACAGAAGAACCCATGGAGGCCACTATCTAATCATTCCAAATTGGGGACAGTCAAAAAATTATCAGGCCAAAAAAAAAATCACAAGGTGTCAGTCAGCACTATACTAAATCGAGCGAATTATGTAATGCTTAGCTTCTGAGCAAAAATACCTTTATTTATGAACTGATACTGCCCAACTTTACTGAATTCTTGGATAAAGTTAAATTACAAAAAAGTGCTTTCTAAATTAGAAAATATTCCATTTAGTTTAGGTGCATTATTAATTATTAAGACTAGATTATGAGAAAAAAATTAACTAATGACATATTTAGAAAACCAGCCTACATGTACTGACCAGATCTCTAGTTCTGGTAGGTCAGTATAGTAGAATGATAGAAGAATCAGCTCAAGACTCAGGAATGGAGGAGTATTCAACAGTTAACTTGATAGATCCCAGGGCAGTTAAATGCAGTCATGTTTTTGTGTAGTGTAGTAGGCAGAATGCTAAGATGACCCTCACTGAATCATACATGCCTTTTAAAAATCTTTTCCCCTTCGAGGATGATACAACCTAGGACTTGCTTCTTGCCAATTGAATATGACAAAAGTTGTGAGATAATCACTCCCATGAGTAGGTTATATAAGACTCCATCTGAGTAGACTGGTATAAAAGCTTCTCCTATTGGCCTTGAAGAAGTGAGTGACTATGTTGTAAACAGCCCATGAGCAGGCCACAGTACAAGGATCTGTGAGTAAGAGGGCCTCTGGGAGCTGAGAGCAGCCCCTGTCTGACAGCCAGCAAGAAAGTGGGGCCCTCAGTTGATACAACAGCAAGGATCTGAATTCTGTCAACAAGACGTGAGTTTGGAAAAGGATCCTGGGTTCCAGAAATGAAAGCAGCCAGGCCAACAAGTAGATTGCCAAATTGTGAGGCCCTGAGCAGAGGACCTGAACTCCTGACCTGAAAACTGATAATGAAGATATGTTGTTTTAAGCATTAAATTTTTAGCACTGTGTTATGCAACACAGAAACTAACACATGTAATGAAAAGGGTTTAATCTAGCCTCTAGGAGTAAAAGGTTCATTTCATATTTTAGAGACAGGAGGCATTTTTATCCAGGAAAAAAGAGCCTGGGACTAGCTTGTAAAAAAAACAAGACAAAACAAAGTAAAAAAAACAAACCATGCACACAGAGAAGTATCAGGATAAATTAGCAAAATAATTACAAATTTTTGCACTGTCTATATGGGTGAATATTAAGGAATCTATTAAAGAGCTATTTAATTGCTGCTGAACAATAAATAGCATGCTTTTCTGTTAAAGAGCACACTATTTAACATAGAAAACACTGGAAATAGAAAGCTAAGGAAACCAAGTATGAATTGTTACTCAATCAGAATTATTTTGTTAAACTTAGACCATGTTTTATTTAAGAAGGCAAACACTATTTTTCTTTACTTTGTTTTAAAACTGTGAAGTAAAACTCTACACTTTTCTTCAGATTCATTCTAGGATTTTGTGTGTGTGTCATAGATAGAGAAGTGTTTGCTAATTTTCTTTAACAACAAGTTAACAGAAATGATTTTACTTCAAAATAATCACTATGATGAGAATGCTGTAAACTGACATGTTCACGGCTTGCTTGTATACATGCACAATACTGTAATATTTTTGGAAAATAGTTGGTAATACATAAACATCAAGTGACATAAACAAATCAAGCCCTTTGAGCCAGTTATTCCCCAACTGGGAATAGATCCTAAGGAAATAGCTAAAATTTGTAGAACTTTACAGTAAATGACATTTATTGCTCGATATAATGAAAATGTTTCAATCAATCTAAATCTCTAAATGTAAGGAAACTGTTAACAATACCAGGCATTAAGGTAATTTTACAAGTAGTTTACAATTAGTGAGTTTCTGACGTCTCTAAATCTAGTTTGCTCACATCCTCAGGGGAAGCTCTGGAGAAGTGAGTCTACAATCCTCTGACTTTCTATCCAACAGCTGCTATTTCCATGCCCTGCTATGTCCTTGCCTGCAGAGCTACCTCCTCCTATAATAAAAAGCAATTTTTAATGACTGTGAACATTTCTGAAGAATATATTATTTGTTTTATTGCTATTGTATGTGTGTGCTTGTGTATGTTTATATCCTGCACGTGAGAGAGAGTTTATTGTGCACGATAACCTCAAAAAAACTATGGGCTTTAGGAGAAGGAGAGTTGGTTCAAAGTTTAAAATTTCATTCTTTTCCCCACTAGGCCAGAGAAAAGGAATCATGCTTAAAGCTGCAGATGGTGGCAGCTGAAGGGGAAGCAGATGAACAAATACCAGGCATCAGAAAATGGAAGTAAGTGGTGTGACTTGGGTGTTAGCCTGGGAGCTGCAAAGCATCCCTGGTGGTTCCCAAAAAGAGTATGTAGGAGAAACTCATTCTTTCTTAATTCCAAAGTGACCATCTGTACTCCATAGCGCAAATGAATTTCTTTTTGTTGGAGTCTCTCTCAACCTTCTCCCCAACCTCCAAGCTGTGATGTGCATGAACAGTGGATTGAAAATGAGGGAATCCCTGTTCCCTGCATGAGGAAAAAAGGATAAGAATTGTTTTCCTATCATTTCATATCTATTTCTCCTGTTAGGCTGTTGAAGAGGTTGAGTACGCCAAGAAACGCCCCTCAGAATGAATAATTAAGTCTAGTAGGCTTCCACTTGGTGCTTCTTGCCCAAGTCATGCTCCACCTTTCTTCTAAAACACAGTTATAGACTCCAACTGATAAAAGGCATCTGAAGCAGAATTTAAAAGGTACTGATGCAATTTAATATTTCCCTTGAAAGAAACATAACTCGTATTTCCATATGAATGTCAAGTTAGAAGATAGCTTTTAAAATTTTTCTTCATTGTGAATCTCAAACTTTATAACATTTCATGCTTTATAATACTCTTGATGATTTTTCAAAATAAAAACATAAGCATTATAAATTACTTATTGGAAATTATACTTATACCAAACATCAAAATAATGCCATTTGTGGTCACAGCGAATATTTATAAATCATATATAAATTTTTTCATATGACTTGAATCAAATACATGAGACCTGTATGCAAATTCAAGGCTGGACAATGTTGATACAGGGATAGTTTTCAGTTTGTTAAAAGGAAGTGTGTGCACTCATTTGTATTTGTACCTGGGGAAAATTGTCTGGATAGAAGTAACTTATTGCATTTTGTATAAGTATATCCCTCAAGTAAAAGTAATTATTGCATCATTTAATCTAAACATGAATCACAAACACTTTGAACTCAACTGTTCCTTTTAAGTTTTCTGTTGAGATACAAACGCTATACACATCCAAAACATGGGGCTTATTCAAATAGTCATTCTAGGTATGCAAATTCTCTTTGTCATGTAAAATACAAAGACAAGAGGCCTAACTCAAACAGGTAGATATATTCTTTCAAAGATGAGAATAAACATCTATTAAATATTTTCTAAATTAATTCATTGGTTTATTTATTAATTTAAGCATTCACTTAGTTCCACCTGATATGAAAAGGTAAGTGTTGCAAACTTCTCGGTATTTTAAGAGAAACAAGACCTCTAGATACATCATATTTGATTGGCAATCATCTATTTGGTAAATTTTCAGTAGATGTGCAGCATACTGAATGGCCAATAATGTATTGTTGATTAAGCATTTAAAGAATATTTATTGATATTCAAGTATTTTAAAAAGAGAAAAAAATAGATTTCTTTTTCTAGAATGTGATTTTGAAAGATTAAAGACTGCAACCGCCATCAAAAAGTCAGCGCTTAATATCATTTGCATTTATTCTTTTACGTGTTTATTGTCTGTCCTCCCACTAGAGGGCAGGGCCTTCTCAGTTTTGTTAACCAATTTAGCCTCATGGCAGTTAGTAGGTGCTCAAAAAATTTTTTTTGAAAAAATGAATTGATTAATTCTTTGGATTTATGCAATCCAACTTTTTGAATCCTACATTAAATGATATGCTTTAACTTCTCTCATGGTCCCACTGAACTGCACTACTTATACCACATATGACAGAAAATTCCAGTTTGGCTTCTGAGTTTGCGGATAAGTACAGTTATCAGGCTACTGTGAAGTTGAAACTTCAGACAAGCGCAAGGACCTCAGCTGAGCCATCATAAACAAAATCTTTGTGAAAGCATTCCAGCTGAAACTTACGGTTTACAATCAGCTAGGTTTTATCTTCACTGTGATGTGAGCAGCAGGCGTCTCAAAGCATCAGTTGTCCAGTCATGCCCCTGTGAAGATGACGGGCAGCTGGCTGGTTTCACAGAAGGGATGGTGCTAAAAGCACAAAGAGTTTGTTGATAGAATCTCTTCTGTTTCCAATATATTCTATAAAAAATAGAGTATTTTAAAATATGCTAGCATTTTAGCTGAAACTACTCTTTCCATTAAAATTTCCCCTAAAGATATTGAAAGAACTCTAGCAAATTTCATATGTGGTAGTGGACTACACGTATTCTCTTATACAACTGTACCTATCAGAAAACAGATGAGACCACATAGGCAGTATTATTATAATCCAGGTAAGAGATTTATTTTCCAAATGGCTAGCCAGTTAACCAATAGCATTTGTTGAAAAAAAAAAAATCCATATTTTCTCCATGCTTTCTTTTCTTCTACTGGGTAGAATTGCTATAATAATCAAAACAATTTGGCACAGATATATATATATATCTATATAGATATCTATATAGATATCTATATAGATATATATAGATATACACACACAAACACATATATCTATACATATATAGACATATATGTGTTTAGATTTATCAAATGTAAAAGATGAAATCAAAAAAGATTTTGATTTAGTTATATTGAAGACTTTAGTGAAAATTGGCAGCTTTATAATGTTGAGATTTGTCATCCAAGAACAAATCATAATCATTGCTTTTGCTTTGTGAAGAACCACCACAACAAAAAAAGCTAATTTTGTTGAAAACTTACTTTGTGCCATTATCATTCAAATCATTATATGTTTTAACTCCTTTAATCCCCCACTACAATGTATGGTAACTACTATTACTATCATTTCCATTTTACAAATGAGAAACTGAGGCCCAGAAAGGTTAAGTGATTTGCCCAAGACCATGCAAGGAGCAGGCAGATCAAAGCCATCTGCCTCTCACAGTCTTAATTCTGTCAGCTTCTCTGATATTTTGCTGATACTTGCTTATTTTCTCTGTTCTTTCTGTCTTTTGCTATGTGGTCTGTTTAGTACCTCATAGAAGTTATAATCTGCTTTATTTACTCAGAAGTAACTTTTTTTCTTTAAGTCACAACTTAAACCTGCCTTTCTTACTTTATTAACTTCAGGAAAAAAAAAATCTAATTCCCTGATGTGGAAGATGAAAAAATTGATGAACTAATAAAAACTTTCTTCAACCTCTCTTCCTCATTCTTAATAAAATATTCTGGGATTTTTATCACAATCACCAGAGATAGTTAACAGCATTTAGTATGTTTTACATTTATATAACTTGTCTTTTCAGAAAATAAACTATATTACTCATTTCTTAGTACAATCATCACAGTTATTTAGTTAAGCCTATATTTTAATGAATGTGCTTATCTCTATCAATCCTTTCACACCGTATGATATGATGGTAAGATGCTTCTTTTGGAAGTAAGTTTTAAAAATCCCACTCAAATTGCCTTAAAAATTTAGGAAATATATATGCCATAATTAGAAGTTCACAGATGACACAGGATCTAAGAACATTGCAATGGACTTGGTCTCAATGGTGTTATGGAGAACCACTGTTACCTTTAACCTCAGACCTAGAGCAAGTAGCTGGAGAAATTTTAGGAAACTCAGTCACATCCAAAGATAACGAGATGAAAAGGAGAAAAATATCTAAGTGAAAAAGAGGAAGTTTCTCTTCTTCTCTCTTAGGCATAGAGATACTTCTCACAGAAGTCAGTAGCATACTTTCCCTCCAGTGTTGGAAGTTCCATTCCCATTTTTGAAATTTTACTGGGAGGAAAATTGGAATGAACATGTTTACTTTAGATTAATTATGTGGGTTTTTGAATTTGGGGAACTCTATCAAAAATCCCTTAAACACTATCCTCTTCATAAGTGAGCTATTTTTGGGGATCGTTTTGTAAATATCTAGAATATCAGTGAAGAATTATATTTCCTGAATTACTGTATACTAAATATATCATCCTGATGCCTTTGTATATGAAATACAACTTCCTGAGTAAGTAATTCAGAATTCACAGTATTTTCCTTCATACTCAATAGGTAGGCATTACCACTCTAATTTCTGGCACTAAATAGTATCCTTTGTATTTGTTGCCTATTTTACATTTTTATACTCTTCATATCACTGTTGTATCCTCTAACTCCTGATTTTTTTGTAGTTGTGTATTTTCTATGAAAGTTTTTTCCTTCATTAAGTGTTCTGTCAGTTCATTCTGTGCTATTAATACTTGATCTTTTATCACTTGTTTTGAGAATTGCATGTTCTCTTTAATTTCCAGGAGGTAAATTATTACTTGCTAAAAAACTTCTTCTGTCTCTTAAGATATATCTTCTTCTGGAATGTTTTTTCAGTTTTTTCCATACTGTGTTTATTCCTTTTTTTTCTTTCTATCACCTCTGTGGCTATTAATAAAGTATATATTGACTATAGGTTTTTGTAGAACTTACATATTTTTTTTCTCTTTTATCTGACTCTGGATAAATCCACCTAGACCATTTTTTTTCTTTTTGCATGAAAATTGATTGTAAGGTTTTCTGTTGACTCTCCCCCTTTTTCCTCAAGGCATTGTTTGAATCATACCATAAAAGGATTAATGTGAGGACTAGAATCTGGTGTGATTTGGTTGTAATTTTTCCTTGGCAGCTCTTTAGATTACTGGAGAATTTATGGCATTATTCAAGAAACTTGTTGCATTCTGTAACTTCGACTTTTAAGCTCTAAATCAAAAGGCATCCCAGCAAAATAACCAAAAAACCACAGTCTAGGTAGTGTTGAGGGCTTTGTAATTCTAGTAATTAGATTGGAAGTGAGCAAATACTTTGGTGGTACAGAGAACAAACGATTAGATTTGAATGACCATTGCTGCAGAGATTAACTATAAAAACATTATTCCACATACATTCTCTTCTACAAGGCATATATATTTGTAATAGATTTTATAGTTTAGAGCACTTTTAGGTTCATAGCAAATTTGAGCAGAAAGTATAGAGAGTTCTCCTGTCCCTCCTGCCTGCACACACATACAACTTCCCCCGATACCAACATCCCACACCAAAGTGGTACATCTGTTTACAATTGATGAACCTACATTGACACATCATTACTAACCAAGTCCATAGTTGACCCACAAAAACAAACCCAAGACAATTAAGAAAATGGTAATAGGAACATACATATCGATAATAACCTTGAATGTAAATGGATTAAATGCCCCAACCAAAAGACACAGACTGGCTGAATGGATACAAAAACAAGACCCATATATATGCTGTCTACGAGAGACCCACTTCAGACCTAGGGACACATACAGACTGAAAGTGAAGGGATGGAAATAGATATTCCATGCAAATGGAAATGAAAAGAAAGCTGGAGTAGCAATACTTGTGTCAGATAAAATAAACTTTAAAATAAAGACTGTTACAAGAGATAAAGAGGGACACCACATAATGATCAAAGGATCAATCCAAGAAGAAGATATACCAATTATAAATGTTTATGCACCCAACATAGGGCACCTCAATACATAAGGCAAATGCTAACGACCATGAAAGGAGAAATCGATAGAGTTACTCTTGGTGTTGTACATTCTGTGCATTTTGACAAATGTATAATGATATGAATCCCCCATAATAGCATAATTCAAAATATTTCCGCTGCTTTAAAAACTCCAAAATCATGTAAGTTTTCTCCTTTGTTATCTTCTAGGAGTTATATAGTTTTGCATTTTACATTTACATCTGTGATCCTTTTGGTGTTAATATTTATGATGAGTGTAAGGTCTATCTAGAGTCTTTTTTTTTTTTTTTTGCATGTTGATGTCCAGTTGTTCCAGTGCTGTATGTTGAAGAGACCATCTTTACTCTGTTGTACTGCCTTAGCTTTTTAAAAATAGATTGGTTGACTGTATTTATGTAGGTCCGTTTCTGGGCTCCAGGGCATATTTTTTCAAAGGCAAAGTTTAGTGTTTTTATAATCTATTTAAGCCTACATTTGTTCTCATTGAAGGGAATGGGTAAAGCCTCATCTGCTGGATCCTTCTTTCCTCCACCCCAGTGGCTGCTTGAATAGAACAGTTACTATTCCAAGAAAATCAATGTGATAAACTATTTGATTAAAGTTGATATACGGATGCATACTAAACATTCACACTTACACATACACACACACACACACTCACAGCCACAGAGGTTTTATGCCTGGTGGATTCCCATTCCTTCTCAATAGTAACATGAGAGAATTTAATCAATTGTGTAAAATT
This sequence comes from Grampus griseus, assembly GCF_964374135.1. Lineage (NCBI taxonomy): Eukaryota > Metazoa > Chordata > Mammalia > Artiodactyla > Delphinidae > Grampus > Grampus griseus. The sequence goes on along the minus strand of NC_138997.1, from coordinate 14,676,296 downwards.
CTCAAGTGCTCATAATGTAATTTACATGATAGGTCTTACTTACTCTCAAAAGGTAGTGCTCCGAGTAAGCTTGTGATTATCTTTGAATGTATTCTTTTGTCGAAGCTTGACCACTCTGTTCTTAAACGTTGTTCATTTTTTAATAAAACAATTCAATGAAAAGAACATCCTCTCCTTCATCCCTTAGAAAGCATAAATCCTTTTTTTAATGTACCATTATCATTCCTAAAACAATTCTGGTGGATCTCAGCATATCATGATTAATTTATATTAAATGGAAATCAGAAGTTTTCAATCTAATATAAACTGGTGGATCGAACTACGTTTTTGGGAACTGTATTCATGTGGGCTCAGTAATTTGAAATCTAATTAGTAAGGAATTTTATACATCAAGTTGAAATCATTTGGCTCAAAGTCAATGGTAAATTATACCCTCAATAATTTGGCTTACCATTGTTACGCCAAGAATTAGAGTAAGGATAAACCTACTGTAAGCTTCTTGAATACCAGATCTGCAAGGGACAGGAGGACCAGAACTACAGATCAATCAGTAAAGAAGAAGAACACCTACTTTCTAAGTGGCTCAATGTGGATGGGACTAGAGAGGCAACTGTTTTAATCAATTTAAGTCTTCTCTATATTTTATTTAAAAAGACACAGATATGGAGCACAGTGTTTAAGGGGAAGTCCCAGGGGCCCTCTGATTGAAGCCATCATTGCATGATTGATCCTACTTTGGGTGGTTGAAAGAGAAAACAACCTCAGTGGAAATATGTGTGCCTCTCACTTTGTGAGGATCCTAGGACATCAGTCAAAAGTTGCTATATACAGAGGGAAAAAAACTAAGCTCTATGTCTTCTGGAATTTGCTGATCTATGGACGTAAAACTTCAGTAAAAAGGAATCCCATGGTACTCTATTTCTATATCTTTCCAATAAAATATGGAGAAAACAGCAAACTGATTAAAACAATTACATCTCTTGTCTTTCCTATATAGAGCCACATAGAAAGTAAGCTTTCTTCCTTACTGTTTAATCTATACTCTTGATCATTCTGTCTCCTGTAGACTTGGTATTTAAGAAGCCTAAAGAAGTTGCTATCTTTACTCTAATTCTAGTCATAACCATTAAAATTATGATTATTGCACTCAGTATCTATCACTAGATTTCATTTCAAAGAAACAATGACAGAAACAAACATTTAAGTTTTAGAAATTTATCTTTTCCTTATGATTATGTAATTTCTCAGCCACTTCAGGCAACTACAAAGTTTAAAAGCAGAATCAATGCAAATTTCCTTTTCTTATTCCTTTCTTCATCTGGGTTGACATCGAAGTTCTGACGTTGGTTAGCAGCTGTAGTACATCATGGCATTTGAATGTTTGGCCTGTGGCAGCATCTGGTGACCAGTGCATCTAGGCTAGCTGCTTTGGTCTAAATGTGTCCCCCCGCCCCATCAATATGTTGAATCCTAACCTCAAAAGGTGATACTATTAAGAGGCGGGACCTTGGGAGGCTCTGCCCTCATGAATGGAATTAGTACTCTTATAAAAGAGGCTCTACAGAGATCCCTTCCCCCTTCTAACATGTGAGAATCACAGAGAAAATGCACCAGCTATAAAACCAGAAGAGGGCTGTCACCAGAACTCAACTGTACTAGTGTGTGGATCTTGAACTTTCAGCCTACAGAACTATGAGAAACAAATGTCTGTTGTTTATAAGCCATTCAGTCTGTGGTATTTTGTTGTAGCAGCCCAAATGGACTAAGACACTAGTCTATACCACAACCATTGCATACAATTCCACAAAAATCCAGAATAGCTAGTTACAGGCAACTGTACACAAGTATACACGGGGATAACAGTAGTACCTGCTTGTAGTGGTATTATAAGTGTTCAGTGATTTAATATAGGAAGAGTATTTTAAGTGACCGTCATTTACACCATCTTCTAAGTTATAATCATCAACACCATCATCGTTATTATTTTTTATTTCCACTCGTATTAATTGTATGTGATTGTTGTTTCTAATGTTTCAACCACGCTTCACTGACAGCAGCTCAGTGTATCTGTTCTGCTTATAGGAGAAGCAAGAGGGCACAGTTGCTGCAGTAAACAAGGAGCAAGAAGCAAAAAAGCGTGATTGAGCCTTTGTAGACATCAACACAAAGCACCTAAATTTACTTACACACACACACACACACACACACACACCCAGAGTGGGCTGTCAAGAACTGTGAAGGCTCTGAGATTTTATCTTCCTTGCAAGCTAACAAGTTAGCTTGTCACAGTTTCATACATGGTGGCAGACTCGCGGGTCAGAGAGACTCCCAGGTCAGAGATAAAGGACTTTATTACTCATGGTTTAGCAGGCAGCTTGAGGTTCACGTTCTCATTGGGAACCCCTTGCTCTCCAGTCTCCAAGAGTGATGAAGAGGCGGTCCCTTTCGGACACTGCACACATAGTGGGTTGTTTCCCAACTGAAGAAGTCCAAGTTTTGGGTATCACCAGTCTTATAAAAGGATTGCCAACTCTTACCTCAGATAGGGACATTATTTTTATTTTCCTGGACAGCAAATCCATTTACCCACTTCCCTGAAGAGAAATATTATCTGTACTTTCTAAGGCTGTTTGTTATTCTGGAAAAGGTAGCCCAAAACAGTCTGATACTAGACATACATAAACAACATTTGGGAGAATGGCCTCCCTAAAAGCACATGGATTGAAATGACATCTCTTTCCCTTAAGATGCGCTTAAGATGCGTGATAACTTTAATGTTGCAGGGAATTTATTAAAACATATTTTCATTTATTTTACTTTTATTATATTAAAGTAATGCGGTGATGACAAATAAACCTCCAAAATCCAATAGCCTAACATGGCAGTTACATAAAGTATATCTATTGCTATGATATGTGAAGTCCAGAATGATAGCTCCTGATAAGTGGGTAATTCTTCAAATAGTGGTATGTATAAGAATTCTAGCTTATTCCATATTGTGACTCTTAATATCTTCAGCACAAGTCTCCCAAGTTTGCCATAGGCTTGGTCTTCATTCCAGCCATCTTAGAAGAGAAGCAATCTCAGTGGATCATATGTGGGAGGGTTTTACAGGCAGAACTCTAAGTGACACACCTCATTTCACCCACATTCTACTTATTGTCTAGCATTTAGTTACATGACCACATCTAACAGCAAGGTAAGCTGGGAAATGTAGTCTAGTTCTGTGTGTAAGAAGAGAAACTGGTTTCAGTACAGTACTCAGTTTGACAATCTGTCACACATTCAACTTAGATAAGGCTTTATCTAAGTTTAAACTTTTTAAAACCCATATCTAGAAAAATATCTTTTAAATATACATTTAATTTCATTTTGAGTTTTGCTGTGTGCCTTGAGTAGATCTGCTAGCTATGGTACAGAATTAATTTCAAATTAGTTTTCCACAATTTGAAGGTAATTTTGATGTGACATAAATACATTATTGGTTAATCCCTCATATCAGATGTAGAGATTTTGAGGATTAAAAAGATTGATTTAAAGCCAACTCAGAAAAATAGTTATGCATGCATGAATAAATATAAAGCAGCAGAAATGAAAGAACTGGGGTATTGAAACGCTTATTTTCAAAAGGATCCAAACAATTTTAGGGAGCTGGGGTCTGCCTAAAGTATTTTTTAATATTTAGAGGATAGTAAAACAACTTGGTTGGTTGTAATCACCCCTGGCTCAATTTATTTATCTGTGCTGCGTGCAGAGGAGAAACGGAAAAGTAAAATAATGCTTGGCAAGGTCAACCTCTGGGAGCCCTTGGCCACATGGGGCCAGATAAAGAGAGTGGATCAGCTTCTTACTAGTAAAATGTGACTTAGCGATGGCTTAGATCTCTGAACAATTTTATCAGAAATTCACCCTACCTTGTGGGAAACTAGAAATCTTAACAGTACTGGGGATGGAAGATAGCAGTTTTTCCTGTACCTATACCTTTTACTCTGAATTAAATTTAATTTTTCTTTTAATCCCTTCGTTTTAGTTTCTCATATTTATAACCTCACTCTGATAATTGCATCATGTAAGTATTCTTTGTTCATGATCTTTCCTTTCATCTTTCTGTATTTTTCAGCATTGTTCAGTCACCATTTTTCCTTGTTGCTATGTGCAGTTTCTATGGTATCCTTTGCCATTAATTTTGTTTCTCAAAATAACCTCCACTCTTTCTCTTTGAGAGGAAACATCACAGAGCAAATAAACATTCCTAGTCCAAGATATACCGAAAGGTTTTAGTCTTAAAAAATAAACAGGTATCATCATCCTAAACTACTTTGTTTAATCAGAGTGTTGAAGATATCCCCTTTACATATTTAAAGTAAACATATCACATGGATATTTGGAAAAAGATAAGAATTACATGTATCATCTTCATTTTTCTCTCCCTATTCAAAACCTCTTATAGCATGCTCTTCCAACAACAACAAAAACAGCTACTATCTACTTAGTGCTTACAGTTTGGGATTCAAGGCCAAACACTCCTTTCTCTCCACACCAGGTTTCTGGCTAAAGGAATATACACATCAGGATTTCCAGCCAAATGGGAAACAAGCAAGGATTTTAAAAAACTGTGCAAGCAACTTAAAATGCCAAATGTAAGACTCTCTTTTACATGTTGTAGTGAAGAACAAGACAAGGGCTTACATAAGGGTCTGAAAAGGCATCTCCTCAATCATAAGCCAACCTTCACGTCTGAATTTCTTTACTCAGGTGTGCCTCAGGAGAGCTGGGTCTGAAGAGGCCCAGGTAGCCGCAAGGGAGAGAATTGCAAGACTGTCTAACATATAAACAACCTACCCCGGTTTGTTGTGGCAGGGAAGTAAGAAATCCAGTATGCTTTTTATGTATCTTTGATATAACTAATAAAAGAAAGATGATGTTTGGGATAGAACATGTAACATGCTGTTCAATGCCTGTCAAACTTAGCTTAGTCAGATTAGTACCTCTGCTACATTGGGGATGAGCAAATAAATAATGCTGCGAGAAAGTGATGAATGTAGCTTCCCCCCTTTCTGGCCAAGGCAGAAATAGGGAAAGAGAAGTATAATCATTTTCCCCTAAACTCACAATATGCTAGTTATTGTGCTAAGCAATTTACATTTTTTGTAATGTCTTTATCAATGTTGTTATTATACATTTAAACAACTGTTAATACAGATGTAAAATAATGAAAGGTATTGTAGTAGGTGAACCCATCTTTTGACTGTTTTCCCTCAAATCCATTCGTAACATTTCCCTGCCCCTCTATGTACCATGAGAAATAACCCTTACAGATTACACTTTCAAAGCTGTAGAAACTGGCAGGAAGAGCTGGCAAGGGATGAAAAACAAGAGGAAGGAAGAGCCTTGGTATTGTTCCTCCTGGCTGCTGGCTTCAAACGCAGTGTAGTAGTAGCCGCATCTTCTGTATGGTTCCATCTCTCTTGGGCAGCCCCATTCTCTGAGGTCCCAGCTCCTGATGGGAAGCTGCCTGGGTGTTTCCCTCTCTTACTTCGTGGACCTTCCTCTAAGATTACAAGCGGGCGGCCTAGGATCCTGGAGGTAATATTACCTTCTTCCTTCCTAATATCCCATCATCCCTAAGAGTAGAGAGGGCTTTCTTTAGTTTGTAATATCAGGTTCTCCTTTGATCCTTTAGCTCTTCTTTTATTTAGGTGACTAACTACTTCCAAACTCATGTTGTCTAATTTCTGTTGAACTATTTGGTGTAGGTTCTAAATTCCTCAAATGAAGACCAGAATGTTAAGCTTAGTTATCCAATACTCACTTTGTGAAATATATCTTTTTCTGAATCCTGTTTTATATTTTAGGCATTTATCAAATGATCTATTACATCGGGGACTCCTAGAGACCAGTGTATTATATCTTTTTAAAATTTGTACAGTACAGAGTAAGTGTAACACATTAATTGAGAATTAGCCTAATAGTAGAGGAAAATGAACTTATTTATTCATCCAACAAATATTCTTTATGTTCTTTGAGTACCAGCTACATGTCAGATATCTAGTGAAGAGAACACCTATGGTCCCTGCCTTCAGGAGGTTCATAATCCGTCTTTGTTTCTGGCTCTTTGTAGTAGTTGAGCAGGGGGTTCCAAGTAGGTTTTTTCCACCAAAATTAGATTAAGAACATTTTCAAATATATAAAAAAGTTGAAAGACTCTTATAGTAAATACCCACATACTCATCACCTAGATTCTAACTTAATTAATATTAACTATTCTTATTTTATTATTTACCTATCCATTTATCTCTGGCTCTATTCATGCAAAATACAATCTTTTTTTGGATGTACTTCAGAGTGAATTGCAGTTATCATACACTTCTCCCTAAACACTTTAGCGTGAATATCACTGACTAGTTAAATATTTTTTTTTCTTGCATATAAAATATTTCCTTACGTATAAAATTTACATACAATGAAATGCAAAAATCTTCCTTACACATTAGCTGAGTTTTGACAAATATATATACTTCAAACTCTTATCATGATACAGAGCATTTTGATCACAGCAGAAAATTCTTGATATCACTTCATAGTCAACTCCTATCTGTTCTCCATTGAGGATAACACTGTTCTGATTTTATCTACCATGGTTTAGGTTTTCCTCTTCTAAGAACTTCTTATAAATAGAATATTACAATATTCACTCTTTGTGTAAGGCTTCATTCATTCAACATTATGGTTTTGAAAGACATCCATGTTATTGTGTGCTTCAGTAATTCATTAATTTTTATTGGTCACTAGTATTCCTTTGTATGAATACTCTTCATTTGTTTTATCCATTTACCTTTTGAATGACACTTGGATTCTTTCCAGTTTTGGGCTACAATGAATAATGCTACTATTTACTACTAATGTTAAATAGAACAATAAAAAATAATAGAATATCATGCAACATTTCAAGTCTTGTTGTGGGATATAGATTTCCTCTAGTATTGAAAATGCTGGTCATAGAGTGCATGTATATTTAGTTTTAAAAGAAAGTACTGGTTCATATTCCCAAAAGACTGTAGCATCTTACCTTCCTACCAGTGGCATATGAGAGTTCTGGTTATTCCACAGGCCCAACAAAGCTTGGTGTGAGAATTCTTTTAATTATTGCCCTTCTAATCAATGTGTACTAGTATTTCATTGTGATTTAATGTGAATTTATCCAATGGCTAATAATGTTGAGCACTTTTTCCTGCATATTGTCCATTTTTATATCTTCTTTTGTGAACTTTTGACAATTTTTAATGGGGTTATCTTTTCAGTATTGAGTTCTAGAAATTCTTTATATATCCTGGAAACCAGGATATGTTTCACAAATATTTCTTTTAACCTGATAAAAGGTTTTCCTTTCCATTTTATTAACAGTGTCTTTTGATGAACAGAAGTTTTTGTTTGTTTGTTTTGTCTTTAATTTTTATTGGAGTATAGTCGATTTACAATGTTGTATTAGTTTCAGGGGTATAGCAAAGTGAATCTATTATACACATACATGTATCCACTCTTTTTTAGATTCTTTTCCCATATAGGCCATTACAGCGTATTGAGTAGAGTTCCCTGTACTATACAGTAGGTCCTTATTGGTTATATATTTCATATATAGTAGTGTGTGTATATGTCAATCCAGTCTTCCAATTTTTCCCTCCCCTCCTACCCACTGGTAACCATAAGTTTATTTTCCACATCTGTAACTCTACTTCTGTTTTGTAGATAAGTTCATTTATATCCGGTTTTTTTTTTTTTTAGATTCCATATATAGGGAATATATGATATTTGTCTTTCTCTGTCTGACTTACTTCACTCAATATGACAGTCTCTAGGTCCATGAGTGGAAGTTTTTATTTTTGATGAAGTTTTTAAAAACTAACCTAATTTATTACATTTTTTAAATGTTTTAATTGCCACTGTTTTCTTTATTTATGAAATCTGTGTCTATTCCTGAAACATAAAAATACTCTCCATATGTTTTCCTCTAAAAGGTATTACAACAATAACTTGTAGTTTTAGGTCTGTGGTTGATCTTAATTTTTGTGTCTGTTGAGAAGTAGCGGATAAAAGTATTTTTTTCTTTTCCATATAAATATCTTGTAATTCCAACATGAGTTGTTGAAAAAGACACCCCAGGCCCCATAGGATTGCTTTAGTGTCTGTGATGAAATTTGCCTGACCATGTAAGTGGCTCTCTATTTCTGGACTCTCTATTTTGTCTGTTATTCTCTTTGTAAATCACACAGTCTTGATTGCTATACCTTTATAGTAAATATTAAAGTCATGGAGTATAAGTTATTCAACTCAGTTCTTATTTTTTCAAGATTGCTTTGGAGAGTCTGTCTTTTCATTTCCATATAAATTTCAGAATTTTATATTGTTCATTTCTAAAAAATCTCTGTTATTATACTTGTAATCGCAATTAAATTACAGATTAATTGATGGCTAATTGACAATTTAACAATAATATCTTTCAATTCATGAACATGGCACATATCTCTCCATTTATTCAGCTTTAATTGTTCTTAGCAATAGAAGTCTTGTACATAGTTTGTTTAAATGAAATATTCAGACGTTATGCTTTATCTTCCATCAATGTTGGTAAATTTTATATCTTTATTTAACACTTTGGTAGTGCAGTATGCTGACAATTATTTTTCTTATTTACTTTTATCTAAAAATATCTTTAGGGCTTCGCTGCTGGAGCAGTGGTTGAGAGTCCGCCTGCTGATGCAGGGGACACGGGTTCGTGCCCCGGTACGGGAGGATCCCACATGCCGCGTAGCGGCTGGGCCCGTGAGCCATGGCCACTGGGCCTGTGCGTCCGGAGCCTGTGCTCTGCAACGGGAGAGGCCACAACAGTGAGAGGCCCGCGTACCACAAAAAAGAAAAAAAAATAAAATAAAATATCTTTAGCCATTATTCTTTTTTTAAAATAAACTTTATTTTTATTTATTTATTTTTGACTACATTGGGTCTTCGTTGATGCACGGGGGCTTTCTCTAGTTGCAGCGAGCAGGGGCTACTCTCCGTTGTGTTGCGCAGGCTTCTCATTGCGGTGGATTCTCTTAATGCAGAGCACGGGCTCTAGGCATGCGGGCTTCAGTAGTTGTGGCATGTGGGCTTAGTTGCTCTGCGACATGTGAGATCTTCTTGGACCAAGGCTCAAACACATGTCCCCAGCATTGGCAGGAGGATTCTTACCCACTGTGCCACCAGGGAAGTCCCTAGCCATTATTCTTGAATGACATTTTCAATAGATTTAGAATTCTAGGCTAATATTTTTTTCCCTTTTGGCGTTTAAAATCATTATCCAAATCTCTTCTGTCTTGTATGGTTTCTGTGGAGAAGGCAGCTGTCATTTGAATCATTCCCCTGGATATAATGCATTATTTTTCTCTGGATGTTGTCAAGACTTTTACGTATTGTTGGTTTTAAATAGTTGTACTACGATGTGTCTAGGCTTGCTATTCTTAACATTTATCCAACTTGGTGTTTTTTGATATTCTTACCTTTACAAATACATAACTTTCACCAACTTGTAGAAATTTTCCCTCATTATTTTTTCAAACCCTTTTCCTGCTTTATTGTTCTTCATATTATCCAACCAATATTTAAGCTTATGTTCATATTTCCCTGATCTTTTTATTCTCTGTGGTCTTCAAATCAGATCATCTTAATTGACCTATTTCCAAATTCACTCTTTCCTTAGTCAACTCTAAGTCCATTTAATTGTTTTTTTCCAGATATAATATTTTTCAGCTCTTTAATGCCTCTTGATTCTTTTTTTTTAGTTTTTATTTATTGTTGAAATTTCCATTGCTTATTTCGCTGAAATCACATTTTCTTTTACCTCATTTATCATAGTTTATTAGCTGCTTTTAGGTCTTTGTTGTTATTTCCAAAATCTCGGCATTAGTATCTATTGATTGTCTTTTTTCCATAAAGAATGGGTCAATTTTCCTTATTCTTCATATATCAGGTAATTTCAACTTTTTGCCACATTTTTGATTTGTTTTTTTTTTTGCGGTACGCGGGCCTCACTGCCGTGGCCCCTCCCGTTGTGGAGCACAGGCTCTGGACGCGCAGGCTCAGCGGCCATGGCTCACGGGCCCAGCCGCTCCGCGGCATGTGGGATCTTCCCGGACAGGGGCATGAACCCGTGTCCCCTGCATCGGCAGGCGGGCTCTCAACCACTGCGCAACCAGGGAAGCCCTTGCCAGATTTTTGAATGTTATATTTTGGACGCTGTGAATTCTGTTATATTCCTCTGAAGGATACTGATATTTTTATTTTAGAAGGCAACTAACTTGGTTGGACGCAAAGTAAAACACTTTCTCTTAATCTGTAACTCAAAATTCAGTTCAAGCCCTTCTTCCCTCCAACACCATCACCCCCCCTGCCCCCGCCCAGCAGGGCTTCTTTCAGTCTGTAATATGCATGCATGCTTCAGTGAGCAGCTAGAGATTTGTACAGAGCTCACTCATAGAGTATGAAGATCTCAGCTCCGCATCTCTCTTTTCTAGGACACCCAAACCAATTTCTAGGGTCTGTGATTTCTCTATATTCCATTCAATGGCTGTTCAGGCCCAGAGGTCATAGATTTTCTACTGGAGTTTTAGCTGTCCTGAGCAATGTCGACCATGACTTACTTTCAGGCTAAAAGCCATAAATGTTGGAAACTCGCTCGACATTGTTTCATTCTTCCATAGTAAAATTCCCTCCACAGTATGCCTACTATTTTTCACTGTACCAGAGTTTATTGTCTAGACCAGAAGTTATAGTTTTTATCTGTGAGATGATCAGTCTGTTAGGCACTTACTTGGCCATCCCAGAGGTAGAACTTCTATTTTAGAGATATTCCTTTCTTTGCAGTTATGTGCTATTATTTACTACATATTGTCTGATAATTATGGTTACTATATTTAGAGAGCCTCTAATTTGTGTCTAAGCTTTACTCTAGACACTCTCATCAGTATATAATATATGTAATGCTTTTCACTTTATTCAAGATTTATAAGAAAGAAAAACTATAATTAAAAACCAAATGTTTGTGATGTCATCTTTTTCTGTAGAAATCATATATGATGATGAGAAAGAGAATAGAGAATATTGAGAGGGTTTCAGCTAATCATAGATTCTGGAACTTGATTGAATATGCCAGCATGAGAGAAGATTTAATATTTTCTTGGAATAGTCCAAACCCCAGTGTGGCTGAAACTTAATGAGCAAATATAAGAATTGCATTAGACCAGACTGGAAAAATTGCTAGGGGCCAAATCAACCAGATGCTCTACAGATTTTGTTAAGGGGATTGGATTTAATTGTAAGTATGATGGGAATCAGTTGAAGAATTTTTAGCAAGGAGTGACTCATCTTGAAGAATCTACATCTTCCAGTGTCTGAATTCACCCTGTTCAAGCCCAAACTTGTCTGAAGTCTTATATATGATATTTAAAATGCACATAAAATACAGCATGTCTGTGTAGGCTCAAATTAGAAATAACGATGTGAAGTGAGATACTGCTACCAGAGAAACATTAACTTGTTAATAAAATTATTATAAAATATTTAGTTATAGGAAAGAAATTAAAAGTTTAATTCAGTTAAAACAATGTTAAGATTTTTCAATATCAGTAAATCTCTTTGCTTTATTAAACCTTTCTCTTCTACCCTGTCCCGTAGAGATAACTGTTTTTCTGAAGTTCTGAAGCTTGTATACATGCATCAGAACTTGCAATTTAGATGTATTAGCCACCATTATTCATAGGGGATAGTTTTAGCTCTCTACCACTAGTAAAGATTTCTTGGAGGAAAATATCGTATTGTCACACTATGTTTTTAAGTATACAATGTATGCACAAAAAATATTAATTATAAATATATGAACGCTTCCATATTTATAATAGAATGGTAACATTATTTTTGTAGTGGAGTTTCATCTTAATTGAATAACCAACACATAGCAGACCGGTTTCTCAAATTTTTCAAACTTTCAAATACTTTATTTTGATGAATATACTCACCTTATTTCACTCCTCAGAGGTTCTGATTTACCTGTCTAGGAAGGTGGCCCACAATTCTTTTAAGAATCCTCTTCAATAACAAAATAAATCTTCTCAAGCTTTTCTTTTTCATTTTATATTTATAAAAAGATAGTTTTCACTCATTAAAATGTATTATGTGTATTGAATAATAAGTCAGAAACTGTGAAGGATCTGAGCATTCACCCTACTTCTAAGCTAACAAATTAGTCTGATTTTATCTGTACACACACACACACACACAAATGCATGCACACACTGATAGAAGACATAAGAAGACAGGAGATCCCTTGATCAGAGACAAAAAACATTTATTACTCATAGCAAAAGTAGCAACAAGAACAATATTTTAGCACTGATTACTCAAACCCCAATCGTCACAGCATGACACAATGGGGAACATATAGTACTTGTACATACAGTGACCTGGATCACAGGAGAAAAATTTAAAATTAGGAAACTCTGAACTTATTAGGTCTGTTGCTGGCCTGATTGTCCTGCTTTCCAGAGAGAGAGAAAAAGAGAGAGAGAGAGAGATCCTACTTTACTTTGGAATGTAAACAAATGTCTCCAGAGAGGTGAGGAAGGATTTATCTTTATTACCCTCAGATATCTCTGGAGAGGAAAAGGTCTTTTAGTTGATTATCCTAAAATGTTTCCATATACAAAAATTTATACAAAGTTAATTCTTAACTTTGCTGTAAATACCTTTGCTAAGAGGATCAGCAACGTGCATAAAAATCAGATATTTATGGAGAATTGTCTCCCAACTACAGTCACCTTCTCTTTATTACTAAGTGCCACCACTTGGCCCCTGCCATCCTGGTATTCCCTTATCCCCATGCATTTTGGGATTCCAATTTGATGGTAGCATTCTGGCCTACATGAACTTACAGTGATCACAGAACCCTTCAGGTATGATGGAGCTCCCCTCACAAATTTATTTGTCACATTATTTTGTGAAATGTGGGTCCTGTGGACCCCCCTAGGATGACTGAGCAGATCTTAACATGATAAATGTTTTCTAACATTCCAATCTCTCTAAGTGTTTGGACATTTTCCTCTATAGTTTATCAAGATAGTTTTGATATTTCAACTTCATCTAATGTAGTCCATGTTAGGGTCTATCAGGCAATCAAGCAGAACAATTGTTAGAGCACTTTCTAACATCTTCAATCAAACACTGAGTCCAAAATCCCTGTTTGGTGGTCCTGTATCAGTAAATGTGGCTTGATCTAATTTTTTAAAATTTACTTATTTTTGGTTGTGTTGGGTCTTCGTTGCTGCACGTGAGCTTTCTCTAGTTGGGGCTACTCTTTGTTGTGGTATGTGGGCTTCTCATGGCAGTGGCTTCTCTTGCTGTGGAGCAGGGGCTCTAAGCATGCAGGCTTCAGTAGTTGTGGCATGCAAGCTTCAGTAGTTGTGGCTCATGGGCTCTAGAGCACAGGCTCAGTAGTTGTAGCGCAAGGGCTTAGTTGCTCCGCGGCATGCGGGATCTTCCTGGACCAGTGCTCGAACCCGTGTCCCCTGCATTGGCAGGTGGATTCTTAACCACTGCACCACCAGAGAAGCCCCGGCTTGATCTAATTTTATGTTCCTTCCACCATTACCCACACCTTTAAAATCCATTCCCACACATATCCCCCAAATTTTTGTATATTTGTATATACTGAAAATAATCATGCAGTTCTTTTGATGTGTCAGGCACCTTTTCATGGGTCACACTTTGTATCTTACTCTTTGGGATCTATTAGTAATTGAGTCTGAGTATAGGCCCAGTCTATAATAGTCCTGGGTAGTTATAGGTCCAGAAACAAAGAGGTGACTGGGGTGGGCCCTAAATAGCATCAACAGTGCCTTGCAAGGCAGCAATCTCAGGAAGGTTTCTGCTGACAGAGAAGAATTTAGGGATTTGTCTTCCTTGGCTTCATCGTGATCTGCATATAGGACCCCATTTGAATTTTCAGGATCTCACTCCCCAATGAGGTGGGGGATTCAATTTGCACTGTAATCCCATCATTCACAAAATGAAACTCTGACTTTTTGCCTCCAGCTTTATTAAGATATAATAGACATATAACATTGTGTAAGTTTAAGGTTTACAACATGTTGATTTGATACATCTTATATATTGCAAGAAGATTATCACTTTCACATAATTACCATGCCATCATATAATTATTAATACCATTTCTTTTTTTGTGGTGAAAGCATTGAAGATCTCCTCTCTCAGCAATATTCAAGCCTATAATACAATATTATTAGCTATAATCATCATACTGTATATTAGATCCCCAGAATTTGTTAATCTTATAACTAGAAGTTTTCACCCTTTGACCCATATCTTCCCATTTTCCCCACCCCCAAGCCCTGGTAACCACCACTCTACTGTCTGTTTCTCTGAGACTCTGACTTTTGTTTTCAGAAATCTCAGCCTTGTGGCAACAGCAGATAAAGGTTTCTTTCAAGGCAGATACAGAAGCTTTCAGGTCATTTATATTCAACTGAACCTGGGAATTTAAAACCCTGAGATAATCCTTTCCTTTCCTTACTTTTTTCAGCACAGTCAGGAGAAGTATTATCCTCTTAGCTTGACTACAATATTCTAAAGCATCGAATACATGGTCATATAGAACATTCCCTTCTTTAGGTATTTGGTTAAGAGTATTCAAGATGGAATTTTGTCTATCTCTATTGCCAAATCATGCCATGGACTACAAGTGCCATTTTTTACCACTGAAAATAGCAGAGTCATTAGTCTTTGAAATCTAAGCAGAGTAGAGAAGCAGTTCAACAAAACCCAAAACCAGTTTAGAAAACTCATCCTTATCATGCTATTCCTCTAAAACCACCCCTGTTACTAAAAATCTGTTATCAGTCAGGGTTCAACAAGAGAAGCAGAATCAGAAAAAAAAAAAAAAAATATATATATATATATATATATATAAAATATATATACATATAATATATATTATATATATAAAATGAGATTTATGGAAAGGAACTGACATAAAATTGTGGGGCTTCTAAGGCCAATTTAAAATCCAAAGGACTGGTTATCAACAAGGGCAGGCTAGAACTCTTGCACATGAACTGAAGCTGCTAGCCACAGGCAGAATTTCTTCAGTAAACCTCAGTTCTGAAGGTTTGTTCAAGTAATTAATTTATGCCCACCCAGATTGTCTTGGATAATCTCCTTCAGTTAAAGTCACTAGTTATGGATCATAATCACATCTATAAAATACCTTCACAGCAATGACAAGATAAGTGTTTGACTAACTGGTGACTGTAGCTTACTCAAGTTAACATATAAATTGTCCAGCATAATAGAGAAACAGTTTATTATTCTGAAAACTGGTAAATAGAGTAAAATAATCAAACATTGATACTGCTGTTTCTATAAGAACTATACCAATAGATAGGCAAATAGATGTGGGGGAATGTGTATTTATAAAAGTATACCAAGCAATAATTGAAAAAGAAATGATAGAATAGAATATCACCATTTAGCAGCCCCAGTGAATTAATGGATGTGGGCACTGAGCACAAATAAAAATGAGAAAAAAAAATCAGACATTATCTGTCCCTGTTCTTCATGAACAGGGATTTATAACCTTGCCAAAGAAATGAACCTGAGTCTGATCAGGTCTCTCTGTTCATCTGCCAGTACACTGAAAATGCAAAGGAAAAAGGCACATTTTGAACTATGTTGCACATATAAAAACAGCCAAATCCAGACTGTGGGAAATCCTTTATATCAGATAGCCCAGGTACAATGGATAAATTGTAAAGAAATGAAAAGGATAGGGGTTTACATGCTAAAATTAATCTTAAAAACTATCATGTTTTAAAAGAACAAAACTATAGTGTTTAGGTATCACACTTGGATGATAATCTGAAAAATAGCTGTTTATATGGTAGATTGTTTGTACTATAGTTATATAGAGTATCAACTTCAATGTTGTACACTTTCATGGCTCTCCAGATAGGAACTAGTTCTTCTGCTGTTTGACAGATGAAATTCTTGTCAATGAAGATATTTTGCTCAATGGATTCTTAATAATGAGGGAAAAGCCAACATGTAAGTTATTATCAGGTCCTAGGAAATCTAATAGTTTTGATATCTATTGTTTTGTGATGTTCAACACCCATTATACCCTTTTTTATTCTAAAAGCAGAACCATTTATTTTTGTGAAAACATCTATATAAAGCAGACCCCATCCCTCTGCATTCGTGGTTTTGGGTCCATTATACAGGTGCAGCAAATCAGAGTTTTATCAACCCTAAGATGCAGTAACCGATACAGGGAAGAGATGGGGATTCATTACTCAACAAATATTTGTGACAAAATTAGACCACAGTTCTTCCAAGGACATATTTTCATTGCTCTTCAATGTCCCTTTCATACTGGCACTGATAAGCTGTTAGGATGTAAGTCTGGTCCTGCCAGCAGGTTTTCTATAAACTGTATGAATAGAGAACTTGTGTATAAGAGAATCATGGCCTTGATGTCACTGATTTCATGAATCTAGCAGTGACTGAACCCATGGACTGTAGTCTCCCAGTTTAAATTTGCTTCCTATTTTTTGTATCTAAAAGATTTTTCAATAACGTATTGTGAATATTTGAAGATTTCTAGAACCTAAAAGAACACAGACTATAAAACTGTGTCTTTGCTAAAGACTATGGGACATGGATTTTATGTGATGCGAGAGAATAGAGTTGGAGGAAGATTTGAGAAATAACTTCATACTGTAGCATATAAATGTGTCTATAAAAATGTGTTTCCAAACTTTTGTCTAGTAAGATGTTTACAGTTGATAGAATGTCTTGAGATTCTACAATGAACACACTGAAGTGACTTATCCAAGGTTACAGAATGGTAGGAGTGCCTCGATAAATAGAACACATTTGCTCTTAGAAAAGAACACAAAATCAACCATTTTCAGTGTACAGTACAGTCTATTCAGAAAACTATCCATTGAAGCTTCAAATTAGTCTTTTCTTATTCACCTTAAAAAATCACTTACTAAATATAGTTTTTCAAAATGCATATTGCATTAGGATACTATGTGTATAAACATGTCTGAAAATTTTATTTAAAAATCTTTAAAAAGAAGACATCTCAAAGTTGCTTAATGGTAAACAAAAGGTAAAATATTTTTAAAGTTTATGCTAAAATTAGATCCTTTCACTTATTTTATTTATGAGAATTTATTCACCAGTATTATGCCACAGAGGTAATGCATTTTGAATTTTAAATATTGGCATTATAAATTATAATATCTGTCTTCAAAAGGAAAACAAAAAGAATGATCTTTTGTAAAAAGATTTCTTTAAATGTACAGCACTCCCCTTTTGGCATGTCGAAATAGCTGTAACTCAGAGGTAAAGAAATATACGCATATTGATAAAGCATTTATTAATGTATAAAACTACAGTAATTCTAGAAGGCCTGCTTTTGTAAGCACTGTAATACATGGACAATGTTCAAGAAGTGTTCTGAAGTCTAATAATTATCAGCCCAGATGCCGGATTGTGTCTGGGTGGGACAGCTGAATGAGCTGTCACATGCAACAGAGTTGCCAGTCTTAAACCAGCTATGACTCCTCTCTGTACACTTCTCTCTCTGGGGCATTAAAAAACTCTTAATTAGCTTTTGTTCCCAAGCAGGGCTTCATTTTTCATGATGTTACTTCATTTTGTTAGGATTATTAGATTCAAATTGACCTTGACATTTCATTTATTACAGTAAGTACATATATTTATGCAATATTTAAATTCAAGTTGTCAACCTAAGATAAAATCAGAGGTTCATTAAAACACAAATGTCCCTTTAATACTGAAACAAGAATTTGTTGTACACAATTCAGGATTGTGCTGAGATATGATAAATTTATCTGAAAAAGCAAACCTATTCTTGAAGACTTAACAAAATGTTAAAAATACATAGAAATAACAAAGAGCGTAGAAATATTATGAACCTATACTGCTGGTAAAATTCTTGAATAAATTCTATACTCCCATAATGGCAAAAAAAAAATACTTGAATTAAGACTATATTCTACTTATTGTAAAGAAAATTCAGAAAAACTGCCATATGATGTATACCAAAATGTTTTGAGTTCCGAAGGGGGAAAGCATTACACCAGTGCAAAATATTTAGGTATTTTTCAGAGCCTGGTATTTTTGAATAGTTTAACCTAAATGTATTTTTATTATACAGTGTCAATTTCAACTTACTTGAAATTTTTCACAGAGTAAATTTCGATTTGAGTCCCTATCTTCACTTAGGGTTCAGGATCAGTTAAAATGTGTCAGCAAATTCAGCTGCTTATGAAAGTAAAGAGCCAATTGTCGTTTACCTTTACAGATATTAATAGTGTGTTTAACAAGTAACAACATGCATCCTCCTTTTAGCAGAGATGTTGCTTACTAATGACATCTCATTTCTTCACACAGCAGGGCTACTCATTCTATTTGGGCATAATGACTGAGCTAACATCAGTTTTTAAGAATGTATGTTATCATTATTCATTACAGTACTGCACTGAACTTTCTTTGGGAGGCAATAAAGAACAAAATGTATATTTTAAAGACACTCATTTTCCCTCTAAATGCTTGAATTAACCTGTAGTCTGTGGTGTTCAGAGAATTGAGTTATGTCCTAAAGCAATGCTTCTCTTCGAGTACATCACGCCTGGAGATTGGGCTCTGATTAGCCTCTGAGTTTTCTAATACAGTCTATTGATTTTCTGTTACTGTAGCTGCCTTCGGATTTTGTGTGCTGGTACAGGGCTTCTGTCTTTTGCATGAGAGAATGATGAATGGTTGTCTGCGAGGCTCCAAGCACATACTTATTTCCTCTTCAATAAGGACAACCGTCAATATCATTTAAGCAGAGAAAAACAGTGAGGAATCCAGCACACTTATGGAACAAATTGAGTTTTCTTCACATTTTTTGTTGATTCTAACTACTAAACTATACACATCCTCCAAAAATTTGGCAATCTTATTTGGTACTCTTAAATTCCCTTACTCTTATGGTGAGAAAAGAATAAACTTTATTTTAACGGTAAAAATGCAGCTTTTGTGAAAGTATATTTAAAAGCAATCTCATTTTTATTTTTCAGTTGGCCACTACATTGATTTTAAATGCAAACAGACTAGGACTAAGAAATAAAGCACATTTTTTTAAATTAAGATAAATAAGTACTAGAGATATAATGTACAACATGATTAATGTAATTAACACTGTTTTGTGTTATATATGAAAGTTGTTAAGACAGTAAATCCTAAGAGTCCTCGTCACAAGGGAAAATATTTTTTCTTTCTCTTTTATTTTGTATTCGTATGAGATGATGAATGTTCACTAAACTTATTGTGGTAATCATTTCATGATGTATGATGTATGTAAATGACATATTTACATACATGATGCATGTAAATCATATCACTATGCTGTATACCTTAAACATACGGTGCTGTTATGTCAATTGTATCTCAATGAAATTGGTAGGAAAAATCTTATGAATGAATGTACAAAATTATAATCATCTAGAACTTCCTACACTTTACACTATAAAAGCTCATTTCAATGTCAACAGACTCTAATTTTTTTTTTTCAGTAGAATACAGCATTGTCTTAGATCATATTCACTACAAGCATAGTGTGAGAAATAGAGTCTTGGGCAAGTGATGTATTGAGGAAGTCGTCTGGATGACCCCTGTAGCAAGTGAGGGAAGCAAAATAAGTCAGGGAAGAGCTAAGCACAGATGTGGATGCAGGTGAAGTCTGGCCTCCGTCTCATTTCATAGGGAATCCTGGAGTGGGAATGGTGCCACTCAATTGTCCCACCTTGAAGCAAGGGCCCCGCCTTTTTTTCACGCTTGTCAGTAAGTCATTGGTCATAGGCTGCATAGAAGTGGAAGGGGAACATAATTCCCTAGATTATTTCTTTGCCAAGCAGTTCCCATCAGCAGAGGGCAATATTCAAGAGAAGAGGCAGCTGCAAGCTGCTAGCAGTCAGCACTCACAGCAGCTGAGAGACGGGTGGAAGAGCCCTCAAAGGGGACCTGAGCAGGGCAACAGCAATGCCTGCTGGTCACATTCAGATTCACAATCCTGGTCTGACTTGCTCCCACATAGATAGGCAAAGATTGAACATAGTACCCAGAGCCTTTAAAACAGGGATCTGTAAAAGGGATGCACAGTTGGCTTACCAAAGTAATGGTGGTTTGAAATTGTAGTTTAGCATATAAATTGACCAGCAAAAACATTTGCTTTGCAATTTATGGATAAAAACCACAGCGTGTTCTGCATTAATTGAATCCACACTTTTACACCTGTTTAAAATATTTTTACAATTTTAATATTCAGTAAAGTATAAATAAAATGATTCGATTGCTGTGTTCCTGTTACTAATTTTTGTTCTTTCAAAGAACCCCCATAAAATGCAGTGTGTGCTGTTTCAACGTTGTACAAGGAAAGAGGATACGAAATGATCTACCTCTATATTTCTCAAGTTCATTTAGGAGATGGAAAATACTAAACAAATACTGTAATGGTTCAAAAGAGTAGTAATTATGACAGCAACTGAAATTTAGTTATACTTTAAAAAAAATTACCAAATTGTTTACGGAACAATGAGTTTCATAGCTTCTGAAAGTTGGAACGATCACAGTCCTTAAATGGTACATGAATCTGGGTTTTCCCACACATGAAATCATCCTCAGAATAAACTGAATTATATTCTAAGGAAGAGGTAGATTAAAGCAATCCAGATATGCTTAGATATTCATTTAGAAGTATTGTTTTGCTTCACAAAGAGCTGGTTTTATTGAAAACCTAGCTCCATATCATTTTTTTCCAATACCTTGAGTTTTTAGTTTTCTTTTCTTTTCACCTATAAAAATACTTGGTGTATTCTTTGCTCAAATTCTCAAATCACTAAAATAAGGTTTTTATATATGGTTTTTAAATTTTTTTATTGGTGTCAAATACTCTGACTTGCTGATACCAGAATATGAAATTACTGGCTATTGCAAATGATAGATTCTGGAGTGATTTCAAGTCACAACAGGATAGTGGATGAGCTTGTGCTTTTAGATCTTTCTCCAAGCGGATGACTCAGAGTATATAAATTAATATCAATCCAGTTTTGGCTTGGCACCTTGGTATTTAGTCTACACAGGAATCTGTAATATTGATTACAAGTCATATGAAGTTAGACTGATATACTTCCTTCCATCTTCTTTCCAAAAATAAATTATGCCAGAAATTCAAGGTTAATGAAGCAAGCTCATTATAATACACTTCTTCTGGGCATTCTTTCACTTTAGTTAAGTAACTGAGGAAATTAGGCAGGTGGAGGTATGAAATGTGCTACATGCATACACACTCCTCAGGCTAAGCTGACGTAAAATTACTTGACTTCATTTCCTACCTGTAATAGAAATGACAAGGTATGCGGATGGAATAAGTCTAACAAACTTCAATGTGGTAGGGCATCAACTAGTCGAATTCACTCCTTGTCAGTTAGTAGAACATTAATATAGTAGCATATGGGATTTTGTGAATTCTTGAAGAATCAGTGCAAACTTCAAGAAAGGTAATATTCATCTATTGCTGATTAAGATCAACTGTCCTGCTGTAACTTAGGAACAATTTAGTAATATTAACCAATTGAATAAGGGATATACATATTCATTGGTATGCTGAAGAGCACAGACTGAGGCCACTTGCAAACTTGGTCAAGTTACTTAAACTCAATATGGCTTAGCTATCTCACATTTAGTATAAAGGTAATAATAGTACACTCTACGTGGAGCTAATAGATGTAAAATACTTAGAAGAATACCTAGCACATATAGGTATTAGCTATGAATATTCAGCAATAATCTTAAGAAAATTATTAAGGATGTATAAAAAAATTTCCTCAAGAATATTTAGTGTAACATTATTTGATATAGTGGAAAAATATAAATAACCTTCAGGTAACAACACTGATGTTTGAATGATTACGTTAAATCCTTAAGTTGGAACCCTACACAGCCATGTAAAATGGCATCATAGAAATGCATTTGTGATATAAATATATTAATATTATAGCACCAAGATAAGTTAAAAACAGTATATGAAACATGACTTTAATTTTATTAAAATTAAAAAGTAAATGCATATAGATACCCTAAATAATTTTAACAATGGAAACACAGTGTTAAGATTGACTATTTCAGAATGTAGATATATGGGTAATTTTATATTTTTAAATTTTATTGCACTCTGGATTGTTTTTAAAAAATGAATTTCATTTTAAGAAAGAAGTCAATTAATTTAAAGGTTTAAAAACTCTCACAAATTGTGCTAAACATAGTTTCTAATCTGCTAAGTGATCTTGTAGAGATATACCTCTAAATAGGACCTTTTTATATAAATGATGTAAACCCAGCTAATTTGTGCTATTTCTCTATGAGATAAGTGCCTTCTACAGAAAGTCTTCTGTTTTTAAATGTAATAAATGTAAAACTCTATAGGGGATATAGGCTAATACCGAGAAATCACTGACTGGCTACACTTATGTCTTGAAGCAATAAAAATGTCCCCTCACGTTATATTAGCAATCTAGAAAAACAGAAACCTGATAGCCTTTAGCTGAGACTAATGTAAACAGCCGCCATTATGTGACCTACAGTGCTGAGTAAGATGGCCTTCTGTTGGCAGAATGCTCAATGATCTTCAAGGGTACTAGAACGACTTTTTTAAAAAAACTTACAGACATACATCCTGAATTTTTCATGTACTCCTCAATACTATAAGAGAATATTGTTTTACAAAAAAGTTTCATTGCCCATGGAAAAATTCTGTGATGTGTCTACTAGTAAGAATTTAAGCACATTTACATAACATTACCAGAATACATTGAGAAGGTAATTAATTCTTCACGCAGTCAAAAGTGCACTTGGCATTGGTTGTTTATAGAGAAGAAAACTTGTAGCATGCCTAAAAGTTAAAGACAAGAAATGTTATTAATGAGATGATTTCACCTTGAAACACAGGAGAAGAAATCCATCTATGAGAAATCTAGTAAAATTTTCAACAATGCCACCTTGGAAAGAGCACTAGTTGACATGATTAAGCCTTTATTTAAGCAAGGGTTATTATAATCTCAGCTTCATCTATTATTTCATTCAATCATTCACTCATTTATTCCTTCATTCATTTACTTAGTTATAGCAGACCATTGCCAGATGAAGAAACAAAAAAAAAAGCTTAATTAAAGCTAGAATCAAATAACTTACAACATGTCACCAGAAGTTACTACTAAATTTTCAGAGTATGGATTTTGGCAGCAGATAAAGAGTACCTGTGCTTTAGTTTCCTTAGAAATGAAATTGGATAAAGTGAATTAAAGGGGGAGGGGTCGTGAAACCAAAAAGCTAATGCCTACTGATTGATTTAAAGGAAACTTTGAATCTGCTGAAGATGCAAATATCAGTATCTCGAAGCTTATGACTTTTCCTACACTTAGTTTCTTCCCCCTTCCTCCACCCCTAACCCTGAATATGGCTGGAGAGCTGACAAATGCACACAGTACACTTAGATGCCAAATACCTGGAAGCACGTGTCAGCCATGATTATCAACAACCTGTGCTACATGCCAGTTTATCCCACAGGGGCTCTGGGAATATGTACATGTTGTTAGTCCACAGTGCCAACAAACCATGTGTAACCACAAATAGAAGCAGAGCCCTTCTCAGATCTAATCACACATTTCAGAACATGACTTTGTTTTTGTTTATATACCTTGTATTTCAGAAATAGGTTTATATTTATCTCAAGGAAAAATAAATATAAAGAGGCTGGGTCTGATCATATATCTTTCTGGGAATTAATCCCAGAAATTATATACTGAAACTGAAAATCTCTTCCAAAAACTATAATTTTCAGATAGTTAAATGGGCAAAATATCAGCTTGTTATCCACTTGCTTATTAAAAAGCAGATCAGGAACATCCCTACCCATCTTTTAACGATTATTGTCTAATATTTAATTGCCTGCTCACTGCCTTCTTACCCAAACATAAACCTTCTTTCACACAAGTACAAAAACCTGGAAAATGCTCTTCTGAATTAAGTGCTTCTTTTAATGAATAAATAATTCATGAACTGTTACCTTCTTCATGAAAGTTTTTAGCAATTAGATAATATTATGTTTTCCTATCACCACCTACTCTAGTTTTCAAAACTCATATTTCACGTTTTGCTAAATTTGCAAAATATAATGGGTTTCACTTTATGGACTTATATTTGTGACAAATCTCTCAGTTATCAACATATTTGTTAATTCTCGTTTATTAGAATTTCTATTTTAATTTGCAAAGTTTGAAATTAAGGTGGTTGAAATGGAAATAAACTAGCTGATTTCTTCTGAAACGTGAGATGTTTACTCAGTTCACTTGAGGACCAAGAAATCTAGTGAAGAATTGTTAAGCTTAAAGGATCAGTGAAAATAGAGAAAATCAAAGTAAAAGCTATCAACCAATCAGTGATCTAGCTCTCTTTCACCTCATTATTATTGCTCCTTTATACTTTCTATCAGTTTAAATTTCCCTGCTCACACTCATGTAGCTGACCTTGAATTATTTACTTAACTTCTATTAGCTTCAAATTGTTCATCTAAGAGGATTATATAATAGAGTTGTTGGAAGACTAAATTAGATAGGATATGTGAAGTAGCGAGCATATTGTAGACTTTAATAAATGGTCAGTATCTTTTATTTCTCCTGTTTTTCATATAAACACTTATCTCCCACTGCCTGAAATATACAGCTCTAGATGCAACATTATAATGTGTGTGGGTTTTTAAATATAGGTTCACTTACTCTCCTGCAGATTCATTTTCCTAATTATTAGTGAATGGGGTACTGATTAATATATAACCATACTTAATAAAGAAATCTTGTTTTAAAATATCTGTGTTGATTAACTGATATAATTCAAAGTTATTCTGATATATGTAATTCAGTAATCTGGGTTTTTTTTTTTGTTTGGTTGGTTGTTTTTTTCTTGGTGTTCTGCTTAACTTGTGACTAACTGCAAACAGCCAGACAGGCTTTGTTGAGTATAAACGACTTCAAATGCTCCTCTCTCCACGGCTTGACAATCCCTCGTACCTGTGGGAAATGACACATTGAACATATAATAGACAAAGTTTTTATTCTTTTTCTAGGTTATGTTAAAGGTCTCTGTAAGGGAAATGGGGCTACCTTTAGTAAACTATTGTGCAACTATAAAGACAACCCATATTTCAAAGACTTGGACTATATATCCTTTCCTTGAACAAAAGTCAAGATGTAAATAAAGTCATGTCAGTAAATTAAAAGAAAAATAATAATATAATTTCAACCTCATACTTTTTTCTAACATAAATGGAATAGGGGCATAAGTATGGGTTCATAATTATTAGGAGTGTGTCTCTGGAGAATTTACTGGAACTCCTTGACTTCTGTTACCAATTCTGCAGTTTGGGGTAAGAACAGCATATCAAGCTTGTTTTATGATTACTAAATAAAATAGTGTTCAAGTACTTGGAAGATTATCAGTATGCAATAAATGTTAAATGTTAGTAAAGGGAAAAATTTTAAATAACATGAAGAAAATAATCTGGTATCATGAAATTAAAGAAAATAATGTAGATATATGATTATTCTGACACTAAAAAGTGCTTCAGGAAATGGCCTGCCAAAGTTTTTATCTGTTTGTCCTTTTTTTGTTGTATTGAATGAATAGCCAGAAATTTTAAGAAGCAATAGTGATTGAATATAGGTTGTGTTTGATGTATATATAATATTGGTTGATTTCCCATAGAGAAAGAGATCCCAAGAAAAGTGTTGGTCTCTTGAGCACGCGATACAACCTATTCTGAGTGTATATATACGTTTGAGATGTTAATGATTATATAGATCTCTGACAATACTAAAGTGCCTAAAAATTTAACTTGCTGAATTATTATGGTTCATTTTGGGATTATTTCAAATAGCCCTTTGTATTCTATGTTTATAATATCATGTCAGTGATCAGAACCTACAAGTAGAAGGGCAACAGCTACAAGAGTGACTAATTATTAATAATGTACCACAATTTTAAAAATTTAAATGTCAGCAGTTGCTTACAAGGTGGGCATATGCTGCATTCTGAAAAATAAAAATAGAAATAGTAATTGGAAAGCTAATTACTGAATAAAACAATTAAAATTTTGATTATGTGTTGGAAAAGAAAAATTTATGTCTCATACTCCCAGATGTTAATTTATCTTCTGTTTTAAATTTGAATTGAACACAGCAAAATGTGAAAAGTTAAAAAACAAGTTTCAAAAGATATTTAATATACTTTACATTAACTGTTCTAAAATCATGAAAAATTAATTTTTATAATTTTATTCAACTAGAAAGTATTTTGTTATACAACTGCACCATAAAATTGCTAAAGTAACAAATACATACTAATGATTATTTGTACAACTCATTTTAGATTTTTGGAGTATCACGATCATTGAAATGTTTTTATGTGTGTATATTTTATGTCTCAAACTATAGTGAAACTATAAGCTTGTTCAAGCTAGAAATGACAGATAACACTATTTATATACCACCTACTCTCAACCACATCCCAGTTTCAGCTTACTACTAAATTATTGTTGGTCTATGCCTTTCTTATTTAAACTATCAGACATTACATCCGTTAACTGTACTAATTACTTAATTGCTCAACTATGTTGATATGGGATTTGACCAAACTATATTACACAGATGACAAGAGACAAATTCAGTAACCTTGGAGGACCCATTCCTCCACTTTTGATGATAAGCAAGAAGACAAGAAGCCCTTCAGTAGGTCTAGGGCAGCTCATGGAAAAACTGGCTCATAACAGACTCAGCTCTGGAGACACATCCTTTTTATCAAGACTTTTTCCTTGGAAAGAAAATTCTTGTTGCACCTTTGTCCTGATATTCTCTGCCTGCTATTTCTTTTAATAGGAAGCACCCTCACTGGGATCTCTTTCCCTCCAGTCCAGCCATAGCTGGTCTAAGTTTTCTCCAGCAGGAGAGCTCATGAATTCCATGTGCTCTGATACTTCTCTTCTAAAAAGTTTTAACTCAATAAACCCTATTTACATTTACACTACATCAGGGTAGTACATAGTGACTTGTGTATCTGTGCCTTGGTTCAATGACAAAGGATGTAGAGGCCTATTACTTTAAGATTAATATGAGAGAACACCTTTCATCACTTAAATGGTAAAGGGAACAGGGACAAAGTCTTAAATATATAATACTTGCATATAAGTCTGTTTTCCAGTGAACCTGGAATTTAGGATGGACTAAAGGACATATCTATGATTTTCTTCAAAATGCTGCAATACCTTTTTATTGAGAATATACTGAAAGCTCTTTTGGAATCAGTTGGATCCATGTCTTTAGGTTACAAAAGTAGCATTGAAAATGTAAACAATATTGAACTCCAACAATTCAAGACAGAATGTTAAGGCTAACAGAAGTCCTTCAAGATTTTCTTTACATTTGTATGTATCTTAGTAGACATGCCATCAACAAAACTTTTTTTCACTAATTATATTATAAACATGTTTATCTTTTTCTCATAAACATCATAATGAAATGCACATTGTTTCATCACATAAAGAATACTTAGCATAGGGACAGTTTATTTCCCATATTTTTAGTACAGTCTAGCAGAGTCACTAATACTTATCGACATTTTAAACTACAGAATAATTGGCAAAAACTGCTTGTGTCTTTTATTATAGCCGTTATTTAAGTGAACCATATTTGGGGGAAAATAATTGGTTTGAGAGATGCCTACAACTATCTGTGTTATTAGTATTTGCATGGAAAAAACAGATTAATTTAACTTTTTACCAAAGGAAAGTATTACTTTCTGATGGCTAGAGTTTGTCTCTTGAGACCAAAGGCCACTGCATAACTGCAGCCTAAACATCTATGGATCCCTGACAAGGAAATAGTCTCACCTAATGTTACAAGTCTCTTGTGATTTTTAACACAACTCTAATATAAAATTGAAGAAATCTAACTATCATTTTAGGTTACATTACAGACTGATTCCAGCTGGGAACATGAGAGAATTTATCAGCTGTTTGCTGAATATCTTTCAAAGGCAGTGATTAAATCCAAATTCCTTAATAAGATATTCGAAGACCTCCAAAATATGGTCCCACTTCCATTCATATTCTTCAAAAGAATTACATTAAATTCTATAAAATAGGCCATATTTTTCACTACTACTGTGCTTTTTCTCAGGACTTCTTTCTTTCTGGAATGCCCTGTTTCTCTTTCCTACCTACTCTGTTTTCTGTCCAAATATTGTCTGCCTGCTTCCTAGGCCCAGTGCAAAAGTTGTCTCTTCTCTGTAGCTTCCACTGACCTCTTCTGAGCC
The DNA here is from genome assembly GCF_964374135.1 of Grampus griseus. Lineage (NCBI taxonomy): Eukaryota > Metazoa > Chordata > Mammalia > Artiodactyla > Delphinidae > Grampus > Grampus griseus. The sequence goes on along the minus strand of NC_138997.1, from coordinate 14,647,754 downwards.
ATCTCTTCACTTCATGTGCCTGACACAGAATTCCTCTTATTCTACCTTCTGCAATAGATGTTAAGACATGGTGTATTTCCTTTACTTGATTATGAGTATTTTGATGGCATGTATTTCATAACATCAACCTTCCCACCTACATGCAGTACTTCTCATTCTCAATTCACTTGAATGTATTTAATCGGTGGCAGAGAAAGTTGAGTGATTGTTATAGATATGCAATTTTAAGTGAAATATAATTGAAACTCTGATTACATTAAAAACATAGGACTGACTTTACTACTTTTATTTTGGCAGGGATTTTATGTAAGAGAAATGGAACCTTAAAAAACCTTACTAACCATGGCACTGATTTATTAGAAACAATGGCACTATTTTCCTGTGGGTAATTAAAATACCACAAATAAGTAAAATCCAAAACTTATCCCCAAATCTCATCTTCTAGAATTTGTATTTCTTCCACTCCATCTTTCCAAGTCGTACCTAATAAAAAAATCCACGTAAACACAATCATTTCCATGAGCGTGGCAATTTCAGAGCCAATACATTTGAATTTGGTGATAGTCATTTAGTGTGGTAGTCCAATGTAAAAGATGGAGCAGGACAGGTCTGCCTTGTCCCTTCCACCTATTTATTCTGTAATCCTGGGCAAGTTACTCTCCCTGGCTCCACTTCAGTTTGCTTATCAATAAAATGTTGGGAAGGACCCTACCCCCTAGGCGTTTCATGGTGATGAAAAGCTAATGTAAGTGTTCAGTATATGTGACCTATTTTTATTATTCATTCTTGGCTCTTCAGCCTTTCTAGCTGTAGATCTCTCTCCTAAAAGACAAACGTTGGCAGAACCAAATTCAGACTTTTTTTTACCTACTGGAAATCTTTTAGCCCAGTCATGTTTCAGGCATGTACGCATTTTTTTAATTTGCAGCATTTTCTTCAATGGAAAATTTGTTCGTTAAATCAGAAAGTTTCCTTTTGGGAAACAAAACGGAACACCTCAGTAACAGTGCTTCAAGTATACTTTGTGCCCAAATCCATTGATTCTTTGTTTTACTTTTCTAAGAAGTAAATGATTTTCAAACAGGTCAGGAAAGGGTGATAAAACACAGAGAAACATTTTCTCTATTTCTATTATTCAAGTAAGAGTTCTTTTACAGTGCATGCCCAAAAATAAAATAGACTTATGCTTGTCTGCAATCTAAGGAATAATGTATGTTACTTAGCACAGAGGTAACAGCAATCTGAAGCTTTTCAATTAAATCCAAAATGCTGCCATACCAATTCTGTTACCTCATATATATCAGTAGGTTTGTGCTTGACTAAGTTGCATGGAGGCATCTTCATACGTCACAAGAAATATACCTGCAATTAACGGCACAATATACAATCTATTGACAAATTCTCTTGAGAATAATTATTTTTTAATGTGTATATGTTTGGTAAATGATGCTATAAATGAACTCAGACCAAAGCAATTATTAAACAGAAGAAAACATGAATCTGTCCTTTCTTAGGATTATGATATAAAGAATTAAATGATATCCAGTCATTTGCTAGCATCAATTGAGTTTCACATAATGTTGTCTGCCTGCCTAGGGTATATAATTTAAAGGCTTTCTATACAGAAAAAGTGTTTCCCAGAAGTATTTTATTCTTTAAGTTTCTTTATTAATTTAAAAATAATTTCATTCTTCTGTCCTATGTCCTACAGAGTAAATTTTTTTCCAGTGCTAATTTTTCAATCACATTTATGTGAATGTTACATTCTCAATTGTTATTTTAGAGCTAGTCAGTAAAAGTTATTTCTTCTGTCTTTGAACCCAAGAAAGGAATTCTGAAGTTCAGAGCTACTAATGCTCTGTCATGCATAGGCTCTCTTGTTCTCACTCTAGCTCTTATTCTCTCTGTATCTCTCCTTAATGCCTCTAAATTATCAGTATACTCTGAGACAGAGGAAAATAGGGATTTTTCTGTTAGGGATAATAGATTGGCAGGAATATGGGGAAGAGAGGATATAACTGTCTGAACTTAACAATCAGATTAAATCGGGTTTTTCCCCCTATGGACTAATCTAAGAAACTTTATTACCTCTAAGTTATAGAAATGAAACCAAACCACAGACAAGGCAGTGTTTTAAAGAAACATACCATTAACTTAGAGCCAAAGTTTTGAAGTCTTAGGAAAGCTCAATTGTTTGAAATGTATAAATCTCAGAAAATTGATACTATATAATTTTTCCCTTTAGAATATGATCAACTTTTACTTTGGCAGAATGAATACAAAGATCAGCATTCCATGTGAATATAGTCAGAGTTATGGAAAATGGAAATACAAATCTGCTTCATTGACAGTATTTGCTGAAGAACAATAATTTACACTTTAATTCCAAACTCACTAGAATAAATCATGGTACAATTTTTTTTTAAGTACAAATCTTGATGTTAAGTTCTCTTTATAAAATTTTTCATACTGTGTTAGTTAAAATTAAGTAACTTTCCCTTTCTATTTTTTTTCACTGAATGATGAATTCCTTTTTCCAAATGCCTTAGATTGAAAGAACTTCCTAGGCAGCATATGAAGTAATGCTCAGACAATTCATAAGTTTCATTAATTTCCAAACTATGACATGACATTAGATAGAATACCTTTATATAATCATGCTTTTATACATTTATTCACTAAGAAGGCTCTTATATAATTGTTCAAATGTGTAAGTGATCTATATTTTCATTAATGTAGATTGCATTGTTTCTGGTACAAGGTGGTGTGGTATAGATTAATATAAGTGTGTGTTTATGGCGTGTGTGTTTACGTTCTTTCTGCCCGTAGGAAAATGGAAACACTTGATAAAAGGCATTTTTGGAAAATGGCATTTTGGATAAAAGACATTTTCCCCAAGGATATACAAGAAAAAAGGGTAAGCATTTATATTTTGTTTCTAGATAATTCTTTAAGGTGAAATGAATTCCTTATTAAAGATTTAGCTCATAAGAAGAGTGAACAGTGTAACTAGCTGCCTACTTTTGATGAGTTATCCAAATATTTTAAGGGTATTTTTCCATCTTAAGGATCAAAAGCTGGTTGAAATTATATGACTTTAATCAGCAAACAGTTTTTATATACATTGGCTAATATCCATGACTCTTTTTTCAGCCAATTAAAATAAGACACAAAGAATTCTTATCCTCCATAACTTGTATCCTGTTACTTATGTGAGACAGTAAAATTCTTCCCCATAGAGTGGAGGAGGAAGTCAGATAAGATCATGCCCACTGCCTTTTAGAATCCTATCAACACTTCTAGCATCTCCCAAAGTTGTCGCCATCCTTCTGTCTCAGAAATGGCATTCTTCAATTTATTTTGTAAATGGATCTTTGGCAATTTCTCAAATTTCTCCTAGCTTAGAAACTTTTTTTTTTTTTTGTATTTAATGGATCTATTGTCTTATCAGACTAAAGGCTCTAACAAAGGGATTTTCTTTCTTTTTCTCAATGCATATAAAATGGTGATGCTCAACTAAGAGATATTTTATAGGTTCTAAGGGACACTCCACACCAGCCAATTCTCAGGAATAAATCCCTTTTTGGAAGACCCTCAAAACGGGATCTTTGCCTTAAACAGAAGGATGTTCTTGGAGAAGATCATTCTTTTTTTTTTTTTTAGGGCTATCCATATAATTTCTTTATTTTTTAATTCATTTTTATCGGAGTATAGTTGCTTTACAATGTTGTGTTAGTTTCTATTGTACATCAAAATGAATCAGCTATTCATATACATATATCTCCTCTTTTTTGGATTTCCTTCCCATTTAGGTCACCACAGTGAAAATCATTCATTTCTAAGCCAGATAAAGGAGGAGACAAATAGTATTTCTCAATCCATAATTCAGAGGCTCACTTAAGTCAATTTCAAAGTAGACATGGACACTCAAGGAGACATCATAATTGTCAAAGTGTAACTTTCAAAAAGTTAAAAATGTGACTTGCACAAATACAGATTGAACAGCAAAGATTTAAAAACCCATTGTATTAGTTGTCTCTTGCTGCTTTGACAGATTACCATGAATTTAGTGGCTTAAAGGGGTGCAAATTAATTATTACACAGTTCTGTGGGACAGAAGTCCATCATGAGTCTCACTGGGTATAATCATGAAGCCAGCACAGCTGTGTTCCTTTCTGGAGGCTCTGGAGGAGAGTGTGTTTCCTGCTTATTTGTGTTGTTGGCAGAATTCAGTTTCTGTGGCTGCAGGACTCTTTGTTGTTGTTGGCTGTAACGTGCGGGCTACCCTTAGCATCACGAGTCCTCTGGTTTTCACTCAGAACAGGTAGGGCATTGAGTGCTTCCTGCTGCAGTATTTTCTGCCACATCCTGTGGTCAAGTCTGTCTTTCTGACCACAGCCAGGAACAGTTCTCTGCTTTTAAGGACTCATATGTTTGGGCTTACCCGGATAATCCAGGATAACCTCCTCTTCACAAATTCCATAACTTTAAAAGCAGTGGCAAAATTCCTTTTGCCCTGTAAAGTAACATTCAGGAGTTACACGGATTAGGGTGTGAGTGTTTTGAGGGGATCATTATTCTGGCTACCACACTCATTTTTTGTACCTTTTGACCCCCTTCACCCATTTCATCCACACCAAAATCCCCACCGCTGGCAACTACCAACTGGATCTCTGTACTTATAAGTTTTTTTTAGATTCTACATATAAGTGAAATCATACCGCTTTTGTCTTTCTCCTTTTGACTTATTTCACTTAGGATAAAGCCCTCCAAGTCCATCCCTGCTGTGGCAAATGGCAAGATTTCATTCTTTTTGGCTGAGCAATACTCCATTATGTATGTATGTACCATATCTTCTTTGTCCATTTGTCTGTCAATGGACACTTTGGTTGCTTCTGTGTGTTGGCTATTGTAAATGATGTGCAGTGAATATGGGGTAAATATATCTATTTGAATTTGTGTTTTTGACTTCTTTGGATAAATACCCAGAACTGGAATTGCTGGATCATATGGTAGTTCCATTTTTAACTTTTTGAGGCACCTCCAAGCTGTTTTCCATAGTGGCTGCACTAGTTCACAATCCCACCAGCAGTGCACAAAGGTTCCTTTCTCTCCACATCCTCACCAACATTTATTGCTCTTTTTTTTTTTTTTTTTTTTTTGGCGGTACGTGGGCCTCTCACTGCTGTAGCTTCTCCCGTTGCAGAGCACAGGCTCTGGACACGCAGGCTCAGTGGCCATGGCTCACGGGCCCAGCCGCTCCGTGGCATGTGGGATCTTCCCGCACTGGGGCACGAACCCGTGTCCCCTGCATCGGCAGGCGGACTCTCAACCACTGCGCCACCAGGGAAGCCCTTGCTTGTCTTTTTGATACAAGCTACTCTTAACAGGTGTGAGGTGATACCTCATTGTGGTTTTGATTTGCATTTCCCTGATGATTAATAATGTTAATCATCTTTTCGCTTATTAATAAGCTAAATAGCACAATTCAGAAGGGGATAGGGGAGACTCATACAAAATCTGTGGGAAAAAAAGGATTCTGGAACAAATTTGCCAGATGGATATGAAACAGGTCAGTATTACAGGGTAATAAAACTGTAAGATTTGGATTGATCTCTTCAGGTGGATAAAACTTATTTGAATTTTTAATAAATGGAAATTATTTACTACATATTAATTATTTATAAATTAATACATAACTTTGTAGAATATAGGCCCTAATCAATAGTAAATAGGTCAAACAAAATTGTATTTCTTAGTCAAACTTCATCATGCATGTAAGATTTTTAAAAACTTATTTTGAAGCTTTGGATTTTTTTCCCCTAACAAAGTGAATCACATCAATGGATTACTGTCAGTTTCTTTGGACTGACTCTAAAAATTAATTTCATAGGTTAAGGATTGGATGTAAGGAAAGCAATTGTTCAAGTTAACTATAGTCTTTTTGATAATTAACTGAATAAAAAGTTATGTATTATATGCACAACTATGTTATGTATGTTCAAATGTATTTTAACATATGCATGTGCATACGTAATGTAGAGACATTTGTGTATCTGTACACAGATAATAATAAATATATTTAGATCTGTATTTGCTAAGTACTGAGGACTCTACACTTTAAAAAGAAATGCAATTACTTCATGCAATTCACAGGAAGTGCCTTTCTCAGTCTTCTTACATAAGGCATTTTTAATGTGATCACTACAATTCTTTGAAATCAGTTTAATTCAGCATATATTTATTGAAGTCCTACTATGAAATATGAATTATATTAGGTGCCTGGATATTAGAAAAGAGTCACCTATGGTCCGAGGTCTCAAAGGACATACAGTCTAAAGGATGAGATGAATAAATAACCAAATAACTATGACATAATCTGAAAATTGCTCAATATAGTGATATATGAAATGTTATGGGAATGCAAATGCATAGATACTTTTTCTTGGGGGAGAGTTTCAGGGGAAACTGAGGAAATGAAGATACACTTGATTTCATTTTTGAAAGATGGGTAGGGATGAGACACATTAACAGGACATGTGGGCCATCCAGAAAGAGAGGCAGCAAGATTCCACTGCGATAGGAGTGGAGGGCCTATGGTGGGTGGTGATTGGTATGAGGCAGGAAAGGTAGGCCAGAGCCTTGCTTTGCCATCAGGCAGACAGAGCTAAACAAATATCAGCTCTTCTCTTGTTTACTGTGTGCTTTTGGCAAAGTAGTTTTTCTAATGTTGAATAAATTGTACAAAATTATCTCCCTCAGAGTATTCTCATAGTACTGAGTATACATAGTACAGTATAAATGCTAAGTTTCCATCATTCCTCATATACCATGACTAAAGTGTAGACTTTTTTCTACAAGCGATAGAAATTCACCAGGATGTTTTTTAAAGATCATAGTCGTAGTAAAGTAGAATATGACCGCAACAGCAAAGGGTCGAATGCAGGAAGGCCATTCCAATTGTTCTGTCACACAGGAAGAGGCTGGAAATAAAACACTGGACATGGAGAGGAGGAGGCAGTTGCTAGAGGCGTTTGGAGGTACGGATCTGCCTAGAATGATCACATGGTTTCTGGCTGATACAGAATATAAGGGTGAAGGAGAAATCAAATATAATCATAAGGTTCCTGGTTTAGACCACCTGTTATCAGTGATATTATTAAAGAAAATGGATAGAACGAGGAGAAGCAAGCAGATCATTAGGGAAAATTTCTAAGTTTTCAAATACTTGTCAGAACAAAATTGTGAAAGAAATTACTTTTTCTAGAGTTATTATCTTCATGAATTTTATGTTCCCTTTTCTAATAAACAGAAACTATTCAATAGTGAACTAAAAAGCAACTTATTCATAAAATATAATCTAACCCAAATACACACACACACGCACACACACACACAAGTGGGTAGCTCATGAAGTTGTGATGTTTTGCTGCGTTCTCACCTCACTATTTTTGCAGTTGTAAAAGCCTTGCTTCTTCATCTCAGGTCTGTGTTTTCTACCTCTTCAGTTGAAATCGCTCCTTGAAGACTGTCTACGTAGACTAACGTACCTTGAGGAGAGGAAATTTATCTTCTATTTGCTTTGAAGTCTCGCCACCAGTACTTTGTTGCTGTGGTCACAGTAAGTGTTTAACACATATTATGAAACAAAATCATCCCATAATCTTTAAATGCAGACATCCCTTAAACTCTTATTGCTAATTAAGTTAATTAATTTCCAATTTGGCTGACAAGAGCAAATTCAAGAGGCTCTTGGTATTCGCAGAGGCCCTGAGAAATTCCCATTCAAAGGTTATAATCTATTCTGTCTCCAACACAAAAAACGAAATGTGAAGCAGGAGGCTTGATCTAACCTCTGAGCTCGTCTGAGTCAGTCACCTATAACTAATTAAGAAGGCGTGCTTTCGGGACGTCTGGACCCACGCTGGACATGCGGTATACCCAGCAACCACCCGGTCCAAGGCAGCAGAGCCAGTGGAGAGTGAAGAAACATTTTCTTCCCTGAGGTCTGACAGACACATGCTGGGCTAATCACTTTTTGCTTGTGCTCAGCTTCCAGGGCTTTTCCCTGTGTCATCATTCTTCCGGTTGCAGCCTCCTGGGAAAGTTTTCCATTGCACACCCTGACTCTGAACAGTTCATTCGCGGTGCATGGCAGGGAGAAAGTGGGTGAATGGTTCTAAGTATCATCGGCAGCAGTTGCATGTTGTGCTGAAAATACCCACAGCAAATTGTTAGGAACACAAGGGAAAAAGAAAGAGAAAGACTGAATGTAAAAAGTGCCTGAGGTACTCCAGGCAAAAGCTAATGAAGAGGGAACAGGTATCTCCCCCGAGAGCAAGTGCTGGGGGAGCCAGTGCCAGGTCCCTACATTGTAGGCTAGTGCAGCCATCCTGAAACCTCTCCTACTAATTCATACTCATTAGGCTGATTTTCTTTTCAGAAGGTTCTAAGGCAACTGAAAAACGAACTTTAATTTTGTACGGGTTTCTTTTTAAAATAAGTCATTTCAACAGAAATCATTTAGTTATAAAAAACTATTAAGTCAGGTTTGAGAAACACCTACCAGGGTGGGGAAAGGCAAGAAGAACTCCTGGGTGGGTGTACAAAAAAAATTCATAAAGTTACCAGGACAGGCAATTTAAAATAGGTAACTGTTTTTAAAAATAGGTAGAATGTAACGTATGTATTTTAAAAATAATATTGTCGTCTGTAAGTTAAATTCGATCTTTCGCATCTAAGGTTTTTTTAAGAAAAATGTTTTATTATTGAACAACTGAACCTTTAGAACCAATAATGTAAGCAACAGAAACTTTGAGAGTATAATTAAGTATATATTTTATTGTTAATGAAATGTTAATATATAGTTAAATTACATGTTTTAATAAATATTTATTTGTACTACAAAACAGAGCATTTTGTGCAAGCTATGTCTTATTTAGTCTCCTGATGAAGGAAGATGATTCCTGTTAGGGGCTGAGTAGCATGTGGAGCATATAGGAATCAGGCTGAAATGGTTATTACTTTTATTATTATATCCCATCATAATTTCTCCTTTCTGTTCCTCAGTGTGAACAATCAACATATATAATGAAGTTCTAAGACAGTAACTCTAATATTTCTAAACTTCACCAAAAGAGACTTATTTGAAATAAACGATAAAACTGGTATGCATATATTGAATAAAGAGTTCAAATATTTTTCATTCAGTTTAAACTTCCTGATATATTAAATGTTTCAATGTTTCTACAAATATACAAATAAAAATAATAATGAGAACTTCTATTTCCAGCAATGTGCGTCAAGATTAAAAAATTAATTTTTGGAGAGGAACTCTCTAAGACCAGAGATGAAGCAGAGCCCCAGAACTGCTTAAATGAGCACTGGGTACCCATACCTACCCTGCCTGGAGGAATTCTGCAGTCAGGTGTCCGAGGATTTCAGAGTCCAGGTAGGAAAGTACAGTGGATAGACACAGTCATATCCCCAATTTGTTCATGCTTTCCGGTGTCCAGGTTGTTGGAAGTGCTTTTTTGCACCCTGCCTCTGGGCTTAGCCCTGTAATTCCTTTGGTCCCTGGGAACAGTAGCAAAGATGGTGGAAACAGACTTGAAAAGTGTTTATAAAGTGTATCTTGCCCTATTGCTGCTCTTGGAACCCTGTCACCACGTGAACAAGCTCCAGCAAGCCTCCTGAATGATGACAGGCCACCTGGAAATAAGGCCCAGTTATCTCTGTGGTCCCACCTGAGGACACTATAAATTACCTAGCCATTGCAAAACTACCTCCTGACTGCAGATAGTTGAATGAGTAAAGCTAAGATTAGCCAATTCCAGATCACACCACACCACAACAATCACACTTCTGAGATCAACCCAAATTCTTGATCTTCAGATTCATGGGCTTAATAAGAGAGAGAGAGAGTGTGTGTGTGTGTGTGTGTGTGTGTGTGTGTGTGTGTGTGTGTGTGTGTGTGTGTGTGTGTGTGTGTGTGTGTGTGTGTGTGTGTGTGTGTGTGTGTGTGTGTGTTTTAAGGCCATTAATGTTGTTTGCTATATGGCAATAGCTAACTGATGAAGACAAGATGCCAAATTGGAGACTTCCCCAGTAAAACTAATATTCTGATATAATAAGAAAGTTAATGATAGTAGTAACAATAAGAAAAAGAATAATGCCCCATCACCTAAAGGATAAACTCCCATATCTTAGGCATGTCAAGTAAGATTCTCCATGATCTAAATTCTACCTAGTTTCTTTTCTTAACTTTTTGATACTCCACCGTTTTCAGCCTAATTTCAAGAATAAAAATTTGTGTTCATCCATGCAGAAATAAAAATTTGTCTAGAAACAGCAGCCTCCAACTTCTGTTATGCTTCACGAAATTCAGAAGGTGATTGAGCACTACTGGCATTTTCAGGAAAGAGGGTTGATGAAAAACTGTACTAAAATAAGTTGCCGCTAAAATGTGAAAGCATAGTCAGATCTACTTAGCTTTCTTAGAAGCAGATCTCTAAGAAAAACTCCAGCCAGGCAAAACATAAATTAAAATAAAAAACACAGGAATTGGACACTTTTAGTACTGAATGAAAGTGGGGAAAATTGAAATATTATGTGCTGATTGAATGTAACATAGTATAAGAATCTGATGCATAAGCCAAATAAATTATGAAATATCTTGAGTCCAGGACATAAAAATTTATAGTCAGTGGACAAAACACAATTTGCTAAGGGCATTTATAATTCTTAAAGAAATTTAAAGATAGTACTTACCAAAACGATGTGATTCTAGTTCATAGTTACCCCTTACCTTTCAGCATATTACTCTTTCAAATCTCTTGTATAGATGTCTAATATATTTCTCTCCTTTAGCTTTATAGCCAGTTCATTCCCAAACATTCAGTTTCAACCTTATCATTCAATTTTATTACAAATGTAATAAAATTACAAATGTCCAGGTCCTCACTATGTCAAGTATAAAACATTTCAATAATATTAAACGTATTATCTACTTCTGATACATTTTACAAACTACCAAGAAAAGAAGCACCACAACGTTTTCATCAATTCCTTCAACCACTAAAAACCTGCATAAACTTTCCATCAGGTACTTAAAATACAGTGCCTGAACTTAGATTATTCTGAGCCCTTTGGTTACACATTGAAACAGTTTTGTTTTTCTTTAAAGTGAGGGCTGAAGATTCATTAGCTCACATAACTGATGAGTCTGGGGCATCTGACTTCAGGTATAACTCAGTCCACGTGCTCAAATCATGTCATCAGGAAACTATGTCCTCTTATTTCTGGCTTCAGCTTTCTTCTGTTTTGGCTTCTTTCTAAACAATGATTTTACCATAAGATAACAAATATATTCAGAAATTAATTCCTGTCTAACATTCTATGTCTAACATGCATTTATTTAGTTTAGCAACCTCTGAAAGAGGACCCATTGCTTTTACCAGTTTAAGGAAAAGTCTCAGAACTGAATCTCATGTATATAACTTGGAACATGAAATTCTCCTTCAAGAAATTCTGGGCCAAGGAATGTTCTCACTGGCCAAGTCTAGGTAATATGCCCTATCCTTGGAGCATAAAGGGGAATATGGTCACATGGATAGAGAGTGAAATAAGGGCTTTCCTCCACTCTTAAATTAATATGCTGATAGCAGAAGAAGGGAGGAATGAACACTGAGCAGATATAAAGAACATATACCTATCTGGTGGAGAACTCTTTTTTTTCTAAATTTTGAGAAACTTATGAGCAAGTTCAGCCTACACTAATTAATCAATCTTGTTTCCTAATAATTATTATCATGAATCCCCTATCTCAGTGAAGCAATCTCCTGAATGAAGTCCACACATGTCACATTCATAGCCATCTACACCAGGCCAATTGTAACTTACCTGCCTGTGATGCCCCCTTACCTCTCCATGCAGACGAACTCTTTCTTAATGTAACTCTATTAGATGCAATACTTTAAGTGAAAGTACAAGTCATAGTAAATACTCAACGAATATTGTTTTCTTTCTTTCCTTCCTTTTGTTTCATTTTCTTTCTCATTTTATAAGACTTTGTGAACTCTAACCTCATTTTAATGATTCTCCAGTTACTAAACAACATGCATTTATTGAAAAAATTAACATTTAAAAATTTCTGTTTTCTCCAACTCGTTTTGCATGTGTTAACTGAACAAACAATTAGCACTGCATTTTTACAAATCTAATTTCCATGGCTTTAGTGTAACCTCCAAACTAGCTAGGACCTTAAATTTAAGTAAAATGTTTTACTTTTACTTTATATATTGTGTGAAAATTAACACCGTTGTGGATTGTAATTAGCTATAAAAGAGGATGCTGGAGTAGAAACAGAAAACCTAAGCCCTAGTTTGAATTCCATCACTTACAAGCTGTATTATCTTGAGCAAACTAGTTACGCTCTATAAAACTGTATTTCCTTACCCCTCCCCAGTGGGAATATAGAGATCCACCCTGCCTACATCACACATTTACTTTATAGATCAAATGAGATGATGCATGAGGCAGTGTTATTAATAGAGAAGACCTATTGACCAATTGTTGTGATACCTATTCAAAAAAACGGTCTGGAGCAGGACAGAAGCAGGACACAGGTGTGCAGATAATGTCACATTGTCACAACAGCCCACAAAAAGGAAGCACAATTACATCGAATGTGCTGAAGGACACTGGCAGGTTGGAGGGCCGAGAGAAACAATGTTTTGTTTGTTCCCCAGGTATAGGAGGCGTAAATTAGTTTGCTTATAATCCTGAGACTGTAAGAAATTGTCCAGGTGCCAGTTTCACTCACAATATAGAAGGGTGCACTGAGATGTAACCCCAGTGGAAAATGCTGTCCTAATGATTGTGTAACATGTTCTGAGTTAGCCATCAGATATGATTACTTGTTACTGAGGGAAAACAGAATGAGCTGTTAGAAGGAATGTTCAAAATGTAGAACAAACATATATGAAATGCTTTCTACAATAATTCATATTCTCTGGATAATTTCTATCTTCTTTATGTTCTGTGAAAATTATATTGCTCCTTTTCCCCCCCAATATCAAAGAAAATAAGTCGTGTCTGTTCTGACTGGTACCTTGTATACCTATGGCTAGTACAGGCTAGTGACTAGTGACTAGCCTATAGTCACTAGTCATAAAAGCCTATATAGCCTTTTATGGCTAGTGACTAGTCGTAAAACTGCTGAGCTAGAGTCACCCATTTTACACAAGTACTCTGCCCTGAGATAAAACAGTACTATAGTCCAGGGAATGTGGTGGATGTTTCTTGCAGACCCATTATTATAGCATCAGACCCTTTTCAAAAGAAAACACTCTTCATAGCTCCATCACTTTTAGTGTTATTTTTTTTAACTTTGCTACTGCCAAACATGTTGCTAATTACTGTTTCTGTGCCCCCCTCCTCATGTTCTAAGCCAGGCCTGACCCCGTTCCTGACTTATGAGTGATTGACAAGGACTCTTCTGCTTTTGGAACTTTTTGCTTTAACTTTAGCTAAGGTACATATCGCTGATACACCCTCTGTTAAGTGATGCCATATTTTCTGTTTACTGTTCTGCTATAGTGGCTGTACCATATAAGAGTTAAGTCCCTATCTAGACATGGCAAATAAGCATGGACATCTCTTTTCTTCTATACCTTTCTTCGAAATCATACTGGGAAACCTTGACCTGCTAAATGTGGGCCTTTTTCACTCTGATAAATCTCTCTCACTGCCCTTTCGTATTACTATGCCAACTGCACATTTTCGAATCAGTAGAAATACTCCTTAGGATGCCCCGAGGTGTTGGCACTGCAAGTATCAATCTGCGCTTTGTCTCCTCCCCATCGCTTTGTTCCTCCTGCTGCAGCCCACGTTGCAAATGAGCTTGTTTAGAGAACTGGAACATTTGGACAGCTTTTCACTGGGCATGACTAGAAAAAGAGCAGGTGATATGCAAGGTATGTGGCAAGGGCAAAACAAGGTCACATCAAGGAATTAATGGAACAGTTAATGAAACAAAGGAATTAATCCTGGAAAGTGATGTCAAAATATGATCTACTTATGATACTCTTGATAAAATAATAATCACTGCTTTATTATGACTACCATACGTCGTTTACCTGACATCTAATAGGCATTGTAGTAGGTTATTACATATTTTTTGAGCATTCACAACACTGTGGATCGGCATTATTACCTTAGCTGTATAAATAGTAAACTGAGGCTCAGTCCTGTTAACTCAGCAGGAATTATTCTGCCAGCCTGTAAGGCAGGGTCTGGGATTTATCCCAGAGTTCTCTGACTACAAAACTTCTGCTGCTCTTTTTTTCTAAGCAGAAATAAATATGCTCTAGGACTAAGTAAATAAATGATATATGTATGTGTGTATATATGTGTATTCATATATATTTAGAAAGAGAGTAAGAAATAGTGTGTGTGTGTGTGTGTGTGTGTGTCTGTGTGTGTAAATTGTCATAATCTGAAGATGAGATTGTGATACTGGTTAGTAGGGACAGCAAAATATAGTTGGAATGAGAGATTATGGATTACTTCTTTTATATATGTGTTGACTTCCATGCATATTGTATTTAACCCAGATGTTGGAGTTAATATACACCGAGAATTAAGGAATATGTCCTCATAATGTATTTCAGTGTTTCAGCAACTATATTAGATGCAAGGGTAGGACCAGAAGGCTCTCCAAATAATGACTTTCATGCTTACAAGTGCTCTCAAATGTAGACCTCTCTAATAAATGGCAATCACTTCAGTACAATGCTGACATTTCTAGGGAAAAACTTTACAAACATGCTACTGATATGTTGGAAACATCTGGTTGAAGAAAATTTTGTGAAATTGAACTTTACAGTAGAAAAGTAGTACAACATTTGAACTGTACCATTTTCAATTGTGGCAGGATGAAGTGAGTACTGGCCTCAGAATGTGAAAACCTGAGTTTTAAGTCTTGGCTTGGAACAAGCTGACTTAATTATTAGCACCACAGTGATTTCACTTATAAAATAGCATAATACTTAGTTCTCAGTATGATTGTGAGGATTAAATGAAATAATGTTTATATTGTACTCTACTGATATTTCTATACTATTATAATCATTATGCCATTTAAAATATATTGCATTGTAATTTTCTCATTGATTCTATACACAGTTTTAAAATATAACTTATTGTGAATTATAATGAACAGAGTTGAGTAATTGCAAGTATAAATATGAATAATACATTTTTCAGAGAAATACTGGAAACATAGTTCAAATTTCTGTGAAAGCTCACTGATACTTTAGTTATAGGGAGTGTTTAACCAATGTTGTTATTTGGCCTTTGTATATATTAAATAACCAAAAACTGAAGTAGAAAATTCCATTTCACGAAAAAGTCGCTTCATAAATTATCCACTTTGAATGGTTTAAGCTGACTTAAGATTGGCATGCAGGGTGTCCCAATTGTGACTCCAGGTTAAGGATAGGTTCAGTGCAGGGACCAAAATGCGAACAGTTTTGTCACTTGTAGCAAGCAAGATTCTGAAACTGACTTTTGGAAAAGCAAATAAAATTATGCAAAAAACTGGCAGAGCTAACTTGATATCAGTTTTTACTCATTTGCATTTTCTAATGTGCCTGATTTCTAACACACCAGCAAAAATTTACGTGACAGAAAGAGCTGGCTAAGTAATTATTGGTATTGAAATGCTGATTAATAGAGACCAAATCTTATTAATATTAGTCTAGGATGAATTTATATTTAGGATAAATGGGAAGGATATTCTCAAAAATAAACTGTGTGAGGGGAGTTTACGAGAGGAGAATTTTTCATGGAATACTAACAAAAGATTAAAAATTGACTTAATAACTAAAGCCTCTCATACTAAGTATGTATTCTTTTATCTGTAAAGAATATAATAAAAAGATTCCTTGTTCTTTAATTTGATGTAAAAGAAAATCTTTTTGTCTACCACTGCTGCTTCATGCTATGATTTACTATTTTGATTTATAGAATCCAACAATCAAGATTGACCATATTTGGATATTATAAACAGCTGGAAAACAACAACTATATCATGTAGAAAATCATTTCAGGAATTGTATTCTTCAGAATAATCTTGGTAAGAATATATTGTATTAACTGTATAAAACACTGCCTCAAGTTCTCCCTCACTAGTTTGAATAAAGTCTACATAGTTTTTAAATTACAGCTAAATTCTTTAAATTATATTGTTAATACATAAACAATTTGGGCAAAGTTTCAGTTTATACTCATTTGTTCTTTATATTTTTCTCATAAAAATATAAGCAGTGCCAGCAATATTTCATGGCATTTAAGCAATAGCTTCCTCCCATGGAGCTCAAGCTGAATATTCATTTGAGCCATATTCAGAGGAATGGACCTTTAAAATAAAATAAGGCTAAAATAATCTGAAGATGATAACATCATTTTGCGCTACCACCGTATTTGTCTCTTTGAAACCTCAAATGTAATTATGTGACACCCATTGGTAAAATCATTCAGTGGCACCTTGTGACAAACAGAATTAAGCCCCATTTCAGATAATGCTTGATTTCTACTCCTGTGGTTCTTAAACTTTAGTGCATGTCAAAATTCCCAGGGGGCTTGTTCAAACACAGATTGCTAACACCTACTCAGTAGGAGTGAGATATGGCCTAAGAATTTGTGTTTCTAACAATTTCTCAGGATGTTGATTGTGCAGGTCCAGAGACCAAGCTTTAAGAATTGTTCTCGCTACTTGTAGTTACTTGCAAGCTGCGTAATGTTACTTGTCTCTCCGATCATTGCTTATGCTATTCTCTCTGCCTGGAACAAACAAATACCATTTTGTTTTCCACATGCTTAATTCTGAATTTGTTATTCAAAACAGACCTCAGGAAAACCTTTTTTTTTTTTTTTTTTAAACTTAGTCCTTCAGGCTGAGTTAGAGGCCTTTCTTCCGTGCTTTCATAGAATCCTGTGAGTGTCCATTAATGCGTATGGCACAATGTACTGAAATCACATTTTTGGTAGCTCTTGCATCAGCTTGTGAGTTTCTCAAGGGCAAGGACCATATATAATTAATATTTGCATCCCCAAATCTACCATGCTACGGGGTACCCCACGAACATCCACTGATTTGTAGTGTTCTTTTTGTGTTTCTATATACAAACTTTGAAAATGACCAACAACTATACAAATAGTCATAAAGGATTGAGAGTAAAGAATATCCCAGGAAAAATCAATAGAAAGAGGACAGTAGAGATGGAATGTAAATTGCAAGCTCAAGTCTTCTGACAGGTGCTAGCTAGAGGAAGGTTAGTTTAAAAGAAGGTTAATGATTCACTGGAATTAGGTGAAGATGATTGTTTTGTCTAGGAATTGATTTGTAGGTATGGCTGTCAAGGTCAGCTTCTGAAATACATCTCTTTTTTGAGAATATAAACTTCTATACAGAGTGTAATAAATTCAAATGAACTTAACTGCAAAATACGTTTTTACCCTTCATCTCATTCAAGGTTTGGATATTGTTGTAGTTTAATAATCTCTAATTGTATTTGAAACACACAAAATATTCTTTTTTCCTAGACTGATGTTATTTGTCTCATACCTGGATTAGTGTTAAGTGTTCCCAGACTTCAGAAGTGCTGATTAACATGATTTTGTTTCTGGAATAATGGAAAGATCACAATCTTACATTATTTATATTTTAAACTGCAGTTTTATCATTCCGCATTGGAGTCGGTGGCAGGAGGTTGCAGGGAACACTGTAGGCAATTCTGCACAACTCATACTTCTGTAAGAAAGAATATATCATGGAAGGCCACAGAGACAGAAAAAAGGGTCAGGAAAATAAAAAGCTAGGGACTTATTAAGATTGGTCATGTTCAATTTATGAGACATAAGCAGTAACAGCTGAACAAACAGAAGGTAGGAAAATCATATTTCAATTAAGTATCCTTGAAGCTTCAGATTCAAAAATACCACCCAATCTCTCTGGGGAATTCGATTGCCAGACTGCACTTTTATTGGAGATAATTAGGGCTCACAAGAAAGCAATGTTATGATCAATAAGACTTTATGGTTCGTACTTACTCTATAATGATATCTTGTGAAATCTTAGGGCAACATAATGGTCCTCAGCGCTGATGGGGCTCATGAGCCCTTTAGCATCTCACTGCCGCCTTCTCTGCATTTATTTCTAGCGACTGTCTTCAGGCTATGGTATGCCTGATCCATATCACCCAGAATGTCTGCTTCTCACAGAGAATCAGGACAGTAGTCAGAGGGACTGCTGCAGAAACGTGGACATGAAGAATCAGTGCACACTGGACACTTCGTTCCTTCTGTCAGAGAATTAAAAATGTACAGATGGATCCTGAGGCCAAAGGTATCAATGCATGTGGATAAGGGCTTGTTCTTAGTTGTGCCTCATCTGCAGTCACAGATCCTGACAAAAGGGACTGTTGCTTTCAAATACACTTTTCAAGCTGAGAAAGCAAGTGGTGGGAACTAGTCAGTGAGGGGTGTGTGTGTGTGTGTGTGTGTGTTTAGGGGGTTGGTTTAGGAAGAGTATACAAAGGAGAAGGGACGCAAACATCATAGCAGAAAAAAGCAAGGTATTTTGGCTTCCTTATGCCTTAAGATAGGAGGGTTCTTTGTGCTGCCCATCATTAAAATGGTACCATATTAATAATTCAAAAAGATCACAACTTTACATTTTTAGAAATACAGTTCTTTTTTTGAGAAAAATCTGCTATTTTTAGTCAGCTGCTAATATATTCCTTTAATATTTCACCCTACAATTTGAAACTAATTTCAATTCATTCAACCAGAGTGAATCAAAGGAAAGGGAAAAAACACGTTTAAAAAGATTAAATCGTTGTAACTGAAAAAGGACATTATGATTGAAAATGTCAGAGTAGATGGGAATATTTTAAATTTGTCATATTGAAACATGTTTTTAGTCATATACATAATTATATACATATGTATATATACATAGATATATGTACGGCATCCTGGTTACTCTTAGTATCTGTCCCTATTTTTTTTTTTTTTTTGAGAAGCAGGCTATTAGAAGGACTGTTTTTAAAATACAGTGCTTTATTTCTTTGGTAATGGAAACATAATTTTTAATCAAACTACCTAATGTTCCTTTCATGAGCTATAGGACAAAAAGGTGAGAGAAAGGTAGAAAAGGATTATATGTCAAAAAATAGAACATATTCACATAAAACTCAGAGAAAAATTTTTCCTCGAGTCTTAATTCTAGAAAGTTTTAAGTTTAACATTTAGTTCAACCTTTGAGAGGACGTCTGTCCTATTCCTTTGTGCTGAATTTATACCAATGCCTTTGCTAGTAACAGACAGATAGATTGATGACATCCTCGCTACTAACTTCAATTCAGAAATTGGTCCAAGAAACCCACTATACCATTATTGACAAAAAATCAGGGTCAAACTTTAAAAGTAAAAGCCATGCCTCCATAATCTTTTCTTTTATTTCTTCCCTTAAGGTCAGAAAATTTGACTCCCTTCTATCACCATTAATTGCTTCTTCAAGCTAAAAATCTGTTGATTGACAAGAAATGATGATATAAGCTAAATGGTCTATTTGGGTTTTCCATCTTATATTTTTGTTGTTCTGTGCTCACTCATCTACCCCCTCCCTCCGCAGCTTTTACATGTCTCATCTTTCTACCATAATTGTCTAATGCCTCAATTTAGTTACTGCTTTTCATACTGTGCTCAAAAGATGACATGGCTCATTTTGAAAAAGCAGCAATTATTGTGCAGAACACAGTTGCATAGCCTGGAACATTTTCAGTTCAAATCAAATAAAAATATTTATGAGCACACATAATAGGAAAGCCACTGTGGTGGGTGCATTTGAAGATACAAAGAAACATAAGCAATTCCTGCTCTTAAAATGCTTAAGATCTATCTATCCATTTGGAATTCGAGACATTAGTACAAAACCTAAGTATCAGTAATAGATTGACATTAAGCGAGGAAGCAACCAGAGGTAAGTGATTAATTGCTGAAGATGTGGGCAGCACATTAGGCATTCAGAAGACAGAAACATCACTTTATATTGGGATGCTGAGAGCAGAATTCAGGCCTTCAGTGGTCTGAAATTATGTAGCAGATTTGGGTGGGAGGTGATGGTAAGCCACAGAGAGGGTAAAGGCTAAGGATGAGGTTAGCAAGAATATTGGAAGGTAACTCAAGCAAGACACATGGTGAGAGAAAATCTCCAGAGACAGCAAACCAGTTGCAGTGTTTTGTGGATAGTGACTATTCAGTCTGGTGAGAGAGGAGAGGTTACATACCAACATATCAAGAAACGGAATTGTCTTCTAGTCAATGGGGAGCCATTGATTCAGAGACATGGTGTTTGAGCAAGAAAGTGGCATGATCCCAGCAGTGTTTTCTGAAGATTAATAAAATGCTGCTATGTGTTGGACTATTCGGATGAGGAAGTTAGAGCAGATCAAGATAGGAGTCTCACACAATTAACTTCAGGTTGAAACAGAAATGGGGAAGTGAGTTCTTCCACACAGTATCTGTCTCACGACAGAAGCAATGGGAGATCTGTGCGATGCTGACTGAGTGACTGCTGTGTGCCATACCCTGGAATTACAGCATAAAGCAAATGTAGACATGGCTTTTGCTCTTCTTGAAGGGAAGAGCAGAATCGAAAAATATAATAATTACACAATCCAGAAGGGAAAAATATAATCATTAACTAACTACACAAATAAATGTGTAATTTAAGGTAAGATGAACGGTATAAAGAAAATAAAAGTCAGCCTTAACAATGTGTATATATGTGTGCACATAAACCACGAAAGAGTGATATGTCTGGAAAATTTCCCTGAAAACGGACATTTTGGTGAGATTTAAGAATGAGTAGGTAATATCTAGGTAAAAGGGACTGGAGAAGAGACTTTTAGGAAGAGTAGAGAAACATATGCGAAACTAAATGGGAAATAGCACTGATTTATTTGGATACAGAAGAAGGCAGATTTGAATAGAAAAAATTAGAGCAGAAAAATGGAATGAGATGAGGTTAACAAGAGGGGCGTTTACCATAGTAAGGCTTCAAAGGATTGTATCTTATATAAAAATTGGTAGCCAGTAAAGGATTTTTAAGAGGAAGCATTTAGAAAAGATTACCATAACTAGTACTTGGGTCAGAGACTAGAGGTAAGCAAGTGTCCCTGCAGGAAGATCAGTTAAGAAGCTACTGCAGAGAGAAGATTCTGGGAAGATGGCAGAGTAGAAAGCACAAAGAATCTGTCTCCCCACCTAGACAACAATTGCACTAGCATAATCTATCTGATTTAATTATTTTGGAACTCTGAAGTCTGTTGAAGGCTTGTAACTTCCAGGGCAAGGCTTGGACAGTCAAATGTGGTTATTTTTGGTCAATTTCAGCTTGTAACACAGTAGCAGCTGACCATCCCCCATCCCCAGCCCCATGGCAGGCAGCTGTGTGCCTGTCCCTAGATCAGCCTGCACATAGCTTGTGGGAGCAAGGTGGATAAGAAGATTCAGCCTTTCAAATACTGGGTCTGGGTACTCCAATTGTTGATTGTTGCTTCTGGCTACAGAGGTGCAGACAAAGAGGTGGGCAGCCATTGTTGTTGTGCCTCCCCACAACGTGGCAAGCCCCTCTCCCCCATCTGCAGTGATTTCCAGGGGGTTTAAAGGGCAGTGCTCTTCTTCCCCACTTCACTTTCTCTTTTTCCCCATTTGGGAAGTAGACATTAAAGACTAGGATATTAAAATGCATGTGTATATATATGGGAAAAATTAGAAAGTGACCACATATGTTCAAGGAAGGTGCAGGCAGGATCAGAAAAGATCTGAGAATACAAGCAAATCAAATTCAGCAACTTATTATTTATACACAGTGACCAAGTAGGATCATGCTTGGAATGCAAGGATGGTTCAACATATCAAAATAGATCAATGTAATACACCAAATTAACAGAATGAAGGAAAAAATGATCATCTCAATTGATACAGAAAAAGCATTTGAAAAATTCAGTATTCTTTCATGACAAAAATAACTCCATGCTCATGGACTGGTAGACCTGATATTTTAAGATGTCAATACTACCCAAAGTGATGTACAGATTTAATGCAATTCCTGTTAAAATTCCAGTGGTGTTTTTTTGTAGAAATAGAAAACCCTACCATAGTTAAAAAAAAAAAAAAAGTGGGGGGGGGGTGGGCACAGTGAGAAATCACACCTATTGGAATGGCAAAAATAAAAAATCTGACTGTATACCAAGTATTGATAGAATGTGGAGGATCTGGAACTCTCATATACTGTTGGTGGGGATGTAAAATCATACAAGTACTCTGGAAAACAGTTTTGTAGTTTCTTAAAAATTGAAATATATTTACAAGACAGAAACAGACTCACAGACTTAGAAAAGAAACTTATCCTTACCTAAGGGGAAAGGCAGGTGAGAGGGATAAATTAGGAGGGATAAATTAGGAGGTTGGGATTAACATATATACACTACTATATATAAAATAGATAATCAACAAGGTCCTACTGTATAGCACAGGAAAATCTACTCAGTACTCTGAAATAACCTATATGGGAAAAGAATCTGAAAAAGAATAGATATATGTATAACTAAATCACTTTGCTGTACACCTGAAAGTAACACAACATTGTAAATCAACTATACTCCAATATAAAATATTTTTTTTTAAAAAATAAAGTTGCACAGATCCTGGATTATCCCCCTCCATATATCAGTTTTTTATTTGAAAAAAATTTTAAATGTAAACCTGCATATGATCCAGCCATTCCATTGTGGGTTTTTACTCACGTTAAATGGAGGCATATGTCTGTACAAAGACTTGTACATTAATGTTCAAAGTAGCTTTATTTGTAATAGCCCCAAGCTGGAAATAACCTATGTGTCCATCAACAGGTGAATGGATAAACAAACTGGTATAAATAATGCTAAGCAATAAGAAGGAATCAACAATTTGCACATGCTGAAAGAAGAAGAAGGAGAAGCAGGGGGAGGGGGAAGAGGAGGAGAAGCAGCTTACTGAATTTGTCTAGGTGACAGATGATGGTGTTGCTGGAGATAAGCGGAGGCTCTCAGAAGCTATTTAGGAAAAATATTCAGCAGTACTTATTGGTTCATTAGTCATGAGAGGTAAGGTAAAAAGAGATTGCAAGGGTGAATCCTAAATTCTGACTTGCACAAAAGAATTGGAAGGATGATTCATTGAGATAGGAAATCATGGAATAGAAAGAATAAGATTTTTGAAGAAAGAGTTGGGGGAATTTATGATTTCCGTTTGAACATGCTATATGTAATGGTTCCTGTGAAACAACCCAATAGTTGAATAGGTATGCAAAGCATGGAGGATCTGTCTGGGCTCAAGATACAAAATTGAAAATACTGTTATTTTTGATAGTGTACAAAGGTATAGGTGGTTATGATATCATGTAGTGAAAGGAAAATAAAAATAGTACGGAACCCTGAAAAACTCTGACACTTAATATGGTGGAAGTGAATCATGGATCTACAAAGTATGTTAGAGAAAAGATGAGAGGGAAACCAGAACAGTGTGATGTTGTAATCCATGGGAATAGAAAGTGTGAAGATGGAAGGACTAGTCATTAAAGGCAACTTTAGCTGAAAAAAACAGATAAGAGAAGAAATGAGAAGGGAATTAGTCCAAATAATATTTTGTGACTCTTTTTCTATGATTACAATAAAACTGACAGTTTAGTATCAACAGTATAAAGTTTTATGCATTTGAGTACATGTATAAATTCATATAACCACCTCCACAATCAGGATACAGAACAATTTTATTCCCCAAAATGTTCTTTATTCTATCTCTCTATAGTCATACCCTCCCCTCAAACCCAAACACCAGCAAACACTGATCTTTTCTCCATTACTATAGTTTTGTCTTTGAGAGAATGTCATAAATAGAATCATAGAGTATGGAACCTTTTGAAACTTGCTCCTTTCACTCAGCATAAAGCATTTTAGAGTAATCCAAGCTTTTTTGTTGTTTATATTAACTGCATCTTTTCATTACTGATTAGTGTTCTATTGTATGATATACCACAGTTATTTTATCCATGCATCTGTTGAAAGACAGTTTGTTTCTAGTATTTAGTGATTATAAAAAGAGCTGCTATAAACATTCATATATAGGTTTTTGTGCCAACAAAATATTTTACTTCTCTCAGGTAATACCAGGAATGTGATTACAGTGTAATAATGCAAGTACTAGCTTAACCACACAAGAAACAGCAAACGTTTTCTTGAGTGACTGTACCATTTTGCCTTCCACCACCAACATATGAGAATACCAGTCGCTCCACATCCTTGCCTGCACTTTGTAGTATCAGCATTTTTTAAATTTTATTCTTTCTTATAGGTGTATAGTGATTTGTTATCATGGATTTAATTTGTACTTCTCTAATGACTAACAATATGGGACATATTTTCACCATCTTATTTACCAACTATATATACTCTTTGGTGAAGTATCTGTTCAATTCTTTGACCTTTTTTTAACTGGGACTTGTTTTCTTAATGTTGAGTTTTGAGGATTCTTTATATATTAGGGATGCAATTCATTGTAATATATGTCATTTGCAAATATTTTCTACCAGTTTTTATCTTGTCTTCATGTTTGTAGCAGGATTTTTAGCAGAGCTGAAGTTTTAATTTTGATGATTTATCCTTTTCTTTTGTGAATTGTGATTTTGGTGACAATTCTAAGAACTCTTTGCCTAATTCTGGGTCACGAAGATTTTCTGTTATGTTTTCTTCTAAAGTTTTATAATTTCATAGTTTACATTTAATATATGATCCATTTTGAGTTAATTTTCATATAAGGTGTGAGCTTTAGGTTGAGGTACTTTGTCTATGGTTGTCAAATGTAATTTATAATATTGTTGAAAATATTATCCTTTCTCCATTAAATCTTGAAAATAAGTACCCATAAGTACTATTATTTTGCCTTAGAATAGCATTATATATTATGTTTTGCAATACCCAATTTTATAATTAAATGAATTTTACAATTATTGACAATATGTTTCAAAAGGCAAAACCTTGTTTTCCTTTGTTTCATTTTAAATAATTTTACAAATATTGAATACACATAAAATGATATTTATAGTATGGGTAATATATCAAGAATAAATGTAAAATGAGGCAAAACCTAGAAACATTCCAAATTGTTCTTTACCTGGGAGGCAGATAAAACAGCAGTGGTACATACATACATTGGAATACTATTTAGCAATTAAAAGGAACACATTATTGATCCATGCAAAAATATGGGTAATTCCCAAATACATTATGCTAACTGAAGGAAGTCAGAATCAAAAGGATACAAACTTTATGACTCTACTTACAATTTATTTTATAAAAATTTATAAAAATAAAACGCTAGGGATGGATTATAAATCAGTAGGTACCAAAGGTTAACGGTTGGGGGATTCTCTGGCTCCAAAGAAGGTAGCATAGAGGAATTGGCAGGGCCAAGCAGGGGAGGGGTGTGTGTTGAACTGTACTGTATCTTGATTTTCTTATTGGTTATGTAACTCTACACATTTTTCAAAACAAAATAGAATTTTACACCAAAAAGAGTAAATTTTACTATATATAAAATCAAAATGCATTTTTAAATAATAAAATAAGCACTAGTGTACTTTCTCCCAAATGTAAATAATAGCATGCTGCTAGTGTATTCAAAGAACACTATGTACTCTTCGATATTCTAAACACTATCCTGACTTCTGAGATTAGGATTTCCTTACTTTTCCTTAGTGTTTCTTCTCTTATGAGGATATCCCTAGACAATATAGTGTTTGGATTTGTGTATCTTTAAACTTCATATAAATATAAACATATTTTATATTCTTTAACTTATTTTTTGTTCAGTGTTGTTCGTGAATTTAATCCAATTTATGTGGATAGTTGTGGTCCATTAATTTTTTCACTGCTATATAGTATTCCAATTCAATGAATATAACACAGTTTATTTGCCTATCCTCTTTTGTGCAGACAATGGTTTATTTTATTTTTTTCTAGTTAAATGATGCTTTTGGAATATTACATATTTATTATGTAATTATTTATTACTTTACATAATAAATATTAAAATAAAAATATTTATTTTACAATAAATAATAATTATTATATTACAATAAATTACATATATATGTATATATACATACATATATATATGTATGTATGCATATGATATATATATATATATATATATATAACCTGATAAATACTTGCAAGTATTTCTCCAGGATATATACTAAAGAGTTGAACTACAATAGAGTTATAGACTATGCATATTCTCTACCAGATAACTTCTTCCAATTTTTTAAAGTAGTTGTAAAATTATATATGCCCATATTCCCACTAGCAGCGCGTGGAATACATAATTGTTCTTTCTGGATAGCACTTTATCTTATAAGATTTAACCATTTTGCAAATATAGTCGTTATGATGGAATCTCACATCTGGCGAAGAAATTGTCTAAAAAAATACAGCAAACTGTTGAAAATTCTCTCACTTTATACATTCTATAATTCTGTATAGCTTGAAATCTTTATCCAATGAGCTTGTACTGATTTTTAAATAACAACAAAAGTAAAGACAAAAATATAGATAAAAGACAGTAATAAAATTCAGCTATTTTAAAAAGCTTGTTTATCACATAATTAGCAAATACTCTGACAAACTGGGGAATGAAGAGTGCACAGCAAAATCTTGTCCTGGGGACAAAAGTAGATAAACATATGTATTACTTTTCACTTATGCAGCATAGACAAAACAATGAATTTAATAATTGGCAATCTTCCAAATACTGGTTCCTTGTAAATAGCAATATGTAGTAGTGAACAGTGCTCAATTAAACTAACAAAATTCTGTGACTTAGAACTTTATGATAATTTTATCCATTTGTGGAACATCTTGCTGTCGGCGATGATTCTATGATCTTTTGTTCAGCCGTTTTTAGGAGTTCTAACCTACACTGAATTTTAATTTATCAATGTATGTGCATGTCTGCCTTCCCCATTGGACGTTTCTGCAAGAACACTGGCTTTGAAATCATACAGACTGAGTTTAAATTCCAGTTCTGTAACATATTAGTGGTTTACATGTGGATGCTTAGTCCTTGAGCTAAAACAACATTTTCTCTGAAATGCTACTTTTGTAAGAGGGGGAAGGGTACGATATTTATAATGAATAAGTAGATGTTCTGTAGACTTTTAGCAAAAGGAACATACATACATATGTAAACACGAGAAGTTATGGAGTCTGTCCTCAGCTCCCGCCTAATTATTGCAACAACCTCTTGAGAGACATTTCTTCCCTTTCTTGCCTCCACATACTGTGAAGCCAGTGATTTTTCTAAAACATGGTATTGTTCATGGATTAACCCAACTGAAAAACTTTAATAGTGGCCCTTAAGACTAAGTTTAAAATCCTTTAACATGACTTATAAGGCTGCTCATGGCTGACTTTTCTTCCTCTCTCCAGTCTCGTCTCTTGTTACTACCTGTTCAAACTCTTCCTTCCAGCCATCCTATTTTTCTTGCAGTTTCTCTATTTCTAGAGAAATATACTTGTTTTCCTCTACTTTGCTTTTTTTAAAGTGAACTTTATTTTTTTGGTATTTATTAATTAATTTATTCATTTAGGCTGCACCAGGTCGTAGTTGCAGCATTCAGGATCTTTAGTTGAGGCATGCAGGCTTTTAGTTGCATCATGCAAATTCTTAGTTGTGGCATGCAGGATCCAGTTCCCCAACCAAGGATCAAACCTGGGCCCCCTGCATTGGGATCACTTAGTCTTACCCACTAGACCACCAGGGAAGTCCCACCTCTACTTTGCTTTGAAGCCATAGGTATGAGCTGGCAGTTAGCCTCAGTGCACTGGGAGTGGGGAGTGGGTGTCTTTGGAATCTGGACGACCTCTGTGCAGTTTACTTTGGCCTTCAAACCTGACCCCTGATACATCACTTCTGTTTTATAATGTATTCCTGCTGGGCCCGTCACACTTTTCAAGTTGGAGAGTTGTATGCAAAGTAGCTCATGATGAGCAGTTTTACCAGAGTCACTATTCATGTCCCGTTGTTAAAGCCTGGTTCCTAAGATCTAATAACTAAGAGCTACTTTTCAAATAATAATCTCTGCTACACACAGACTGAGCTTCTCTAGAACCCTAAGGATCTATTCTGTGAATCTCTTAATGGTGACTTTTCACAGGCTCAGCAAAATGTGTTTTTCTACACAGATACTCAAGTTCTCTGCTATCTGCTGGGTCCATGGCCCAAGTTGGATGACCGTTTATACTGCTTCCTGGAAAAGTTAAAGTAATGGTACATTCAATTAGAAGGTAAGACTGCCCCCGACCATTCTAAAGACCTTATGCCACTCAACCAACAAGCAACAAAAGAAAAAAAGTCTCCTAGTTGGAGTGTTTTCAATTATCAAGAGGAAATTATGTTGCTGTTATACAAATTTAGGTAAAGAAAACTGTATCTGAAACCCAAGAGATTCTCTGAGTGTGGGAGCCACGCTTAGTACTTCTTTGACCGCTGAGGTTCTGAATGAGTGCAAGTGAAATACATTATGCGGAGCAGAAGGAAGCCATAAATGCTACAGCTTTGTGACCAGTTGCAGAAAGGATTATAGCATGTTTGCATATTTTTCTCTGCTTGTGATAGGTGTATGTTTAATTGAACATACAACCATGTTATTTTTCTCTTTCCTTCTACCCCTTCCATTTTATTTTATTTTATTTTATTTTATTTTATTTTTTTATTTTTTATTTTTTTTTTTTTTGCGGTACGCGGGCCTCTCACTGCTGTGGCCTCTCCCGTTGTGGAGCACAGGCTCCGGACGCGCAGGCTCAGCGGCCATGGCTCACGGGCCCAGCCGCTCCGCGGCATGTGGGATCTTCCCGGACCAGGGCACGAACCCGTGTCCCCTGCATCGGCAGGCAGACTCTCAACCACTGCGCCACCAGGGAAGCCCCCTTTTTATTTTATATAAAATTTGTAGGAGAATAATTTAACATGTGGTGTTTAGCTAATGAAATTTTCAGAGATTCTGTGGTAAAATTTTATGGTCATAGCGAATGTGCATATTTCTGTTTCGGGAAATGGTGAAAACTTCTCTTCTAAGAAGGACAGCTGTATCTTGTTAAGTGGAAAAACAGAGTTGTCTCACTGTCATACGAAAGTTCAAATGTGTATAACAGAAGTATATGGAAGTGTCCAAAGGAGTGAACTTTCCCAGTTATCAGTGTATTTCCTGTCAGCTCCTAATCCACCCTCAATACATGTACAGTGATAATGAGGCTTGTGCTTGTATGAATTTCTTTTTTGCTCCAAGTACGACTTTAAATTTTGATTGTAGGAGGCACCAGAGGAACATTACAAGAGGAAAGAGTTTTTCTTCCTGGTTAGTGTGTCCTTCCTTTTGCTTCTTTTTGTTCCCGTTGCATGGTTTACAGTAGCATGGGAGAGGAACATCCAGTGATGGTCAATCCTGGCTGTGGACCTAGAGAATACAGTCAGTGTCTCAGCCAGCTTGAGTCCTCAGCCTCAGTAGGTGGGTGGCCAGCTCACAGTGGTCCACTCTTGCAGACAGTGTACAGCCTAGACCTTGTACTATCCAGCCACAGAAAAGGCTGCTAGAACCCTGAATAAATCTGTACCTTAGTCTGCTGGTCTCAGACCCTCTGCACCCTGGAAAGTTGTTTCCTGCTTGCCAGTCCCAGCTCCTATTTTCTACATATCTGTACCCTTCATAGCTGTGCCAGTCTCAGCCCCTTCATACTCTGGAGAGGTGTACCTGACTTGCCACCTTTAGCCCACATACCATAAAAGGTACCTCCTGTTTGCCCAGTGACTCTGGGCAACACAGGGAGCCTCTCCACCATCCAGTGTGCTGCACCCACACTTTCTCCAGTGAGTTCTAAATTCCAGCCTTGGGATGGGAGCTCCCTTCCAAATTTGTTCTTTCCTTGGTTATGTGCCTTTCAGCCTTAGGACATTCTTTAGAGTTCTTGTTACCCTTTGTATTTGCTCCCTAGTCATAGTTAATAATTCTTTATAATAAACTCTCCCTGTTCAAATTGTGGTTTTTATCTCCTGATATATCTCTATGGTTATAGGATCAACTGAATTTGAAAATTGTGGATTTGTAGTGTTCTTAATACAATGATATCTCTTTTTTTAAAATAAATTTATTTATTTTTGGCTGCATTGGGTCTTCGTTGCTGCACACAGGCTTTCTCTAGTTGTGGCGAGCAGGGGCTACTCTTTGTAGTGGTGTGCAGGCTTCTCACTGTGATGGCTTCTCTTGTTGTGGAGCACTGGGCCCTAGGCACACGGGCTTCAGTAGTTGCAGCATGCGGGCTCAGTAGTTGTGGCTCACAGGCTCTAGATCACAGGCTCAGTGGTTTTGACGCACAGGCTTAGTTGCTCCGCGGCATGTGGGATCTTCCTGGACCAGAGATCGAACCCGTATCCCCTGCGTTGGCAGGCGAATTCTTAACCACTGCGCCACCAGGGAAGTACTTATACAATGATCTCTTGAAACATACAATACCCTGGGAAGACCAAAGAGTATGATGGAAAGTCAGGGAGTGAATAGTGATAAAAGTGCTGGTGGAAAAATATTTCTGTTATAATACAGTAGAGTTTAGTCTTTGGCATTTTCTTTCATATATAACATCCAGATCATCGTTAGGTCCTGTCAGTTCTATCTGCAACATATATTTCGAATTCTTGTGACTTCTTTTCCATCTCCGTTGCTGCCAGCTTAATTCATGCAGTTATCATCTTTCAATTATATGCCAATTAAGCCTTCTAACTAATCAAACCACTTCCCTCATGCACTTCTTCAAACTGCTCTTTACATAGGAAGTTATTTAGTTTCCATAACACACTTCAAGCATTAAAAAATTTTACCGAAATTTTTATGTATCTGTATTTTGTTTGTCTTGTTAGTGTTTGTAGTTTGGTTTTTCATTTCTAGAATCTGTGAAACATTGAGTCAATGTCGTTCATCATTATATCTGTAGCTCTAAGCAGAATGTTGGCATATACACTTGGATGTCAGCACATACTTGCTGAATGACTGAATGAATGGCAAGGATTAGAATTCTATTTTTTTTCAGGTGTATAACAGGATTCCATATTTGTATATATTGCAAATTGATCACCACAGTGATCTAGTTAACATCTATCGCCACACAGGTTACAGTTTTTTTCCTCATGATGAGAACTCTTAAGATCTACTTTCTTAGCAACTTTCAAATAATACGATACATTATTATTAACTATAGTCACCATGCTGTACTTTACATCCCCATGACTTATTTATTGTATAACTGGAAGTTTGCACCTCTTGACCACCTTCATCCATTTCACCCACCCCCGAACTCCCGCCTCTGGAAACCACCAATCTGTTGTCTGTATCTATGAGTTTGGTTTTTCAGCGTTTGTTTTTTTTTTTTTTAGATTCTACATGTAAGTGAGATCATATGGTGTTTGTCTTTCTCTGTCTGATTTATTTCACTTAGCATAATGCTCTCAAGGTTCATCCATATTGTTGCAAATGGCAAGATTCTTTTTATGGCTGAATAATATGCCATTTTATATATACCACATTTCTTTATTCACTCATCTGTCAGTGGACACTGTGGTTGCTTCCATATCTTGGCAATTGTAAATAATGCTGCAGTGAACATGGGGGTGCATTTATTTTTTTTTTTTTAACATCTTTATTGGAGTATAATTGTTTTACAATGGTGTGTTAGTTTCTGCTTTACAACAAAATGAATCAGTTATATATATACATATATTCCCATATCTATTCCCGCTTGCGTCTCCCTCCCTCCCACCCTCCCTATCCCACCCCTCCAGGCGGTCACAAAGCACCAAGCTGATCTCCCTGTGCTATGCGGCTGCTTCCCACTAGCTATCTACCTTACGTTTGGTAGTGTATATATGTCCATGCCTCTTTATCGCTTTGTCACCGTTTACCCTTCCCCCTCCCCATAGTCTCAAGTCCATTCTCTAGTAAGTCTGTGTCTTTATTCCTGTTTCACCCCTAGGTTTTTCATGACATTTTTTTTTTTAAATTCCATATATATGTGTTAGCATACGGTATTTGTCTCTCTCTTTCTGACTTACTTCACTCTGTATGACAGACTCTAGGTCTATCCACCTCATTACAAATAGCTCAATTTCGTCTCTTTTTATGGCTGAGTAATATTCCATTGTATATATGTGCCACATCTTCTTTATCCATTCATCCGATGATGGACACTTAGGTTGTTTCCATCTCTGGGCTATTGTAAATAGAGCTGCAATGAACATTTTGGTACATGACTCTTTTTGAATTATGGTTTTCTCAGGGTATATGCCCAGTAGTGGGATTGCTGGGTCATATGGTAGTTCTATTTGTAGCTTTTTAAGGAACCTCCATACTGTTCTCCACAGTGGCTGTATCAATTTACATTCCCACCAACAGTGTAAGAGGGTTCCCTTTTCTCCACACCCTCTCTAGCATTTATTGTTTGTAGATTTTTTGATGATGGCCATTCTGACTGGTGTGAGATAATATCTCATTGTAGTTTTGATTTGCATTTCTCTAATGATTAGTGATGTTGAGCATTCTTTCATGTGTTTGTTGGCACTCTGTATATCTTCTTTGGAGAAATGTCTATTTAGGTCTTCTGCCCATTTTTGGATTGGGTTGTTTGTTTTTCTGTTATTAAGCTGCATGAGCTGCTTATAAATTTTGGAGATTAATCCTTTGTCAGTTGCTTCATTTGCAAATATTTTCTCCCATTCTGAGGGTTGTCTTTTGGTCTTCTTTATGGTTTCCTTTGCTGTGCAAAAGCTTTGAAGTTTCATTAGGTCCCATTTGTTTACTTTTGTTTTTATTTCCATTTCTCTAGGAGGTGGGTCAAAAAGGACCTTGCTGTGATTTATGTCATAGAGTGTTCTGCCTATGTTTTCCTCTAAGAGTTTGATAGTTTCTGGCCTTACATTTAGGTCTTTAATCCATTTTGAGCTTATTTTTGTGTATGGTGTTAGGGAGTGATCTAATCTCATACTTTTACATGTAGCTGTCCAGTTTTCCCAGCACCACTTATTGAATAGGCTGTCCTTTCTCCACTGTACATTTCTGCCTCCTTTGTCAAAGATAAGGTGACCATATGTGCGTGGGTTTATCTCTGGGCTTTCTATCCTGTTCCATTGATCTATCTTTCTGTTTTTGTGCCAGTACCATACCATCTTGATAACTGTAGCTTTGTAGTATAGTCTGAAGTCAGGGAGCCTGATTCCTCCAGTTCCTTCTTTCGTTCTCAAGATTCCTTTGGCTATTCGGGGTCTTTTGTGTTTCCATACAAATTGCAAAATTTTTTGTTCTAGTTCTGTGAAAAATGCCAGTGGTAGTTTGATAGGGATTGCATTGAATCTATAGATTGCTTTGGGTATTAGAGTCATTTTCACAATGTTGATTCTTCCAATCCAAGAACATGGTATATGTCTCCATCTATTTGTATCATCTTTAATTTCTTTCATCAGTGTCTTATAATTTTCTGCATACAGATCTTTTGTCTCCTTAGGTAAGTTTATTCCTAGATATTTTATTCTTTTTGCTGCAATGGTAAATGGGAGTGTTTTCTTGATTTCACTTTCAGATTTTTCATCATTAGTATATAGGAATGCCAGAGATTTCTGTGCATTAATTTTGTATCCTGCCACTTTACCAAATTC
The DNA here is from genome assembly GCF_964374135.1 of Grampus griseus. Classification (NCBI taxonomy): domain Eukaryota; kingdom Metazoa; phylum Chordata; class Mammalia; order Artiodactyla; family Delphinidae; genus Grampus; species Grampus griseus. The sequence continues at coordinate 14,613,893 of NC_138997.1, read as the reverse complement.
ATTGATTAGCTCTAGTAGTTTTCTGGTAGCATCTTTAGGGTTCTCTATGTATAGGATCATGTCATCTGCAAACAGTGACAGCTTTACTTCTTCTTTTCCGATTTGCATTCCTTTTATTTCCTTTTCTTCTCTGATTGCTGTGGCTAAAACTTCCAAAACTATGTTGAATAAGAGTGGTGACAGTGGGCAACCTTGTCTTGTTCCTGATCTTAGTGGAAATGCTTTCAGTTTTTCACCATTGAGGATGATGTTTGCTGTGGGCTTGTCATATATGGCCTTTATTATGTTGAGGAAAGTTCCCTCTATGCCTACTTTCTGCAGGGTTTTTATCATAAATGGGTGTTGAATTTTGTCAAAAGCTTTCTCTGCATCTATTGAGATGATCATATGTTTTTTCTCCTTCAATTTGTTAATATGGTGTATCACATTGATAGATTTGCGTATATTGAAGAATCCTTGCATTCCTGGAATAAACCCCACTTGATCATGGTGTATGATCCTTTTAATGTGCTGTTGGATTCTGTTTGCTAGTATTTTGTTGAGGATTTTTGCATCTATGTTCATCAGTGATATTGGCCTGTAGTTTTCTTTCTTTGTGACATCCTTGTCTGGTTTTGGTATCAAGGTGATGGTGGCCTCGTAGAAGGAGTTTGGGAGTGTTCCTCCCTCTGCTATATTTTGGAAGAGTTTGAGAAGGATAGGTGTTTAGCTCTTCTCTAAATGTTTGATAGAATTCGCCTGTGAAGCCATCTGGTCCTGGGCTTTTCTTTGTTGGAAGATTTTTAATCACAGTTTCAATTTCAGTGCTTGTGATTGGTCTGTTCATATTTCCTATTTCTTCCTGGTTCAGTCTCAGAAGGTTGTGCATTTCTAAGAATTTGTCCATTTCTTCCAGATTGTCCATTTTATTGGCATAGAGTTGCTTGTAGTAATCTCTCATGATCTTTTATTTCTGCAGTGTCAGTTGTTACCTCTCCTTTTTCATTTCTAATTCTATTGATTTGAGTCTTCTCCCTTTTTTTCTTGATGAGTCTGGCTAGTGGTTTATCAATTTTGTTTATCTTCTCAAAGAACCAGCTTTTAGTTTTATTGATCTTTGCTATTGTTTCCTTCATTTCTTTTTCATTTATTTCTGATCTGATTTTTATGATTTCTTTCCTTCTGCTAGCTTTGGGGTTTTTTTGTTCTTCTTTCTCTAATTGCTTGAGGTGCAAGGTTAGGTTGTTTATTCGAGATGTTTCCTGCTTCTTAAGGTGGGCTTGTATTGCTATAAACTTCCCCCTTAGAACTGCTTTTGCTGCATCCCACAGGTTTTGGGTCGTTGTGTCTCCATTGTCATTTGTTTCTAGGTATTTTTTGATTTCCTCTTTGATTTCTTCAGTGATCACTTCATTATTAAGTAGTGTATTGTTTAGCCTCCATGTGTTTGTATTTTTTACAGATTTTTTCCTGTAATTGATATCTAGTCTCATGGCGTTGTGGTCAGAAAAGATACTTGATACAATTTCAATTTTCTTAAATTTACCAAGGCTTGATTTGTGACCCAAGATATGATCTATCCTGGAGAATGTTCCATGAGCACTTGAGAAAAATGTGTATTCTGTTGTTTTTGGATGGAATGTCCTATAAATATCAATTAACTCCATCTCGTTTAATGTATCATGTAAAGCTTGTGTTTCCTTATTTATTTTCGTTTTTGATGATCTGTCCATTGGTGAAAGTGGGGTGTTAAAGTCCCCTACTATGAATGTGTTACTGTCGATTTCCCCTTTTATGGTTGTCAGTATTTGCCTTATGTATTGAGGTGCACCTATGTTGGGTGCATAAATATTTACAATTGTTATATCTTCCTCTTGGATCGATCCCTTGATCATTATGTAGTGTCCTTCTTTGTCTCTTCTAATAGTTTTTATTTTAAAGTCTATTTTGTCTGCTATGAGAATTGCTACTCCAGCTTTCTTTTGGTTTCCATTTGCATGAAATACCTTTTTCCATCCCCTTACTTTCAGTCTGTATGTGTCTCTAGGTCTGAAGTGGGTCTCTTGTAGACAGCAAATATATGGGTCTTGTTTTTGTATCCATTCAGCCAATCTGTGTCTTTTGGTGGGAGCATTTAGTCCATTTACATTTAAGGTAATTATCGATATGTGTGTTCCTATTCCCATTTTCTTCATTGTTTTGGGTTCGTTATTGTAGGTCCTTTCCTTCTTTTGTGTTTCTTGCCTAGAGAAGTTCCTTTAGCAGTTGTTGTAGAGCTGGTTTGGTGGTGCTGAACTCTCTCAGCTTTTGCTTGTCTGTAAAGGTTTTAATTTCTCCATCAAATCTGAATGAGATCCTTGCTGGGTAGAGTAATCTTGGTTGCACGTTTTTCTCCTTCAACACTTTCAATATGTCCTGCCACTCCCTTCTGGCTTGCAGAGTTTCTGCTGAAAGATCAGCTGTTAACCTTATGGGGATTCCCTTGTGTGTTATTTGTTGTTTTTCCCTTGCTGCTTTTAATATGTTTTCTTTGTATTTAATTTTTGACAGTTTGATTAATATGTGTCTTGGCGTATTTCTCCTTGGATTTATCCTGTATGGGACTCTCTGTGCTTCCTGGACTTGATTAACTATTTCCTTTCCCATATTAGGGAAGTTTTCAACTATAATCTCTTCAAATATTTTCTCAGTCCCTTTCTTTTTCTCTTCTTCTTCTGGAACCCCTATAATTCGAATGTTGGTGCGTTTAATGTTGTCCCAGAGGTCTCTGAGACTGTCCTCAGTTCTTTTCATTCTTTTTTCTTTATTCTGCTCTGCAGTAGTTATTTCCACTATTTTATCTTCCAGGTCACTTATCCGTTCTTCTGCCTCAGTTATTCTGCTATTGATCCCATCTAGAGTACTTTTAATTTCATTTATTGTGTTTTTCATCGTTGCTTGTTTCATCTTTAGTTCTTCTAGGTCCTTGTTAACTGATTCTTGCAATTTGTCCATTCTATTGTCCATTCTATCTCCAAGATTTCGGATCAACCTTACTATCATTATTCTGAATTCTTTTTCAGGTAGACTGCCTATTTGCTCTTCATTTGTTAGGTCTGGTGGGTTTTTATCTTGCTCCTTCATCTGCTGTGTGTTTTTCTGTCTTTTCATTTTGCTTATCTTACTGTGTTTGGGGTCTCCTTTTTTGCAGGCTGAAGGGTCGTAGTTCCTGTTGTTTTTTGTGTCTGTCTCCAGTGGCTAAGGTTGGTTCAGTGGGTTCTGTAGGCTTCCTGGTGGAGGGTACTAGTGCCTGTGTTCTGGTGGATGAGGCTGGATCTTGTCTTTCTGGTGGGCAGGTCCACGTCTGGTGGTGTGTTTTGGGGTGTCTGTAGACTTATTATGATTTTGGGCAGCCTCTCTGCTAATGGGTGGGGTTGTGTTCCTGTCTTGCTAGTTGTTTGGCATAGGATGTCCAGCACTGTAGCTTGCTGGTCGTTGAGTGAAGCTGGGTGCTGGCGTTGAGATGGAGATCTCTCGGAGATTTTTGCTGTTTGATATTATGTGCAGCTGGGAGGCCTCTTGTGGACCAGTGTCCTGAAGTTGGCTCTCCCACCTCAGAGGCACAGCACTGACTCCTGGCTGCAGCACCAAGAGCCTTTCATCCACAGGGCTCCTTAATTTGGGATGATTCGTTGTCTATTCAGGTATTCCACAGATGCAGGGTATATCAAGTTGATTGTGGAGCTTTAATCCGCTGCTTCTGAGGCTGCTGGGAGAGATTTCCCTTTCTCTTCTTTGTTCTCACAGTTCCCAGGGGCTGAGCTTTGGATTTGGCCCCGCCTGTGCGTGTAGGTCACCGGAGGGCGTCCGTTCTTTGCTCAGACAGGACGAGGTTAAAGGATCCGCTGATTCGGAGGCTCTGGCTCACCCAGGCCGGGGGGTAGGGAGGGTCACGGAGTGCGGGGCGGGCCTGCAGCGGCAGAGGCCGGCGTGACGTTGCAGCCTGAGGCGCGCCGTGCGTTCTCCCGGGGGAGCCGTTCCTGGATCCCGGGACCCTGGCAGTGGCGGGCTGCACAGGCTCCCCGGAAGGGCGTGTGGCTAGTGACCTGTGTTCGCACACAGGCCTCCTGGTGGCGGCAGCAGCGGCCTTAGTGTCTCATGTCTGTCTCTGGGCTCCGCACTTTTAGCCGCGGCTCGCGCCCGTCCCTGGAGCTCTCTCAAGCAGCGTTCTTAATCCCCTCTCCTCGTGCACCAGGAAACAAAGAGGGACGTAAAAGTCTCTTGCCTCTTCGGCAGGTCCAGACTTCTCCCCGGACTCTCTCCCGGCCAGCCACGGTGCACTAACGCCCTGCAGGCTGTGTTCACGCCGCCAACCTCAGTCCTCTCCCGGCGCTCCGACAAAAGCCGGAGCCTCAGCTCGCAGCCCCGCCCGCCCCAGCGGGCGAGCAGACAAGCCTCTCGGCTGGTGAGTGCCGGTCGGCCCGATCCTCTGCGCTGGAATCTGTCCGCTTTGCCCTCCGCACCCCTGTTGCTGTGCTCTCCTCCGCGGCTCCCAAGCTCCCCCACTCCGCCTCCCGAAGTCTCCACCCGCGAAGGGGCTTCCTAGTGTGTGGACACTTTTCCTCCTTCACAGCTCTCTCCCGCTGGTGCAGGACCCGTCCCTATCCTTTTGTCTCTGTTTAGTTTTTTCTTTTGCCCTAACCAGGTACGTGGGGGGTTCCTTGCCTTTTGGGAGGTCTGAGGTCTTCTGCCAGCGTTCAGTAGGTGCTCCGTAGGAGTTGTTCCATGCGTAGATGTATTTCTGGTGTATCTGTGGAGAGGAAGGTGATCTCCGCGTCTTACTCTTCCGCCATCTTCCCGGAAGTCTCCGCATTTATCTTTTTGAATCAGTGTTTTAATTTCTTTCTGATAAATACCCAGAAGTGAAATTGCTGGTGCATATGGTAGTTCTATTTTTAATTTTTTGAGAAACCTCCATACTATTTTCCAAAGTGCCTGCACCAATTTACATTCCCACCAACATCACCAAAGGGTTCCCTTTCTCCACATCTTTGACAACACTTGTTATTTCTTGCCTTTTTGATAATAGCCATTCTAGAAGGTGTGAGGTGAAATCTCATTGTGGTTTTGATTTGCATTTCCCTGATGATTAGTAATGTTGAGCACCTTTTCATGTACCTGTTGGCCATCTGTATGTCTTCTTTGGAAAATATCTATTCAGATCCTCTGCCCATTTTTCAACTGGATTGTGGGTTTTTTTGCTATTGAATTTTATGAGTTCTTTATATATTTTGGATATTAACTTTTTTCCAGATATATGATTTGCAAAGATTTAGGTTGCCTTTTCATTTTGTTTCCTGTGCTGTGCAGAAGCTTTTTAGTTTGATATAGACCCACTTGTTTATTTTTGCTTTTGTTGCCTTTGCTTTTGGTTTCAAATCTGAAAAATCATTGGAAAGACCAATGTCAAGTAGTTTACTGCATATGTTTTCTTCTAGGGGCTTTATGGTTTTAGATCTTACACTCAAGTCTTTAATACATTTTGAGTTAATTTTTATATTGATATATGGTGTAAGACAGTGGTCCAATTTCAGTCTTTTGCATGTGACTGTCTTTTTCCCACCACCACTAATTGAAGAGATTGTCCTTTCTCCATCGTATATTCTTGGTGCCTTTGTCATAAATTAGTTTACCTAGAAATCTATTTTTGATGAGTTCTTTAAATTGATATCTGAGTCTTCAGAATATTTTAATGCATTGAGAAACGAAATGGCATTGTCCTTATAAAATTGGTGCTTACGGAGTAATAGGATAAGATGACACATATTAGAACAATTTCTGGACAAGGCAAAATGCAATGGGCATTATTGTTTGGTGGAATCAAATTGTACGACAGTTGAGAGAAGAGGAATTCATAGGGGAGGATCAAAGAAAAGATGTTTGAAGTAGAAAATTTTTAAATAGGTAGGGAATGCCAAAAAGATAAGCAGACCAGGCAGAGAGCATGAAATAAGCAAAAAGGAGGGATGCAAAAAATTCAAGGTTTATATTAGCAATGACATGTCTTGATGGGCTAACCTAGGCTACATTAAGAATAAAACAAATAGCTTTTTAAAAAGTGAGGGAATAGTAGAAATGGGATTAATAGCAACTTTAGTAGATCTCTGTCATTATTCATGGTGTTCAGCTTTTGAAACCCTTCCTATGTGTGGGGAATCCACTGACTTGTGAAGCAAAACTCACATCCAACTATACAAGTGAAAAGTGCGAGATAATTTTTTTCCTTGTTTCTCTTGAATGTAGGGCTCAGGTGCAGGATGTAGGGCAATCAGACGGACACATCTCAGTTTCTTAATCTGAAGTAAATGACCAGCTAGGTATGGTAAAAGGGGTCAGCTAACACTTATTTTCCCAAGTTGTCCATGGGTGTTGCTCCATTAACAGCATCCGTTTTTTCAGTATTGATGCTATCAGAGCAACATCACTGGTATCTTTGATGAAAGATTTTTGCAGCATAATTTCAAATACTTTTTTTCCCAAAATGCATGACATCCAAATAGGTTCTCAAGCCCTGCCATAGATTGTTAGTTTCTCAGTATCCTCCTAAGGAAATGCATTTCAGCTAAAACCATTCAGATTTCTGCCTCTTAATGCTTGTACATAAGAACTTTGGTAAACTGGTTTAGGAGATTTTAATTTTAAACAGTTGAAAAATCTACAATAATTTGAAGTATTTTAACTGAGAATTATTCTGGAAATGTGAATTAGTTAAGATTAATCTAGAAACAATGTGTAATCATCACAGAAGCCAAAAGAGGCTTGCGGCAGTGATCCAAGAAGGAAAAAAAAAAAAAAGACAATATATACAGGCATTTCACAGAAAAAGCGATACAAATTACTTATAAGCATATGAATAGATGTTCAATCTTATTCAAAAATAATAAAATGCAAATTAAAACAACAGTAAGAGAACAGATTGGCAAGTATTATAGGAATGATAACACAAGGGTTAGAAGGGTGTGGGGAAATCTCATCTTCATACATTGCTAGTTAATAAATAAATAAAAGAGTACATTGTTTCAGCTACTTTGGAGATGATTTGGAAATATATTTGCGTGCATGAATAATTTTTTGGACTGATACACATAAAACTGTGGTAATAGAAGGAATGGAGTATTTGTGCCAGGAGAGAACTTCAAATTTAATTTCATTATAGTTTCACTGTTTTTATTGTGAATAACAATTATTTTAACAACCAAACTGAAAAAGAAAAAAGGAAAGAGTTAAGGCCAAACATGAAGAGAAAAACAACTTGAGTAGGGAAAAAGCCTACTGAAAGAAAAGGACAAAATCAAAATATAATTCAAAGAGAAAACTTCCCTGGAAAATGATTAGATATAGGAAGTGAAGAGCAGAGATAAATGAAATGTTATTTAAGTATGTGGAGACTAGGAAATTGAGAAAAATGGGATTATCATAAACCTAATAGAAATTAGAAAAAATAATTGTTTTAATGAATAAAATGAATATAATTTAAAAAATGTGTTGAGGAGTCTTTCAGGATATTCAGCTAGATATCACAACAGATAGTTACAGATTATAGACTAGATCAGTTAAGAGATATCAAGGTTCAGAGATTTAGGAAGTACTCACAAAGGTGGGATGGCAATAACTGCAGGACTGCCAAAGAAGAGAGACCAATAAAGATAAAAAGAAGCACAACCTTGAATCTTGTAACACAACTACATTCGGGCAGTGGTAAAACAGGAAGAGTCAGTAAAGAATAAAAGAGAGTAACAGGCTCTGTGTCAAGAGAAGCAGCAGAATGGTATATGTTCATTGGACCCTAGGGATAATACAATTTTAAGAAGATAGTCAGCTGTGTGGATAGTTATAGAGATAGAGGTTCAGACTGAGAAAGGGTCACTTGAATTTGTGATTAGATGGTCAGTTTCAAGTTAAGCAGTGGTAGATACCTGACTGCAAGCATCCCAATGCACGAGACAGTGGAAACAGCAAGAAAAATAGTAGTTTCAAAACTACTTTTTTTTTTTAACATCTTTATTGGCGTATGATTGCTTTACAGTGGTGTGTTAGTTGAAAGGTTAGTCACAAAAGGAAAGAAAAAGATAATTCAGGGAATTAGAAGAGCTTCAACATATGTACACATCTCTTGTGAAGATATATTGTTTTGTATTCAAATGTTGGTCTTTTTTAACAATAAAGGAAGATGCAGGAAGCCAACATTCAGAAGACAGACTTTAATAGGTGGGAAATATTACTATTGTTTTTTTGTGCAATTGAATCTCAGGGTTCTGAAATGTAAAATCTAGGTATGCTTGACAGTGTGTCCTGGGTGATGCAGTTAAATGGCTTCCCCCACTTTGGGGAAAACCAAAAGTCAAGGGGTGGTAGGGTGTAGGGTCTTCCAGTGGGAGTCATTAGCAAGGAATTATTAAATCTAAAAAATCTCTGCCTTTATAATACATGAACCCTTACTTAAGCTGTGATTGTATCTTCTAGCTTGGTTTCAGTTGTGCAATAAGGAATTAACAGAAGGGTTCTGTGTTTTCTTTTTGGTTAAAACATTACAAGAGCATTACTCTACTGAGTTCTGTGTGTCAGGTATCTACCAGAGATTAACCGTATATAGCTCTCTTGCCTCCAATTGCCTTGCCCAGCAGTATTTAATACCTCATATATCCCTAAAAGGGAGAAGAATCTGAGGAACAATGGTTGGGACTCTGAAGCCTAGACAGCTCTTCTCCACATGAAAAGTCCTCCCTCCATTGCTTTGGAATACCTAGATTTGATTTCATTTATGTTGCTGGCTGGTACATTGTAAGATAATAGAAAATCTGAGAAGTTTTATGAGTATAGGGAGATCTAATATGTTTATTAAAATCCCTAAAAAGTCACTAGTAAAAAATTGGAATGTATATGCTGAATATAAGATGACAGTTTTCATTTTTTTAGTCGAAATGATATTTTTCTGTAATTTTTATCTCCAAATGGGTAGGAGAATATTTTTAACCATTTTGAAGACATCAAGAGGTAGTTACCTCATGACCAGAATTGCAGTATATGAGGGTAGCTACTAAAAAATTTGGCACTCAGATTTATTGAGAGTGCATTGACATGTTCCTAATTCAATAAGATACCACCTACAGAGTTGACAGATTTGGCCAGCTTCATCCAAAACTGGGCAGTTCCTTGAAGGAAAAAGTAATCTATCGGATCAGTTACTTGTAGTACAATCAATCAAAAAACTGGCTATATGCCTGAAATTTTAAATTTTTAATGTTTTCTTTTGGCATTATGCCGGCATAACCACTTTCAATAGCATTTAATACTTATTCAAGATAACAATTTTACTGTTAATTTTACAGTTAATTTTACACTTTATACTTCTTCATCCACTCTCTCCTCACAAAATACAATAACAATCAAATCACATAAGAAGAAGGAGCATTTCATTTTTTTAAAGCATTTCATTTCTAACCAATACGATGACTCTGTATATATGGAAGAGCTATTTAAAATGCCATCTTTATGAATATTCAACTAAATTCAGATTAAGCTTTACCATTAGGACAAGTGAAGCAGAATGCTGACTCTACCATGAAAACACTTTTTAAAAACTACTTTTTTGGGAATGCCATATGTAAAGAGTGAATGTTAACAAGCAGTTGGGCAAAAGTGATATACTTTTTATATCTCTATATTATTCCTGTGTAGTCCTTAAAATGACTGCAGAGAGAAAGCTTTGAATGCTAATTTAGCAGAGACAGGAATACACATTTATATCTATGTCACTTAAAAAGTACATCTTTTTTCCCCTTACAGTGACACATTATAATGATGTCAAGGTCCTGAAAAAAGAGCATGACATTAACAAGATGGAAGGCTAACTTAATGGAAGTTCCATTGATAAAATGCCATCGTCACAAAGCTAGTAATTATTCTTTGGCTATTATACTGTTACCAAAGAAGAAATATATCAGATGCCTGCTCATCTAGGCGTAACTCTAAAAGATTCTGAGGCACTGTAAATTGTATATCACTAAACCGTAGAACATTTAAAGCAACTAACTTATTCATTAATTATTATATCTTACTGACTAGAGTCAAGAATTATGACAGACAATTTAATCGTTAAAAACCTCACGCATAGTTACTTGAAAGTGTTGTTTTCTTTTAAAATAAAACACATCCCTAGGTAAAAAGTCAAAGATTCTGCTTCTCATGCACACATTAATAACCATATAGCATTGGATTGTGAAGTTCTTAGTAATCAAATTATGTTTGTGTTTTATTGTAAGTTTCTAGATCCTCATAAGAAGCTTAATGTTATTATGCAGCAAAAAAGTGTTAGGGCTCATCATAATAGCAGATAAATTAGCTTTAATATGACTGTGGTTCAATTAGAGTTGAAATTAAAACTTTAAAATATGTGATTTGAGTTTTTTTTTTTTTTTTTTTTTGCGGTACGTGGGCCTCTCACTGCTGTGGCCTCTCCCGTTGCAGAGCACAGGCTCCGGACACGCAGGCTCAGTGGCCATGGCTCACGGGCCTAGCCGCTCTGCGGCATGTGGGATCTTCCCGAACCGGGGCACGAACCCGTGTCCCCTGCATCGGCAGGCGGACTCTCAACCACTGCGCCACCAGGGAAGCCCTGATTTGGGTATTTTTATCTTCATCATATGCATTACCATTATGCAGGTTCTTGTAAACCATCTTTTTGCTGCTCTCTTTTCCGTGGTCACTGAGTTACTAAAGTTAGCTTTTGTGCTGTCACCTACCCTGAGACTTTTCTGTGATTATTACATGCAGTCACGGAGAACACTTACAACTGACTGTGCACTTGTAGAAGCATAGAAACAGAGATTTGCTCAATGCGGTAAAATTTCTTTATGTACCTCATGCCCCTCTCCCTACCCGCATTTAAAATTCACCACTGAGTATCAAACAGTAGGTTACATACAAGAATTTCTAATCATGCACCATAACAAATCATTCCCCCAAGGAAAGGAGCAAAAAAGGCATCAGAATTATCAAACTTACTTAAATCTCTAAACCAAGGATCTCTTCCGTATACACTTTACTCACATTGCTAGTATTCATTCATTCCACAATTATTGATCAAGCCCCTATCATACACAGCACGATGTGAAAGGCACAGATACAACTTGTCTTCAATTATTTCTCTGATAAGCAGACTTTGAGTCAAGGGTTTGAGAGAAAGAATATGGCCAAAGCAAGACAGAGAAGGAAGAGAGTCAAGCAAAGCTGTAATTTTAGGTGAAGTCCCAGCCTCAGCCTGTTCCCACGCGTAGGGGCTCTGGAGTGGTTGGTCACCTCTCAGATGAAGGAACTAGGATTTCCTCCCTCGCTCCCTCAATGTTACCAGGAGGATTAGTCAGTCACTGCCTTCTGGCCTGGCTGAATCAACAGAAAATAAACTCCCAGGCACTTGTTGCCTCTAGCTGGGCTTGGCAGCTTCAAGCACCCTGACGATCTTCTGAAGGTCACAGCAACACATAGAGGTGCTGGGAATGGGTGCACAGGCTCTCAGGGATCTGGGGGGAGTCACCATGGTGTCAGCTGCACAATTCTAACAAGAAACAGTATTTGTACTAAAATGACTTTATAGTGGGTTTGAATTTAAGAAGCAAGCCAAAAATAAAAAGTTCCATTCTTTGGTGTTTAGAACTGCTGCTGATAGACAAGAACTAATATAAATTGATCACACAAAAGGCAAGCCTATACCCAGTGTTTTACAAATGGATGCTATCTGGCCTATAGCAAACTCAGTTTCGTAGTTGCTAACGCTTGTCCTCAACATCACCCAAATATATTTTCTTTTTTTTCTTATTTCTCCATAAATGTATATGGAAAAGAGCCATTTTGGAACTGTACATGCAAAACCCATATGGCTAAAGGCTGCTAAATGCCTGGAAGATTATCCTGAGAAGTTCTGTAGTTAGTTTTATATTCACTGCACTCAGTGCTAGTTTGATAATTGTAAAATTAAGGAAGAGTAAGTGGAAAGAGATAAAAGGTATTGTAACTACCCCTTAATTAGTATGTTTTAAATGAATCTGAATCTTTGCAATTAGATACCACGTTATTTCAGTTATTTTGTGGGAAATAGATGACAAAAGAAAAAACATTCTCCAGTACTGAGGCATTTCTGTGTGTGTGAAAGCTGTTCAAATAGAAGTTTTATCCAACTGGCTAAGCACCCATCTGCTGGGCAGATGATAATAATTCCGATTAGGTGCAACCACAGCAGATATCCATTGCAAGACATCAAATTATTCATTAGTCTCTATGTGTTGGCTTCTGTCCTGATTACGTTAAAAATACTGCGGTGTAAAAGACTCCTTAATAAAAGCCCAACATTATTTGTCCTCATGCCAAATAATTCTATTAAGACAGTAAAGTCTTTAAAGAAACGTCTTTCAGGAATTGATACAAGGACATTTACTTTTCTCTTTACATATGGAAAGAGAGAAGAGGCTAAGAGTGACCTTACCAGATGCAAAAACATGCCCTCATTTTCAGAATCATGAGGTAAATTCATTTACCCTATGGAAGTTTCTTATATAGGCTTAAAGTACCACTTGAATTCAGGTTTCGTCGCTATTTATGTACGTGTTTATAGCTATTAGAAAGCAAAAGTTGGCCGGTTCCCTAGCTGCAGCCGCCGTCTCCGTTGCCTGTGCAGGTGCAACGCGGCCGCCTTCCGCCAGCTCGCTCTGGGGAAGGAGAGCGCGCGCCACCGCCGGCGTCCTAGCCCCAGCCTTTCCGCGAGCCCTGAATCCCAGCCGCGCCCGGGGCGGCGAGATCTTGTACCCCACGGAGAAGGTGAGCTGTCTGCGTAAGTTCTGGCCTAAAGCATGCTTCCACTACGAGACCTGCAAGCTGACACTCCACATGAAGAACTACAAGGGCTATGAGAAGAAGCCCCGGTGCAATGCACACTACCCCACGGAGTCCTTCACCACGGCGGCGACAGCCCGGAAAAACAACAGAGTGAGCTCCAGAGTCAGGTGCGCTGCTCTGTGCTCCCCCCGCCGCGGCATCCTGCCCATGCTCACTCCCCATTTACTTAAAGCCTCCTTGAAGCAGAGGGAGAGGGTCCCAGGGCTACAGAACTGGAAGCACAGATCCGGGATGAGGAAGGGAAAGATGCTGCCACCTCCAAGTCCCTTCTCTTGCCTGTTGGGGGCTGTGCTGACCCTTGCCTGGCTTTATTCATCTCTGGGCTTTCTTGTCACCCTTCTGGGTCTCCCCCTCCCATCTTCACCCCGAGTCCACTGACTCAGGCCCCACGGTTGACATCTTTGCATCCTTATGCCCTGCCGGAGAGGGAGGGGCCTGCAGGCATACTTAGCATCAAGTCCTCACTGCTTGTGAGTTGACTTGGGAATATTTACGCCAAATCAGAGGCTTGAGCCCCTGTCTGACCAGCCCCTTTCCCTCCTTGGCCAGAGCCAACGTGAAGACAGGTGGAGTGTCTTATATCGGGCAATTTGGGGGATGAGGGAGGCAGTGAGGGAACAATTGTGGGAGCCTTGGGACAGGCGCTGGTCCATTTTGTTTCCTCTTGATCTCAAAGCACAATGTGGATTCTGGGACCAAAGGTCAGAGACACATCCTGTTGGAGAACCTGCGGTTGGCAGGGTAGTGAGAGGGCGGGCGGAGGACCTGGGGGAACAAGAAGTAGCCTGTTTTCACTCAGCTTAATTGTCCTTCCAAAACAAGGCAAGCCAGCTGCTGGAATCCTGCTGCCAGCCCTCTGCTCCTCCCATCCCAAAAATAGGGGACCTTTTCTGACACACTCCCAGAGAAAGGAGGGACTGTCACAGTGGTGCTGAGGGACCCAGGGGCTGCTGGCAGTCCTTATTCCTTTCCAGGACCGTCCATCCCTAGAAGAGCACAGAAGCTGAGGGCTGGGCTGAGTCCCTGGTCTTTTCTTACAGTTCACAGAGGTGTTTTAGTCAGTCTAATCCCAGCAAAGAAGATGCAGCAAAGCTAGAATGTGAATATAACTTTAGTGGACCAATAATAAAATGCAAGAAGCCCAATGGTGAGAAAACTGAATTCTCTCAATATTGCTTCCTGTTTTCTTCCTCATATCCCTCCAGGGAAAATTACTATATTGCTTAATTTCTGCCTCCTTCCCCTCACATATGCACTTTTGGGCCTTTTTATTTCAATAGCTGGAAAAAAAATACCACCCCACAGACCTGTATTTTAAAAGAAACAGAAATGACCATGTGAAATGTACCTCTGTCCAAACATTTCATGTGTGTGTGTGTGTGTGTGTGTGTGTGAAGCTGTCCGCTCATCTTTTTACATGGGGTGTTGTCTTTCCTTGGTCTGTTTTGGTCCCCTCCCTCGTGGGCTTGTGCTTGGGATCAAATCTTTCTAGCCTGTTATGATTTTGAACATTTGACTTGGACCACAAGTGAATCTTTCTCCTGGTGACAAAAAAAAAAAAGTTTTCTTACAAAGATGAGTGGCAAGACAAAGTATTCGTTACATCCTAGCTGTGTATTAAAAAAGCTGGATTGACTTGATCCCTCTGGCAATCCTCATCATTAATATAGTGAATGATGATGTCTGGGAAAAGTTACCTACAGTCAACCTCTAATGCTTATTTCATTTCAGAGCCAGTAAACTCCATTTTCATGTTTAGCTCACCTGGACAGCAGAATAAAAATCACAGCTTGTTAATGGTGCTATATCATCCATAAACTAAAATTTAAACAGTTGTTTAAGAGAAAATGTGCAGGCCTCCACCCCACCCAATTTGCCTAAGTGTGTGAAAGTGGAGTGACTAATAAAGAGAGCAATTAGACATACAACCTGAACAATGCCATTAGGCTTATTATAGAGTTATTTTGCCACGTTCCTCATTTACATAAAAACAGATCTAAAAGCATCATCACCAAATAATATGAGTGATTATATGCAAATTATAGGGTAGGCAGTAACTGGGCTTACCTCATACTGGGATAGTACAGAAAGCAAGCAAACTAGACCTGGAGGTGAGAGTTCTCCAAGCAGCTCTCGAGCTTAGCAGAAAGCAAATGAACTCACCCTCTCAAAGTTACAAATACTTAATTCTTTTATGCAGAACTTCTCTGTAAATACACTTTGCAGAATACCACAGCAGGAAAGTGATTGAGTTTCAGATGTTTTATTCCTTCAGAGATGATATAATTTTTAGGAACATTAAGGTGGTGTAAATAACCTGTCCTTATGTTTATTGATTTATTCCCTTTTAAAACAATTGTTCTGTGCCAGTCATTCTATGTAATTATCACTCAGTCTGTAGTTATGTGTATTTTTCCTCTAAAAAGTAGACATCATCTGAATGAAATAAGTGGCTAAGGCAATATAAAAGAAAGGATATTATTGATAAAGACTTTAAGGTAAATGTATGGGCCACCATGTATTTTTTAATGTATACCAGAATTTTTAATAATTACCAGAATAATTCTGGTAATGGAGCCATTAAAAATTATAGATATTTAAACAGTTTAGACCTACAAAATGACAGTTTCCTATGAGTCAATATAAGTCTTATTTGACATGCTCTCTAGTCAACATGAAGGTAACAAAACTTCCCAGACTTGCTGTTTCTAGGTTTCTTAGTTTTCTAAAATGTTTAGAATATAAACTTAGTGATAGTAATTACCATTATCGTTATTAATATTAGCAATGGTTTCCAGAGTGCTTTACTATGCTAGACACTGACCAAGAGCTTTAAATGAATTGTCTGATTTTACTCATAAAACATCCATGTTAAGAGATTAAATATAAATGGGACAGACCATACGATCAGACCACATGTGCACATACTCTGACCCACCAATGCTGCAGCAACCAGCCCAGGAGGCCAAACAACAACTTCTGTAGCAACTGGCTCAGAACCATAAGGACTTGGTAAGTAACTGCCAGTCTCCCTAGATTCTGCCCTGCTTCCAGTTCAGGACCTGTCAGAGAAGGTCAAATAATCTCTCCAAACCAATCACATAATACGCCCTGCTTCTAATTAGTCCCCTCCAGCCTCCCCATGCCAAAGCTTCCCATCAGCGTCTCTGAAGCCTTCTTTTTTTTTTTTCACTATAAAGCTTTCCCAGCTGGTTCAGCTGCTCCTATGCAGGACAAATTGAAGAAGGGAGGGACTTCTAGAGCAGGGAGACCCCTTTGGAGGCTATTATAATAATACAGAAGAGAGATGATGAACGCCAAACATAGTAGGGTGATACAGAAGGAAATGATGGTATATAAAGAGAAAGTAAAAGTTGACCCTCAGTTTAGAGCCTAGATAATTTGAAGAATAATGACGTTACTTACAGGATTTAGAGAGACATAAAAAGGAGTCACTTTTTCTGGGAAAATAATAACTTTTTAAAAAGCATAGTGACCATTGAAGTTTCAGCAGTGACCCACTTGAGCTGCAGTGTCCTATAGGCAGTAGGGGGCATGGAGAGAGTGGAAGAGAGACCAGAGTTGAAGTTAAAAATTATAGCTGATTGTTAAAATTTTTTGATTAGGATGACTGATTTCTGCTGAAGAGTAAAGAGCTGAGGGTAATAGACTAAATCCTTAGTGCTCACACAAATGGGAAGCAAAAAAGGAGTCAGTTAAATGACGCAGAGATGATGCAGTCAGGTGTGTGTGTGTATGTGTGGTCTGTGCAGAAATATAGGGCCCCACTTGGCATGGTGTCACCAGCCTAGGGCTACAAAATTGATCTCACGATGCCACAGTCCAAGAGAACAATGACGGACACAACACATCCCAGGTTCCTTTGCCCAGGAATCCCAAACATCTCCAGCCACTGACCCTAATAAAGTCATGGGCCCCAGGTTCTTTCTCCTTTGCCTACACTCTGCTTTGACCCCTCCATGTGGCACCTTGAGGCTTGTGGTGTACTTCTCTAGGACCTGTGAGTAATAATCTCTTTCATTTCAATTTCTCTTGTGGTCTGTTGAACCCTGGCTCACCATGGGGCATCCTGTGCTCCACTTAACAAATGTTAATTTAACAAAGTCATAACACCTGTATAAAACCAAGATTGGTAAAGCTAACTTTTCTTTTTCGATAGGAAAAATAAAAAACTAACCTGTAGACAAACAGGATTCGAAAATATGACTGTAATTACAGATCTAGGTTCAATGTGAGGAAAAAGACAAGGCCAAACAAAACAGAACAAAATGGGGCTTCCCTGGTGGCTCAGTGGTTGAGAGTCCGCTTGCCGATGCAGGGACACGGGTTCATGCCCCTGTCCGGGAAGATCCCACATGCCGTGGAGCGGCTGGGCCCGTGAGCCATGGCCGCTGAGCCTGCGTGTCCGGAGCCTGTGCTCCGCAACGGGAGAGGCCACAACAGAGAGAGGCCCGCGTACCGCAAAAAAAAAGTAGAGCCCAAGCAGAGGTCATGTCTCAATTGCCTCACCTTATATTCATCACCCAGCACAAGGTCAGCACTGAAACAAAAGTCCTTAGAATTCTTTTTCGTTTCCAACAATATTATAAATTTCTGTAACAGTATGAAGAAGTAATGATGATCACATTGTTAAAACTCCTGCAGTTGGCTTAGGGCTATTAGAGACACAAACATTTAAAAATCCATTGCAGAAATAATACACAAAGATTCCCTGCATCTGTTTACTGAAGTGTACCTTGAACTTTGATAATGTGTCTGTCTTGAGGATATTATTCACAATGTCATAGATGTCCTCAAAATGCTTTCACTCCATGGGAGAAATTGTGCTCATATCTTATCAGCAAAAAAAACCCAAACAGTTATTTATGTAAAAAACTAAGAATGTTACATTGACTATGTTTCCTGCTGTCCTTTGACATTTTGGAAATTTAAAGCCGAATTGTTTTGTTATTTGATAGCACATGAGATATCTTAATGATATTAATTTCAGTGTGTTTATCTTTCCTTTATTATTATAATACATTATTCTTCGATTATTTATTTTTAGCCTTCCAATTATATATATTTTTGAGCTTCAATTTCTTCAAATTCTTTCCAGAATAAGCTGAAAATAAATTAGCAAATCACAGAGTTTTACCAATAAGATATAATCACCTATTCCTTTCATTGTTTTAGCACATAAACAATGAGTGATTTTTCCTTCAAAGACATACAATATTTATTGGTATAAATAGTTGAGGATAATATGTAATTCTGAACTGTGAGTCTAATTTATAAATTTTCCCATCTTAAATTACCAAGAAGTACAGTGATAACTCCAACTCCAGTGCTCACTGTTCTATCTAAATGCTTCTCTTTCTGCCCCATTCCAACTCCACTCTCACCATAAATCTCATTCTCTAAGTGCATTTCCAGATTGAGTGTTCTCATGTCCAAGCCTTAGATGACCTTATTTATCATAATCTTATCCCACAGCATCTCTGCTAACAAATATACGTCTGTCCAGTTGTCAATGATGTAGAGTCATTATCTTCCTCAAGCATCTATCAAGTGCCATATCTGTTTCAGCGCAAACTGCTTTAAAATAACAATGTCAGAAGGGACTCGTGGAAAGTTAAGAAGAAAATAAAGATCTTTAAGTTTATTATAATTGGTTGAAGTTTGTGCAGGTGATATTCCAAGAACAGTCACCAGGATCTGGAAGAGTTGTAGGGAGTTCAAGTTAACTAATTTTATGCCTCAGAGCACTCAGTAAAAAAGAAAAGGAAAAGAAGGAGTTAGAGGGGGAATCATCTACTTAACTAAGCTTGTATCAAATACTACCCTGCTGGCCATGCTGTCCATTTCTGGAGGTTTGATGTGGTTAATAAATTCACAAGTCAATTCTGACTTCTGGAAACCAAAGCATTCCTCAAATGATCTAATCAAGTCTTACTGATTTTTCTTTCCTTCAAAGAGAGGTTTACAGTAAATTAGGGGTTGGTGGTATGGGAGGAGGATAGATTAAACTGCAGAATTGGGGGAGGGCTGAGAGATGTAGAGAGAGAAATCTGTAATCATCAAATAAATCTGTAAAAATATTCAATCAGAATTATGATGTTAATAATGATATTCATACCTTGGCCTCACATAATTAGCTTTAAAGATAGAGCTCTGATTTAATAGCATTAGTCATTCCTTTCTTCTGAAGTTGCGGGAATCAGCTACAAATTTAAATTTTTTAAAAAAAGTGAATAGTAAAAGTGGTCTTTTTTCTGAATATAGCATTTTATACTGTCCATTAAAGATATAAGATTAACTATAAAGAAATGACACTGGCACAGGCAATGAAAAGATAAAGAGGAGTCCTATTAACAGATTGCAATTATTTTAAACCTTTTCATGAAGATTTCACATGTTGACAAAGCAGTAATTATTGAAGCTGTGTGTACAAGGTGAAGTGCATGTGGAGTGGACCAGTTAGAAAGAAATTACAGGTGTGCACGTTATCAGGCCTTGAATTGTGTATCAGGCAGGTCATGGTGCTACATGCATATGTTTCCAAAGCACAGCTGCCTCTCATTTGGATGCTGAACCGGATGCCTCTGTCTCCTGGTTTGCTTTGTCCCTTGCAATGTAACATTAATTCTGTTCTTCACTATATTAAGTAGGATTTGTATAAAGTCATAAAAACAAAATGAAATTTCAGTTTTCTTTTATATAAACAAGATGCCCACTGGCTTCAATTTCTTTTTACCTTAAATCAGCTCAGTTGTTGAATTTTTAAGGTATAGCATAACATCAAAGCTAAAATGATTGCAAGAGAATCTATAAACATTCTAACAGCATTTTAACTGAGGTGTCCATTAAATTCTAACCAACTCATTTCTTACTTTACTTTTTTACCTCTACAGAGTCAATAGAGTGTAGAGCTTAAGAGCTCAGTCTCTGGAGCAGGATGGTTTGGATTTAAATCCCAGCTCCAACACTTACTAGTTGAGTGAACTGAGGTAAACTATACACCTCACTTTCCTCCTCTGTAAAAAATAAGGATAAAAAGAGTAGCGTATTATGGTATCCCTATTATTATAGGGATCTTGTAAAGATCTCTAAACACTTGGAAAGATGCCTAGCTAATAAGCTACACTATTTAAATATTTACTGTTGTTATTGCTTTCTGCCAAGATTCATATGTATTTTGAATAAAAACAGTTATGTGATCAGACTTCTCACAATCAATCTATAGCATCATATTTAAGAATAAAAATTACTCTGGACCTCTCTGAATTAAAGGAAACACAACTGAAATATAGTAGGGAGAGAAGCTTTAATTTCTTGAGAAAACCTCAATAGTGCATTAAGTATACCAGTCTTTATATAACTAAGTAAATAAACTAGATAATATAGAAAATCAAAAGAAAGCATGCTTTAATAAATATAAAGCTGTTATTTTTATCATAATATGCTACTCATTATTTTAATTAGCTATGAGGGTTTAAGATTTTAAATGACTTGAGTTCAGATTATATATTTAGTATTATTTTTCATAAAAAGCCATGTCATATGTCCCGGGAATTCATTTATCTAATTATGATTTGTTTAATATGGTCATAATGAGATGGCACTGTATTTCCCATTTTAAGTTATTTTTTACATATGATCTATGATAGTATGTAGCCAACATTTTGTTTTTAATATAGAGAAATCTCACACATGATTGTAAAAATAGTCTATTAATATTTAATATTATATTTAATATTTTACAGAAGTAGGTATTTGAGAATATCAATTATTTATCAAGAGTATTCCAATTCTCAAATAATGTGTAATAAATCACCCAAATATAGCAGTATCACACAAAAATACATTCTGTGAGTCAGGAGTTCAGCAAAGACTCAGTGGGTTGGCTTATCTCTGCTCTACAATGTTTGGGACCTTAGCTGCAAACTGAAACATCTGGGGATGTCTGGTGTCTCAGATAACTGGAGATCTGTGTCATCTGGAGGCTTTTTCACTAACATGTCTGATGCCTGTGCTGCCATAACATGGAGGTGGGCTCAGATGAGACTGTTGACTGTAATACCTCCCCCTTCCTCCATGTGACTGAGGTTTTTCAAAGCAGCTGGGGGAATTCTGAGAGGAAGCATCCCCAAAAGGAAAAATGAGGATTCCAAAAGACTGAAGCAGGACTGCAAGACTTCCTCTTACCTAGCCTTGGAAAGCATGCTGCATCACTTTTTTCACCACTTTCTACTGCTATAACTGAGTTAGGAAAGCCATACCAGATGCAAGGGGAAGGTGATTTGAGTTTACCACTTGATGGGGGAGTGGCAGAGTCACATGGCAAAAGGACCTGTGTGATTGTTGATATTGGTACAGCCACTTTTGGACAAACTGATCCTGCTACAGGGATCATGTGACTTATAGGATTATTAGGTCAGTTTTAGGTTAAGCAATGTATACAGAAATTTAAAGTGCATACACAAAAATAACAAGCTTAATAAATTAAAAAAAAAACAATTTACTCCTTATCTACAAGTAGAAAACATTTTCAGAAGGCTTCTCTTTTTTTAAAAAAAATATTTATTAATTTATTTTTGGCTGCTTTGGGTCTTAGTTGCCACACGCCGGATATTTCATTGTGGCACGTGGGCTCTTCATTGCAGCATGTGGGTTTCTCTCTAGTTGTGGCACGTGGGCTTAGCTGCCCCGTGGCTTGTGGGATCTTAGTTACCCAACCAGGGATCGAACCCACGTCCCCTGCATTAGAAGATGGATTCTTAACCATTCGACCACCAGGGAAGTCCCCAGAAGGCTTCTCTTAAGAACTCAAAGTTATAAAACTTAAGGTTCATTCATGACTTATTATAAGTAAATGATAGCTCTAAAACAGAAGCCTCTGTAAAAATATTTTAAGTGCGGTAAAAGTTGCTAAAACTATGAATTAAGCTATCTTTTATAAACCATTTTGATGTGCAAAAAATGTTATCATATATGAATTATGATTAGTTCCAAATCACTTCTATTTAAATGAGCATGATAGCATCAGTGATCTCTGGAAACTTAAATTATGTTGGAGGGGTAGATTTATAAACAGATAAATATAATATAGAACCAGGCATTTTAAAATATGTTATCTGAGTACTTTGAAAAGAAGGAAAAAATGAAAATTAGCAGAAAACTGTGACAAAAATGCATATATTAATAGCTATAAGAGTCTTCAGTATTTTTTATTAGCCTGTCAGTTACATATAAATGTACATTTATATAGGATATGTACTTATACTTCATTATCACAGAAAAAATGGATGATATTGGGTAAAAATTAAAGATTTTTTCTTCTTTAGAAAGACTAATACTGAATATCAATTTTGTATGAGATTTGAATCATTTTAAATAGTAATGAAGAAAACAATGAAAAAACTATTTAGAAACAGTTTTTGAGCATCTACTTACTAGTTGCTGAGGATATAAAGATGAATGATGTCTCCTATTTATATGACAGAAATGAAGTGATTTGCTTCATTTATCAGAGATTAAGAACAAAATCTAAATGAGCATTGGGCCCAACTCCTTCTCCACTTTTGTTTTCTCAGAAGAAAAATGAAAGGTACACATTTTAATCCATAACTGCAGCTAATAGCCAAAGGTTCCTGAAAGAAGGAAAATAACTGTGCAAGAGAAATATTTTCCTTTTTCTCTTCTGAAGTTCATTTTTCCATGTTTCTGAAGTACACACATTCCTGAGATAATTTCCAAACAGCCATGTTCTGGATATCAACATTTTAGCAACAATGTCTACAATCTCAATCAAATGTTGATATCTCCACTATTGATCCAGTTTTGTTATTTTTCTATCCTATGGCATAATAAAATCATGTATTCAAGAGAGATTCTGGGGAAAAAAACAAATAAAACCTCAAACCAACTTTGTTATAATTCTTCCCAATGAAGGCACTCTAAGAGCAATGGCATATTTTTCTTAATTGTTTTTTATGTAATCCATTTATAATCATTAATCTGCTCTGGTTATATTTCACAGGATTTTCTTTTAAAAGTAGCAAATGGATCTTGGTGTCTAAAATGGGTGTTAATGATGGACTGATACAATGGAATACTGGAAAGGACTCTCCCAGTGCTATCTCATTAACCAGATGACCTCCAGACATTGTCAGTGCAACCCAGCCGATGTGATTGATCACCAGAGAACAGAGGTTAGTAACTCTCCCCCAGGTATTAATGTATAGCATCTTCACTTACCCTCCTCTCAGGCTTTTCCAGTAAAAGATTGATTTATTATGCAGCTTCAATGGGGATTTGTCAAACTCTTAATCAAGGAATCCTATATTGCCACAAGTAAATCAATGACACTTTCTGGTACCTGAAAACATTACTCTGTGTGCAGGTACTGTTTGGTAACAGCAAAATATGTTCAGATATCAGTGAAGCAGAGATGGCCCAATGGAAGGCAAAAACAACACATCCATTCTTTGACAGATGCTATTGTAAAGTAAAATGTTTTTCTGTTGTTTCCTGGAAAAATCAACACAGTTCAAAACTCTGGGACTTGGTAAAAGGAAGCACAGAAGGCAGAGGTGAAATGAGTAAGGAAGAAACATACTTTAAAGACTGAATGTTTGAGATATAGATATAAAGAAAATGATAGGGAAAGAAATCTTAAAGCCTGACTGTTGACTACCTGTCCTATTTAAATGTCCCCAGGGATCTAGCCAGTAGCAGGTGCTTTGTTGATTTCATGACATATATTATGATGGGAATTCAATAATCAATGGTGTGTCTTATGATAATGACTAGAATTATTATTATTTGCCAAACCATATACCAAACAATGTAGACTTAAATGAATGTAAATAGTGCAAACTAAAGACACTAAAGTCTCCTAACCAAACAAAACATATAAACAACAAACCAAAATTTCTTCTTTCTGCTGTTTATGTCTAGGAATACATTCCTTACCTCTGAAAATAATTTTTTTTAAATAAGCAAACTATGTTCTCTGGTGTGTTTTTTTTGTTTGTTTGGTTTTTTGCGGTATGCGGGCCTCTCACTGTTGTGGCCTCTCCCGTTGTGGAGCACAGGCTCCGGACGCGCAGGCTCAGCGGCCATGGCTCACTGGACCCAGCCGCTCCACAGCATGCGGAATCCTCCCAGACCGGGGCAGGAACCCGTGTCCCCCCGCATTGGCAGGTGGACTTTCAACCACTGCGCCACCAGGGAAGCCCTCCGGTATGTTTTGAATTGTACTCTTCTTCAAAAGAAGATATGTTGAAGTCCTAACCCGCGATAACTCAAAATGTGTCCTTATCTGGAAATATAGTCTTTGCAGATTTAATCAAGCTAAGATAGGGCAATTAAGGTGGATCCTAACCCACTATGACTCATGTCCTTATGAAAAAGGGAAATTTAAACAGACCCACACAGAGAGAAGATGGTGTAAAGATGGCCATGTGATAGCAGAAGCAAAGACTGGATGGATATAACTACAAGCCCAGGAATGCCAAGGACTGTCAGCCAGTATCAGAAGTTAGGAAGTAAGGAAAGATTCTGTCCTGAGTTTCAGAGGGAGCTAAGCTCTGCCAGCACCTTGAGTTCAGACTTCTAGCCTCCAGCACTGTGAGACACTAAATTTTTGTTGTTTTAAGCCATCCAGTTTGTGGTACATACAGTTTGTTATGACAGCCCAAGCAACTAATACCCTCTCTGTGCACAGACCAGTCATTGTCCCAGTAAGGGAGACAGTTGCCATCTGGACTGACTAGACCCATGCAAGAATCAGCTCACAAGGATGAAGAAATAGGAGACTCAGTGCACAGAACTTAGAAGTTTCATGCCCTGGGCAAGGCTATCAGCGTGTGGAAAACAAATGGTTGAAACAAAGACCATAACTTCCCTTATCAGAAGAGAATAGTCCCACCTCAGTGATGATGGGCATCTCTGAGGAGTGATAGAGATGACTTCCTCTTTAGATATGACAGTTTTAAATATAGCATTAAAATCTAGTAATTATTGGAATTGTTTGTTATCTTTAGAAAACAAAACCAAATTTGATGTGATTGCTACAAGTGTTTCTGATACCCAGCCCCATAGGCAATGAGGATGGCTTCTTCACAAAGCCAGCAGTCAAATTATTCAAAATCCTATGAGCTTTGTAAGTCACTAGGGACCACATCAATTGACATGTGTTTAATACAATGTGTTTACCAGTAATTCATTTGTTTGAAGAAATCAAATATGACAACAAAGCAGGGGAAAGCTCAGTTGCACTGTAAACTGGTATCCTCACTGCCAAGCTTGTCCTTATTTTATAACTAAGACCTATGCTTTAAGGGCAAAACACTACATCCTAAGTAGAAAGTACTACTTTCATTGCGAGGAGCATTTCATTGTAATGTGTTCCTTTAAAGAAGTCTACTATCTCAGAAAAATAATTTGGCTTTGAAGAATTGCAAGGACGTTTGGGAATTACTTAAAGGTTTTCTTTCCTTAAATGTCTTATAAATATATGTGATGATAAGACTTCTTGTTGAAATAGTATATGTTAATCAAAATCTCCAACATGAATATAGGCTATATATGGAGAGTAATCAGTATTAGCATTTAATAGCTCCTAATGAGTCTCTCACAATTGCTAAACTTTGTATTATCAAAATCACTACATAGGGCTTCCCTGGTGGCGCAGTGGTTGAGAGTCCGCCTGCCAATGCAGGGGACACGGGTTCGTGCCCCGGTCCGGGAAGATCCCACATGCCGCGGAGCGGCTGGGCCCGTGAGCCATGGCCGCTGAGCCTGCGCGTCCCGAGCCTGTGCTCCGCAACGGGAGAGAACAGGAGAGGCCACAACAGTGAGAGGCCCGCGTACCGCAAAAAAAAAAAAAAAAAAACTTCATATCTAAATAACCTTTTACTTAAAATTTACAAGTCTTTTTGCATCCAAATAGTTTGAGCCACTGATTTGTATACAATGCTGTGAATATTTAGAGATCCATCAGAACCAGAAATCCATCATAAGAGATTTTTGTCATGATGAAAACTGAAAGTATCGTATTAATATGAGATGTATTTCTTGGGAAACTATAGCCTACTATGGGGGAAAACAAATCTGCATTTTATAATGACTTACTCCAAACTTATTGAAAATAAACATTACTCTTATCACAACAATAAACATTTTGGAGATCAATCATTTTAAAGAAATTCTTCCTTAAAGTGGATTTCAGTGGTTCTCATTTAAAGTGAGCCACACAGTGCACTTAAATTAACCACCTAAATTATAGTTACACAAAGCAAGAAAGGAATCATATGGACTTAGACTTTTCACAAAAAAAGTGAAAAGCTTTTGGATGCATGAGAGAATATACTAGAAGAAACTTCCTCTCAAAGTTAGAGCCCCTAAAATGACCTTATTGATTTGCCTTGTGACAATCTCCTTCCAACGCAAGGCTTCACTTCACTGAATGGATGTTCTTTGAAGTCAGTTAAACTTGGGCATGGCACTCCCAAGACGGCAGCACTTTTATAGCCGAAGGCAACAACTATTTGACAGGGTGACATGGAACTCAGACTCCTGATGCGAAGCACTATTTTCAACCTTCAAGCGCGTGGGAAATATAAAGTAAGGGTATTTATTTGATATTTAAAATTGAGCTGTTTCAGGGCTTTGGAGGATAAATATACAAATTCAACTGAGCTTTCCTTAACTTCTATTCAGTTCAGACCTAAAGAGCTTCCCTCTGTTTCCAGCTGCCAGCCCTCTCATGAATGCTTGGCCATGTCCACAAGAGTGAATATGTGAGAGATTTGAGAACAAATGAAAGAAATTTCAACAATCACAGATACTGGAAATGCCTAAATGTGGGTCACTGGGGTCCAGTTATCAAGGTGAGAAACTTCTGTTTAGTTCATTTATTGAAGAAAATCTTTGAGTGGTACCCAGTTATTCCCATTTGGCACTTTTGTCTATCAGGAGATGAGATTGAACTACTAATTCAGAATAGCCTTTGTCATGGCATGGTTGTTATTTTATTAATGTATCATTATTAATATATAAGCAAATTTATTCTAGGAAAGAGAAAATGTTTTTAAACATTCATCCAGATTCACTATATGTAATTCACAATCAAATAAGCAATTAAAGATTAAAAAGTATAAACTTAGTTTGTATGTATTGACTTAGTGTAAATTAGTTGAATAAAATATAAAGGACCAAAGGCATTCTTTTAATATGTCTATTGCTCTAAATTTCAAAGGAAATAGAAAAATACTTTTGTTTCCATTTATTTATGAAAAATAGTAGTTAGCTATTTCCTGTGGATACTACCTTCCCATTTACCTCATGAAATGAATAATATAGATAACAAATTTTATATTCACCTTGGCAAATGGTGTAACTTTGCTCATACTGTGTTGCTCTTCCTGTAGGTAATGCTACCTGACATCCTATACTAAAATTAGGTTTAAAAGCAAATTTTAAAAATAATTACCTGGGAATGAGAAATCTTAAAACTCTATTAGAGAATAATCCATTAACACATTTACATATATTGTTATGGGAATAGTTAATTTATCTTCCTGTTCATATCAGATACTAAAATACAGTAAAATCCTTAGGAACCTTCAAATGCATAAAATATAATATTTCATTTTTTTAACATCTTTATTGAGGTATAATTGCTTTACAATGGTGTGTTAGTTTCTGCTGTATAACAAAGTGAATCAGCTGCACATATACATATATCCCCATATCTCCTCCCTCTTGTGTCTCCCTCCCATACTCCCTATCCCACCCCTCTAGGTGGACACAAAGCACCAAGCTGATCTCCCTGTGCTATGCGGCTGCTTCCCACTAGCTATCTATTTTACATTTAGTAGTGTATATATGTCCATGCCACTCTCTCACTTCGTCTCAGTTTACCCTTCCCCCTCCCCATGTCCTCAAGTCCATTCTCTACACCTGTGTCTTTATTCCTGCCCTGCCCCTAGGTTCTTCAGAACCTTTTTTTTTTATTTTTTAGATTCCATATATATGTGTTAGCATACGGTATTTATTTTTCTCTTTCTGACTTACTTCACTCTGTATGACAGACTCTAGGTCCATCCACCTCACTACAAATAAGTCAATTTAGTTTCTTTTTATGGCTGAGTAATATTAGGAAATAGCTTAGGAACTCAAAGATTTCTGCTAATTTGTGATCCCGTGTTTATTGTTATTACCATTTTTTTCACCATTGAAAAATGTGAACTATTCATCTAGCCAAAGTCATTTTAGCAGATTTCCTGTTAAAATCTGTTAAAAGTGAGGAGTTGTGCTTCACCTAATTGAGGGCAGAGTATCTATATAATTTATTTGGAATTCTTCTGCACAGGTTTGTATATTCTCCCCTATTTATTTATTTATATCTGCATAAGTTCATGTATATTTGTTTTATACATTGGGATATAATCCAACATTACTTCATTCTCAATTCTTTAGTGAGTGTATGCCTCTGGACTTTGAACCTGACACATGTGTTTCTCAGTTTTTTTCTCCCTCCTTTGGTGAGAGAGGTTATTTGGATTGGGCTAGAATTGAGTATTTCCTTTCTCCCACTTGCAAGGCTAGAGCTGACTAGAGTTGGATACTTCCTTTCCCTAGGTCAGTTAGGCTCTGACAATACTGCACTAGGTTAGCCTCTGGTGAACTTGTTTTTCCTAAGGATAGGCACTGTGAGAGTCCTCTGGCATATTTCAAAATTGTTCCTTTTCCACTCCTCCTGTAGGAAGCCCAAAGGGATATTTCTCCACTATTTACTGTGAGAACCTGGCCGAGCTCTAGAGGTAAATCTCACAAAGTTGCAGTGACTCTCCAGTGGCTGGATTCACCCTGGAGTTTTTAACTCTTAGAGTTGTCCACATTGAGCTTCCGGCAATTTGTCAATTATAGTTCAGGTTTTCCTACTCCAGCATTGGTTCCCCTGGAGATTTCCACTCATGAATCCCTGCTCAGGTAAACCATGACTCTCTGTATTCACCTGTCTCTCTCTTGTTGGGGACACAGCCTCTCTTAGGAATCCAAGAAGAGTTGTTGATATTTCAGTCTGCTCAGCTTTTTACTTGTTGTTAAGATAAAGTGATGACTTGCAGCTTCCTTACATGTGGAACTGGAAACTGGTCATGTCCTTCACTTTGAAGTGTAATTCTATGTTGAATTTACAATTCTCGGTTGGTTGTGTTTTTTTTCTTTCAACACCTTAAACATTTCACTCCATTTTCTCCTTGCTTGCATGTTTTCCAATACAAAGGTTTCTGTAATACTTTTCCTTATTCCTATATAG
The DNA here is from genome assembly GCF_964374135.1 of Grampus griseus. NCBI lineage: Eukaryota > Metazoa > Chordata > Mammalia > Artiodactyla > Delphinidae > Grampus > Grampus griseus. The sequence goes on along the minus strand of NC_138997.1, from coordinate 14,584,657 downwards.
GTAAGGTCTCTATACCACCCCTCCCCCCACTTCCCTGGCTTCTTTCAAGATTTTCTACTTTTCTTTGGTTTTCCACAATTTGAATATGATATGTCCAGATGTCGTTTTTTGGTATTTATTCTGAGCTTCCTTGACCTGTGGTTTGGTATCTGTCATTACTTTTGGAAATTTCTCACTTATTATTACATCAGATAATTATTTTCTATCTTCTCTTTCTTCTCCATCTGGTCTTCTAATTATGTGTATGTTACAGATTTTCAAAATTCTCCCACAGTTCTTGAATGCTCAGCTTTGATTTTTAATTATTTTTTTCCCTTTGCATTTCAGTTTTCAAAGTTTCTATTGACTTTTCATCAGCTCACTGATTTTTTTCCTCAGCTGTGCCTTCTCTACTAATGAGCCCATTAAAGGCATTATCCATTTCTAGTACAGTGTTTTTGATTTATAGAATTTTCTCTTGAACACTTCCATCTTTCTACTTACATTATCCATGTATTATTGCATGTTGTCTATTTTTTCCATTAAAGCCTTTAACTTATTAATCATTGTTTTAAATTGCCTACCTTCTAATTCCATCATCTGTGACATACCTGAGTCTAATTCTGATGACTACTTTATCTCTTCAGACTGTTTTATCTTGTTTTGCAACATGTCTTGTAATATTTTTATTGAAAACTGGACCTGTATTCACTAATAGCAAATGAGGTAAATAGGGTTTTATTGTGAGTATTTATGTTAATCTGGCTGGGAGTCGGGCTGTGTTTAATGTTTGCCTTAACTAGGTTCCAGACACTTTGTATTTGTATTCCTTTAGTGGTCTTATTTTGACTCTTCTCTTGACCTTGGGTTTAATTACTTCTTATGGAGAGCCTGTTTCTTGTAACTGTTTCAGGTAAAACCCACTGCTGTCATACTGGAGCCCTGTTGATATAGAAGTAATGTGTAGAGGATAGGAAGCCTTCTAATATCTTAAGGTTCTCTTTAAGTCTCAGTCTTTAAATAATGGGCTTGTGTCTCCGGTTTGTAACTTTCACAAGCTTTTCTCCAGTGGTTATATTATTTTTTCACCCTTTAGGTGAGACAGGACGTCAGAGAGATCTGGAGGGGGTAGAATGCCTTTACCCCAGCTAGGATAAGTCTCTGACGAAGTCTGTTCCCCTGGAGAACAGAAATGGGTTGTGGAGAACTTTCTAGGAATATTTTGCAATGATTACTCTCCCCTTCTTACTGTCAGAGCCATGAGGGGATCTTTTTTTGGATAGTCACCATGAGAACCTGGTGGTATTTCTGGAGGTAAAAACCCATGGAAGTTTTGAGGTCCTTCTAAGACTACAGACCCCAGGAATTTCACATTCTCACACTAGTCTACATGCAGCAAATTTAAGTATTTGCTAAATGTATTTTTGGAATAGTTATACATATTGATGGTTTTTATTTTCCTCTACTTATCAAAAATTATTTGTCTTCGTTTCTTTGTTTAAATTTATAAATAAAATTCAAACCTTGAATAAAGACACAAGTATATTTAGATTTGACTTTTCATTTATAGTCAGAGCATATAGCATATTATGCTTTGTGGTTTTCTTAACTGTAATTATACATTAAAATATCTGGCATATTTTTCATCTAATATCATAGCTTCAGAACTAGGAGAGGCTAATAAAATTATAATTATCTCTATTGCTATACCTTGTAGATTACCAAAAAGATTGGTCTATAAATATTGTGATTAGGCTTTTTTATTATGATGCATATACTGGTATAGAAGAAGTGATATGGAAAAAATAACTGTTTTTTCACTGCATAAACCAAGATAATTGATAATCAATACTTAAAAGTCTTTACGGCTGTTTTGCAACTTCTTATCAGTCAGTTCCTATTACTAAATGTTTATAAAATGAGTTGGCTTCTACATTTTATCTATATTCACCTCTACATTTAAAAATTTTAATGATCTTTGTCAGTTGTAAAGTTGAATTCAATTGAATAAATGCTGTAAAAAGTAGACTTTCTTCTTCTTTCCTCTGTACTTAATGGTTTGATGGATGGGTATATCAAAATACTAAGCCTTATTGAAGTACAAATAATTAAACACTTAAGTTATTATTTTTCGATGAGTATATAAGTAATTATTTTACTGGCCTTTAAACTCTTAGCAGAATCAAAATTTTCCAAAATAAAAATGGGCAACTGGTGGGAGAATTAGCCTTGGGGCTAGGATGGCCTACTCTGGTCTGTAGGCACCACAGCTTCCTTTAATTGGTCCACAAATGAAACCCTTCTCCTCTAGATCATGCACTTCTTCACAGCAGGGTCTGAGCTTCCCGCCTCTTGCTGATCTCCCACAGTTCTGATTACAGAGGTGGTGATATAGATTCTTTGAGGCATAGATTTATCCATGATGATCATATAAATGAAACATTTACTTCTTTTCAGTGAGTGTGTTTTCTCAAACAGCTATATGGTATATAATTGGCATACAACGTGTATTTAAAGTATACAATTTGATAAGTTCTGACATTTGCATATACCTGTAAAGCAGTCAACACAGTCAAGATAGCAAATATTCATCTCCAACCAAATTTTCCTGTGCCCCTTTATAATTCCTCATTCTGTCCTTTCCCTGCTGTCTCATCTCCCAAGCAACAACTCATTTGCTTTCTGTCTCTAGAGATTAGTTTCCATTTTGTAGAATTTTGTGTATATGGAATCATACACTGTATACTGTTTGTTGCTGAGCTTCTTTTACTGGCATCATTCAGTGAAATTCATCCATGTTTTTAGATGTATTAGTAGTTCATTCTTCCTATTTCTAAGTAAGAATGCAAGGTGTAGATACATATAATTTGATTATCTAGATGGACTTTGGGTTGTTTTCAGTTTGAGAATATTACAAATAAATCTACTGTGAACACCCATGTAAAATTCTTTTTATGAAAATAAGCTTTCATTTCTCTTTGATAAATACTCAGTGAAATAACTGAGCATGTGATAGGTGTATGTTTAACTTTGTAAGAAACTGCAAAACTATTTTCAAAAGTGGAATATTTTACATACAAACCAGCAGTTTATTAGAGTTCCAGTTGCTTCAAATATTTGCAACACTTGATATAGTCAACCTTTTTAATTTTACACATTCTAATATGTGTGAGGCAGTAGCTGTGATTTCATTTTACATTTCTCTAATGACTAATGATGCTGAGAACTGTTTCCATGTACTTATTTGCCATCTATGAATCTTTTTGAAAAAGTGTCTATTTAAATTGATTGCCAAATTTTTCAGTGGGTTGTTTGTTTTATTATTGAATTTTGAAAGTTCTTTATATATTCTATATTCTGAATGTTCTTTATCAGACATATGATTTGCAAACATTTTCTATAGTCTTGTTTTTTCATTCTCTTAAAGTATTAACCTTTTAATTATAAATTTCTGGCCAGAAGTTTTTTTAACATTTTATAACTAAAAAGCCTATAATATCAATTTAACAATAAACTATTTATTATATAGAAATAATAACAATGCTTCTCTCTATTGTAACTTACATTATTCATCACTTATGCTAATGGTTCTAGTATCCAAATATCCCAAATCCCTCTACAGGTAAATGCTTCTTCTTAAATAAACATGTGAAATATAATCTTCATCAAATGCTCTTTGAAACATATCAGATTAAATATTTATTGAATGAGTTTTCTGGAAGAGATGCTGCCAGTTCCTAGTGTGCTTCCTTGAATGATTCAAAGTGTTTCATTTCCAGCCCAACACCAATGCCAACAAAATATTGAAATTAAATTTAGGAAAAAATTATTTACCATTGTTTATAATCAAACACACCATCTAGATGACTTTTTGATAGAGAGGAAATTAATATTATAATGTATTATTTGGGGATTGTGGTGTGATGAACTGGGTGATTGGGATTGACATGTATACACTGATGTATATAAAATTGATGACTTATAAGAACCTGCTGTATAAAAAATAAATAAAATTCAAAAATTAAAAGAATTTATTATTATTCATAATTCCTAAGTGGGTAGTAATTGTTAATCCACCTTCAGGGAGACATGAAAAGGTAACAATACATATATATATTATTTAAACTTATATTTATTTATTTATCAACAGTTACAGTGCTTAAGCATCATGTTGATTCTCCTTTCTCTTGTGGGGAAGGTGGGCTTTCATAAAGTCACAAGATTTAATCAATGTGTTCTTTTTCACTAAATATTTTAAGCCCATGTCTACTATGTGTCAAGAGATATTTCATTTCTAGAAAGCCTCTATTTCTAAAATGGTAAAAACTGAATAGAGATAGTTCAGATTCTGCCTTTTTTGCTGAATGCGTTGATGGTGAATAGTGGTGCTACAGGTATTTAAAATGTTATTTCCTGGCCTTTTGAAATAAAAACAATGACATTTAGAATGCAGCCAAATAGCATTAATCTGACTTCTCTGCCTCCGAGTTATATTGGAAATTTATCTCAAGCAGGGGTTTCATAGTTAAGGTGACATAACCCAAAATGTCACTCTGTAGAGAGCCAGTGACCCTGTTCTTACAGAATAAAAGCCTAAACAATGTAAGTGGTTATATTTCAAATTACACCATGTTGTACCCTAAAGAACTCTCAGAATGGAATCCAAAGTATAAGATTCCTAAGCAGGATTCATGCGTCTAAGGTCTTTAATTTATTTTCAAGGTTCATTTAAATATGGCATTATCACTAATTTCATATATTTTTTGACAAATAACTATTGATAATCTACTATATTCCAGACACTGTTTTAGTTAATTAACAGTAAAATATCACTGTTTACATAGAGCTTAGAGTCTATTAAGAGTAGTAAGAAATAAAATAAATGAGCAAATTGTTAGAAGTAAGTACAAAAATGGAGAGAAAGAAACAGGAAAGAGTTGCAGAATGGTGGAGTGAGAGATGGTTTAAAATTTTCAATACAGGGTCAGGGAAGACCTGATTAAGAAAATGACATTCTGGGAGAGGACCCTCAAGATGGCAGAGGAGTAAGATGCAGAGATCACCTTCCTCCCCACAAATACATCAGAAATACACCTACATGTGGAACAACTCCTACAGAACACCAACTGAGTGCTGGCAGAAGACCTCAGACCTCCCAAAAGGCAAGAAACTTCCCACGTACCTGGGTAGGGCAAAAGAAAAAAGAAAAAACAGAGACGAAAGAATAGAGATGGGACCTGCACCTCTGGGAGGGAGCTGTGAAGGAGAAAAGTTTCCACACACTAGGAAGCCCCTTCACTAGTGGAGATGGGGAGTGGGTGGGGGGGAAGCTTTGGAGCCACAGAGGAGAGCGAAGCAACAGCAGTGCAGAGGGCAAAGCAGAGAGATTCCCCCACAGAGTATCAGTGCCGACCAGCCCTCACCAGCCCAAGAGGCTTGTCTGCTCACCCGCCAGGGTGGGTGGGTGCTGGGAGCTGAGGCTCAGGCTTCGGAGGTCGGGTCCCAGGGAGAGGACTGGGGTTGGCTGTGTGAACACAGCCTGAAGGGGGCTAGTGCCCCAGAGCTAGCCGGGAAGGAGGCGGGGAAAAAGTCTGGAACTGCCAAAGAGGAAAGAGACCATTGTGTCATAGTGTGCGAGGAGAGGAGATTCAGAGCACCACCTAAAGGAACTCCAGAGATGGGTGTAAGCCGCAGCTATCAGCTTGGATACCAGAGACGGGCATGAACTGCTAAGGCTGCTGCTACAGCCACCAAGAAGCCTGTGTGCAAGCACAGGTCACTATCCACAACTCCCTTCCCGGGAACCTGTGCAGCCCGCCACTGCCAGGGTCCCATGATCCCGGGACAACTTCCCCGGGAGAACACCTGGCGCACCTCAGGTTGTTGCAATGTCATACTGGCCTCTGCTGCCGCAGGCTTGCCCTGCATTCCATACCCCTCCATTCCCCCAGCCTGAGTGAGCCAGACCCCCTAATCAGCTGCTCCTTTAACCCCGTCCTGTCTGGGCAGGGAACAGATGCCCTCAGGTGACCTACACGCAGAGGCGGGGCCAAATCCAAAGCTGAGCCCCTGGGATCTGTGAGAACAAAGAAGAGAAAGGGAAATCTCTCCCAGCAGCCTCAGGCGCAGCGGATTAAAGCTCCACAATCAACTTGATGTACCCTGCATCTGTGGAACACCTGAATAGACAAAGAATCATCCCAAAATTCAGGCAAAATTTGGGAGCAGCTGTAGACTTGGCATTTGCTTTCTGCATCTAATTTGTTTCTGGTTTTATGTTTAACTTAGTTTAGTATTTAGAGCTTATTATCATTGGTAGATTTATTGATTTGGTTGCTCTCTTCGTTTTTTTCATATATATCTGTTTTTTCCTTTTTCTTTTTATGAGTGTGTATGTGTATGCATCTTTGTGTGATTTTCTCTGTATAGCTTTGTCTTTACCATTTGTCCTAGGGTTCTGTCTGGTTTTTTTCGTTTTTTTTTTTAGTATAGTTTATACTACTTATTATCATTGGTGGATTTGTTTACTGGTTTGGTTGCTCGCTTCTTTCGTTTTTCTATTTTTTTAAGTTTTATTTTTTATTACCTTTCTATTTCTTAATTTTTCATAATTTAAAAGTTTTTTATTTTATTTTAATAACTTCATTTTATTTTTTTTCTCTCTTTTCTTCTGAGCAGTGTGGCTGAAGGGTCTTTGTGCTCTGGCCAGGTGTCAACCCTGAGCCTCTTAGGTGGGAGAGCCTAGTTCAGGATACTGGACCACCAGAGACCGGCCGGACCCACGTAATATCAAACAATGAAAGCTCTCCCCGAGATCTCCATCTCAATGCTAAGACCCAGCTCCACTCAACGAACAGCAAGCTACAGTGCAGGACACCCCATACCAAACAACTAGTAAGACAGGAACACAATCCCACCTATTAGCAGAGAGGATGCCTAAAATCATAATAAGCTCACAGACAACCAAAAACACACCACCGGACGTGGTCATGCTCACCAGAAAGACAAGATCCAGCCTCATCCATCAGAACACAGGCACCAGCCCCCTCCACCAGGAAGCCTACACAACCAACTGAAACAATGAGAGCCACTGGGGGCAGACACCGAACCGAAAACAACGGGAACTACAAGACTGCAGCCTGTGAAAAGGAGACCCCAAACACAGTAAGTTAAGCAAAATGAGAAGATAAAGAAATACACACAGCAGATGAAGGAGCAAGATAAAAACCCACCAGACCAAACAAATGAAGAGGAAATAGGCAGTCTACCTGAAAAAGAATTCAAAGTAATGATACTAAAGATGATCCAAAATCTTGGAAATTGAATGGAGAAAATACAAGAAATGTTTAACAAGGACCTAGAAGAAATACAGAGCAAACAAACAATGATGAACAACACAATAAATCAAATTAAAAATTCTCTAGAAGGAAACAAAAACAGAATAACTGAGGCAGAAGAAAGGATAAGTGACCTGGAAGATAAAATAGTGGAAATAACTACCACAGAGCAGAATAAAGAAAAATGAATGAAAAGAATTGAGGAGACTCTCAGAGACCTCTGGGGCAACATTAAATGCACCAATATTTGGATTATAGGGGTCCAAGAAGAAGAGAAAAAAAGGGACTGAGAAAATATTTGAAGAGGTTAAATAGTTGAAAACTTCCCTAGGATGGGAAAGGAAATAATCAAGTCCAGGGAGTGTAGAGAGTCCCATACAGGATAAATCCAAGAAGAAACACGCCAAGACACCTATTATTCAAACTATCAAAAATTAAATACAAAGAAAAAATATCAAAAGCAGAAAGGGAAAAGTAACAAATAACATGCAAGGGAATCCCCATAAGGTTAACAGCTGATTTCTCAGCAGAAACTGTGTGATTCAGAAGGGTGTGGCAGGACATATTTAAAGTGATGAAAGAGAAAAGCCTACAACCAAGATTACTCTACCCAGCAAGGATCTCATTCAGATTCAACGGAGAAACTAAAACCTTTACAAACAAGCAAAAGCTAAGAGAATTCAGCAACACCAAACCAGTTTTACAACAAGTACTAAAGGAACTTCTCTAGGTGGGAAAAAGAAGAGAAGGAAAAGACCTACAATAACGAACACAAAACAATTAAGATCATGGTAATAGGAACATACATATTAAAAACTACCTTAAATGTAAATAGATAAAATGCTCCAACCAAAAGACATACACTGGCAGAATGGATACAACAATAAGACCTGTATATATATGCTGTCTACAACACACCCACTTCAGACCTAGGGACACATGCAGATGGAAATTGAGGGGATGGAAAAATATATTCCATGCAAATGCAAATCAAAAGGAAGCTGGAGTAGCAATTCTCATATCAGACAAAATAGACTTTAAAATAAAGACTACTAGAAGAGACAAAGAAGGGCACTATATAATGATCAAGGGATCAATCCATGAAGAAGATATAACACTTGTAAATATTTATGCACAATACATAAGGCAAATGCTAACAGCCATAAAATGGAAAATCAACAATAACACAATAATAGTAGGGCATTTTAACACCCCACTTTCACCAATGGACAGATCATCCAAAGGAAAATAAATAAGGTAACACAAGCTTTAAACCGTACATTCAACAAGATGGAATTAATTGATATTTATAAGACATTCAATCCAAAAAAAACAGAATACACTTTCTTCTCAAGTGCTCATGGAACATTCTCCAGGACAGATCATATCCTGGGTCACACAGCAAGCCTTGGTAAATTTATGAAAATTGAAATCTTATCAAGTATCTTTTCTGACCAAAACACTGCGAGACTAGATATAAATTACAGGAAAAAAATCTGCAAAAAATACAAACACATGAAGGCTAACCAATACACTACTAAATAACAAAGAGATCACTGAAGAAAACAAAGAGGAAATCAAAAAATACCTAGAAACAAATGAAAATGAATACACGACAACCCAAAACCTATGGGATGCAGCCAAAGCTGTTGTAAGAGGGAAGTTTAGAACAATACAATCCTACCTCAAAAAACAAAAAAATCTCAAATAAACAAGCTAACTTTGTACCTAAAGGAATTAGAGAAAGAAGAACAAAAAACCCCCAGAAAGTGGAAGAAAAGAAATCATAAAGGTCAGATCAGAAATAATTGGAAAAGAAATGAAGGAAACAATAGCAAAATCAATAAAACTAAAAGCTGGTTCTTTGAGAAGGAAAACACAATTGATAAATCATCAGCCAGACTCATCAAGAAAAAAAGGGAGAAGACTCAAATCAATAGAATTAAAAATGAAAACAGAGAAGTAACAACTGACATTGCAGAAATGCAAAGGATCATGAGAAATTACTACAAGCAACTATATGCCAATAACTTGGACAACCTGGAAGAAATGGACAAATTCTTAGAAAAGCACAACCTTCCAAGACTGAACCAGGAAGAAATAGAAAATATAAACAGACCAATCACAAGCACTGAAATTGGAATTGTTATTAAAATTCTTCCAAGAAACAAAAGCCCATGACCAGATGGCTTCACAGGCAAATTCTATCAAATATTCAGAGACGAGCTAATACCTATTGTTCTCAAACTCTTCCAAAATATAGCAGAGGGAGGAACACTCCCAAACTCATTCTAAGAAGCCACCATCACCCTGATACCAAAACCAGACCATGATGTCACAAAAAAAGAAAACTGCAGGCCAATATCGTTGAACATAGATGCAAAAATCCTCAAAAAAAAAAATACTAGCAAACAGAGTCCAACAGCACATTAAAAGGATCATACATCATGATCAAGTGGGGTTTATCCCAGGAATGCAAGGATTCTTCAATATACGCAAATCAATCAATGTGATACACCATATTAACATACTGAAGGAGTGAAACCATATGATCATCTCAATAGATGCAGAAAAAGCTTTTGACAAAATTCAACACCCATTTATGATAAAACTCCCTCAGAAAGTAAGCATAGAGGGAACTTTCCTCAATATAATAAAGGCCATATATGACAAATCCACAGCCAACTTCATTCACAACGGTGAAAAACTAAAACCATTTCCACTAAGATCAAGAATAAGACAAGGTTGCCCACTCTCACCACTATTATTCAACATAGTTTTGGAATTTTTAGCTACAGGAATCAGAAGAAAAAAGAAATTAAAGGAATCCAAATCAGAAAAGAAGAAGTAAAACTGTCACTGTTTGCAGATGACATGATACTATACATAGAGAATCTTAAAGATGCTACCAGAAAACTACTAGAAGTATTCAATGAATTTGGTAAGTTGCAGGATACAAAATTAATGCACAGAAATCTCTTGCATTCCTATACACTAATGATGAAAAATCAGAAGGAGAAATTAAGGAAACACTCCCATTTACCACTGCAACAAAAAGAGTATAACACATAGGAATAAACCTACCTAAGGAGACAAAAGACCTGTATGCAGAAAACTATAAGACACTGATGAAAGAAATTAAAGATGATACAAACAGATGGAAAGATACACCATGTTCTTGGATTGGAAGAATCAACATTGTGAAAATGACTGTGCTACCAAAAGCAACCTACAGATTCAATGCAATCGCTATCAAACTACCAATGTAATTTTTCACAGAAGTAGAACAAAAAATTTCACAATTTTTATGGAAACACAAAGATGCCAAATAGCCAAAGCAAACTTGAGAAAGAAAATGGAGCTGGAGGAATCAGGCTCCTGACTTCAGAGTATATTACAAAGCTACAGTAATCAAGATAGTATGGTACTGGCACAAAACCAGAAATATAAATCAGTGGAACAGGATAGAAAGCCCAGAGATAAACCCACACACATATGGTCACCTCATGTTTGATAAAGGAGGCAAGAATATACAATGGATAAAAGACCACCTTTTCAATAAGTGGTGCTGGGAAAACTGGACATCTACATGTAAAAGAACAAAATTAGAACACTCCTAACACCATACACAGAAGTAAACTCAAAATGGGTTAAATACCCAAATGTAAGGGCAGACTCTATAAAACTCTTAGAGGAAAGCATAGGCAGAACCCTCTATGATATAAATCACAGCAAGATCCTTTTTGTCCCACCTCCTAGAGAAATGGAAATAAAAACAAATGGGACCTAATGAAACTTAAAAGCTTTTGTACCACAAAGGAAACCACAAACAAGATGAAAAGACAAGCCTCAGAATGGGAGAAAATATTTACAAACAAAGCAACTGAAATAGGATTAATCTCCAAAATATACAAGCAGCTCATGCAGCTCAATATCAAAAAAAACTAACAACCCAATCCAAAAATGGGCAGAAGACCTAAATAGACATTTCTCCAAAGAAGATATACAGACTGACAACAAACACATGAAAGGATGTTCAACATCACTAACAATTAGAGAAATGCAAATCAAAACCACAATGAGGTATCACCTCACACCAGTCAGAATGCCATCATCAAAAAATCTACAAACAATAAATGCTGGAGAGGGTGTGGAGAAAAGGGAACCCTCATGCACTGTTGGTAGGCATGTAAATTGTTACAGCCACTATGGAGAACAGTATGGAGGTTCCTTAAAAAACTAAAAATAGAACTTCCCTACAACCCATCAATCCCACTACTGGGCATATACCCTGAGAAAACCATAATTCAGAAAGAGTCATGTACCACAATGTTCATTGCAGCTCTATTCACAATAGCCAGGACATGGAAACAACCTAAGTGTCCACCAACAAATGAATGGATAAGGAAGATGTGGCACATATATACAATGGAATAGTACTCAGCCATAAAAAGAAACAAAACTGAGTTATTTGTAGTGAGGTGGATGGACCTAGAGACTGTCATACAGAGTGAAGTAAGTCAGAAAGAGAAAAACAAATACCATATGGTAACACATATATATGGAATCTGAATTTAAAAAATGGTTCTGAAGAACCTAGGGGCAGGACAGGAATAAAGATGCAGACGTAGAGAATGGATTGAGGACAAGGGGGAAGGGTAAGCTGGGACGAAGTGAGAGAGTAGCATTGACATATATACACTACCAAATATAAGATCGATAGCTAGTGGGAAGCAGCCACATAGCACAGGGAGCTCAGCTCCGTGCTTTGTGACCACCTAGAGAAGTGGGATAGGGAGGGTGGGAAGGAGAGTCAACAGGGAGGGGATATGTGGATATATGTACACATATAGCTGATTCACTTTGTTATACAGCAGAAAGTAACACACCACTGTAAAGCACTATACTCCAATAAAGATGTTAAAAAAAAAAAAAAGTAAATGACCTCCTGTATTATTTACAAAAACACTTGTATAATACCGTCTTCCAGGCTAACTGCTTTTTGAATATTAACGCACTTAATCCTCATCACAACTCTTGAGGAGGAGGTACTGTTATTAACCCCATAGTATAGAAAATGAAAGGGAAGGACAGAAAGGTTAACAACTTGCCCAAGATTCATAAAGCTGGAAAGGGGCAGAACGGGACTTAACACAGGTAGCCGGGCGCTGGGCTCCAGGCTCGTTGCCTTTAACTCACTCAGCCTGTCTTCTCACGTCACAAAGACATGTAAGGAGCAGGAGAGCAAGCCATGTAGGTATTTGAAGGAAATGTATTTTAGACATAGGTAAGAAATAAAGGCCTAACTTGTTTGTAAAACCGTCTGGAGTCCAGTGTGGCTGGTGTAGAATGTAGACAAAGGAAGGGTAACAGGAGTGAGGTCTGAGAGGTAGTGAGGCACTAGACCACGTAAACATTTTACTTTTACTCTGAGGGAAATAGAGAAACAGGAGAGAGATCTGAGCAGAAAGGACATGTTGAGTCTATTTTAATCACTGTGGTTACTCTGTTGAGAACAGACCATAGACAGTAGGAAAACAGGACCACTAGTGGGGAAACCAGTCTGAAGATTTGCAGTAATGGTGATGAGAGATTATCATTCCTTGGATGAGGTAAAAAGTGTTGGAGATTATGTAATAACCGGATTCTGATATATTTTTAGTCTGGCCAATAGAATTTCTTGGTGGTTAGTTATGGGATGTAAAAATAGACAGAAAACCAGCATGACATCAAGGATATTGACCTGAATAACCAGAAGGATAAAGTTGCCATTAATTGAAAAGGCAAGGCTGTAGTAGAAGAAGATTAGATTATGGATAGAGACAGCTTTGTACCTGTTCAATTTGATGCCTATTTGACATCTAAGTGGAGATGTCAGTTTGGCAATTGGATTTATGTGTCTGGAGTTCAGAGAAGAGATCTACGCTGGAGATATAAATTTGGGGTGATCCAAGTACAATTAGTACCTAAAGGCATGAGGCTAGATGAAATAAAGCAGTAACTGTGGAGAGAGAAAAGAAAGGGTTCCAGGGCTAAGCTAGATCAACAGTTGAGCATTTTTTCATTTGCTAGATAATAAATGTAATGTGTCACATATGAAAAGGTAAAAAAACAATCAGAGAGCAGAAGCTAAACTGTGTTTATAATACTTTGATATTAACACATATAGAAAATGCTGATATATATGTATATATATAACATAACACAGAAGACTACAAGTTTAAAAGGCATTTGAACTTCGCCTCAGTACAGGTTTAAATTTTCTCAGAACTCTGGATTCTCAAAATTAATAACACAGCAACATTCCATTTCATGTAACTTCTATAAATGTTCCTCCTTTGAAGATCACTTGGATTAACTTTGATTGACAAGAGCTGTCTGATATTGATACAAGTAAGTTATAAATGGGCCAGTAAGATGTTTGTTACATTTATTATTAAGAAGAAGGAAGGAAAGAAGGGGGAGGGAGGCAGGGAGGAAGGAAGGAAGGGGAGAGGAAGGAAATGAAGGGAGAGAGGGAAGGAGAGAAAAAGAGAGAAAGAAGGAAGGACAGCAAAACTGATGGATGAAAGCAGCCAAACTTGCCAGGTCTGTATTCAGAATTTGAATGGCTAGTTTTACAGGGAGCACCTGGATTCCCTAATCACCGCCCCCCACCAATCAAGTTAGTAATAATCACAGCAAAAACACACTTTCAGAGCTTCTGATATTGCAAAATAGCTAACTATCTTTGGTATTTAATTGACCCGTGGAATTAAGCCTTTGTTAGAGTTGATTTTGCAAAGGAATTTGGCTTCTGAAGCCCATGAAAAGCAGATGGATTCTGGGAAGGAATTAAGTGTCTGCTGGTAGGCGGGTGACGGGGTTGTTTCATCAATAAAATGTGAACAGCAGGAGGATGTTAATGAATAGACACCCCAGAACTTGCATACCAAATTTATTTCATGAAAAAAAAAACTTGAATATGATAACAAGCAGAGGTATTTTAGAAAAGGAAATGCCAAAATAGGGGGAAAATTCATTACTTAGAACTGTAAGGTTTTTAAAAAATCAGTTTCTGCTACTTTCAATATAGCATTCCATTTTTTCCAACTTGTGGTCTAAAGACAAACAGAAAATGTAAGTAACTAATATTAATTAATATAATATATTCCATAGTTAGAATATTGATCCCAACATTTGGGAATTTGTGATAACTGGTTATTTATTTTATTTAGATAACATACTTTCTTCTCAATTTACTGGATTGACAAATCCTAAAAAACTTAAACTAATTTTGTTTATGTCACAAAAGTAACTCATACATACTTGCAAAAAGTTAAAACTACAGATAAGCCAAAAAAGAACATTAAAATATATCATAATCCCACCATCCAAAGGTTATCACTGTTAACTCACTCTCCTCTCAGACCTTTTCTATCGAATAAAATACTGACTTACATGCATCACCTAAAATTAATTTCTGGAGAATGCTTCAAGTATCTGGACACAACAAAGTATGGCAAGCAAGATGGGAGTAAAAACCAGTGCAATGATACAAATGAAGGGTCTTTATTCCTTTCAACATTCTATTTGTTTGTAGTCCACTGAGGTGAAGGCATGTCAGGGCAGCAAGGATACTGCAAAAGTAACTCTTCTGGCATGCCTCAACATTTAACTTTATAATTTTGCATTTACAGTTAGTGAGGTAAAGGCATTTTCTGCACATTCTGCAGTCCTCTGGGGTCTCCAGCTGGTAGGCTGCTCTGTTTCTCCCCGCAAGATAGCCTTGCAAATGCACTCCTGTAAGGTATGGTGCGCTGCCATATGTGGCCATCGGCTCGTGATTGCCATGCATCCCCTGACATCCTAATGCAGGAAGTAGGAGCTTCCCTGGATGAGTGACATTCAATTATCCAAGAAAGAAATTCTTAAAGGACCACATGATACAAAGATAAATCACCTTGGCTGACAGCTTCATTACAAAACTGACACATGGAGAAGAGAGGTAGCCCAACTGGCCTAAAGGTATCTTCTCAGCCACTCCCTAAGCAATAGTGATGTCTGGCGAAAGGAGAGCCTTAGCCAGATGATTTGGGCAAGACCGAGGAATCACATCATGAGAGGATTAGATTTTCCCCACAACATCAAGGACTGTGTTTTTGACGTCAACTATTTGATAAATCACCCCTGAGAAGTTCCTGACAAATAAATATAATAGTATTTATTATGATATGGTCCCTGACTAGGTTATCCAAAGCTACTCCCTCCTCCTAGCACCCCAACTCCCTACCATTAATCTAGGATGATCTCAGTCTCTCATTTACTTCTACACTTTACCAGGCACAGTCCATGTCTGTCTTATTCTTTATGTTATCTCTATCAACGAGCACAATGCTTAGCACTTGGAAGACAATGAATAAATATTGGTGAATGGATGAATACATGAACGAATAACAGTATAAATGGTGGAATGCCTCACCAGCTGAACACAGACTACTGGTACGTGCCTTTGCGCACAAAGCAAGAGGAGATAGCCCGCCTCTCCTCCACACTGACGCCATGGTAAGAAGTCAGATCTTTGGCTTACACTGTGCATCCTCCACCAGCCCAACGACTTTCACACTGTCCCCTGGCATTAGTAAGAAACAGGACTAAGTAAGGCTTTTGCTTTTGTCAAAAGGAATACTAATAGTATTAAAATCCTAGGATTATAGTGAAATTTAATTTAGATAATGTAACTAAGACAGTAAACACCATGTCTGGCACATAACAAGAGTTCTGTAAACAGGAACTATTTGGTTGTTGGCCACTAATGCTAGAGGCTCAAGGCCACAACAGTGAGACTCTCCCAACGTCTGGGAGAAAAATATCATTTGGCTGGTGGAAGAAAACACAGAACATTTTAGAAGTCCTCGCTTCACACTTATTTTGTGGTTATGCATCTGTCTCAGAAGGACAGGACAAAGAGGAAAACTCCCTCTAAAAGGCTACCTGCTAGTTGTGTAACCATAGTAAATCACAGAATATTAGAATTATTGATAATAATTATTATTAATGATAATAAATCTAGTCTCTCACTGCACATTTGAATCCTCACTATAACATCCTCAGTGAAGGGTACTCAGCTCCCATAGCCACTGGTGAGAAGCCTGTTCCCAAATATATTCAAGAGACAGGTCCCCAGGGAAGAAAAAAGAAAAGTTGCCTGTATTCTCTCCTGTTTTTTATTAAATACGATAAATTCAACAATATGAAATTCTACACTGCATATCACAGTGCATAGACTGACTGCCATGGAGGGTTCCTTTTAAACTTCTGAAATAATCTTATTCTCATTTTGATTCCAGTAACAGGAGATGTAATGAAAATGTCAAAAGAGGTTACTAAACGATTTAGCCACATTTTCAATTCCTGTGTTGCATTTTTAATAGTTACATTAAAAAGCGAATACTATAGGGACTCTTTCTCACTCTCTCTCAGGGAAAATGAGGTGTTCTGGAGATAGATCTTTGATATAAGTAAAGGCTTTAAAAAGACAGCTACTTAATTATGCATTAATATAAATAATGAATAGGAGATGTTTCATAATGAAGGGAGCCCCTATTACAGATTATATCCTACTCTTCCTATTAATGTTTAGTTCCTATTACTGACCGTAGGGCTCACCAAGGCTGGAAAGAGCAGAGAAGCCTAATTAAATCAGGCAGTTCCTTCGGAGGTGGGAGGGGAAAAGGAAATTGATGCCTGCATGCGAAAAACAGTTAGTCATTGAGATAAAATGAACCAGAGGTTTATAGTGAAGGATCATGTTGCTTTATCACTTGATGTGTCAAAAACACTATGGTTAGAACCAACACACTAACACACAAATACTACCACCTGGCAGAAAAGGGGTCTGAAAACACTAGTGGCATGGTACAAGTCATGTCTTGTACCTTAAAAGGAAGACAGTCAGAAATCCCTGAGACCTCAAAGGACTCTAGTCAGAAGTGCAGGCTGACTTCTTCGTGAACTGGGAAGCCTAAAACAGGTTTCACATGTGGCTGCTTTATGCTTTGCACTTTAGAATGCCATAGTGCAAGTTGTGTTGTGTTTTTCTTTCCTACCACTATCATATTTATAAAGATAAAATTTAGATTAAATATCTAAGTAGCCTTGAAAGCAAGAAATAACACAAGGGTGGGATTTGATGTGTGTATGATGCAGGTAAAGACTTTGGATATGGTCTCCACAGACGCTGTTATTCTTAACTCAAGCAGGAACCTCCTTGACTCAAGGATTGTATCATAAATGGAATTCCAAAGTTATTAAAGACAATAGGGCTTTCTTTTCTTCCCTAAGTTTTGAAGTTTTTAAAGAGACCAAACACTTGTAAAGGCCACCCCTTTAAAGAACACAACAAGATGGGGTGAGAGTCTTTCAGGAAAACTAAATGCTAGTGAAGGGATCAACTTCCTGAGATTAACAAGCCCTCAGTGGACAGGTCCTGGAAGAGAGTGGTGATTTAGAAACCATTTGGTGAGAGATGAACAAAATGGCCTTGTGATTTAGAGACCTTTCATCCATTTCCTAAACACCGGTGGACTTCTGAATTTAGTGTGAATGTAGGAAAAAAGAATAATCTAAAATTTTCCAAAATTAAATAGCTACCAATTTGGTGAGATCATAGGAAGAGTCAATTTTACCTCCAATTTAAATTTTAAAAGGTATGAATATTTCTTGTGCTCCTGAGTTGTGGGCTGAGTTTCACATCAGCTACAGATGTAGAAAACCAGTTCTTATTCCAGTGCACTTGCTAAACTAGTTGGAAAGGCAAGATACACATGGTAGATTACAGGATCAAGATGGTATAGGTCAGGCTCTAAAGCTTAAGTCTTAAATCTGAGTATGCCTGGTTTTATAACGAAATTGTTAAGTAAGTGAAGTCCTTCATATCCCCTTCATATGGCTCAGTGCTTCTCATACGTTTCATTCACAATGAAAGGCAGCCTTGTCATTGTGACTGACAAGCCTTGTGCTTGAAAAGACTTGAAAGCACTACTTTCTAATGTTTGTCATTCAACAATTCTATTTTGCTGCCCATAACTAAAGTATCTGTTCAATATCCATCTCCTTTTCACACACACACACTTCCCTTTTCTCTCAATTTGCCTCCTACCCCACAGCATGTCTATTTCTAATTAAATGAGTGGATATATGAATATTCAAATAAAATAAAAACGAATAGAGTTTCTGTACTCATTGAGAGCTATCTTCCTGTGCTCAGATGTCAAGAGATCAAAATACTAAACTAACAACTATAGAATTGTCATATTTATGTTTTATTTATTTCTGAGATTTTTGTATAAGAAAACTATTTTCAGAATTTTTCAAATTAATGACATGAATCTATCACAGTCCTAGGGAATGATTTTACAAAGAGACATAACCTTATAGGTCGAGTGGAATATGGTATGAACATGCTTGGTAAGAAAAAGCAAGCCCTTGTTGTAGAGACAAACTGGCCACTAGCCAAAGGTGGTGAGCAAACTTATTTCAGAATAACTCAGCGATAAGTGGTGTTAGGCCACAGTGTAAAGTTGATGGAATCTGTTCTTGATGCCCCACTTCATATTCACCTTTCTGTGCAGGTAACTCCATGTATCCCTGGTCTAGACTGCCCTCGTTATTACTGCACTTGATGGATCTCTGTGATGGCTGTATGTACCTGTCATCGTGTTTCCTGGGGGATGTGTACCATGGTGACATTTCTGACTTGGGGGAAGGAAACTGAACGTGAGCATCTCAGTGTCACTCTGTGCTTCTTTAAGAATAGTTTCATCCCTGGACCGCTAGGTGCCTTCTGCTGTGTGTCTGCTTCCACCTGTAGAGCAGACTTTGGTCAGGCCAGACTAACTTCTAAGAGGCAGGTCTTAGAGACATTTTTTTCACGAGACTCCTCCTATCAGACTTCAAAGATAAGAGAGAATGATTACCCTCATCTATCTCTGTTTAGGTAGACATACTTTTCCTCAGATGAATCACCTCAACGTTTAGACGGGGGTGGGGGGGAGGGGGGCGGGGTACAGATAATGTTTGGTAACCAATTTGGCTTTAGATTCCAGTCATGTTCTCCATTCCAGCATTTCCAGAAATACAACTGGTATTTAGAGGTACACTCTTCTGTTTATCAACTAGTTCTTAACTGCAGGGGATGGGGATGGGGTAAGAGAGTGTTTAATTAAATACCAACTTTAAAAACTAACACTGTCAACCATCTATTATTAGCTTGTCAATATTTTAGCTGATACAGGTTAAGAGATGTGTTTTCTGAAATGATAACCTGTGTTAGCTTGAAATTCCATGGTGGTGTTGATCATTCTATTATTAATTAATTTAAGAAATTTTATCTGTATTAGAATAAGATTATTCTTATAAGCTTATGCTTATTCTAATTTTTTACAACCTTATAAGGTGGTAATTATTGTCTCTACAGAAAAACAGGATCAGATAATAGTAACTAGGTGATAATTAGCTGAGCCAGAATTTTAACCAAGTACATACTTCAAAGTTCTTACTCCTGAACATCGCTATTATGAAAGATAAACTGTATATACAAATAATCATTTAATGTAAAAACCCATGTCTACCACTGAGAGAAATACAAACACCAACCTGACTTATGATATAAATCAGAAATATCTGAAATCACCTTTAATCATACTCTTAACTTTTCCTTCCGAGCATTATAACCATTTATAATTAAATGTTTCTATGGCTATTTAATGTCCATTTCCCCAAATGAATCATATATTCTGTATGGAATAGAATTGTTTCTATTTTCTCCACCATTGTACCCTTAGCTCTCAGCTCACTTTTTCACTCATATTAAATAACCAATGTTTGTTGAATAAATTTTAAAAATAGAAATTCAGCCCTGTTCTCCCTTTTAGCAACTGCACTCTTTTTCAATGAGAAAGATAGTATGAATGGACGAATCAATTTTCTCTCTCCAGAATCTATTTTGGATCTATGAGGAGAAAGTAACTTATTTGCATTTGAAAATCCAAGCAAAAAGACACAGGAAGAAACAGAATTTTCAGAATTCACTTGAATGTGCTCCTGCCTTTTTATTGTTATTGATACTTCTCCTCACCTTCCCAGTACCTTTGTGCACCACCTGCCGGGTATCCCCAGACTGCTGTGTTTTTTAATAATATGGCCACATGACCAGGTATTGGAGACTAAGTTTGTCTTGTGCTCAAAATGTTTACCTCACCATTCTCAGCTGTCAAAATACAGCCTTTATTTAAGGTGCAGCTTCTATGTGAAGACGTCAGCTTCTCTTCCCAGCCAAAGGTAATTCTATCTTCTGATCTCCCATCAAATATCCTTAAATTTGTATTATAGTATTTATCATAGACTGCCTGGCATTAGAGTTTGCTTTGTACAACTCTCTCCCTAACAAAATTCAGAGCTCCTTTGTGCCAGGAGCTATGTACCCTCAGTTCCTGGCACTGTATCTTGGGCCAGGAACATAGTCAATTAATGCTTATTAAACTGAATTCTGTATCTTTATTTAGAGTACGGAGATAATGACTAGCTTATAAATAGTGGGACACTTCATCATGCCAGAATCACGAAGCACTGTCTATAGTTGAAATGACAACTTGTTCAGTCATCAACTTGTTTGTTTTGTCAGTCCTTTTTTAAAGTGTGTCTTCTAGCTGTTATTACCCAAAAGAAATAATGATGTAGAACGCTCCCAGAATAGTTTACCATAATGGGCACAGATCAGATGACTATTGATACAATTGTATCTAATCCCCTATGTTATTTATTAGGAATAGAATTTTAAATTACCTGAATTTTGACAAAATAAGTCATATACATCTTGTAAGCCTCAGAGTAGATTTACCTTTTTCTATTTTAGCAAACATCTCTCCAATGAATTCATTATTTTTTTATCTGGTTTCATTGAGATATAATTAACATACAGCACTGCATAAGTTTAAGGTGTACAGCGTAGTGATTTGACTTACATAATGAAGTAATCACCACAGTACATTTAATGAACATCCATCACCTCATATAGATACAAAAGAAAAAGGAAAACATACTTCCTTATGATGTGAACTCTTAGGATTTACTGTCTTAACAACTTTCATAGGTAACATGCAGCAGTGTTAATTATATTTATCATGTTGTACATTACATCTCTGGTATTTATTTTTCTCATAACTGGGTGTTTGTACCCTTTGACTGCCTTCATCCAATTCCCCTTCCCCTCAGCCCCCTCCTGTGGTAACCACAAATCTGATGTCATTTTCTATGAGTTTGTTTGTTGGTCTGTTTGTTTATGTAGCATAATTGACCTACAACACTGTGGTAGTTTCTGGCACACAACATAAATGATTCAATATTTCCATACATTACAAAATGATCACCACGATAAGTACCATCTGTCGCCAGAGATATTTAATGACTATATTCCCCACACTGTACATTTCCTACCCATGACTCATTTTTTTTTTTTTTGGTAACTGGAACTGTGTACCTCTTAATCCCCCTCACCTATTTCTCTCATCCCCCTGCCCACCTTCCCTCTGTTTGTTCTCTGTATCTATGACTCTATTTCTATTTTATGTTTGTTTTGCCTTTTAGATTCCACATATATGTGAAATCATATGGTATTTATCTTTCTCTGTCTGACTTATTTCACGTAACATAATACCCTCTAGGTCTATTCATGTTGTCACAAATGGCAAGATTTCATTCCTTTTTATGGCTGAGTAATATTCCACTATATCTATCTTTATGTCTATCTATCTATCTATACCACATCTTCTTTATCCATTCATCTATCAGTGGCAACTTAGGTTGCTTCCATATCTCGGCTATTGTAAATAATACTGTAATGAACATAGGTGTGCATGTATCTTTTTGATTTAGTGTTTTTGTTTCCTTCAGATAAATATTTATCTAGGAGTAGAATTGCTGGATTGTATGGTAGTTCTATTTTTAATTTTTTTGAGGAACCTCCCTACTGTTTTCCATAGTGGTGCACCAACTTACATGCCCACCAGCAGTATATAAGGGTTCCCTTTTCTCTACATGCTTTCCAGCACTTGCTATTTGTGGTCTTTTAGATGATATCCTTTCTAACAGGTGTGAGGTGATATCTCATTGTGGTTTTGATTTGCATTTCCCTGATGACTAGTGATGTTGAGAATGTTTTCATGTGCCTGTTGGCCATCTGTATATCTTCTTTGGAAAAATGTCTATTCAGGTCGTCTGCCCATGTTTTCCATGGGGTTGTTTGTTTTTTGATGTTGAGTTGCTTGAGCTCTTTTTATATTTTGGATATTAACCCTTTATCAGATACGTTGCTTGCAAATATCTTTTCTCATTCAGTAGGTGGCCTTTTAATTTTGTTGATACTTTCCTTCACTGTGCAAAAACATTTTAGTTTAATTAGGTCCCATTTGTTTATTTTTGCTTTTGTTTCCCTTGCCTAAGGAGGCATATTCAAAAAAAACATATTTCTAAGACCACTGTCAAAGAACATACTGCCTATGTTTTTTTCTAGGAATTTTATAGTTTCAGGTCTTACATTTAAGTCTTTAATCCATTTTGAGTTTATTTTTGTATATGGAGTGAGAAAGTCATCCAGATTGATTCTTTAGTCCATAGTGTCCAGTTTTTCCAATGCCATTAATTTTTTAAGGTTAAATAAAAGGATGAGTTTCTGGTATTTTCAACCAAAGTGGCCTAATTGCCACAGTTGCTGAAATAGAAGAGAGGTGACGTTTACTGGAAATATTAGAAATACATAGGAAGGAAAGTCAGGGAGGGATGATGTTTGTGAGCTGTCTAGATATTTTCTACTATGCATGGATTGTTGTGGTATTTGGGGGGAATGGTGGAGAATCCAAAACATCTAACTTTGATTGGTTATTTCATTTCAAGATAGGTGAATTACCTGTCTATTACAGCTTCATTATTGTTTTCTTATGACACCAATGCTCCATTTTCACACCATGGTATTGCTTATAATGCCCTTCCACCACCAATTATATAGTAAACTGAGTCAGATTCTTCCAGTAGCCAATCCTAAATTAGATATCTTTGAAAGCTATATTAAAATTTTAACTCAAAACATTTTCAGAAGTTGCTTAATTATTATGCAAACACTGGGGAAATCTGACTCAACACATCTTAAATAATTGGTGGCATATATTAAGTGTTAGCCGAGGGCAACTTTCAAAAAACAAATTACTAAGTTGTCACACATCAAGGCAGAATTATGCTTCCTATTAGCTAAGGTGCAAGCTATCCTTATACCAAACACAGAATCTACATCTTCAGTCAACGTAGACAAAAGAGTGCACACACATATAGGTGAACTAAACTTGAGCTTGCATCAAAAATGACAGGCGTTTAGTAGTGATCTAATACTGAATGTGGTATGTGCCCATCATTTTAAGAAAAACAATGGACAGCACATTTTCTCCAATGATAAAATTTGAAATCAGGAGTAAAAATTATAATTGTGGAACACTTGTACTCACCAAGGTGAGTTTGACAGCTTTCCAAAGACTTTTCTGATGAGATTTGTGTGATAGTAACAAATACGATTTTTGTTGTTGTTGTTAAATAATAGAATCTGTCAACATTTGGAAGATGTACATAACCCAGTGAACCCATCTTCCCCAAAGAAGCAATGCATGATATCCCAAAATCTGTTCAAAGTGAAGCTATAATGATAGACTTTAACAAAACAGAGTATGACAAATTATTTCTTTTAGAATTTTTCAGATTTCAAAATGCAGTTTACATTTAAGAAACTACCACATGTTGAATTTGGTGTAATAATAAAGACTATCCATGATTAATCTGCAAAAGCTTTTCCTTTTTCAACTATATAATATGACAAGCTGGATTCCTTTACATGTTTCAACCAAAGAAATGTTTCACAACAGATTGAATGAAGAAGCAGTTATGAGAAGCCAGATGTCTTCTATTAAGTTAGACACTAAGGAGAGTTGGATAATTGTAAAGCAAAGCCACTCTTAATGTTAACTGTTTTGTTTTATAAAAGAGTATTTTGCTTTTTAAAAAATGTTATTTATATTAATATGCAATGAGATTATTAATGTTATTTTTAAAGAATTAACATATAAATAATTTAAAGCTTCTCAGTTTTCATTTTAATATGATAAATACTGACAGATATTGTCCACATTTAAAACAGCACTTTGGTGTCCTCAATAATTTTTAAGAATGTAAAGAAGTTCTGGGGAAACCAAAAGTTTCAGAATTAGTTTCTTATAATATCTATAATATATAATACAGTGCTGAATAAACACTTGCCACTTCTTATTAATTAATTGTGATATCATCAATTTAATCTCTGAGATTGAATTCCAAATAATGATTTAGTTACATGTTTGAGTTTTTCTAAATCTTATTTTCCAGTTTTAAAGATAAAATAATGTATTTGAAAACTTTTTCTGCATTTCATTTTCCAGTCTCAAAGATATACATCTTTAACCCACAAATTCTACCTGTAGCAATTTACCTTAAGAGAAAAATTGAGCAAATGTATCAAAGATAGGTATTAAAAGGTCTTCACTGAAGTGTTTTTATGGTAACAAAAAAGTAGAAATAAATAAATCCTGAT
The DNA here is from genome assembly GCF_964374135.1 of Grampus griseus. Taxonomy (NCBI): domain Eukaryota; kingdom Metazoa; phylum Chordata; class Mammalia; order Artiodactyla; family Delphinidae; genus Grampus; species Grampus griseus. Next base: position 14,559,697 of record NC_138997.1, on the reverse strand, counting down.
CTACAGTGCATTAGTTAAATAAAGTATGGTACGGCCATATGAAAGTCTATTACAGAGTCACCGAAAGAATAATACAGTTGTAGGTGTATTGAATTAAGTATGTATTTATGACATATAAACTGAAAAGCAGGTATCAAGATAATATGAACTCTGGATAGTACTGTAAATGTAGGATTGTCCTCCCCCTTCACCTCCCACTCCAAGTTTTAGCAATTGTAGGTAAATTGTAAAAACAGAAATTTAAAAAGATATAACTGGACTCAAAAGAAGAGAAATATTTCCATGTACCAAAACATAAATGTCAAACAGAGAACAAGCCTGAAGCTGTGTGTTTACTGGGTCCTCGTTCATGTTGAGGTAAAGGGACTATAAGTGCCCTGTGATGGTTGCATGACCAGGATCTGAGTGAGGTTCTCCCACTTATAAAAGGAGTCTGGAAGAAAAAAAAGAAAAAAACATCTTCCAGCAGCTGCCTGGGTTTTCAGATTAAATGAAGCAGCATGTCTGGGGAGTAGGAGGACAGAAAGGATAAAGTTGAGAGAATTGAGCCAATCCTTTTAGTAGGTGACTGAATTCTCTGATATCTCTGAGGAGATACATAAAATCTGATTCTTTTATTTTTTAAATTGAACTATAGTTGATTTAAAGTGTTGTGTTATAAAATCTGATTATTGACTGACAATCCTGAAAAGTAGAAATGGAAGTAACTGCAGAACAGACAAACAGGGCTGAATCTAGAGCGAATGATAGACCAGAGACAGTAAGGCGGGAGGGGAGACGATGGAAGGAGATGACAGAGAGGGAGATAAAAGAGACAGACAAGGAACACTTCCCAGTCAGGATGAGTCACTTAATGAAAATAAACGAATAAAAAGCAAAGAAAACTAATGCGTAGAAATACAATAATGATAATAATTGAAAGATAAATTCATGAAAGAGGAATAAAAATTCTTTAAAAACAAGAAATAGAAGACTATGAAGTGTGTAGGTTTGAGATCCTGAAAGAAATAAGTGTTGAGAAACTAGTAGTTTTCTAATCTTAATTTGGGTGTGTAAATATATAAAATAACCTGGTTTTTAATTTTGTATTATCAAAGAAATTGGCATCATCTTTCACAGTTGCACTTCTAGGTAAACGTTGAACATTTACAAGAGAAAATTTTGGACATATATACCATATATAAGGATGATCTTATTTGTTAAACACACATTCAAACAATAATAACAAAAAAGAATCTAAATTATGCTAGGAGAATTAAAGAAGTGGTACCATATTTATACAATGGAACACAAAGGAAGTTAAATTAAATGTCCTAGGTATTACATAAATTACATAAAACATAAATTAAAAAGAATAAATCCAAAAACAGAATACTAAAAGGCAAAAAAACAAGTTGCATAATGATGCCTACAATATGAAAGCACTTGTGTAAAACTTTAAAATATGAAAAACAATGCTACATGACATTTGCAGACACATATTATGTAGTAAACATGGACAATATCCTGGCAGCAGCCTGTGATTGACCATGAGCCCTCCTATAGGAAGGACAGAGCCTGGGGGTGGTCCTGCCCTGACACCATCTTTAGAATGGTGATTAACACTGGGAAGGAAAGAAGAGACAAGAAATAGGAAAAGCTACAAACAAAAGCTTCAATTGTGTATTTTATATAATAAATATATAAATATAATATTTTTTTAAAAAAATCTAAAGGTAATGGGGCAAAATGTTACAATATTTGTTTCCTTTCTGTATATGTGAAATATTTCACCATAAAAAATTTTTACATTATAATTAATATAATTTCATTTCAGGATAGTTTTATAGATAAATGATGTTTATCTTTACTTGCTATTTTTTCTATAAGGGACATATATTTGTTGACTAATAAAAATAGAAAAAATAAATATAATTGTTTAAATATATTACATTATATTCAGAGGCATATAGAAGTTGTCAGCCGCCTGACATGTATGATGAAATAATAAAGATAAATAATCTTTAAATTCATTTCAGTGATTATTTCTTGGCTGAAAGAATGTAGGAGTTTAACCAATTTTGCCCAACTAGCTAATATTTGTCAAGAATGTTTTCAAGGTCATAAAAGAAATTTTAAAAATTGATGTATAAACCCTTAGCAAATATCTTAGTACTTGTAACTGAAAAAGTATGTCACATCTTTAAACTTAAAGGTCCAAAATTGCATTCTCTAAAAATTTTTTTCTCGAAGTGAACAGTAGGAATAGCATAATATCTGCTGTTTTATGAATACATTATTCCATTAAAATAAATTTCCTTTATACCACATTTTACTAAAACATACGAAGTCCATTTAGGAGAAATAATTTTACTCATCAATTGTAAACATTAACTAATGGCAAGCTGTCACTTTAAAGATTGCTTTGGGACTAAAAATATAAACAGGAGTATAATTTCCTAAATTTACAGTCAATTTTCCTGCCTGAAGATTAATATAATGCTATGATATATACATTTTATTAACAGAAGAGTGCTATGTGTGTTCAGAAAATCCTCCTTTCTTTACTTTTATAAAAATTTATAGTAGCTACACTCCATCTTCCCACATTCTGCAGCCAGTCATAGAGATCCCATACTTTGGCTTTCAGGCTTAGCCAATACAAACAAAATGATTGAAATTGTTTCTAATATCTTCTTACATCCTATACAAATCCTGAAATATTGCTTTGAAAAGACTGATAAAACAGATGCATAATAGGTAGGTTACGCTCATTTAATAGGTCCACTCTACTATTTGGTAAAACAACAGGCTGAACTAGAACAAGTAATGATATTCACCATCTGAATTAATTAATCAATATTGTGTTTAGACTGGCATTGCCTAGGAAATGCTCTTCCTGTCAAAACAAACAAACAAACCAAAAAGCAAAAGAAACTGATTGAAATGGTGACTTGGGTTGGGTTTCCTGTAAACAGGCTCTGAGACAAGGAGTTGTGTACATGTTTATCTAGTAGTATTCTTGAGAGATTCTCCTCAAGGGACAAGATAGAACAGGGGGAAAGCTGATCTACAATGCAGTTGCAAGTGAGGCCTCATCTGATTGCATGTGAAGCTCTGGTGTTAGAATGGCCCTTCAGTTGCTCCAAATTGAAATGAATGGCACAGCCTTATATATCCTGGCAGCAGCCTGTGATTGACCATGAGCCCTCCTATAGGAAGGACAGAGCCTGGGGGTGGTCCTGCCCTGACATTGAGGGCAATCCTCAGTAAGTACAGAGCTGTGAGCTGGTAATGGTCTATATTCTTAACTGCTGGATGATGGCTACAGTAGCCCCGACAAGAGAAAGGACGTGGAGTATGTGTATCCATTACAATAGTATATCCACAAAACAAAGTCTGAATGGATATTAAAATTTTAAATACACATGCACCTACTTCTATGTATATTGAAGATGCCTGAAATAAAACTTATATTCTTCACACAGTATTTTTTAAAGGTCAGAATCAAATTAGACAAGTAGCCAGCAGGAAAGATGAGAGCTAAATTATAAAATATGAAGGAGCTTTTGCTGCAGATTTACTTTTAGGTTTGAAATTTGTGGCCGCCAATGTAAGAAACAAACTGAAATAATATGGCTTCTTGTCATCCTAAAAGAAAATAATTAGCTTTCAGGAAAAATAAACATTTTCTTGTTTATAACCTTAGAAATAATTTATCACATGTAAAATATATTAACTATGTCTTTAATATCTGCAGAAAGTGTCATCGTTCAACTATATATTGGTAAAATTGAAAAGCTGACGAGACAATCAATTGCAACAGATCATTGCTAAGGAGAAGTAAGCCCAACTGTGTTGTTTTCTAGTGCCGTAACTTGATCCTACCTAGAGAAATGAATTGGTACCCTGTCTTTTAGATCAATATTGATGAGAAGCATTTGCCTAACCATATTTTGCCTGCAGCTAAATAATAGTTATTGCAAGATAGAGCTCTCAGGCAAGTACCTGGCACACACATATCTATGTTGATGATTGAAAAGATACCAGATGGTCTGGCAGCAAGGTTACATTCTGTTATGGAAATTAAGGAGTTGAATTATATTCTTGCCCACTTGGAGGATCATCCCCTGTCCACATGGAAGTAAACAGTAGGGGACCTATGGGTAGAATCAATGTTTCAAAAGAGCTTTTACTCTCTATCGACTGAAGACATGTCTCTGTTTTATCTTAAAAGCCATCGCGGATAAACTGGTACTTCTCAGAAGTCTAGCTTGAGAAGAATTTTGAGATAGTTTCAGTATTCTGTGGCAAAAACTGTCATGACTTATTAGTAAAATTTGCCATGGACAAGAGGGTAAGCATGCTGTTTATCTGCTAACCAGGATTTAGTCCCACGGAGAAATGTACCATGCGGCTTGGGAAGGCTCTGGATGAGATCACTTTTGGAAGAGGTAACATCTCAGTTGGCTTCTCTAGAACATATGATTGTGACTAGTACTGCTTCCTTTTGAGTTCATGAGCTGCAAAACATACTCCTCAGGGACTCTTGATAGAATTATTTACTGTGGCTCATGTAATTAGATGATGCCAAATAAAATTTAGTTTTAGCCTAGCTGCCACAGAATTGATAGTCTCTGAGAATCACATCCAACTTGTTTGGCTGCTTAAGAAGCATTCTGATTTTTGATAGTGCAATGATGTCATTTGGAAAGAAGAAAATATCTGCCTTTCTGATTCCTAATGGCAGGAGAGTAGAGTTTGTGGTTTCCATCAAATTATTTGAAAGTGTTAAGTGATCATATTCAGGTATATGTGCATATGTAGTAGGAGCGTTAAATACAACCCCATTTTAATCCATTCATAAGTATTTCATCTTCTCATTGAGGACTTTTCTAAATACCCTCTTTCCCATTTAAAATGGTAACTCCATCTCACTACTTACTCTGGCTTCCATATTCAGCTTCCCCACTTAATTTTTCCAAGTAACACTAATCATTGTTTTCAGTATACTGTATAATTTACCCATCTATCTTGTTCATTGATTTTTCTCTCCCCATGAGAATGTATGCTCAGTAAGGGCAGGGATTCAGCCTACTTTGTTCACTTTTACACCCCGGGGTCTAGAATAGTAGCATGACACACACTGGGGAGTCAATAAATAAATAGCTGTTGACGAAATTAATGGATGAACCCACCAATAGATGGTGCCTGTCCATTCTGAGTCTATAATTATACTGATTAATATTGATTTCAAGAATAAATAAGATTGAGATCATGTGGAAATCACATGGCTTGGCCCAGACATATGTCCTACTAATATAGAATGTGAGGAGGCAGATGATAGATCAATACACAGTAGTATAAGAGCGCTGGGTTGTTAACTGCTTTTTTAAAAGATAAAATAGAATACTTGAGGAGATGATTCATTCTATAGAATACTGCAAATACACCTCCCTGAAGTTCAATCCTGATGAATACTTCTACTCTCCTCAAAACTCTTCAGAGAAGATCAAAAGCCGTACTCTTGGCCTGGAATTCATTGCCTTCTCCTTTCCAGACAAATTGCTCCTGGACAAATGTTACAACCTCATTTTTATTGCTACAGTATCTTATTCTAAGATCTGCTACTACCTTCTACTAATACTATTTCTCCTCGGCATTTTGATACAGATGAACTGTGCTAAAATGAGAGTCCCTAATGATCAAATACTATTAAAGTTTGAACCAAAGATTGGCAGGATGTTGAGTTTATCCACACCCTTTCATATTCTGGAAGAATTTTAGAGGAGGTACATTTGTTTGAGGAACCAGAACTAGAGATAATGGTTTCATTAGCTATTATGTGTTAAGCTTAACTGATTCCACAGTTACTGGTATTGCATTGTACAACTGTATGAGAGTTGACACACCCTACAAAAAAAAAAAAAAATGCGTAAGGTTCCTTGACCAGACCACTTAAACAAAAAGGTATGATGAGGAATTCATTTATTCCAGAGAAGTTGACAACTGATAAAGTTACTTATCAATTTGTTTATTGTTTGTTACCAATTCCTGTAAAACGGATTATAAACTCTATAAGAAACATTATGATCTGTTGTTTTCTTTGTTAGTAAATACCCAGAAATTAGCACAGTGTGCTAGCTAAGCGTGCTTATTAAATAATTGTGAATATTGGATTAAGGCAGAGACTTTTAGTTTATAGAGCAATTACCAATAATTTATTCTTCCAAGGTTTCTAATAAAGACATTTTAATATCTTCTCTAGGTTATTAAAATTCTCATTGGTTGTCTTCTCATTCCACAGCATGGCCCATGTGAAAAGCACAAGTAGAAATAAATTTTATGTATTGAAGAGCATGGTTTTTAGTTTCCAAATGCTCTCATATAGGATTGTGGAGGACCTATAAAGGCAACAGATACCTGACTTTGTTCTTAGATGCTGTCGTTGTGGCTGCTTTTCTTTTCTTTTCATCAAGTAACAAAGGGTAAAGAAAGGCAGTCAGACATATTCAAGTCTGTGAGACTTTAGAGTCTGTTTGGGTCCTAATGACAAACTCCTCTTTGTCCTAGGATGGTTCTGGGCATGTTTAGTGTGAGGTAACATTAGGAATGCCCCCTTTATACTGACATTCTTATTGTCATTAAAGGTAAAATATGAAAATGCACATTTATAGTCATTAGATAAACGTACTATACTTCTAAAAGGAAAATTAACCTACTCTCAATAGTAAAGGAAAAACATAAGAGAAGAAAGGTCAGAGAAGACTACACAGATAAAGCACTGAAAAGCAGCTATTAAGCTGACATCTGAATAAGTAGTGATAATAATAATTACAATTTAGAGTTTACTATATGCTAGGCAGTGTTCTAAACACTGCACACATATAGACTAATCCTACAATACCTTTGTAAGGTAGATACTGGTATTATATTCATTTAGCTAAAGAAGAAACTGAGACTGATGGAGGTTAAATGATTTCCTCAAGGTTACACAGCCAATACATGTTAAAGCCTGGACTTGAACCCAGGCAGAAGGTACAAAACCTGTGCTTTCACCACTATAAATCACAGGGTCTTGTAAACTGGCAGTCTTTGTTAAAATAAAAGATTGATGTCCTTGTAGTGATCCACATCCATGTTCCTATCATTATCTGTTTCTGTCTCTATCTTTATAAATAGTTAAATTAATTGATGCAGTATTTGTTAAAGTGTGACCTAGAATCCACCTACCTCAGAATCACTTGAGGATTGCAGGTTCCTAAACTCCATCCCACATCTACCAGATCAAAATATATATGGGAGTGGGTCCATATATCTATGTTTAAAAATGAATCTCCCTTTTTTATATAAAGGTCAAAGACAGAAAATCTAAATAATAATGGATTCACACACATTTATTTATTCATTCAATAAGTATTAATTGAGTACCTATTATGTGCATTCATATTAGGTAAATCATAAACAAAAGCCATGGGGTGATTAACACAGAGCTCCACAGAGTGGTTACACCTGGTGGGGGAGAGCGTGATGGCCTAAGGTGAACATACAGAGGGGCTTCAAAGTAATGATCAGTTTCTTAAGCCTGGTTTGGGTAATCAAATATTTTTTTCTTCTTTTTTAATCATTTAAAGTTAAAAGTAAAAAAAAAAAAGTATGAATAAATAAATTTTTCTAGTAATTTTTGTGCAGACTAAAGTTTGAAAGCTTCTGTTTTGGTCAATGCAGAGAACTTTCTCAGAGGAAAAGCATGTTTGGCTTGCCCTTAAGAAGAAAAAATGCTTATATTTTATTTCTGTTTAAATAATTAGCATATTCATTTGACAAATACACACATCTAAGTAGGCAATTTCAATCTGAAATCATTTCTTTTTTTCCCTAAAATAGATAGCCCTGAACAATGCTATGATAGTACATGTATTCATTTGTTCAAAAAATTTTAATAAAATGCTACTATATTCCAGGTACTGTTCAAGGCAATGGGAACAGTATAACAAGACAGGCAAGTCCTTGAGATAACTTTTAAGTCATATTTATATACAATGCATGTAGAAAAGTGAATTATTTGTACAAAAAAACTTGACATAATGTCCAAATGAATGTATGGGTTGTATATATTATTGTGCAGGCATTATTCTATACAATAAATTAGCTTATTTACTGAAGTTATTACATTTTTGTTTTTGTTTTTGTTTTTGTTTTTGTGGTATGCGGGCCTCTCACTGCTGTGGCCCCTCCCACCATGGAGCACAGGCCCTGGACGCGCAGGCCCAGTGGCCACAGCTCATGGGCCCAGCCGCTCCACAGCATGTGGGATCTTCCCGGACCAGGGCACGAACCCGCGTCCCCTGCATCAGCAGGCGGACTCTCAACCACTGCGCCACCAGGGAAGCCCTGAAGTTATTACATTTTTTATGTAATTTTATTTTATTTGCACAGTGTTATTTCTCCCATGATATCTTTACAAGTCACATTTTCAGTAGCCACTTCAATCCTATTTTGAAACAAGACCTTATCTGTTTCACAGAATCATCATAGTACAGGAAGGAAACCAAGGAAAACTTCATTTCAAAGAAACACATAATACATTCATCGAAATGGGTGATGTGCTACACGGAGCATCCTTTTAGGGCAACATTTGTCTCAGTGATGCCAAATGCAAATGACCAGAAGAAACAGCAATAATCTACAAGGCCTATAGCAAGTAGATTTGGGATTTCTTATGCCAGCGCCTTTAAAGTCTTAACTAGACCTGGTATGAAAAATGTCTAAAACATCTCTAGAAAGAATCAAAACCTCCATAAAATATGTAGTAATGCATCTAAATAAGCAAAGGGAAAAGAAAGGAGAAAAAGATTAAATACATGTAAAAGTCCATTAAAATCATTCTACTTAAGTGTAAACTTTTATGGCATTGGGTAGAAAACTGTGCCTTCTCAGACTTATAAGAATATTTCTTATGAATCATTTGTTAAGTGTTTGGGCTACATACAGCATTATTTTTCATGTACTGCATATGCCTCTGCATTCTCTGGCAATGAATTTTGAACACTTTCACGTGCTGGTAAACAATAAACTCAGCATCTCACATGTACAATATGAAATTCTGGCCTGGCATTTACTTACATACTAACTGAAAACACAGTTGCTCACAAAATGTGGTAGCTTCTAAAATCAATACATAACATCCTTGAAATCTTTTGTGGGTAGAGTTATATATAGGAAAAAACAGTTGAAGATGTTTAAATACCTTTTTAAAAGTTTTTTTGAAACTATTATTTTATTTAAAGCAATAAATAAAAGTGTATAGTATTTATGTATATAGGTATATGCTTATATGTAATTATTTATTCACTAGTTCTTCCAAAAAGTTCTGAGGCACTTAAAGAATGGAAAAGGTACTGTCATTCATACTGATGCTTGAAATTGAAGGAACTTATTTTAAATGAGTAAACAGAGTTGACTTATCAAAACTTTAGGAATATTGCATAATTTAAAAAATATATTACTTATTACTTACTACACTATATATATGTGCATATATGTGATATCCTAATCACTTTCACATAGATCACCTCATTTGATCATCATGATAATTCTATTTCATATTCTTACTATATTAATTTTACATATAAAGAAACTAAGGGCAACAACAGAGAGGTTACCCAGTTAGCCGATAAACAGTTCTATATGCAAACACAAGACTTTGGTTCCTAAGCAGTTAAATCTAGAGGGAAGATAATCAGAAAAGTCTAATATAAATTATTGAAAAGGAAATCAGTTTTTCCCATAAAATGATTTAATTATTATAATTAATATCAAATTACTAAATTCACCACTTGACACTTAATGGAAGAGCGATGTTATACAGATTATAGATTATAGTATCTCACAAAATACTCCAGAGACACCTGTACTGCGTCTTTTTTCCCTATTAGTTATTTAGAACTATGGGATGAGGAAATCATACTGTCAGATCAAAAGCAGGATAAAAAGAGAAAGCAATGTTCTCTACAGAGATCCTTTCATATGATATGAGTTAAAATTCCAAAGACTAGAGTAGGTATCACATTGAAGACAAGAAACCAATTTTAAGATAAATCATTAAAAAGAACCTCATTTTCTAAGTAACTCCTTTCCAAAGAGACTCATTGGCCAAATCAGTACAGGAAAATATCAAACTTATTTGCAAAACATAAATCCTTATATGTCATCTATCCGTGTATCACCATTATTCTCTTGATTAGATGATAGGCCTTTATAATCCCCTTACATTAAAAAATTCATCTTTTTGTATATGATAAACATCCCATAGTAGATTAAAATTATTAGACCTATTAAGCCCTTCAAAAGCATTATGCAAATTCTCCTTCAATTACAACTGTATTTCAAACAGCTAGGAGCAATGAAAGATAGGCTTGTTTTATTTTAAGGAAAGACCATGAGATTATTATTTTTACAGATAACTAAAAGTAAAATGTAAATGCCATTCTGTTTTTATAGTCAAGGTTATCAGGATCATAGTTAGTGAGCACTCCATAGGGATGTTCACTTAGCATTACTGCAAACTAACAATATGCATGAGTGTCAACTAATACTAATTAATGATCTAAGTGACTCTAACACTGTAGAAAATCACACAAGTGAGTCTTTTGTTCCCAACCAGTACTTGTCTCTGACTTTCAGTGTAATAATATACACTGCAAACTCTTTAGATTTTTCATGTGAGATGACCAGATGTTCAAATGAGTATGTTTTACTATTTTTAGAACTATGAAATGTGCTTTTCTCCCATCTGAAATGTCATTATGATATGTATTACTCTTTCCTAATATTTAGCTGTAAGACCACTTATCTAAATATTGATTTGTGATCTTTGGATAACAATTCAGAGTGCATATTATTTCTTCAGGTGCTATTGAAATATAAAATGGCTTCTGCAGAGAAGCCTCCATTTACATATTTATTCTTTCTTTTATACCCTCCTATCTTTCTTTATTCCTGATGAGTTTATATTCAAGAATGTATGCTTTATCCCAGAGTATGCCATTTTATTTTTATTTTCCTTTTACCTAGTCCCAACAAATTGTGTATTTGTTCTTGGGGTCGCCATTCCAAGGAAGGGTTCTCTGTACACAATAGTTCTGTCCTTATGATAAAGCCTAGTCAAAATATTGGCTATACTTTGCAATTAAAAAGTTTCCTCCTAGAAATGGGATCTTAAGTTCCCCCACTAAATCTTTCAAAACACTAGAAATAAATATGAATATTATTTTAGATTTAAAACGAGTATATTTGACTTTACTCAGAAATAGTTAAATAATTATTAATAAGCAGAAATATTAAATATACTTCTACTGTGTCTGTCAGGGGAGTGCAGAATTCTAAGACCTGACTTCTCTTCTGAATGTCTTTAGACCAAGACCCAGTCTGTGTTTGGGGATCTTGTTTTGACAAGAACAGATAATTTTAGGGATCTTCCCAGATCCTATCAAAATACATATTTATTTCCTGTGGTATAAGATAGGTTCAAAGAAGGTGTTTCATTTGCAATAAGCAGACAACTTTGCCTCAACTGATGTAAGCAATAAGGAATATTTTGTTTCATAATATGCCAGAGATTTACTCCTCTTACTTATTTAGAGTTAAGGTTTAGAGGTAGGGACCAGCAGCATCAGAGGGCTCAATGATCTTTCCAAGGACACAGTTCCTTCCATACCTATGTCCTATGGTCCCCAGTCTTAGCCTCATCCTGAGCCTGTTTGCTCTCTTGTTGGCAAGATAGCTACAGCAGTTAGAGGTCCAGACACCCTATGGTAGGAGAAAGGTTGCTTCTTTCTTGTGTCCTACTTTATCAGTAATCCTTACCAAGGACTATCCTCAACAGATTTCTCCTCACATCCCAGAGAGCATACTGGGTCATATACCCACACCTAAACTAATCCCAGAGAAAGGGAATGAGACCACCATGACCCATTTCAAGCCATCAGGTTAGCTGACAAAACAAAAATCAGAGCTCTGACTTTGACATTGAAACATCCTGTACGTTGAAATAAAAGCAGGGCTCTGCCAGCATGGCAAGGGGGAAATACTACTGAGTAGACAACCAGCTGATGCTACAGGCCAGTTTGTCTATCCAAGAGATATTCACATCCTTCATTGTGCATACACATCTAAAAATTGGTCTAGATGAGGGTAAAGCAAAGAGCACAAAGGAGGGGGAAAGACCCAGCAAGATGGCAAGCTAAAAAGAAGACACAGGGCTTCCCTGGTGGCGCAGTGGCTGAGAGTCCGCCTGCCGATACAGGGGACACGGGTTCGTGCCCCGGTCCAGGAAGATCCCACATGCTGCGGAGTGGCTGGGCCCTTGACCCATGGCCGCTGAGCCTGCGCGTCCAGAGCCTGTGCTCCACAACAGGAGAGGCCACAGCAGTGAGAGGCCCGCGTACCGCAAAAAAAAAAAAAAAAAAGACACAGACTCTTCCCAAGATATTTTCAAAAACTGCAGCGTGTAGTTTGGCATGCCCTGGGAAGTGATTAATTGGCAATTTGATTCATTTAGGTACCAGAGAAGAAATAATTTACCATTAACTCCCTGGTTCTCTGAAGGAGTTAATTTTCACCACATGGATGAGCACTTTATTCCCAGAGAGTATCTTACTCACTCTGCCCGATCATGGAAAGAGTCTCAATTCAAGGAAATATTGAACCATTTGGGAAGAACATTAGACTGAATTAAACACTTTCTGTGCTCACCCATATGATGCAAATTAATTCATTGTATTCTTTTAGTCTGTTTGCCAAGAAGCAAAAGAAACAGGAATATGTACTACCAATTTAATTGCATAGTTAACCAACAATATTTATTAAGCACCTACTGTTTACAGAGAACTATTCTTGGAATGATGAAAGTCAAAAAGGAAACAATATTCATGCAGAGACAAGTCAGATAAAAGTCCTTCAAACTCTGACTTTCTCAGTCTATTTGTAAAATTAAACCCAGCAAAGCCTTCCATTTGCTTATTTCACAGAACTGGTAGGTCACAATAAAGAAAGAGGCAAATAGCTACCTTTCCATCACTTACAAAGCTTACTCAGTGAGTTTTTTAAAATATTTTTTAAGTAAATTTAAAATAAGTTTAAAATAACTTCTAGCATCCTGCCTCACCCCATCCCAGTTCACTCTTCTGAAAGCTAGATACTAAGCATTAATTAACTTACAATACAGTTGATAATTATCATTTGCATATATAACATAACAGGCTTATTCTGTTTTTTCATATAGCGACATCTTAAATGTTGAGATTTCACAACAATATTTCATTTTTAACTTTGTAAAAGAAGGAACAGAAGGAAAATGAAGTGTAAAAATGTTGATATGGCAAAAAATATATACATTAATGATACTGTTTTCTTTTGATATGGATAAATACATCAAATACCATACTATAGAAAAAATTCAGTATTTTATAGTATGTAGAATACTATCAATTTCACCCACAATTTCATAAAAAATAAGCAAATATTGGGAATTCCCTGGCAGGTCAGTGGTTAGGACTCTGCACTCTCACTGCCGAGGTCGCGAGTTTGATCCCTGGTGTGGGAACTAAGACCCTGCAAGCCACTGGGCCAAAAATAAAAAAAAAAAAAGCAAGTATTATTTTATATGCTTTATGGAGAAGATATAATTTCCTTTGGTCAAGTCAACTATCTTTGATTCAAATATTAATACTAATTTGGCAACAAGAGGTGGTAAATTCAGTGTAAACAAAAATGTTTTTGTTTTTCATGTTAAATCAATATGACAAGGCTGCTTTAGTATAGCACCTCCCATGCTGTGTGTTGCTGAACGCTCAACAACATGCCACTGCCTGATACCATGAGACATTCCTGGGGATTGGCACAGGGCCCATTTGCATTCTACAGAGTAGAGCACTAAGAAAGAATTTATGGAGATTGAAATGTGAGCTACATTGAGAGCAAAATTCCATACAGATGATTTCAGTTAATTAAAGCTAGTAGTACAGGTCCCATATAAATGGGTGCTGGTAATTTCCAGAATATATGAGGACATCTACTGAACTATACATTTTATCACAGTCTTATAAGCTGTGATAAAATGCTTTAACTACTGTGAGGATTTATGGAACCAACTGTGTTTATCAGACTGATATTCAGTCAACTCTGACATACTAAAAGAGGGCCCAATTTGGTTTATTCATGGCCTTACTTCTCTTTATCTTCCTTTCTACTTACCCCTAAGCTCATTATATCCTCCATCAGAGGAATAACAAGGAATCACTCAGTTGCTTTTAATGTTTTTCGTGAAACTTGCCTTGGTTAAGTGGGAGCCTGGTAAACTTGCCTGAGACTAGGCTGGAGAATATGTCCATGTTTTATTCCTGACATACAAGAAAAAACTAATCATTAATCTCCAATGATCAGTGGATAATGAGATAATACCAAATCAATTTACTGAGTATTTTCTAGTGTTCTTGCTTTGTATCCATATTATCTGGTTGGCTTATCTTATCCATCTTATCAAGATATCACTAAGATCGGCCATTTTGTAGGTTGCGACATCTGCTAGATAACTATTTTTTCCAGATTGAAACCATTTTTTTCATATTCTAATATGAAGCTTATTAGAGCATCAACTAGGAATATGAATATAATGCCATTGGTGATAGCTATCCTCTTCCATCGATCTCTGTTATTAAATGGCGTCATAAAGTATCCTGACTGATGTTTAACTTTGGTCATAAAACCCCTACCAGTTTGTGCAAAATTACATTCAGGACCTAAAGAATTTGGATTGTGGAATTGATCCCTGAAACTTCCAATCCACTAATACAGGCAATATGAGACCTCACATTTTATTTGATTATATGTTTTATATATTTCAGCATGTTTTCATTTGAGTAGATTTGAAACTGCTTCTTGAGGAAAAGTTCGCTGTCATGAAGGTCCCTCTTGTGTCCCATCTCCATGCAGAAATCCAATAATGAATGTTCAGTTTACTTCTCAGTCTTAAGGAAATATCAAACTTTCCAGTAGTACATGTGGTATTTTCTACGATCTTACTGGAAAATACCTCTTTGATGAATTGTGCGTAATTTGGCCATAAAGCAAGCACTTAATGAAAGTGTGCTATAATATTGTAATTATAATCATAATTAATAATTAAATAATATTGTTCTAATAAATATTTTTCAAGCTAAGTACTATATATGTTTTATATATATGAAATCTTATTTAATTCTCATACAATATTACAAGGGCTAATACTAATAAATAGTATGTATTTAACTCTTACTCTCTGCCAGGACACTAGGATGTGGGCTTTTTTTTTAGTATTAACTTATCTAATTTTTAATAAGCTAACATTTAACATGAAATAAGTACTCTTTACTTCCTTTTTACAAATGAGGATACCAAAGCTTATAAAGTTATGTGCATTGCATGCTAGCTGCTCTAGACTCTAGAACATATTCACTCAATGCTGACAATCCAGGGTAGCACATACAATAGCCATACCCTTGAATCAGCTGTTTATTTCCATCCCCTTTCCCCTAACTTCAATGATCAAAGCAGTGACATCAATAGCTGACCTCCCCTGCTATCCTACTCTTGGTCTCAAAGCAGGATATTCCCCGTGTCTGGGCATCTTTGTCTATGGTGAATGTGACCATAACTGGAAACAGATTAGGCAATACTGATGGAGCATCAACTGACTATGGCGGTTTTACTACTTACTTTCATACTTTAGTAAGTTATTTAGTGGGGGAGCCAAGGAGGCATACCAGTCTCTATCTGAATAAGTAGAATAATCATGACAACAGCACCAGTCTGTGTTCAGGCTGACTCCTTTCACAGCTTGCCCTTCACTGCACCTCATTTATCTTATCTTAAGTAGGGCTCTATTCATGATTGAACCATCTTCCCCAAGATTGATATATTAAAATGTGTGAGGGGCAAAGGTAGCACTTATCAGCATTAATGACTAGCCTGATTTTATTGATGATAAAAAAGCTTAAGAGCATTAGAAAAGAAAACAAAGTGGAATGTTTGCTTAATTAATTCCAGTTTCATTGGGAATCTAAACATCATTAACTTTCTCACAAGCCTTCCTTCCACTTTTCCAAATTTAAAAGAATAATTTATATAAGAAACCTGTTATGTTGGGATGGTTATAAATGTGAATTCTTAACTCAAAGGCTTATTTGTGAATCCTAGTTCCATTATTTATTAGCTGTATGAACTTGGGAATTCACTTAACTTATTCCTGTGCCAGTTTTTTCATCTATAACATAGAGTAAGTAATACTATTTATGTCATAGGATTTCTGTGATGAGTTAAAACATGAAAGAATTTAGAGCTCTACTTAGCACACATCAAAATACTCACTAGGGGCTTCCCTGGTGGCGCAGTGGTTGAAGGTCCGCCTGCCGATGCAGAGGACGTGGGTTCATGCCCCGATCCGGGAAGATCCCACATGCCGCGGAGCGGCTGGGCCCGTGAGCCATGGCCTCTGAGCCTGCATGTCCAGAGCCTGTGCTCCGCAGCGGGAGAGGCCACAACAGTGAGAGGCCCGCGTACCGCAAAAAAAAACCACCAAAAAAACCTCAATAAATATTGGTAAAATAATAATGTTATTATTAATTCAGAATGGCTTTCTCAACAGAGTCTGCTGATTAGTCAAAGTTTCAAGATGTTATAGGAAGGAACTCAAGCCCTAGGTCCTAGAGCCTCAAGGAACTGAATTCTGCCAATAACAACCTGAGTGAGCTTTGAATGGACCCTCTCCCAGTAGAGTCTTAAATGAGACACCAGGTTCTGGATGACACCTTGTTTACAGCATCATAACACCCTAAAAAAGGGCCCAATTTTGCCATACCCAGACTCCTGACTCACAGAAAATGTGAGATAATAAATGTGTCATCCTTTAGACAACTAAGTTGGTATTACAGCAATAGATAACTAATCACTGGCAGTGGAGAAATGGCGTAATTATGAGATTTCTAGTTTGAGAGTCTACATTTATAACTGTGTTCAGGCTGAGATATTAGTTGCTATATGGAAGTCAGACGATCTGGTGCTAAGGACGATTTTACTTGACAGTAGTGATAATCTTTTACAGAGCAGTTTCAGCAAGTCAGCAGGATCTGAACCAGATTTAAACCAAAGTTTAAAATTGGTGACAGAAAGTCCAATGGCTGTTCCAAAAAAAAAAATTTTTCTTCACTGAAGGAATAAAAGGAAATAAGCAGCCTGAAGAAAAGAGAGTTGAAGGTACATTATTTTACGGTGAAGTAAGAAAAGGGAGTAGATAACTTAGGGAAAGTAAGAAAAGGGGAAAAGGACTACATTTGTTAATGGAGAGGATGAAATCTCCTAAAGACACAGATTGAGAACAAGGCAAAAGAAGAGTCAGATAACCCTCTACATCTGAAAAATTGGGTAAAAGTTGTTGTGGAAATGTAACAAGACAATAAATATCAGTATAAAGCTTTCAGCACATTGTCTAACCTAGCAAACAAGAAAAACTATCACCTACTACTAAGTTTATAATTATCAGAGATATCAAGAGATAATTAGAAGAACAAGAATTGCAGGTAGCAAAAGGAAGGGTATAAGTGTATCAATTAATATCTTTCTTTTTCTTTTTTTTTTGTGGTACGTGGGCCTCTCACTGTTGTGGCCTCTCCCGTTGGGAGCCATTACAGTAACTTGCATATAGGATTATTGGGGGAAGCTTGTCTTCAGTTGCAAGCTCTATGAGTGCTCAGTTATAAAGGCATGAATTTGGGGGCATATAACGAGAACCAAGGCCATGTTCTATTCCGTTTTCTCTACTCCTCCAGTTGTTAATCAAACTTTCTGAACTTCAGCTTAACTCCAATCTTTTCTTTTATGAAAGGAGAGACACCAAAACATCCTAGAGTAACTTAATGAATCGTTTAGGATAAAGGTAAATTCTATTCTGAAATGTATAAAAAATTATCTTTAATTCAGATGCAAGGTATGTTATGCTTCTTGTTTTCAGAAATTGTTTTTAACCATGTAAAAACAACAAGTAATCAAAACCTCCTTGTCTTAAATTTTGAATCTTCAGTTTGTATTAGCAACCTTTCACACACGTCTAGGCTGAAGTGTTAATCTTGTATTGAACTCTGGGTTGGTTAATGTGCTTTTCTCATCATGTTACCTTCACACTCATCTCCAATTTACAAATCTCACCAGTATAGGCAATTTTGCTATCTTTTCACAAGATGACAGAATTCTTGGTTCAATGCTGAAGTGTGAAAAACTTTCCACTATAATAATAAATGTGATACATGATATTAGAGGCTTTATTTTTCAAATTACTAATGTAGCTTTGAGTTGTTGGAAAGATTTTAAAGGAAAGAAACAGTTTAGTGCACCCCCCAAATTTTCAAACTACATAAAAAAAGAAAAATCAAGGAACACAACTGGACTGGAAGTGTGTTTTCCTGATAGGCATCATTTCACATTTGCCTTATTCATTCTATGGGGACAATTATAACTAGAATAAACAAATATGGAAAACAATCTAATGAATGTAGAATGGACAACTATTTAAATAATTCAAAATAATTAAAATGATATGTAAATGATATTAAATCTATAAGTATTTTTTATTGGTGCATACCAAATATGGACATTTTTCCTTAAAAATGCATACAGCAATAACTAGTACAGGTGTTATATAAGCTCTGACAGTATTAAAAATAAATGCCCAAAGAACCTATGTTTTTAAAATTGTCCATTCTTTTCTTCTCTTAGAAGGAAAGAGAATGAGTTCATTCTGATTGGCAGAGGTAGATTTAGCATAAAGCTAAGGAAGCTCTTTCAAACTTCTGAAGACATGAAGTTTCTTCACTCGCTTTTGAAGAAGAAAAGCGCTTTCTGACACCCGCTTTTCTGTGAAGGACCCGCGTGTCAGGCACTTCTGACAGTCACATCAGTGCATTTCAAGTCAGTGTGTTCATACATGGCTTCTTTCTCTGTTCCCCAGGCCACATACAAGTAAGGGGTCAAAACCATATCCATGGCCATTTCCATTAGTTTTGTCTATGAAAGTGGAGTAAATGAAACTTAAAATCTAATTTTTAGTTCAATTCTTTCAAACAAAACCATACACTGAGGGGAGAGCTCAGTCACTGCTTCCTTCTGCCACTAGCTTTGTATGTGTTCTGAAGTTGTTCCCACAAAGAAAGGGAAGAGCAGCTGAATCTCTGTGAATTTTGGATTCATATATCTTTTCGTCTATATAATATCTTAATTTTCTTTTCCTAAATGTTTGGATTTTCTCTTTTATTACTAAAGAATGAAGAATTCACTTTTTTTCCCTTTTTTATTGAAGTATAGTTGATTTACAATATTGTGTTAGTTTCAAGTGTACAGCAAAGTGATTCAGTTATATGTATATGTACATATCTATATATATAGATATATTCTTCCTTCTATTCTTTTCCATTATACTTTATTATAAGATATTGAATATAGTTCCCTGTGCTATACAGTAAACCCTTGTTGTTTATCTATTTTATATATAGTAGTGTGCATCTGTTAATCCCGTACTCCCAATTTATCCCTCCCCACCCCTTCCCTTTTGGTAACCATAAGTTTGTTTTCTATATCTGTGAGTCTATTTCTGTTTTGTAAATAAGTTCATTTGTACTGTTTTTTTTTTTTGGATTCCACATATAAGTGACACCATACAATATTTTTCTCTGTCTGACTTACTTCACTTAGCATGATAATCTCTAGGTCCATCCATGTTGCTGCAAATGGTATTATTTCATTCTTCTGTATGGCTGAGTAGTGTTCCATTGTATGTATGCATTTTTTACAATAGCCAAGACATGGAAGCAACCTAAGTGTCCGTCAATAGATGAATGGATAAAGAAGAATTCACTTTTAATTGTTGTCTCATTGCTTTGTCAATGAAAAAAAATTCTCCCCATGTATTGCCAAACAACACTAAACTGCTCAATCTCAGACACTTCCTTACCCAAATTAGGACCACCTGAAAGGCCAAAGGAAGTATATTCTCATAAGGTGCTCTAGGCAGGGAAGAAAAAACGAGAGCAGTTGTGATTTTGTTCATAAACTGCAGCAAACTGAGTTTACCTTACTTTCTTTCCATTTCCTTATACAAGATGTCATCAGATAGGAGACAAAGTGAAAATACTTAGTTCATTTAATGAAATTAAACCTAATAGGAGCTTTCTTTAATTATCTAAGAGCAGAGTCAGTGAGAGATTGGTGCTGAGAAAATGATGGATCCAGTGCAAGCACTTTAATCTGGTGCTAACCTGCTAGCTGCAGTTTTCTTGGTGTGCATATTAATTGTAAAGGGGAGATTTTATGTATCATTTAGATGGACCCTTTATAATTCAAGCCTTCTTTACGTACACTGCAAAATGTATGCTTAGTTTTTCCAGTAACACTTGGGGAAATGCCTTGTAAATGGTGTATAAATTTGCTTAATTAATCAAACAAAGGGAAAAGCTTTTAGAGAGCAAAATCATGACGGGAATTTAAAAGAAGGAAATTAAAAAGATAAAGCTTATTACTGCCTAGTAATTTCAATTTATGCTGTAAATAAAATAGGTCTAAAAGCAAAGCCAATGCAAATATGCCTCTATAGCAGGTTCTCCGGTAAAATTGGCTGTGACCCAAGAATTACCAACGGGCTCTGAGTTAATATTGTTTTTCGAGTGTCCTTGGACTATTTAATTTATTAAGTGGTTTGTGTGTAGTGAAGATATTCTCTAGGTAACCTTGCCTAGACTCCACATGTGATCTCTAAGTCACCAGCTAAGCGCAGGGGGTGAATTCTGATAGGCAAAAGTTTTCATGTTGATCTTGGAAATAATACTACTCTACAGTCAAAACTGATTTTAAAAATCATAGTGGTTTGGGTATTATTGTAAGTTACTTCTATAAACATATACTTCGAATGTTTGTCCTTTACTTCCAAGAAATTTGAGCAAAACGTTAGAGAAACTAACTTCAATTAAATTCCTGGGCTTATGGCAAATGGGCCATATGAACCTGCAGTTCTGGTGGGTGATGGTGACGCTCCACCTACCCCTTTGTCTTCAAAGTGGGTCTATGAGCCAACGACGTGTGTATTACTGGGGGACTTTTTACAAATGCAGAGGCTTCCCATGACAGAACTACTGGATCAAAATCTACATTTTAACAAGATCCCTGGTTAGAGAACAATCATTCCAGCTAATGTAGGGAGAGTGAGAACTCTTCTTATTCCCCAGGGGATTTGTATTTGTATTTGTACTTGGCACTGTGTTGATTCATAATTCTTTTTTTTTTTTTTTTGCGGTACACGGGCCTCGCACTGTGTGGCCTCTCCCGTTGCGGAGCACAGGCTCCAGACACGCAGGCTCAGCAGCCATGGCTCACGGGCCTAGCCGCTCCGCGGCATGTGGGATCTTCCCGGACTGGGGCAGGAACCCGTATCCCCTGCATCGGCAGGCAGACTCTCAACCACTGCACCACCAGGGAAGCCCCGATTCATAATTTTATGGCAGTAAATGTGCCACAATTTTTTTTAATGTCTTGAGGGATTTATTTCTCCTTTCTTCTAATGGTTTGTAATAATAATTTAAAATAATTCAGAATAGGCAAATGAATTGAGAAATAATTTGAGCCATGGAAATAAAGAACTCTAAATTGGTCTCAATTTGGGTTAAGCATCATCTCAAATATTATCCAAGTTCTAAGAGTATAGGAGAAATTAAGTACTTGCCATTTTTGCAAATTATTCCCTCCCATGGGGGGAAAAAAGGTTTACCTCATTTTCAATTTTCTCTATAGGTTACAATTTACTACCTATTTGTAATAGAAAGTGATTATGTTCTTATTATGTGCAATGATTTGATTCAGTGATTTAATTATTTGTCATTACATTTCTAATCTAGGCATTTGTATAACAGTTGAAAAAACCAAAAACATGGTATACAGTATAAATAGCTAACATTTATTTAGGACTTTTCTATATGCCAGGAATTCTAAGTTTTTTATATATATTAACTTATTTAATCCACACAATAACCCTATAAATTAAGTACTATTGTTAGACCCATTTTACCCTTGTAGAAACAGAAGCACAGAAATGTTAAGTGACTTTCCCAAAGTCACACAGAAAGCTTATAATGGAGTTGAAATACAAATTTAAGTAGTCTTTCTTCAGAAATTACACTCTTAAACATTTATAAACCCTAAACAGTCTAAATGCCCAATAACACAGAGATGGAGGCTCTGGGGAAGGGGATGCATTTGAGTTGGGAGAATCCAGTCCCTTGTTCCTATAAGACTCAAGCCCTTGTTTTCTTGCTGCCTAACACCCAGACATTGCTCTCAGCTTCTATAAGCTGCTCTCAGGTCCTCTTCACAGAGCTCTTAGGTTGACATGCCAAATCCTAAGAAAACAGGTTTACTGCTTTCACATGTAGGGAGTTAAAATGCTCTTTCTGGGGAGGGGGGCTAAGGAACAGAAAGAGCTGCCATTTCTGTCAAGTTACTGAATGTTTCATCTGATTGCTAGAGTCACAGGCAAAATAGCTGGAGGCTAGACAGGTATATTGCTCTTTTAAAAACAGATGGTAGAACTCACAAGAGATTTGAGAGGGAGGGAAAACAGAAGCTTGAACAGAGTAAGAGATTTCTATAAAATGAGTGATCTTATATATAATAGCAGATACAAAATCACCAATGTATTCTTCATGCTATATTACCTTTATAAACGTTGTATGGTGCCTATTAATAAAATGTTCACCTTATGATCATTTTTGCCAGTGTGTTTTTTAATATCAAATTTTGAATACAAAATTTTATATAACACTTTTATTGTTGTATTCATATCTAAAAATGATAGCATAAAACTATTATTTAAGAGATTTGCAAAATTTATTGCTTGAATATATGTATCATAATTGAGGGTGTTGACTGCCTGGTAAATATAAATATATTTATTAAATTAAATTACTGCTTTCGTGTTGATGTAACATTTAGTTTTGTAGTAAAATACATCATTGGAAAAGCAAAGTTGGAGACAGCAATCCTAATTCTATGCAGGAGGGCTGCTTATTGCTAAGTTGGAATTAGCTTATTGCTAAGGTAAATTTTCTTCAAAATTTACCTGCAATAGGTATTGTAAAATGATGAGATAACAGACAAATATTAACATGGCATGTACCTTAACCTCAAAAAAGCAAATGTCTCATGACAATACATTTCAAAAAAACAAACATTTATTTAAAGAAGAGGACTTACCCTCTGTAGATAAAGATAATGCTACTGGTCAACTTGAAAAGCATTTCTCCCCAACGGGGATATGTGTTGAAACATTCACAATATCTAGAATAATCATCCTAGCAATAATTGCCTAGTTTTAAGTGTTTAGGCTACTATCATGGACAAAGAATAAGGTAAACTAATCATGATGATCAAACACGGGGTAATAGCAACATAGGCACAGATTTCTTTATCTGTGACCTAATTATCTCACTTTTATTAATGTGTCATAGTTTCATTTTTACTTAATATCATCATCAATTGATTAGACAAAAATATCTATAATCAATTCAGAAGCCATTTAAGTGTGTATAGATGGAGAGATTTACTGGCATTTTGCAAAGAGTACCATTCTCCACTATAGACTCTCAGATTTATGAAGGCAGAGAGCATCCCTGGCTTATATTCTATAAGCTCACATCTGTAAGCTACTGGGACACAGCACGGTATTTGGCACATAGTGGCAAACACTCTACATTTATTAATTAATGTTAGGTCATCACAGAAAATTGTGAAATAAAGAGTAGTTAGTAGATGGCATCATTATGGAACATCTAGAGTAGAAAACGTTTGAGAAGGAATTTTCCTTATTTTCCTGTCTTTAGAGAGTGCCATATTTAAAAATATGACAGGAGAAGAAAAATAATATGTAAAAATAACAATTGGCTCTATTTAATGGGACTGAACAAAATAAGGTTAATAGTTGGTTCAGTTGAATGAGTTAAACATGGTCCTGCAATGTGACTGTAGATATAAGAATACTATTTGGAACAACTAGTATTTCTGTAAAATTAACTTATTTATTACAAACTTAGTCTTGCTTTCCTCCAATTACCAAAGTTTAGTATTATATCTTATACAGGCTGTTTCTTTCTTTATTAGTAGTATTAGCATTATTCTTAGAAAAGGAAAAGTCAATCTAATTATATAAATACACCAAATAAATTTTAAAAGTTGAAAATAAAGTTAGAGAGGCAAAAGACTTAGAAGAAACAAGTTATTTAATCTCATCAAATGTCATAAAATATTATCTGAATATATGGGAAGACCATGTGTCTCTATCATATGAAACGATTTTTTGCCATATGTAGATCAGCTTTCCAAAAGATAATGCATATGCAGATCCAATTGGAAACTCAAAAATGATATTAGGAGGGAATTGCATTTAGCGATTTTTTTGTGTGTATCTGTATGTTTCATATTTTAAATAACAAATACTATCTGAGACTAGCCAAGAAATTTTAAGAGAAGAAGAATCAGGAAAAGAAAAAAAATGTATATGATGGCAGAACATAGTATAAAGAAATGGTAATCAAATAAATAGGATTTTGGCCAAAGTAAAACAAATGGTGTGGACACAAAGTGACTATCCCTCTAAAATTATAAAATTGAATCCCAATATTATACCATATGTATTAGTTTCTTAAAGACAAGCAAAACATAATATTAAGTTTTAATTATTTTCCCTGCATTTAATTTAGTGACATGCACAGATATAGTGTCTGCTTAAAAAATATATGTTAATTTGTTTAAATGATAAACATTGAAAATAATATTGTATCTATCAATAACTTAATTTGTCGAAAATCTCAACAGTAGTAAAAAACAATAATAATGATGGTAATGTTAGCAACTAACACTTACAGAAAGTTCCCTTTTAACCACGTAAAAGGTGAAGAATTCTATAGGTATTACCTTATTGATTCCTCACAGTAACCCCATGAGGAAGAGTCTGAGTCTCTACATTTCATAAAGCAGGAATCTGAGGACTGGAAGGGTCAAGTCATGTACCCAAGGTCACTCATACGAGAAAAAGTGGAGCCAGGATTTGAATACAGACCGTCTGATTCCAGGAGCCTCATCCCAAACTATAAAATTTGTACATATGAATATTCATACTCACTCTCTCACCTTTCATGACAGTGTTCCTGTTAAAGATAATCTAAAATGTATATGCATGAAAGACTTAAAGCAAAGATAATGATAAAATAACAATTACAGGGAAGGCAAAGAAAAAAAGAAACCAGTTAAAACTTCTGCAAGAAGAATTTCTTGAATAATTATTTTATGATTTATTATGTTACTTATTATTCTATTTTGTTATTTTACTAATTATTTTAATGCTACTGAAATAATTTCCTATGAATGTAAATAAGAAGAAGATATATTTATCAGTGAGGTATTACTTAAATATTACTATTTCCTATAAAAGCATTCCAAATGGTCCACCACAATTCATTCTTTACTCAAATTTTAAGGAAAAGAAAAAAGATTTGAAGTATCAATAATGACATGTAATGCAACCTGACTTTGAAATGTTTGGCAACCAAACACATGATAATGATAGGTATACTCTCATAGTGAATTTTATATATTATAGTTAGTACAGAACGAAGTAAGATTTCTATTCTTTTATAGAAATAAACCAAAAATATTAACCAGATTGAGATATAACTTATAGTTTCAACTGGAACTGAGATTAAAAATTCCTACACTCTGAGGAAAGACTGGTCTTTTGTAGCCATAGTAACAAGTAGCCGTCAGAACCAGCTTAAAATCCATTCCTTGTATGACAACAACTTGCAAGCTGACTAATAAGAAAGTCCTTCCTGAAATTCAGTTACTCAGGGACTAGGCACTCCATTAAACACACCTCTGAGGCCAACAAGTCAATAACAGCCTCACCCAGTTTTCAACCTACTTCTGCCCCTGTACTCCACCAATCCCTGAACTCCATGCTTCCCCCAAAACATTATATATGATTTGCAGTCACCTCTGCTCAAAGAGAATGCACCTGACCCGCATGGGTGTCCCTTCCTGGTGTGCAGGATAAATGCAAACCTGTCTTTTCAGTTGAGATGATTGGTCTCCTGAGCCTTTGATAGACTCCTCCAACTAAGGGTCTTAATTTTAAAATAAAATTATTTTAAAATAATTGACAATTATTTTGGATAGGAGGGTCCTAGTGAATGTAATTGAAACTTGCCATCCTTTTTAAGATTTGGATTTGTAAAATAAACGTTAGCGGACTGTAAATGGTAGCAGTGATTAAGAAAGAGAGAAGAATCTAGAGTCAGACCCACCCAGGTGTTTTAAATTCTGGATCTAGAATTTACTAGCTGGGTGACATCACTGGATCTCTGAAGTTTTAGTTTTGTCATATGTAGAATGAGGTTAATAATAGAATAACTCCACAGGGATTACGTAAAGAACACATGAAGTAGTTTGTCTAAAACACAGAGATTAATCCCTAGCACACTGCAAATGTTCGATAATGCCAGTATTTTGTTATTGTATTTCTTACTGGTCTTCAGATTTAATCCAGATTTACCACTGATAAGTTTTAAATACATTTAATTATAGCAAATAAAGTTTTAGAAGAGATACAGATAGTTTACACATTTTATAGGACAAGAATTTGATAAATATTCTGCCTTTTCACTTTTTTTTTTTTTGGTTTCAGAAAATTATGTCTTGAAATTAAAAAGTAAATAAAAAGAAGAGAAAATGATGTCTTGGTAGAAAATAACTATTAACAGTTACATGTAGCAGACATGCTGCAAAATAACCTCAAGATATTAGAGACAACTGTTTTTCCCAATAGTTGATCATTATATTTGATGATCAACAACCAAAAATCAACAATCAAACATCTTCAAATACTGGCTTAAATTCTCAGTACATTCTCTATATCTCAGAGTATTCTTTTGTGTTTCTGAGTTTGGATTCTCCTTAACTTTCTGATTCCCTGCTGATGCTGCTGCTTTTGCCCCCAGGTAATTCAAACCCACAGTCCTTTCTTTCTTTGCTCTAATTTCCAAAATATCTCCCACAACCTAAAAACAAAACCCAGACGTGTTGCACCTGAGTGAAATAAATGCAATGAGATTGTCAGAATGAATATGTCTTTGTGAAAATTACATAAGACAATGGACTTCTGGGACTTGGGAGGATGTTATGTGAGGGGAGTGGAGGGCATGGGGTCATGGTGCCTATCACAAAGTGGGCATTCAATAGTAGCTGCTGAATGAATGAATGTATGAATTAACATGAACTACAAAATCAGGAAAGCCATGACTCAAAGAGCCCTTGTAGATTTCTTGTTGGTTCACTGCCAAGGTTCCTTGACACAGACCTTACTTCTGTAGAGGTGTTCTTTTTGAATCATTTCTTTCCATTACCTCTTCTCCTTTCTATTCCTATTAGTTTAAAACCCAGTGACACAACATATCCACTTATATTGAATTATCTAATTTTATGAGCCAACCATCAAGGACACAGAGAAACTCTTAAAGCTATATGACCTCGAGTTGTCTCCTACAAATAAGAAAACTAACTCACACTTTCCTTGTACTTAATGGATATTCAGTAAATGAGAGTGATATGTTTATTGGATTAATAATCAGAAATACATGAAATTTAAATTTTTACACAGGAAATCCAACATGTTTAAAGAATTTTTGGACATAGAGTCAACAGCTTATTTTCCAACTAGATTTTGCAATTAATTAGCTAACAGAATAACTCAATTAAATTATCTGTCAAATTCAATGTCTATAACAGTATTTCCACTGGGGATATACAAAATGGTCCAATTAAGTGCAGAAAGAAAATAAGTAAACTTTTTTTATAATTATTTTATTAAAACTAGAAGAGAAAAGTTAGGCTGGACAATAATACATGCAGATAATATATGACTATATATATTATATTTATATATATATAATACACACACACACGGGGTAAAAGTGCGATAGCATTCTACAGATCAGAGAGAGCCCTTAGGACTTGTTTTAGGTGATGTCTAGGATGATTTCTTTTAACTCTTCCAGTTTTAATTTTGTTATTTTATTCCCATTACAACATGAATATTATTTTAGTAATATATTATTTTCTTAAACTATCTCAAACTTCTTGGAAACTCCAGGCAAAAACCTTATAAATTTAAACTCAAAGTGAAAACCTTAAATGGCAAAGTTCTGGTCACAGTGATTTCATATAATTGTATATTTTTGCAAAGACTAGAAGTGTTCCTTAAATATCATTTGAAGACTTGATACCATGAACCTTTTCTGTTGGTGCATCTGATAGTATGAGAAAATTTAAATTATAACCTTAACATTAGACTTTACATAATTGTATTGCGGAAATTATTTTGAGAACTTTAAAGACTTTACCACATGTGTTAATGCTCTAAGTACCTTAACTTTTTCACTGAACTTACACAGACTAAAAATCAAAAATATCTGAAAATATTTTCAACTAGGAAAAATGATTGTATCTAAAATTAATTTGACCCTAAGATGTCTATAGATGAACACTTTTGTAAGTTTAGAACCTTAGGAGAATAACTGAGTTCTAAATATGAAGTTAGCAAACAGTGGTCTAGTATATCAATAAAATGTTACATATCTGTTGTCTTCAAATTTACCAAAGAGTCTCACTTGATAGTCACATCATGTATAAACTCAAGAAAAACTGTCTTTTCAGAGACTGTAAAATAAAGGGAGGCGATAAAATAAAAAAAACTATCAAGGGAAAGGGAAGTGGATAAAAGAAGAATGGGGAAAAAAATAAGGGGAGAAAGAAGGTATGAATGCTGTACTAATTGCTTTTTTTTTTTTTTTTTTTTTGCGGTATGCGGGACTCTCACTGTTGTGGCCTCTCCCGCTGCAGAGCACAGGCTCCGGACTCGCAGGCTCAGCTGCCATGGCTCACGGACCCAGCCGCTCCGCGGCATGTGGGATCCTCCCGGACCGGGGCACGAACCCGTGTCCCCTGCATCGGCAGGCGGACTCCCAACCACTGCGCCACCAGGGAAGCCCTGTACTAACTGCTTTTGATTGTCAATTTTTAAAAGTATTTTCCGGTTCAGAGTAACAACAGCTGAGGGGAAGGGAGCTGTCATTCCTTATGATGTTTTTTTGGACAAGAGAATACTCTAAAACTCTTCTTTAAAATAGTTTGATAAGAACTCGACTTTTTTTGTGGGAAGAGAGTTTTTTCTGCTCTCAATCCATCTCACTTGTAGTTATACATTAATTAAATGAACTGTGGAATTTTTTTCTTACTTCAGAAATTACATTGGAATAAATGGAGTGCTAAAAGGATGTTACCACATACTTTGTCATTTTACATTTAGCTCCTAAGAAGATTAACTATGCTTCTTTAATTGCTCAGAGTAAGAAAGCAGGTTCCAGTTAATACCTAATGGAGAAAAGAGGGAGAAGGATTGAGGGCAAGTGAATAAGTGTGGTGAGTCACCGAGCTTAATAGAACAGAATGCAGACTAGTGATTTACACATCTAATGGAATAAAGCAACATCAAAAAATATTTCTTCTGCAAAATCCCAGGTCAGAGGGCACTGGCTCAACACACATACACACAGGCACACACACACTCAACAGGAAAGTCATAGACTACCCCCCTCAAATAAGGTTAGCTATTCAGAGAGAAGTAGTATCTTTATCTATTATTTCTGTGCATATAGAAAGCTTAGTTTTCTTTGAAAACACACCTAAGTATTGCACCTGCAATAAAGCAGAAGGAATTTTGAGTTACTAACTTTTACGGTGGGTCATGACAGGGAGGGGAAAGCACCACTGAATCTTCACAACTGTAAACATGTTCAAAAATTTTGTAAACAATGTCAGCATCTGAGGACATCCTTGCTCCCATGCTTTCATAATCATGTATTATTTTACAGCTCAGGGCATTGTGTGGTATGTGATTTGGTGCAAAGCAAAGGAGTGGTGGGTTATAAAATAGTGCTCTGCCTTCTGTGTGTGATTTATTCAACATGATGTCAAATTTACATAGTAATCAAAACTTAAGCATGGATTTAAAATTTGTCATGTGACAAACATGATGCTCAGCTCAGAGGAGGATGGGAGAGAGGCAGCATATTTCTTTTACAGGCCCCCAAGTCACATATAATAATTATAACAGCAATAAGTGTTATTTGGATAATATTTTGCAGTGTAAGAAGTGCCTTCTCTGACAATAATGGATAGTATAACTGGAGAACTTATCCCTACTCTTAGCAAAACAATGTAGAAAAGGATATCACTAAATCAGTCTAAGAAACATTACAGATTTGAAGGCACAGAGGTGAATTTATGGAGACATTTTATTTCTCCTGGTTCTAGGATAAAGAATATTGTTTTTTCCTCTCTTTGTAGAATGGCTGGATTAGCCGTTTTCTGGAAAGACTCTGAAATATTCCCTCAAAGCAGTAATTAAAAGATAGGGAAAGGAGGTGGGCATCTGTTGACAATGCCTAAGACATTAACGGCTGCATACAAACCTAGGAAAACAGGGATTTCTTTTAAGGCAAGAAGTCAAAGACAGCCCTAGAATAGACTGTGATAAAGGAGATGCTATTCCTGGGCTTAGCAATTTAGAATCAAACTAAAGAAGTGGGGCACAAGTGAGACTGAGGATTTAGGTCAGTGCGTAAGTGTACCACCAACAGATTTATATAAAATCAACAAAGTCAGCAAAATCTGGATTTTCTTCCAAAAAGTTAAAAAATCAACACCTTAGTCCTACAAAATGGATACAAGGAAAGTGTTTGCCTCTCTTTCTCTTTTTGTTTTCTTAAATGCGATGCCCTGTTGAATATTTAAAATCAGATTTTATCAAAGCACAGGCTATTAATAATTTGCTCACTGTTGTAATTAGTCTTCTCTCAAAAAAGATACAGATTTTGGTGTAACCTCCCTTAATTCCTATGCAGTTAGAAGATCTTCAGATTCTTAGGGTTTTGTGTCTCTTTTGTATGTGTATACAGATATCCATATATGTGTACACAAATAGGCATTCTTTAAGATAGACACACATATATGTATGTAATTCCATTCATACGATTTACAAAGGTAAATATAAAGTATGTTCATGCCATTTAAATGACAAAGTAAATAATAGGAAATTTTAAAATCATTAGCTTCTTCCTTCCTCCCTTTCCCCACGGACTTAACCATCAGTGTCAATTTAGTACAAATCAGTGATGTGATTTTCCTCTTCCAATACATATATACATATGTACTGGTTTTTAATTAAATTTTTAACAATATGAAATTATGTTAAACATAACATTTTGTACCTTTCTTCACTTGACTGTTGTAGCCACGTGTACTTCATTTTATTTTATTAGTTTCCCAGTATTCCATAGTTTAAATGAACAAATTTAACCATTCCTTTTTGGATTTAAATGCAGATTTTGCCCAATTTTTTGCTTCCATAAACGATGATGCAATAAGTATCTTTGAAATTTATTTTGGTATAATACGTTTATGTTAATTTAATGATATTAATATTTAATAATATTTTGACAACATATGAAACATTCCCCAAGGTAGAATTGCTGAGGCATCATAAGAGCTTTTAAAAATTTGAAAAAAAAAAAAAAAATACCGTAGATGGTGTTCTACAGTCTCACCAGCAGAATGAAGAGGACTCATTTCCTCACTCCTTCATCGTCACTGAATGCTACCACTTCATTTTTTGGTCAGTCTGATGAGAATAATACGGTTGTTTTATTCCTTACCATAGCTACTAGTGAGCAGGGCCAGCTACATGACTGGTGTGGCCCGGGACACAATGTAAATGCAGGGCCCCAGCCAGCCGGCATCCGGAAAGACAAGTCTCCCCTTCTCATAACCCAGCCCTGCAACCCACGGCTGATGGGTGACTTCTAAGGGACTGAAGGCTTCACACCTGGACACACCTGGTGCCTGGCTGCAGGTGGGCAAGAGAGGCCTGCCAAGTAATCCTCAGAAGCAGCAGGGAGGCAGGCAGCCAAGAATGGATCACCCTGCCTGGCCCCGTCCAGGACCACCTGGGGCAGGTGCCGGCCCACCTGTTTCCGCACCCAACAAAGGCCCTGGTCTTCGAAGGGCAACAGAAAAACGGGGGCCTTCCCCAGCCACACAAGCTGATCTCTGCCCCCAGCAGGGAGGCGAGGAACCCATCTGAGGGAAGTAACAGGGGGCAGGAAGGTGGGAAAAGGCTGGATCTCCTGGGAGCCAGGGTGCATGCTCTAAATGTCCTCTCCGAGTTCACTTACAAAACCCCAAATCAAGAGTAAAAATATTAAGAATTTCAAGATGATGGCCACAGAGCATTAAACACCAAGCAAGGAGGCCTTCTCAGGGCGGGAAACTTGGTTGCTGGTTGCTCGCAGAAGAAACAGAACCTGCTAGTGAGAGTGAATGTCTATTTACAAGTTTATGGGGCTTTTGCATTTCTTTTTTCTCTAAAATTTTTGAGTATATCCTTTGTCCACTATGATGTTTGCTTATGTTTTGCTTAGATGGTTTTAGAATCATTTTGTTTAAGAGAGAAAAGAACATATTTTCTGCCCAGGATGTTGTCAATATCTTCTCCTAGCCTATTTTTGTCTTCTTACAGACTTCAACATTTTTGTGCAACAATGTAGTTCAATTTCTTTACCTCTATAAACTCTGGGAATAAGAGTGTATCCACTCCCAAATTATGAAAATACCTAGATGTTTCCATCCAATGCTTTTTATTTAATTTACTTGATTATGTAATTGTTTTTACATTTTGAGCTCCAATTCAATGGAAATATATTTATATGTATACTGAGATGTTTGAGTCTAATTTTATATTCTTCCAAATGGTTAGTCAGTTGTCAAACACCGTTATTAAGCAGTTGAGGCTTTTTTCCTGGCAGATAACTCCATCAATATAACAAATAAAAGTCCCATTTATACTTGAATAAGTTTTGGTTCTTCTTATTCTATTCTACTAAACCACAGTGTCATGGTAAATATCTGATTACAATATTAAGTGTTAGCTAACTGGTATTGCTGTTAATTTAAAGGTTAGGAATACATAGTCAGCTCTATTCATAACATACAGCTTAGCTGTTATAAGTATGTGGAAATACGTAACCATACATTTTCCATGCTGTTAGGTAATGAAGTTTGGTGTAACGGATAGCATAAAGAATTGTGAGTCCAATCGTGTATTGGAATCTTATTTATATGAGTACTAGGCAACAGGTAAATTGCCTATATTTACAATGCCTTATAATTTTCAGCTGTAAAACAAGGATAATAAAGCCTCTTTCACAAAACAAATAAACTTATTGCAACACTGCAAGCACTCTATAAATATTAATGCCCCCTCATCATAACATCAAGCATTTTACTTTAATTTACATCCTAGTATATCTTTAGCCATATCTTGCTCTTATACATTTTAACTTCCAAATAGGTATCATTTCTCTGGAAATCAGGAAAGAGCTGGAAATTTCTAATTCAATTGAAGGTACTGCTCAAATAAACAACCTAACCTTACACCTAAAGCCACTAAAGAAAGAAGAAGAAGAACAACTACAAAAAACTAAAGTTAGTAGAAGGAAAGAAATCATAAAGATCAGAGCAGAAATAGATGAAATAAATGAAAAAAACAATAGCAAAGATCAATAAAACTAAAACCTGGTTCTTTGAGAAGATATACAAAATTGATACACCTTTAGCCAGACTCATCTAGAAAAAAAAGGGAGAGGACTCAAATCAATAAAATTAGAAATTAAAAAGGAGAAGTTACAACGGACACCGCAGAACTACAAAGCATCATAAGGGACTACTAGAAGCAACTATATGCCAATAACATGGACAACCTGGAACAAATGGACAAAGTCTTAGAAAGGTACAACCTTCCAAGAATGAACCAGAAGGAAATAGAAAATATGAGCAGACCAATCACAAGTAATGAAATTGAAACTATGATTTAAAATCTTCCAACAAACGAAAGCCCAGGACCAGATAGCTTCACAGGTGAATTCTATCAAACATTTACGGAAGAGCTAACACCTATCCTTGTCAAACTCTTCCAAAAAGTTGCAGACGGAGGAACACTCTCAAACTCATTATACAAGGCCACCACCACCCTGATTCCAAAACCAGACAAAGATATCACAAGGAAAGAAAATTACAGGCCAATATCACTGATGAGCATAGACGTAAAAATCCTCAACAAAATACTAGCAAACAGAATCCAGCAGCACATTAAAAGGATCATACATCATGGTCAAGTGAGATTTATCCAAGGATTCTTCAATATACACAAATCAATCAATGTGATACACCACATTAACAAACTGAAGGATAAAAACCATATGATAATCTCAACAGATGCAGAGAAAGTGTTCGACAAAATTCAACACCCATTTATGATAAAAACTCTCCAGAAAGCAGTCATAGAGGGAACTTACCTCAACATAATAAAGGCCACGGGCTTCCCTGGTAGCGCAGTGGTTGAGGGTCCGCCTGCCGATGCAGGGGACGTCGGTTCCTGCCCCGGTCCGGGGGTATCCCACATGCAGCGGAGCGGCTGGGCCCGTGAGCCATGGCCGCTGAGCCTGCGCGTCTGGGGCCTGTGCTCCGCAGCGGGAGGGGCCACAACAGTGAGAGGCCCACGTACTGCAAAAAAAAAACAACAAACATAATAAAGGCCATATATGGCAAACCCACAGCAAACATCATTATTCAGAAATCACATTTAAAATGAGTTGTTAAATCTAAGAGTTTTATTCTGCAATATCTCCAACTCCTTAAAATTTAATTCTGTAAAATATATAATTTAAAAACAACTTTACTGAATAAGATGAAGAAAAGAATTTAGCTTCTGAAGGCACATTTCTGAAATCAAGTCCTGGTTTTTCCAATTACTAACTCTCTACTTTTTATCCTTGGACAAATACTTCACCTTTTAAGCTCAAATTCAAGAAATTGTGGGGATTAAATGAAAGACTCTGAGAAGCAAAGCCTAGCTCACAGTAGGTGCTTAATAAATTGAATTACTTGCATTAAAGGAACTTAAGACTCCATGAAAAAATGTGCTTTACATAAAAGTCCTTTAGCTAAGAACAATCTTGTGTATTGAATACTGTTCATTATTATCAAGCACAAAGTCTTAACTTATAAGAAAACTGAATGTATCCAATTCAGACACTACTTCTCATTTATGGTCTTAAAGAACTATGTATGAGCTTATGAAAACTCTTTTGTAACTGAAATATAGTTGATTTACATATTGGTTTCACGCATGCAACATAGTGTTTCAGTATTTTTACAGATTATACTCTATTAAAAGTTATTACAAGTTATTACAATGGCTATAATTCCCTGTGCTATACAGTATATCTTTTTTGCTTATCTATTTTGTACATAGTAATTTTTATCTCTTAATCCCATACACCTAATATGCCCCTCCCTTCTTCTCTCCCCCGACTGGTATCCACTAGTTTGTTCTCTATATCTGTGAGTCTGTTTCTATTTTACTATGAATATTTATGAAAACTTATTATCACTATTCTTTTGTATTTAGGCATTCTATATTACATTAGCCAACCAATATGTAGTAAAGAAAAAATGCAAGGTAGTTAAAACCTTACCGTGAAATATTTTTTAAAAGTTTTACCATTCTTCATTATATTTTTAGAACAAAAAGAATATCCATTTTAATTATTTTGCTATTCATTTGTAATATTGGTTTTATTCCTGGTCATTTCCAAGAAGTAAAGGAAGCTGGACATGGACTCCTTGAGACCTGGTTATAGTGCTGGCACTAGCTACCACACAGAAGTTTCTTGAGTCTCCTTTGTCCCTTTTAACATTTCTGAAATTGGGGTCCACTGCTAATAGATATGTGCAACTAATGTAAAATTAGCTCCTCGCATTCCCAGTCTTCTGAAGAGCTGATAGCAAGTAGTTGGTGAGTATTACAATGGATGTATGAGAGGTACTGTTACAGACTGGTAAATCAGAAGTAAATTAGTTATCCACTGAACAATTTTTGTGTTTGCTTCCTTATCTAAAAAAATGGAGATAAAAAAAATCTTGCCCTTTCTACCCAACAGATGGATTTCAAAGCAAACAACACATTTCAAAAGTACTCTATACTTATAAGAGGTACTTCTTTATTGAAATCATTGTATGCTATGCTCTCCAACAGCAACACCAAAGGTGCCTCAACTGCACAATTGCCTGAGCGCTTGCCTTTCAGAGAGCAACATAGGAGCAGTTGCCATTGGTGGTTTTCCCCTTTTTTATCACACCTGACATTTCTGAAGTGCAACTGCTTGCCCAGGAGTTGCCCATGGCACAGAACAAGGCAGGATTAGACTTCATTGAGTTGTAGAAAACAGATACCCAAACAAATATAACAAAAAAAAATAAGTGATAGCTTGTAATGACAAAACAGGAGTTTTGAGATGGGGGTAAAATGTTTTCTTATGTTCTAGTGCAGTGGGATAAAATACATGTCCTATATTCAAGATTTAAATAGAACATTCATTGTTATAAAATAAGCATATTTCCTGATCTTTTTCTTTACTTTGACTGGAAGAGATTAATGACTCAGCTGTCAGTACAGCTTATGATTTTGAAGTTGAAATGAGGCTAAAATCTGTGCTTAGTATTCTTAAAATGCTTTCCCCATAAAGCTACAGCTATGAGAGACACTGTCATGGATTCTCCCACATATTCCTTGATATTTTTGGTTCACCACTGGCAAATCGTGAACCAGCAAGGAACTTGGGATTTATTTTTCGTTGCTACCAACCAATATCAAATGCTTTAATTAAATATGTAAATGAACTAGAACCATAATTAAGAATGCCTACTTTGGAAAAAAAAGAGCCTATGTTTCTGTAGTTTTCAGTATGTCAAGGAATAGAAGTATCGTTCAGTCACCTTATACTAAACTTTTTAAAACCAACACATTTTAACAATGATTAGATTAACGCAGTGTGTTACAGCCACAATAAACTACCAAGCAAGGACTATGATAACAGACAACCCAACAGAATAAATACATGCTTCACAGTTTCATGTTGTGAAAGCTTCTATTTTGATTTGGCCAACACACAAGATCTACAGTGAGAGTAAAAAAAGTCACAAAGTGGATCAAAAGACACAGTGGGCAGTTGGTAAGAGACACACACACGCTTAAAGATAATAAAAATTAATGTGAGTCTCAGGCTGACATCTAGATTTCATGCAAAAGGAGGAAATATGTTTTATAATATAGATTTAGTGCCAGAAGGCTGGGCTGAGCATTGATTTGGGAACAGAAGTAGGAGAAGAGGAACTCCAATCAGAGTAGCCACTTTGGGGGACAAAAGGGAGAGCAGAAATGACTAATAAACTTTGTTCTGGCTGTCTGGCAGGGCAAAGAGTTCATTGGTACCTTTTATATATACAATTCCATTATGGTGAAATGTGGCTTCAAAGAAAGTAAAAAATTTTATCAAGATACAAATCTATCCAGAAATTTTGCAAAGAAAAACATTGTCCCTTACTAGTTCTTAAATCACTTGATTTTTTTTTCCTCACTTGGGTATATATCTGCAAATCTCCATCTTATCTCTTCTCAATTTAGACTCTGAATACCATTTTTTGTTTTGTGTATAATCTGACAAAATACTTTGCCATAAGATAATCTGAATAGGTAATAATAATGTTTCACTTATATCCCTGATATAAAGTTATTTTTCTTCAACTGTTTTGATAGATATTTCTATCTATATCTATAAAAATACCTCGGAATTGATTCTTATGTTATTTCTTCTTGTTACATATTTCTCCTCTCCTTAGGCATTTCGTTGGAGATTGACTAATTACAATTTCTGTGGACCATAAATCTTCCAGATAATGTCTTCAAGATTGGGAAGACTTGCTGAGTAATAACAAAGAGATCTGATTTTAAGTGCATCTTGCATAAGATGCTACGTCTTTGGTTCTTCTTCCTCTCTCCATCTTCTGAAGAAAGCACCATCGAAAAGCACTTAAGCTTTCCAGGGCTTTGTTCACATTTACTTAACCTATGGTAAAAGAAGGCATATTTAATGCTTCTTACAAAGTCCCACCTCCCACTCCAGGTTTTTGTACTAAACACTGATGTTTCTATCAGTGCTGTTTGTGGAACCTCTAAGCACACTGTTTACTGACCGTACCTAAGGGAAAAAT
Organism: Grampus griseus; assembly: GCF_964374135.1. Lineage (NCBI taxonomy): Eukaryota > Metazoa > Chordata > Mammalia > Artiodactyla > Delphinidae > Grampus > Grampus griseus. The sequence continues at coordinate 14,521,369 of NC_138997.1, read as the reverse complement.
GTTTGATGTTTTTCTGTGAATAAAACAAGAGAAGGAAGAAGATGTAAGAATACAACAAGCAATTCTATCCTTGAGAGGAAAAAGCATAGAATTAGGACAATATATGGGGGACCAAGAAGTTCTGCAAAAAAAGGGGGAAAATTCACTAGCTGGTGAGCTCTCCAAAGTCAGGAACAATGTCTTATTCCTCCAGCATATTGCCTTGAAAGAAATTTTGGAATGAATAAAATGAATTCAACATGAAAAAATTCAGTAAGAAAAAGAGGGAAGATTTTGATGCTCTTAACTAAATTTGGGATCCTTCCATGTGTACACAGGTGATCTAAATAACATGGAACTTGTAGAACTTGTTTGCAGCCAGTCTGCCTCGTATCTTTGAAAACAGATAGCTTCATGAAGTAATTGTAGAAAAGATTTCTTACCTCTGCCCATCAACATAGTTCTTACACCAATACCAGAAATTCTGCTTTATTTTCTGGCTTACGACTTTGATTCTTGTTGAAAAACTAAAATTATTTCCCTCCCTCTCTCTCCCCATCCTACACATGTGTAGGAAGAGAAGTAGTATTTGAATACAGTGACGTAAACAACAGAAATACTTTCTTAAATCAGATTTTCAAAGAGTAATAAAGTATACAACAATTCATCTCTTGGAACAGCCAAATGCACATTTTTCTCACTCATATCAGGATAAGCCCCATTGCTAATTTTCTTACAACCAGTTCATTCATCTTATCATGATGTACATCAACATTTGCTGTTTCCTACTTAATTACCTTCCCCTTCAGAATATGAGCTCTTGAGCATGGATTGTCAAGCTGGCACACTGAGCCACAGAGTAGCTGCTCAATAAAATGGTTGAATGAATGAATGACTTCAGATGCCTTTGACTCTAGATATTGTATTCTAATGCTAGCAAATTATGAATCATTCAGTACTGCAAGTTATAAGCTAGTGTTTATGAACACTAATTCGTTCACTTCATGAGACTGAACTTTCATATTATAAAGGTCAAGTTGGATTGCCATTATACTGATATGATATTACTCCTTTTGGATGGAAGAAGGAGCTTTATCAGAGACTTTCTTGGATCAATACATGACACTATTATGTTTAGAACCCATGTTTTGAATTTAATTATAAAATGATATTTAAAAATATTGTGACTGGAAAGTAATGTCCATATAATTTTCCTGCCCCCTTTATAATATTTTATTATCTGTACATATAAAATCCTTCACAAGTTGGTCTCACAGATACTTAGCAACCCCAATTTCTGTTTATTACTCTGCACAGTCTGATTTCAGCCAGTTTTCTTTTCTCTCTGCTCCTAAGACCTACCAATCCTTACAAAGTTGCAAAATGGTCCACATTTCCGTGTATGGTTTACTCTGTTTGCAGTAGCTTCTTTCATCCTCACTTGGGTAACTGCCACTCAAAAATCACATCCTCTGTGATGCCTGTGTGAACTTCTTTGGGTAAAGGCAATTGTTCAATCTCTAGTTTAGCCCCTCCCATTAGTGAGTGCTTGCCTGGGTGCCTTGGGGCATAGTGACACATCTGTGCAATACTCCAGGCTTCCCACATCACTCGTGATGATGCCGAAGAGTGTGCCCCAGGATCAGAACTCCTAGCTCTGATGGGTCCCACAGACCACAGATCTCTGTCTTCAGACATATTGGTGTGGTTGACTTCTGCTTCTCATTCACGTTTCTGCTCAAGTGTCATCTCAAAAAGAGGACTTTCCTGACAACACAATTAATTTTGTCCCCCATGCTTTTCATCCCAAACATTCCCCAGTCCTTCCCCTATCCCCTTGCACTTTTATTTCTTTTGTATCATCTCATTCCTTTTTTTTTTTCCTTAGCAGGGAGAAGGAAAATATTAAATACAGAAAAGGAATACATTTCTAGAAGTAGAATTCATAGATCAAAGAGTATACTATTAAGACCTTTGATACATTTTGCCAAGTTCCCATCCAGAGATACTTTATTGTTATTGCAATCATTATGTAGCATGTATAATTTTAATATGGATATATAATTACACCATTTATTATAACTATCACTTGTGTTCTTACAATATACCAATCACTGTGCTATAATACATTAAGTGTATCTTAATATGTATTAAGTCTATTTGCACTTCCGCTAGCAGTATAAAAGAGTGCTAATTTTAATATAGTCTTATCAATACTTTAAAAAAATTTTTGATCATTAGAATTTTATTTCCTAGATTTGAATTTCTTTAATGGTAAATATGATAGAACTTGTCACATTTTACTGGTCATTTGTATTGCTTTTTTTGGTAAACTCAGTGTATTAGTTTACTAGGGCTGACATAGCAAAATACTACAAACTGGGTGGTTTAAACAACAGAAATTTATTGTCTCACACTTCTGGAGACTAAAAGTCCAAGATCAATGTGTCAGCAGGGTCATACTCCCATTAAAAATGCTAAGGAAGGATTGATTTCAATGCTCTCCCCTAGCTTCTGGTAGTTCTTTGTTCTGTGGCAGCATGGCTCCAATCTGCACGTGGTGTTCATTTTGTGTCTTCACTTTGTCTTCCCTCTGTACATGGGTCTCTGTGTCCAAATGTTCCCTTTTAATAAGGACACTAGCTATATTGGATTGGAGCCAACCCTAACGATTTTATCTTAACTTGATCATCTGCAAAGGCTCTATTTTCAAATAAGGTCACATTCTGAGGTACTGGGCATAAGGACTTCAACACAAGAATTTTGGGGGAAAACAAGTCAACCCATAACATTCAGTTCATGATCTTCACTAATTTTTCTTTTGGTATTCTCATATATTTTCATATGTATTAACAAAAGTAGAACTATAAGCCTGGACCACATGTCTGGCAAATCTACTTCCAATTAGTGCTTATCTTTCAGTTTTGTTTATGCACTACTGACATAATGAAATTTCATATTTATATATGGAAAACTGATTACTTTTTAGCAATCATCTTTAGATGCACCTTTGCTATGGTAAAGGACCTATAGTTAGATTACTTAAAATTTCAACTTTTCATCTAATTATTTAGTACAAGCAATACATGTTAGTCCTCCAGAATTACACTTTTGCAAATTATTCTTCACTCTGCCAGAAGAATTTATCTAACATATGCTTCTGATTGTTATCTCATTACTTAAAATCCTTGAATGTTTTCTTATTTCCTATACTGTAAAAAAAAATTATTTGCGGAGTTTGATTTCTAGCTTCTTCAAGATCTGGACCCAGATCATTTTCCCAACCATAACTTCCACCCACTCAAATACACACCTGCACCACTCTCTCATCAGACTACCTGAAGTCTGGAAAATGCACCATGTCCTCTCAGACAAACACAGTCCCTAACTACACACACATACACGTATCAGAACTAAATCCAGGAATCACATAGTTTAGAATGACTTTTATCTCTGAATTCCAAGTATTATTTACAATATCTACTCTACCAAAAAAGAAAAAAACACAGTGAAAATGAAGTAATTATTTGCAATTAAAAATTATTTCTAACATAAAGAAGTGATAATTCTGAGAAGAGTTACAAAATTTGGGGGATGGGGTGCAGAAGCAGCTGAGTAGGTGGTACAAAACTGATGAGACAATAAAATCAAAGGCCCAAAAAACAAATCTGGGAGAAACACGTCCCTAGCCATTCTCTAAAGGCAGCCTAGCAATTCTGAACATGAAAAAGATAATTCCTCAGATAATTTTTAAACTTTTCATTTTGAAGTAATTTTAGATTTGCACAAGAGTTAAAAGACAGTACAGACGGTTGCTTGGTACCCTTCATCCAGGTTTCCCTGATGAAAACATCTTATAACCATGGCATATTTATCAAAACTAAGAAACTAACATTGATACAAAAATACTAACTAAACTATACACTTTGTTTTCTGCTTATGTTACCTTCCTGTTCCAGAATCCAATCCAGGATATCATACTATATTTAGTCTTCATGTCACCATAGTCTCCTTCACTTTGTGACAGTTTCTCAGTCATTCTTTATTTTCATGATCTTGACACTTTTGAAGAATACTTATCAGGTTATCAGGTATTTTTAGACTATCCCTCACGTGTATTTGTCTGATGTTTTTCATGGTTTGATTGAGAGTATAGATTTGGGGGAATAATACAGCAGAGGTGACGTGCTCTTTTCACTGAACCATATCAGGGGGTATATGATATGGAAATCATTCATTACTGATGATTTAACCTTGGTCACTTGGTGATGCTGGTGTCAGCCAGGTTTGTTCCCTGCAAACTTACTATTTTTCCCTTTCTTTATTTGTTAGAAGTGAGTAACTAAGTTTAGTCCACACTCAAAAGCAGGGGAATTAAGCTCTGCTTCCTGGAAGGAGGAGTATCAAAGGATCTGTGGACATATGTTCAAACAACCACAGCAATTATTTTGCGGGAGGTACTCTGTGGATATTTAAATACTCAGTCTACTTTTTTATCCTCTAATTTTAGCATTCATCTGTGATTTTCTGTTTCTCTCATTTCTTTTACATATATTAGTTTGAATTCTTCTGAAAAGAATATTTATCCCGCCTCCCCCATTTATTTATTCTATCTTTCACTTGTATCGGTTTGGGCTTGTGGATATATATGTTTTACTTGAATTACAATTCATTACAATTATTATTTATCTTCTTGCTCAAATTGTTCCAGATTTAGTTACTGGAAGCTCTTTCAGATTGACTTCTGTGTTGTTTTGATATGGCTCATCTTTAAAAAAAATTTTTCTAACTTTCTCACATACTGGCCCTGCAAGATGCTTTAGGCTCATATTGTACATTCCCTGCCTAAATTCAGGTTCGTAGGATGAGCCATTTCTCCAGTGACCCCTGTTTTCTTTTATTAGAGACTGATAGTCAGAAATTAAGATCAGAGTCCTAGTCAATAGCTCTTTGCTACTGAGGTTTCACTGATGCTAGACCCTTTCAATAGAGAGTTATGTATGTATAGTTTCCAAGGATACATCCATATCTAAATTTACTTAGGTATTTTATCTGTCAGCATTTATATTAAAATAAGCATGTATTCACACTTAAACCTCCAACTCTAATTCAGCATCACAGTTTATCCTAGTTTCCCCCTTTTTTTCTCTGTAACTCTACCTCTAACAGTGAAAAACCTGGACCCCATTATTTACAATTTGTGTCAAACCTAGTGAACATGTAAAATTGTTTCAGAATTGCTAACTCATGAATCTGTGAGAATATCTTATCAACTAGAGTATAGTGTTTAATACATACAATTTTTTTTTCCTGTGGCCTTACAGTATCCAGTCAAAACACTGCTTTCCAACGTTATTTATTTTAGTTCCTTTTCCCCATTTTTTTCCAATCATTAACTAGTACAGACTTTATTTGGAATTAACATTGACTTTGTTGTACAGCAGAAACTAACACAACACTGTAAAGCAATTATACTCCAATAAAGATGTGAAAAAAAAATAAAAGAGAGAGAACTAAATCCAAATGGTACTCTGAATTGGATCCCCATCTTTTGCAGTGAGATTATGTCACACATTTGCAGTTAGATTTACTCTCAGAGACTGCATTACATCCTGGGATCTCGCAATATCCTCATTTAGTTTCTTAAAATTTTAATACATTAAACTTCTCATTTTGTGATATACCCATGTACTGGTTTTGAGAAATGCATTTAATTCTGTGTCCTCCACCAAGGTTTCTTATAGCACAGTTTCGTCACCCTAAAAATTCACTTGTGTTGACCATATGTAGCCAGCCCTTGATAACTAATGAACTATTTTCCATCTCTATAGTTTTATCTTTTCAGAGGATGAAATAAATGGAACTACATACAATACGTAGTCTTTGGAATCTGCTATCATTCATTTAGCTATACCTCCCTGTTATGTCAATCACTTCTTTACTCCTTTTATTACTAAGTAGTATTCCATTGTACGGATGTACAATTTGTTTATCCATCCATAGGTTGCAAACCCCTCAGTTGCTTCCAGATTTTGCCAATTATGAACAAAGATGCTATAAACATTCCCATACAGATTTTGGTATGAACATGTTTTTAAGTTACTGAGTAAACAGGAACAGGACCCTGGTGGCGCAGTGGTTAGGAACCTGCCTGCCAATGGGTTCGAGCCCTGGTCCAGGAAGCTCCTACATGCCATGGAGCAACTACTCCATGTGGCAACTACTGTGCCACAACTACTGAGCCTGTGCTCTAGAGCCTGTGAGCCACAGCTACTGAGCCTGTGCGCCACAACTACTGAAGCCTGTGTGCCTAGAGCCCATGCTCTGCAACAAGAGAAGCTACCGCAATGAAAAGCCCGCACACTGCAACAAAGAGTAGCCCCCGCTCGCCACAACTAGAGAAAGCCCACGCTAAACAACAAAGACCCAACGCACACATAATTAATTAATTAAGTGATTTTTTTAAAAAAAGAAACATTAAAAAATTGGAACAGGATTGCTGGTATGTATGGTAAATGTATGTTTAACTTTATAAGTAACTGCCAAACTCTTTTCCAAAGTTCTGTACCATTTTTAATTTGCATTAGCAATGAACAAAACACATGTAGCATATGTAGGTTGAAAAGTATAAAACACTGACAAGAAATCAAGAAAGACCTAAATAATGGAAAGATACAATATTCATGGATTGGAAGACTTAATATTGTTAAGATGACAATTTTCTCCTGATTTGATGTAAAAATTCAACGCAATCTCATTCAAAATCCAAGCAAGCATTTTGTAGACATAGACATTCATAATCTAAAACTTATATGGAACATCAAAGTAACTACAAGGGCCAAATTAATTCTAAAAAAGAAAAACAAAGTTAAAAAATTCTCATTCCATGACTTCAAGACTTATTATAGGATTAGACATTTCAACGGACCATAATAGAGAGTCCAGAAATTGACCCATGCAACTATAATCAACTGACTTTTGTCAAAGTTTCAGAATTTTCTTCATTGAAGAAAAGATAGCCTTTTAACCAAATGGTGCTAGGGGCATTTGGACATCCATAACAAAAAATCAAAAAAATAAGCTGACTCATATACCTCACATCTTATACAAAATTCACTCAAAATGGATCGTAGACATAACGGTAAAACATGAAACCGTAAAACATCTAAAAGAAAATACTGGAAAAAACCTACGTGACTTTAGATTAGATGATGAATTTTTACATACAAAACCAAAAGTATGAGCCATAAAATGAAAATTATAATATATTGAACTTTATCAAATTTAAATATTTTGCTACAGAAATGAAACTCTTGAGGCTTCCGGGAAGATGCCGGAAGAGTAAGACGCAGAGATCACCTTCCTCCCCACAGATACACCAGAAATACATCTACACGTGGAACAACTCCTACAGAACACCTACTGAACGCTGGCAGAAGACCTCAGACCTCCCAAAAGGCAAGAAACCCCCCACGTACCTGGATAGGGCAAAAGAAAAAAAAAATAAACAGTGACAAAAGAATAGGGACGGGATCTGCACCAGTGGGAGGGAGCTGTGAAGGAGGAAAGGTTTCCAAACACTAGGAAGCCCCTTCGCGGGCGGAGACTGCGGGTGGCGAAGGGGGAAAGCCTCGGAGCCGCGGAGGAGAGCGCAGCCACAGGGGTGCGGAGGACAAAGCGGAGATTTTCCCGCACAGAGGGTCAGGGCCGACCGGCACTCACCAGCCCGAGAGGCTTTTCTGCTCACCCGCCGGGGCGGGCGGGGCTGGGAGCTGAGGCTCGGGCTTCGGTCGGAGCGCAGGGAGAAGACTGGGGCTGGCGGCGTGAACACAGCCTGCAGGGGGTTAGTGCGCCACGGCTAGCCGGGAGGGAGTCCGGGGAAAAGTCTGGAGCTTCCGAAGAGGCAACAGACTTTTTCTTACCTCTTTGTTTCCTGGTGCGCGAGGAGAGGGGATTAAGAACGCTGCTTAAAGGAGCTCCAGAGACGGGCGCGAGCCACGGCTAAAAGCGCGGACCCCAGAGACGGGCCTGAGACGCTAAGGCTGCTGCTGCCGCCACCAAGAAGCCTGTGTGCGAGGACAGGTCACTCTCCACACCCCCCTTCCGGGGAGCCTGTGCAGCCCGCCACTGCCGGGGTCCCGTGATCCAGAGGCAACTTCCCCGGGAGAACGCACGGCGCGCCTCACGCTGGTGCAACGTCACGCCGACCTCTGACGCCGCAGGCCCGCCCCGCACTCCGTGCCCCTCCCTCCCCCCCGGCCTGAGTGAGCCAGAGCTCCCGAATCAGCGGCTCCTTTAACCCCGTCCTGTCTGAGCGAAGAACAGACGCCTTCCGGCGACCTACACGCCGAGGCGGGGCCGAATCCAAAGCTGAGCACCTGGGAGCTGTGAGAACAAAGAACAGAAAGGGAAATCTCTCCCAGCAGCCTCAGAAGCAGCGGATTAAAGCTCCACAATCAACTTGATGTACCTGCAGCTGTGGAATACATGAATAGACAGCGAATCATCCCAAATTAAGGAGGTGGGCTTTGAGAGCAAGATTTATTATTTTTTCCCTTTTCCTCTTTTTGTGAGTGTGTACGTGTATGCTTCTGTGTGAGATTTTGTCTGTATAGCTTTGCTTCCACCATTTGTCCTAGGGTTCTATCTGCCCGTTTTTTTTTTTAATTTTTTAATTTTTTTCTTTTAATTATTTTTTTTATATTTTAATAACTTTATTATATTTTATCTTACTTTATTTTATTTTACTTTATCTCCTTTCTTTTTTTCCTTCCTTCCCTCCTTCCTTCCCTCCTACCTCCCTCCCTCCCTCCTTTCTTTCTTTCCTTCTCTCTTTCTACTTCTACTAATTCTTTCTTTCTACTTTTCCTCCCTTTATTCTGAGCCGTCTGGATGAAAGGCTCTTGGTGCAGCAGCCAGGAGTCAGTGCTGTCCCTCTGAGGTGGGAGAGCCAACTTCAGGACACTGGTCCACAAGAGACCTCCCAGCTCCACATAATATCAAACAGCGAAAATCTCCCAGAGATCTCCATCTCAACACCAGCACCCAGCTTCACTCAACGACCAGAAAGCTACAGTGCTGGACATCCTATGCCAAACAACTAGCAAGACAGGAACACAACCCCACCCATTAGCAGAGAGGCTGCCTAAAATAACAAGTCCACAGACACCCCAAAACACACCACCAGACGTGGACCTGCCCACCAGAAAGACCAGATGCAGCCTCATCCACCAGAACACAGGCACTAGTCCCCTCCACCAGGAAGCCTGCACAACCCACTGAACCAACCTTAGCCACTGGGGACAGACACCAAAAACAACAGGAACTACGAACCTGCAGCCTGCAAAAAGGAGACCTCAAACACAGTAAGATAAGCAAAATGAGAAGACAGAAAAACACACAGCAGATGAAGGAGCAAGATAAAAACCCACCAAACCTAACAAATGAAAGGGAAATAGGCAGTCTACCTGAAAAAGATTTCAGAATAATGATAGTAAACATGATCTAAAATCTTGGAAATAGAATACACAAAATGCAAGAAACATTTAACAAGGACCTAGAAGAACTAAAGATGAAACAAACAACGATGAACAACACAATAAATGAAATGAAAAATACTCTGGATGGGATCAATAGCAGAATAACTGAGGCAGAAGAATGGATAAGTGACCTGGAAGATAAAGTATTGGAAATAACTACTGCAGAGCAGAATAAAGAAAAAAGAATAAAAAGAACTGAGGACAGTCTCAGAGACCTCTGGGACAACATTAAACACACCAACATTCGAATTATAGGGGATCCAGAAGAAGAAGAGAAAAAGAAAGGGACTGAGAAAATATTTGAAGAGATTATAGTTGAAAACTTCCCTAATATGGAAAAGGAAATAGTTAATCAAGTCCAGGAAGCACAGAGAGTGCTGTACAGGATAAATCCAAGGAGAAATACGCCAAGACACTTATTAATCAAACTGTCAAAATTTAAATACAAAGAAAACATATTAAAAGCAGCAAGGGAAAAACAACAAATAACACACAAGGGAATCCCCATAAGGTTAACGCTGATCTTTCAGCAGAAACTCTGCAAGCCAGAAGGGACTGGCAGGACATAGTTAAAGTGATGAAGGAGAAAAACCTGCAACCAAGATTACTCTACACAGCAAGGATCTCATTGGGATTTGATGGAGAAATTAAAACCTTTACAGACAAGCAAAAGCTGAGAGAGTTCAACACCACCAAACCAGCTCTACAACAACTGCTAAAGGAACTTCTTTAGGCAAGAAACACAAGAGAAGGAAAAGACCTACAATAACGAACCCAAAACAATTAAGAAAATGGGAATAGGAACATACATATCGATAATTACCTTAAATGTAACTAGACTAAATGCTCCCACCAAAACACACAGATTGGATGAATGGATACAAAAACAAGACCCATATATTTGCTGTCTACAAGAGACCCACTTCAGACCTAGAGACACATACAGACTTAAAGTGGGGGGATGGAAAAAGATATTTCATGCAAATGAAAACCAAAAGAAAGCTGGAGTAGCAATTCTCATATCAGACAAAATAGACTTTAAAATAAAAACTATTAGAAGAGACAAAGAAGTACACTACATAAGGATCAAGAGATTGATCCAAGAAGAAGATATAACAATTGTAAATATTTATGCACCCAACATAGGAGCACCTCAATAGATAAGGCAAATACTAACAGCCATAGTAGGGAAAATCGACAGTAACACAATCATAGTCGGGGATTTTAACACCCCACTTTCACCAATGGACAGATCATCTAAAATGAAAATAAATAAGAAGACACAAGCTTTAAATGATACATTAAACAAGATGGACTTAATTGATATTTATAGGACATTCCATCCAAAAACAACAGAATACACATTTTTCTAAAGTGATCATGCAACATTCTCCAGGATAGATCATATCTTGGGTCACAAATCAAGCCTTGGTAAATTTAACAAAATTGAAATTGTATCAAGTACCTTTTTCGACCACAATGCTATGAGACTAGATATCAATTACAGGAAAAGAGCTGTAAAAAATACAAACACATGGAGGCTAAACAATACTTAATAACGAAGTGATCACTGAAGAAATCAAAGAGGAAATTAAAAAATACCTCGAAGCAAATGACAATGGAGACATGACGACTCAAAATCTATGGGATGCAACAAAAGCAGTTCTAAGAGGGAAGTTTATAGCAATACAATCCTACCTCAAGAAACATGAAACATCTCGAATAAACAACCTAACCTTGCACCTAAAGCAATTAGAGAAAGAAGAACAAAAAATCCCCAAAGTTAGCAGAAGGAAAGAAATCATAAAAATCAGATCAAAAATAAATGAAAAAGAAATGAAGGAAATGATAGCAAAGATCAGTAAAACTAAAAGCTGGTTCTTTGAGAAGATAAACAAAATTGATAAACTGTTAGCCAGACTCATCAATAAAAAAAGGGAGAAGATTCAAATCAATAGAATTAGAAATGAAAAAGGAGAAGTACCAACTGACACTGCAGAAATACAAAAGATCATGAGAGATTACTACAAGCAACTCTATGCCAATAAAATGGACAACCTGGAAGAAATGGACAAATTCTTAGAAATGCACAACCTTCCGAGACTGAACCAGGAAGAAATAGAAAATATGAACAGACCAATCACAAGCACTGAAATTGAAACTGTGATTAAAAATCTTCCAACAAGCAAAAGCCCAGGACCACATGGCTTCACAGGCGAATTCTCTCAAACATTTAGAGAAGAGCTAACACCTATCCTCCTCAAACTCTTCCAAAATGTAGCAGAGGGAGGAACTCTCCCAAACTCATTCTACGAGGCCACCATCACCCTGATACCAAAACCAGACAAGGATGTCACAAAGAAAGAAAACTACAGGCCAATATCACTGATGAACATAGATGCAAAAGTCCTCAACAAAATACTAGCAAACAGAATCCAACAGCACATTAAATGGATCATACACCATGATCAAGTGGGGTTTATCCCAGGAATGCAAGGATTCTTCAATATACACAAATCAATCAACGTGATATACCATATTAACAAATTGAAGGAGAAAAAACATATGATCATCTCAATAGATGCAGAGAAAGCTTTCAACAAAATTCAACACCCATTTATGATAAAAACCCTGCAGAAAGTAGGCATAGAGGGAACTTTCCTCAACATAATAAAGGCCATATATGACAAACCCACAGCCAACATTGTCCTCAATGGTAAAAAACTGAAAGCATTTCCACTAAGATCAGGAACAAGACAAGGTTGCCCACTCTCACCACTCTTATTCAACATAGTTTTGGAAGTTTAGCCACAGCAACCAGAGAAGAAAAGGAAATAAAAGGTATCCAAATCGGAAAAGAAGAAGTAAAGCTGTCACTGTTTGCAGATGACATGATACTATACATAAAGAATCCTAAAGCTGCTACCAGAAAACTACTAGAGCTAATCAATGAATTTGGTAAAGTAGCAGGATACAAAATTAATGCACAGAAATCTCTGGCATTCCTATACACTAATGATGAAAAATCTGAAAGTGAAATCAGGAAAACACTCCCATTTACCACTGCAACAAAAAGAATAAAATATCTAGAAATAAACCAACCTAAGGAGACAAAAGACCTGTATGCAGAAAATTATAAGAAACTGATGACAGAAATTAAAGATGACACAAATAGATGGAGAGATATACCATGTTCTTGGATTGGAAGAATCAACATTGTGAAAATGACTCTAATACCCAAAGCAATCTACAGATTCAATGCAATCCCTGTCAAACTACCAATGGCATTTTTCACAGAACTAGAACAAAAACTTTCACTATTTGTATGGAAACACAAAAGACCCCGAATAGCCAAAGCAATCTTGAGAACGAGAAACGGAGGAGGAATCAGGCTCCCTGACTTCAGACTATACTACAAAGCTACAGTAATCAAGACAGTATGGTACTGGCACAAAAACAGAAAGATAGATCAATGGAACAGGATAGAAAGCCCAGAGATAAACCCACGCACATATGGTCACCTTATCTTTGATAAAGGAGGCAGGAATGTACAGTGGAGAAAGGACAGCTTCTTCAATAAGTGGTGCTGGGAAAACTGGACAGGTACATATAAAAGTATGAGATTAGATCACTCCCTAACACCATACACAAAAATAAGCTCAAAATGGATTAAAGACCTAAATGTAAGGCCAGAAACTATCAAACTCTTAGAGGAAAACACAGGCAGAACATTCTATGACATAAATCACAGCAAGATCCTTTTTGACCCACCTCCTAGAGAAACGGAAATAAACACAAAAATAAACAAATGGGACCTAATGAAACTTAAAAGCTTTTGCACCGCAAAGGAAACCATAAACAAGACCAAAAGACAACCCTCAGAATGGGAGAAAATATTTGCAAATGAAGCAACTGACAAAGGATTAATTTCCAAAATTTATAAACAGCTCATGCAGCTCAATAACAAAAAAACAAACAACCCAATCCAAAAATGGGCAGAAGACCTAAATAGACATTTCTCCAAAGAAGATATACAAACTGCCAACAAACACATGAAAGAATGCTCAACATCATTAATCATTAGATAACTGCAAATCAAAACTACAATGAGATATCTTCTCACACCAGTCAGAATGGCCATCATCAAAAATCTAGAAACAATAAATGCTGGAGTGGGTGTGGGGAAAAGGGAACCCTTTTGCACTGTTGGTGGGAATGTAAATTGATACAGCCACTGTGGAGAACAGTATGAAGGTTCCTTAAAAAAACTACAAATAGAACTACCATATGACCCAGCAATCCCACTACTGGGCATATACCCTGAGAAAACCATAATTCAAAAAGAGTCATGTACCAAAATGTTCATTGCAGCTCTATTTACAATAGCCAGGACATGGAAGCAACCTAAGTGTCCATCATCGGATGAATGGATAAAGAAGATTGGCACATATATACAATGGAATATTACTCAGCCATAAAAAGAAATGAAATTGAGCTATTTGTAATGAGGTGGATAGACCTAGAGTCTGTTATACAGAATGGAGTAAGTCAGAAAGAGAAAGACAAATACCATATGCTAACACATATATATGGAATTTAAGAAAAAAAGATGTCATGAAGAACCTAGGGGTAAGACAGGAATAAAGACACAGACCTACTAGAGAATGGACTTGAGGATATGGGAGGGGGAAGGGTAAGCTGTGACAAAGCGAGAGAGAGGCATGGACATATATACACTACCAAACGTAAGGTAGATAGCTAGTGGGAAGCAGCCGCATAGCACAGGGAGATCAGCTCGGTGCCTTGTGACTACCTGGAGGGGTGGGAGGGAGGGAGACGCAAGAGGGAAGAGATATGGGAACATATGTATATGTATAACTGATTCACTTTGTTATAAAGCAGAAACTAACACACCATTGTAAAGCAATTATACTCCAATAAAGTTGTAAAAAAAAAAAAAAGAAATGAAACTCCTAAGAGAACGAAACTACAACCCACAGAGAGAAATTTTTTGCAAATCACTTATTCAGAATACATAAAGAATATTTGCAATTCCACAGTAAGAAAACCAATAACCCAGCTTAAAAATGGGCAAAAGATCTGAACAGACACCATTAAAGAAGCTATAAGAATGGCAAACAAGCATATAAAAAGACACTCAACATCATTTTTTATTAGGAAATGTACACTAAAACCACAGTGGGATACCACTACACACCTATTAGGATGTTTAAAATATATATATATATATATAAAAATATATAATATATAAAATATATATGTGAGATGATATCTCATTTATATTTTACATATATATATATATATATAAAATCAGATAATACCAAATCCTGGTAAGAATGCTGAGCAACAGGAATTCTGATTCCACAGATTTTTAAACTGTACATTATTCATTTCATAACATGGGTTTGGTCATTTTCAAATAACCCCTTTTGTTTTTATTATAAAATTTCTAACGAATAATTTAGTCAGGTATGAATAGATTAAGATTAAGCATAGGAATCAGCTTTACTAAATGTATAATTACAATCCTTAACCTTGAATCAGAACAAGCCAACCAGCCAAACTGTACCATATAGCATGGTATCTGAGACAAACCTATCCATTCCTATTTGGGTAAGTCATAGTTATACCCATGTGGGACTGGAAGATATACACTACTGATTGGAAGAATCAAGGTATTGATAATTGTTAATAAAGACATGAGGTATCTGTATTATAAAATGATTTTTAATAACTTCCATAATACTTTTAGTATTTATTATATGTCAAGCACTATTATCCATGCTTTGCTAGCTTATTCATGCATAAGAACAAATTACTAATATTAGGGTGAAATACCCTAAAATAGAATAACATCATCTTCTTTTCTCTTTTAAACTTCTGATGAAATTAAGATATTTAAAAATAGCTTTATCTAACTATGAATTAAATAATATTGATGGTTATTAGCCAAAAGGAAACTCCTGTGATTCAATTAAATATGAAAGGTGGCACAGGATAATTTTCTTGAATGTTCATACCTAATGGATATTTGTCAAGATAAAACACCGTCATTACAGCGTGCCTAAGAAGAGAATATTGTAAACTTTTCACAATGTTAAGACAACTTGCTCAATTTTAAATATATGTTCATGTAAAAGCACAGTTAAAATAAAAATAAATAGTAGTTGAATATACAGAAAAGGGCAAGTATGGCAAAACACACTATTCTAGAACATGTTACTTAACAATAACCATAATTATGTGTATTAGAGTCTACCAGTTGAAAAGAACAAAGTGTTTATTTTGGTGTTAACACTATTTTCCTTTCATATTTTAGCTTAAAATATTGTCAAATAAGAATAAACATTAAGAATAAAATTTGCATTAGCCTAGAGTGGTAAGAAAAAAAAAAAGGAAAGGAAAGGATTTTTACTGAGCTGCCACCAACATGCACAGTGAAATGTGATGGGAGATCCAGTTCAGTTGAAGGTAGGAGGAAAAGAATGATGAGACTCAGGAAAAAAAAAAAAAAGAAAGAAAGAAAGATTCTAGTGATCAACTGTTTAACTCCCGGTGGTCTAAAGGGAACTGTGGACTCTGACTGTGAAAGAAAGAACCCCTAAAAATAAAACTGTTTCTTACAAAAAGATGCTACAGAGAAGGCAGTTTTGGTTGTACAATAATTAGATTTTGAGGGAGAAAAGAACAGAACACTGCTTTAGATGTTATTAGGGGCAATAATACTTAATGATACATCTCAGTTCTAATTTTACTTAAATTATAAAATTGCAAGCCCTAGTGTTTCCTCGCACCCCTCCTCCCTCACTCCATCAGCGTTTTGCAAAGTGTTCTCCTTCATTAACTAAATTGTTGTCTAGGCAGACATCTTGACTTTGAGAAAATGGATGGCAGGGGATTTGCTTAATAGAGGACTTAACAGAGTCTTCGCACAGAACAGAAACATGACGTTGGTTCTGAAAGAAATTTATAGCCCTGCTGAACAGAGGTTCCGCTACCAGCAGAAGAAACTGCTCTAGAGGCGGGATGACTAATATGTCACCACATCAGCGGTTCCTTTATGGAAGCTGAAGAAGAACATCCAAATAAATCAGATTTGTCACAGGCCTGAAAACCATTAGGCATGTCAGCTGGGATCTGAACTGGTGTCCCAAAGCAATGGATTGGAAAGTTCTGACTGCACTTTTCCAGAATCCTCATCCACAGCAACCCAGGAGCCGTTTTGGTGGCTCATACCTTACACGTTAACCCTAAGGATGTTAACTAGATGTGGCTTCCAGATCATCACAGCTGTTTTGTTTATTTTAGAAGGCAAACTAAGGACTGGATACAGAGAGAACAACATATGCTGCAGCTTTTCTTTGTATATCAGGGGCTTTTCTAGAGTTATAATTCCACCCAACACATACTACAGTAATAAGCAGCCATTGTTTTTTGAAATAGGTCAAGAAAATGTTAGTTTAGTGACTAACCAATTCTTTCCAGTAAAAGGGTATTATTATAAAAATTACTATGTCACATACACAGTAAGAGGGCCTCACTAATTATATATTTAACAGTATTTATATATAGCTAATAGATATATATGTAATATATAAACTAATTAATTTAGTTTTGATGTCTAGCAAATAAGTTGGGATCAAATAAGTAAAAAAAAAACTATTCAAAAAGGAAAAAAAAGATCATTTTAAGTTTATAATACTGATGTTTCTCTTCTGCAGAAAGTTTATAAAATATACCCTGGAACATGGAAAAGCAGCATCATAGATATAATAAATATTTTTTGAATCCTTCAGGGTTTACATTTTATGGGAGGGAGTGGTTTTTGGCTTACAAAATTTTTTAGATATAAGAGTTGTGACTCTTCCATCCCAACATATAAATAGATGGTTGTATTAAAAAGTGTAGGATACCTTGTCCATCTGCAAAGCAAATGTCCCAACATGATTAGAAATGATTAGAAAATAAATGTGCAAATTTCCAACAAAAATGTCCTTTCTTTTCACAAATACTTCTAATTTAATTCATCCAATTCATTATAGCCTTATATAAAATAGATCAAGGATTATTAAAATAAATCAAAGATAATTAAAATAATGAGATGTTGGGGGAGAAAAAACACACTTACATTGAACTCCACTGATCTCTGACCCTGAGATGTCTTTTCTGACATATAGTTACTTTATTTGAACAACAAATAATTTATATTCTTTGAAAGAATTTGTCTAGATGAATAACTGTGCATGTATACATCTCCTCCACTAACTGGGAACTTCTTCATTCATTAAACAGATATTTATTTACTGGCTGTTTGACACTAGGGATTCAAAGCTGAAAGGCATCTGTTCCATGATCAGAGAACTTTAGATTCTCACAGCAAGACGACTGTGCACTCAAACAACACACTATGCTTAGAAAACGTTTATGATGATGGTAGATACAAAGTGCATTGGGAGTGTAGGAGACAGAGCATCTGCAGTTGTAAGAATGTGTTTAAATAACTTCTATATAAAGAATTGTGGAACAACAAAAAAATAAATGCGTGATATGAAATATTGACAACGACCATATTCCTACATGTTTTCTTAACTTTTAATGATTACTTTTTACTAAACTGCTGCTTTAAAAACTAGATACTTAGCAGTCCTAGGAGCATTTGAATCACTCTAAAGCGTTATGGAAGTCTTCACAGAGCAGATAGAATCTGAGCTGAGAACTAGAGGCTGTGTAGAAAATTATTTGTTAAGTATGCAAAGGCTGGGAAAGATAACACATTTAGGTGAGCAGCAAGGAGCAGAAAGAGGTAGTCCGGACTTCCCTGGTGGCACAGTGCATAAGAATCCGCCTGCTAATGCAGGGAACACGGGTTCGATCCCTGGTCCGGGAAGATTCCACATGCCGCAGAGCAACTAAGCCCCTGCACCACAACTACTGAGCCTGTGCTCTAGAGCCTGTGAGCCACAACTACTGAAGATCGCGCGCCTAGAGCTCATGCTCTGCCACAAGAGAAGCCACCGCAATGAGAAGCCTGCACACCACAACGAAGAGTAGCCCCCCCCACCGCTCGCCACAGCAGGAGAAAGGCCGCACACAGCACCAAAGACCTAACTCAGCCAGAAGGAAGGGAGGAAGGGAGGGAGGGAGGGAGGGAGGGAGGGAGGGAGGGAGGAAGGAAGGAGAGATAGTCCAAGCAGGGGAACAACTTGGACGTAGGTGTGGGCTTAGGTTATAGTAACGGGTTCAGAGGGATAGTAGTTCAATATTGATGAATCAGAACACAAAAATAAGGGAAGAATAATATTGAGAGTAGAAAGGAAAGGACAGTAAAGAAAAGTGTAGGATTTTTTAATTTGATCCCTTGAATCTCTCGAAGATTTCCTATATATTGTAGTCATTCAAGAAAAGTGGATGGCATAGCACAGGGAGATCAGCTTGGTGCTTTGTGACCACCTAGAGGGGTGAGATAGGGAGGGTGGGAGGAGACACAAGAGGGAAGAGATATGGGGATATATGTATACATAGAGCTGATGCACTTTGTTATAAAGCAGATACGAATACACCATTGTAAAGCAATTATACTCCAATAAAAAGAAAGAAAAGTGGATGAATGAATAAATTAATACTCTGAAAGTACTGAATAATCTTGACAAAATATTATACAGATCTTATTACGTAGCCACCTTCCTGTGACAGTATAAAGAGTCAACTCTACTCGAGATATGAATTAGTCTGTGTCTGCCAAGAAATTAATGCCAACAGGGTATTAAATGTACAAAATATGTATTGGGAACTGAACAGAAGGCAGAAGGAGACTTCATGCCATAATGCAGGTCTGATGCCTGTGAAATGAGAGGGGGAAGGAAGGAGGATTAAGTAGAATGTCTCCAGCATAGTTGCAAGAAAGATTTGGTCAGGCCCATACAGAGTCCTGAAGCCAAAGTCATCCGTAAGAGGAGTCCTGCATCTCACTCAATAAGCCAGCTTTAGTATGGCAGCAGGTTTAGTCATTGGTTGGGAGCAGGCCATGGGAAGCAGGGCTTGGCAACAAATACAACGTTGGATCCAGAGGGGCAGCAGCTGGGGCCAACAGTCCATTATACTCTTCACAGCAGGAGATCTGAGTGGCACATTTTCATGGCTGCCACAATACATAAATCTAAATGAAATGTTCTCTGAAGACTGATTAAAAAACAGAATTAAAAATCATGTAGAGACCATGTTCCCACAATATCAAGAAAGAATGCTCTGTCTCTTAATTGATCCTCTTCTTTGTGCAGCTATAGCTCCCTGTGGTCTCACAACAGAGCACAGAAAACAAAGCACTGCATTTCCCTGAAATCGTAGCTGTGGCATTAAGGAGACCGACACAGAGGCCCTATGAGTAATTGTAGCTATATTTGGGGGGAAAACTTCCATTTCTCATGTTCTCTTTTATGATTTGGAAGAAAAAGAGGTATTTTTTGTTGTAAAATGTATTTCAAAGTTTTTATTATTTTCAAAAGTTTAGCTTTAGGGAAAGCAAGACTTTTCATAGATATATGAATATTATCCAAGGAACACTAGAGGAACTAAAGTTTACATAGCATTTAAAAACATAAACCAGAGGGTTTACAAATATAACATGAGTGAAATTAGTCTCATTTGCACTAAAATGTTCTTCATATATTCAATGCTTATGACCATATTATGAGCCAAGCATTGAAGGATATGCTAAAAATTAAAAATAATTTTTTAAAAAGTATATAATAGGTCCCTTGTCTTTGAGGGCCTCACAGCATAATGTAGGAGTTTAAAACAGGAATTACAATAGCATGAACATTGCTTCAAAGTTGACATAGGAGGAGAAGGCATGTCATTGGTGAGTTCTAAGCAGGCCTCATAGAATAGCTACTTGGTATGAGTTAGGAAGTAGCATTAGGACAACTGGGAGGGAAAGGGTCTTCTAAGCAGAGGGAACAGGATATGCAAACACAAAGAGTGGAAAAGGTCAAGGAACCATACATAAATCACTATGACTAGAGGGCAGAAATATAGAGGAAGTGAGTATGAGACCTCACATGGTATGAAAATACTTTATTTTTTTCCCTTCTTTTTATAGACAATATAGGACCATGGAAGAATTTTGATGAAGGAAGAGCCATGATCTGGTCTGTAAGTCCAGTATATTTGTTACATACATTAAGGGGATGAGAGTGGTATAGATAGAATGGCGTAGAGGGGACATTAAGTAAATTATTATAAAATTCTGAATAAAATATGACAAGCAGTGGCAACAGCAGTAAAAAAGGGTCAGTATGAAAAAATATTTAGGATGATATACTGCATTCCCCACGAATGATTAGAGGCAGTGGAACAGAGGGAGAGAGATTCAGTGTGCCTTCCTGACTGTGGCGTGGGAACTTGGGTGGCACTACTCACAGAGAGAAGGGTTCTAGGACAAATTCCCTATTGGACAGATAGGGGAAATGTCCGCTTAGCAGCTAAAACTATGAAAAACATCTTTATCTGAATAATATTTTTTAATTTATTTTCATCTTTAATATATCATTCATTTATTCACCAAGTATTCAGTGTCTTCTATATGCCAGGAACTGTTCTAGTCTAAAAGGGTAAATCAATGTTCAAATGGACAAGAATATTTGCCCTTTACTAGCTAATATTCTAGTGGGGAGAGTTAGGAAACAAAAACAGCTAAGATACATAATATGAAAGATTTTATGAGAGTGGTTTGGAAAATAGTGAAGGACGAATGAAAGTGCAGGGGCTATTTTAAGATGGAGGCCTGAGAAGCCCACACTGAGAAGGGGTCAGCTGAGCAGGGACATGAGTAGGTAAGGGAGATCTGTGGGACACTGGGGAAAAAAGGAGCATTGTGGGCACAAGACTCAGCATGTACTAAGGCTTGATGGTGTGAGTAGGTCCAGCGTGTGCAAGGGACAGCAAGGAGCCTGGTGTGACTGCAGCAAAGTAAGAGAAGGGGAGATTGGTAGGAGGTGTGGTCGAATACATAAGAGGAGGCTTAATTATGGGGGCTTTAATTTTTATTTTAAGTAGGATGAAAAGCTGTCATGTGAAAGTGTCATCTTCCCTGGAACACTTAAAAAACCCTTTCTTTAAATCTCAGATTTTCAATATACTTTTTAATAATATACATCCTGGGTTTTGTTAATATTGCTTTTTTCTTTTCATAGACTAGACTACATTAATTTGAATTAACAGCTGAGGCTAAAAATCAGCCATTTGGGCATACTTAATGTTTTGCCTCAATGCCTCAGTATTATTTGGAAAATTTTTTATCATTGTGATTTTAATTTTTGTTTATAATTAATGTTTATTTTTATTCACAAATATATTTCAATTTATACTTATTTTTTATAGTGAAAGCACATTGAAGAGATTAATATGATGGCTCAAACACTTCTATATAAATAACAACACTGACAGAATCAGAAGGTTGTCAGTTAGCAAGGTAATAAAACAGTATGAATTCAATATAAGAAAGTCACTGTTCAGGGTATGAATATTTCAAATATAAATGTATCAGTTCCCTCTTAAGGATAAATATAGAATGTTAGTAGATGTTTTATAACTGAGGTTTCCAAAATCAAATGTTTTGGGGAAACTGTTTAATTAAACAGAGTTAGTTGGATTTCTTTAGTACAGGACAAGGCAGATCTTTGTAGAAATGAATCTCCAAAGGAGGTGCATATAGTATGTTATGTTTCTCAAGTTTATTTGTCCACAGCCCTTCCTTTAACAGTGTCTCTCACCAAGACACTGGAAATCACATTTGATTGCCACCGAATATGTGAATCTGGAATTCTGTGTAGAGACCCCTTCAGGAAATACCGTTTTAGATGTCGTTATATTATGCATCACTACAGTGGGTAACTATTACTGCTACTACTGCTAATAATTCATACTTACACAGCTTTCACTATGTGCCAGATACTATTCTAAGTGTTTGACACATATAGACTCTTCTAATCTTAGTAACATCTCTATGAAGCTGGTGTGCTATTATTCTATTCACTTCAGTGATGAGAAAACTGAAACACAGAGAGGTGAAATTACTGGCCAATATCACAAAACTCATAAGTAGCTGGACCAGGCAGCCTGGTTCCATAAATTATGCTCTTAGCCTCTTGATGTACTACCTCTCAAATAAATCATTGGTATATCCCTTGTCAGAGATTAGCTGTAGCCATCTCTGTTACAATTCTAGGACATATGCTCTTCTATTTCATTCCCAGTGTTATATTCTATCTACTCTCTGTTTTTATCTCATTCTGTGCACCACACATGTCTACCTGTGCCCCACTTGGGTCCTATGCTGAGAGGCAAATTCTCAATCTCTGTAATTCCTTGAAATTTATTATTTGAAAATTCAACCTTTTCTCCTAATTACACCATCTTTACCAACTTTGTTAAAATTAGTATCACTATTTTTGTTTCTAGAATTGCAATTGCACAAATGCTGAAATTGCAATACTTCTCCTATATGAGAATCTTCTGTCAGTTTCCTTTGTTTTCTTTGCTGACATGGGAAAGCTTTTATAAACATACTGATGTTCTGTCTCTCCTTACCTCTCTCTCCAATTTTGTTCCTTTAACAAATACTGACAAAAGATATTGTTCTGGTACCTGGACATCACCAAAAAAAGATACCTGTTTTTGTTTGGCTTATATTCTAATGGTGAGAGGCAGATGTTAAACCATAAACATCATTAGGGGGTCAATTCTATTGTGTATAAGGAGATAAATGCTATGGAAAAAGTAATCAGAGATCAGGAAAAATGGGTTGATGGTGTAGTTGTAATGCTGAACAAGGGATAAAAGTATATTTTGTTGAGAAAGTTAACTGTGGGGAAAACTTGAGGGAGATGAAAGATTTAGCTCAAATTCAAAAAGAAATCTGACAGAAGAAAATTCCAGGCTGAGGGCTGGCGGAGACGTCTGAAGACAGGAGCTTGTCTGGAATATTCCTAGAACTGTACAGAGGCTAACGTGCTGTAATGGAGTGAGAGAGGAGAGGGCGGTAGAGCTATGGTCAGAAAGGTAAGGTGACCTAGACCTCGTAAGCCATCATGAGGAATTTAGCTTCTACATTTAGTGAATGGGGGAGCCACTGTAGGGCTTTGAATGGAGAAGAGACATCATCTGATTTATGCATTTTAAGAAGTTACTCTGGTTTCTTAGGTTGAGTATAAAGAGTGGGGCCATGGGGATAGCTTATAAGAGTCAAATCAAAGATACCTGTTAGAAGCTACTATGTAGCCACATGAACAATGATATGCTTTGAATCAGAGTAGGAGTGATAGAAGCAGGAAAATTGGTGGATACATGCATCTATATTTGAGGTGAGAGAGTTGAGAGGCAAAAAATAAAATGAAAAGACAAATTGAGAACTATTATCTATCTATCTATCTATATACTATTTAAAGATAAAGAATTAGATGAGCTCATGGAAGATGAACTGAATGTAGATGGAGAAAAGGGGAGAGCCAAGACTGAGGCTTGGGACACTAGAACTGAGAAGACTAAAAGAAGAGGAAGAACCAGAAGTAGCTGGGTAGGAATGTCCAGTGAGTGAAAGCAAAGCCAGGAGATTGCGGTGGCCCGGGAGCCGAGGGAAAATCATGTATTAAGGAGGAGGAAGTACCCTTAATTAGCAAGGACTGTGCTGCTCCTGCCCTCCAACCCCACAAAGATTATGGAAATCCTGGCTTCCATCCATTGTGCAAGCATGTTCCTGAACAAATGATGGGGCTAGAAGACTTACTAGAGGTCAGTCTTCCAGGTGGTTTATTACCTGCCAAATGCTCCTGCCATTGCTCAAAAGTCCTTTATTCTGTGCTTCTTGCAAGCATCTTCCTTTACACTTTGCTCCTCTTGTGGATGTTTTGCTCCTTGATTGTCTTAAGCTCCATAGAGATGATTTACATCAAGATGTGGGAAAGGATCAACTCATTTTCTGATTGGCTGAAACCAAAGAAAGAAAAAATAAAATATTTTGATTTCAACCATAGATATGTTCTTTTTAAACCTTCAAATTTGTAATAAATTACCTGAAACTGGTAGTTCAAGGTCATTCTCTCTCCCTGAGAATTTTAAATTTGGTTCAAACCAAAAAAAGAATTACTAGTTTCACATTACAGCATTGTAGCACTATGCTCTTATTATACAACCTCTGTCCTATCTTTCACAGAAAGAACTCTGTATAAAAGTATAGGATGGTAAGCAATTTAGCAATGATAGTGAAACATTGATTAGCCCTTAGCTTCACCTTCCTCAGGAACTCCTCAGTATAATTTTGTGTAACTGCAATACATAAGAAGCAAATATAGGACAACTATTTAGCATATCCTTTTTATCATTACACTGTCAAATACAGAAAGAACAAACAGTTTTTTTGTGGGTTTTTTTGGTGCTCTGCATATCCCTGGCTAGAAAAAGACATTCTCACATACTTAATTTTCAATTAGTTCAAGGATGAGTCTCTGCATCTGTGTTTTATTTAGCCTATCCAGAGGGCATCTTCACCTTGTTTTTCCCCAGTATAATTACTGTTATTATCAACAGGTGAGAAATAAACTAATTTTGATTAAAGTCCAATTAGTATCAATGCTTAGCATATAGGTATAAAGTGTGCAGACTACACAGAAACATTTTTATGACTGGTATTCATGTGCTAACAACTGAAGAAAATGGAATATACCATTATCATTTCATTTTAAAAACACTCTATGGATTTGCTTAAGGAGTAAGCAACTTCAAAAGCCAAGAATATTGTAATTAAACAGTTATATTTTGGATATGCAATAATTGTTCTGCAATATTTTTTCCTAAGTGGCCAATAGAAGAGTATTTTATGGTTTTATATACACTTATCATTAAATTAACTTGTCCAGAGTAACCAGCTTTCCTCAGCAGAGGTCAAGATTTGAACTTTATCAGAACTTGGCGCAGAATAGCACATTTCATGAAATCTGCTGCAAGTCGAATATTCAGTTATCTATATTTTAGTAAAGTTGTGAATTCTAAAATGGTATCCCCAAAGGGAAATACTAACCATTTCTTTCTGAATAGCTTCATTTTTAACATTAAAAATTAAAATAATAAACTTGCACTGTGACTTCTTTGTCAAGGTAATCCAAGTTCTCTTCTCACTTCAAAATTTTCTTTTATATATTACAATGAATTTTTATAACGTGTGATTTCATAAAACAGTCAATGCATTGCATTTCATATTTCTCTCTAGGAATTCTGTCTTTTAAACAAGTATTCACAAAGAAGTATTACTTAGAAAATAAAGGGGTAAAAATTATAAGTAAGCAAATCAATGATCAACTCAAATTCAGAATGTCGGTTATTTCTTGGGGAGAGCTGGGATAATTCATTTGGGAAGAGGAACAGTGTCTGGGAGCAAGTGTCTACCTCTGTCCCAGTGTTTTACTTATCTAATAGACCACTGACTCCAATTTGAAGGGACTTTGTTCTTTTTCCTTGGTGATTTGATCACCGTCTGCTCTCCAGGAGAGGCAATGACAAATATTTGAAGTGATTACATAGATTTGACAAGTATTAAGGTGGGAATAGGTAGTATTACTAATCATATTTTGAAGAGGAAAGAAACTAACAATTGGTACAGTTATAAATTTCACTATCATGTAAAAACTAATACTCCTGGAAATCAACTGAACCTTCAAAGATTTTGATACTGCCCAGGTAAGTGAAATGGAGTTGATCACCCCAACATGACTGTACCCTCTTCTCTGTTATACTAGCTTCCTTTTCTCCCATCAGCCATATGAGATTGTACTTGCTTTCTAGGCACTTTCTAGTACCCGTGGACACCAGCTTTCTCATAATTAAATGAACCCAAAGTCTGAGCTTCCAGGATTCATCATTGGGAAGCAATGCATTATTCAAAGCAAACATTTCAATGTACTTTGTTAACCTCAATCAATGAACTGGAGTCAGAAAACATGTCTTGAAATCCCAGCTTTGCCACTTACTAGTGAGGTTTCAGCAAATCATTTTACTTGTCACGCTAAATCCTTTGTGAAATAAACATGGTGCCAATAATAAAAGAAAGAAATTTACTTCATCTTCTGCATATCAAATTGCTCTTACACAAATCAGATTTAACATATAGCTGTGTTTTGAAGATTAAATGAGATAATATGTGAAAGTGCTTGGTAACTACTAAAGCACTCTACAAATAAGAGCTATTGTTATATATGACTTTCCTTTTTATATTAAGTAATTTTCCACTAAACAGAGTCTCTGTCATTCACATTCAAAGAATTGTATTTTCTCTTATAATCCCTTTATTATTAAATGATATCTTTTTCAGAGCTGATAAATATCTCTTGAAAAAGATAACCCTTGTTCTTAAGTTATAAAGACTTAACCACAAAATGAACTAAATTTCAGTGAAATAAGTGAATAATATGGCATGTTTTGCATTAAATACTTGTCTAACATAACAAAAAAATAGCATTCATAATACATCCTTACAGGAGATAGAATACTTATAAGTTGTGGAATCATTTATTATAGAAGAGTGAGCCCAGCAAACATGGAGAAAAGCGAGACCTCTCTATTTAGTATCTTTCTCATTCTGAACCTGATTATTTTTTTATATTTAGGTTTGACTTAGACATAAACCATGTTTGTTCAGTTTACTATAAATATGCATAGTATGTTTCAATTTCTCTTTAAAATCAGAAAACAAAAATGTGTAAATGATGGAAAATCAGCATATTAATGAATTACCATAGATATGAGGTAATATTTGGGATCATGGAGATTACACGAATAAAATAAGAATGACTTTTGAAATTACAGACTTCACCAACTTTGAAAGTATACATAGTCTTTTGATATTAGTCATTTGATAACAAATTTGGACTTTTTTTTGGAAGAATCTTTTTATCCAAAAAAGAATGTCTCAGTAACCAGGTACTGATCTCATTCTAAGAGACTGAAATAAGTTGAAATATGTTATACAAACGAATATGTATTCAATTGTATAAAAAACACATGTATGTAGACAAAGCAGTATAAAATAATAATAATGAAGGGTTTCCAACTAAATTGTTAGATACTGATATCAGCGAGCACATCTCGTCATTTTTTGAACTCCGATTGCCTTTGCACACTGCAATGGTATCATATGGGTGCTGAATAAATACTTCTTCACTGGTCGCACAGAGCCTGAAAAACACGAATGAGTCATGTCCCATGCCTAAAACCTGGCATAATTTAGATATGAAAATATTTTTAAGTAACTTTAGCTTCTTAAGAACTAAATTATAAAGCAGTTGGGAATGTTTTTCTTTATTTCTGAAACCATTCTGAGTGCTTTACACTTAAGGAAATGTCTTATTTTTTAACAGCTTTATTGAGATCTAATTGACATAAAGTAATCTGGCTATACTAAAAGTGTAAATTGTGATACAGTTTGACAAATTTATGTACCCATGAAATGCTTTTATGAATCCATGAAACAAATAAAGATAATGCATGTACTATTACTTCTAAACATGTCCTCATAAATTTTGGAATCCTCCCCTATTTTGTTACATGTATCTATTTGTCTATGTTTATGCCAATACCACACTGTTATTACTGTAGATTTTTAAGTCTTGAATCTGTGGGTTTATAGTTTTCATCAAATTTGGAAAATGTTCATCCAATATTTCCTCAAATACTTTGTCTGCTCCTCCACCGCTACCC
This sequence comes from Grampus griseus, assembly GCF_964374135.1. NCBI lineage: Eukaryota > Metazoa > Chordata > Mammalia > Artiodactyla > Delphinidae > Grampus > Grampus griseus. The sequence continues at coordinate 14,493,086 of NC_138997.1, read as the reverse complement.
CCGATCAGGGACTCCATCTACACATTTTAGGTCACTACAGGTCACCCACAACTCACTGACGTCCTGTTCCTTTTTTAAATTCTCCTTTCTCTCTGTATTTGAATTTCAATAGATTCTACTGGTATGTCTTCAAGTTCACTGGTCATTTCTTCTGCAATATGTAGTCTACTTTTTAATCCTAACCCATATATTTGTCAGGCAAGAAATAGTTCTCAGTTCTAGAAGTTTGATTTAGGTCTTTTTGTTACTTCCCTGCCCTTACTTAACGTTCTAAAAATATAGAAAACCATTATAATAATTGTTATGATGTTTTGTGAGCGAATTCTAACATCTGTGTTAGTTCTGGGTCAGTTTTAACTGATTCTCCTCATTATGGATAGTATTTTCCTGCTCTTTTGTATCCCAGGTTATTTATGATTGGGTGCCGAACACTGTAAATTTTACCTTTGGGGCTGTATAATTTTGTATTTCTATAAATATTAATTAATTTATTTATTTGGCTGTGCAGGGTCTTAGTTGTGGCATGCGGGATCTTCATTGCAGCGTGCGGGATCATTTTTTAATTGCAGCATGCATGCAGGATCTAGTTCCCTGACCAGGGATCTAACCTGGGCCCCCTGCATTGGGAGCACGGAGTCCTAACCATTGGACCACCAGGGAAGTCCCAGGATGCAGTCAATTTAATTGTGAAGAATTTGATCCTTTTAGGTCTTGCTTTTAAGAGTTTTTAGGTATGAAAGAACAGCATTTAGTTTAGATTTAATTATTCTGAGGACTCTACCTAATTCTCCATGAACTGTACAGTTTTTTTAGTCTGGCTGGTGGGAAAGGACACTATTGCTGGCCCTGTGTGCCTGCCAGGGACTGTTGCTTCTCATCCTTTCAGCTGTTTCTTGCTTGCTTAGGGTATTTTCCTCATATACAATGCATTAATCAATAATCAGCTGAATAAGCAAGAAAGACCCTTCTACAGGGCTCCAGTATTCTCTTTTTGTTCTACTCTTTCTTCTCCCATACTCTATCTGGAGAACTCTAGTAGCCTTGGTCTCCCCAAACACTCAGCTCTGTCCTTAAATCAGGAGTCTTCCATGCTCTGCCAGGGTTCCTTTTCCCCGAGCAACCTGACAACTATCTCAAGACAGTAAACTGGGACAATCATAGGACTAACCTAGTTTATTTCTTGGCTCTCTGGGATCACTGTACTTCACTGCCTGATGGAATTGTATTGCAAACCTTTGTTTCATAAGTTTTGATTCTGGATGTTTCAGATAGGAGGATATATCTGGTCCCTGTTATACCTTCTGGACGAGAAATAGAACTTGGATGTGTTTTTAAACAAAATTTACAAAAAATCAAACTATAAAAACTTCATTGAGAGAAATGTTTTCTGGAAATCATCAATATGAATGGAACATAAAGTTATATCTGAACAATCCTTGCAGAATTTCCTGAACTTATGATACTTCTCAAAATCACTAAGACCTCTTGGGCTAATATAAAGGCATATCCATTACCAACAGCTGTTTCCTTTAAACTGCTGACCGGCCCCCTGCAGGGTATTTGGAGAATGTGTTTGTATTCATGTGACAAATGGAGCAACTATATCATATCTGAATTGATTAAAAACTGAGAAGAATGAAATTTATCAGAGAGGGACTCTCCTGTTGGTCCAGTGGTTAAGAATCCACTTGCCAATGCAGAGGACACGGGTTCAATCCCTGGTCCAGGAAGACCCCACGTGCCACGGCGCAACTAAGCCTGTGCGCCACAATTACTGAGCCCACGTGCTGCAACTACTGAAGCCTGCACGCCTAGAGCCTGCACTCCGCAACAAGAGAAGCCACCACAATAAGCCCGTGAACTGCAATGAAGAGTAGCCCCCACTTGCCGCAACTAGAGAAAGCCCACACGCAACAATGAAGACCCAATGCAGCCAAAAATTAAATAAATAAATAAATAAAATTTTTTAAAAAGAAAGAAATTTATCAGAGAAAAAAAGAACATTTAATTGGGCAGTCAACAACTTAATTTCAAAACTACTCTAAGATGTTTTGAGGGTTTTTGTTTGTTCGTTTTTTATTGAATAGCTAAAAATGATACTGAAATTAATTAAGAAGAAAAAGTTTGTGTTATACTGCTAAATGTTCCCATAAAGAAGTTTTAAAAATTCCATATATGACGGCAAACAATTCAATTTAGATGTTAATACGCATGCAGAAAAATTTTACGTTTTTTCAAAATGTTTTCAGAATTTATTGTTAAAAATAATTGTAAACTGCTTTATTGGAAATTGATTAGAAAATAGTTTTTACCTTTTCAGTGGATCTTTTTGGATCTGTTTAAATCTTTTATGAACTTCACCAAAAATATACTTTATTGTTGAATTTAATAGCATATATATCTCATTTTTAGAGGCGTCCACATTGCAGATTTTTAAAATAGTTTTTAAATTGCGAATTCAAAGAAAATCTCAGAAAGAATGACAAAAGCAAGCTTTCAGATATGTTTCCATTTCTAGTGGATAGTAAGCAGTGACAACTCTATTCTTATCAACATATTCTATGCCAGACAACACCTGTAAAGAAAGCCTACGTGGAACATTAAGTATCTGGAAACAGGAAAATTATTTCCACTGATGGGCAGCTGAAATGCACCGAGAAGACAGAGAGAGTAATGGTGTCTCTGCATTTATTTTGAAAAACCTGTGACAGCACCATTCTTTTCCTTGATAGACAAACATAATCTTTGAAATATGTTTGGAGATTCCTTCCACTCAGCTTTTCTCTTTCAAGGCTGCCTTTGATCACAAGCCAAACCTAACTGAATGGAAAACAATTGTTCCTTGTATATCATAGCTAACCTACTATTTTATCTTTCATTACTGGATTTTGATTTGTATTTGAATGAATGTTAACAGGAGCTTTAAACATGCATTATATATACCTTGCTCATTCTGTCTCTAATCCTACTATCCATGTATCAGCACAGCAATAATTATTGTTGATCCATTATTAAGAATAAAAATGTAAACGCCCTTATCCTACTAAATTTCAATTCATTTTATAACAATCAAAAATGTCCCAAGTACAATCATGTTATATCCCTAAGCCTCAATATCATCATGTAAATTAAATAGGTCAAACTTCTGTGCTCTTATTCTTCCACATATTTTCAGTTACTTTGGCAAATAGCAGAGTAAATTGTTTTCCAGCAATTGTTTGCAGCATAAAAGGAATTCTGAATTCACAGTTAATGAAATCCATATATTAGAATTCTTGCCATTTCTATAGATCAAAAGTACCAAATTTACTCTAAATTTTTTATTCAGCAGAAAGAGCATTATAAAATATAGTTTCACAGATATGATTCATGTATGTTAGCAGTATTAATTCAGGATGGGAAAGTAATTGCATTTCCTGTCTCAATATTAATATTTTGTGACTTGTGTTTATAGCTAACCAAGAGAAATGTACTACCACCATATCTGTAGAAACCTGTCTCTAAAAATATTCTGCTTTGAAAAGACCCAAGCCAAAGACTATACAAAGCTCTACCCATCTATCAAATAGATTGACAAATTATGTTTCCACATTTTTAAAATATTGCTGTATATAAGAGTCACGACCACCCCTGGGGGAGAAAACACACACACACACACACACACACACACACCTGAGACCTTTACTCCCTTCATGACAATATAGTTTATAACAAATTTGAATTTAAGCTCTGAAAGAAAATGCAAGTTTAAACTAAGCCACTGTCTAGACCTGATAAAATGGAGTTTTGAGTAATTTGTACAAAACATAATGTAATCGAAGTTGAAGAAGTTAAGGGGTGCCGTGTACTGAGTTGTGTCCCCCTCAAAATTCGTATGTTGAAGCCATAACCCTCAAGGTACTGTATCTGAAGCTATTTCAGGTTAAATGAAGTCATAAGGATGGGACCCTAAACCAGTAGGACTGTGGCCTTCTAAAAAGAGGAAGAAAGAGGGATCTCTCTTTCCACTATATGGGGAAATAGTGAGATAGACCCTCTGAAAGCCAGGAAGAGAGCTCTCACCAGAACCAGACCACACCGGCACCCTGATCTCCAACGCTCAACCCCCAGAGCTCTGAAAAAATAAATTTCTGAGTTGACCAAGACATATCTTACATTTAAAAGCTCCTTTGTCATTCACAAAGAGATCCAGCAATAAGTGCATTTATCTGAGGATATGTGGTTTAGTGGATATTCAAGTAGTACTCTTCCACTTACTAGAGGTGTGACCAGGGATACATCACTGAAACATTTTATGCCTATATTTCCCGTACTTAAATGATGAATTGTTGAAACAGGTTATGGACCTCATATCAAAAGGGTCATGTCTATTCAGTCCACGATATTGTTGTATATAGATTCTCAGCCTCATGGCCATGACTCAAGGTCAGTGGGGCATCCAAGACCCATAGGATAGGAATTCCTGGTGAATATTACTTCACTGCTTTCCTTCTAAGAGGTAAGTTTAATTAACCAATCACTTACGTCTAATATGATATATAATATGGAACTGAAGCATATCAATGGGTTATATAAAACCTGTACTGTTTTTCCTCTTGGCCACTAAGCTAGCAATTTATTTGAATAGAAATCATGTCAAATTATTTAACAAAGGTCACTGTGTGTGATTGTAATTTCCTGGTACAGCACCTCCAAACTCTTTCAATCTATTTTTTATAAATACGTTTGTTGCTCTGTGTATTTTTTCCTACATGGAAATGAAAACTGTTGATTCTATAAATATCATTTCTCAGCATAGAATCCCTTATCTCCATTTTTCTCTTTCTATCATGGTGATTGTTTTTCTCTAATGAAGTCAGATCAAATTCATATCGTGTATTAGCAGAACAATACGCATGGATAGATATTATTAGACATGTAAGACATTATTAGACATGTTGGCTTTATTATGTTTCAGTTATGACCAATGCCATGCAAATGAATCACTACACAGAGTAAAGATATTTTAAATATTAACCTTTACTCTGCCTTCCAATCCAGCCAAAAGCACGGATTTGAACTACATTTTGTTTATTATGTGCAGGTACAATTTTGTCCATTTGTCTTATTGTAGCTTTATAAGATTGCAGAGCCACACCACTCTGCAGCGTTCACAGCACCATGCACAGCTGAGGATTTAAAGAGCTATTTCTGTTACTGATGATACTAGTAATAATGATGATTTTATTTAAAGATATTTCAGGCCACATATCTAACTGCAGAACTGGAGCATGAAAATCCTCTGAAATTTTACACTGACGCAAAGGATGAAGCACAAATTGTGTAAGGTTTGACTTTGTCTACAATTTTCTTGGGGCAATCATCTGCTCCATAAAAAATCTGTAAGGTCTTTTCATGATAGAATACCTTTATGGCAGCCCATTAATCCGTCATTTCTATCTATGTACTGTCTTCCTGTTTTCCAAATCATTTCTGAATCAGGATGAAAACAACATTTCAAGTTATCGTGACAGGTTTCCAGAGGAAATTACACACGTGTTTCTGTGCACATACTCGCAAACACACAGAGCACAATTTATGGAGGCAGAGTAGCTCTTTGTGTTTTGTGGCTCTGAAGGAAAGTTAGGCTCACTTATCAATTCACAGTCCATCATCTTCCACCAGTCACTGAAGTTCAGGGCTGAACACTGCATGGGCTACTTGTCACTCGGACCAAGAAAGAAATAAGAAATGATGTAAACCGATTTCCCTTGACAGGAAAGACACAGATGGAGATGACATAGACCATATTGTCTGCTTTCAGGTCATCCCTGAAGCCATTAGCTATCATAATGATGAAACCCGAGTTATTTATTTCCCCACAATTATCTGTTGTGGCAAAAACAGTATTACACTGGGGGCCTGAGTTTCCTCTGAGAGGTTGTGTTGTCCTTGAGAAAAAACAACACATATGACAGAATATTTTTAGCTTGTAGAAGAATTACAAATTAGAGAAGAGAGACATAATGCAAGGTAAATGTTACCTTTTTTATTATGTAAGGTTAGACTTTTTATAATACTATTGATATTTTATAAAATATATAGACTTTTTTTAGAGTTCTTGACTCCTATACTTTCAGTTAATTCATTCATTTGAGACCATTATTTGATATCTTCTACTCATTTATTCTGTTGGTCATAATGTTATCTGACCAACAGAATAAATGAACAAGCATTTATGGAAAACCCAACATGTACCAGGGCTGATGATGTGTCAGAAAACAAAACAAATCAAAAAGAAGAAAAACATTCCTGTACTGACAGAGCCTGGTTCCTAGTAGTGTGGCAGATAGTGAAAGTCAATTATATAACTGTTAAAAGATGGAAAGTACTATGGAGGAAAGGAAGTACCAGCAGGGGTAGGGGGTAAGAAGGAGTGGGGAGGGGTGAGAGTGGGGTGGAATTGCAATTCCATGAGGTGGTTGAGAGAAGACTCCCTGAAAATATGACATCTGAGCAAAGTCTTAAAGTGAGGAGTTCACCACATGAATGGCTGGAGGAAAAGCATTCTGGGAGGAAGAAGAATTCAGGCAAAGGCCACATGGTGGGAATGTGCTGGCTTACTCAAGAAGCAGCCAGAAGACTGATGTGGCCGGAACCAAGTGAGTGAGGGAGACAATATGGAGGTAGAGAAAGTGAGAGCAAAGAAACACAGGGGCGGAATTAAAAAGCATTCTTTAGGTCATGATAAGGATTATGGCTTTTGGTTTTAAGGAAAAGAGGAACCACTGAAAAGAGTTTGAAGAGACGAGTAACATGCTCTGACTTCCTTTTGTACCAGTTGGAGAAGGGGCAAGGTGGGAGGTAGGAACTCAATTAGGAGGGTTTGCAATAACCCAGGCGGAAGCAAATAGTCATTGTATAAACTAATGACCAAACAGTCTGTGCCCTTAAGGCGTCCTTGGTAGAAAACACAGGCATGAGTAAATGTAATTGTGTTACAGACTGTTGCATGTAATAATTACCAAATGTACTCAAATGGGATATTGGCACCAGGAGAGAATGACCTATTGTGACTGGGTGGTGTATCAGTGAGACTGAGTTCCTCACAGAAGCGGAAACAAAATTCCTCCTTTTTAGGAAATAGTGTTTTCATTATCAAAATTAAATTTGACTTTTGTCAAATGGTACATCAAGTTTCTCAGATATGAAATCTAAATTGTTATTAAATTCACTGAAGGCGTGGGGATCAGAAACTTATACATTACTGATTGCATAATTGCTTGTTAGTGTTTTTTTTCTTTTTAATAGTTCAGTTGGCTCCAAAAGTCTTGTTAAATTAAAAATAAACAAACAAAAAATTAAAAACCCTTAACTCTATATTCAAGATATAACTTTTCAAACACAAAGCATTAGGTATACTATAAAGACAGAATGACCTATCTTCCCTGTTTATTTTTTATATATTTTCCCTTTACTTGTCTTTTAAGTATCTCCCTTCCTCTTTGAGGTCTTTTTACTTCTTGAGCAGCATCAAAATCCATACCAATAATTCAAACTTGCAAATATTTACAAAAGATTAAGCAGGCTGTAGGAGATGTCAACCAACCCACATTTCACAGGAGAGAAAACATTGTAAAGAATATAAATTCCATGAATTATTGCTTATTGTAAGTTACCACTGAAAAGGCTCCATAATTCATTGGTTTCTTATTGAAAATGTACTCATTCAACCGCAATAGATGCTAATGTGTTGAACTTCAAAAGTCAGTAACTGTTCTGTGGTTTTCAAAATGCAAAACTGAAAGAATTAAATTAAAATCAATTGCATTTTATCTTCAAATAATGGCATTCATAGTCAGTGTCTAATTCTATTGAAGTAGATAACGTTATATTATAAATTATATAATATCCATAAAATATATTTAACATATAAAGTACTATACACAACCAATAGGTTAGGTGTTACCTTAGGATTCTTATTTCCAAGCACTCATAGAAACATCCATTACAAAACTGGTTCTAAAAAGGGACTAAATTTAGAAGTTTCAAAACACAACTTATAGGAACTGAACAACTTATCCTAGACTTACAAATACAAAATTCTCAGAATCACAGAATCTTCCCATCTAGATATTATATAATAATTTATTTGTTTATATAAATATGTGTTATTAATTATATTTATATAGGCATTTTATATAAATAATTATAAATATAATATACATGTATATATGATATTTTTATCATTGAGTAATTGCATCTAATATTCAAGCTACTATGAAAACATTTTCCATCTAATCATCCTTTATCAGTTACCTTGGGTATAATTTATGATTTTTTAATAGGAAAAAAAATGAGAAATCTGTAATTTCACTGAGAAAAAAAATAATGAAATGAAGATATTAAACATCTTCAAGTAAATGAATCATTTTCAGTGGTAAAATAGTCATGCTTGTCATTAGCTCCCTTGAAACAGTCAATCTCATAATGTATCTTGATATTAAGTCCAAATAGGACTCAGGAGAAATAAACTCTTTTCATGGAAAGAATAAGCCCTGGTTCTAAAAATCCTTATCACATGTACCTGATCTCAGGTAAATACATAGGTAACTTACTGCGTTTGGGAAGATAGCTGTTCACAGATTATTTTTTAAGAATGCAATGACTTTGCGCAATAGTGGATATGATTCAAGCACCATCATACACATCATTCAGCACTGCTGGACAGAGTAAACATTTTTCTAAATCATATCATGGCTGGAGAAAGACATCTTTCCAATTAGAAAATAATTTAAACATTTTTGCAACTCCACATCTGTGTCCTCTTGAATGAGAATATCCACTTGCTCCAATCTATCTTTTAATGGCTACTGTTGAAATGTCAGTTGAGAAAACCTAGAACTTCTGTATTAGCACTGCAATGGTAATTGCTTCCAAGAATGCAAAGTTGATATTTAAAGAGCAGAACCAACTTTCTTCTACTAAGAAAATCCTTAATAAGAAAATTCATATAACTATCATCAAGATAAAGCTTTGCCATATTACCAGTATGTATCTGTTTTAATTCTGAAAATTTACAAATTAGAAAAATTCTCTTAAATTACATTTTTTGATTTTCAAATTTTTATGTAAGCAATTCCCCAAACTCCCAAAACCCCATATGTTTATATTAGAATTTTTAATAGCTTGATAGAAAAAAATCAAGTTATTGTTTAATGGATGAGAGTTTTTGTTTGGGATGATGAAAAAGTTCTGGAAATTCATAGTGGTGATGATTATACAACATTGTGAATATACTTAATGACGGTGAATTGTATACTTAAACATGGTCAAAATGGAAAAAAGGAAGGAAATGTTTACAACACACAAGAACCGTAACATATATACAGGGATAAAATTGAAAAAAGCAACTTTCTAACCTCCTCTAACAGTGCCTGTTTAAAATTAAGAAAGTGAAATGTGGAAAAGAAAGTGGTTTCTTTCAATGCGTTGGCAATCATTTATAGATTACAGAAGCGTCATTTTATTTGTAATACATATTTGTTTTCTTGATGTGCATTTAGAGGTGCTGACATCTATATTAGTCCTGAATGCAGAAACATAGAAAGAAAAAGGGAGGAAGGGTGGGAGGGAGGGAGGGAGGATGGAAAGGAGGGCGAAAAAGAGAAAAATCTCTCCTGTCTTTCCTTTCCATTCATTGGTGATGTGAAAATTCTGCTTGCAGATCTGCTGAAACTAATAATAATTCTGCTTTTAGACAGTTATTTGAAGCATTTTTGAGGTATTGAAAGTACGGTTATATATTTCTAAAGCTGAGCACATTAATTAGTGTAAGAGAACATTAGCACTTCAGCAATCTCTCTTGATTACTATGAAAGGTTTTTCCATATATATCATAAATTGACAATAATTAGGAAGAAGTCTTACAGGAAGAAGAGACATTAAAACCTGGGAGATAATAAGTGGCTCAAAAATAAAAAAGAAAGAAAGAAATGCTGGCTTTAATTGCTTACATAAGGAAAAGCATAGTTCAACCTAGATACATCAAGATAACCTAAAAAGTAAAGGTGCATATGTTCCAACACAATGTAGAAAAAATTTCCCTAGTCCTAGAACTGCTTTGCAAGCTAAGAAAGAAGGTAGGAGAAAGAGTAATAGAGAGGTCAATAATCTAAGACGTTATTGATGATGTCTCTACCAAGCAAACAAAAATATTACCCTTGACTGAAGGAACATAGCATCTAGTTGGCTACCTAAGAAGTAAAGATATCAAACAACTACAGAACTTAATAAATTTTGTGAAAGACAAGAACTGAAAAAATGCTAGACATGAGAAGACTCCAGGAGACCAGTGCATTCTTGTTTTGCCTCTTCCACCGCCTTTCCCTCTCTACTCCCTTTCACCTTCTCCCTCATTTCCTTTTTCAGGCTTAATTTTTCATGAAAGAACTTTGTTTTCTCTATGATAGCATGGTTCAAATACATATAGAAGCAGTATAAAGAGGTACAAATAATATGACAAGAGAATGTTTAATATGTACTTTAATTTTTTCATGAATATACAAACCCATAGTTTTCAGAAATCAGAGTACTAATAAGTTGACAGAAAAAAGGCTCAATTACTGTCTCCCTTACTCATTGACTCTGTATTTCCCAGCCTTGCTCCTCAGAAGTAGACATTTTAAATTCTTTTGGTTGTTTTTTTGTTGTATATCTCCATGACTTTAAGTGACAATAAAAAAAAAAAGGCATTCTCAGTCTATCAATTTAGGCAGCATCTATTGACTTTCACTATGGTTGTGGAAATTTACCTTATATGAGAAACTCCATATCATTTCTGAATCCTTCCCCTATATTTATATCTCAGTTTTTGGTTAGATCGATATTAAATTTCTGTTACAAAAACTAAGAATTATTTCTGAAACAAGTAGCATACTAAATTATAGGGTTTTTTTTCTTTTTTTGTTTTTGATTTTAATGGATTTATAAGCACCTTTTTTTAATTTGCTGATATATTTTATAGCATATAATGGGAGACTAATAGTATCTTAACCAAAGAAGGACATTATAAAATATTCTGTGCCTGTAATTCTAATATATAAAACTGGGTGGGGCTAGATTAAAGGGAAATGACTTGTACAACTTTTCACCCGTTTGATAAGCAGTTTCTACAACTTAGAAATTAATATAAAATGGTGTCTTAGATTGCCTTTCTCCAGAAGTGAAACCTGAGTGTAGATAGTTTACCTAAGCGGTGATCCCTGGAAGCACCAGTAGGTGAGTGGATAAATAAGACACGGGAGGAAGGGAATCCAACACAGGATGCAGTAATGAGCAGGTTATCATTTTACATAACTGTGTCTCAGTTCCACAGGGAGCATTAGGGGGACTGCATGAAAAATCTTCAGGGTTGCCTCACTCAGGGACAAAAAGTTTGTAGACTTATTCATCACCTCCTATCACTTAGTAGATGAGAGATACTTCTAGGAACATTAACATCCCAGTACTGACATGCTCCCACAGGACCAAGTGCTTTCCAGTAGTCAGAGAACCCTGCAAACAGAGTCACAAGCATTTGCAATAAAAATCTACTGGGTTAGCATACACAGGAACAGTGAGTGCAAAAACGAAGTAAGTGACGCACCAGCAACACTTGCTTTTCTCCCCTGCCTGCTGTGAGATAATAGAAAATATACAGTATTGCTCTCTGCCCCAAGCTCTTGAAACCCTTGGAATTTTCTAAGTGATAAGAGCTCTAGGAGCACCTTTTGTTCTAATATTTGGCCTTTGACCACAGTCCCTGACACAGAGTTCCTAAAGCCCTTGGCATTTGCTGAGTGATAGAAGTGCCTTGTTCTAAAGAGACGGACATTTCTGGGTGGGCTCTTGGGTGGGGACTGATCACTAGAAAAACAAACCATAATTAGAAGCTTGGAATTTTCAGTCCCACCTTCCTCACTACTCCAGAGAGGGGAGAAGGGCTGGAAATGGAGTTAATAATTTATCATGCCTATCTGATGAAGCTTTCCCCCAAATCTCAATATGTACTATACGTACAATACGTACTGAGGTTCAGAGAGCTCCGAGTTGGTGAACACATTCACATACCAGGAGGGTGATATATTCTAAATCCTCAGATACAGTTGCTCCAGGGCTCAGGATCTTCCCAGCCCTCACCCTATATATTTCTTCATCTGTCTGTTCATTTGTATCCTTTATCATATCTTTTTTAAAAAACTGTTAAACGTAAGTAAGTGTTTCTTTGAGTTCTATGTGCCTTTCTAGCAAATTAACAGAACCCAATGCGGGGGGTCATGGGAACCTCAAGTTTATAGCCAATGGGTCAGAAGCACAAGTGTTGACCTGGACTTGCAATTGGCATCGGAAGTGGTACTGAGCCCTTCACTGTGGGATCTGATGCTATCTCCCGGTGGGTAGTGTCAGGATTCAGTGAAATTGTAGGACATCCAGCTGGTGTTGCAGAGAATTGCTTGGTGGAAAAAAAAAAAACGCACCCAACCATGTCAGAAGTGTTGTGTGCAGGGTAGTAGTGTGAAAGCAAAGGAGAAGCGCAGGAGAGGACTGAGTTTTTCCCAAGACATGTTCACATCAGCATCAGTATAAGTGAAACCGTGAAAGGAGGGCTCTAACAGTTCCTCAAAGACCCCTGCCTCTATCTTTCTCATCCATGATACTGAGCGTCACAAAACAGTCTGTATGGAGTTGGTCCCTCTAAAACTCATTCCATTCTTCATCCCTGTTTATTTCAGACATCATACATCAGTCTGCTCAGATTGCCAGAACAAAATACCATAGTGTGGATGTCTTCAACTATAGAAATTTATTTCTCACAGTTCTGTAGGCTGGCAAGTCCGAGATCAAGATGCCAGCCAATTCAGTTCATTATGAGGGCTCTCTTTCTGACTCATAGTGTCCTCACTTGGGGGAAAGAGAGACAGACAGAGAGCGCTCTGGTATCTCCTCTTATAAAGACACAAATTTTAATGGATTAGGGCTTATGACCTCATTTAACCTTAATTACACCATAATGGCTCTATCTCCAAATAAAGTTACATGGGGGCTCTGAGGCTTCAACATATCAACTTGGGGGGACACAAACATTCAGTTCATAACACATCATGAGAAATCTCACATTTCTAGATCATTCTTTATCACCAGGACTCCCATTTCATAAAGATCTGTACATCTACTCAAACTCTTAAAATCAGACCACAGAACTCTTTGAAATACAGAGTTAATCGTTAAAGAATCCCTTATATCCTAAACCTTTCTTCTGATGTTTCTCTTCATATTCTTACCTCTCTGAAGCTCAAACAATAGCATTAAAAATGTTAGGGAGGGCTTCCCTGGTGGCACAGTGGTTGAGAGTCCGCCTGACGATGCAGGGGACATGGGTTCGTGCCCCGGTCCGGGAAGATCCCACATGCCACGGAGCGGCGGGGCCTGTGAGCCATGGCCGCTGAGCCTGCGCGTCCGGAGCCTGTGCTCCGCAACGAGAGAGGCCATGGCAGTGATAGGCCCGTGTACCGCAAAACAAAACAAAACAAAACAAAACAGAACAAAACAAACGAACGAACAAAAAATGTTAGGGAATAGGTTATATTTTGGAGGTAAGTTGCATGAATTTAACAAGAGCAATTCTCTGCTCTTGAAATTTTTTCTTTACATTTACCCTTTGCAGTATCAAGTTCACCTTTGTTCAGCCTTTTTATTTATTTTTAAATTTGTATTATTTTTTATTGAATTATAGTTGATGTACAATATTATATAATTTACAGGTCTAAAATACAGACAATTTACAATTTTTAAAGTTTATACTCCACTTATAGTTATTTTAAAATATTGCCTATATTCCCTGTTGTACAATATGTCCATGTAGCTTTTTTATACACACAGGTTGCACCTCTTAATTCCCTAACCCTATATTGCTCCTCCCCCTTTCCCTCTCCCCACTGGCAATGGCTAGTTTGTTCTCTATATCTGTGAGTCTGCTTCTTTTTTGTTATATTCACTAGTTTGTTTTATTTTTTTATATCCCACATATAAATGATATCATACAGTATTCGTCTTTCTCTGTCTGAGTTATTTCACTTAGTATAATACCCTCCAAGTCCATTCATGTTGCTACAAATGGCAAAATTTCATTCTTTTTATGTCTGAGACATATTCCATTATATATATGTGTGTGTGTGTGTATATATATATATATGTATATATATATATATATATATGCCACATCTTCTTTATTACATATGTTAATGGACACTTAGGTTGCTTTCATATCTTTGCAATTGTAAATAATGCTGCTATGAACATCGGGGTACATATATCTGGTGGGAATGTAAATTGGTACAGGCAATGTGGAAAACAGTATGGAGGCTTCACAGAAAACTAAAAACAGAGCTACCATATAATCCAGCAGTTCTGCTCCTGGGTATATATCTATTCAGCCTTTTTAAACTCCACTCTGCTATAGCTTAACTTCCAGATTCATATCCTAAGTGCTAAAAGCAATGGGCATTTTTTGGCATGCATGCTACCTGAACTCTCTACATCCTATGTTACTTTTGGCTCCCTACTTTCTTGGATTCCAGAAAACCGTATTTTTTGTTTCTCTTCATTCTTTCTAACACCTATTCCTCATACTCTTTCACTGGCTCATTTCTAATATCATCCCCCTAAGTAGTAATCTGATCTCCCACGTTCATATTTTCTGCCCTCTCCCCTTAGTATTCACTAATCACCCTTTGACAGAGAGAAAGACCAAGGATGAACTCTGATTCCTAAAAACTAACTTTGTATCTTAATTATGGACCAGTACTGTGATCCAAAGCAAATCTCTTAACCTGGTTTCCCCCCAGTTTCTCCTCGGCCAAATTAAGATAATAATTATAACTTCTTTACAGTTTATTTTGAGAGCGATTTGGGATAATATATGTATGGCTCCACAGATTGCAGTGCCTAGATCATAGTATTTAGTCTGCAAATGTTGGTTCCCTTCCTTTTTTAGCTTTGTCCTTTCATCCCTGGCACCAAGCACAGTGTCAGCACATAAGAGTGTTAAATACATGTATGTGAGTAAATCTTTTCGTTTGTTATATTCACTGTATCCAAACCATCCCCAAACTTAATAGCTTAAAACAATGACAACTTTTATTATGTTTTTGAATCTGTGTTCTGGGCTGGGCTTGGTGGAGCCAGCTTGTCTGTGTTTCACTCAGCATCGCTAGTGTGACTTGCAGGTTGAAAGGCTGAAATTATCTGAAGAGTCCGTCATGCACCAGCCTGGCATTTGATGCTGGCTATTGACTTGGACCTTTGCTGGGGCTGTGGCCAGAACTCCTCCACCTCAGCATTTCATGTGGCTGCCTGGCTTCCTCCCAGCATGGTGAATGGGTTCCAAGAGCAAGTGTCCCGAGAGAGGTAGCCAAGAGGAAGCTGTAGTGCCCTTTATGATTTAGCCTGGAAATCATGCAGCATCACTTCTGCCACATTCTATTAATCAAAAGTGATTAACTAAGGCTAGCCCATATTAAAGTAGAGGAGAATTAGACTTCACATTTTGATGGGAATAGTGTCGAAGAATTTGCTTACTTGTTTTAAAACCATGCATTCCTATACCAATCAATACCAGGCTGCTGTGTTGACTGTAGGGATGAGCCCTCTTGAGAGCATCAGGGTTCCAACTCGCCGATTAGGGATCTATACAGTAAAGGAAGTTTGGGGTGGACATGTGTACACTGCTATATTTAAAATAAAATGCCTTTCCATGAAAAAAGGATAAAAAACAAAATAAAGTAAAGAGAAGAACAAAACAACACAAAACAAAAAACAAACCCAGACCCAGAACTCCAAAGACCTGAATACTAAATCTGGACGTGCCCAGCTAAAAGCTAATTGGGCCTTAACTACAACTAAGTCACTTAACTTTTGAGCCTCAATTTTCCCAGCTCTAAAATGGGGATGATTATTATTATTATATAATTCATGTAAAGGTATTATGAATTTTGTAACATAGGTAAAAGACAGCTTATTGGAGTAGAGGTAGATGAGAAAAACCATTCTCATTTTACATAACAATAGGAATTACACTCTTATCTTTGTCAGATTTGCTTTTACTGCTGGCAGTACAGACTCTGTGTTCTTTGATTTTCCCTGTATAAGAAATGAATTTTTAAAAAGGCCACCGCTCTTACCTAGGTACCAGGAAAGTTAATTAGCTCTTGATGCAAGATGTTTTGCAAGTATCCATTGCAGTATTACCTATCCCACCCCAGTGATACACTCTACATTCAGTCATGTATTTCAAGAAAGTAAACCAAGTGACATTCTACAATCTAAGCTTTAAAAAAGTTTAAGTTTAAAAAAAAAAAAAAAGATGGATTCTAGGTTTATAGAAAATGTCAAAGAACATCAAAGAAAATATCTGACATTTAGACAACCAAGAACCTCAATACTCAGTATATAAGATGAAAAGGATGACTAATGTGTGTGCTCTGAACTATATATTACATTTTTTATCCTTCTGCTTAACAATGCATAACTTGTACTTACATAGCTTCCTTCCTTAAAAGCACTTAAATTTCCCATGATTTCTCCATTAAAGTATATTATCTCCTTTTAGTCATCTTTATATGGAATTCTTCATCACTTAATCTTTAATGCTCTTGATGGTTCTTTTTCACACCTTTGTCTATCCATATGTATCCATATGATAAGATTCTGGAAATTGACTAGTTAATGAAAATGTTGATGGATCTACAAAAGAAAATATTGATGTATTTGTCTGGATTTAAGTGGAAAACTCCTCTTCAGCACAAGACTTTGTAGACAAAGGTAAAACAGAAGCCCCAGCGTTGGGATGACATATTTCAAACACATAACTGGCAAAGGATCTAAATCTAAAATATATGAAATATTACTACAAATAAATGATAAAAGGAAAAACAACAAAACAAAATGAGTGTAGAATATGAACAAGAAATTCACAGAAAAGAAAATACAAATTACTTTTACACAGAAAAATATTCCCAGTATTACTAGAAGCAGGGAATAATGCATTAAAGCAATAAAGAAATATGTCATGTTCTTAGACCATATTCATTCATAAACTTAGACCTTATTCATTAAATAGTCTAAGTTTTAAACTCAGATGAAACTTAAGAGAACCAAGTTTTGCTAGAGCTGCTAAAAGTGAGAGTTTCATACACTGCTTCCTGCTAGCCTGCAATATTACATAGTGATGAGTATAAAAATATGCAATTAAAATAAATTAATATTTTAGTAAATAGCATTTGCTAGTAACTACATCTGTTATAATCATTTGTTCTATCAAAAAAGATTGAGTACATTCTAGAGTCCATAGTAGATTGTCCTAAATCTAAGATGACTGGGCTTTCATAGTGAGAAAATCTGTATAGAGGCACCTTTAAAATGTGGAGCACACAATAGGCACTCAATAAAAGGTACATTTAATACTGTTTCTTGAGGTTTTGAGCTAACAGTTACAAGGGTTCTATGCCATTGTACACAAGTCAGTTTATGACCATTCATAAAAAATACAATAAGTAAGTGTGTAAATTCTGGAGATAGACTGATTTATATTTCCAATCCTTTCCTAAAGGTAATTTCTTTTAAGAAAAGGGGTTCTTGCAGTTTAGAATATAATTACCAAAGACAGCTTGAAATATGGATTCACGATGTGTTACATCTCAAACAACTTTTATAAAAATGAAGTTATATGCTCTGGAAAAGTATGTTAGCCAACCCAAAAAGAATCTCAAGTGATCCAGATGATATTAAGGCCACAGATACTGAATAGAGAGTTGTGAAGTGATAGAGTGGAATAAAACAACAATACTAAGTTAATTTTTTATTTAATATATTATAGTGCATACACGTGTATATAAATTAATAAAAATACACTTACTCACCAAGAATGGGAAAAACATAATTAAAAAAAAATTTTTTTGAAGAAATTATAGATGATACAAATAGATGGAGAGATATACCATGTTCTTGGATTGGATGAATCAACATTGTGAAAATGACTCTACTACCCAAAGCAATCTACAGATTCAATGCAATCCCTATCAAACTACCACTGGCATTTTTCACAGAACTAGAACAAAATATTTCACAATTTGTATGGAAAAACAAAAGACCCCGAACAGCCAAAGCAATCTTGAGAATGAAAAATGAGCTGGAGGAATCAGGCTCCCTGACTTCAGACTATACTACAAAGCTACAGTCATCAAGACAGTATGATACTGGCACAAAAACAGAAATATAGATCAATGGAACAGAATAGAAAGCCAAGAGATAAACCCACGCACATATGGTCACCTTATCTTTGATAAAGGAGGCAAGAATATACAGTGGAGAAAAGACAGCCTCTTCAATAAGTGGTGCTGGGAAAACTGGACAGCTACATGTAAAAGTATGAAATTAGAACACTCCCTGGCACCATACACAAAAATAAACTCAAAATGGATTAAAGACTTAAATGTAAGTTCAGACACTATCAAACTCTTAGAGGAAAACATAGGCAGAACACTCTATGACATAAATCACAGCAAGATCCTTTTTGACCCACCTCCTAGAGAAATGGAAATAAAAACAAAAATAAACAAATGGGACCTAATGAAACTTAAAAGCTTTTGCACCACAAAGGAAACCATAAACAAGACCAAAAGACAACCCTCAGAATGGGAGAAAATATTTGCAAATGAAGCAACTGACAAAGGATTAATCTCCAAAATATACAAGCAGCTCATGCAGCTCAACATCAAAAAAACAAAGAACCCAATCCAAGTACGGGCAGAAGACCTAAATAGACATTTCTCCAAAGAAGATATACAGATTGCCAACAAACACATGAAAGAATGCTCAACATCATTAATCATTAGAGAAATGCAAATCAAAACTACAATGAGATATCATCTCACACCGGTCAGAATGACCATCAAAATATCTAGAAACAATAAATGCTGGAAAGGGTTTAAAAGGGAACCCTTTTGCACTGTTGGTGAGAATGTAAATTGATACAGCCACTATGGAGAACAGTATGGAGGTTCCTTAAAAAACTACAAATAGAACTACCATATGACCCAGCAATCCCACTACTGGGCATATACCCTGAGGAAACCATAATTCAAAAAGAGTCATGTACTAAAATGTTCATTGCAGATCTATTTACAATAGCCAGGACATGGAAGCAACCTAAGTGTCCATCATCAGATGAATGGATAAAGAAGATGTGGCACATACATACAATGGAATATTATTCAGCCATAAAAAGAAACGGAGATATTTGTAGTGAGGTGGATGGACCTAGAGTCTGTCCTACAGAGTGAATTAATTCAGAAAGAGAAAGACAAATACCGTATGCTAACATATATATATGGAATCTAAGAACAACAATAACAAAAAGGGTCAGGAAGAACCTAGGTGTAAGACGGGAATAAAGACACAGACCTACTAGAGAATGGACTTGAGGATATGGGGAGGGGGAAGGGTAAGCTGTGACAAAGTGAGAGAGTGGCATGGACATATATACACTACCAAACGTAAAATAGAGAGCTAGTGGGAAGCAGCCGCATTGCACAAGGAGATCAGCTCGGTGGTTTGTGACCACCTAGAGGGGTGGGATAGGGAGGGTTGGAGGGAGGGAGACACAAGAGGGAAGAGATATGGGAACATATGTATACGTATAACTGAATCACTTTATCATAAAGCAGAAACTAACACACCATTGTAAAGCAATTATACTCCAATAAAGATGTTAAAAAATTATTTTTTGCATTTATGTATCTTCCAAATGGGAAAGTAAAGGATGATCTTATTTTAAATATTGACCTATATTTAGACACATAGTATCATCTACCCTGCTCTAAAATTTTTTAGTGTCCCCTCACTGCTATTAGTACAAAGTTTAAGCCTCTTAGGGAAACATGCAAGGCTTCTAGAATCTGGTGTTTAACCTAACTCTCCAGTTTTTATGTTTTACTTTCCCTTACAGTTCATAATTACAGAACTGTGTGGTTCTCTTCAGGAGTTAAATAAACTCTCCCCTGTTCTTTGTCTTGTCTTATCTTCTGGCCCAAGACACTTCAAAGCTTCAATTCCTGTTATGCCTCCTGTTTGAAAAATTCCCTGAACAGAACCTCTTACCACTTCCTTCTTTTCTTGCAAAGCATCTTTTTCATATCTATTACATAACACTGTATTACAATTTTTTTCTAAAATTCTAACATTGTGAATAAGAGTACATACAAGCCTCCGAGTTAGATAGGAATTATCATCCAACCTTTGTCATTCAAAAGCTGCATGACCTTGGGTAATTTACTTAACTTCTCTGATTCATTTGTAAAATGGGGATAATAATACTTAATATTATACAATAGTAGTAATAGTATATGGTGTTATTAAGTTTAAATGAGTTATAGAAAGAATGGAGACAGATCATAACCCAAAGTTATGATCAATAAATAAAAAGTAGATACTATTATCATGATTATTCTTGCTATTATTAATATCATTTCTCTCTTTCCTCTTCATAGCATGTAAGATATTTGGCACAAACTGAATTGTTTTAGTTTTGCATCACCTAAGGCTGATGCTTTGTCTAGAATACAATGTATGCTTAATGTTTGGACAATTAAATAAGTGAATGAGTGGGACTGCTAGAAATGAGGAAATGACAAATTATAGTTTGTCCCATACAGAGTAGAAGAGAATGATCAATTTTCTTTTTTCCAGAAATCATATGTCTACAGCATTACCGTGTGGTGTTGCTGTGCAAAATCTCCCATGACCTAAATATGAGAAGCCGTTTGCAGGTGAAGGACCTTAAATTTCATCCTCTGAATGCAGTTATCTATTTTTTTTTAATATTTTTTCTTTTTTATATTTATTTTATTTATTTTAGTTTTAATTTTATTTTGGCTGTGTCGGCTCTTAGTTGCAGCACACAGGATCATTGTTGAGGTATGCAGGATCTTTTGCTGTGGCATGCAGGCTCTTCCTTGCAGCATGGGCTTCTCTCTAGTTGTGGCATACAGGTTTTCTGTCTCTAGTTGTGGCACGCAGGCTCCAGGACACGTTGGCTCTGTAGTTTGCATGTGGGCTCTCTTGTTGAGGCACTCGAGCTCAGTAGTTGCGGCATGCAGGCTTAGTTCTCCTGCGGCATGTGGGGTCTTAGTTCCCCTAGGGATGGAACCTGCATCCCCTGCATTAGAAGGTGCATTCTTTACCACTGGACCACCAGGGAAGTCCCTGAATACAGTGATCTCTTTAAAGATAATCTGAAATAGATTGTGCTGTTACTAGTCCTGTGTACCTCAGAAGTTACTAGACCAGAGCTCTCTCTCTCTGTCCTGATACTTAGTTACAGACCCTCAGGAGTCTGACATGAGAAAACTAAGTGTTGCAATGTCAGGGGCTACAGGTCATAGGATGAAGTAAGGAAGGGTACTTTTGAAGAATGAGGCATTACCCAATGGTACAGGAACAAATGAATGAAAGAGGAGCTGAGAAGAACTGATGACAGTAAGAAAGATGGGAGAGCCTCCAAAGCCAAACGGCTGTTTCCTAGCATTTTATTTAAAAGGTTTCAACTACGGTATTCATGATGTTAACCATGATTTATCTGAATGGGTTAAAAGTACTCTGAGACTGTATTTCCTCCTCTTAGGTGGCCAAATTATTGAGCAGTCTAGTTTAATTCTGGTAAACATTTTCCCAGTGAGGATTGCTAATATTCCCACTGGAAAAACTGGAGAAGCAACTGAAGGTCAGATAGATATTCCACTGTAAATAAATTGACATTGCCGTTTATCACTAGTCCCTTGAGAGGTTAGTCAGCATGGAATCTACAGAGCCTATAAGCCATGCTAGAGCTCAGAAAAATTGAATTTTGGAATCTATAAGAATGAGTAGTCTCTGAAGTAGAAACACATACAACAAAACCAGCAGTCCCCTTCCCGCCAACTTCCCCTCCTCTTCCAACTTAAGGAAATCACACACATCATCATCATTATCCTCATCATCCTGCTTTATTTAAACACCACTACCTCTAATATGTGTACCATACACATGACTTTTAATGCCAAGCTCCTGTAACAAAATGCCTGATTGGCACGGTGAGCAAGTACAAATGTGTCTGAGGCCAGCTGCTCAAGGACATACATTACAACAGAAATTTTCTTAAGAGAATTAAGGTGCAGTGCAGAAGAAATGGCCACAAACTTCACCATTCTAGCAGTACCCCATGAAATCAAACATAGCCCACTCTTCCAGATTTCCATAATGAAAGGAAAAGATATGGGTTATAGTTTGTTTCTTTCTACCATTATAGGTCAATTTGTTTCAACTCTTCCCAGGAAGTAAGACAATGAAGGCTGTTTTGTTTTCCTCAGAGCCAATCACTGTTAGAGCCCAGGCTATGTGTGCTCCACCAGCCCTTGTTCTCAAAACTCCATTCTGCTTTCAGTTGTTTTAATGACTCTTTGGGCACTAAAGGTGGGGGGAGAGTATGCATTTGGCTTTTTCCCCTATTTCTTTCTCTACATCTCCTTTAATATCTTCCATTATTACCCTAACACAGATGCACCATCACAAATACTTTGGTAAAGATGAAACAGCATAATTTCTCGAAAGATTTCTGAAATGCATTCTTGTTTATTTTTCATTAAAAATCTTATTTTCCATGCTTTTCAAAAAAATAACAACTCCACAATGACATCTCAAGTGTGCCTAACAGGTAGACTTTGGATAAAGTCACTGTCAAATTACGTTCATCTAAAAGCTGTAAAATGGCTTATCCACTTTTATCGGGGAGGCTTTCTTTTGAAATAGAAATTCTAACAAAAAATTTTTGTGACAGTGAATACTGCATCTATTACTGGAGCATATTACTAGCTTTCAGGGATCATCTCTGAAACAAGACTGATTGACCAGCCCTAAAACATCTCACCTCTTATGAGCATAGTATAAACAACCAGTGGGCCCACTTCATGGCTATGAAACGTATCCTCTTGTTGATGTGGCCCTATTGTCTGTCAACTCTCCTGAAGTGAAGTCCTGGAGAAACAAACTTGCCTGCAACACAGATTCATGTCAGATTAGCACATGGCATAGCATACGGAGTGACAACTAGATGACTGGTTTCTCAGACCTGAGAAGATGCAAGAAAAAGATCTGTAGAAGAGACACATCTCTCATTGAAAAGGCAGCTGCCCAACACACATTGTCTCCCAATAGACTGGTACTGGCAAAGACAACTGTCTTGACTGAAAAGAACACTGCCAAGAAACTGACCTTAGAGGGAATGAGAGAGCACAGAGCAGGATATTTACATTTCTTTGAAGTCTCTTTCAAGTTTTGAAAATCACTCCTAAAAATACACTCAACTGTGACTAGAAATATATTTTTATTCTCTTAGAATGGTTTTGAGGTAGGAGATGCACTGAAAAAGACACATTCACTCTTCTTCATCCCTATATTCTCCAATTTTTTACACAGCCTGACTAAAATAAAGCAATCCAACAGATTAGTAATATTAAATATATGCATTGAGGTTTCCTTCTTATCTCTTTCTCAGTTTAGTAGCTTAGAGTCTTACTGAAAACTGTGCTAAACCCACATTATATTTTGGTACCCCATACACTCTGAAGAGAGAGAAATAATCCCCTCTGATTCTTTCTTTAATTTGTAACTATTGCTAAGTATTTCAGCATTATACCCCTTTACCGCACAACTGTCAGTAAAGAATACTTTGAAGATAGCTTATAATCCTTTATGTGAGTGACAACTTGTTTCATAGCTTTTTATTTGAATCAACTTGTAAAATCCCACCAATCAAAAATCTCTATCTCAAAGAAATGAATTTTCATGTATTAAATATTATCTACTACAGAGTATACCTTGTAAGAAGAAAATATATACAAACATCAAAATATATAGACATTCATGTAGTGAGATTATCAATGAACATTTCAGAAGTTTTTGTTTTTTTCAGTAATAGGGGTCTGTGATGTTCCTCATAAGCCTCTCACTAAAACTCTAGTTCACATTAACTTGTTTTAGAGTGTTTCTGTCCTTTACCACCAAATGATGGCTTATTTCCACAGCATCTAATATTAACAACTCTAAATGCCCACATGGGTGAACCTACTTTTCAAGTACTAACAGAGCTGCTCTGAACTTCATTCATTAAACTCCATCTCACTAAAACTGACCTTTACTTACATGACATTCTATAGTTCAGCTACTATGCCCTAGTCATTGTCAACTTTCCATTGAAACACAGTAGGAGTTTCAGTTTATGTATACTAAATTATATTGAACCTTAATATCTAGACCTTTTCAATTGTCCCACTATGTGTTCACCTTTGCCTTCCCTTTTTTCCCCAACTAGTCAGGAGTCTAAGATAAGCATTTCGTCAATATACTGAATAGTCTAAAAACCAATGTCATTTTAAGTCTCTATGTTCTCCTCATCAATCACTAGTCAATGTCATTTCTGTATATTTGTTCTTATTTTACTTAAAAGCTGCAAAATATTAGCCAGGAATATTAAAAACAACAAAAACCAAACAAAAACCTCTGTGCTGACGTCATACAACATGCTTTAGATTCAGGGAAAATTGGGCTCAAATCCCAGCTCTGCTACTTGTTAACTATTTGTTCTTTCTCAAGTGACTGAAGTTATCTGAGCCTCAGTTTCCTCATCTGTAAAATCAGGTTACCTTCAGCTTTAGAGTTTTTGCGTGAATCACGAAGCCATTATTACCTGGGTTTTAACTTACTCAAAATGAAATAGTTTTGCTTGAGAAAGAGAGAATAATGTAAATGGAATGGGTGATCCCATCAGCAGTTCTACCAAATTCGTCACTTCCCTGGAGTAAGCAGGACATGAGGGATATAAATTGGCTAATCTCTTACTCAAATATATTTTTCATGCAACATATTTCCAAAATGTAAGCTTTCAGTTTCAAACAGAAATTGCAGTCTGTTTCAGTGCTGAAGGAAAACCTGACAGTATTCGATTTAAGGAGAAGCAGTTGATCAGTCCTTACTTAGAAATTCTCAATCAGTATATTTGAGTATCTGAAATATTCACCTTACTGGCTGACTTTAGAACCTAACACTTGTGAATTATACTACCTTGTTTTACTCGGCAACAATGTTTGTAAATTTCCTTACCCTTCACGTCTCATACATTAATGGCATTCAACCACATTAGGTGATTATTATTCAACATTTTATTACTACAATAAAATAATCACAGCTGCTAAATTTTTATAGCTTCTTGTTGGCCTTACCACGTCCATTACAGTAGTGCTTCCAAACCTTTCCACTTTCCTCAAGTTTCATATTCAGTCTTCCCTTTTCATTTGTAGCAGATACTCAATTTTCACTATTACTCCTCAAATTAAGATTATCCAGTATAAATATACCTTTCTCACATTTTTTCCATGTAAAAGCATCACTTTATATTTAAACTCCCTCTCTTCCTTTGGCCAGTCTTCGAAGAAAGATAAACCTTCTCCAATTTAAGGCTAAGACCTCACCCATTCTCAAAGGTCTTATTTTCATAATTTATGATTTGATCTTGATGACAATTTGAAATTATAAAGGAGTAATCATAGTCCAAGCATACAGAAATGAAACCAAGGGGCAGGCCTTTGAGGATCTGCTCTCAGATATGTCCCTGTACTACTGAGAACTTGAATTTTCTCTGAACTGTGTCAAACTCAAGGATGCCACCAGCCATTTTCAAAGCACATCGGCTAGCAATTGCTAGCTGCAACCTTGTAGTTTCAAAGTTCTCCCCCTTCCCAACTATGTAGTCATTTGAACCACAACCAATCCTTGCTTAACAAGCACTCTTACTTCTTGCCAAGCCCAATCCTAATTCTTGACAAACAGCCCTCTTTATTTCAATCGGGTCTCCGTTTCTGAAACTATTATCTTTCTATCATTTGACTCCATCATCAGATCATCTCAGCATTAATAACCAATTTCTTTGATCCTGCTAGGAAGGAAGGGATAGCATCTGCTCTATAACCCATTCACTCTATCTTTGGCACACCTGGGGAAAGAATCTGGACAAAGAAAGAAACGTCCTGGGCAAATTTCTCTGCAAACATACTAACCAGACCTCTTGGTAGTATTTACTAAAATGTTTTTAGCAGATTAAGTGTACTTTATCTAGGTTGGATTTTTCCCACTTTGTATGGGGGAGTTCATCTGTGTCAGCTATATCATTATCCCCATATAAAATTATTACTATATAAAATGGAAATGTTTTGTAATCAAAATAGTCCCCTTTGTGTGAGTGATGCCCTGCATGTATAACTCAGATATCCCCCATGTTAAATCTGGCCTGGAGTGCATTTTAGTGAAGGAATATACAGTTTTTCAGACTTCTTCATTCTTTTTCTGTAGCTTGTGAGGACCTGTTCCCTTTAAATTAGGGGTCAGTAAACAACAGCCTGTAAGCTAAAGAGTTGTTTAAAAAATATGAAGAAAAATGTGTGACACAGACCAGGTGTGGCCCACAAAGCCTAAAATATTTCTTATTTGGCTATTTACAGAAAATAATTGTTGCCAACCTCTTATTTAAATTATTAGTTAAATTCAGTCCCTCCACAGGATCGCTGAATTTGTGAGTCTTACTTGATAGTTGACCCTTTTTGCTATCATGCCTGCTATCCTCATTAGACTAAAAAACTTCTTAAAAAAGAAGAGTCAGCACCCTGAGTTAATGTACCCACAAATATAATAATCTTGTTCACCCAGAAATAGATCCACTCATATATAATCATCTGATTTTCAACAAAGATACCAAAACCTCCAATGGGAAAAGAAAAGTCTTTTCAACAATGGTGTGATGGTTAAGTTTGTGTCCACTTGAGTGGGCCACAGAATACCCAGAAACATGGTCAACCATTATTCTGGGTATGTCTGTGAGGGTGTTTCTGGATGATACTAACATTTGAGTTGGCAGAGTGAGCAAAGCATATTGCCCTGCTAATATGGGTGGGTCTCATCCAATCAGTTGAATGCCTGAAACTCCACCTGCCTAACTGTGAGCAGGAGAGACATCAGTCTTCTCCTGCCCTTGGACTGGAACTTACACCATTACCACAAAGTTCATGGCTCTCTACAATTCTTTCTTAAGTGTATCAAAAATAAAATGTTCGAATGAATGGATAAAAGAAAAGAATCACATATATATTTGATAAAACAAATATAAAATGTTAGTGATAGAAACTAAGTGATGAGTATACAGGTGTTAGGGACTGAATATTTGTGTCCCTCCAAAATTCAGATGCTGAAGCCATAACCTCCAATGTGACTATATTTAGAGAGAGGGCTTACAAAAAGTAATGAAAGTTAAATGAGGTCAAAAGGGCAGTGGCTTAATCTGGTAGGATTAGTGTCCTTGCATAAAAAGAGGTTATGTGAGGTTGATGGTCGTCTTCAAGCCAGGAATGGAGTCCTCACCAAAAACTGAATTCTGCTGAACCTTGATCTTGGACTTCCAGTCTCCACAACTGAAAAAATAAATTCCATTGTTTAAGCCACTCAGTCTGTGGTACTTTGTTATGGCAGCCCAAGAAGTTTAATAGAACAGCTGTTCATTGCAAAATTCTTTCAACTCTGTTATATGTTTGAATTTTTTCATATCAAAAAGACTAAAAATAAACCAAAATATAATGGGGGTAACGATTAAGAGCATTACCTCTTGAATCATAAAGAACTGGGCTCTAACTTTAGCTGTGCAACTTGCTAATTGGGTAAAAATAAGTATGTTGCTAAACCTATCCTAGCCTCCTTTTCTCATCTAAAAAAATGAGGATAATAATAAAACACCTCTCTCTGGATTAGATTATGCTGGTAACTAGCACAATACCTGTTACATATTCAGTACTCAATTAAAATTTGGTGCTAATAACATTTTTTAGTATCATCTTGCATATTTTTAATATTACTTTGCAGATTTTTACTACTTCTTTGAAATAAATGAGAAACAATATGTGAAGTATTGCTCTCGGCTTTCAGGTTAATATGCGCCCTTTCATTTCTTCCCTTCAATGTTATTATATAATCAATCATTTATCAGTACTTCCCTTCTCATCAACTCTCAGGATTTAAAAAAATGGACTATTCAAACTCAAATAACAGGATAATTTGTTTACAAAATATTTTAATTTTATAGACTATTTTACTTATTTTTTAGTAAACTAAACAAAATTGATTTCTATTACCATAGTAATTTAATTAATTCTGCTGAAACTGGCAATATTCTTAGGTATACTTTTTAAATTATAAAATATGTAAGTACAAATAAAAATATTAAATTCTATAAATCCTGTATATAGAATATGTGTATATTTTAAAGAAAAATAATAAAATGGAGAAATGTATAACCAGCATCCAACAGAAATGGTGCCATTACTGTGAAGCCCTCTTGAATTCCCCCCAATCAAACACATGCTCCTCTCATTTTCTTCACACTTCCAAGAAGTAAACTCTATGGTAAATTTCCTGTTAGTTACCCTCTTAGTGCTATAGAGCACAATGAATCAGCACAGCCTCATGAGTCAGCCTGCTGGATTTAAATCCTGGATCTTCTCCTTTATAGCTGTTTGATTTGAGGGATGCTACTTAATCTCTCTGTATGGCAGTTCCCATCTTTAAATGTGAATCACAATAGTAAAAATACATATTGTATTTTTCTAAAGTATCTGGCATACACTAACTGCTTTAGATGTATTTTCTATTACTATCTTGCTTTTCTATTTAGTTTAACGTGTTTGTATGGATCTCTATAAAATATATTCCTAAATTTCATCTGGTTTTGATGTCTATAGATATGGGATCATACTATGTGTACAAAAGTGTAACTTGCTTTTATCCTTCAACAAAAATTTTTGAAATTCTTCCAATATAATATGATATTATAGTATGTTTTTCTTTTATTTTTGCTATATAATATTCCACTGTATGAATATATGACCTTTTAACTATCCCTTCTCCTGTTGATAAATATTTGGACTATTTCCAAATTTTTATATTACACACAGTGACACCCAGGTCATTTAAGTTAAAGTCTAGACACAATGTGTCCATGTGGATTGGTCAGCATCTTCTATCAATGTACTCTCAATTAATGTGGAACACTAGTAAGTTACTGAATCATAATTCTCTTTCCTATTTAAATCCTTCTGTATTGCCCATCTATTTAGTAACATTTCTCCATATAAAACTGTATTTAAGAAAAACTTGACTACCACTTTGCGAAGTGTTATGGATTTTCAATTTGCTTTTTATTAAGATCAGTTTTATTTTCATGAAAATGACTAAATGAGTCACAATTAAACTGCTATTACTGAGTTAGCCAGACACAAAATATATTTGGAATGTATTGAACATCTTTAACCTTCATGAAGGACCATATTTTAATCAACACCATAGATATCCAAAGGCTGCTAAACGTTTGTCTCTGCATGGCTAGAGCTTAGCTGAAGGATCACTGTGTCCAATGAATAAATCCATTTAGAACTTGTCAGTAACTTAGAGAAATGTTTTATTTGCTTTACTAACAGCCTATGGAAAAAAAAATTTCAATATCTGACTAAGCTAATGGGCTAGCATCTGATATGTAGAGCAAATGATATAATCATTACAACAGATGATTCTGAGTTTAGAGTCATAGATTTAAACCCATTTGGGACTTTACTTTTAGCCATATCATTAGTATACATTGACTATTCTGATTGTCTAATCATTTAATTAGGAAATATACAACATTTTTTAATAAACTGATTCAAGACCATCTCAAACTTTGTGAGAGAATTAGTAGTCCTCTACTTTGTGTAAATATGTCCTTGAAATCTGAAAATGAAATTTAATATTGCACTTATGTAAATTTTTTTAAGTAATTAATTCCAATAGAAATATATGAAGGAAATATACATACACACAATTTTGTTGCTAGTGAAAATAAAATGTCTCATTAGAAAACTTGAAAACTGTCAGAGAAATACTTTGGTTTACTGTGTTTATTTTGTTTTTGAGCCCTTTATCAAAATCCATCAATGTAACAAAAGCCTGTTTTCTAGAATCAGTTGACGTGATAAGTAATCCTGCTGCTCTGATGTAGAAATGCAGTTCTGAGGTACAATGAGAAAGGTCTTAAGTTACACTAGTTCACAGAACAATTAAACTATCATGTGTATTCCCTAAAGAGCTCCCTCTATTACAAATAACACTGAAACAAGAGGAGAGGTTGAACATTCTGGTTAAATGATAATGGATGGTACAAAATGTAATGCTATAAAGGTATGAATAAGACATAAGAAAATTGTTTCAAAGGCCAGTCCAGTCTCTCTTTGATACAAACCCAGGGCCCTTCCCTTTGCAATGAGCTCAATTAGCCCCTCTGCTTCATGACATCACAAAGTAACTGGTTTAAACTGTGCTTCAAGAGGCTTTTATACACAAGAATTAAATGTCTCATTTAATTTCAGTTAATGTAAGTGAGCTTCTGAGAAGGAACTGCTCAGTTATAACACTGAGCTTGAAGCCAGGCTGGCTGATTAATTCCTAGCTGTTTGAAGTGCTTTCTTCTCTTATCTTGAGCTGTGCAGGCCTCACTATAGCCTGAGGAGACCTGAGCCTAAGTCTTAGGGAGATTTTTGTCTCCTCTCTACAGAGAGGAATGGAGAACAGATAAGCACTGTGGCATAAAACCAAAAACAAGCCAGAAACTTGTTGTCAATTCTGTGAAAGGCATGGGGTGGGGGGCTGATTAGAAAAACCAAAAAGCCCATAATATGGCATCCTTGTATCTGACTTTCAATCCACTGGTACACTGTGCAATTTTAATTGAAAATTACTATTGCCTAGAAACTAACATTACCCTAAAGATGTCCTAGTTAGTTCCAGTTGAAGTTTTTACATAAAATGAACACTAGCAACAATGAGAAAGGAAGGAAGAGGCTGAATATTGTGAGTCATTAAGGGAATGATTAGGACACTTTCCCAGATTTTATTGTATAACCTTTTGAAATCCTCATATAATCTGCTTTGCAATTCTCAGGGGAGTCCTTTTATGATCTTCAAAGCAAAATATGCCTCAGCATGAACTTCCTAATAAACATACCGTGGCATATCTTCCAGTTTAAGATAAAAAAGGGATCATTTTTCTGTGGTAATCTAGCGACTACACCCCTCATGTTTTCCCATACACCCATATGTACACCCTGCTCCTCTTCTCACTTGCACTTTTATATTTTAGTGCATTTTTATTTAAAATAGATGTCCAGAGACATGCAGGCTGAGCTGGCATCTTTAGGCCATATAAACATTCTTTCTGGCCTCCACGTGGCAATGCTACTAGGACAGAGTAACGAAACCCAGCCATGCAGCCCCTGTCAGCAGGCAGCCATGGTGCTGAAGACTCAAGCAGCAAACTAACTCATTGCCAAGAACTCACAAGAGCCAGTCAGAATGGCTTCAGCACTTGAGAAAGCAAAACTATTAAAACTAAGCTAGCTCAAAGACCAAGACCGTTCCTCTCCAGCTATTGTGCTGTTTGCTCAAGGTGAACATTCAAAGCAGAGTAAGAAAATAAGAAAACAAAACACCTAAGATGGTGAAACAAAGAACCATTGTTTAAACAACACTTCCTCCTTGGAGACCTGTAAACTGCAATGAATCCAGAGATTCATAGAGCAAAATCCTAAATATATGCTTACTATTAGCATTGTTCTCATAGCCTGATCACTAATGTACTTGCTGGTTCTGAGAAATTTTCATAATTCTGCTGAGAGGCTAGGTGATCTTATATTGTACTTCCTATAAAGGTACTTCTAGTGTGATGCTCACCATAGCAACTGAGCACTCCAATTGTGTTATCTGAATGCAGGCTATATGGGAAAGAGAACATTACCCTCATCTTTATTCCAGAATTATGTAAGGTTAAAGTAGTAATGATTAGGAAACTATATGGATTTTGATATTTGGAGATTCAGAATCAACT
This sequence comes from Grampus griseus, assembly GCF_964374135.1. Lineage (NCBI taxonomy): Eukaryota > Metazoa > Chordata > Mammalia > Artiodactyla > Delphinidae > Grampus > Grampus griseus. Next base: position 14,461,027 of record NC_138997.1, on the reverse strand, counting down.
TACAAAAATGGATATATTTTTTGTCATTCCCTAGTAGTACACCAATGGCTTATGTAGTTATGTTTGTGGAAAGGAAATTTCTTACTTAAGGCATTCTATCCTAAGAGCATGTATAAATTCTCAAATTCAACTGAAGAGCAAGTATCTAAATAATCGATGCCAAAAAATTTTGGAGCATTACTCATATAATCATCACATGAAACTATCTATCTATAATTAAAAGCTCAAAATCATGAAGTTTCTTTACTCTGTCATAAACACACAATTCATAATCATGAATTATTATTAAAAATGAATGAGACAAAAAAAATAAAATAAAATTAAAAAAAATGAATGAGACTGATTTCCCTTACGGCTCATTAGTTAACTCTAAAGTTATCATTTAAAAATGCAAAAGTGTTTTATATTGGAATATATATATAATTATATCTAATAATCAGTATATAATAATCAGTTACTATTTGTTGGGAATCTACTACATACAGGTACTTTACACAAATGGTCTAATTTAATGATAGAACTGTTGGGAGGCAGCTTTTTGACTCCATTTTTGGAGACTAAACTATTTTGGTGTTGATAAATAATGAATCCAAAGTCACATGGCTAGTTAGTGCCAAAGCCCGAAGTTTCCTCCATCAGCTCCTTTCCCTATGGCTTTCTTTACACTCATCCAATTCTTTCTCTTTCTGTTCATGCAGCCCCATCTCCTCCCAATATTCTTCTGTCTTCTGCTCTACTAATTTCTCTTTATCATACTATTGAAATTAAACTAAGACATTTTTTTTTTCTCCGAAAGCCCAAAGCTACAGAGGATGCCACCTGCAGTAAAGGGTAAACAATACCTTCAGACATGTTTTGCTTCTAATTTCTTCATCATAAATCCCATTTGCAGTCTGTGCCTGAAGCCTAATTCAAGTGCAGGCTCTCCTTGGCTGACCTTCATCTGAGACAGTTTTCCCTTCCAAACCCTTTCCTATTCTTATGATTACTACAGGAACTAAATAATTCTTTGGTTTTGAAACCACTATAAACAGTTTTAATGTTTTATCTTTAAGGCATTTTGGGTAATGCAATCATAATCTTTAGTATTAATTATGAAATAAGCAATTGTTCTTTATTTGTTAAGTTTCTTATAAAACCATTAAGATGATTACAATGCTCTATATGGCAAGTTAAGCATAATATTTACATATTACAAAATTTCACTTCTCATTGAATAGGATCACACTAATATGTTTTTCATCTATGTTACTGAAAAATCTATCACACTGCACATTTGTGTTTTTGCAAGATACTGTTTATCTACTCAGCTACATAAGTAAAACATGTCCAACGTCACTATAAAGTTTAAGCCAATATTTTTCTTCTCTTTCCATTTTAATCCCTTTCTGGTATAAAATTACCTCAATGGAAGTGGAACCAAGAATGATTTCTATGGATACTTCTAGAGCTTTTCACAAAGAATCAAGTAATATCTTGAATAAACAATGGGCTTCAGTTTTTTTTTTCCTGGTCAGAAGCAATTCTCATGTTAATAAATTAAGCCAAAGTGACTAGCTACTGGCTTCACAAGTGTTGTTTTTTTTTTTTTTCTTTTTTCTTTCACTGACCCATCCACAGTCTTCAACAAATATATATTCCATGAGTGTGAAGATCACAAGAATAATGAGGTTGGAGTAGCGTAATCGATTTATTAACTTATTTAAAATCAATCAGTCAACATGTTTTTGTATTTAGCCTTCTTCCTGGCATTTGGAATTTCACTTTATCTTTTGTCCAACTTACTAAATGCGAGAAATATCAAAAATATTCTATGCAATTTGAGATTTAAAGTTAGGGTTTGAAAGTGGGTCATTTCTTGTCCCTAGACTTAAAATATACATGAATAATCCTATTAAGGATTCCTCAGAAGGCCTGTAAGAGTAAGGGCTATCCAACATATAAGCTTCAAATTAAGAGTAGAAAAGTTCACAAACTTCACAAAGCAGGTGCTAGACCATTAAATTATCTTAAGAGCATAATTATGTTTATTACTATGTATTTAAAGTCATTTAAAAGGCGTTTTTTAATACTGTTTTCCCAATGCCAAATCTTTTTATAGTATTGAATGCATCTAACTTGTCCTTTGTTAAGAAGACAAGCACCAAAATGAAATGTTGTCACTGGAATCATATTACCCTGATTAAAAAAAGTCAAAAAGTATATGGGGACAGGTAGGGCTATGTGGGAAGTGGTATAGATGAAACAAGACTGGCCAAGTATTAACAACATTTGAACCTAGATCATGAGCACAAGAAAGTTTTTTACACTATCTGCTCTACTTTTTCTTATGTATTAAGAGTTTTAATAATAAAAAATTTAAAGCTATATTGCCAAAATGATCCCACATCCCTTCTCCTGTATATATTTAGTCATCCCAGCCTCCTAGAAGATGTTTAGTTAATTCTTAGCATCTTTCATTTTAGTTGAGCTTTTATGCACACATACACAGAAAACATAATTTCTCATCTATGTTTCTTGTCTTCTTTGGAAATCCTATATAATATTTAATTGACCATCCCATTCCTATATTCTAGACCAAACTATTTCTATTTTTGTAGCCATGGCATAGGTCCTTCTAATTATTTTCAAGACTTTAGGCTCAGAATTCAGGTAATTTTCTTCTATGTTCTCCAGCAGTTTTCAAAAAAATCCATTGGCTCTTATCTGTGCTCAAGTCAGAAACTCAGCTGGACAAATGTACAATAGGTAAGGCAATGTCACTGAAATGTTTCCCCCCTGATATATCATCTTTATCTAATTGCAGGGCAGTGACGTGTTTAAGAAAAAGGAATTCCTTGTTCAAGCAAGTTGTCCCTTATGGTTCATTATTTAAGACTAAACTTTGTCACCTCAGTCAAAACACTCCTATAATTTTCCTGATGGAACATTATTTTCCTTCTGAAAATTTAAAAAGTGTAATGATATCTCATGCTATTCATTTAATGTGGGCTTTCCTGTAATTACCATATGCCAGTTATTAGTTCTGTTTCACTTCTGTTCAGGTCAGGGCAAGGCAAGTTAACATATGTTGCTGTGTTCAGAATTTCACAAGGAAGAATCTCAGTTTGAAAAGATGATCAAAACTATGCCCCCAAGGGAGAGCACCTAAAGTGAGTGGATTTCTCACAACTTTGGGTATGTTCCCACGAATGGCACACAGGCCACAACAAGCATGAGTAACAGCTGACGCCACAGCAAAACCAGACTTGGGCTCTGCAGGAATCAGGCACTGAAAACCACAGTGGCTTAAAAGAGCCTCTGGTGGGAATTTTTAGACAAAAGACCCAAACAGCTTGTAATGTCCTCATTATCTTCAAAACAAAGCATTTTGTTAAGTATGCCAGAGGACTTATTGCTTTCCAAAGACTCGGTGGTACAAAATTTCCCTCTTTCAATCATGCAGTTAGCATGAATCATCATCTTTAAAGAGAAAGAAACATGAAAGGGCATTACTCAAACACTTCTGGAAATGTAGTGATTTCTTTAAACATCTAGTTATCTAGATGATTCCATTATCCCAAATTAAAGAATTTTGTGGAATGTTAGGTGATATAGCTATAAGAGGATCTCCCCAAGAAAGAAATTTTAGAATACTTTTACAACTGGCTTGTTTATATCACATTTATCATCATGTATGTAGTATATAAAATCAATTTTCACCTATACCAATTTTCAACATTAAAGAACCATTATGAATGTTATATGGTCACTTTAATTTCTCTAATAACATTTATCAACCACATACATTTTCCTTGCATCTGACTTTATTAGCTACATTACTAGAAATATGTATTTAACTTGCATGAAAATCACTTGATCTATAGAGTGAACATACTAAATTCATTCTGATAGAAAATTATTTTCAGAATATTATTTCACTCACCTGCCTACAGGTTTATTTGAAGTCAAGAAATCAAAAAAGAAAATAAACCATTTACCTCAGTATTTAGAAATAAACTGTATTAGTGTCAAATTGTAAACAGGATGCTTTGCAGGCATTCTTTAAAGAGAATACAGTTGACCCTTGACAACTGTGGAGGGTTAGGGAGGGTGGTCTAATCTGTGTTCAAGGGCAGACTGTACTACATTTTTGGATATAAACTGTACATTCTTTCATTATTTTAAGAAAAAAATGTTGTATTATTAGTTTCTTCAAAAAAGAGAAAAAGATACTGACTGCTGCATAGCACCTTAGGATCATCATCATGACCGTTTTCCAATAGAATTAATATATTTTTTTTACAGGAAGTCCTCTTCCTGACTATATACTAAATGGTTTTGTAGTCTAGAAAATATATTTTAAGGCAAGCTAAGCAAGGGAAAACTGTAGTGAGTTTTATTTATTCACTATTCACCCAATATCATCAGGAGGCTACTGTCTGCAGCAGACTGTGCTAGGTCCTGAGTATGCAGTGCTGAGAGAAACAGAAAATCACATGAAGAGAAGACAACACACAGAATATTATGTTCTATGAGGAAGGAAAAAAAATCAAATTGGGGCAATAAAGGAGAATGAGAGATAGCATAGAGAAATAGAGGGATGGAAATGAGCTAATGCTAAGGAGGTGAGTTAAATCTTCAGTGAAGGGCTTCCCTGGTGGCACAGTGGTTGAGAGTCCGCCTGCCGATGCAGGGGACACGGGTTCGTGCCCGGTCCGGGAAGATCCCACATGCCGCGGAGCGGCTGGGCCCGTGAGCCATGGCCGCTGAGCCTGCGCGTCCGGAGCCTGTGCTCCGCAACGGGAGAGGCCACAGCAGTGAGAGGCCACAGCAGTGAGAGGCCTGCGTACCGGGGAAAAAAAAAAAAAAAAAAAAAAGCTTCAGTGAAGAGATGAGGCAATGAAGGAAAGAATCAGAGAAAGAACCATTCTGGGCAGAGTGAACAGCCTGTGCAAAGCTGTAAGTTGAGAAAGAGCTTTGCAGATTTGAAAAATTGAAAGAAAAATGGATTGAGAAGAGTAAGTGAGGGGGAAAGAAGTACAAAATCAGGTTGAGAAGCAATTGGAAATCTTACATTGAATAGTTGTTTGTTGTTGCTATTTTTAATATTTGGGTACCTACCTCCATCATCATTTTAGAAATTTTTAAAAAGAGAATTAGTGATAGCATCCTTTCTCTTTCTAGGCCTTAGAGTATAAAATAAAGGTTCAGAAAGACTTTTTGAGCAATTTGTCCTTTTCTGAATGAAGACATGGATTCCTTTGATGGCTGGGCTCAGAAATCTGTCATCTGCATCAAGAAATTGATTGCCTAAAATTTGAGCAAATCACTACCTCACCCATGTCCTACAAAGCTCGTGTCTCTTTTAAAGCTTTCAATATAAGCTTTGACTTAGATGTTTGGTGATTGCTTTCTCCTTTAGTTTCTAGTAGTCTAATTGCTTTTATCATTACTTTTTCCATATTGAAAGATCACTGGTTTGTGTTTACTTGTTGGTATGTTTTTATGGTTCGATGGAACAACCTATCTAGGATTTATTAGGTACTGTTTTCGTTCCTGGAATTAACTACAATGACCATCTGCAAAGTCGATTATTACTTTTCATATATTTGTTTTCTTCTAGAAGTTCGTTTTGGTGGTTGACCCTTATAAAATCAAGGGAAAGAGATCCATCAAAGGTGGCACTGAGAAGGCGCTGTAACCGCCTCTTTATTTGCTTCCTGCAACCCCACTCCTGTCCCATTTCATATTATTTCTGCTCAATTAATAAAGCATTCTGACTATACCACTTACCAACATAACTAATTTCTGCCTACTCCTTAAACTTCTTAAAAGAATACACAGCATTTCACAGTTTGATCCAAAACTACTTTTCACAGCTTTAAGTACCACCAGTCCCTGCATACACTATACCATTATCACATGGAACAGACAATCTGTGGTATTTTGTAGGATGAACTGCAAAAGTCCATTCACTCAGAGACCCAGGGAGGCAGCAGAGAGTCATGTTGCGTGGGGCTTGAGACTGGCCTCTTGTGAAAATTTCAAAATCTCAGAGGTCCCCTTCTGAAACGTTTGGTTTCAAAGGGACTAGAAGTCCCTTTGAAACCAAAGGGTCCTGGAAAAAGCCTTATTAACCATCAGTACAGGATCTAATACAGGTCTCCAGACGATACAGAAGTGTGGGCTCTAGAAATAGGTCAGATGAATTATTCTACTTCCTTTTTCTTCATCAGATGTGCTCCATGAGGAGAGGGGGTGTTTCTGTCTGTTTCACGGCCTCAAGTAAGGTGGGTTTTAGCAACAGTGAGAGAAAACACAGAATATTTTAAAACGGTAGGGTATTTTTCTTCCACATTTTGGAATACTTTCATGTCATATTTGTGCGTGACTGGTATAGTGGCTTCTCAAAGGTTGCAGGGACCAAGTCTCTTTATCTTGTTGCTTTGCCATTCTCAGTACATATAATACACTTAAAGGTCCAATATGGCTACGTGAGCTCCAGCTATCATGTTCATATTCCTATTAGCAGAAGGAGCAAGAGACAAAGAAAGGCTCTCTGTGTTCCTAGAGGCTATAAACCCAGCTAAAACCCAGGAATTATTCTGCTAAAGAATAAGGGGAGAGAGATATTCAGTATTGTGTCCCATCATCTAGCAGAGTATCTGGCACATAAATATATCCACTGAGTTGATATTCTAAGAACTTATGTCCCAGCTCCATCAAGTATGTTATCTCATTAAAAACCTCACACCAATCCTCTGAATCATGTATCCTTTTAACTGTTTTGCAGAAAAAGAAACAGAAGCCCCCAAAATTTAAAAGCCTTGCCTACAATTGTGCACTGAAGTAAGATTAAAGCCCTAGCCTTGAACTTTAAAGACATTCTGTATATCTCAAGGGTAATGACAGTCTTTTATAGCTTTCCATACAATCTGCCATGGAATCTGCCTCTTTCTGTGTCTGTTCTCATTTCTCCTGGATGGAAACTCCTTCTGAGAAATCCATGTTTATACTTTCTTGGTCCTGCCCTTTTTGCCCTGCTAATTTGCAACCTGGTGCTACCAACTGCTTCTGCACCTGTGCAGGTTTACATAATTTTTTTCTGAACTGAATGGAAAATTTGGAGTCACATAAATAGAGGCGTTTAAATGATGTTGGTGATGTGCTGGGTCATCTACATGTAGATCTATGACTCATGGTTACTCTCTTTAAAATATATAGAGCGGACACCATTTTTATCTATATTTATTAAATAACTACACTGATTTCATGGAGAAACCCTGTACTTAGAAAAGTTACCGAACAGGAACCAACAAAACTAAGGTCATCCTCCTATATCTCAGGTTATGTGGAAGACAGACAAAACAAGGAACTTGTATCTTTGAGTTTCTATTCTTTCATTTAGCTCATTGAGCCATCTGGCTGCCTTAATTTCCACCCACTACTTGAAATATGTGTTTATAGAAATAAATATGAAACTGCAACTAAAGTAACATGAAAACTGCAAATGCAGAAACATGACACTGACAAATACAAAATTCTGTGTTATAAAAGCAATTAATTACTCTGTTAGCATTGGCTTTGAATGTTATAGTTTATAACCTCATTGAAAACATTATATGTCTATAGATATATCATTGTTGTAATAAGTTTATTAATTTTTAAGTCTATTTCTAGTGAATTTACTACTTTTCTTTCCTAGATGAACATTTTATATTGTTCTTTGATTGAATATTTCATTAAAATTTTAAAAAAATGTAAGTCAATAATATGACTTTCTATTCATGCATCTAAGTATTTTAAAGGAGATTTTCTCTTTTGGAGTAAAGACTATAGGACTGGTCGTATTCATTTTTTTTAGGGCTGATATTCCAAATGACTCTGGTCAAGTTGAAATCTTTTGTTTTCTTTAGTTTTGAGAAACTAGACCTAAAAATCTATCATATTAGATAACTTTAGTTTCTACTAGTATGCTTCAGTAGGAGAGAGTTCTATGTCCCTGTATGTGATCACCGGTAAACAACAGTAAAAACGTTAAAAATAATACTAATAATGATACTCATGTCAGCCAAGATTGAGCAATTTGTTGAGTGATAGCACCAAGAAAACACACACAAGCACATACACTCACACACACTTTTGTGCTATCTTCACCACCATTCCCTAATGTAATAATTTTGACTGTTTTGGGCTTCCCTGGTGGCACAGTGGTTAAGACTACGCCTGCCAGTGCAGGGAACATGGGTTCGAGCCTTGGTCCAGGAAGATCCCAAATGCTGTGGAGCAACTAAGCCTGTGTGCCACAACTACTGAGCCTGCGCCTAGAGCCCACATGCTACAACACTGAAGCCCGTGCGCCTAGAGCCCGTGCTCTGCAACAAGAGAAGCCACCACGACGAGAAACCCATGCACCACAATGAAGAGTAGCCCCCGCTCGCCACAACTAGAGAAAGCCCGTGCACAGCAAAGAAGACCCAACACAGCCAAAAATAAAAATAAATAAATTTTTTAAAAAATAGTAATTTTGAGTGTCTTTAGTCTTCCACGTGCATAAAAAAGATTATATGCTTCAATCTACCAGTCTTCCAATCTACTGAAAAAATGAAAGACCTTGGAAATCTTTGGTCACTGGTGAGGTAAAGATGCTTTTTGAATTCTCTGTGGCAGCTATAGATATTTTTATGTCTGAATAATACTTTACCACATGCATTTATGAGGTAGAGTGGTGTAAAAAAAAAAAAGGTGAATAGGAGATGACTCCTACTCTGAAAAAGTTCATTGTCTATTAAGGAAATACAAACAGATATATTAAATACAAAACGGTAAGTGCATTTGTTAATTGCTTTCAGTTATCATGAAAAACCATCAGTAATAGAGCATTCACTAATTGCAGAGCACTGTAAGAGGCAATACTTTCTGTGCAAAGAGATATAAGAGGAATAACACACAACTAGATGCCAAGTAGGTAGGTAGGTATGTATATGTATGTATGTATATATGTATAATATTAGTGCATCGGAATCTTAGAGTTGTGTGTAAAGAATTCAACAAACTGTACTGAGCAAAGTTAAACAGCTTCCTTTATTGTAAAACTTCTCAGAGCTGCTAATATACTAATTTACACCATGTAACTTTGAAAGGAGGATTTAGTTTAAAGTAGTTTCCACCCTCCCCTTTTTTTGGTAGAACTGTGAGGCTATTGTTCCACTGACCAGCAGAACCCCAAGGGACTATGAAAGAAGCTTCGATCCTTTGTCTCCTTAAGAAAATGTTCCCAAGTTCAATATTTTAAATATGCCAGTATTCATTGTAACACACTTTATAAAATTCAGTCCATTTATTTAAAATGTATAATGGTATTGTGCCTTAATTATGAAAGCTTAACAATGTTGAATGTTTATACAAGCTTTTCTCTTTTGAAATGTATTTCCACATTTCATAAATCTAAAGCTATAAATACTTCAAATCCATGACAGCTCAGGTAACATGAATTCAGAATACATTAATTATCTTTCGGGGAGAAACAATTTTTCTCTCATAATAAATAATGGTAAGCAAAATGGAAGTTATGGAAAGAAGTTATGTACAAACTAATTTTTTTTAAACTGTGGTTTAAATATTGTCTACATTGCATTATTATAATTTTCCTTTACCTTAAGGGCTACCAAAAAGGGAATATTTAAATTATTTTAGGAATATACTTTTATGCAAACTACCTTAAAGTTAGGACATGAAAATGTCCCAGATATTTGCATTTTCTTGAACTTTTTAAGTTTTGAAATTAGGTTGTCAAATATATTTTTTCTTCTCTGATCTGGAGTGACTTCTTAAAGTTAATTACCTTTTTATTTTAGAGCTTATGAGCCATTCAATCTTACCTAGTTTATCTTTTTAAAAAGTGTATTTTCATTTGAACATGTACCTATGAGGAAAACTATTGAATGGCCCAAATTTTAAATTATTGAACTCAAATATTTCAAGGCCGATGTTGAAAAGTAAGTATCAGTGAAAGGTTTACATATCATCAGCAAATACTAAGCAATTTACTCTGATGTATCCAGTCACTGACAAGACTGAATCATAAATTGCCAACATCCCTCCTAGACCAGGGTTTCTCAAGTGCAGTGGATTTTGCTCCTCAGGGAACGTTTGGCCATGTGTGGAGGCATTTTGGGTTATCACAACTGGACAACAAGGGGAGGGGTGCTATTGGCATCTATTGGATTGAGGCCAGAGGTCCTGTTAAACATCCTACAATGTACATGACAGACCTCAACAACAAAGAATACTCCAGCTTACACGTCAATAACGCCAAAGTTGAGAAACCCTGCCACAGACAACGCTAGCTGAATATACTCTAGGTATCTCCAATGCACAGCTAAAAGCAAACTCGTTTTCTTCCCAAAACAAACTCTGCACTACCTGTTTCTGATAGCACTCTCGTCATCCATTAAGATTTAAAACCCAGGAGTCAATCATAAGAATTACCTCTCTGTTTCTCTTAATAAAAACCCCTGAAAAGTCAGAATCAACCACCACAACAGCCCTCACGTGCATCTTTCATTCTCCCCTTCAGAGAATCTTTACAGGCCATGGACTATTCTGTAACTTTTCTAATAGCTTCTATCCAACCTGCTAGAAATTCTTATTTATTTTCCTGCTTCATATTTATGCCTAGGTAATCTTCCTAAAATACCATAAAGATTATGTCACTCTTCTACTCAGGATTGTTCAATAGTTAGGCATTCTCTAAATTATAAACGATCAGGTCTTGATTTTTAATATCCTGTCTCCACTTCACTCTTAACTTTGACCACTTCTTCTTTTGTAATATTCACTTCAGACTAAATAACCTATATAAATCACTATACCTCAAATCCAGTTTTCCTCAGATTTCACTCTACCTGGATTTCTATTTCATTTATAATTTCCAACTTGCAAAATTCATCCAACATTCAAAGACCATCATCCAGTTAACATGGATGGAAGAGATATTACTCTACCCAACACTTCTGTAATACATTCTCTTTTATGTTATGTATATAGCATATAGCTGTCATTATCATCATTATGAATATTAGTTTTAATGTTCTTACTGCTGTTGTTTACCAGTGATCATATACAGGGACATAGAACTCTCTCCTACCAAAACATACTAGTAGAAACTAAAGTTATCTTATATGACAGATTTTTAGGTCTAGTTTCTCAAAACTAAAGAAAACAAAGATTTCAGCTTGACCAGAGTCATTAGAAATATGTCTTAAAAAAAAAAAAAAAGAGTATGACCAGTCCTATAGTCTTTACTCCAAGAAAGAAAAAGTTCCTTTCAAATACCTAGACATATTGGGAATTCCCTGGTGGTCTAGTGGTTAGGACTCAGTGCTTTCACTGCCAAGGGCCCAGGTTCAATCCCTGGTCAGGGAACTAAGATCCCATAAGTTGCACAGCACAGCCAATAAATAAATAATAAAATACTTAGATATATCAATAGGAAATCATTTTATTGGCTTTCATTTTTTTTAATTTAACTAAATACTTACTCTTTATTCTTTTTTTCTCCTTCATTCAAGAAGGATAGTTTTTTCTGGATATAGTATTTTTTAAAGTAATTTTTATTGGAGTATAGTTGCTTTACAATGTTGTGTTAGTTTTTACTGTACAGCAAAATGAATCAGCTATACATATATATACATCTCCTCTTTTCTGAATTTCCTTTCCATATACCACATGGATATAGAATTGACAACAAATAATTATTTTCTTTCAGCACTTGAAAAATATACCACTTTCTTCTGGCTTCCATGATTTCAGATGAGAAATCTGCTAATTCAAACTGGTTTTCTACTGTAGCCACTGCGTTATTTCCTTCTGGCTTTTTCCAATTTTTTTTTTTTTTTTGCATTGTGTTTAGCTCTTCAAAGTTTAAGTGTAATGATTCTTGGTGTTTTGTGCTTGTTCTATTTAGGGTCTTCTCAGTTTCTTGAATCTGTAGGTTTATGTCTCTCACCAGATTTTGGAAGTGTTCGGTAACTATTGCTGTAATAATTTTTCAACCTCACTTATTTTCTCCTTTCCTTCTTGAATGCTGATAGTGAAATGTTGGATCTTTTGTTATTGTCCCTAATGCCCTGTTCTTTTCTTTAAATCTAGTTTTCTTTTATTCTTCTGATTAAATGATTAAATTCATTTTTCTTTCCTCTTCTATCAGTTAGTTGCCTCTCTACTTTAGTAAAGAGTCAGTGCCTCTTCACTGCCACTCTACTATTAAGCCCATCTGGCAAGTTTTTTATTTATATTATTGTATTTTTTTAGTTCTATTACTTTCATGTTGTTTTTTTAATAACTTTTATTATTTTCATAAGTTTTTCTATTATTTTTTCAAGATAATTTGTCACTGCTTTTTGACTCCTTTATGATGGCTGCTTTAAAATTATTGTCAGATAATTTCAACATCTATTTAATTGATTATCTCTCCTCATTCACATGTGATTTTCCTGGTTCTTGGTATAGTGGGTGATTTTCAATGTATCTTGGACACCTTGTCCATTATGTCAGCAGTTTCTGATTCCTATTTAAATCTTTTATATTAGAAGACAGTCACTTTATTTAGATATAGCATGACTGTCCTGGTCTACTTTTGTGTACTGTTGTTCAAATGACAGCTTAATTTTCAGAGCCTCTGGGGCTCTTTTGGTCTGCTTGATTTATTTGGTGTCTCTGGGACATCCATTACTTCTAGTGCTGTCTGAAAGAACAGAAAGAGCTTCCCCAGGCCATACAACCTCTAAGAAGGGGAAGAAAATTATCATTCCATTGAGACAAAGAGGTTTCCCATGCTGGACCTTTCTCTTTTTTTTTTTTTTTTTCCTGACTGGATTCCCCTTACTCTTGCCACCCAGTTGCCTGGTATCTTTGGTTGAAGGAAGAATGCTCTAAGGTGCATGGGAACAAGAGACTTCCTAGTCTGGGTGCATCTTGGGCTGGAATTCCCATAGCGGACATTGCCCAGCCACTTGGTTTATCTCAGTAGGGAAAGGGAGTGCCAGTCCTGGTGAAGAGTGAGAGTTTCTTCCCCAACTGCTTGTTACTTCCACATGATTCCCCTTGCTGGTGTTGCCAGGTTTGTCTGGTGCTGTCAACAGTACTCCTAAGAGATCTGAGACAGAAGTGAGCCTATCTGGGTTGCCTTCTCTTGCTAGATTGAAGGGCAGACAAGGCCGGGTTTAGGTCACCTTATTGAGCTGGAAGGCACTCTGCTGCTGTGTTGTTCCTCTAGTTTGTGGTACCTAATCTTTCCTATCTTCTTTTTATGTCATTCAGAAATCTCATTTGATTGCCTCTTACATTGTTTCCAGGCCTTATAATTGTACTTTACAGGGAAGGGCAGGGAAAATCATATCTAAGCCATATTTTCTGGGTCTGAAGTATGGCATATTATTTGGAAACGACCACAGAACCTTCTTCATAATATAGACCCAGTATGTATTTATGAAGTAAACACATAAAGAAAGCCAAACTACAACTTGTTGATGTCGAACCACAAATATTTCTTGAAAGTTGCTGAAAATCATCAGTTTTTACTTTGCTAAAGTTGGTATCAGGGCTGGGAAAAATAAATCTCTAGGATACCTGAGTGTTTTTTCCACGTCTCTTAGTGGATTCTAACTCCTGGCCATTCATCATTGATATGCCTTAGTTAAATTACTGATCCACTTGTTGTCCAGGTATGTGTCACAGGGCTAAAATCCTTCACAAGGTCTTGATCAAGACATAACATCCTGGCTACAGCTAAGTTAAATGTGATATTTGCTCATGGCATTGTTAAATCTGAAATATGTTCATGGTAGAATCCAAAGTTCACAACACAAAAGAGTGATGATAAGCAACAGGACCTTAGGTAGATTAAGATCACAGGTAGAAACATTACTCACAAGGTCAGAAGCAAAGAAGGTCAGCAACATGTGGGGAAGCAGAATATAAGACAGTCCATGAGGTGTTTTTCATACAGAGACCATATGCTCATTTAATTTTGACTGAGCACTTGGGACAGCAACAACTTCCACGCAGGTCACCTTTTACATGGAGCACGTATCATATGCATGGCTCAGGTTCTGATAGCAAAATTCCAATAAAATAATATTAATAAATGAAATTGGAGAAACATGTCTCCAAATACTATGCTCTTTTTCATTCCTTTGTCTCATGTTCATTAGCATAAAACATCAACTCATTCAATTTATTGTCAGGTGAAACATACTGTGAAGTAGTTTTGCATGTTTAATGTCTCACACTGCAAAATTGCAAACCTACAGTACCTACTTTTCTGTATTTTATGTATTTTTTCATTTATAACTCATGACTAAATGATTTTTATAATTTTTAACAAAAATATAATAAAACAAGCATTACAAATAATTTCAGGCTTCCTGTAATGAAGATATTAAATGATTTTAATAAACATTTTAACCTAGGATTAGAAAGCATGTTTTTGCCATAAAACCTCCGGGTATCCTAAGGTAGATTATATTACTTTCTACTCTAGGAATCATAGTTTTCATTCTAAATTATAGAAGTATAAGTAAAAAGACCATGTGGGCATATGCAATCTATCTTGAATTATCATACTATTGGTGGTTTGCATGACAATCCTTAAATGTTACCTTATATTAGTGTATTCATTTCACTACTAAAATTAAGTATATCAATATGATGCCTTTCACAGTATGCAAAATTAAATGTTATTCATCATTAAATGCTTTAGCAAATCCATTAGGTTCTAATTATACTTTAATTTACTCAGTAGCAGGTAATATATGTGGTTTTCATTCTTCCATAGAAAGAATTACATTAAAATCTTGCTGAAAATGCACTCTCTTTGCATTTAACTCGTGTTTCAATAATAATGTTGACTAGATATAACAAATAAATTGTCTAATGGGAAGGATATTTTCAACTAACAGGATTACAAGAGGCTGAATTGAATAAGTAGTACATATGTAATATAATGAGCCTTTATACATGGTCTTTCCTGTCTGGTTTAATTGGTTCACGCACTCACTACAGACTTATTTCTCAATTTGGGGAAAGTAATTCCGTTCTCATTACTAGCATAATACCCAATTAATAAAAATTGTCCTGAGTCTATTTTTTTGTTTCACCAATTGTTGGGGAAAGGAAAGTATCTTTGTAGAATTTCACCCCTTCAAAAATTAATTAACTCCTCTGAAAATTACTCCAGATGGGAAAACCATTTCTATCTCCAGAGATGTGCAACCCCATCCACAAAAGCTTTCAAGATAAAAATCTGACAAATAACATTTTGTCTTTTGAACTGTGAGGTTTGTTTTGCCTTTGAAACCACTAGTAGGCCCACATGGAGAGTCCTTAATCAGAAATTATTCCACAAAAATTATTCCAGATACCACTCTGATTACAATTATCTGACAGTTTGAAACTGTGTAAATACTTTTTAGTAGTATATGAGAGATTTCTCTTTACTCTGGAATTTCAAAAGAGATATACAGAACACATATTTGAAAATAAAAACAAACCTCCAAAAAATCCAGTCTATGCAATAAACTGTATGTAGTATACTAAATAGTTAACCTAAACATATCTATACCAAATTATATATAATATCAACATATAATTATAGCTGTCCTTAGATTAACAACCAAATACAATTCACCAGGGAAAAAGGAAAGTTTTACCTATATGTGACAATTCCTAGTAGAAATTTCATTTACTATGATGTAAATTACTGTAATACCGGTAAAGACTACCATCAGTCAATTTTCTTCACTATTAAAGCCTTTTGCTGACTCTTGGGAAACTCTTAGGAAAATAGAAAACTCTCTCTAGTTAATGGCTTCTTTAATCCATACATATAAGAAACAATTAATTTCATAGCAAGTAGGAGTATATACTGTAATGCCGTACAGGAGTACCTATACTTCCTCTTTTGAAAGTATTCTACCATTTTATCCTTAGTGATGACCCTTACAAAGGTTATTGTTTTTGTTTTTAATCATAATGTGTATGTATGTATTTACAGGCTCAGTATAACCCTGTTTCACCAACGACCATTTGAGCTATGTTCAGGTTTTTCTTTCTAGTATGTAAGCACTATAATTTAAGATCAAGACTTAACCTGTGATCTAAACAAAATCATTTATCTCTTTCTCAGGAATCTTCCAATACTGATTATTCCTTATATATCCTGGATCTTCATCACACACACCTCTATGCGATGCTTCCAATCCACATTTAATTATACTGAAATCTTCCCAATTTAAAGGCAATAATTTTCCTCATCCTGACTTATCCCCCTAAAATCATACCTAACTTCAGAGGAGAGATATTCCTGCCACTATCATTACATCCTCCCCTTCACATACTGCTCAGTGAATCCTGATGTCTTTTTCAGCAGCCTTTTCCACCACCACTGCACAAAATGGCTCTAACTGATGTAATAACGACTTCTGAGTCACTCAATCTAATGGATATTTTTATACCACATCCTACTTGACTCAATTTCATTCAAAACTATTTACACACACTCTTTCTTAAAACACTAATGGTTTCCTTGAGACCACATTTATACTTCATGTCTCTTCACTCCTTTGTCTCTTCTGCTGATTCACTCTCATCTACCCAAGCAATGTATATTAGAATTTCTGCAAGTTTGGTCTTTAGCCATATTTAATCCATATTTCCTCATCCCCACCCACAATTTCAGTTACAATCTATTCACAAATGACCCCAGATATATTTCTTCTGTCAAGACTTCTTCTCTGAGGTCTTCCAAAAACTGAGATTCTCACAGATCTCTCAAATTTTTAAAACAGCTTTATCAATATATAATTCACATATCATATAATTTACCCATTTAAGGTATACAGGTCGATGGATTTTGGTATATTCACATATATGAACAACCATCATCACAATCTAATTTTAGAACAGTTTTCATCTCAAAAACACATCCCATATACCCTTTAGCTAAAACCTTCCTATTTCTCCATGTATACTCCAGCCCTACAAAATTATTAATCTACTATTTGTCTCTGTAGAGTCTGGATATTTCATGAAAGGGAATCATATTATATGTAATCTTTTGTGACTGGCTTCTTTTACTTAGCATAATATTTTTAAGGTTTGTCCATGTTGTAACATGTATCATAACTCCATTTTTATGGCTGAATAATAATATTCCATTGTATGGATATACCACTATTTTTTAGCATTTTTCACTTGAACAATAAGTTTGTTTCCACATTTTGGTTATTATGAATAGCACTGCCATTAACTTGCATGTACATGTTTTTGTGTAAACATGTTTCCATTTCTCTTAGGTAAACACCTTGGAGTAGAATTACCGGGTCATACGGTAACTCTGTGTGAAATCATTTGAAGAACTGCCTGAGTATTTCTCAAATTGGTTGCACCATTTTCCATTCCCACCAGTAGCATATGAGAGAGTTCAGATATTTCCACATTCTCACCACAACTTGTTCTTATCTGATTTTTTTATTTTGGTCACACTAGAGAGTATGAAGAGGCCCTTCAAATTTAACATGCCTAAATCTAAACTCATCATCTTCTCCAACCTTTTATTTATTTTTTTTTTTTTAAGATTTTTTTTTTTTGATGTGGACCATTTTTAAAGTCTTTATTGAATTTGTTACAATATTGCTTCTGGGTTTTTTATGTTTTGGTTTTTTGGCCTTAAGGCATGTGGGATCTTAGCTCCCTGACCAGGATCAAACCTGCACCCCCTGTCCTGGAAGGCGAAGTTCTAACCACTGGACCGCCAGAGAAGTCCCTTCCCCAACCTTTTAAATTTGCCCCTTTTCCAGGGCTGCATATTTCAGTGAACATTATTAGTTTTTTTTCAATGCATAATAAAAAGGTGATTATGATTTGATTATTATTGAGGTATAATTGACATATTACACTATATCAGTTTCAGGTGTAAAATGTAATTTTTGATATTTGTATATATTGTGAAATAAAAACAAGTCTAGTTAACATTCTACACCATGATATTAGTTTTTTGAAGTAAAAAACTAGGAATAATTGTTGATTGTCCCCTCTCCTTCATCATCCATGTTTCATCTATCACAGAGTCCTACACATTCCATTTCATAACTATCTATTGAACTCACTTTCCTGCTTCTCTACTATGTCAATCCAGTTTAAATTACCACAGCTCACCTGGACCAATGCAGACCTTCCTAACCAGTCTTCTCAGGTCTCTTCTTACCCTCATTCAAAACATTTTCCACAGCAAAGTGACATTTTTCAAAGAAATGTAGGAGTATGTCACTCTCCTGCTTCAAAGTCTTCATTAATTCTCCATTATTATTTAAATAATAGATAAAATCCTTAAATTAACCTACATGTTTCAGCATGATCTGGATTAGCTGATTCTTACTGCCTCATACCCACCTACTAATCTCCTTACTAGCCATATGTCCTTGATTCATTTTCCCCATCATGCTATGCTCTTAACCACCTCAGGACTTTTTTAGAGTCAGTGTCCTATAACTTGCAAGTTTTCATCCACTCTTTTCTCTGTGGGCTCAGTTGATATTCTTCCTTAAATATTCAGTTAAAATATTGTTTCCTCAAGAACAGCTTCCAGTTATACACTTTCATAGCAATATCTCCAGGTGGATAGAATTTATCAGAACTGAAATCAAATTCTTAATTGCATAATGAATGCTAAATTTGTTCTATCACTAAAACATGAGTTTCATGAAGGCAAGCGGGGGAATGTCTTATTATCTGCTCTAAGTCCAGTGACTAATTTAGAATGTGTGTGCATGTAATGATTAAATAAATAAATAAATAAATAATATTCTTACATAAAAACCAAACAGATATAATTTGAAGAATTTGCAAACATCACATGATTTTTTACACTTAAACCATTTACCTTCAAAATATTATCAAGTAGTTTATTGTAATGTTGATCTATAACCATGAGTGGCAATTGCAAAGAACTACAATCCTACCTCTTTATAATTCTTTAAATCTCTTGACCCTGATGTGCTGTATAGGAACAAGAAGCAAAGTTAGACCCTTAACAGTATACTCAGTAATATCCTAGGAAACAAAAGCAAAGATATCTATGCAATTCAGTATAATCATAAATGTTAAATATCACGAGGCATGCTGATGACACGTCTGTATCTGAGCTATTTATTTCAATTTATATATAACTAAAAGCTTATAAAACAACTTAGCATTTATTCCATAACAATATACTTATCTCAGCACTATACTAAGAACTGTGATTACACATGTGTAAATTATTTTGGTCAATGATTTTAAGCCCAATTCAATCCAGAAGCAATTGTCTCTATTGTATCATGAGAACAGCTGAAGAGGTTACTTACTTTATTTAACCTGAACAGGTTTTAGTTTTAGCTATTTTGTTAATAATTATTCACTTAAATTATATAGATAAGTATAGATATAGGTAACCTCTATCTATTAAGGAGGAGCTTATCTGCCTCTAGAACTCATTTCTTTCTTTCAAGAATAGCCTGGGAATTCCCTGGCAGTCCAGTGGTTAGGACTCTGCACTTCCACTAGGGGGCCTGGGTTCGATCCCTAGTTGGGGAACTAAGATCCTGCAAGCCACATGGCATGGCCAAAAAAAAAAAAAAAAAAGAGAGAATGTGCTGTACCAAAATTCACTGATTCCTACTACTAAACATTTCTCATCTGTGCTTTATCATTCAAGCCCTCATTTAAGTTCTTCTAAAATGTCTTAAAGCAATCTCTGTTTTTTTCTTTGATTCCTTTCATTACTTTTTAATTTTATTTTTTTGTGCCAGACTCCTCAAATGGCTTATGCCCTTTACTCCAATTGTCAACACACACAAAAAAGCACACAACCTTAATTTCTGTAAAATGTCTTCTGCTCCCATCCACGGGAACTGTTCAAGGTCATACTTAACACATTCACCAAATCTAATAAACGTTTTTAAATGGTTTATTCTACTTTACCTTCATTCTTCATTTCAGTCAGTGACCCTTCTCCAACACAAAAATACAAAATGCTATCATTATATGTTTTTCTGTGGATTATTTTCTCAACGTCCTATCACCTGTCTTTGCAGGTTCTCAACAGTCTGTTTATAGAACAGATTGCCTTCACCTTAAAAGAAGCTGGATTGGATAATCCTTAAATTCCTTTCAAAACCAAATACAGTTCTCCAAATAGAGTTCTCTATTTATACTTGTGCTCATCTGGATGTCTATAAGTTTAGGAGATAGCTGGTAATACTTCATAGGCTTATTGTCTACATTCAGGGAGATAATGCATGTAAGATGCCTGGCACATGTTTTAACTCTCAGTGAATGCTAGATAAGATTATTCCTGTTATTATCTACCAAATTCACAAATGGATATAAACTGGTTCCTTCTTTTGTTGTTGATCTCTCTTACCTGGACAAGATAACATCTGGCCACTTTTCAACACTCCATTTATTTTCATCTAGAGTTGTGCTATCCAATAAACTTGATAAATCGTTCCATCTTCTGATTTTTTAAATGATATAGTACAAAGACCTTTTGAAATTGATACAGCACAGCACCAAAGTAAAATATACATAGGTTATTATTTATGTTAATGTTAGTATTTTATGTCAGTAGGGCAGGTATTAATTCCCATTTATTTTCTATTTTATTCATACTAAATTTATATCATAGCATTAATTGTATATGATTCCATGTATTCCACAGCTCTAGACATATTGAGCTATTAATGGCTATATTCTGAGTGCCTCTGATTGACTAAGTAGACCAGATGCTGATCCACTTAACAGTGAGGTCTTCAGCACACTTTTCCGCATTTCTTGATTAATACTTCATACAAGACTGAATCAAACTCTTTCTAAAGTCAAGATAAATTGCATCTAATGCTTCTCCCTGATGTACTATGCCATTATTCTGTCAATAGAAAGATATCTGCTACCACTGTGACCGAATTTGTTCTTTATTAAGCCCTGTGTGTTTCCCAGTACATCATTCTAGACTAGGTGTCTGAAAATGGGATTTTAGACTTTTTTTCCAGATTTTGTTAGAGCTATAATTTCAAGGGTGATGCCTTTTTACTTTTTTAAGACTTGGTATTATATTAGCCCCAGGAGTGCTGAAAGAAATTAAAGACTAAAATTATACTAGTCAGTCTTTCCATATCCTATATCTTTAGATTTTAACAGCTTATTTAAGCAATCTCAATATATTTTCCCCTTATTTACACTCTATTTTTGCCCTTGCAATTTCTGGGCTACCTACCACAATTTTCAGATAACAATTGACTTTTTTCTGTAAATATACAAAGAAAGTACTACATTATCATTTTAAGTAAGCATAGCAATACTTTCCTTTTTGTGAAAGACAACATTTCCTTTACTTTTCTCTTGTGTCTAATATGGTTACAGAATCTCAGAAATTGCTTACATGTATTTTTAATATTTTACTGACAAAATGATATCATTTTTTAAATATCTTGACCTATTTTATGCTTTCTATGATGATTCCACCTCAGTTCTGGTTTATTAAACAGACTGTAATTTTTTCATGCCATTTGTTTTTGGCAAATATTCTTTTACTACATTCATTTGCGTTTTAACATCGAAAGATTATGAAGTAGCAATGTTTTTGATAGGAAACACCAGAAAATGATCTATCAGTTGAACCCATATACTTAATTTCTGCCTTGGCATTTATTTTCTCCATTTTAATGTATATTTGATGTATATTTGATATTTACATTTATATTATTTCTGACTTCTTCTGTACATGTATTCAAGGTGACTTGCATAAGAAAATGTTAAAACATTTCAAAATGAGACAAAGAGAAAATAAAGTTGAGAAACAGTAAGAGAGCCAGAATGACCTTAGACCAAAATGCCTGTTCTGAGGTGAGACTCAGATTTGAGTATAAGCTTTTAGCAATCAACACAGAAAAGACCAATCAATTCCAAAACATGAGCACATATTAAATCTTCAGGAGAACATTATTATTGTTTAAACTGATATCAGAGAGGAATTTCCAACATACAATGTCAACCTCAGGGCCTGGCCCATATTAACTATTCAAACAAAGATTTGAAATGAATGAATGGATATATGAGTGAATTTTTAATTGTAGTCATATTTATATAATCCTCATGACAAACGCAGCAATGAGTTTTAAACACCTATTTCTCATAAGAGACTTCAACATTGCTTGATACCATCACCCTGAACTCTTAATTGTTTAAGAGCAATTCCATAGTGAGGCCAGAAGGATTCATTCTTTGTCGTGGCTTTCTAAGGGATAGATGTTAGAACAACTGAGGAATCAAGGCACATCTTTCAGATGCACCTTTGCAACTTTCAAGGCAGTAAGTTTAAGATTGCTGCTCACCTGTAGTCAAATATGAGCCATGTGTTAAACAACCAGATACTGGGAAAACTGAACAGCCCTTGAAAAAAAAAATCAACGTATTTGATGCAGACATGAATGGAAAGAAAGATCATCTCCTTCCAAATGACCATAAACCACTATTTTAATTAGCTTGGACCGCCATAACTTAATACCACAGACTGGGCGGCTTAAACAACAGACATTTACTTCTCACAGCTCTGGAGACTCGGAAGTCACGGTCAGAGTGCCTGTGATTTGTTTCCTGGTTAGGGTCCTCTTATTGGCTTGCAGGTAAGCAACCTTCTCTCTATGTTCTCACATGGCAGCTAAAGAGAGTTCTTATCTGCCTTCCTCTTATTGGAAGGAATAATCCCAACATAGGGTCCCCAACCTCATGACCTCATCTAAGCAAATTACCTCCCCAAAGCCTCATTTCTAAATACCATTACTTTGGGGGTTACAGCTCCGACATATGAATTTTGGACGCTAAAAAACATTCGATCTATAACACACAGCAAATCTTTTCCTTTCTCAACAGAGTTTGACAAAAGTGATTTAAAACTATTTCCTCTGTTTAAGTATCACTAGGTGAGAGAGATTGAATATCACCTGCTATTACCTCCATGTTTCTGAGGATATACCTATTTTTGCAATCCTCTTTGAGCCTGGAAAACAGCAAGCACTCAATGAATGTTTACCAAACTGAACTTTGAATCTGATCCTGTACTCTCACTTGAGTGGCCAGTTTTGATTACCTTTGGGTTTGAGGGGCTTTGCTGCACAGAAACTGAGCGACTGTGACTTCAGGGTTGTCAAGAAACTCCACAGAGGGGGCTTCCAGGAAGATGGCGGAAGAGTAAGACGCGGTTCCTCCCCACAGATACATCAGAAATACATCTACACATGGAACAACTCCTACAGAACACCTACTGAACGCTGGCAGAAGACCTCAGACCTCCCAAAAGGCAAGAAACCCCCCACGTACCTGGGTAGGGCAAAAGAAAAAAGAATAAACAGAGACAAAAGAATAGTGACGGCACCTGCACCAGTGGGAGGGAGCTGTGAAGGAGGAAAGATTTCCACACACTAGGAAGCCCCTTCACGGGCGGAGACTGCGGGTGGCGGAGGGGGAAGGCTTCAGAGCCACAGGAGAGCACAGCAACAGGGGTGCGGAGGACAAAGCGGAGAGATTCCCGTACAGAGGGTCAGGGCCGACCGGCACTCACCAGCCCGAGAGGCTTGTCTACTCACCGGCTGGGGCGGGCGGGGCTGGGAGCTGAGGCTCGGGCTTCGGTCTGAGGGCAGGGAGAAGACTGGGGCTGGCGGCGTGAACACAGGCTGCAGGGGGCTAGTGCGCCACAGCTAGCTGGGAGGGAGTCCGGGGAAAAGTCTGGACCTGCCGAAGAGGCAAGAGACTTTTTCTTCCCTCTTTGTTTCCTGGTGCGCGAGGAGAGGGGATTAAGAGCGCTGCTTAAAGGAGCTCCAGAGACGGGCGCGAGCCGCGGCTAAAAGCACGGACTCCAGAGACGGGCATGAGACGCTAAGGCTGCTGCTGCCACCACCGAGAAGCCTGTGTGCGAGGACAGGTCACTATCCACACGCTCCTTCCGGGGAGCCTGTGCAGCCCGCCATTGCCAGGGTCCTGGAATCCAGGCACAACTTCCCCGGGAGAACACACAGCGCGCCACACGCTGGTGCAACGTCACGCCGGCCTCTGACGCCGCAGGCCCGCCCCGCAACCATACCCCTCCCTCCCCCCAGCCTGAGTGAGCCAGAGTCCCGGAAGCAGCTGCTCCTTTAACCCCATCCTGTCTGAGCGAAAA
Source organism: Grampus griseus (assembly GCF_964374135.1). NCBI lineage: Eukaryota > Metazoa > Chordata > Mammalia > Artiodactyla > Delphinidae > Grampus > Grampus griseus. The sequence continues at coordinate 14,436,789 of NC_138997.1, read as the reverse complement.
ACAGACGCCCTCCACGACCTACAGGCAGAGACGGGGCCAAATCCAAAGCTGAGCCCCTGGGAGCTGTGAGAACAAAGAAGAGAAACGGAAATCTCTCCCAGCAGCCTCAGCAGCAGCGGATTAAAGCTCCACAATCAACTTGATGTACCTGCATCTGTGGAATACATGAATAGACAACGAATCATCCCAAATTAAGTAGGTGGACTTGAGAGCAAGATTTATTATTTTTTTTTCCCTTTTCCTCTTTTTGTGAGTGTGTATGTGTATGCTTCTGTGTGAGATTTTGTCGGTATAGCTTTGCTTCCACCATTTGTCCTAGGGTTCTATCCGTCTGTTTTTTTTTTTTTCTTTTTTTCTCTTATTTTTTATTTTAATAACTTTATTATATTTCACCTTACTTTATCTTCTTTCTTTCTTTTTTTCCTTCCTTCCCTCCTTCCCTCCTTCCTTCCTCCCTCCTTTCTTTCTTTCTTTCCTTCTTTCCTTCTTTCCTTTCTTTCTTCCAGTATTTTTTTCTACTTTTTCTCCCTCTTATTCTGAGCCGTGTGGATGAAAGGCTCTTGGTGCTGCAGCCAGGAGTCAGTGCTGTGCCTCTGAGGTGGGAAAGCCAACTTCAGGACACTGGTCCACACGAGACCTCCCAGCTCCACATAATATCAAACGGTGAAAATCTCCCAGAGATCTCCATCTCAATGCCAGCACCCAGCTTCACTCAACGACCAGCAAGCTACAGTGCTGAACATCCTATGCCAAACAACTAGCAAGACAGGAACACAACCCCACCCGTTAGCAGAGAGGCTGCCTAAAATCATAATAAGTCCACAGACACCCCAACACACCATCAGACTTGAACCTGCCCACCAGAAAGACAAGATCCAGCCATATCCACCAGAACACAGGCACTACTCCCCTCCACCAGGAAGCCTACACAACCCACTGAACCAACCTTAGCCACTGGGGACAGACACCAAAAACAATGGGAACTACGAACCTGCAGCCTGCAAAAAGGAGACCCCAACCACAGTAAGATAAGCAAAATGAGAAGACAGAAAAACACACAGCAGATGAAGGAGCAAGATAAAAACCCACCAGACCTAACAAATGAAGAGGAAATAGGCAGTCTACCTAAAAAAGAATTCAGAATACTGATAGTAAAGATGATCCAAAATCTTGGAAATAGAATAGACAAAATGCAAGAAACATATAACAAGGACCTAGAAGAACTAAAGATGAAACAAACAATGATGAACAACACAATAAATGAAATGAAAAATACTCTAAATGGGATCAATAGCAGAATAACTGAGGCAGAAGAACAGATAAGTGAGCTGGAAGATAGAATAGTGGAAATAACTACTGCAGAGCAGAATAAAGATAAAAGAATGAAAAGAACTGAGGACAGTCTCAGAGACCTCTGGGACAACATTAAACGCACCAACATTCGAATTATAGGGGTTCCAGAAGAAGAAGAGACAAAGAAAGGAACTGAGATAATATTTGAAGAGATTATAGTTGAAAACTTCCCTAATATGGGAAAGGAAATAGTTAATCAAGTCCAGGAAGCACAGAGAGTCCCATACAGGAAAAATCCAAGGAGAAATACACGAAGACGTATTAATCAAACTGTCAAAAATTAAATACAAAGAAAACATATTAAAAGCAGGAAGGGAAAATCAACAAATAACACACAAGGGAATCCCCATAAGGTTAACAGCTGACCTTTCAGCAGAAACTCTGCAAGCCAGAAGGGACTGGCAGGACATATGTAAAGTGATGAAGGAGAAAAACCTGCGACCAAGATTACTCTACCCAGCAAGGATCTCATTCAGATTTGATGGAGAAATTAAAACCTTTACAGACAAGCAAAAGTGGAGAGAGTTCAGCACCACCAAACCAGCTTTACAACTGCTAAAGGAAATTCTCTAGGCAAGAAACACAAGAGAAGGAAAAGACCTACAATAATGAACCCAAAACAATTAAGAAAATGGGAATAGGAACATACATATCAATAATTACCTTAAATGTAAATGGACTAAATGCTCCCACCAAAAGATGCAGATTGGCTGAATGGATTCAAAAACAAGACCCATATATTTGCTGTCTACAAGAGACCCCCTTCAGACCTACAGACACATACAGACTGAAAGTAAGGGGATGGAAAAAGATATTTCATGCAAATGCAAACCAAAAGAAAGCTGGAGTAGCAATTCTCATATCAGACAAACTAAACTTTAAGATAAAGACTATTAGAAGTGACAAAGAAAGACACTACATAATGATCAAGGGATCAATCCAAGAAGAAGATATAACAATTGTAAATATTTATGCACCCAACATAGGAGCACCTCAATACATAAGGAAAATACTAACAGCCATAAAAGGGGAAATCGACAGTAACACATTCATAGCAGGGGACTTTAACACCCCACTTTCACCAATGGACAGATCATCCAAAATGAAAATAAATAAGGAAACACAAGCTTTACATGATACATTAAACAAGATGGACTTCATTGATATTTATAGGACATTCCATCCAAAAACAACAGAATACACATTTTTCTAAAGTGATCATGCAACATTCTTCAGGATAGATCATATCTTGGGTCACAAATCAAGCCTTGGTAAATTTAAGAAAATTGAAATTGTATCGAGTACCTTTTCCGACCACAATGCTATGAGACTAGATATCAATTACAGGATAAGATCTGTAAAAAATACAAACACATGGAGGCTAAACAATACACTACTTAATAACCAAGTGATCACTGAAGAAATCAAAGAGGAAATTAAAAAAATACCAAGAAACAACTGACAATGGAAACACGACGACCCAAAATCTATGGGATGAAGCAAAAGCAGTTCTAAGAGGGAAGTTTATAGCAATATAATCGTACCTTAAGAAACAGGAAACATCTCGAATAAACAACCTAACCTTGCAACTAAAGCAATTAGAGGAAGAAAAACAACCCCCCCCAATGTTAGCAGAAGGAAAGAAACCATAAAAATCAGATCAGAAATAAATGAAAAAGAAATGAAGGAAACAATAGCAAAGATCAATAAAACTAAAAGCTGGTTCTTTGAGAAGATAAACAAAATTGATAAACTGTTAGCCAGACTCATCAAGAAAAAAAGGGAGAAGACTCAAATCAATAGAATTAGAAATGAAAAAGGAGAGGTAACAACTGACACTGCAAAAATACAAAAGATCATGAGAGATTACTACAAGCAACTCTATGCCAATAAAATGGGACAACCTGGAAGAAATGGACAAATTCTTACAAACGCACAACGTGCCAAGACTGAATCAGGAAGAAATAGAAAATATGAACAGACCAATCACAAGCACTGAAATTGAAACTGTGATTAAAAATCTTCCAACAAACAAAAGCCCAGGACCAGATGGCTTCACAGGCGGATTCTCTCAAACATTTAGAGAAGAGCTAACACCTATCCTCCTCAAACTCTTCCAAAATATAGCAGAGGGAGGAACACTCCCAAACTCATTCTACGAGGCCACCATCACCCTGATACCAAAACCAGACAAGGATATCACAAAGAAAGAAAACTACAGGCCAATATCACTGATGAACACAGATGCAAAAATCCTCAACAAAATACTAGCAAACAGAATCCAACAGCACAGGAAAAGGATAATAGAGCATGATCAAGTGGGGTTTATTCCAGGAATGCAAGGATCCTTAAATATACACAATTCAATCAACATGATACACCATATTAACAAATTGAAGGAGAAAAACCATATGATCATCTCAATAGATGCAGAGAAAGCTTTTGACAAAATTCAACACCCATTTATGATAAAAACCCTCCAGAAAGTAGGCATAGAGGGAACTTTCCTCAATATAATAAAGGCCATATATGACAAACCCACAGCCAACATTGTCCTTAATGGTGAAAAACTGAAAGTGTTTCCCCTAAGATCAGGAACATGACAAGGTTGCCCACTGTCACCACTCTTATTCAACATAGTTTTGGAAGTTTTTGCCACAGCAATCAGAGAAGAAAAGGAAATAAAAGGAATCCAAATCGGAAAAGAAGTAAAGCTGTCACTGTTTGCAGATGACACGATACTATACATAGAGAATCCTAAAGATGCTACCAGAAAACTACTAGAGCTAACCAATGAATTTCATAAAGTAGCAGGATACAAAATTAATGCACAGAAATCTCTTGCATTCCTATACACTAATGATGACAAATCTGAAAGTGAAATCAAGAAAACACTCCCATTTACCATTGCAACCAAAAGAAGAAAATATCTAGGAATAAACCTGCCTAAGGAGACAAAAGACCTGTATGCAAAATATTATAAGACACTGATGAAAGAAATTAAAGATGATACAAATAGATGGAGAGATATACCATGTTCTTGGATTGGAAGAATCAACATTGTGAAAATGATTCTACTACCCAAAGCAATCTACAGATTCAATGCAATCCCTATCAAACTACCACTGGCATTTTTCACAGAACTACAACAAAAAATTTCACAATTTGTATGGAAACACAAAACACCCCGAATAGCCAAAGCAATCTTGAGAACGAAAAACGGAGTTGGAGGAATCAGGCTCCTGGACTTCAGCCTATACTACAAATCTACAGTAATCAAGACAGTATGGTACTGGCATAAAAACAGAAAGATCAATGGAACAGGATAGAAAGCCCAGAGATAAACCCACGCACATATGGTTACCTTATCTTTGATAAAGGAGGCAGGAATGTACAGTGGAGAAAGGACAGCCTCTTCAATAATTGGTGCTGGGAAAACCAGACAGGTACATGTAAAAGTATGAGATTAGATCACTCCCTAACATCATACACAAAAATAAGCTCAAAATGGATTAAAGATCTAAATGTAAGGCCACAAACTATAAAACTCTTAGAGGAATACATAGGCAGACACTCTATGACATAAATCACAGCAAGATCCTTTTTGACCCACCTCCAAGCTAAATGGAAATAAAAACAAAATTAAACAAATTGGACCTAAGGAAACTTCAGAGCTTTTGCACAGCAAAGGAAACCATAAACAAGACCAAAATACAACCCTCAGAATGGGAGAAAAATATTTGCAAATGAAGCAACTGACAAATGATTAATCTCCAAAATTTATAAGCAGCTCATGTAGCTCAATAACAAAAAAGCAACCCAATCCAAAAATGGGCAGGAGACCTAAATAGACATTTCTCCAAAGAAGATATACAGACTGCCAACAAACACATGAAAGAATGCTCAACATCACTAATCATTAGAGAAATGCAAATCAAAACTACAATGAGATATCATCTCACACCAGTCAGAATGGCCATCATCAAAAAATCTAGAAACAATACATGCTGGAGAGGGTGTGGAGAAAAGGAAACCCTCTTGCACTGTTGGTGGGAATGTAAATTGATACAGCCACTGTGGAGAACAGTATGGAGGTTCCTTAAAAAACTACAAATAGAACTACCATATGACCCAGCAATCCCACTACTGGGCATATACCCTGAGAAAACCATAATTCAAAAAGAGTCATGTACCAAAATGTTCATTGCAGCTCTATTTACAATAGCCCGGAGATGGAAACAATGTAAGTGTCCATCGTCGGAGGAATGGATAAAGAAGATGTGGCACATATTTACAATGGAATATTACTCAGCCATAAAAAAAACGAAATTGAGCTATTTGTAATGAGGTGGGTAGACCTAGAGTCTGTCATACAGAGTGAAGTACGTCAGAAAGAGAAAGACAAATACTGTAATGCTAACACATATATATGGAATTTAAGAAAAAAAAAATTGTCATGAAGAACCTAGGGGTAAGACAGGAATAAAGACACAGACCTACTAGAGAATGGACTTGAAGATATGGGGAGGGGGCAGGGTAAGCTGTGACAAAGCGAGAGAGAGGCATGGACATATATACACTACCAAACGTAAGGTAGATAGCTAGTGGGAAGCAGCCGCATAGCACAGGGAGATCAGCTCAGTGCTCTGTGACCGCCTGGAGGGGTGGGATAGGGAGGGTGGGAGGGAGAGAGACGTAAGAGGGAAGAGATATGGGAACATATGTGTATGTATAACTGATTCACTTTGTTATAAAGCGGAAAGTAACACACCATTGTAAAGCAATTATACTCCAATAAAGATGTAAAGATAAAGCCCCCCCCAAAAAAAAAGTATCACTAGGTGAATAGTTTCCCTCATTTCAACTCCCAAGTTACTAACCTTAATCTTGCTATCCCATGACAAAGATGGTAGACATTCAATTGACATGCTCTATTAAAATATTGAAACACTTAAATTTTATTGTTAAAAATACAAAAGTTTTGTGATTCCTGCTAATCTGATGCTCTCCAAGGCCTCCTCCTGTAGAATGTGTTACATTCTACAGTCCAGAACTAAACAAGCACTAAAGTACGTATTCAAACATTTGAGTGGTCCGGAACTCTGACATAAAGTACTTAATAAATAGTGGCTACTATTATTATCATCATTTGTAATTAAGGATATATTAAAAATATTTCACAACCAATAAAAAACCCAACAAATTCAACCTTAAGTATATGCTGCAAACCAATATTCACTCTCATTCATAAAGCTATCATCATCATCACATTATTATTTACTTTGTTAAGTCCTTTGTATCAGGTGCTATCCTAATCTCTTGATATTTGATCATCTAATCTAATCTCTACAAAAAATACATTTGAAATAGATACTATTATGTAAATTTCAAGATAGAGAAACTGAAACACAGATGTTAAATATTTGTCAATATGTGGTAGAGATTTTTTTTCTTTATTTTTTTGGCTGCATTGCATCTTAGTTGCGGCAAGCAGGCTTCTTTCTAGCTGCAGCGTGAGGGTTTTCTCTCTGTAGTTCTGGCACTCAGGCTCCAGGGCACGTGGGCTCTGCAGTTTGCCGCACATGGGCTCTCTCGTTGAGGCGCATGAGCTCAGTAGTTGAGGTGTACGGGCTAAGTTGCCCCGAGGCATGTGGGATCTTAGTTCCCTGACCAGGGATCAAACACACGTCCCCTGCATTGGAAGGTGGATTCTCTACCACTGGACCACCAGGGAAGTCCCTGCAGTAGGACTGAATTAGAACTCAGATCTTCGTGACTCGAGACAGGCCTCCTTACCGGTCATCTTGATTACATCCCAAATGAAAAAGAGACAAGCTATCCCTCTTTTCCACCCAGGTTTTAGTGAAAAAAACCCTACAAGTCCAATTAGGGTAGAGTCTGAGACTGTAAAAAAAATGGCCTGATCTTCCTCGAATATTCTGAAGAACTTTGCAAAATTCTAAAAAGTGAATTTTGTAAAGTGTAAGTGAGAATACTAAATGGAATTGCTAGGTAATCAACTTTAGTCTTATAATAGACACATATATATGAGAGTAACAGGTACAGAAGGCCATTTATTGGCTGATGTGGGGGAAAATGGCAGTGTTATATAAGGTGCCTCCAGAAAATAGTTCTATGCTATCAAAAAAGGGTCGGAGTTAAACTTGTGTTATATCCGAGTCTAACAAAATGATTCAAGTATCAGGGCTGTAAATCTGGTCCTTGTCAAGTACAATAAATTTATCTGCAAATATCACTTCAGCAGGGAAAATCTTGAGCTTATGCTGCTTTGATATTAAATGTAAAATCTATCTAAAAAGAGGACAAATTGCGAATCACCACTGAAAATGCTTGTCCTGCAGATGGCCATAAATTTCAGAAAAATTCCGTAAGTTAAAAATGTAGACCCAGTAATAGTGTTTCGTGGCTCTCACATATTTTGTGATAGACACTTTTAAACGAAATATCAAGCCTTTTATAACCAATACAAATCTCTGACTTTCCATTGCCTGTTTAAGGCTTTAATCTTGTCAACTTCCTATCCTTCAACCACAGAGAAAGATTTTCTTTCTGAGTATGTTTGAGTTATAGACATATTGAACCAGATGTTGACACAAAGAAGAATGTTTCAGTAGCCTCTCTTGGAGTTCAGAACAAGTCATTCATTCATTCATCAAACAATATTTACTGAACATCTAAAGCTTCAATTATTCCCTGGAGGAGTAACATATTTTTTTTAAAATTGGGGTATATAACTTGTTTCACTTTACATCCTTTTTGTTCACTTCCTTCTGTTCCGATTCTGTCCATAGGGTTTCATTCATAACTTGGGAATTAGGCAAATCTTAGTTTTTCATGACCCAACTTTCCCTTCTCGTTTTTATCAAAAATTCTAACTAGCAAGTAATTTCATCCAGTAATCTTTATTTCCAAAGGCAGAGGATGCTATTGATAAAATGGTTTACCAAATTTCCAGGAGTCCGAGAGAGAAAAAGCAAATAGCTTAGCTCAGATGTAAATTGGATAGCTATCTTATGTTAATGTGTTTATTAATATTCTGTATATTTGTAAAATATTTCTGAAATGATACTTTTAAAATAGCATAGAAATAATAGTTGCCTCTGGGTAGGGTCAATGAGGCTCTAGGGCTCAGGAGTGGGAGGAAAACTTTTTTGTGTTCTTTGACTTTTTTATCCTGGCTTGAAATTAGTACTCTAAAAATACAGCACAACTAATTTGTTATTTAATTCTATTTAACTGAAATATTCCCCCAGAATCTGTAATAAAAGAAGCAGTTTTTGCATAATCCAAATGCAAAATTATATATTTTTAGAGTATGTATATAAAAGTCAGGATAAGATAATTAATAATAACCCTAACACATACAAAAGTAAAGATCCCTTCAAGCATCATTTATAGCCAACAGTAATTACTCATTTTTAATTTTCAACTGTTTATTCTATTTAGAAATTTTTATAGTATTTTCTAAAGTATGTCTCTTCTTTATTGTGGTAAAAATATCAAGCATATTGTAGACAAGTTCCGTACTGCATGACAACAAATAGAGTTGATATGTCTATGTAAAGATTTGGAAATTAACCCATATTTCTCAGAATTACCTTAAATGTTTACATTTTACAGGTGAATAATTTAAGGATAATAAAAAGAGTAATATTTACCTTTTCCTGAAAGTGAAAATAAGCAAATCACTTAACTGTCAAAATTTTTATTTAGAAATGAATTTGAAATAACATTTCTTTCATGCCATGTGTAAATTATTAATAAAGTTGTGATGAAATACGTTGCTTATGACTTGATAATTTTAGCTGTGGATTTCTAATCTGAGGAATTTATGTAGCATACAACTGATGCACTAGTAATTATTCTTGGTCTTACATTGCTCTATAAGCAGCAACTGTTTCAAGCATCAACAGGAAGATGATAACCAGTAGCATTATTTTTTGCTCAGATAACGTAAGAAAATTACTGAATTTATGATCAGTTTGTTTAGGCTGTATTCATCAGGGCACATATGTTAATATATGTAGAATTTGAGAACATGAATATTTCTTATGAAAAGAAAAATAAAACACTGCCTCCCATAAAAAAACTTTTCTCACTAGCAGTGGATTCTATATTAAAGGGATAATACTTTATCAACATTTTGTGTTGCTTTTCATTAACAGATATTATACAAGACTAGTTTTACTGTAACTGGAATAATGTGTTATGCCTCCCTCTTTCCCCCCAGGGTTACTTGATAATTTCTGTAGTCATGTTTGTTTACTCATCATAACTGAGAAGACAATACTGACATTTGCTGGGCAGGAGATGAGAACCCTTGATGCCTCAGTGCTCAGGACAGGCCCATACAATGAAGGCTGATATTTAGATGGTTCACCTCGGTGCAGCTATATTGGTTCTTTTAATAGGGTACTCTCCCTTACAAGTGCATAAAAGCTTCTCTGATCCTTCTACACACACACTTCTACCAGATCCTCCACCAGAATTTAACAATCTAGCTACTCAATTGTTAATATCTGGCCAAACAGGGGCTTCTATTTTTTGTTTATTTGTTTAACATATTTATTGGAATATAATTGCTATACAATGGTGTGTTAGTTTCTGCTGTATAACAAAGTGAATCAGCTATACATGTGCATATATTCCCATATCTCCTCCCTCTCACCCTCCCTATCCCACCCCTCTAGGTGGTCAAAAAGCACCCAGCTGATCTCCCTGTGTTATGCAGCTGCTTCCCACTAGCTATCTATTTTACGTTTGGTAGTGAATATATGTCCATGCCACTCTCTCACTTTGTCCCAGCTTACCCTTCCCCCTCCTTGTATCCTCAAGTCCATTCTCTACATCTGCATCTTTATTCCTGTCCTGCCCCGAGGTTCTTAAGAAACAATTTTTTTTTCTTTTTTTTTTTTTTTTTGTGGTACGCGGTCCTCTCACTTGCGGCCACTCCCGTTGCAGAGCGCAGGCTCTGGACACGCAGGCTCAGCGGCCATGGCTCACGTGCCCAGCCACTCCGCGGCATGTGGGATCTTCCCGGACTGGGGCACGAACCTGTGTCCCCTGCATCAGCAGGCAGACTCTCAACCACTACACCACCAGGGAAGCCCCTGTTTCTTGTTTCTTGAGGTAGGATTGCATTGCCATAAACTTTCCTCTTAGAACTGCTTTTGCTGCATCCCATAAGTTTTGGGTCGTCGTGTTCTCATTGTCATTTGTTTCTAGGTATTTTGATTTCCTCAGTGATATCTTGGTTATTTTTAGTGTATTGTTTACCCTTCATGTGTTTGTATGTTTTGCAGATTTTTTCCTGTAATTGATATCTAGTCTCACAGCATTGTGGTCAGAAAAGATACTTGATATGATTTCAGTTTTCTTAAATTTACCAAGGCTTGATTTGTGACCCAAGATATGATCTATCCTAGACAATGTTTCATGAGCACTTGAGAAGAAAGTGTATTCTGTTGTTTTTGGATGAAATGTCCTATAAATATCAATGAAGTCCATCTTGTTTAATGTATCACTTAAAGCTTGTGTTTCCTTATTTATTTTCATTTTGGATGATCTGTCCATCGGTGAAAGTGGGGTGTTAAAGTCCCCTACTATGATTGTGTTACTGTTGATTTCATGGCTGTTATGAAATGGCTGTTAGCATTTGCCTTATATATTGAGGTGCTCCTAGAAGAAGAGCACCTTCTTGGGAGCATAAATATTTACAATTGTTATATCTTCTTCTTGGATTGATCTCTAGATCATTATTTAGTGTCCTTCTTTTCTCTTGTAATAGTCTTTATTTTAAAGTATATTTTGTCTGATATGAGAATTGCTACTCCAGATTTCTTTTGATTTCCATTTGCATGGCAAAACTTTCTCCATCCCTTCACTTTCAGTCTGCATGTGTCCCTAGGTCTGAAGTGGGTCTCTTGTAGACAGCATATATACAGGTTTTGTTTTTGTATCCATTCAGTGACTCTATGTCTTTTGGTTGGAGCATTTAATCCATTTATATCTAAGATAGTTATCGCTATGTATGCTCCTATTATCATTTTCTTAATTGTTTTGTGTTTGTTATTGTAGGTCTTTTCCTTCTCTTCTGTTTCTTGGTTTTTTTTTTTTTTTTTTTTTTTTTTTTTTTGTGGTACGCGGGCCTCTCACCGTTGTGGCCTCTCCTGTTGCGGAGCACAGGCCCTGGACGCACAGGCTCAGTGGCCATGGCTCACAGACCTAGCCGCTCAGTGGCATGTGGGATCTTCCCAGACCAGAGCACAAACCCGTGTCCCCTTCATTGGCAGGTGGACTCTCAACCACTGTGCCACCAGGGAAGCCCTCTCTTGTGTTTCTTGCCTAGAGAAGTTCCTTTAGCATTTGTTGTAAAGCTGGTTGGTGGTGCTGAATTCTCTTAGCTTTTGGTTGTCTGTAAAGGTTTTAATTTCTCTGTCAAATCTGAATGAGATCCTTGCTGGGTAGAGTAATCTTGGTTGTAGGTTTTTCCCTTTCATTACTTTAAATATGTCCTGCCACTCCCTTTTGGTTTGCAGGGTTTCTGCTGAAAGATCAGCTGTTAAGTTTATGGTTATTTGTTGGATTTTATTTGTTGTTTTTCCCTTGCTGCTTTTAATATTTTTTCTTTGTATTTAATTTTTGATAGTTTGGCTAATATGTGTCTAGGCATGTTTCTCCTTGGATTTATCCTGTATGGGACTCTCTGTGCTTTCTGGACTTGGCTGACAATTTTCTTTCCCATATTAGGTAAGTTTTCAACTATAATCTCTTCAAATATTTTCTCAGTCCCTTCCTTTTCCTCTTCTTCTTCTGGGACCCCTATAATTCGAATGTTGGTGCATTTAATGTTGTCTCAGAGGTCTGTGAGACTGTTCTCAGTTCTTTTCATTCTTTTTTCTTTATTCTGCTCTGCAGTAGTTGTTTCCACTATCTTATCTTCCAGGTTGCTTACCCGTTCTTCTACCTCAGTTATTCTGCTATTGATTTCTTCTAGAGAATTTTTAATTTCATTCATTGTGTTGTTCATTATTGTTTGTTTGCTCTTTAGTTCATCTAGGTTCTCATTAAATGTTTCTTGTACTTTCTCCATTCTGTTTCCAAGATTTTGTATCATCATCTTTCCTATCATTACTCTGAATTCTTTTTCAGGTAGACTGCCTATTTGCTCTTCATTTGTTTGGTTCAGTGGGTTTTTACCTTGCTCCTTCATCTGCTGTGTGTTTCTCTGTCTTCTCCTTTTGCTTAACTTACTGTGTTTGGGGTCTCCTTTTCGCAGGCTGCAGGTTCGTAGTTCCCATTGTTTTTGGTGTCTGCCCCCAGTGGCTAAGGTTGGTTCAGTGGGTTGTGTGGGCTTCCTTGTGGAGGGGACTGGTGCCTGTGTTCTGTTGGGTGAGCCTGGATCTTGTCTTTCTGGTAGGCAGGACTGTGTCCAGTGGTGTGTTTTGAGGTGTCTGTGACCTTGTTTTGATTTTAGGCAGCCTCTCTGCTAATGGGTGGGGTTGTGTTCCTATCTTGCTAGTTGTTTGGCATAGGGTGTCCTGCACTGTAGCTTGCTGGTCGTTGAGTGGAGCTGGGTCTTAGCCTTGAGATGGAGATCTCTGGGAGAGCTTTCACCATTTGATATTATGTGGAGCTGGGAAGTCTCTGGCGGACTGATGTCCTGAACTCAGGTCTCCCACCTCAGAGGCACAGGCCTGACACCTGGCAAGAGCACCAAGAGCCTGTCAGCCACATGGCTCAGAAGAAAAGGGAGAAAAAAAGAAGAAAGAAAGAAAGAAAGAAAGAAAGAAAGAAAGAAAGAAAGAAAGAAAGAAAGAAAGAAAGAAAGAAGGGAAGGAAGGAAGAAAGGAAGGAAGAAAGAAAGGAAGGAAGGAAGAAAAAAGAAAGAAAAAAGTTATTAAAATAAAAACTTAAAAATAGCTATTAAAATATAAAAAAAAATTAAAGTAATAAAAAAAAGGAAAGAAAGAAGAGAGCAACCAAACCAAAAAACAAATCCACCTAATGATAACAAGTATTAAAAACTATACTAAAAAAAAACAAAAACCGAACAGACAGAACCCTAGGACAAATGGTAAAAGCAAAGCTATACAGACAAAATCACACAAAGAAGCATACACATACACACTAACAAAAAGAGAAAAAGGACTATATATATATATATATATAAAGAAAAAAGAGACCAACAAAATCAATAAACAAATCTACCAATGATAATAAATTCTAAATATTAAACTAAGATAAGCATAAAACCAGAAACAAATTAGATGCAGAAAGAAAACTCCAAGTCTACAGTTGCTCCCAAAGTCCACCTCCTTAATTTGGGATATTTCATTTTCTATTCAGGTATAACACAGCACCGATCCTCTGTGTGGGAATCTCTCCGCTTTGCCACCTGCAGTCTTCGCCCACGAAGGGGCTCCTAGTGTGTGGATACCTTTCCTCCTTCCCAGCTCCCTCCCACTGGTGCAGGTCCCGTCCCTATTCTTTTGTCTCTGTTTATTCTGTTTTCTTTTGCCCTCCCCAGGTACGTGGGGAGTTTCTTGCCTTTTGGGAGGTCTAAAGTCTTCTGCCAGCGTTCAGTAGGTGTTTTGTAGGAGTTGTTCCACGTGTAGCTGTATTTCTGATGTATTTGTGGGGAAGAAGGTGATCTCCACCTATTATCTTCTGCCATCTTGAAGGTCTCTCCTGAACAGGGGTTTCTTGTATCCGGTTCTAACAGTAAGACTGGTGTCAATTTTGATTGGATAAAATGATAAAGAATTTGAATATTCACCCATTGAACAAAGAAGAATATTTTCATGACCTGTAATCACATCCAAATATCCAGATGTATGCTTTTAGAGACCAGATGTGTGCTTCATCTTGGGTTCTCTGTGATGTATTTCTATTACTGTAACCATATCATAACATAATTTATAAATGACACTACACATGCAAATACCACCCAGCACATTTGCATGAATATGGTATCTCATTTTTTTTCTGTTTCAAGAGTAATGTGTCTTGGCATTTAAGTTCTACTCCAGTTGGAGTTATATTCCCCTTTCTCTTATAAGTGTAGTATGTTATTTATTACATATAACTCTGGATTTATTCCAGGATCCTACGCCTCTGCACTTTTTATTTCTCTGCATTCTTTAATGAAAAGTGTTTTGATCTTCTTTTAAATTCAAATTTACTCATTATAAGTGGATAAAAACATCTGACTACATTTTTGTCTTCTAGTACACTCAAGCCTGATTATGTTTAAATTCATATTAATTTATTATAGATTACTCCCCTTTTATTTTATATTTATATTTCAGTTTGAGGACTACAATTTTTTCTATAACTATGTTTAGATATAGATTTTATTATTATGTAGTATTTCATTTCAAGTTAGTAAATAGGTCATTAGAAATAGCCCTAAAAGTGTTTTGGGGGGAGACTGAGTCTAATAGGGTTAGAACTACAACTTAAATTATTAAAAGCCAAAGCACTTTCAAATCGGTATATGAAATATAAGATTATCTTATATGCACACAAAAAAGTTTTCTGAAGTCTTCTTCAATAACAACGAATGTTTATGATCTCATCTTCACTATATGCCAAGCACTATTGTAAGCACTGTATATTTATATAAATCCATTCAACCCTCACAATTTTATGAGACAGCTGTTCATAAAAGCTGAAACTGAGGCATACAGAAAGATACGAAACTGAGGCATAGAGAAAGTCATAGAACTGGTAAGTACTGAACTAAAATATGTAAGGAGCTAAAACAAAAAACCAAAATCTTAGAGTAGGTCATAGTAGACAAATGCTCTGATTGAGAACAACTAGAAAAATTTGATAAATTTAGATATAAAAGGCAGCAGAGTCTGTGGAAACAAGGACTGGTGGGCATAAAATTTCAGAGAGATGAGTTGAGGATCCTCAGCTTTCTTCGGGGACAGTAATCTGGGCTTCAGGCAGACCAAGAGGGATCTAGAAGACAACAGAGCTTTTGGCAGTGCCACCAGTGACAGAACTGGAAAAATGAAGGTACTCAAATGCAGGCTGGATTCACCCTCAAGGCCTTTATGACAGTGCATATAGAGGACACTACAGAGCTAAGCCAAAACCTCAAAAAAGCAGAATGGAATTTCCTGAAGTACTTGGGACCCAAAGGTTGGCCAAGGCAGCCACAAAATGCTGGGCAAAACAGAAAGCCCCCAGGAAGTGGTGAATTGCTGCTGAAGGTCTGCCATGGCTTTTCACCTGGGCACACCTGCCAATCGGGCCACAGCCAGAAACTGTGAATGGAAACTTGACTCCTGGTAGAGAGCCACTGCTGGGCAGGGACATTTTGAAATAAAAACTTACAATAAACAGGACTATGCCTTTGTGGTCCCATTGAATTATTGTCCTTCTGCTGAAGCTTTCTGCCTATTTTGTGTTGCTTCTTTTCCTTTCCATTCTCCATCCTTTCCTTCTCCCACACATGCTATATGCAGTCCAAAATAGGATTTTGTTATTTTTGGATAAGAAAAAACAGCTTAGATTTGTTGATTTCTTCTAATGCTCTGACAGTATTCTAAGCACATTAAATATAAAAACTAACCTCAGGGCTTCCCTGGTGGCGCAGTGGTTGAGAGTCCGCCTGCCGATGCAGGGGACACGGGTTTGTGCCCCGTTCCGGGAAGATCCCACATGCCGCGGAGCGGCTGGGCCCGTGAGCCATGGCCGCTGAGCCTGCACGTCCGGAGCCTGTGCTCCGCAACGAGAGAGACCACAACAGTGAGAGGCCCGCATAACGCAAACAAAAAACAAACAAACAAACAAAAAAAAACTAACCTCAAAACAACACTACAAGATAGGTGCTATTATTTTTCATTTTACATAAATGTGGAGATTGAGGCCCAGAGAAGTGAAGTAACTTGCCTAAAGTCAAAAGCTAAAAAATAGCAAAATTGACATTCAAGCCAGGAAATCTTGCTCCATGGCCCATGCTCATAACTAGTAACTATTACATTAAAATTCCACAAAAGTCTGAACAGAGATGAGAGGAAAAGGACAATTTAGTATGTAGAATAGGGCTTCCCTGGTGGCACAGTGGTTGAGAGTCCTCCTGCAGGGGACACGGGTTCGTGCCCCGGTCCGGGAAGGTCCCGCATGCCGCGGAGCGGCTGGGCCCGTGAGTCATGGCCGCTGAGCCTGCGTGTCTGGAGCCTGTGCTCCGCAACGGGAGAGGCCACAACAGTGAGAGGCCCACGTAACACACACACACACAAAAAAAGTAGAATAAATAAGGAAACAAATACATAGTGTGACGACCTCACTGATGACTAAATCAGGACATTCATTCCATACAACAAAAATAAAGATCTTCACTCCCTCTACTATAGATTTAGTCTATTTAAAACATCAATTCATCAGTTCCTTTTTAAGTCAGACTTTGTGCTGGGCAATTACTCAATATTATTTTTAGTCATATACAGTCTTTTTTTTTAAAGCATTTGAGTCAGACATACTACATTCGAAATTCTTATTTTACTATGTAGTTACATGACATTGCACAACTTAGTCTCTCTGAGCTTTGGTTTTCTTATCTGTTAAATGAGAAAATAACAATCTTTCCTAATAGATTTGTTGACAGAATTTGATGAAGTAATACAAAAGGTCCATTTATCCCAGTGCCTATCATAAGTACTCAATACAGACCAGCTATTTTATTCTGTATGTGTCGATAGGGTACATAGATAAGGTAAAAAAAAATGATTTACTAAAGGAAGAAATGCAAATAAATAATAAAACATATTTTAAATTCCATGTATTTTAGTATGATTTCCTTCTGGAGAGAGAAAGAAAAATCCATGCGTTCGTGAGTTATAACAAGTATTGTATGAACAGTAATGTCTAGAACAATGATATTCATATATCATGATAATCATACTTTCCAAGAATGTGTGTGGGTCTTTTATGTTGGATAATAGAGCTTCAGCTAACAAATTAGTGAGTTTGGAAGATGCAAAACTGCTAGATGTAGGGCTTCCCTGGTGGCGCAGTGGTTGAGAGTCTGCCTGCCAGTGCAGGGGACACGGGGTCGGGCCCTGGTCTGGGAGGATCCCACATGCCGCAGAGCAACTGGGCCCGTGAGCCACAACTGCTGAGCCTGTGCATCTGGAGCTTGTGCTCCGCAACAAGAGAGGCCACGACAGTGAGATGTCCGCGCACCACGGGCCAATGAAGAGTGGCCCCCGCTCACTGCAACTAGAGAAAGCCCACGCACAGAAACGAAGACCCAACAGAGCCATAAATAAATAAATAATTAAAAAAAAAAAACTGCTAGATGTAAATATGACTATAAAAGCATAATTTCTCAAATAATGAATTTAGAACTCTCTCTTAAACACTCTTGCTTTGTTTTAACATAATTGCCTCTCTTTTTACCTCTTTTTTTCTGAAGAAGCTGAAAAAATGCAATACAAAATGTTACATGAATATTTTGAGAGAATGTCAATGACTAAAAATGAAATTTACTCCATGCTTAATGTATTTTACTATTTCTTTCATATTTTTATTGTATTTGTTGATTCAGGTGGAAAGCCCAGGTTATCAAGGACTTGCTCTAGGTTGAACTCAGTGCTAGGGAAGATAGAAGAAGCAAATTCTAATTAGCCGTAACCTCAGCCCTCAAGGAGCTCTTATTCTAGCAAGGAAGACAGGCACACACATGAAATGATTACAGAACTGGGTTGGGAGGGGGATTGCAATGGAATTATCTAGTAGGAGGGGTCTTGGGCATCCTAAAGAAAAGGTGTCATAGTCATGGTGTGGGATCAGAAAAGTCAAGTTAGCAGACAGGAAGACTAGCCTGTATTTTAAATCTTCCCATCAAGAGATATTCACAAGCATTTAAACCTGAGTATCTATACATTCAGTATTACTATTATGAGGAACATTTCGTTAGGACCTTATGTAGGTGTTTTGGCTCAGAAAAGTGAGGTAAATAATCTTTTGAGCTATTTAGTCTTTCTTGGTTCTGAAAGGGAGAAAAGAAGATTTCCAGGAAGTTATTAATGAGCTTTGTTTACTTGTCTGAAGCGTTCTCTTGTGTTTTACCCAATAAATATGTTCGGTTACAATTCTAGGATCTTTGGTGTGTACAAAAATATAACTCCTGGTTGGACATATTTTGCATATTATGGCCAGTTCCTGCTCACAAGCTGCTTATTTTTGAATTAGGGAACTTATTTGAATATAGTAAATAGGATACAAAAACAATTTTACTCTGTTTGAATGTCTTATTAAGTTTAACAAATTATGTATGTGGAAGGAATTTCTCACATGGTAGATTTCAGCACATAAAATATTAAAATATCCATATTCCAACTAAAAGTATAAACAAAATAAAACTGAAAATGACAGATGTCCATTCTACAGTCCTCCACTCTACCAGCTGAGCTGTGGAATAGTGGGGACAGGACCAGGGAAGGGATGGCCACGTGGAGCCCAGGGGATTTTAAGGGTAGTGAAGCTTTTCTCTATGATACTATAATGGTGGATACATGGCATTATGCACTTGGTAAAACTCATAGAACTGTAAACTCTAAACTTTAATTAATAATAAGTTATTAATATTGGTTCATCAATTGTAAAAAATGTACCACACTAATGCAAGAAGTTAATAACAGGATTGGAGGGACAGGGGATGTAAAGGAATTCTCTGATCTTTCTGCTCATTTTTTCTGTAAACCTATGACTACTCTAAAAAAATGAACTCTATTTAAATGACAGTGAAATGTAAATGACAAACTAGAGAAATATTTTGCAAGAAATTGACAGTGAATGATTAATATCCTTAATAAACAGAGATCAAATAAGTCAATGACTAAAATAATTAAAGTATCAAACATAATAAGAACATAAACGGATAAATAAATCATTAACAAACATAAGAAGAATAATGGCCTCATTATTGATCAAAGAAATACAGAGAAATTACATATTTTTCACTTACCTGATAAACATTTTATAAAATGCTAACACTCAAGGTAGCTCAGAGTGCAATTAATGGGTATTTTCAAATCTTAAGGAAAGTATAAATTGAGTTTTCAAAAGTTTAAAAAGCCATTTGGTAGTATATGTCAAGAACATTTTACTTATTCATCTATATATCCATTCCTTCATCCACCAAATGGTCTTAAAGACTCAATGAGTTTAGAAGCCCAGAAATGCAATAGTGAGTATGGCAAATATTTCCCCCTGAAACCATGAAGCTTAAAGTTTAGTACAGAAAACAGATGTTTAAGAACATTTTTTAAATTTAGTGTTCTTGTTATGATTGGTATGAAGAAGAAATACATAAGGACTTAAATTTGTCTGGATTGTCATAGAAGGAGAAGTGAAATTCAAACTGAGAATAGAAAGATAAGCGGGAGTTAACTAGATGGAGAGAGAGTGAGTCATTCCATCAAAAGTGAGAGCATTGTTGAAATGCTGTAGCACGAGAGCCTGTGAGCTCAGGGGAATGAAAGAGGCCAGTGCAACTGAAGCAAAGAAAGTTGCAATGAGTCGTTGGGCACAGTGGAAACCTATGAAGGGTCAGGGGCTGATGCCCAACAGGGCATGTGGAGATCTGAAGGCTCATAGCAACTGAACCCAAAAGAATTGAGAGGGGAAATCCATAAGTTTGGTGGGTCTTAGGGTAGGTGAGTAATGCTATAAGGGCACCCATAATGAATACAGAAATACAACGTATATTTTCCAACCTGATCTCCATTATTTAGAAGTTCAGTGTGTCTTAGTTGAAACCTTCTGGGCAACTATATGCATATAGCAGATGAGATATTAGGTGATCCTACAAAAGAGAACAGGCCACAGCCCCATAGAGAGTGTATCTAAGACATTGAGATGAAAGCATCTGAAGGGAGACTATGGAATATAGTGTTTATCGTGGGCTGTTTGTAAAATATTGTTAAAGGGGAATGTTGATAGGTAGGTGGGACCTGAAGTCCTCTAAGAAGTGATATAAGAGTCTGTAATGAATGGTACTGCATCCCTGTACACATCCCGCTGGAGGACATTTTTTCTTTTCCTATGCTGGAGTCTGCATTCTGGTTTTTTAAATGATTTAGTGAAAAAACTTCACTGTAGAAGATGCCTGATACCTGCAATTAACAAAGATTTAACTGGGTCAAGGGCTTCTAAATATGGGAGATGAGAAAGTGTGGTGAAATGTTTGTATGTGCCAACTATTCTATTTTAGAGCTTGGCTATTGTACTTTCCCCCTAATGTTTTATTTTGCAAATTAGATATTCGGAACTACTTTGCTTATCCTTGTCAAAATGGCCCTTTATCTGGCATCTATCAGCTAGAAACAATGACTGACTCACAAATAGTATATTGTTGCTCTATCATGTAGGCATTTGTAGACAAGCCCAGATCCAAATTACTGTTTATAACATTCCTCACAACCTTCTATCACCACCCATAATAAAAAGATCTGGCGGGGGCTTCCCTGGTGGTGCAGTGGTTGAGAGTCCGCCTGCCGATGCGGGGGACATGGGTTCGTGCCCCGGTCCGGGAGGATCCCACGTGCCGCGGAGCGGCTGGGCCTGTGAACCATGGCTGCTGGGCCTGCGTGTCCGGAGCCTGCACTCCACAATGGGAGAGGCCGCAGCAGTGAGAGGCCCTCGTACCGCAAAAAAAAAAAAAAAAAGATCTGGCGGTTCCAATGCCCAGGTTCTAAACAAAGAAAGAAAAAAAAGGAAAAGTATGGATAAGAATAAGCTAAAGTAGTACAGAAAAATTACATTTAAAGGTCAGATATTGAGAAAATGTACAGAAATAAAGTTTTAAAACAGAACAATTAACACTGTACAGTCCATCATCGTGTACCACATGCAATTTCAAAAATATAGCTCCATGACTGTCATAAAAGTCTAGCATCTTCTCTTTAGGAATTTGCTCTCAAATCCTCACAGGAAGAGTGATGCGTACATTTCTAATAGCAGCTCAGTTTGCAGTATAAGCAAGTCCTGGGAGTACTTCTCTATTCAATGTCAGAATTGAAAGTTTTCTATGGTGCTTTCTCAAAACCCTTGCTTTTGAAGTGAGTGTTATTTTTTTCCATCTCAGCATCCTTGTGTGTGTCTGTGTATGTACGTATATAAACATATATATACACTTCTATACTTTTAAAACTTTTGTCAATGTATATATACATATGTATGTGTATATACACTTTTTATACTTTTTTATTTGTTAATGTGGGGTTTTTTTGGTAATTATACATAGAAAGAAATCTAGAAGTGTGGGAGTTTAATGACTAAGGGAAATGAAATACTTATTTGTTAGGCAAGTTCAGTGACAAATGTCACAGAACAGTTAACTCTCTACTTCCATCCTTGACTGTTTCTAGGTGTAGTGGTGGGCCACCCAGTCCTCCCCACAGAGGAATTTCAGGATGGCTATAAGGCAATTACTTCTTTCAAGCAAAGTCAAGCCCCAGACTCTCCTTAACTGAAATCACAAATATATCTGACATTTCCAGACCCAGTCCCTATTGTTTTGCTTAAGAGACACAGCTGAGTTCTTCCAATCTATTACACTCAGGATTCCAGTTTACATTCAGACTGAGAAAACCAGAGATAGGAAGAGGTGACAATTCATTCATTTAAATCATAGCCCTGAAAGTAACATTTTCAACAAAGTATTCAGACATCACTTCAAGAAATTATTGAAAAGGCAAAACACTTGGGGTTTTAAGGTTAACAGTACCATCTAAATAGGAGTTGGTACTGAATATGAGAGCTTTTACTTGAAAGGAATTGATGGCTCAGAAATATGATCTGCATGCAGGCTAAGTGACAACTTAAAGAAAGCTGCTATACTTAATTTGAGTGGATTCCATGAATGTGTTGTGGTATTATGAACTTGTTTATAGTAATAACACTAATGCATCTGCTCCATCTCTGTGCAGTTACCTGGACTATGTTGTTTGACATCACCGTTCTGCATTAACCTCCATCTGCTGGGCTATGTCTGTCATTTCTTTCCCTATAACATAATGTGACAGAGTCTTCATTTACCTAAACTTATCTTGGCAACTCGTACTTCATTAAAAAGAATCCTGAAAGCATCAGTTAAAGCTTTCTTAGCTGGCCATGCATAGCCAGACTTCATAAATCATCCTTTCACTTTCCATTTTGCAGCTTCTAGAAAGGTGATATTATTGAATTCAGATCACGGGAAAAGAGCACTACTAAAATGTTTATTGACCAGCTTTTAGGCACTAAGCTCTGCTTTAGATGCAGACATTAACCAAAGCTTTTGAATATAAAACTTAAGTCACTGATATGGTTTATACTGTTGCTATAAATGCCTCGTATAACAGTCACTTTAGCAAGTTGGTATTAACCTGGTGAAGAAAAGAATATTTTTGGCCCTTGGTTCCCCATTCCTTACCACCTAACCTTCTTGACTATTTTTGTGCTAATTTAAGGAGATACTGATATTATCATTTACCTATCACCACCAACTCTAAACAATATATTGGCTGGGTAATAAAAACCACATACCAAGTCTCCCCATACCAAGTCTCCTTTGTGTTCCTTTCTTAGTATACTTTTCACTCTGCAGAAGTTTGTGCATTAGGTTTCTTCAACTGAGAATCAACAGCTGGAACTTCCTCAGCAACACATTCTAGGTTAAATTGGCTTTTTGCAAAAGGACACCAAGGACAAATCTCTTATCCAATAGGCTTGCATGCATATCTGTGGAAGCATTATCATATTTATGCTTGCAAATTTATGGTCTTTCTTTGAGAGCATTGAAGATTTGCCATCAAAGAATAAGGAAAGGACCTTGAAAGCCAGAAGTTGTGTGAGGTTTGTTCTTGTAGGGAAAATAATTATGTTAATGTATTTAGTACATTACTCTGGCCAAACAAGAAGTACTTTATTACACCCTTCAACCCCTGCCCTGGAGCTCTCGAAATCAAGTATTTTAGTTGAGTACATGGCAAGTAATTATGGTTTATTTACTTTGGATCATTTAGGTGAAATCCTATTTTCTTCTGTTTGTGTGTCAAGTCATCTTCAATATACCTATAATTTTAACTAACAAAATGAATGGAAATAAGAATTTTATTTTGTTTATTTTTTAAAACAAACATTATAATATGATTTTATAGAAAATCCTTAAAATGATAAATTGGAATCCACTTTTATCGAATAATGTAATTTTAAAATCAAAGGACTTTAGAGCTGGAAGTAAACTTATAGAACACCTGACTTTGACTCATTTTACCTAAACCTAGTAGGAAACAGACTCTTAGTTTTACATGGTTTGCCCAAGCTCATAAAGCAAGAGCACGGCAAAGATGGAACTCAAGATTCTGACCACAATTACAGAGTTTCTAATCCAGCTTATTTTTAGATGGTAAGATATATGTCAATATAGAGAATAATTTTCATGTCTTAAAATGAACCTTTGATAAGGAACATCAACTGTATATCTGTATATTTATAATAGAAAGTTTATTTTCTATTGTTGGATTCTGAATTATCACAGCAAAAGAAGTAAGAATTACATTCAGAAAATTACTTTCTTCCCTATGCTCTATTGTTAGGCATTTTATTTTTATCATAATGGAAAAGGTATGAATTCTAATATTGCTTAACATAGTAGAAATAGAAAAAAAATAAATATAGCAAAAATCATGTCTCTCAGTTGATTTCTATATATGCTTTCTACTATTTGTGAAAACATGGCACTGGGATCCATCAGACAATAGTAAATTTTGAAATAACAATGGAAATTACCTTGCCCAATATCCTGAATTTACAGAAGAGAAAACAGAGGTCTAATTAAGTGACTTGCTCAATTATAGTGTTATTTCCACTATAACATACTATCCCTTTAATCCATATAAAGGAGAGATATTCATCATTCTTGTATTAAGCCACCAACTATGAGCAACAATTGTAAAGGGCACTGAGGAGTTCCTCAAGGAAGTCACAATCCAGCTGAGAATATGAACATTTAAATAACAAATAATAATTTGACAATTTTCTAATAGATACAAAATGCAAAGAGAACACAATAGGAGCAAAGAATTATTCAAAAGATTAAAAGAAAAAGTGAAGAAACAGAAAAGAAGACTGGGAGTTTAAGATTAAAAGAAAAAGTGAAGAAACAGAAAGCAAGACTGGGAGTTTATCAGGCAGAGAAATGGGAAAAGGCTTTTCAGATAAAAAACACAGCAGCAAAGGCATGGCACGGGAAACTGTGGTAGCATTACAAAATAACTAATGATTCCAAGACATACTTTAGACTGCTGGGTCTAATTCCCAACACCGAATACATAAAACCACTATTTGTTTAGTTTCAACTTCCTACGCCGCCTCTCATATTTTAAATAGGTATTAATTTTTTCTTATGTGGTGGACTGGGGAAGGAATTGGGGGTCAGTGATACCTGGGGTCCAATCTCTGCCCCAGTTAAGACTTGTATGTAGTTTGCAAATTACATTTGCACTTCCTCATGTTGCTTAGATTTAAAGTTGAACTAAATAGTACTTAACCCCTAGGGTTACTTGAGCCTAGTTTTTAGTACAGTGTCTACCTAAGAATAGGTTCTCAAAACCCGGTATTTGCAAACATTTGCTTTAATGACATTTTAATATACAATTAGGGATATGCTATTTTGAATATAGCATACAGCCACTTACTAGAAAATCCATCTACTTCTGAAAGCAACATTCAAGGATATAGAATGAAGAGAATGTCCAGATGCATGAGAGAATCTCTATGTCTGTTCCCTGCAGAATAACTATTATACAATTAATTAATATTAGCAAACACTTTGCATATTTCAGATAAAATCTCAATGTAAGTTCTAAGTAAAATTTTATTTCATCTAATGGTACAATCAAAACATTATTCTTAGTGTTTCCAATTATAGTTGTCTATAACTATATTACTAAAGCTATAAAATGAACTCTTTCCCATAGCCATCGTAGCCCAAAACAGATATGCATAAGGTGAGTTTCCCTGAATGGAGCTATGTACAAAATCTAAAATTAATATTTTAGATATTAAAATTTGTCTGGACCCAAGGTGCAGACAAATTCACGCAGAAATACTCTCACATTTCCTTACAAGCATTCCTGAATTCTTAACAGTAACCTCAAGATATATTTTAGTACACTCAGTGAAAATCAAAGTCCTATCAATTCTAAGGCACAGTCTGTTATAATCAAAAGGTTACAAATACTAGAGAATGTTCATTTTCTTATCACCTTTTCTACAGGAAGATGGTCCTCACACTGCCTTTGAGACCAGACAAAATTCACCATATGGAATGACTCAAATAACATTTATTGTATACAGTGTTCCCATATTCTCATGCTCATTCAATAGAAATGAACAAATCTACATTCCTGCTTTGCTAAGATTACAATAGTTTGAAAAACCAACAAAATGGCCTTCTCATTTATCTTGTTTCTGAACCTTTGCACAAAGGGAACATATATTAATTTATCCCTTAAATTAGTATTCTCTTCCTGAGTCAAAAGGCCCTTTATAACAGACAATGGATTTTACTTAAAATAAAAATGGAATTATTTCAATAAATAAAAATGTTTTTTCTTCATATACTCAGGTTATCAGGAAGGTTTGCAGTTGAGAGAAAGAAGAATATTTCTCTAGAATTAAAAGCAATATGTTGATAATTCACCTTTTGCTAATTCATTTTGACTTCTTAAACAGAGCTTTAAGAGATTTTGATTTTTCTAGAGTAAATGACCAATGGTCTCTCTGTCTCTATTAAAGGACCTGCTTTCTATGAAGTCAGACGGAACTGGTATTAGGCATTTTGCCTAGAGACTTGGAGTCCATCCAGTCTGCAAATAGTTACCAAAAATCTGTTGAGCTTTTCTTCCTGCGGACATAGTTAGGGAAGCTTCCCAGCTCCTCTCACAGTCACGTGTGGCTGAATGGCTGCATTTGGGAAATGGGATGTAAATAGAAAAGATGTCACTACTTCCAGCCCTGGGAGACAGACTCTTTCTATGTGTGGTCCTCATTCTTTCTCCCAATCCAACACCTGGATGAAGACTCTGGAGTACGGAAGAGCCCAAATGGGTCTCCAAATGATTATGTGGAACAGTTCACTTGAGAACACAGACCTACACAGGTGCATACATACAAACACACACCAGTGCTGCCAACACAACAACCCAAGTAGTCTATTTCTGTTTATGTCACTGAAACACTTGGGTTATTTCTATAGAAGACCTTACTCTTGCTTACAAATAGTTCTATTCTTCTTTTTCTGGGTGCATGGGGAAAATGTTCTTTCCCTCTTCCTTGAAGTTAGTTGTGCTCATGTGAATTTATTTGGCCAATGACATGAGAGTAGAAAAGACAACCCAGAAAATGGGAGGAAAAAATGCAAATGATGCAACAGACAAGGGATTAATCTCCAAAATTTACGAACAGCTCATGTGACTCAATATCAAAAAAAAAAAAAACAACCCAATCAGAAAATGGGGAGAAAACCTAAATAGACATTGCTCCAAAGAAGATATACAGATGGCCAAGAGGCACATGAAAAGATGTTCAACATCGCTAATTATTAGAGAAATGCAAATCAAAGCTACAATGAGGCATCACCTCACACCAGTCAGAATGGTCATCATCAAAAAGTCTATAAACAATAAATGCTGGAGAAGGTATGGAGAAAAGAGAACCCTCCTAAACTGCTGGTGGGAATATAAATTGGTACAGCCACTATGGAGAACAGACTGCATGTTCCTTAAGAAACTAAAAATAGAGCTACCATATCATCCAGCAGTCCCACTCCTGGGCATATATCTAGAGAAAAACATGATTTGAAAGGATACATGCACCCCAGTGTTCATTGCAGTGCTATTTACAATAGCTAAGACATGGAAGAAACCTAAACATCCATTGAAAGATGAATGAGTAAAGAAGATGTGGCACATATATACAATGAAATATTACACAGCCATTAAAAAGAATGAAATAATGCTATTTGCAGCAACATGGATGGACCTGCAGATTATCATACTACAACATGGATGGACCTGCAGATTATCATACTAAGTGAAGTAAGTCAAACAGAGAAAGACAAATACATTTGATATTGCTTATATGCGGAATCTAAAAAAAAAAAAATGATACAGGACTCAAACATTTAGAGAAGAGCTAACACCGATATTCCTCAAACTCTTCTAAAAATTGCATAGGGAGGAACACTCCCAAATTTGCTCTATGAAGCCACAATCACCCTGGTACCAAAACCAGAAAAAGATACCACAAAAAAAGAAAATTATAGACCAATATCACTGATGAACATAGATGCAAAAATCCTGAACAAAATACTAGCAAACAGATTCCAACAGCATATTAAAAGGATCATATACCATGATCAAGTGGGGCTT
Organism: Grampus griseus; assembly: GCF_964374135.1. Taxonomy (NCBI): domain Eukaryota; kingdom Metazoa; phylum Chordata; class Mammalia; order Artiodactyla; family Delphinidae; genus Grampus; species Grampus griseus. The sequence goes on along the minus strand of NC_138997.1, from coordinate 14,408,977 downwards.
ATACCAGGAATGCAAGGATTCTTCAATATATGCAAATCAATCAATGTGATACACCACATTAACAAATTAAGGAATAAAACCATATGATCATCTCAATAGATGCAGACAAAGATTTTGACAAAATTCAACACTGATTTATGATAAAAAAAAACTCTCCAGAAAATGGGCATAGAAGGAACCTACATCAACATAATAAAGGCCACATATGACAAACCCACAGCAAACATCATACTCAATGGTGAAAAAATGAAAGCATTTCCTCTAAGATCAGGAACAAGACAAGGATGTCCACTCTCGCCACTCTTATTCAACATAGTTTTGGAAGTCCTAACCATGGCCAACTGGAGAAGAAAAAGAAGTAAAGGTAATACAAATTGGAAAAGAAGAAGCAAGACTGTCACTGTTTGCAGATGACATGATAGAATACATAGAAAATCCTAAAGATGCCACCAGAAAACTACTAGAACTAATCAATGAATTTGGTAAGGTTGCAGGATACAAAATTAATGCACAGAAATCTCTGGCTTTCCTATACACTAACAACAAAAAACCAGAAAGAGAAATTAAGGAAACACTCCCATTTACCACTGCAACAAAAAGAATAAAATACCTAGGAATAAACCTACATAAGGAGGCGGAAGACTTGTACTTGGAAATCTATAAAACACTGATGAAAGAAATCAAAGATGACATAAACAGGTGGAGAAATATATCATGTTCTTGGATTGGAAAAATCAATATTGTGAAAATGACTATACTACCCAAAGCAATCTACAGATTCAATGCAATCCCTATCCAAGTACCAATGGCATTCTTCACAGAATTAGAACAAAATTTTTTACAATTTGTATGGAAACACAAAACACCCCAAATAGCCAAAGCAATCTTGAGAAAGAAAATGAAGCTGGAGAATTCAGGCTTCCATATTCAAACTATACTACAAAGCTACAGTAATCAAGACAGTATGGTACTTGCACAAAAACAGAAATATAGATCAATGGAACAGGATAGAAAGCCCAGAGATAAACCCACGCACATATGGTCACCTGATTTATGATAAAGGAGGCTAGAATATAAAATGGAGAAAAGACAGACTCTTCAATAAGTGGTGCTGGGAAAACTGGACAGCTACATGTAAAAGAATGAAATTAGAACACTACCTAACACCAAACACAAAAATAAACTCCAAATGGATTAAAGGCCTAAATGTAAGGCCAGACACTATAAAACTCTTAGAGAAAAACGTAGGAAAAACAGTGACATAAACCACAGCAAGATCCTTTTTGACCCAACTCTTAGAGAAATAAAAATAAAAACAAAAATTAAAAAATGGGCCCTAATGAAACTTAAAAGCTTTTTTTACAGCAAAGGAAACCATAAATAAGACGAAAAGACAACCCACAGAATGGGAGAAAATATTTGTAAGTGAAATAATGGACAAAGGGTTAATCTCCATAATATACAAACAGCTCATGGAGCTCAATATCAAAAAAACAAACAACCCAATTAAGAAATGGGTTTAAGACCTAAATAGACATTTCTCCAAAGAAGACATACAAATGGCCAAGAGGCACATGAAAAGATGCTCAACATCACTAATTATTAGAGAAATGCAAATCAAAACTACAATGAGTTTTCCCCTCACCCCAGCCAGAATGGCCATTATCAAATATCTAGAAACAATAAATGCTGTAGAGGGTGTACTGAAAAGGTAAACCTCCTGCACTGTTGGTGGGAATGTAAATTGATAGAATCACTATGGAGAACAATATGGAGGTTCCATAAAATACTAAAAATAGAACTACCATATGATCCAGCAATCCCACTACTGGGCATATACCCTCAGAAAACTATAATTCAAAAAGAATAATGAACCACAATGTTAATTGCAACACTATTCACAATAGCCAGGACATGGAAGCAGCCTAAGTGTCCATTGACAGATGAATGGATAAAGAAGACATGGCACATATATACATGGAATATTACTCAGCCATAAAAAGAAATGAAATTGAGTTATTTGTGGCGAGGTGGATGGACCTAGAATCTGTCATATAGAGCGAAGTAAGTCAGAAAGAGAAAAACAAATACTGTATGCTAATGCATATGTATGGAACCTAAAAAAAAAAAAAAAGGTACTGATGAACCTAGTGGCAGGGCAGGAATAAAGATGCAGACATAAAGTATGGACTTGATGACATGGTGAGGCGGAGCAGGGGGAAGCTGGAGGGAAGTGGGAGAAACATCGACATATGTGCACTACCACATGTGAAATAGATAGCTAGTGGGAAGCAGCAGCATACCACAGGAGCATCATCTCAGTGCTTTGCGATGACCGAGAGGGGTGGGATAGAAAGGGTGGGAGGGAGGTTCAAGAAGGAGGGGATATAGCGATATATGTATACATATGGCTGATTCACTTTGTTGTACAACAGAAACTAATATAGCATTGTGAAGCAATTATACCCCAATAAAAATGTATATAAAAGTAAAATTGATAACCAACAAGCACCTACTGTATAACACAGGGAACTCTGATCAACACTCTGTAATAACCTAACTGGGAAAAGAATTTGGAAAAGAATAAATACATGTATATGTATAACTGAGTCACTCTTCTGTACACCTGAAACTAGCACAAAATTTTTAATCAACTATACTCCAATATAAAATAAAAATTAAAAAAAGAAAAAGAAAAGGATGTGGGTCACTTATGCATAATGCAATTAGTTGCTGGTACAAGAGTCTCCAGATAAATAAATCAATATTCCTTTCCTTTAAGCCTCTGAGATTTGTAGGTTGCATGTTCCTTCAGAATAACTACTGCACCTGATTGTTGAAGTTTGTTTCAGGAGGTAGCCTGTCCTGATAAGTACAAGGTCCAAGCCTAACATCTGTGATTCTGATTTTCCATCAGATAAATATCTAAATATATCTTGCAAAAGTATCTACTCTGAGAAAGCTTCTATTCAGAAACTGAAATTTAGAATCTCTTAAGTAAATGAGACTCTTCTTTAGTAATAACCTTAAAAATCTAAAATAATAGTACTAGAAATATTCTAATTGATGAAAATGTATAGAAAATGAAGCTTTACTTTATCTAAGTTTCTCTCTCACTATGAACTTGCCTCGAATTCATGGGAATTTCATGCATGTTACATGGTTAGGTAGTATCTAAGGACCACCTTCAAAATACCCAAAGAGTACCTTGCACATAGATTCCAATGTATGGCCCTTCACCATGCTGTCTCTTGCCTCCTTTTTAAGAACCTTCTGTCTCTTTACCATGGAAGCTCATTCTCAAACCTGTGGCTCCTTAATCAGACCACATTCCCCATTCCACTCATATTGCCAACAGCCCATAATGGAAGCTCACCAGGCGTGTAGACCCACACTGTTCTCATCCCGACACTGTTCAGTTCCGCTTCTCTGACGTCTCATGGTCCCATCATCGCCTGCATCAGACATCCAGAAGCAGTATAAGCAGAGTAGTCTAACAGTAGGCTCTGACATCACACATGACTTGACATTTCAGTTCTGCCATTGATCAAATATGTAACCTTGAAAAAACTCTTAACCATTGTAATTAATTTCCTTATTTGTAGAACTCTGACTCATTTTTCATACACACAACTGATTTGTCGATATCTTCATCATTTAATTACAGTAATAGCAACCAAATTGGTCATCCTTTTCCCAGTTTAATTCTATACTGTATACTATATCTAATCCCATGTCCAGATTATCACAAAATAAAATTTCGTTACATTAAAATGTCTTGTACTTCCTTACTTTAAGTCCTCCATTTCAAACCTTCAGCACAATATACCAAATCTTTTCTTTTTTAAACTTTTTCTGTCTTGGTCTCTCCTTGTCTTTTCAGAGACTCTTCCAGCAGTGTCAGCAATAGCAATAGCCAAACTTGAGTCAAATAACCTGCGTAGGGACTTCCCTGGTGGTGCAGTGGTTAAGAATCCGCCTGCCAATGCAGGGGACACAGGTTCGAGCCCTGGTCCGGGAAGATCCCACATGCTGCGGAGCAACTAAGCCCGTGTGCCACAACTACTGAGCCTGTGCTCTAGAGCCCGAGAGCCTAGAGCCCATGCTCCACAACAAGAGAAGCCACCGCAATGAGTAGCCACTGCTTGCCACAACTAGAGAAAGCCTGCACACAGCTCAAAGACCCAACGCAGTCAAAAATAAATAAATAAAATAAATAAATTAAAAAAAAATAACCTGTGTAGAACTTCCAAAAGGAACAGTGTTCTATACCACCTTGCTTTTGCACATGTAATTCACCCTGTCTAGACTGCAACTGTCTTTTGTTTTCTATTTTCATCAATCCTCTTTGATTTTTCTGACTGAGCTCTGAGGACCTGACTTCCCTGGTTATCCTATTTGAGTTAGATTCTCATCTCTTACGTGTACCTACAATGCCTTGGGCATCCCTCTAATAGCAAATGTCACAATGATAGGATTTATTGGTGTGCTTATCTCTCTTCTCCTCTTTGCTGGAAACATCCTTTACAGCATTAATTACATTCCTTTTATTTTTGTCTCTTCAGGACCTAGACTATTATCTGTTACATACTGTCTCTTTTAGATTGCCAAGACTGCCTTAACAAAGTACCACAAACTGAGTGGCTTAAACAACAGAAATTTATTGTCACAGTTCTGGAGGCTGGAATTCAGAAATTAAGGTGATAGAAGAGTTGGTTCCTTCTGAGGGCCATGAGGGAAAGATCTGTTCCAGGCCCCTCTCTTTGGCTTAAAAATGCTCATCTTCGTGTGCACATGGCATTCTCCCTATATGCATGTCTGTCTTCAAATTTCCAGTTTATATAAGGACACCAATCATAGATGATTAGGACTCATTCTAATACCTCATTTTACTTAATTACCTCTATAAATATCCTGTCTCCAAAAAGGATCACATTCTGAGGTACCAGGGTTTAGGACTTCAACATATGAATTTTAGGAGACAGAATTAAACCCATAACAGTGAAAAATACACATTGAATTAGTTCATGAATGAAAGTTGGGAGGCATTACTAAATTTGCTGTAAATCATTACTTAAGTCAGGTATGTATTATTTAGAGTGTTCCGTATCACAAATAGCAAAAGAACTCTCTGATACCAGAATATAAAATCCTGGGACAGAAGAAAAAAATTTATCAGGTGTCTTTTGGCCTGGATGGGACCTCTTATCCTGCACCATTTCAAAGTTTATGAAGCCATTTATTTCTCCGCCAGCTGGGGCTCCTCTGCTCTGTTAATTTTCATCCTGTTCTTCATTTATTCAACTTTTTAGTCTTTAGAACTACACCAGATTCTGAATATAGCAGAGGGAAGAAAGTACAATACTCTGTCCACTCAGCAAACCCATCTCTATGGAATAATGGGATTCACATAAGAAAATAACACACAAATTATGGTTTTACATAGGTTGGCAAAACCCATAAAGCCGCTGGGAATCAAGATATATTGAAAAATCCATTCTGCCAGCTACATAAAAACACTTAAAAGCATCAAGATTCTTTGTGCCAAGTAGAGAAATTGCAAGGAAAGGTGAAAGGATATTACTCTGTACTAAGGTGTTTGCCTTTAACAGGTTTTCCTTTATTTTTAATAAATGTCTACAGTTCTGGCACAGTGATTTCACTTTGTATAAAAGCCTAATGTGTCATAGCATAATTTTTTTAAAAAAATCATTACTGGATTTTTAGACAGGATCCAATTTTGCTACGTTTCCCTTCTCATCTAGTGGTCACAAGTAACTAAAAATAGATCATCGTGTTAAAAATGTATATAAATAAGATTGGTACCTAGAGTTGCATGCAGTATGTGATGGTTCTTTAGGAATTCAAAACACATATTTGAGTGGTATAATAATCATTCATTTCCTCTCATTTAGATTAGGGGGAAAATAGTAACGCTTGTGGTATTACGCACATTACAACACTACTGTTTCATTGCCAAAAATGAAAGTGGCATCGTGGATCTAGTTATTTAACATATTGCACATATATAATACATAAGCATATGGTTTTAGGTATGAATTGATGGACATATGCACAAACACACACATAGCTTTAATGTGTTAGAGGTATGAAAAAATCACCTTAGACTCAATTTTAGGAGTATCCCTTAGGAGAGTAAATCACCCTAAGTGTTCAGGTTGGAATCCCAGGGAGGCATGAAAAACACTAACTCTCAGGTGAAGAGTTATGGAAGCTAGACCAGCCCCTATTTCATGGCCCTAAATATCCTCTGTGGTCTGCTTATTTATCCCTCTGTCCTACTCCCAACCCCTGACAACCAAATGATTTCCTTACTGTCTCCATAGTTTTACCGTTCCAGAATGTCATAGAGTTGGAATCATACAATATGTAGCCTTCTCAATTGGCTTCCTTCACTTAGTAATAGGCATTTGTTTCCTCTATTATCTTTCTTTTTTTCTTTCTTCCTCCCTTTCTTTTCTTTCTTTCTTTCTTTCTTTCTTTCTTTCTTTCTTTCTTTCTTTCTTTTTCTTTCTTTCTTCTTTCTTTCTTCTTTCTCTCTCTCCCTTTCTTTAAATTTTTTATTCAACTTTTAAAGGTTACTTTCCACTTACAGTTATTACAAACTATTGGCTCTATTCCCCATGTTATGTGTTATACAATATATCCTTGAGTCTATCTTACACCCAATAGTGTGTGCCTCCTGCTTCCCCACCCCTATATTGCCCCTCCCCTCTCTCCCACTGGTAACCACTGTTTGTTCTCGACATCGGCAAGTCTGCCTCATTTTTGTTATACTCACTATTTTGTTCTATTTTTTAGATTCCACAGATAAGTGATATCATACAGAATTTGTCTTTCTCTGTCTGACTTATTTCACTTAGCATTAATGTCCTCCAAGTCTATCTATGTTGCCACAAATGGCAAAAATTCATCCTTTTTTATGGCTAAGTAGTATTACATTCTGTGTGTGTGTATATATATATACCACCTCCTCTTTATCCATTCATCTGTTAATGGGCTCAGGGTGCTTCCATATTGTAAATAATGCTGCTATGAACATCAGGGTGCATGTATCTTTTTGAATTAGTGTTTTTGTTTTTCTCAGATATATACCCAGGAGTCAAAATTGCTAGATCATATGGTAGTTCTATTTTTAGTTTCCTGAGAAAATTTTATACCATTTTCCACAGTGGCTGCACCAATTTACATTCCCACCAACAATGTAAGAGGGTTCCTTTTTCTCCACATCCTTGCCAGCATTTGTTAGTTGTGTTTTTGATGATAGCCATTCTGACAGGAGTGAGATGATACCTCACTGTGGTTTTGATTTGCATTTCCTTGATGATTAACAATTTTGAGCATCTTTTCATGTGGCTGTTGGCCATCTGCATTTTCTCTTTGGAAAAATGTGTATTCAGTTCTTCTGTACATTTTTTAATCAGATTGTTTGGTTTTTTGCAGTTGAGTTGTATGAGCTATTTACATATATTGGATATTCCCTTATTGGTCACATCATTTGCAAATATTTTCTCCCATTCTATATGTTGTCTTCTCTTTTTGTTGATGGTTTTCTTTGCTGTGCAAAAGCTTTTAAGTTTAATTAGGTCCCATTTGTTTATTATTGCTTCTTTTTCTTTACTTTAGGAGACAGATCAAAAAATAATTGCTGTGATATATGTAGAAGAGTGTTCTGCCTATGTTTTCCTCTAGGAGTTTTATAGTATCTGCTATCTTTCATGCCTTTATAGCTCATTTATTTTTGGCACTGAACAATATTCCATTGTGTGGATGTACCATGGTTGATTTATCCATTTACCTACTGAAGGACATCTAAGTTGCTTCTGAGTTTTGGCAATTATGAATAAAGCTGCTATAAACATGTGTGTGCATGCTTTTGTGTGGACATACGGTTTTAACATGTTTGGGTAAATACCCAGGAGCATGACTGTTAGATGATAATGGTATGCTTAGTTTTGTAGAAAAATGCCAAGCTGTCTTCCAAAGTGTCTGTACCATTTTGTACTCCTGCCAGCAACGAGTGAGAGTTCCTGTTGTTACACATCCTCATCAGCAGTTGGTGTTGTCAGTGTTCTGGATTTTGTCCATTCTAACAGGTGTACAGTGGTATGTAACTATTGTTTTAATTTGCATTTCCCTGATAATATACGACATGGAGCATCTTTTCGTATGCTTGTTTACTTTCTGTATACCTTCTTTGGTGTGGTGTCTGTTAAGGTCTTTAGCCCATTTTTTTTATCAGGTTGTTTGTTTTCTTATTGTTGAGTTTTGGGAGTTCTTTGCTGTAAATATTGAATAGCAGTCATTTATCAGATGTGTCTTTTACAAATATTTTCTCCCAATCTGTGGCTTGTCCTTTCATTCTCTTGACAGTGTCTTTTGCAGAGCAGAATTTTTTTTTAATTTTAATGAAGTCCAGCTTCTCAAGTCTTTCTTTCATGGATTGTGCTTTTGTTGTTGTATCCAAAAAGTTACTGCCAAACTGAAGGTCCTCTAGATTTTCTCCTATATTATTTTCTAGAAGTTTTATAGTTTTGCATTTTATATTTAGGTCTATGATCCATTTTGAGTTAATGTTTTGAAGGGGGTAAGGTCTGTGTCTAGATTCTTTTTTTATGTAGATGTCCAGTTGTTCCAGCATCATTTGTTGAAAAGAATGTCTTTGCTCCATTGTATTGCCTTTACACCTTTGTCAAAGATCAGTTGACTATATTCTTGTGGGTCTATGTCTGGGAAAAACTGCCTTTTGAGAGCCTAGGTGAAAGATGAGCATACTCAGTGAGCCTGGACACAGGGTAAACTTGACTGTGTTACACACTGTGTAGCAGCAAGAAGCTATGACAGTGAGAAGCTAATCACACTCCAGTTCTCTCAGCATTTGAGTGTGGAAACCCAGATTAACCCCTTGTCAAACTGTGTAAGTGCTTGCAGAAAAAGGAGAGGGGTTCTCAAGAAGAAAATAATTATTAATGAGAAGTAAGGGAGCTTAAGCAACTACACAGAAATACAGAAGAGATGTGAGTGTATTTTTAGTTTGAACTTGTAGAGTCCACTACAGTTATACAGGAGTCCATGCATGCACACACACATATATATTTACACATGATTTTCCCATGATCTGGCTTTTTCGCTCCAACAACTCAATCACCCAAACATGAAGTAATAAAAAATTTCCAGTCTAAACAAGAATTAGATACATCAACAATATAATTAGCATCAGATGGTGATACCCAATGTGAAAGATTAGAGAAGATCCCCAGCATCAGCAGAATAGTCTCCGCTTGCACTTTAGTCAGAGAGATAGGTGGATATTTTGAGCTCTGTTAAGCAGTTAAAGTTTTTATGTGTTTCTCTGGAAATGAGCTTGGATTGATGACTGGTCTGTCATCAGCTGCTTGGAAACACTGAACCATTTGGTAAATAATGCAGACAGATTCTCATCAACCTTTTGGTCTGTATTGCTGACTTTGTTGCTTGTCTAATACAAAGATGTGTTTCTAATTAAAGTGGAGTTTTGAAAGAAGAAAAGTTGAGGGGTAGATAGAAATTAAGTTGATCATGAAGTGGAAATACTGGACAAACAGAAAAGCTTCCAGTGTCAGGAGATAAAGAAGAGAGGATGAGCAATAATAGGGAGGATTACCCTGTGTCGTGCCTCAAGGCATTCCGGAGGCACTAGAAAAAGCTGTACACTGTGGCCATTTCTAGAGCAAATCAGAGCACAGCCCAGCGTTGAAAAGGGGCTTTACTTCCTTCTCAAAAGCCTAATTTGGCAAATTCAGATGGTATCATTTGAGTCTGAAATAGCCAAATAGTTACAATTAATTCAAGAATTGCTTGTAGCAAAATTTCAAAATTTTGCAAGCTAAGGGGCTGGACTGACTCACCAGAGTAATGTGCTGTCATTAATGCACGGACCTTGAAATAGAGGACCTGCCATGGTAAGGGGAACTCTCTGGGGAAACAAAGATATATTGATACTAGTTACAGTGGGATTTATTTTAGTAGACACTAGCAGAAAGTGAAGGCTGGCAATATCACAAGATGAAACTGTAGATAAATGTAACTTCTTTCTGACCAACAGCCTGATGACTTAACGTAAATGTTAACAGAAGTTCACATACCTACGTCTATGTATTTATCAGAATAATAAAGAGGTTCATCATTTTGTTTAATTTAATAAAGTCTGTCAATGTTCCACCAAGTTTTTTTCGAACAGAGAAAAATTCATAATGCTTGTCCAGTACTACTTATTATCAGCCTACCAATTTTCTGACAATTTTGGAAGATAATAGAGTACCATTTTAGCATACATTTTATTCTTAAAATCCACAACAAACTACAAAGCATAGTTTGGACAACCAGTAACAATAAAGTTTTTCAGTGTCTATGTAAAATCATGCATGTGTGTATGTTTGACTTCAGTACTTTCTCCCTATTTGTGTAGCACAGTTATTGCTGTAAAAATGTATGGAGGAGGAGCTATGGGTTATAACTAATGGACATATTTTATTGCTTTGGGAAAATTATAAGACCTCCAGTGCTACCAGAGCTTGAGGTTTAAGGGATTCAATGGCAGTGTTGTTTGAGCCAGCCTCCCCAGTATTCCTGTAAGTATCCCTGCCCCTCCATGGTCACATTCAATCCTGCAAAGAGGAATACAAAGGACAGAGTTTGGATACAGCAAGAAATCTACAAATATTGGCCAATCTATTGACTTATTCCAGCAAGTTGGCTACTTTTTATGTCTTCCTTTCGAAAATAAAGAAAAAATATTCCCAGAGGTCAAGTCCTCTTATTTAGCACAGTGGCTTGTAATTTTAATAGCATAAACTTTTTTAATAACAAAACTTATGGGCCCCTTATATTGTAGTAGTTGTTCTCTTGGAATCCATTGATTAAGACAATTCATAATGATACGACAGTCTTTATAAAATCAGTGTGCATTTAAAGAATGCAGATTTTATTAATATCTATGCGTACATATTCATTACTCACACTGCATATTTTGTTAGAGCTAAATTAAGACCAATCTGTCAGTGCTCTGTGTGCATATGAATTGTTGGAAGATCTTTTTCTGGTACCTGTACTCCCACTGATTGTGAACTCTTGCTCTAGTCCCTTCACCCTTTGCCCAAAGATTTCTTCTAACTCAGAATGCTCTCAACCACCTACCCTATTTTCTGCTCTCCACAGTCTATTCTCAAGCAAAGTGATCCCTTTAAATGTAAGTCAGATCCTGGCACTCCTCATAGCCTTTCAGGGCCTTCCCTCTCACTCAGAATGGAAGCCATAACCCTTGCCATGTCCTCTAAGTCCTCCAGGATACTGTGTTACCTCCCTGGTATCATCTCTAGTACTCTCTCTCTGCCTCTACTCCAGTTCCGGACATACTGTCCTCGTTCTTCTTCCCTTGACAACCAAGTCCAACTGCTCCCATCTCAAGGCTTTGTCTGGATATTCTTTCACTAGGGCTCACTCTTTCACCATCTTCAAGGATTTGCTTATATCACCACATCAGAGAACTTCCCCAACCATTCTATTTTGTTTATTTATTTTATTTTTAATTTTTTTGGCTGTGCCACACAGCATGCGAGATCTTAGTTCCCTGACCCGGGATAAAACCTGAGCCCCTGCATTGGGAGCACGGAGTCTTAACCACTGGACCACCAGGGAAGTCCCCATTCTATTTTAAATTGTAATTTCGGACACATTATAATCCAAACTCTCCTTACCTGTTGAAAATTTTCCTCCATAGGAGTCATCACTATCTGATAAAATATAAAGGTTATTTGTCTATAGTTTATTGGCTGAGTTTCCCCATTTCAGTTAAGGCTTCATGAGGCAGGGAGGTATGTATTTACATGTTTTTATTCACTACTCTATCTCCCCTAGTTGGAACAGTTTCTGACACATGATAGGTACTCAATAAATATTTGTGAATAAATTAATCAGTTATTCTCTATGTTTAACTCAAATTATGAGGCACCTAGAATCCTTTCTTAATAAACCATACATTCTGGAATGCAATCTCATTCTATCTCAAAATTGTTATTTTTTTATTCTTCCTGAGTAAATTTTGCCTGCCCTAAAAGTCACTAGCTCATTAACTTCAGGACCTCATTTATGTTCTCCAAATGCTTCTGACACAGTGATAAGCTCTTACTAGATCCTCAAAAGCACTGCCTGGTTTAAAATGAGTTGCTTCAAAAATGTTGGGGAAAATAGATTGCTCTTTCACACCCTCCCTGTACCATTTTTTTTGTCTTCATAAAGCACAGGTTAAAGAGGAATGTAACTTTTGAATAATGCCATTAATATAAAAATCTGACTGAGATGAGGGAAAGATGGAAAGGAACATATTTAAATAAAAATGCAGGACTGCATTTGAAGAATCAGTACAAGTATGATGGTGAGAAAGTGCCAAAGAGATAACCTCTAAAGCCTGGCCACCAAATCCCTTCCACCTTATTGTTGAGAGCCTCACTAATCCACAATGCACACCTGCCAACCTGAATAGTATTTATTTACACACACCAGTGGACCATTTCTCATATGTGTAATCGTCTTCCTTTCCTCATCTTATTTCCCCATATTTTTACAGTCATAGCCTTTTTTAAAGGTTAAATTCAAGCACTATTTTCTTCATTAAAATTTCCTTTATTCTCCCATTAGAAAGAAGTTTACCCTCTTGGCAATGTTATAGTACCTAATGTCTACATTTATGGACAACTGTTATGTGCCATTATGATTATATATGCATTTGATCTACCTTATTAGAGTGTAAGCTTTTTGAGGACCAAGCCTAAGTTGATTTATAATATAATCTTTAGGAGCAACTCACCAATTCACAGAGTGGGTACTGAATATATGTATGTTGGATAGGTGGGTGGATGGATGGATAAATGATTGATATAGATTGAATATATACTTGACAATAGCAAAACCTCAAGTTCAAAGATACATACTTTCATTGCCAAGCACTGAATTCTTTGTTAACAGTAGTTTTATATTGTGTTCAAAAGAAAATCAAGAGTTCTTTGAAAACAACATTTAATGAAACTGAACTTTTAAGAGTGAGAAACTTATGGGGCATTAAAGTTTCTTAGAAAATGTGTGGTAATTCTTTTAAAGTTTCTTGAGAACCTAAAACAACTGGGGGATGTGAAAAGGTAGTTTTCTAAAATCATTGATTTTCTGCTACTTTTAACTGCAACTCTGGATTAAGAAATATATATATATATATATATATATATATATATATATATATTTTTTTTTTTCTTTTCTTAGCAGTACGCGGGCCTCTCACCGCTGTGGAGCACAGGCTCCGGATGCGCAGGCTCAGCGGCCATGGCTCACGGGCCCAGCTGCTCCGCGGCATGTGGAATCTTCCCAGACCGGGGCATGAACCTGCGTCCCCTGCATCGGCAGGCGGACCCTCAACTACTGCGCCACAAGGGAAGCCCAGAAATATTTTTAAATGTTTATTTTCAGATCTGATTGAGACAGAAAAAAATATGAAAACTACAAAGTACAGTTCTTCATTTAATAATTTAATAATAAGACATATATAGGACTTACTATGTGCCAGGAATTGTTGGAAATTATCTTTTTAATTAAGTTAATATTGTATTTATAATTTCAAGTCACTCACAAACTTAACGTTAAAACTAAATCTAGTGAGAAAAAAAAAACCTACCTATCAAATGTGGATCTTTTATAATCAGTTTGTTACACTGAAAATATCAATAATTATACCTTTTAAATTTCCTATTATAATAACTTACAACGCTGTTCAGATGCAGATGAAAATGTGTAAATGTCATTTGAGTGACTATCCTATTTAATTTGATATTTACCAATAAATCGTGTTATGTTTCCGAACTACTTCTAAATAGGTTAAATCTTAAAACATATCTACCATCTGGTAAGCCAACCAAAACAATGCCTATGAAAATAGGAATGCAGCATTGAATAAAATGAAAATGAAAAGCAGGACTGATTTTTTGTTTGTTTGTTTTCTTGTTGCAAGAGAGGAGAGCGAGCACCAAAAAGTCAAATGAGCTGGACCTAGGATAAAACCTGAGAGAGCACTTAAGAAAGTACTTCACACAGTGGTCAAATCCATCCAAGGCAGAACATCTTGAATCATCCATTAACTGTGGGCCTTCCTACCCTAGTTAATACAGGAAGGTGTCCTAGGAAATGAGAAGAAAGGAATTCACTTATCTCAGCTAGGTCAGCAACAAGCAGATGGGCTTTTTAATATATTCAACTCTCAGAATTGTTACAACCCAAAGGTGGCAGCATAATGTTTTAAAATCATACTCTACTGAGCCTTCAACAACTATTGTTCCTTGTATCCTAAGATGTTGTCTTTCTGCCATTCTTCATGGTTTCACTACAGTAGCGTTTACCTAACCCTCTCATATGACATTTTTTCCTGTACCTTGTCTTATTTATTCCATTTGTAAACCTTGTTTTACTATGAAGATAGAAATATGAATAACGTACTATGTTGTTCTTCCAGAACTAACAGTAGGAGAGACTACAGGGTAATAATGCAAAAACAAGCTCGTATGCATTTTACAAAGCTAAGATAGAGGATGTGTGAATACACATGTGGGAGATATTACCTGCAAAGATTTCCTAAACAATGTAATGCCTCACTTGGACTTGGAACATAATATTTTATTTGCATAAGTTGAAAGAATAGAAAAACATTCTGGAAAGAGGAAACTAATAGTGCAAAACTATGAAAGTATAAAATGAATATAATATATAGGAAATTTGGAAAAAAAATCAGCTTTCCTAAAGTATAAAGTGAAGTATAAAGCCTCCCACCAATGGAAAATGGTTTCGAGAGCTAGAGTTTAAATCATAAAAATCTTCAGCTGTCGAGATGACAGGGGTAGGTGTCCTCTCCAGCAGTGAGAAGGTAAAGACTAGTCTTCAGTTTTAGAGGTCTCTTGGCAGTAGGATGAATTATGGATGATTTCTCAGTAAGGAAATGGCAGTGGGAACAGGAAGGAACAGAAAGTGATTGAAAGAAATAGAGATTTGCTGAATAGTCAGATATGGGATAGGAATGATTCATATAAGATGGTTCTCTGCTTTCTTGTTTGGGAACTAGAATTTATCTACACATCATCTCAAGATAGTTAATATGGGTTGGAAAAATATTGGAAGAAAAAAGGCATTTTTTATTTTGGACTTTACTTTGACATCCATATGATAATCCACTTGGATATGCGATTTTTTTAAAAAATTGTATTTTAAAAACCTTTAATTTCAAGTGTAAAAGAGTAGCTAAAGAGCTTTAAGTCTTGAAAGCATTGTTACCTTTTAAGTAGGAATTTTAAATATGAAAGTTTTGGGGGTTTTTGCAGAATTGTTATTGTTTAGTAATTATAAGTACAATATATAGCTTTAAAATGTTAACCTCCTTGTGAAAATCCAGCTGAGATGTCCAGCATTTCAATAGCTTCTTTTCCTTTCACCAGTAAGACCATCATAAATAGCACAGTTTCTTTCAGATTCTTTACTTTTGTTAGTGATCATCATAAAAGCAAAGTCTCTCAAACAATTCACTCGAGCGTCAAAACAAAAGTGTCAAAACAAAATTTTTATTTTAAGGAATAATGCTAGTTTCTAATTTTCTGACAAAAATAATAAAAAGTGAAGTCATCTGATGACTTTTCAGGATATCTAATTTACCTGTCTGAATGACTCTATGAGAGAAATACTTGAATGGATCTGAAATCTGGAAAGCAGGTATGGAGTTGGGATATAAATTAAACTAGGATCAGATTTACAATTTTGCAGGAAAACGGAGACAGTAAGGAATATTGAATTCTCCAAAAACAAGTCAGCAGGGAAAAACAGAGACATGAGGAGAACAGCCCAGAGTAATAAAATGCTAGTAGTATTATATTTTTCTTAAATATTTTTTTAAATGACAAAAAGAAGAAAAGATAAAACCACCTACTATGTGTGTATCTAGATTTTATGAACATCAATGTTGTTTTATGAATAAAATAAGAAAATTGTTTGCTTTTATTGACAGCTTTTGGGGCTATTCTTTTATAAGTTTGAGTGCAGTTTTCTTTTGGATTTTAATACCCCTCTTCCCTGTGGACGTATGATTCTGAGCTTCATATGTGGGAGCAAGCATCACTCAGATGTCTAGAATTCTTATCTCTTCTCCCAGTAGGTTTGTTTCTAATTCACTCCCCACACTTGTACCTCTACCCTCCTTAATAAAAATGAAATCCCTTTTTTATTCATTAGCATTTTAATAGAAAAGGAAGGCTACAATAATGGTATATGCTATGTCCATATGCTATGTTAAATAGGACCGAGCATTCTATAATCCCAGAAGAAAAGTTTCATGCAGGCTAAATACAGCATTTTGATTGTATCAGCACTAGATATGGTAGTATTTTCTTTCCTCATAGCAATTATGGTAAGAGCACCTAAGTGTCTAAAAATAACATTTGGTTATTTTGCCTATGTTGTGAGATTATTATCTTAACTATGCTTTGTTGAAGCAAAACTTAAGTCTACCAGAGCATTTTTATTATTTGATATTTTAACTTATTCTTTTAAAGTATGATTGGGATTGCAGATTTTCAGTTAATTTGCTAACTGTCTTATGATTAATATTTGAAGCAGCCAGGCATGCATTCCCATTTCGAACAGAGCTACCTCTCCAGCTTTGAAATCTCATTGTCATATTTTCAGTGGGCCTCTATACACCAGCTTAAAAAAACTGAAGGGCACCTATCTGCATGCAAAGAGTAGGTGTCTAACTTAGAACTTCTTTCTCATTTTCAAGATATCTTTATTTGGTTGTTATAGCTACTTATTAACAACAATAATAGAATAACAAACATAACAACTATCTTCAGGGTTATCAGAATGATATGTTTTAAAGTTTATAAAGCCACCAAATAAACTATCTCATTTTGATCTCTGTCAAGTAGATGGCACAAGTTTAATTATGGTCATCCTATAGGTAATTCAACTGAGGCTCACTCTTCTGTCCAGTCACTTGGCAATTTAACAGTGAAGGCAAAACATGAACCCAAATCTTTAAATTTCCTATTCAGATCTCTTTTCTCTATATTTGTCAAATCTTTAACGTCACAGATACCTAGGAAGAACCAGTTGAAAGCTTACTAGTTTAATAAAGTTGATCTTCTTGGTGCATAGTATTTCCACCTTTCTTTCTTTCTCTCCCTAGGTCATATTTTGTCACAATTTTCCTCATGAATGTCTTGCTTTCATCTGAATTTTTATCTTGTTCACATAATTGATGTTCTATTTTTTTCACTTAATTAAGTGCTGTAAGAATCTCTAAACCACATTATGCATTTTCTATATTATCCTTCTTGTTCTTTTTTTAGGGATGAAATGTTCCCACATGCTACATAAAATGTATGTTCTTTAAGATGCTAAATGTTAGGAGGATACATCTGTACCAAAAGTAACATCTAGGCACCAGATTCTGTAGAGAATGGATATTTAGCACATATTTAGTGTTGAAGTGGATCATGATAGCTCAATCGACTTTGGCAAAGAAAAAAGATCCTTAGAAAAGGCAAACTTTGGAAGACTCTACTCTTGCCTCTTCTGTTATTTGGTTTTAGCTTTTTTATTGGATATGGGTTATTATGGTTACTATGATAATAAAGGGAGTTTGTGGAGAAGTATCAAAAAAAGCAGAGAAGGACTCCTGTATAAAAGCTTGTGCAGTATTCTTTTTTTCTTAGAATTAGGCTTGAAACGTGACAGGCTTGTTTCTCTGGGGAATCCAGACATCATGTGATCAACAACAATAACAAAATTTAAAAACCACGATTGTCCACTCAGAGTCATTACTGTCTGCTGAATATTATCCACACACCAGGGAATGCAGTTTAGGAAGAGGAAATGGGAAGGGTTACAGATGGTACAATGAGATACTAGAAAAATATAAACCTGACCAAAAGCGTTGGCTATGAGATTTGTGATGTGTCAAATCAAGTCTTGAGGAACACTAGACCACCAGGAGTTAAAGAGTAAAGTTAAATGCTGGTCTTCAATTCCCAGTCACACTCTGTCAACTCTGGGTCCAGCGTTGCAAGGCCTCAACAGACCTTCAGGGGCACATCTACCCTCATTCCACCCTGATTCCCAAGTCTTCCTTATCCCAAACCTGATCATCGTCCTGCTGTGGAAACTGCCACTGCACCCACTGTATAGCTTTCTTATCAAGGTGTCCTCAACACATTCCCAGTGCCCACCGTCCAAACTTCTGATTTCACACCACATCAACCTCCCCATTCACCTCCCCCACTCTTCCCAGTTCTCTTCTCATCTATCACCTTTTTATATCTTCAAACTCTGTCTCTTTGATTTTTTCATCAGCACTGAAATATGTTTAATCTCTCCATCTGAAGATAATACATTTAGATTGCAAATTCCAATCCAGCTCTCATTTCTTTTCCCACTCACAGCCAGGATGCAAGTCCTTTATCAGATATTTGATTTGCAAATATATTCTCTCAACCAGGACTTTGTCTTTCCAATCTCTAAGCAGTGTCTTTCAAAAAGTAGAAGTTCTTAATTTGGATGAAATCCAATTTAACAATCCTTTGTCTTGTGGGTCATGCTTTAGGTGCTGTATATGAACAATCCTTGTCTGATCCAAGGTTATAAAATTTTCTAGCATGTTTTCTTCTATGTAATGTTAAGTTTCTTCTATGTAATGTTAAGTTTTACATTTAGATCCCATGATCCACTTTGAGTTACCTTTTTCTCTGTGGTGTTAGGTATGGATTAAAATTGTTTTAGTTTTACATATGATTTTCTAATTGCCCCAGCAACATTCGTTGAATAAATACTTTGTCTACTTATTTGGTTCTTTTTTAATTTCTCTCAACAATGTTTCAGAGTTTTCATTGTTCATTTCTTGAACATTTTTTTTTCAGATATATTCCCAAGTACTTACACCCATGAAATAGTGCCACATCAGGGATTCAATGTTAGTTTCAGCTGTTGGCAGATTAGCTACTCAGCAGTAGCAATAGTTAGTTCAGCCTTAGAAAGGGAAGTCCATGTTGTTGAGTCTCTGTCCATACCACTGTGACCACTCTCTTCACTGTCCCATTGAACAAGAACTGGAGTGACTGGACAAGGAAGCTGACTGAAATCCACAGATCATGTCATTTTGTCCACTGATTATTATTTTGTCCACTCTGATTACTAGAAGTTTCTTCTGCAGTGAATGCCGATTGGTGGACATTCACACAGAACACAGTACTTTTACAATGTGTGTCTATTCCAAGAGATCCATCCACATACCTCTTTCCCAAACTTACTTTTTGCCAGTCTTTTATTTCTTCCAAGTCCATGGCCATCCACCCAAACACTTATGAACTGCCCATAAATCATCAGAGATCTGTCTTTCTGCCCAAGTCTCATTCAATATATGCTGAGCAACAAATTTACTGCTCATTGGGAAAATTTTCTTCACCACCGATCTTCAGGGTCATCCCTGAATGGGTTAATAGTACTACAGCTTTCCATTTTGTGGTGGTCACAGCTTATCTTGTGACCCATTTCTAAAGCTCAAGTTTGTTCTTCCTCAGTTATTTGGTTTCAAGGAACCCTCCAGGAATCCTAAGGTTTGAACTGAGGGAGAGGACACAATGCTTCAGGAGCTGGTGTCAAAGCAGTCAGAACCACCTATTCATGCAACTTACTTGTACCTTGCTCATTAGGTACAATCAGCATGATGGTATCAATATATTATACCCATATGATGGTTTGTAGAATGCCATTATGATCAAGATCTCAGCAGATAACATTATGGCAAAGATCATGGGACTGTTTAACTCCAGTGCAACACTGTGAAGTTATATTGTTGGCCCTGGCAGGTAAAAGTAAACTGCTTTTGGTCATACCTAAAAATTGGTATGAAGAAAAATGCATTATCCAGGCCAATACTGGCATACCAAATACTAGGGGCTATACCGATTTGGTCCAGTAAAAATACTACATCTGGTACAGCAATGACAGTTGGAGTTTCCACTTGATTAAGTTTGTAATAGTTCACCGTCATTCTCCATTTGCTTTCTGCACAGGTAAAACTCATAAATCAGATGGGAATATGATATACATTACCACCCCAGCTTCTTTCAAGTCTTCATGGTGGCATTAAATTTTGCGATTCTGCCAGGGATATGGTATTGCTTCTGGTTTACTATCCTATCTTGGCAGGAAGTTCAAAGGACTTCTATTTAGCCCTCTAAACACAATGGCCCTCACCACATGGGTTAAAGAGCTAATGGGGGTATTCTGCCAGTTGTCAAGTGTGTCTATTTCAATTACATATTCTGTAGCTGGGAAAATAACCATAGTATCTGCAAACCTACCAGGACCTCTGTGATTCAGACATGAGTTTCCACCAGAGTAGCATAGGCCTTTATTTTGACTGGTGGGCCACAGTTACATTTCAAGTCACCAGGAATAAGTCTCAGTTCAGTGCCAGCATCTAGTAATCCCTGAAAGGTCTAGGTCTTTCTTTTCCCCAAAACAAAGTCACTCTAGTAAATGGCTGATGATCTCTTTGGGAAAGGCTTGGAGGGAGATTTAATGTGTACTTGAAGCAATTGTTCAGTGTCCTCTCTCTAGGGGACCAGAACTCCTGCAGTCAAACGTTCTGGGTCAGTGAACAGACAAGTCTGGAAACTGGGTGAGAGGAGGTAATTCTCCACTTTGGCAATCCAAATCAGGTTTCTTGTTACTGGACTTAGGGTTTTTCCTATTATGTAAATCAAGCAATATGCTACTAGGTTGTCCATTTATTTCATTCCTAGAGACACTGTGATCAATTAGCCACCACCTGCAGATCTCTGCAGGTCAATGCATTCTAATTACTGGCACATCCCTGTTTCCCTTTATGGTTGATGTGACCACCTTGCCTTTAATGATTAAGTGCTGGTGCCTGGCCTCTGCTATTCTGGGATTCTATCATTTTTTTTGAAATCAGGGAACCCATCTGAATGGTGGTATCCCCTGCAGTCACACCTGACCTACAACTGAGAGTGACCACAGAGCCTTTCAGAGGTGCTCTTGTCACTAACATGTTTACCAATGTCTTAGTGAAGAGGGTATTTTCTATGTCTCCTCATGGATCATGGTTGTGGGATGGGTGTACAGGTCACACATAATGAATCTAGTACAACATTTCTATCTCCCTTTGGATTTTCTTGGAGCCTTTGGATTGTCTTTTCATTTCATGTCAGGGAAGCTCTGGCATCTGTCATATTAAATGGATGCTACGATTGAGTTTGTATCGACTCAAACAACCAAGTAAATGATTAAAGCCATATCCAGCTGCACAAACAGATGCATTAAATCTGGACTCTATTAAGTGTACCTATATCAGTGAATTCAGCCTAATCTACTGTTATATTCAGCCCTCTTTGGTCTAACACACTTAAAATCTATTTGCACATGTTTCTTAGATTTCTGCTGCTATATATTAGCAAAGTCTTAAAAATTGTTCAATGTATAAGCTATTTCTTTTGCCTCCTGGAGTGTGGAGAAAAGGAGTACCTGTCCTATTGGACTATGCAGAGATGTGACCCTAGTTATGGATACAGCAGCAAGAGGATGGTTGCAGTGAGGCCCGAGGAAAATGAGCATTACTTTTCATGGTACGTTATCACACAGTTTTCAAAATAAAGAAATCTAGTCTCCTTGGCCCTTTGAGGGAGAGCTTCTCGTACTTTGAAGGGAGTCTCAGGGTGACTAGGGGATTTAATATTGTCAGTTTCATCTGGGTCCAATGAGATATCTTAAATTTGAGTTTAAGGATTTAATTCTTTCCTGATTAATGTCTTAATTTTCACACGAGGAACTAGGAGAAACTGAATACAACTGTCACTGCAATATAGAAACTTCTAAGATTAAAAATCATATTTGATTTTCAACAATATCAGCCCTGTCGCTACTAGAAATAAGACTCTTTTAGGGCTGTCATTGAAACTGTGTTATCACAGTCAAAATTCAAGCGATATTACACCACTTCAGTATAACATAAGAATCTCCCCACAGGATACTTTTATTTCTCCCCTCCTGGCCTTTGTGCTATTTTTATTATAAACTTTATTTCTATATAGGTTGTAAAGTAAATATTGTTATCTGTAGTATAGTTATTATTTTTACTTTAAACAATGGATTATCTTTTCAAGAGGTTTAAATTTTAGAAGTCTTTATACACATAGCTACGATTTCCAATAATCTGCATTGCTTTATGTATAACCACATTTCCATCTGATATCATTTTCCTTCTCCTTAAAGGACTTTATTCAATATTTTTAGTGGTATTAGTTGGCTGCTCATGAATTCTTTGAGCTTTTGTATAACTGAAACTATCTTGATTTCTCCTATGTATTTTGAAAATTCTTTTCCCTGGTATAAGTTTATAGGTTGTCAGGGTTTCTATTTTTTTTTTGTTTGATTTTGCTTTTATTTTCTCTTAGCACAGCAGATTTCTGATAAAAAATAATGCAATGCCCTATGTCTTTTGACCTGCATTATTTTGGATTAGAAATCTACTGTAATTCTTATCTTTGTCCTTAAGCATGTAATCTAACATTTTGCTCTGGACATCTTTAAAATATTCTCTTTATCACTGTTTTTAAGCACTTTGATTATAATGTCCTTTGATGTAGTATTCTTCATGGTTCTTGTGCTTGGGTTTTGTTGAGATTCTTTTTTTTTAATTTATTTATTTTGTTTATTTTATTTTTGGCTGTGTTGGGTCTTCGATGTCGTGCACAGGCCTTCTCTAGTTGCAGCGAGCGAGGGCTACTCTTCGTTGCGGTGCACTGGCTTCTCATTACAGTGGCTTCTCTCATTGTGGAGCACGGGTTCTGGGCATGTGGGCTTCAGTTGTTGTGGCACATGAGCTCAGTAGTTGTGGCGCCCAGGCTTAGTTGCTCCCTGGCATGTGGGATCTTCCTGGATCAGGGATCAAACCCATGTCACCTGCATTGGCAGGCGGATTCTTAACCACTGTGCCACCAGGAAAGCGCCTGTTGAGATACTTAATATCTGTGGTTTAATAGTTTTCATCAAATTTGGAAAGAGTTTATCCATTGTTTCTTCTCTGTTTTTTGTTATTCTCCTTTTGTTAGAGAACTCCAATTATATTTATATTAGGTCTCTTTATTTCTCCCACAGCTCACTGATTATCTATTCATTTATTTTATTTTCTATTTGTGTTTTATTTGGGATATTTTCTATTGCATCTTCAGCTATTAATCTCTTCTCTAGAATGTCTTATCTGCCATTAGTACCATCTAGTGTATTTTTCATCTCAGAACAATTTTCACATGTTAAAATTTTAATTTTTGCATCTAAAAATCCAACTTGCAATTTTTATATCATTTTATATCTCTCTCAACTTGTTTAATATTTCCTCTAATTCTTCAACACCTATACAAGACCATAACATCATTTTTTCACCAAATTCACTATGACCTCATCTTCAATGGCATTTCCCATTGTTCTCTTAGTAATATATGGGATATACTTATACTAAAATTATTTTTTTTTAAATTGAAATCCAGATGTGACTGAGCATCCTATATATATCTGACATTCCTAATAGCTAACCTCACTTCATGACATTTCCTAACTTTGTTATCAACTTTATTTACCTACTTAGCACTAAACACCAATAGACCTCCTATATACTTTATTTATTTGCTAATAATCTGCCTTCTTCCACCAGAAGGTAAGCTCTGTGAGGGTAAATATTTGTATGCTTTGCATACTGCTGTTTCACAGTGTCTATAACAATGCCACACATTATTGGCATTTCCTTAATATTTGCCAAATTAATAAACAGATGAATAAATAAACAAGTATTTAATTGATTGATTAACCTTGGAGAGATATTCTTCCTGAAAGAGAAAATGGAGGATGAGAGGGGATAAGAGAAGTAAAGCAGAGGCTGTTGTACAAATCACAGTGCTTTCTTTTCATTATCTTCCACTTTCCTGATTACATTTCAGAAAATATTATTTAGAAGTGGACAGTGATATATTTTGTGGTTTTCTGTGCACTTAGTTTTAAGGCAAATGTCCTACCAGAAACAGTCACCTAATGAAATGAACCATTTGCTGTGCATTTAGTTTATTTTTGTTCTTTAAGATACACTTTTTCTGATTGCTCTGTGAACCACTTATTTTTCTCAAACCAGAAGAACTTTAAAGAACTTGACTGCTTTGTCCTTTAATTCAGATTAAAGGGTGGCTGGAAGGACAGTTTTGTACATAAAGGAAAGGGTGATATTTTAATTTTCTTTCCCTTGTTCCTGTGAAAAGCAACTCTGTAAATCCTGCTAACGTAATGAGACTTGTGAGCTTGGGTTACACTTAAGGATTCCACGACGAGAATATTATATTACAGTTTCTTTCTCTAGTTTCTAAATGTCGGCATTGATATTACCAGGCAGCATAAAGATATCAATCATCAGAAAGCTTATCGACTGTTCAGAATGGTTCTATCAATATCTAATTTGCTGTCTGATCTAATGCACGGTCAGCCAGTGCAATGCCAACATACCGGCTCTGTCTTTCAGGATATGTCATCTTCCCTCTATAGACAATGAGAAAAGCCTTAATTTTTTCCTTGGATCGACACACAGAGAAATACCCTTTACGTGCTAGAAGGGAAAATGTTAAAGAAAAACACCAACTTTTCTGTTCTTGTCTCTACCATCTATACCTTAGAGTTTACAATGTTTCGGTGCACCTGACACAGGCCTTGCATTAAAAATAAATCAGACATTTTTTAAAGATCCCATAAAATTGTTATCATTGAACTCATGAACAGCAAACTCCTGTCCATCACTAATTATGAAACTTTTTCCATTTGCAACTACACATTTAATTCTATTTGCAATTGTGACTTTCAATTTGAAATGGCTCCTCAAAGGGTCAATTTGGGCAAAAGTTGAAAGTAGCTTATATCCTTCCCAGGGTTTATACCTGATTCCAAATCCTCCCCTTATGTACTCTTCTGTTTTTCCATTTTCACAGCCATATTCTTTTCCTTCTCAAGTGAAAAGAGGAAACCCTACCTAAAATATAGTTAGTTGATCCTCCATTTTAGTGCAAATAGGCTTGTACTACACATAAATGGCTCACAGTACCTAAAGCACAACTCATTCATTCATGGATTCTAATTCACCAAATACATATTGATCACTGATATATAGGACAGACCTTATACTAGTCACTGCACAAAACAACCTATCAACATAGATCTGATCTTGTCTTCTTGGAGTTTATGATCTAGTGGAAGAGAAGCCCAGAAGTTCAAAATCTCATAGTTAATCTGAACTTGCTATATCTCTTATTATATATATATATATATATATATATATATATATATATATATAAATATATATATATCCCATTTTCTCTTGTTGCTGTATATAATTTGGAAAGTGTTTAGTAATTTAAGAAACTCAGTTTTAGAGCATGTTAAGTCTTTAAAAGCTATTGAATATACGAGCACAGTAGGAAAATGTAAGAATTTGATTCAGTTTTTCCCTACCTACTTGCTCACTTTTCATTCTCTTCATGGCTCTCAAGTGAAACAGCAGAACATCAGCATTACAGGTACACCACAAAATTTGGGGGCAAAGCTGTGTCATAGCAGTTTATCTTATCTATGTGAAATATCTTACAGTGGATTGAGAGTGGAACTAAACATGGGAAGAAACAGATGGATGGTAAGAGATTTTTCTTTCCCTTCTGAAAAGAAACTTTGCAACTATTTAAATGTTCCTCCATTCCCCATGCTTAATCAATAATAGCAAAAGCATTTGCTCCTTGGCTGGAACCATTTCATTTCAGAAACTTTATCAGAAGGAATATATATAACACAGGCAGACATCCAGGATATCAGCAGAGAGGATTATGGTACACATATGACATTTAAATACTGACTAAAATAGCATGCTTTCTTCCAAACCTCAGAAAATATAGATCTAAGATCCTTGGGGTATGTTGGAGGGCAGTTATGTTTTATAAAAGTCTGACCTTTCTAAAGTAGGAAAATGAGAAGACTGTAGACTCTCAGCTCAGAGGGAAGATCCTTGGTGGAAAGAACTGGGTTCCAGCAGCTTCCAGATTTAGGCTTCCAAGTGAAAAGCTAGCCATTATTGCATGACAGTTGCTATGATGCATCACTTTATCACTCCAAAATAAAACAGAACAAAAATGTCTTAGATTGGAGCTGTATAACTTTGTTATAGCAGCATTAAAAGCATTCCACAATTCAATGACCTGAACAACAATTATTTATTTTCTCTCATGTGTTTGAAGATCAACTGGGATTGACTGATCTAGGCTGAGATTGGTTCCACCTGTTTGCTTCTTTTCCATGTGACATTTGTCCTTCTCTGGGACCAGCAGGCTGGCTGGGTCATTCCTCTCTCATAGTGATGCCAGAGTACAAGGGAAACCTCCAAGGCCTGTTAAGACCTGGTTGGAGCCACCATACTCTCACTTCTCCTTCACTGTATTGGCTAAAGCAAGTCACATGGTCAAATCCAAAGTCAAAGTTTTGTAAATTATACTCTGCTTTTGTAGGGGGAGGACCTTCTCTAAACAGAGGGAGGAGTGAAAAAGTGCCAATCAGTGCAACGTTCCTAGGAACCAGTATAAACTCATGTGTTCTATCTCTTCTTCAGAGGCCTTAAAACTGTCCTGAACTGGCCTCTGATTTCTAGTCAAACCACATGAAGATGGTATTCTTTTTCTACTGTCGCTGTGAAAAATTATTATAAACTTAGGGGCCAAAAACAACACAAGTTTATTATCTTATAATTCCGTAGGTCAGAAGTTCAACATAGTCTCACTGGGATAAAATCAAGGTATAGGCAGGGTTGTGTTCCTTCTGAACACTCTAAGAAAGAATCCGTTCCCTTGCCTTTCCCAGCTTCTAAAGGCTGTCTGCATTCCTTGGCTCAGAGCCCTTCTTCCATCATCAAAGTCAACAAATTCAGACTGAGTCTTTTTCATGGGGCCACCTCTCTGTTTCTCATCTACCTCCCTCTTTCCTTTTTAAAGACCCTTGTAATAACATTGGTCTCTTACCTAGATTATCCCAGATAATCTCCCTATTTTAAGGTTTGTTGATGTCCATCCTTGATACCATCTGCAAATTTAATTCCCGTTGCCATGTAAACTAACATGAATTAGAATGTGAATTTTTTTGAATGGGCATTAATCTGCCTACTGTTAAAGAAAAAACTATTCATGACATTTGTTAAAGGACAGTAATGAAGGCTTTATTTAGGGGGATACCTCAGTGAGGTTTTATTGTCAGGGAGAAAGATAAGGCTCAACTCTGAATACAATAAGGAAAAGCAGGAATCTATAGCCAAGGAGCAGGTAGGAGAAGGGTGGATGGAAAATTACTGAGGAAACATAAGAGGTTAAGGGGAGATTCTGGCTAAATCAAACTAATAGGATTCTCACTGAAGGAAGGCCAGGGTGACCAGACATCACCTGGGAAATGGTGGAGGATGAGGAACCTGATCATGTATCACAGATGAGGGATTCTGTCTAAACTTACACAGAATTCTTGCTAAAATTGGGCCATGCAAGGACAAGCACAGAGGTCCAAAAGTTAGGGCCTAGTCAAGGAGATGGTTCAGAAGAACCTGACTGGGGTTTGGTCAAGAAGGGAATATTTGTTGCTACCATAGAGATCATATCTTTTTTGTTACTAATAACTTCAAAGAAACAAGAACATATATGCTCTTGAAGGAGGATGAAGTGTTTCATATACCTCCCTTGTGTTCCAGATTATTTTTTTAAATAACATTTTATTATTACAGTAGCCTCCCCCCACCTGTAGTTTCTGTTACCAGTTGTCAACTATGATCCAAATATATTAAACGGACAATTCCAGAAATAAACAATTCATAAGTTTTAAATCACAAGCCATTCTGAGTACCATGATGAAATCTTGTGCTGTCCCACTCCCTCTCACCCTGGATATGAAACATCCCTTATGTCCAATGAATCCACACTGTATATACTAACTACCTGTTAGTCACTTAGTAGCTGACTCATTTATCAGATCGACTGTGGAGGTATCGTGCTTGTGTTCAAGTAACCCTAATTTTACTTAATAATGGCCCCAAAACACAAGAATAGTGATGCTAGAGATTTGGATATTCTCTTACTGTGCCTATTTTATAAATTAAACTTTATCATAGGTGTGTATGTATAAGAAAAAACAGTATACATAAGGTCTAGTACTATTCACAGTTTCAGGCATCCCCTGGGGGTCTCAGAACATATCCCCTCCAGATAAGGAGGGACTACTGTATTCTGATTATGTAAGTAAATTGGGTTCATAGTGAAAATTTTATAAATAGAGAAATAACAAAGAAAACTAGAGTAAAACATAGTCCTGCAATTAAGTAGCTACTTTTAATTACCTTGAGAATAACTTTATAGATAAAATATGTCTTTCTATCCACATGTTCTCATTTAAACCTCATTCTCACTAATATATAATGAATCAAACTGTATGATGGACTGATGGAAAAATTCCTAGTATGCTTAGGGGAAGGATTAAAAAACAAGGAAAGACAGGGACAAACAGGAGTATTGTGTGTGGGAGTAGAGGCAGATGTTTTTGAAAATATAATTACCTGGAGAAAGCAAAGGTTGTTACTCATCACAACCATATTCCCAACTTGAAGCTCTTGCCTTTGTTTGCCCCTGTCTACCTTCAATTGTGTTGCAGCAAACAGAATTTCTAGGTGACTGTAGATGTGTATGAGATGGGGTTAGGGAGTATTTGTTTGGCCT
Organism: Grampus griseus; assembly: GCF_964374135.1. Lineage (NCBI taxonomy): Eukaryota > Metazoa > Chordata > Mammalia > Artiodactyla > Delphinidae > Grampus > Grampus griseus. The sequence goes on along the minus strand of NC_138997.1, from coordinate 14,380,055 downwards.
ACCATAACAGCATAATCTAATAGGAGCTTTACTATTTAGCCGTTTTGCACAGGCCAATCATTTGCACAGGATTTACGAAAAATACTTTCCTTTTTTTCTTGTTTTTCTAATTTAGCAATCTTATTTCTCAAAGGAGTAGAAATCATGGCTAGTTATACTAGTTGTATCAGTAATGTGGTAGGGAAGAGACAAGGTACATTTTCTAGCAACTAGTCATTATCTCTGGGAGCTTGAGCCTACAATTCAAGGTAACAGAATACAAATGGAAACAATATCTTATTCAGTATTTTGGCTAGGCAAATGAACATGATAACTGAATTATGGCATATTTCATGGCCCAGAGACTGGAAAGCATAGAATATGAGTTGGAATACAGTGATCACATAGCAGCAGTCGTCAGTATTCTTCTTTGTATATGTACTTTTCAACTTATTGAGTTTTTTTAGAAACTATTCTTGCCTTTAACAAATTCATAATCAAAGGTATCAATTTAACATAATAGAGGTATGAACAATGTACTCTGAAAGAAAAGCGAGTGGTTAATTGTCCCTGAAGGTGGCCAGAACAATAGCTTCATAAAACTGTTATTGTCACATCTGTAATGAAAGTACAGATTTTCTGGTTCCTAATACAGAAAATTGTAAGTATTGTTTTCAGAGAACTGTTTTTAAAACAAAATGTAAACCTGGTGTGTGTGTGTGAATTAACACCAGTCATACATATGCATGTGTAATCTGGAATGAGATATGAGGAATAAACTCAGGGCTCTCATTGACTTTCCATGTGACTTTGGCCAAGTCAGTTAGCCTCTGCACATCTTTTTCCTCATCCTTAAAATGAAGGAGCAGAATTACTGGCTTTCAGACTCTCCTAATTGCTTTCTCACATTTTTTTATGGTTTGCTCTTTAGTTATACAACCTGGAATCTAAAACATACTGAGAGAGAATTCTCCATGGCATTTCTGCACATCTTGTATCAGCTTTTGTCCCAGACTATACTTTTAAGCATGTTTGTAGTTTGTATAACAGTTTTGGAAATAGAGATAGTGTCACCTTCTGGGGAAGAGGGCAGAGTTATATCCTGAACAAAATAAAGATAATGTCTCCCTTTGGGGCAAAGTTGGGCAGTTTACTAGCAGCCCCTTTTAGAGGATCAGAGGGTACTGAAGAGTTACCCAAATGGAGTACAAGATGTATTCAGATTCAGAAAGCACCAGCTTCTCCAGGGCTTAATGAGGGACCCAGTATGACAGTGGCCCTACGAGGATTCGACTCCAGTGAATGATGGGATACTGCTAGAGAAGCAGACTGTTGTCTCATTATGCAATAAAGGTAGTTCTGTGTTCTGAGAAGTAAATTATTGTGAAATATCTTAGTGATTGAGATTAAAAACATTGCTCAAAAGATTTTCTGTGGTACTCCTAGGTATCCCTTAAACCTGAATGCATATTTGTCAGGCTGCTAGTAGTAGATCCTGTTTATATTTGCGCAGAAACTTTAAAATCATTCTGAATTCCTTCCCTTGCCTTTTTCCTGTAGATCAACTCCTCACTATCTCCAATATCATGGTCCAAGCTCTTAGTATACCTCACTTCACAAGTGGCATCCTGACACCAACAGTTGTCATTCCAATACCTAGCATCCATGCTTCATGATGGTAACAAAATGATTTTGTTCTAAAATGCAAATACTACATCATTCTGTTAGTTTAAATATATTAATGTGGTCAAGGGAAAAGTTTAAATTTGTTGGTGAAATGGAAGAAGCTCTTTAGAATATGCCCCCTGTTTATCATTCTCCCTTACCTCTTGCCTTTCCCTTGCAAGCACTGTCCATTCTAGCCATATTATGCTATTTACAATTTTAAGATCATCTTGTAGTTTCAAACTGCTGTGCTTTTCCACAGCTGCTCTATCTCCCTGTGAAGACCATTCCTCCATTTTCCATCAGATCATTTTTCATCGTCTTTTAAGTCTTAGCTTAAATATGCTTTCTTCCAGTAAAAATTCTATAATCCCCAGCCCATTTAAAAATTTCTGAGTTCCCATAAACCACTGTGCAAAATAAATACAATATACTTGTCAGCATTATTATTGTTTATTTTTGTTTTCTATCTTCCACTAGGCTCTAATCTCCTTGAAAAGACATCATGCTTTATTTCACTTAAAATTGGAGATACATGTAGTTCCAAAATTAGGAATAATCTCACATCCAAAAATCTATTAATCACTCATTGTTTGACACTCAAAACTTATTCCCCATTGAATCAGTCTTATACACTTCAAAGATGTTCTTTAAAAAGTACTTTCCTGGAGAAATTAAAAACTTTAAGGAATATTTTTTTTATGTGAAGCACATTTTTAAATAAAAACTATAGGTTTCTAGAGTTGAATAACAGTTTCTTTGAATGTAACGTTAAGTGGAGATTAAGCCATAATGGGACCCAAGATTTTTTTATGGTCACACCTAAGAGACTTCCAAATTACAGGTTCACCAAAGGTACAAATTGGAGCTGCACCTCAGATTAAAATAATCAACTTAGCACTGAATTAGTTCCGTATGCATCATGACTTCCTAACTATTGGGTTCATGGTATTAAGCATACACATTCCTCAGACATAAGTTTTTGTGGCTCTTTAGTATTTAACAAAAGGTTCAAAAAATATCCTGTTACCAGTGTTATATTGAGAACTGCAGTTTTGGAGGAGCGTGTGCACTTTGAGACTTGAGAAACTGATATCTATGGCATTAAATATTCAATGTAAATTTGTGAATCAGAAAGTTATTTTTACCCAGATTACTGTCTAGAGTCTTTCTGGGTGGATAAAAGAGATACATCTCAGATCTGCTCATATTTGTTTACAGCTTCTGCCTAGACCAGACAGCTGCCACCAGGTACCTAAGAATGTTGCCTATGCTGTGGGACATGCAGTCAAAAGAATTTAGAACTACTGTAGTGCAAATAACTGAAAGATGCAAGAGCAATTCCAGGAGGGGATTGCGACAAGAAGCAGAGAAAGAGACATTGAATTATTATTAGCACACACCACTGCAAAGGTTCAGGAAAAGCAGTGTCAGTGAAGGACAAGGGCTAAAATCTAGGTGAATCTAGCACTAGGGTGACTCATGGATACCAAGCTATGAAAATCAGCAGATATTTACCTTATACATAGAGAGATCAAGAGGTCCCTGGGGGTTATGATTCTTATGTCCAGTTTATAGCATGTAGTATTGAGAAAAAAGAAATTACCATGACATTTTTAGGACTAGAATATAGTTATTCAAAGCAACTCTTTAGGGATGTAGAACATGATTGAAGGTTTGGAATTTCTGTAGTAAGTTTACATAGCACTAATTCATTGTCACATAGGAAGCTAACAATAAATAACACATTCAAAACAGCAGAAAGCACAAATTAACCATAAATTACAATAATTATACTGATAGTAGATTTCTCAAAAGCAAAATTAGAAGTCATGATACGGTGGGAAAAATTCTTAAAAATTCCTAGAGGAAGTCCCTGCTAACTTCAAATTTTATATGCAGTGAAACTAACTTTGAAGGATGAGAGTGAAAGGAGGATGGTTTAAGAAGAAAATACTGACTGAATTTAGCATAAATAGACCGACACTGTGGGAAATCCCAAAAGATGTATTTTAGGAGAATGCAAAATAATCCTGAGAGAAATGTGATATGAGAGAAGGAATGATACATAAAAATAAAAACGTAAACAACAGGATAAATCTAAAGAAACATTGACTGAAAATGATAATAACAGTAGTATTATTTAATTAGTGGGGTTAAAAAAACATAGAATCAAAATGACAAAATATACTAGCAAAAAAGTTTTAATTTCAAGCAACAATCAGAATATAAATATTGTGAGTTTCCTTTAAGTTTAGAAGGACTGTAAGCACACTATTCAAATTTAGACATTGTTATGATAGGTATGCATGTAAAATATCTATGACAATCACTAAAAAAAACATACAGAATTCAGAACTTCCAAAATAGTGGGAACGCAATATAGAGGAAAAACCAATCAAATTAAAATAAAGAAGGCAGAAAAATAAATAGGGAAAAAAGAGACACAGAGTATAAAATTTTTAAAAAAGACACACACATATGTGAGTTATCTCAATTAATGGACTGAATCTTTAGTTAGCAGAGTTTCAACCATAGTATCAAAACATGTGCTAACAACACATAATAAAACACTAAAAGCTAAGAGAAAAGGATGACAAATAGAAATATCAGTCATTACTAACCAAAACAAATTTTGTGCCACTATATTAAAAACAGACAAATAGACTTTAAGGGAAAAGAGCACACTTAGTGTTCTTTAAAGTTGCTATCGAATGATAAAACATTTAGTCACCAAGATGATTCCGTTAGTTGTCAATATATAATTATCAGGTATCAAGCATATAATGGTGAAAAAGCAGATGCCAAAAACTGCCCTCGTGTATTACTTTCTAGTGGAGAGCTGATATTCTACTGGGGAAAAAATGATAGTTCTAAATCTGTATGCAATTAATAAATAAATTGAAAATATTGAGAGAATCAATGGAGAAGTTGAAAAATCTATATTCACGGTAGAAGATGTTAATACATCTCTTTCTCTAATTGATCTAACCAAGCAAATACAAATAATTCTAAGAATGTAAGGATATAGAATATTTGATCAACACAAATTAGAGTTAGTATAATGGACTTACATAAGACATGTACCCAGCAATCTATCTCAAGCTCACATGGAATGTTTATGTTAAATCATCATGCACTTGGTCACAGAGCAAGTGTCAGCACATTTTGGAGTATTGGCTTTATACAGACCACATTAACTGACTAACACATAATAAAAAGAAGCATTAATAATTTAAAAACTACAAACACCTGTATACTTAATAGCTTGTATATTAATGTAATCAGCAGAAATTAGAAAACACTTGGAACAGAATGATAATGAATATTACACACTGAAATATGTGACATGCAGGTAAAAAATTCTTACAGGTCTTAATTGTTTACATTAGAAAAGAAGTCTACAAATTAATATGTTAAGCATCCCATTTAAGATGTGAAAACAATGAGCAATGAACATAAAAACTATGGAAATTACGTACAACTTCCAAAATAATAGAGGGAGAAAGCATAAATTCTAGTAAGATAAAATTTTTAAAAAGAAATAAAAGAAAATGTGAAAATATTGAAATTGAAATATGAGATGTGACTACAAATGCAGATTTTAAAAATAAGAGATGATTACGAATAATTTTATGCCAATACAGTTTAAAATGTAAATGAAGCGGACAAATTTAAAAAAAACTAAGTATAATAAAACTGGTTCAAGAAGAAGCTGGACAAATGGTACTGCACTCATTAAATTAGTTTGAAATCTTTCCACAATAAAAAAAAATAATCTTGGCTCAGACATTTTAAAAGATAAAATAGAACAAACATTCAGGGAGTAGGTGATTCAAATCTTTAACAAATTCTTCCAAGGGACTTCCCTGGTGGTCCAGTGGGTAAGACTCTGTGCTTCCAATGCAGGGGGCCCGGGTTCAATCCCTGGTCAGGGAACTAGATCCCGCGTGCCACAACTAAGACCCGGCACAGCCAAATAAATAAAAATATATATATATAACAAATTCTTCCAGAGAAAAAAGCTAGACAAAACACTGAACATACATACTATAACCTTATAATCATAAATTTAACACCATAACTTAGTCTGTTCCAGCTGCTATAACAAAATACCTACCATAGACTGTCTGACTTATAAAAAACAGAAATGTATTCCTCACAGTGCTGTAGTCTTGGAAGTGCCAGATCAAGGTGGCAGCAGATTCACTGACTGCTGAGGGCACATTTCCTAACTGGCTGCTGGTTTTCCACTGTGACTTCACATGGCTGAAGAGGTAAGAGATCTCTCTGGGGCACCCTCTTATAGTGGCACTAATCCCATTCATGATCTAATCACCTTCCAAAGGCCCCACATCCAAATGCCATCACATTGGTAGTAATTAGGTTTCACTGTATGAATTTTGCAGGGACACAAACATTCAGTCCACTGCAGTAACCAAGCAAAAACTACCCATGGGAATAAACGTACAGATCAATTTTGGCTGTGACTATAGATGTTAAAATATTACATAAAATATTAGCAAATTGAATGTAGCAGTATCCTTTTTATAAAGATAATATGAAATTGGGTTTATTCAGGGAATACATGGACATTTATCATTATAAAAATCAGCATTATATTTTATCACATTAACAAATTCATGGGGGAAAAACATGAACATTTTAAAAGATGTGGGTAAAGTATATTTTAACAAAAAATTAAAATTCATTCTTGATGAAAATTCTTAGTATGCCTAAATCATATAAAAAGACTTTTCAATAAATCAGTGGGTGAAATAGTGAAAATCACAGCAGTCAGCTTGTGATATCAAACATGACTTGAGTTTGTATTTTTAATACAAGATATAAGGTTAATTTTAACTTATATAAAAGTGACTTCAGTAAATCCCATGTTATAAATAAAAATATAAAAGGCTGCTAATTATACAGAAATTATTTAGGAAGAAGCAGTAGAACCTATAATATACCTTTACACCTATTTAAAAGTGAACTGAGCTTCTCACATTTTTCTCCATGCTTATTAAGTGCCGATGTAGGACTTTATATGATCAAAGTTTCTAACAACCATTTTTACTTGTTATTTGTTGCAGCATCACCTAGATATACAAAAGAAATGTAATGTAACTTATTCAAGTTATTACAGCATAACCATTTTGCTATAGACAGTACCTATCACTTAAAATGAGCAAGAACTCCAAGCCCTTTTTTCCTACCAAATTGTCTATGTTCATGGCAGTCTTATATGATTTATTTCATTACTAAGTTAGTAAAAATTTAGTCTTTAAAAAGCAAACTTTCCTTTTCATTTCCATTTAAAGCTCAATTTATTCTATTTATCTAGCTGCGGGGTGCTGGTGTGTGTGTGTGTATAATATTTACCATAGCCTATTAAATAGGAATGTTGAAAAATAAAATGAAAATAGACTATTTTAGGTATATATATACACACACAGTGAAAAGGATATGTAGTTTACATAACGTGTTTTTCTAGGCAGTCTGATGGATTCAGATATTTGTAAACATACTATTTATGTAGTGATCTAAGATGTCTTTGTAATCTCCCCCTGCAAATTATATACTGCATGTCTACATGCCAGCTAAGACATTTGATATCAGTGTAATAGGGAAAATAGACAAAATAACTGGATTTTTAAATGGTCAACGGACTTGAATAGACATTTTTCAGAAGAACAGGGAACCCTTGCACATTGTTGGTGGGAATGTAAATTGGTATAGCCATTATGGGAAAAAGTACGGATGTTTTTCAAAAATTAAAAATAGAAATACCATATGATCCAACCATCCCACTCTGGGTATATATTCAAAGGAAATGAAATCAGGATCTTGAAGAGATAGCTGCACTCCCAGGTTCACTGTAGCATTATTCACATCAGCCAAGATATGGAAACATCTGAATGTCCTTTGGCAGACGAATGTATAAAGAAAATTATATCTATAGATATAAACATTATTCAACCTTAAAAAAGAAGGAAATGCTACCATTTGTGACAATATTCATGGACCTGAAGGACATTGTGTTAAGTGAGATAAGCCCGACACAGAAATACAAATACTGCATGATTTCATTTATATGTGGAATCTAAATAGTGAAACACATAGAAGCAGAGGGTAGAATGGTGGTTTTCAGGGGCTAGGAGGAGAAGGAATGGGAAGATATTGGTCAAGTAGTAAAAGTTTCAGTTATGCTAAATAGATAAGTTATGGACATGCAATGTACAACAAGGTGATTATAGTCAACAATATTTTATAGTATTCTTGAAAGTTGCTAAAAGAATAGATCTTAAGTGTTCTCACCATACACACACACATACACACACACACATGCACACACGGAAGAAAATGATAACTATGTGAGGTGATAAATATCTCAAGTAGCTTGACTGTGGTGATTATTTCACAATGTAATATATATCAAAACATCAAGTTGTATTCTTAAATGCATACAATTTTTATTTGTTAATTATACCTCAATAAATCTGAGGAGAAAAAACTAAACATCATTGAACCATAAGTGAAGTTATTACAAAGCAAGCTAAAAACAACTGCATATCATATATGTATAATTTTTGCCCACAGGCAAAATACCACTGTTATAGGTATGAGGTTCCATACTGTTAAGAGTCAATCAATAATTAACTGGGCATTATTTACAATTGATCACAGAGCATATATATATTTATGTTTTTGGTGTGTATTGCCAAAATACTTTTTGAAAACAAGTCATAATCCAACTTGAAGTATGAAAATGACAATTGCACAATACTCATGCTCTCATATCAGCCCTGATATTTTCTTTTTTGTAAATGTTAGGTTATTTGATCAGTAAAAATGCCTTATAATGTTGTTTTAGTGTTATTCATTAAAAGCTATTTATTGTATGCCTACTGTGAATTAGGCATTAGTACAGCTCCTTCATACACTGATGAGCAAGACAGATAAGGCCTGTGTTCTCAACAGGTGTTCTTACAGTAAGAAGAGATACATCCTACTCTAATGGAACAATTAAAAAGAGATGAGATTCTTTTAAATGCCAAGAAAGGGGACCTTCAAGATGGCAGGGGAGTGCGACATGGAGATCACCTGAAAATTATAAGATATTGACGAAAGAAATTAAAGATGATACAAATAGATGGAGAGATATACCATGTTCTTGGATTGGAAGAATTGACATTGTGAAAATGACTATATTACCCAAAGCAATCTACAGATTCAACGCAATCCCTATCGAACTACCAATGGCATTTTCCACACAACTAGAATAAAAATTTTCACAATAGGTGTGGAAACACAAAAGACTCCAAATAGCCAAAGCAATCATGAGAAAGAAAAACGGAGATGGAAGAATCAGGCTCCTGGACTTCAGACTATACTACAAAGCTACAGTCATCAAGACAGTTCGGTACTGGCACAAAAACAGAAATATAGATCAATGGAACAGGATAGAAAGCCCAGAGATAAACCCATGCACATATGGTCACCTTATCTTTGATAAAGGATGCAAGAAGATACAATGGAGAAAAGACAGCCTCTTCAATAAGTGGTGCTGGGAAAACTGGACAGCTACATGTAAAAGAATGAAATTGGAATACTCCCTAACACCATATACAAAAATAAACTCAAAATGGATTAAAGACCTAAATGTAAGGTCAGACACTATCAAACTTTTAGAGGAAAACATAGGCGGAACACTCTATGACATAAATCACAGCAAGATCCTTTTTGACCCACCTCCAAGAGAAATGGAAATAAAAACAAAAATAAACAAATGGACCTAATGAAACTTAAAAGCTGTGCACAGCAAAGGGAACCATAAACAAGAGGAAAAGACAGCCCTCAGAATGGGAGAAAATACTGGCAAATGAAGCAACTGACAAAGGATTAATCTCCCAAATTTACAAGCAGCTTATGCAGCTCAATATCAAAAAAAAAAACAAACTACCCAATCCAAAAATGGGCAGAAGACCTAAACAGACATTTCTCCAAAGAAGATATATAAATTGCCAACAAACACATGAAAGAATGCTCAACATCACTAATGATTAGAGAAATGCAAATCAAAACTACAATGAGGTATCACTTCACAACAGTCAGAATGGCCATCATCAAAAAATCTACAAACAATAAATGCTGGAGAGGGTGTGGAGAAAAGGGAACCCTCTTGCACTGTTAGTGGGAATGTAAGTTGATACAGTCACTATGGAGAACAGTATGGAGGTTCCCTAAAAAACTAAAAATAGAACTACCCAATATGACCCAGCAATCCCACTACTGGGCATATACCCTGAGAAAACCATAATTCAAAAAGAGTCATGTACCACAACGTTCATTGCAGCTGTATTTACAATAGCCAGGACATGGAAGCAACCTAAGTGTCCATCGACAGATGAATGGATAAAGAAGATGTGGCAAATATATACAATGGAATGTTACTCAGCCATAAAAAGAAACAAAATTGAGTTATTTGTGGTGAGGTTGATGGACCTAGAATCTGTCATACAGAGTGAAGTAAGTCAGAAATAGAAAAACAAATACCGTATGCTAACACGTATATATATATATATATGGAATCAAAAAAAAAAGATTCTGAAGAATCTAGGGGCAGGATAGGAATAAAGATGCAGACGTACAGAATGGACTTGAGGATGGGGGGGAAGGGTAAGCTGGGACGAAGTGAGAGAGTGGCACGGACATATATACACTACCAAATGTAAAATAGATAGCTAGTGGGAAGCGGCCGCATAGCACAGGCAGAATAGCTCGTGGCTTTGTGTCCACCTGGAGAAGTGGGATAGGGAAGGTGGGTTAGGGAAGTTGGGAGGGAGACGCAAGAGGGAGGAGATATCGGGATATATGCATATGTATAGTTGATTCACTTAATCATACAGCAGAAACTAACACACCATTGTGAAGCAATTATATTCCAATAAAGATGTTAAATAAATAAATAAATGCCTAGAAAAATGAATAGGAAAACACAGTTGAAATGGAGGCATCTTACAGATTAGTTGTAGTTGAAGAAGTCCTCCCTTATTATATTTTAACTTTAGATCCAAATTATAGGAAAAGTCATCCTTTGAATATCTGGAAAAAAAGATTTCCAGGCAGAAGGAAGAGCTTATGCAAAATCCCTGAGAATAACCAGATCTTGGTATGTCTGAGAAACCAAAAAAACAGCATGTGGCTACAGTGAACAATATGGCTATGAGCAAAGTGGAGACAGGCAGGAGACAGAGTTGATTCATGTAGAGAAATAGTACTCAACCGTCGCTGTGTGCGTTAGCACAAAGCCCTGCAGCATGACAGCATTTAGAAGTTGAGCAGAGGAGAGGAACCCAAAAAATAGACAGATAGAAAATGGCTAGTGAGGCTGGAGAAAAAACAGGGGAAATAAACGCTGAAGCCAGGGAAAGAGATGTTGATGAAAAAGGAGAGTGATTAGCTGTGCCAAGTGCTTTTGAGATAAGAACACAGAAGAGTTGCCAGGGAGTTTTTAAAGGTGGAATCCAAGCTGAAAAGAGGGAGTACAAGAACCAGGGGTGGGGGGAATAGTGAAAGAGTGGCGCAGCCATCAGATCAGAACTCCCACTGAAATGTTTAAAGCTGATATAAGAAGAGCCCTGAGTAACAGCTGGGAGGAAACTGAGATTGTTGAAATGTCACAGTGATTACAGGTAATGTTTTTGATAACGTTGACTCTAAAAGAGAGAAAGGAGAGTAGGCAGGAAGAATGAGGGCTGAATAAATTTTTATTCTCTGAGTTTCAGCTTCTTATGGGAGAGATTATAGCACATTTGAACTCGTAAGGGATAGCCATTGTGTTGGATATACACACCTCCTCAGATTTCCCTGGCACCACCATTCCCTGCACATGCTTGTTCCTCCTCAGCTACTGCTGTAGCTGACCTATTCCACTGAGGTCCATGAGGCCTTGCTGTGACTTTTAACTGCCAGTGCACAGTCAGGCAACCAGACATTTGCCTCAGTTTCTGGTTCCTTCCTTCTGAACTTGAATGTTGCACCACACCATAGGGTAACAGATCTGGTGCCCCAAACAACCACCAAAGGGGCCAGATAATGCAACCTGAAGTGTGTGTGTGTGTGTGTGTGTGTGTGTGAGCGCGTGTGTGTGAAGGAGTGTGGGTGTAGCTTCCTGTGGATGAAAATTTGATGACTGGGAAACAGAAGCCTTTCTTTCTTCCTGCAGTAGACAGCAACAAGGTATGATTTCCGTGTACTATGAGGTGAGGCCATGCTGACCGACCTGCCAAGTGGTCATCAGCTTTCTCCTAAGGAGTCATAGTGAAGTAGTGACCAGCATGCTGCTGTATCATCTTTCATGATTCTCCTTCCTTCCTTGACTTAGTTCCCTTGTCCTTTACTCTTAAGATCCTGACATTATACCTCCTACAGATTAATCCCAGTCTTCATCTCAGGCTGTTTCCGTGGGCACTCAGCCTAACATAGTGATATTTTAAAAACAATATTCAAAGTATGTACTGTTTATGGATTCCATCAATGTTTTTTCTCTTTTACTGGTTACAGAAACTTTAAATAGTTGTAGTTTTATAATTATGTTTTAATATTCAGTAGAATTCCTGCATCTAAAATGTTGAAAAATATTTCTATTCTCATCTGTACAGTCATATAAGTGACATTTAGAATTGTACTGTCAGGATGCAAAAAAACTTGTTATTTTAAATTATAACCAATAAAATATTAATTAGTGAAGAATTGAACACATGAATTTATTCAATGTAAAAATTCATATTTACTATTAATGAGGAATTGAAAATATGAATTTGTTCAATATTCTGATTTATAAAAAGCATATATTTAGGGTATTTTTACTTCAATAAAATAAGCCATTTGCATTCCTCTTCTATTCATTTTGGTTATTACATTGTCCTATTGTAAAGGATCATTATTAAAAATTTAGAGAAGACCCGTGAGAAGATATAAGAAAATAAGTTATTAAATGTTAGTTTATTTCCTTTTGTGTGTGTATTTGATCTATACATAGCTGATACATGCTGCATGTGATATCTGAATGTTTTCCTTTAATATAAAATAAAACATAATATGGACATTTATTATTAAATCTATATAAATCTAGTTTTACCTGCAAAATATCTTACTTAAGCATTTCCTGATATTCTCAAATTAAGCTATTATAGGTCATTTGTTATAAACATTTTTATACATAAATGTCTTTTATAATTTAGGTTGCTTTCTTAGAAAAGATTCATAGACTGTAGTACTTAGGGATTATTACTTTTATAATTCTTGATAAATATAGTCATTGTTTTCTAAAAGTTTGTCACAACTTATATCCCAGCAGCAATATAAGAAAACATCTCTTTTACCACATCATCTTAAATATTTTGTATAATCCTTTATAAATGGATGCTTTACTTAAAAAAAAGACTTATTTAAATTTTTCATGTGTTTAATTTCTAGTACAAACATAGAATTTTCTGAATTTTCTTTTGTATTTCATGATTTTTACATTGTTTAATTTCCTTTTTCATTTATATGTTAGTGATATATTACAATAATTTCCTTATGGTAATATAATATGTATTATATAATGCAGTAAGATTTATAATATTAAATACATATCTTTAATACTTTCTTTTAGCCATTATTAATAATGTTTGCTAATTAATAATTTGCCTTTAATTTTTTTTGCCATAATAAAGTCTCTCCAGTGATCATGTAATCTAACATATCTGTATTTATTTTGTGTCCTTTACCACTGATTTCAAAATAATAATCATCTTCCCTCTGAAAGAAAGGGCATATATATTTTTTCTAAGTTTTTAGAGTTCATATCATTCTTTAACCATTTCCATCCAGCTGAAATTTAATTTGGTATGGTTTGATATGTGATCTAAATGTATTTGTTTACAATAGAGTTAACCAATTATTTTAATGATTTTTATTTTAAAAATCCATAGATCAATTAATTTCTATTTTATTGTTTTTTAAATGTTATATAATTTTTTTATGTCTTTGTCTCATTTCATACTATTTATTCTGCTCAGTCTTGGGACTAAACCTAATAGTAACATTTTAATATCTAGTAGAAATTGTCCTGGGTTGTTATTATTCTACTTTTAATTTTTTTCTCCAAATTTTCTTAATTTTTCCTTGTTCAATAACTTAAGAACTGTTTTGTCAAATTATAAAGAAATTTATCTCACTATACAATTTCACTTTAGAAAAACAAATTTTTTTATAATATTCTGCCTTCTGAATCAGGAATCATGGTACCCTTTCCATTATTTGAGCCTTCTTTTGTATCACTCAGAAAAGTTACATACTGTTCTATATGCTACATCTTTTACCTGTAGGTTATTTTATGTTCTGTCTGTTTTGGACAGTTAGAGCTTGGAATTCAAATTTCCTTAAAAACTTGATATAAGAACCTCCAGGCAAATGCTGATGTTGCCCAAGATGACAGCAGGAGTTTTCAAACTGATCAAAGCCATAAATTCAAGCTCATGGGACAATAAACTCACAGAAAAATTGGAGATTCAATATTTTACATCATAATAATAGCATTGCATACATGACACAATCACTCCTCTTTTAAAAAAAAACAAAAGCTGAGGGGAGGAGCTTCAAGATGGCAGAAGAGTAAGACGTGGAGATCAGCTTCCTCCCCACAAATACATCAGAAATACATCTACATGTGGAACAACCCCTACAGAACACATACTGAATGCTGGCAGAAGACCTCAGACATCCCAAAAGGCAAGAAACTCCCCACGTACCTGGGTAGGGCAAAAGAAAAAAAGAAAAAAAAGAGACAAAAGAATACGGACGAGACCTGCACCAGTGGGAGGGAGCTGTGAAGGAGGAAAGGTTTCCACACACTAGGAAGGCCCTTCGTGGGCGGAGACTGCGGGGGGAGGAGGGAGGAAGCTTCGGAGCCACGGAGGAGAGTGCAGCCACAGGGTTGCGGAGGGCAAAGCGGAGAGATTCCCGCACAGAGGATCGGTGCCAACCAGCGCTCACCAGCCCGAGAGGCTTGTCTGCTCACCCGCCGGGGCGGGCGGGGCTGGGAGCTAAGGCTCGGGCTTCGGTCGGATGCCAGGAGAGGATTGGTGTTGGCTGCATGAACACAGCCTGAAGGGGGCTAGTGCGCCACAGCTAGCCAGGAGGAGGTCCAGGAAAAAGTCTGGACCTGATAAAGAGGCAAGAGACTTTTTCTTTGCCTCTTTATTTCCGGGTGCATGAGCAGAGGGGATTAAGAACGTCCCTTCAATGAGCTCCAGAGAGAGGCGTGAGCCGCGTCTATCAGCACAAACCCCAGAGACGGGCATGAGACACTAAGGGTGCTGCTGCAGCCACCAAGAAGCCTGTGTACAAGCACAGGTCACTGTCCACACTTCCCCTCCTGGGAGCCTGTGCAGCCCGCCACTGCCAGGGTCCCGTGATCCAGGGACAATTTCCCTGGGAGAACACACGGTCCTCCTCTGGTGGGTGCAACGTCACACCAGCCTCTGCCACCACAGGCTTGCCCCACACTCTGTACCCCTCCCTACCCCCAGCCTGAGTGAGCCAGAGCCCCCGAATCAGCTGCTCCTTTAACCCCATCCTATCTAAGCGAAGACCAGACGCCCTAAGAAGACCTACATGCCGATATGGGGCCAGTCCAAAGCTGAACCCCAGGAGCTGTGCAAACAAAGAATAGAAAGGGACATCTTTCCCAGCAGCCTCAGGAGCAGTGGATTAAATGTCCACAATCAATTTGATGTACCCGGCATCTATGGAATACCTGAATAGACAACGAATCATCCCATATTGAGGAGGTGGACTTTGGGAGCAACAATATATATATACTTTTTTCCCTTTTTCTTTTTTTGTGAGTGTGTATGTGTATGCTTCTATGTGTGATTTTTTCTGCATAGTTTTTCTTTATTAAGCAAATATAACTTTTTTATTTTATCTTTTTCTTTCTTTCTTTCTTTTTATCTCACTTTTATTATGAGCCGTGTGGATGACAGGGTCTTGGAGCTCTAGCCAGGCATCAGGGCTGTGCCTCTGAGGTGGGAGAGCCAAATTCAGAACATTGGTCCACCAAAGACCTCCCAGCTCCACATAATATCAAATGGCGAAAATCTCCCAGAGATCTCCATGTCAATGCCAAGACCCAGCTCCACTCAACAACCAGCAAGCTACAGTGCAGGACACCCTATGCCAAACAACTCGCAAGACAGGAACACAACCTCACCCATTAGCAGAGAGGCTACGTAAAATCATAATAAGGCCACAGACACCCCAAAACACACCACCAGATGTGGACCCGCCCACAAGAAAGACAGATCTAGCCTCATCCACCAGAACAGAGGCACCAGTTTCCTCCACCAGGAAGCCTACACAACCCACTGAACCAACCTTAGCCACTGGGGGCAGAAACCAAAAACAACGGGAACTATGAACCTGTAGCCTGCGAAAAGGAGACCCCAAGCGCAGTAGGCTAAGCAAAATGAGAAGACAGTGAAACACACAGCAGATGAAGGACCATGGTAAAAACCCACCAGATCTAACAAATGAAGAGGAAATAGGCAGCCTAGCTAAAAAATAATTCAGAATAATGATAGTAAAGATGATCCAAAATCTTGGAAATACAATGGAGAAAATACAAGAAACATTTAACAAGGACGTAGAAAAACTAAAAAGCAAACAAACAATGATGAACAACACAATAAATTAAATTACAAATTCTCTAGAAGGGATCAATAGCAGAGAAACTGAGGCAGAAAAATGGATAAGTGACCTGGAAGATAAAATAGTGGAAATAACTACTGCAGAGCAGAATAAAGAAAAAAGAATGAAAAGAACTGAGGACAGTCTCAGGGACATCTCAGACAATATTAAACGCACCAACATTCAAATTCTGGGAGTCCCAGAAGAAGAAGAGAAAAAGAAAGGGACTGAGAAAATATTTGAAGAGATTCTAGTTGA
Source organism: Grampus griseus (assembly GCF_964374135.1). Lineage (NCBI taxonomy): Eukaryota > Metazoa > Chordata > Mammalia > Artiodactyla > Delphinidae > Grampus > Grampus griseus. The sequence continues at coordinate 14,363,414 of NC_138997.1, read as the reverse complement.
AAACTTCCCTAATATGGGAAAGGAAATAGTTAATCAAGTCCAGGAAGCACAGTGAGTCCCATACAGGATAAATCCAAGGAGAAACACGTCAAGACACATATTAATCAAACTATCAAAAATTAAATACAAAGAAAAAATATTAAAAGCAGCAAGGGAAAAACAACAAATAATATACAAGGGAATCCACATAATGTTAACAGCTGATCTTTCAGCAGAAACTCTGCAAGCCAGAAGGGAGTGGCAGGACATATTTAAAATGATGAAAGGGAAAAACCTACAACGAATATTACTCTACCCAGCAAGGATCTCATTCAGATTAAATGGAGAAATTAAAACCTTTATAGACAAGCAAAGCTAAGAGAATTCAGCACCACCAAACCAGCTTTACAACAAATGTTAAAGGAATGTCTCTAGGCAGGAAACTCAAGAGAGGGAAAAGGCCTACAATAACAAACCCCAAACAATTAAGAAAATGGTACTAGGAACACACATATCGATAATTACCTTAAATGTAAATGGATTAAATGCTCCAACCAAAACACATAGACTGGCTGAATGGATATAAAAACAAAACCCATATATATACTGTCTACAAGAGACCCACTTCAGACCTAGGGACACATACATACTGACAGTGAGGGAATGGAAAAAGATATTCCATGTAAATGAAAACCAAAAGAAAGCTGGAGTAGCAATTCTCATATCAGACATAATAGACTTTCAAACAGACTATTACAAAAGACAATGAAGGACACTACATAATAATCAAGGGATCAATCCAAGAAGATATAACAATTGTAAATATCTATGCACCCAACACAGGAGCACCTCAATACATAAGGCAAATACTGACAGCCCTATAAGGGGAAATTGACAGTAACACAATCATAGTAGGGGACTTTAACACCCCACTTTCACCAATGAACAGATCATCCTAAATGAAAATAAATAAGGAAACACAAGCTTTAAATGATACATTAAACAAGATGGACTTAATTGATATTTATAGGACATTCCATCCAAAAACAACAGAATACACTTTCTTCTCAAGTGCTCATGGAACATTCTCCAGGATAGATCATATCTTGGCATCACAAATCAAGCCTTCGTAAATTTAAGAAAAGTGAAATCGTATCAAGTATCTTTTTCGACCACAACGGTATGAGACTAGATATCAATTACAGGAAAAAAATCTGTAAAAAATACAAACACATGGAGGCTAAACAATACACTACTTAATAACCAAGAGATCACTGAAGAAATCAAAGAGAAAATAAAAAAATACCTAGAAACAAATAACAATGAAAACACGATGACCCAAAACCTATGTGATGCATCAAAAGCAGTTCTAAGAGGGAAGTTTAGAGCAATAAAATCCTACCTTAAGAAACAAGAAACATCTCAAATAAACAACCTAACTTTACACCTAAAGCAATTAGAGAATGCAAACAAAAAAAACCCCCAAAGTTAGCAGAAGGATATTAATCATAAAAATCAGATCAGAAAGAAATTAAAAAGAAATGTAGGAAATTATAGCAAAGATCAGTAAAACTAAAAGCTGGTTCTTTGAGAAGATATACAAAACTGATAACCCATTAGCCAGCCTCATCAGGAAAAAAAGGGAGAAGAATCAAATCAACAGAATTAGAAATGAAAAAGTAGAAGTAACACAACAGACACTGCAGAAATACAAAGGATCATGAGAGATTACTAGAAGCAACTAAATATCAATAAAATGGACAACCTGGAAGAAGTGGACAAAGTCTTAGAAATGCACAACCATCTGAGACTGAACCAGGAAGAAACAGAAAATATGAACAGACCAATCACAAGCACTGAAATTGAAACTGTGATTAAAAATCTTCCAACAAACAAAAGCCCAGGACCAGATGGCTTCACAGGCGAATTCTATCAAACATTTAGAGAAGACTTAACACCTATCCTTCTCAAACTCTTCCAAAATATAGCAGAGGGAGGAACTCTCCCAAACTCATTCTACGAGGCCACCATCACCCTGATACCAAAACCAGACAAGGATGTCACAAAGAAAGAAAACTACAGGCCAATATCACTGATGAACATAGATGCAAAAGTCCTCAACAAAATACTAGCAAACAGAATCCAACAGCACATTAAATGGATTATACACCATGATCAAGTGGGGTTTATCCCAGGAATGCAAGGATTCTTCAATATACACAAATCAATCAACGTGATATACCATATTAACAAATTGAAGGAGAAAAACCATATGATCATCTCAATAGATGCAGAGAAAGCTTTCAACAAAATTCAACACCCATTTATGATAAAAACCCTGCAGAAAGTAGGCATAGAGGGAACTTTCCTCAACATAATAAAGGCCATATATGACAAACCCACAGCCAACATTGTCCTCAATGGTAAAAAACTGAAAGCATTTCCACTAAGATCAGGAAAAAGACAAGGTTGCCCACTCTCACCACTCTTATTCAACATAGTTTTGGAAGTTTTAGCTCCAGCAATCAGAGAAGAAAAGGAAAAAGAAGGTATCTAAATCGGAAAAGAACAAGTAAAGCTGTCACTGTTTGAAGATGACACGATACTATACATAAAGAATCCTAAAGATGCTACCAGAAAACTACTAGATCTAATCAATGAACTTGGTAAAGTAGCAGGATACAAAATCGAGGCACAGAAATCTCTTGCATTCCTATACACTAATGATGAAAAATCTGAAAGTGAAATTAAGAAAACACTCCCATTTATCATTGCAACAAAAAGAATAAAATACCTAGGGATAAACCTACCTAAGGAGACAAAAGACCTGTATGCAGAAAATTATAAGACACTATAGAAATTAAAGAAAGAAATTAAAGATGATACAAATATATGGAGAGATATACCATGTTCTTGGATTGGAAAAATCAACATTGGGAAATGACTATATTACCCAAAGCAATCTACAGATTCAATGCAATTCCTATCAAACTACCAATGGCACTTTTCACAAAACTAGAATAAAAAATTTCACAATTTGTATGGAAACACAAAAGACCCCCGAATAGCCAAAACAATCTTGAGAAAGAAAAACGGAGCTTTAGGAATAAGGCTCCCTGACTTCAGACTATACTACAAAGCTACAGTAATCAAGACAGCATGGTACTGGCAGAAAACAGAAATACAGATCAATGGAACAGGATAGAAAGCCCAGAGGTAAATCCACGCACATGTGAGCACCTTATCTTTGATAAAGGAGGCAAGAATATACAGTGGAGAAAAGACAACCTCTTCAATAAGTGGTGCTGGGAAAACTGGACAGCTACATGTGAAAGAATGAAATTAGAACATTCCCTAACACCATACACAAAAATAAACTCAAAATGGATTAAAGACCTAAATGTAAGACCGAACACTATAAAACTCTTAGAGGAAAACATTGGCAGAACACTCTATGACATAAATCACAGCAAGATCCTTTTTGACCCAGCTCCTAGAGAAATGGAAATAAAAAGGAAAATAAACAAATGGGACCTAATGAAACTTAAAATCTTTTGCACAGCAAAAGAAACCATAAACAAGACAAAAAGACAGCCCTCAGAATGGGAGATAATATTTGCAAATAAAGCAACTGACAAAGGATTAATCTCCAAAAGTATACAAGCAGCTCATGCAGCTCAGTATCAAAAAAACAAACAACCCAATCCAAAAATGGGCAGGAGACCTAAATAGACATTCCTCCAAAGAAGATATATAGATTGCCAACAAACACATGAAAGAATGCTCAACATCATTAGAGAAATGGAAATCAAAACTACAATGAGGTATCACCTCACACCAGTCAGAATGGACATCATCAAAAACTCTACAAACAATAAATGCTGGAGAAGGTGTGGAAAAAAGGGAACCCTGTTGCACTGTTGGTGGGAATGTAAATTGATACAGCCGCAATGGAGAACAGTATGGAGGTTCCTTAAAAAACTAAAAACAGTACTACCATATAACCCAACAATCCCACTCCTGAGCATATACCCTGAGAAAACCAGAATTCAAAAAGAGTCATGTAGTATCATGATCATTGCAGCTCTATTCACAATAGCCAGGACATGGAAACAACCTAAGTGTCCATTGACAGATGAATGGTTAAAGAAGATGCGGCACATATATACAATGGAATATTACCAGCCATAAAAAGAAACGAAATTGAGTTATTTGTAGTGAGGTGGATGGACATAGAGTCTGTCATACAGAGTGAAGTAAGTCAGAAAGAGAGAAACAAATACTGTATGCTAACACATATATATGGAATCTAAGAAGAAAAAAAAAAAAAGGTCATGGAGAACCTAAGGGCTAGTTGGGAATAAAGACGAAGACCTACTAGAGAATGGACTTGAGGACATGGGGAGGGGGAAGGGTAAGCTGGGACAAAGTGAGCGAGTGGTATGTACATATATACACTACCAAATGTAAAATAGATAGCTAGTGGGAAGCAGCCGCATAGCACAGGAGATCAGCTTGGTGCTTTGTGACCTCCTAGAGGGGTGGGATAGGGATTGTAGGATGGAGGGAGATGCAAGAGGGAAGAGATATGGGGATATATGTATACGTATAGCTGATTCCCTTTGTTATGAATCAGAAACTAACACACCATTGTAAAGCAATTATACTCCAATCAAGATGTGAGAAAAAAAAAGAAAAAGAAGAAAACATGATACTAGTTGTTTCTGGCTGACAACATTCCAGTGTTTTCTTTGTTCTACTCAAAAGCTGTCTTCCTGAGAGAGTCAGCTGTTTTGGAATAAGCATGATTTTATAGTTACATGGGTAATTCTTCTTCATGATTTCATCATGTTGAATGACGATGGCTTACTTTTATCAATTTGGGCATGGAGGAATAAACAGTACACTTTGTGTGAAGCAATGTTGCTTTCAAATTTCCTGTTTGTTCCTTTCACCATAGCTGAATTAACCATAACCGAGGTTTGGAGGAGGCAAAGGGGAAGCGATGTCCTTCTGATCCTGTCAGCATTGCTGGAAGTTTTATACCAACAGCTGAAGTGAAGATGATGAATCACATCATCTTTCCTGACCAATCAAGCAAAGGAAAGGGCCAAGACAGGAAGGAATGCTTTAGCCTTTTTTATTTATCTCTTTTTTTTAGATTCACATTGCACTTATTTTGAAAAATGTCAGAGGGCTCTTCTTGGGCTTGTACCTATAGGGACAACTTGGTTTCCAGTTCCTTTGTCAAATTTATCAAGATGCTACTATCAGGAAGAAAACATACAAGTAATCAAAAAAAACAAAAATAAAATCACCTTTCTACATTCTTAATATGTAATGTTGAAAATTTCTGAAGTTCAAAGAAAAGCAATGCTTTGGATGTGTTCCTCTCCTTTTCTATAAAGAAGTCATTATACTGAAAAATCAATTAGAAGTTCACAATTTTAAAGACATCAACATCAGAATTACTATAAGTGAACAGATGTCAGACAAAGGGATTTTCTGTTCAGTGGTGCTAGATGGGCTTGATAAGTACAACGTTCTCACTATTTTTGTATAAGAAGAACCTTTTTCGTTTAAAAAAAAAATCAATCCTTAGGCAATTTTCTAAATCTTAAACACTTGATAATCGTACAAATGATGTTTTAAGTACAATGTTACTTGATAAGCATAAGTGAATTCCCATGGCACAAGTGATGGAGCTGACAAAGGGGATCTACTTCCCTAGGGAAGTATTGATAGTTAGGGCTCATTTGGTGATGAGCTGGGCCTGAACAGAGGATGCTCTCAAGGCTCTTTAGTTATAGGTTAAAGTAGAACAACCTAGCAATGGGTAATAAGACAACAGGTAATAAAACAGGCACAGAAACAGACTGGCTTCAGAAGGGTCCTCCATGCGGCACTGAGTTGAGGTCGATGTGATACATCTGTCACAAAGCACAACCGAAAGCAGTAGAGTCAGTGAAATAAATGGGCTTCTTCACTTGACTGTATTTCTAAAACTCAGTGAATTGTCTGGCCCATATAGGTGCTCAATAAATGTTTGGTGAATAAATGGCTTCCTTTTGTCCCTTTATTCAACATCCGTTGAGTATCTATATCATAAATAAGCCAACAAATACATACAGTGTGTAAGTTGCTATGGTTTCTACCATCAGAGAATTCACAGTGAATTCCAGGAGAAGACCATGATGATCTTTTAGATATAACTTTTGAATTAACTTTCCCACACTGCAGGTTTGAATATGTCCTCTGCACTTCCCACTCCAAATTCATGCTAAAAGCTTTTCATCTGTCCCTCTTACCTACCAAACTAAGTACTTGTTTCCATGATAGACAGGACCCTTCACAATGTGGTTAAATGATTCCTTTCCCAACAGTATTTTGGACAAAACATTGAAATGGCATGTCTTATCTTTTCCTACTATAAAAAAAAAAATACTATTTTAACTATTATAACAAAGACTGAGTATAAAACCTCAGATTTACACTTGAAGTAAATTAAAAGTAGGAGTAAAGAATGCATGTTACATACAAATATTAATAGCTCCTAAGTTGTGAGTCCTGTGTCGGTAATTGCTTGCTTCTAACTGACACTTACCATCATTTTATTTTTAACTAATAGTCACTTTGGATTTAAAAATACGCATTATTTCCAAATAAACATACAATAGTATTTTTCTATTTATTCTTTATTATAGTCATATTATAACTATATTTGTTGATAATAATGACTCTAAATAAAATTTTGAGAACACTATGAAAGAATTTGAAGCCTAAGTAAAAAGAAATTTCCAGATTAATAGATGGCTATGCCTCTTAACAACTCAAGCTTTTCTTTAAATATAAGTTTCTACATATAGAAAAATTTTTATGTTCAATGTGTCTTCCAGAAAAGTTATTCAAACTGAGAATATTTTTTAAAGAGTAAATAATTGAAAAATTCACAACTTTTTAATAGTAGCATTCTTCTTCATTTTGAAATACTTTATCATTAATTTTAGAAAATTATTTTTAACAGTTAGATAAAGTGTTTTTTATAGTGTTCAAATATTGCCAGGTATTCAAAGACTGATTTAAGTAGATTTGCCCTTCAAATCTATTTATTTTATGTTACCAAATGAAGACTATAAGTGTATGCTAGGAAGACTCTGTAAGTTCTATAATAACAGAATAATAATAGTAGTGAAATTAATTCATGAAGAATAATTTCATTTTGTCCTTTTAAAATTCACATATTTCCTTAAGAAATTAAAGGAATTTATTTCAAGAGGAAAATTCAAATCTCTATTATGCACAATATTTGCAGAATTAGTGTGGCTTCCCCCCATTAAGAAATTTGTTATATCAAAATTAACACTTACAAATTGAGAAGAGAATTATTTCTGTTTTGAAAAAACTTATTCACTTACAAATTTCTTCCATTTAGTGTATTTAATGAGTGATGTGTTGATTTATATAAATCATTAACTACTAGAAATAATATAAACTTAAAGTGATAGGAGAAATTGATTTTCAGAAATTGGGAAAATCCCTAATGACTGATTTGTTCTGCAAATTTTAATTCAGCTACCACTTTTTATAAACACAGAGTATAAAATGTTTTATACCCACTATTATAGGTGAAATAAAGTAAATTTCCAGTGTAGGATGCACAAATTCCTTTTTTTGTTTTTTAACCTTCTAATTTACAATGACCTAGTGTCTTAACTTAGGATTCCTTAAAACTAGAACCAGTGACAAGGACTTAGGGGCAGTTATTTTATTTGAAGTGAGGAAACAAGGAAAGTGAGATAACGAAAGAGGAAAAGCCAATACATAAGGAAGGCAGTAGCAAGTTTCCTGGGGTCAATGCTGCCAGGACCACCTGGGAAGCAGGCAGAACACCTGTGTTAATTGCTCATCTGATGGACAGGAGACTTTTTCCGTTGGCTCTCTTTCCCATTTGAAGTTTGGCCTTAGGGATGTAAATTTGTCCATATTTCTAGGCTGAGCTTAAGCCTAGATTGAGTGGGCAAAGCACCAGAGGAGTCTCTGGGTACAAAACAGAACAACAAGCAACATGAACTTGAGATGAAACATGGTCAGTAGTTGGTGAGTCTAAGCTCCTCCAGACATGGGTCCACAACTGTAACTAAAACCAGAGGCAAACCTAGGTATTGTGATTCAGGGCTCTGGTGCATCTTACACTAGATACATCAATTCAGGACTGGATTGGGAAAACATTTCTTCCTTTATTTGCTTATCGTAAAAAGCTTAATTGTGCAGGCACTGTGCTGAGTAATTTTCACATATTTTCTCTCTCAGCTTTATTTTACAGGGTTATATTTATGTTTTATAGTCACCAAGATATAACTTAATAAACTATTCTAGTAATGTAGAAAATATTCTATACAATTTTAAAGTATAAAAGAGTTAATTAACCTTCCCAGGTGCCTGCAAAGTTCTCAGGTGTAAGGTTCACTATTTATTGAACTTCCAAGGACATACATACATTTTTCTTATTATTAGAAAATGATGTCACTAATGGGGATCATTCTCTCAGTGACTGAAAAGATGGATGTGTGACTAATGGTCCTTTCCATCCTACAAAATGCATACACTGTCCTTCATCTGTGACTTGCTATGTCTGAGGCTATTTACAAGAAGTCTCTTTCACTCACTGCCTTCCCAACACCTTCACTGATATAGAAACACACCATTTCAAATTGCATTGTTTAGGGCTAAATTGATGTGCATTAAAAAGCAAAAAATTCTCTCCTAAAGAAAGCACTCTTTAGCTTCCATTCTAATGCCTAAAAACATTAACCTGTACATAGGAAGCAAAGGATAAAAGGGGTGGGGGAGAGTGAAGAGTTGTTTTTCTCATCAAATACATAGAAAGAGACCAATATTTTTAAATTGCAAATGTTTCATATTACTGCTTACTTTGGTCTTATTTTTCCATTAGTAATTGTGCTCTTAGTTTTTTTTTTAAGTTACTGAAATAGGGTCATCTTGAGAAAAAGTGACAGGTCATCTACGTCTAGACTCAGCTGTCTCTAGCCTGAATCCTCACCACAGGCATCAATCCTCTCTTTTATATTTTATCACTTGCCAAATCCTTTGGGGTTTTCCTTTATCACAAATCTCTGGTTTCCACTCCGTCTTTTCCAGTTTCATGGCCACCACCTAGCTAGATTGTCTTTCCATATTTATTCAGTATGTTCTATAGACTAGACATTGTGCTAGGTATACTACACTCCTAAATTATTGAAGACATCTACCAGTTAATGCCTCTTACTGCCTTATCTAGACTTCTTTAGCATGAAGTAACAGGAAATAATTCAAACTAACTCCAAACTAATACAAAGATTAATTGCCAGGATAGAGTGTTTTCACAGAGTACCCAAGGGCAGTTAAGAGCTGCCAGGCAGTAGGCGAGACCAGAACCAGGAGACAGAAATTCATCATAAACTCAAGCAATTACTACATTTGTCTCATGTGCGTCTCTTATCTCTGCTTCTCTTTCTGTAACTACCACATTCTTTGGCTTGCTTTGTACACTAATTTTCTCTGCCCCTTTAAGTGCTACTGTTTAAACATAGGTGACCAAACAACCGTTCCCAAGTTTGTGTTATAACTGACTATCACAATAAATGATTAACACATTAATATGAACTCCCCACACTCATCCTTACTCATTGAGACTTAGCAGTCCTGTATCTTAGCCATCCTGTGTCTTTAAAAATGGCAATTAGATTAAAAATGTGCACATTAGTTACTTCCTGTTGGAAAACTAAAATAAAGCTTCAGGATCTCTCTCCACCTTAAGGTAATATATGTGGATTGTGATAATGATATTCTGAAAACAGAAACCTAGAAGTTGTCAAACTCAAGGAATTGACTCAGGAACTTCCCATTAAATCAAAGTAAAGCATATAAGGCTATGGCAAAAATGTTCCTGGATAGGACTAGCCTCACAGTGCCCTCTGAAATTATACCTACTCAATATCAAATAACGTTTTGTCTGGCTTGATAAATGCTAATGAACGAGAGTTCGGTGAAAGGACGCAGGCCAACTCACCCCAGGATGATGGAGATGTCAGCACCAGTTACTGAGAATTTCATTGGCATGAGAGCCAAAAGCTTTTCAGAGAATTTTCTAATATCTAGATGTGGGGCCTTTAACACTGTAAACAGATTCTTCCCCTGAGCCTAAAGGATGAAACTTCCTGATAAAAGGGAGACAGAGGAGATCACCTGAGCTTAACTGGTATCAATAGGTTAGGGCCACACCACATACCAGGCATGACAGGAAGACTGGTTAATGCACTTTCTGTGTATCACGTCTCAGGTGGTCCTATTCAAATAATTTTACTGGCATAAAAAATTCTGAGAACTTTCAAAGGATACACAGGTTCATTCTCTTTCTCGCTCACTCTCTCTCTCTCTCTCTCTCTCACACACACTCTCTCTGTCTCTCTCTTTCAGGCAATGAAAACTGCTGAATCATCTCACTTCTTTGGGAAGGTGCATACTTGTGGTCTGTGATAGTACCTTAAGAATCCTGGTGGATATAGAACTGACATCATTGTGGGAAAGGGTAGACACTGGGAATAAAACTGTATATTATTTGGGCAAAAAGCCTCTCTGTTTGGGTCACTGCAGGTGAAAGAGAACTGCAGGACTGCAGCCATCTGAGAATTGGACCCAGTGGACCATGACCTCCCAGGGAGTGCAGGATTCTTTTTAAAATTGTCAGCAAGTAGGTGCTGCTCTTAGAATGAAGAGTTTCTCTCTTGCTTCTGTGCATAAATGGCTCTCTATCGCCAGGCTCTGATCTTCCTAGATGTCTCAGCAGAAGAACTTACTGCGTGAACTCTGTTCTTTGAAGGGCCAGAAGAACCCGAAGACTTTAGTGAGCGAGTCACACATTTAAGGCAATCAGAAAATCCCATCCATGCCCTGCTCTAGACAGTGTGGCCTGAAACAACGGTTGTATATTCCTACGTTAACTATTGGCTCTAATGAAAAGGACACAGTACCTACAGTTATTTAAAGAAGAATAACTATATTTCCTTGTTTGTGACCTAAAGTCACCAATTTATATAAAAGTTCCCAGCCATGGAAATAATTTGCTTAATTATGCTTAATTACTCAACTATGGCACTTACAGATGTGGGGAAAATAATTTCTTAGGAGAGTTTTCAAACAGGCATAGGATATTTGCATATTCTTTATTCCATAATGCAAACCTTGCATTAATTGCCTTCTCTAAAGCATATTTCAACATCTTTTCCAAGCATAGTGATTCTTCATATAATTATGGTCAGGCTTCACCACTCTGCTCCTAGAAATGAGGTCACTTTTAGCAATATCCTACATGGTGGTGGTTAATTAACAAACAGAAATTCTGTCTTTTCAAAAGGTTGTCTTTTCTTGGAAGCTTCAAAGCTCCCTAGCGAGTATTTCTCAAAGAATCTGTTCTCCTTTTCACTGCCTATAGCTTCTCTCATGGGAACTCAAAGGTGCCTCTTTAGGTCAAACTCAGAACTCACTAGTTTCCTTGATTTGTTCACCACAGAACCCCCTCCTACTTGCTTCAGCTGCATCAAAATACTGCCCTGAACTGTGAGTGGAGGAGTCAGGTTCAGCTGAAGCCTCCACCACCTAGAGAAGCTGGAGCCTTAACAATAGTTCTGTTGCAGCTACTGGAGTCCCTCCACTCCTTCCCAGTCCATAGAAGAAATGTTTCACAAAGTTGAGGAAGAAATACTTCCTCCTTCCATGTTAATGCTTAGTCATGCGTATCCCACAGAAAATCTGGTTGAGCCTCAAGTGTTAACAGTTGTTCAATTTTCCAGCTTTTTAAAAACATTCACAAGTTACCTCCATGTACAAGCTTCAACAATTTCAGGGCTGAAATGAATGCCTACTAGTCTCACATTATGTCTAAAAAGACAGGGCCCTGGTGTTCTATGTTGCAATCAAGTCTCAATCAAATCCACCCACCTGCAAGCTGCACGCTGTTTCTGAAAAGACAGTGGCCCTGGGGCTTCCCTGGTGGCGCAGTGGTTGAGAGTCCGCCTGCCGATGCAGGGGACACGGGTTTGTGCCATGGTCCGGGAGGATCCCACATGCCGCGGAGCGGCTGGGCCCGTGAGCCATGGCCGCTGCGCCTGCGCGTCCGGAGCCTGTGCTCCGCAACGGGAGAAGCCGCAACAGTGAGAGGCCCTCGAACCGCAAAAAAAAAAAAAAAAAAAAGACAGTGGCCCTGTTCTATCTGGCAATTGTGTCCCAGTCAGATCTACCTCAGTCCATCCAACGTCTTATGTATCAGCGAAACTCACTGGGGAAGGGGGCAAGGATAGAGAAAAAGAAGACCAATTTCTGGAGGCAAATAACTATTTGGAGAGGAAGGGCATAGCCCCAAAACATGCAGCAGTAAACGTCAAATACTGACAAATACCTGGAGCAAGAAGTGACAACAAGCCCTCCTCATAATATATTCTGAGCAACAGGCCACAAAATCAGACAAAACATCCTGTTATATAGGGTTTTCTTTAATTTTACTTTTCATTGGAGTATAGTTGCTTTACAATGTTGTGTTAATTTCTGCTGTACAGCAGTTTTTAACATGTAAAATTTTTCTAAATGTCTATCCCCAAGCACTAGAACTAAAATTTTACAGATAGTATGCTATTTCCACCGTAAAGGAGCTTCTGCATTGCAAAAATCATAAATTAATTTTACTTATGTTATTTGCTTGCCCAGGTAGCTCATTATGTATATATCTGAAGATTTTAAAAATTAACATAGTTTTATGTCTATTTTATAATAGTCTGAACATAACCTTTAATTTCTTCTAGATGCAATAGCAATGTAATGGGCTTCCTATTATGCTTAATCCCTTTGTTCTTATATAATGTGGAGTACACTTTAAATGCCTATGTGCCCTTTCGCTGAATCCAGAGCTATTCATAATGTGATTTCTTCTTTCATCCTTCTGCTCTGCCCATTAAAGAGTGGTGTATACCATGTGGGATTACTGAAGAGTCAAGGAAGAAAAGCATAATTATCTCTGAAGCTCCATAAGAGTAATTTATGCCCTTTAGATCAGAGGTTCCCGAACCTGAATTATTAGCAGAATTACCTGTGAAGATTTTTTTTTAAAATTCTGTCATCGGGCTTCCTTTAGAGAGATTCTGATTTAGTGGACTCAAAATATATATATATATATATATATTTAACTGAGTTAATTCTGATGCTCAGGACAACTGCTCTATTAAAGAGTAATCTCTGAACACAGTGAAGCACCACCCACATTCCCCTTCAGAAATTGAGGATCTATTTCCACCAACTGCTGTCAGTTATGCTGGCAGAAAGGCCTAAACTGCCCTGAAGGAATTGTCTAAGCTGAGGCAGGTTGTTTCACTCAAGGGCAAGCCACATCACAAGTACTAAGGGTCCAGCCCGGAATCCCACCTGCGGAAAACTGTGAAGGCAGCTCAAGTCTCCCTGAGCCCAGCTCCTTCCAGACACTGATCCTAAGAGCACTCCCTTTAAACCTCCTACACACCATTTTCCCTTTTGGAGACCACTTCCTCTTGATGGGTATTTTCATTAGAGCTAGAAGGCCAAAAGGAAGCCCTCCCTAGATTTCTCCTCAAATCGGAATATAAGCCCAGTCCCAAGAAAGAAATCATCGATCATTTATCCCTCTACCTACTCTCAAAGAAACCCAGCTGGCTTAGCCACTTCCTTTTGTCAATCATTTGCTCCCTACCTAACACTTCCCTGCAGTGAGAGAATGCTCTCCTCTACTCCAAACTGCCAATTCTGCCCTTGCTACTCATGATTACACTCTTTCTTGAAGCTTTGCCACCTAACTTTCTCAATTCTTAGCTATAAATGTGCACATAAATCTCTAGTATAATCATGAATGTCCTTATACATTGGCTTGCAATCTATAGATAATGTGTCCTGGAGAAAAGAAACCAAGTGCTCTGGTTTTTCTTTTTTTTTTTTCTGTTCTAATTTCTTTCCATTTTTATTAAGAAATAATTGACATGCTTTATAAATTTGAAGCATACTACATGATGGTTAGATTTACATATATTGTGAAATGATTATCACAATAAATTCAGCTCACATCCATCTTCTTATATAGATGCAATAAAAAGAAAAGAAAAAGGAAAAAAAAATTCCTTGTGATGAGAACTCTTGGATTTGCTCTCTTAACAGTTCTCCTATATATATACAGCAGTGTTAGCTAAGTTCATCACATTGTACATTACAATCCGAGAACTTATTTATCTTACAACTGGAAGTTAGTACCTTTTGACCACCTTCCTCCAATTTCCTCTCCCCCCACTCTCTGACTCTGGTAACCACAAGTCTGATCTCTTTTTCTACGATTTTGTTTGTTTGTTTAGATTCCACAGATAAGTGAGATCATATAATCTTTGTCTATTTTTCTCTGACTTATTTTAGTTAGCATAATGTCTTCAAGGTCCATCCACGTTGTTGTAAATGGCAGGATTTCATTCTTTTTACTGCTGAATAATATTCCATTGTATACACCACATCTTCTTTACCCATTCATCCTTTGATGGACACTTAAGTTGTTTCCATCTTCTTGGCTATTATAAATAATGCTGCTATGAACCTGGAGATGCAGATATCTTTTCCCGTTAATGTTTTCATTTCCTTTAAACATATTCCCAGAAGTAGAATTGCAGGATCATATAGTAGTGTTATTTTTAATTTTTTAAGGATCCTTCATACCATTCTCCATAGTAGCTGTACCAAAATACAATCCAACCAGCAGGGGACAAGTGTGCCCTCACCAGCATTTGTCAGCTCTTGTCTGTTTGATGATATCCATTCTAATAGGTGTGAGATGATATCTCATTGTTATGTTAATTTGCATTTCCCTAACAACTCTTGATGTTGAGCATCTTTTCATGTACCTGTTGGCCTTTCATGTGTCTTCTTTGGAGAAATGTCTATTCAGGTCCTTTGGCCACTTTTCAACTGGTTTTTTGGGGGATTTTGCAATTGAGTTTTTTGAGTTCTTAATATATTTTGAATATTAACCCTTTATCAGACATATGATTTGCAAATATTTTTCCCATTCTGTAGAGTTTTTTTTTCCACTTTATTGATAGTTTCCTTTGCTGTGCAGAAGCTTTTCAGTTTGGTGTACAGTTTGTTCATTTTTCAATTTTGTTGCCCAACTCTTTTGTTTTGTTTCATGTTTGTTTTCGTTTTGCTTTGTTTTACCCAGTATGCCTCTTGAGTGAATGGAAAATAATAAAAAATAGTGGTTAATGCTCTGACATAAGATTCTGTTATGTCTAGTCACTGATTTTACCAGGCTTTCTGAATGATCTAGTGATCTGTACACACACACACAGAGCCCTGCAAAGTAACCCCTCTTCCTAGAGTAATGACTTACTGAAAAGTTAAATTTTTTATTGTTTTTACTATAACAAACATGATTTTTTAAAGAACTTTTTACTCTGACAGTTGTATATGTTTGAACTGAAATGTTAATATTTAATTTATAATATGTATTAAATTAATTTTTATTTCTGTAATGTGTTAAGTGCGATTAGCAGTTCTTTATCTTAATATGGGAACTATAGTTGCAGTTGTGTTTTTCCAGTAATGTGCATTGTTGAGTTATAATGTCCATTGTTTGAAATAATGAATGAATCCTTTTTCTTTCTTTAAAAAAAATGGAAGACTCTGGAGTTAGACTAAGAGGATTTCAATCTGTTCATCATTTATGAGCTTTGGTCAGTTGTTTGATCTCTCTGTGTTTCCATTCACTTTACTGTAAAATGGGGATGTTGCGATGAGACAGATGAATACTTTGAAGGCATATTCTTAGCAGAGCAGCACACTCTGTTTTGAAGCTTCTTTTCCCCACTTTTCTTTTAAGTGAATATATATATATATTTTAAAATTCTGTATTAATTATATCATTTATTTCGTGAAGTACAGTTACATACCTATTACTTAAAATACAACTGTCAAGTGGAACAAACAAAAAAAAATGAATAGAGAGGTTCACAGAGGTAAACTACCTGGTATGTGGCACATAGTCTGCTCATGGTAAAGGTTAGCCCTTGTTGTTAGCATTGAAAACTATCTCTATAGCCAGCAACTTTCATCACTATTGATATATTTCAGTGTATGATAGAGAAGGAACCAATGATGACTCTTTTACTCTCAACTATCAGAAGTGGAAATTGCTTAGGTCAGGAGAGGAATATATCAAATGTAGCAGTGGGTTGGGTACTGTAGCAGATTTCCTCTTATCCTTGCAGAAAATCATATACCTTTGCAGCTGAGTCAAGTGTATAAACTAGTGGTTTTAAGCCATGGTGGTTCATCACAGTAACTGGGGGATATTTTAAAAATATACTTCCCCACTTCACTTTGAGATTCAAATTTGGAATGGCATAAGTCCCAAGTATCTGTATTTTACAATTTTCTACAGGTGATTCCCATGTGTATATAGGATTGACAAACCATGGTAAAACTAGCAGGTTAAAAATTATTGGCATTATTAAGCAGGTAACGGGGAAACAAAAGTAAGGTGATGATTGGGATTTGCAATAGAACATTATCTTCTCAAAGTTAAACTACAAATGGATACAAAATGTATTGGGGTCAAGAGGTGACTGTACCTTACAGAAGCCATTAGTATCTCTAGAGAAAACATATACCTACTAGAAAAAGTGCTAATGGTTAATGGATGAACAGAAAATAAAGATTCATAGAAAGCATAGCGTTCTTTCAAGAACTATGCAGGAAAGAGGACATGTTTACCAGGAATATCAAAAGCTAGAATTATATTGGTAAGGACACACCTTTTGGGAGAATGAACTATCTGTAAGCTATCTTAACCTGATACCACTGAAAATTCTGTTCCCTACGGTGTTCTGATCTATGATCAAGCAATAATCCACTGACTTTAGCATACTACAGGGAGAAAGTCCTCATATTGAACTGATGTGAGTAGTCCTTCGCTTCATAAAATGATCAGTGTAAGTTAGACACAAATATTTATAATGTATATAGTAGATCTCCTATGACCTTGATAAATATAAGACTCCCAGAATCTAACTGAATTTAAGAAATAGTCAAGTTGAGTTCTTAGGCCTGAAAAGCTGAGGACTAGAGCTCTCATGGTAGTAAATCTCAAGTTTGGGCTCTCAGCACAGAATGAGCTTTTGTGTTTACCAAGAGACATCACTCTGCTTTACAACCACAGAACTTTGTTACAAAAAAATTCATCAAAATTATCAAGTAACCTCCTGAAGCAATAGAAAAGAAAACCTCACTTAATGTCTAATCTTTTAGGGCAGGAAGTTTTGCAAAATGATTGCATATTTATAGCTTTCCCTCAATCTCTAAATTGGCCTAAAAAATAGTTGAAAATACATTTTTAAAAACTTCAATAATATTATGTCAGAGCAAAATCACTAACCCTATCAACAGTAAGCAAGAAAGGAAGCTGGTTTGACCGATCAGAAAAAACATCAGTGTTGACTGTATCCCACCATCTGAAAAGCCAGTCGGTAAAGTGTTACCAGTAAAAGAAGTAAGGAGTGCTGAGTGAGAGGAAAACAGAAGATTCAAATCTCTGTTTAGTAACTCCTTAGGTGACAAGTAACAAAAGATATGAAAAGCGAAAAAAGAAAATTCAGCTCTCTCTGAACTATTTGGAGATTCTGTTCTTTAGCACATCTCTTATGATAAATGTTTTGATTATAAGGTATGTAAAGACAAGATCAAATTCAAAATTCAAAATATAACTGAGTCAGTAAAAATGGAGATATATAAACTGAGGTTCAAAAAATGTAAATAAGGAATAACATTGTTTCCAAAGGAAAAAACAAAAACGGAAACCATTCTTTGTAACACCAATAACAGCAAAAGCCTGAAACCAAGCGACTGTTCATCTGGGTTGGAGAGGAGATAAAGCTATTACTGGGGCATCCTTCAGTCACTCACCTTTGTCATTAAAGCATCTTTTATAAGAGAAATGTGACAGGCGATTAAAAAGAAAACTTTGTGGTCTTCATTACTTTCTGTAAGGGATTTATTCCTTTCCCTTGGCTCAAGTTAACAGAACAGTCCAGAGTTCCTTCTACCTCATGCTCCAGTGTACACAGGCTAAGAGAAATGAAAAATAACTTGATACTTTGCTAGCTTTCCTATATAATGTGACCTAAGGAATACATCTGATGTGTATCCACTTGATGAATGGTTAGATAGATAAACAGATAGCTTGATAGATAGATAGCTTGATAGATAGATATAGATAATTTTATAGAAAATAAAAGAAATACAGAAAATAAAAATCACCATATCTTTGGCCAAAGATTTTTTTTTTTTTGGTATAATAGTGAACATTTTAGAGAAATTCCTTTTACTTTTATATGCACATATACATACATATAACTGCTTATACATAGATATATGTGTATATACATATTTCTGTTCAGATTAATAGCTCTTCACATCTTACCTCACCCTGCTCCCTGCAATATGTCCTCCTGGTAGTTTTTAGGCAACAGACATTCACCGATATTTGGCTTTTTTTTAAAAAAGATTGTCAATATTTTCATTTTATAAATGATGTTATGAGGATATAAATTATCTTGGGCTCACGATTATACACAACTAGAAAACTGTGTTTTCTAAATATTATAACTCCATAAATAGAAGAAATTATTAGTTCTAAATTCAAAGATCAACAATAAACTTTTAGAACATCGATGAAAACATAAAGTAGATTAGATGTGGGTCCTATTGTTATCAATGTGTTATTTCAGTTCAAATTCATGAATTTGGAAATACCAATGACTATGGTTCTCTATTTGGACCTTTTAGTTTGATAATAAGTTTAATTTATCACTTATGATTTCAGGAGTTCTTTCTAGAAACAAAATTTTCTCATAATTGGAAAAAATATAAAATTAGTACATAGACAATTATATCAATATGTTATACATTAGATTAATATATATTATTAATATATTCTTATATTATATATTTTTTCCTTTTATAAGACAATGTTCATGGGTCTGTAGTGTACCACACAGCTCCCCACCTACAGGACTGAAGCACTCAGTTTCCCAGCTTCTGGGAATATTAACATCTAACAGCTCTCAGCCTTTGTCTGAAGAGAGTCATTTTGCCCAAGTTTATGCCTCCTTTCCAGGGACAGCCCAAACCCAATGACTGATCACCACAGAGGAATAAAGGCCTGACCTCTTTGCACCAACTTGTGATACCTCTGCAGGAAAACCCCAGCTCCAGAGATCCTGCTGGCTTGGCTCACTGGGGCCTCTGTTGTGTCTGCCCCTCAGTTCAACATCTCCCTCTACCCAAGTCAGCTTCCTCCACTTCCTGAACAGGTGCTCATCCTGAGAGAACTCCTCAATAGCCTTCTGCAGGCTGATCTCTCTTTCAGAGTCTGCTTCCTAGGTAATCGGACCTGGAATAACTATTATCAGACAGATTAAACAACTCCATAGTGGCCCCTACATTCTGGGGGGAAAGTTTTACAATTTGATTACAAAGCTAGACATTGTCTCATTGTTTAGGATTTTATCCTCCAGTCACTGTACAAATCTTTCAAGAGCAGCATTAGCCTTCAGGGTAGAACAAAGTTTGTGGTCACTGATGGATATTTTCTCATCCCTATTTGTTAAGAATATGGAACAAATATGCTGTAAAAATGGCACATTAGAATAATCCTTTCTCAAAATTGATTTTCTGAAGAAAGACTTCAAAAGTCTGTGTGACCCCCCTTCTGACACACATGAAAGATGCAAAATGCAAGGCTATTTTTAGCCCATTATGAATATATAAATAACCCTCACATTACTTACTACAAACATCTACTTAAAGGCAGCTGCTACAAGGAGAAAGCAATGTTACTGTTGTATTCTATCCCCCCCAGTGTTGTTTCTTTAGAAAGACATTTTATATTTCAATTAAACATCAATTCTTATAGATACAGTCGTTCCTCTCTATCATGGGGAATTTGTTCCAGGATCCTAGGGGATGCTAAAATCAGAGAATACTCAAGTCTCTTATATAAAATGGCATGGTATTTGCATATAAACCATACACATCCTCCTATAACATTGTCATGCCTAGATTACTTATGATACCTAATACAGTGTAAAAGCCATGTAAATAGTTGTAAACATAATGTAAATTTATAGTTAAGTAATGTAAATGTTATGTGAATACTTGCCAGCACACAGCAAGTTCAAGTTTTTCTTTTTGGAACTTTCTAGAATTTTTTTTCTGAATATTTTTGATCAGTGAGTGGTTGAATCTATGGACTCAGAACCCATGAATATGGAAGACCAACGGTATACTGTAGACTTTCACACTGGCATTAAGAAGTCACAGTTGGAAAATATGGTAGAGGTAAATAAGGGAAACTTTTTGCTTATGGGAGTACAAAGTAGAAAAGGTCAGTAAGAGCTCCTCTCTTAATCATCCATATTATTTTCTTATTGTAAAGTATGAATTAATCATAATCATCACTATAAAGTCTTTATTTTGTAGCAAATGGTAAGCACTGAGCAACATTCAATTTTATGGTATATATACACAATGGAATATTACTCAACCATTAAAAAGAATGAAATAATGCCATTTGCAGCAATATGGATGGGCCTAGAGATCATCATACCAAGTGAAATAAGTTAGACAGAGAAAGACAAATATCATATGATATCACTTATATGTTGAGTCTAAAAAAAGGATACAAATGAACTTATTTACAAAACAGAAACAAATTCACAGACATAGAAAACAAACTTATGGTTACCAAAGGGGAAAGGGGGGGGAGGAAGGGATAAATTAGGGGTTCTGCATTAACTTATATACACTACTATATATAAAATAAATAAACAACAAGGCCCTACTCTATAGCACAGGGAACTATATTCACTATCTTGTAATAACCTATAATGGAAATGAATCTGAAAAAGAATATATGTATATTATATGTATATTCATATATATATGCATCACTTTGCTATATACCTGAAACTAACACAACATTGAAAATCGACTATACTTCAATTTTTTTTAAAGTATACTATATGGTATAAGAGATGTGAAGTATTTGAGATCATAAGACAAATGCTCTGTCAGTCAAATGCAATACTGTGAAATAACTAGGAGCTGTCCAAGGGCAGACAGTGGAAGCAGAGAATTTCATGGGATGGGGGCTCACAAAATGCTCCATGAGAATAATGCCATTTACTAGAAGGTCAGAGGAATGGGTTACACTAAGGCAGTGGAGATAGGGGTCATTTCAAACCAGCTGTGTAAGTAAGTGAAAGGGCATGAAAGTGGGAAAGAATGAGAGAGGACTGCATGGAAGGCAGAAATAGCCATTATTATATTTCCACCTTCTCTCTGGGAAGCTTTGATTAGTCAATGTAGTCAACCACTCTTTTTCTTACATCACTTTGAATCCAATCTAAAGAGAAACCAGACAGTAATATGAGAGCTAGCATAATTAACTTCACCAGTGGCAACGTCTTCAAAAGCAAGATATGGAATCATTCCATTAAACACTTCTAGGAGGAGCAACAGTGAGACTTAAAATACTGAACCAGATCTACTTTGCTGGGAGTTGTAAGCTGTTGACAAAAAGTAACTTATATCTAGAGCAAAAGAACTTAAACCTCATAATACTAAAGTAAAGTTTGCTAAGATCCGTTCCGCCTGCTTTGTTGGGTACTTAATAATTTTATTTTGTGTACTTTAAAATTAAGATAGACACTTTTTTTTTGTTCTAATGGGGAGTAAAAAATAAAGTTTCTTTAAGCTTTTGTATGATAGAGCTGGTTTCTAGGGAAACTTGCTGTTATCATACATATTTTACAACTTTTTAACTCTTGAAAAGTACCTTGCAATCACTTTATTAGTCATATCTGAAAATAAATTATGTCAGGTAGACTAGTGTTATTTTCTCATTTAAAACTGAAAAAAAAACTGCGATAGGCAGAAGCAACACTATTTATAGTATAGTTATAGGGCCTAGTGTAGTGGTCTATAGAATAAGAAAACAATTACACTTTTAGATTGAATCATAGATTTTGAGAAGCACCTGCTGTAATATGTTGTGGTATAATATTATTAGTAATAAAGTAATGGTGAATTTTGAGGGATACAGAAAGTGTTCAAACTGCAGTTTCTGCCATTCACGTGAAGGTGTGGCTCGAAGTTGGATGGCTTCCTGAGGCCCACCATCTGCTCAGTGGCTCCCTTTTCCCTTTTATTCCCCAGTTACTCTGTTAGAATCACTTGGCTTAAAAACAGGCCTCAAGCTGGGAGGAAGTTACAATCCTCTGAATGGAAGTCTATTAAACATGAGGAATGTCTTTTTCCCTATCTGCTACTGAAAAATCTGATTTGGGGTTTTTTGAGGTTTGTTACAATGTATAAAGGAGTCTAGTCATGGCCTGTGTGGATGATTAGAAAACGAGATCAGATCTCTTACAATACAGACAGTGACTGCAGTGTCATCTATACACCTGATGAGAGACACTTCAGATCCTGTCACCCACTCTTCCCTACCCACAGCACAGAATCATACCTCATCCTATGGATTCATGGGATCAGAAGTAGTTAGTTAATATTAGTAGTTAGTTAGAATATTTGATTTAATATTTAATTAAATATTCAGAAGCATTTCATTAATACCTACAAGATGCCAAGTACTACTCTAAGTCCTCAGTGTTAACTTGCTACGACCCAGCACTTAGTGAGTATGTGGTCTAGAAGAGGAGACAGGAGTTAAACAAATAAATTAATCGATGAACATATAAGTTAAAATACTGGTGAGTTCTCTTAAGGAAAAAGAAAGAGAGAAGAACTATTCGTGTGGGGTTCCTACTTTAGATTATTTGTGGAAGACATCTCCAAATAGTATGGCATTTAAGCTGAGGTCTGAAGCATGAAACGAAATCAGTCATTTGAACGTGAACTGAAGATCCTTAACCTAAGAGGCAACAGCTGTAGATGCCTTGAGTGACAGGAGCTTGATGGTTTGCAGGCTGAGAAAGAAGCCTTGTGCAGGGGACATGGAACGTGAAAGGAGATTTGGAAACCAGCAAAGCCAGATCGTGCAGCAATGCCGTGCCAGCCAATGTAAGGCTTTTATTCTATTTCTGTGGGGAGCCACGCTAGGGTTTCAATCAACGGAGCAACATAATCTGATTAAATTTTAAAATATTTTCCCCACTTAACAAAAAGCAAACAAAAAGAATTCAAGTTTTAAGTGACAAAGCACTTGAATAGACATTTCTCCAAAGAAGATATATACAGATGGCTAATAAACACATTAACGATGTTCAACATCATTAAATTATTAGGAAATACGAATCAAGATCACAAGATACCATCACATACCTATTAGGATGGCTGACATCCAGGAAAAAAAAAAGTGTTGATAAGGATGTAGAGCTACTGGAACCCTTGTGCACTGCTGGCGGGAATGTAAAATGGTTCAGCCACTGTGGAGAATAGAACAGCAGTTCCTCAAAAAATTAAACATAGAATTACACTATGATCCTGCAATTCCACTTCTGGGTATACACCACAAAAAATGAAAGCAGGGACTCAAACAGGATATTTGTATACCAATGTTCATAGCTTCATTATTCACAATGGCTGAAAGATAGAAACAACCCAAAAGTCTACTGAGATGTATAAATAGATAAACGAAATGTGATTTGTACATGGAGTGGAATAGTTTTCATTCTTAAAAAGGAAAGGAACTCTGAAACAAGCTACAACATGGATGAGCCTTGAATACATTATGCTACGGGTATTAAACCAGACACAAAAGGACAAATATTGTATAATTCCACTCACATTAGTTACATAGAATAGGCAGATTCATAGAAACAGAAAATAGAATGGTGGTTGCTGGGAGTTGAGGGAGGAAAAGAATGGAAGTTATGTTCGATGAGTACAGAATTTCAATTTGGGAAGAAGAGAAAGTTCTGGAGATAGAAGGTGATGATGGTTGGAAAACAATGTGAATATAATTAATATCACTGAACTGTACACTTAAAAATGGTTAAAATGGTATTTTTCATGTTATGTATATTTTGCACAATAAAAAAATTATTATTCCCAGAGCTACCTCTAGAATTTTTATGAGGTCAAGAATATTAATGTATCCTTCAAATTGTGTGAATCTCTATAGCATCTTCTATATTTTCTGATTTATCCATTGTTATAGTATGTCTTTCAGTTTACTTAATACTCTTTGGAACATGTCAAGGATATATGTATGTGTATATATATATATACATATATATATATATACACACACATATATGTTTAATTGCTTGATTTTTATTTCAACTTAATCGAAAGGTTTTGTTTCATAACCTCCTGAGGAACTTAAACCATGGCTATTTCAATCATTTACTTTTTTTCTCATCACTTCAGAAATCCCTTCACTCATTTATTGAGTTTGTGAGCTGTTTCACATTTTGTTAATTTTCTACTTCTCTTTCAAAATGCTCATTTGCAAACTTATTTTTAGTGGACATTGCGTTTCAGCTTATCTTGAAATTTATTTTCTTTTCTCTTTGTCCCGATCCAAGTCTGGATACTTGGAAGTTGCTTCAGTTTAAGATTTTGGGGACCCCAGTTCAAAATAACATTTTTTTGGCTCATTTTATCCTTTACAGCTCACAGAAAATCTTATAGCTGGTCCCACAATTCACCTGGCTCTTTGCTGTGCCGAGTTTTCCACTTTCAAATTTCTCCTAAGCAAGGAGCTCTTCAAAGTCCACAGCTCTGGGTAGTTATTCCAGTTTTCAGCTTCTAGCACAACTTCTAGCTTTAGAAGTCCTGCCTTAGATCTATTTCCATGCATCTACCTTCTTACCAGATCCCTAGCCCATGTGGGCCCTCACTTGGGCCATTTGGGTCCCTGCTTCCTTCAGGAGTAAACTCCCAGAAAGCCATTGACTATTTCTGTCTCTGGATCACAGAGACTCTGCTCATCTCAGCGTGTCTTTATTTCTTCGCTGGCACAATAAAACATTTAAAAATATCTTTTGTTGTTCTTGTTTTTAAAAAATATTGGGACAATTTATATTTTGTAAAAAACCTATATGTTCATAAACATAGAAAAATCTGGAAGTATATACAGAAAACCATAATGTTAATAGTATTTATTGCCAGGTATAGTATCTAGATTCCTATGTCTTCCAATGACCAATCTCCTTCCACTTCCAGAGCCTTCTGAGAAAGGAAGTACAGAGATTGTAGGGCTACATAATTTCCAACTTTCACCATCCAGTGTAACAGCCATTATAAATTACAAGATTAAAAACAATTTCTCCTCAGGACACTCACACTTGGACATCAGAGAGGAACAGTAATGACCTCTCCAGCTGTTTCAGGAGTTTGTTTATTTAAATCAAGGACTTTTTAATCTTTGCCTCGTCTTGTTTTCTTTCTCCTACTTTTGCTCTCATTCTTATCTTTTTTGCCTTTTTTTTAGTTTTTATGTCAAAAATAATGGAGGAAATTTAAATGAGTTAAGTCAGGTATCCAGAGAAATATTTAAAGAATGTCCAGAAAATTTAGTGAACACACAGCAAAATAAGATCTTTAATTACTAGATCCATGTTCCTAGGTTGGAGCTACAGGCTACAGAGAGAGAGATCAGAGAAAAGAAAAAAACCCACTATCTTCAGAGAAGACATGATAGTGGGAGTCTCATGCCAGAGCCAAAGCTACTGAATTAGTTTTACATGAAATATTTTGGTGGTTTGGAACAGGTCAGGGGCAAGATAAAGGCAGAGAAATTGTTAAATCCAAGAGCTACCTGGAGTATAGAATCACTAGGATTGGATGATGGACTGAATATTATAAAACAAGAAATCAGCAAAGGACAAGACCACCCCATTTCCGACAGTAATTTGGAAGGGGAATGGAATTGATATGGATGCATATGGGAAGATATTTTAAATATAAGAGCACACAAAATATGTGTGAAAATTTCTCTCTGAACCAGACTTGAATGGGGACTTGCTTAACTCCTATACAGTGAAAATTCTATAATATGTCAGGAAAAGTGTGTTCATACTTATTTTAAAAAATGGTTTTTATAATTGAAAATAAGAAGGTCAGAGGACCCAAGTTCAAGAAAACGCTCTGCTATTTAAAAACTTCACTTAAATTTCCTGAGCTTTGTTCTACCAAAAAAAAAAAAAAAAAAAGATTAAGAAGGTGGTTATATTACCTGTTCCAACATTCTCACAGTGTTTCTGTGAAAACTGAATGAACTTCATTCACAATGCCTTATAAACTCTCAGTGTTATATAATTTAGTTATAATCAGCATTGCTATTATCATGCTTTCCACCATGCCATTCCTACCTTCTTTTCCCCTTCATGACAAATACTGTCTATGTGACTTAAAAAAAAAAAAAAAACCTATGGGAAAATTCTTATGCATATATGTATATTTCTTTACAAATGACAAATTTAGCATAGTCTAGTACAGTTTGCCTAAGCAGGGAGAGAAAAGTCAGTGATTTTTTTTTTTAACTGCAAGGAATTTGGGAAATAATATATTACTTTGATCAGATAATCAGAAATTAAAAAAAAAAAAGAGGATTAACTTGGAAAAAAATCTAGAGGAGCAAAAATGTCTAACAGCAGGTAGATATGCATTATTTTGTTGTCCCTATTTATCTCATTTCCTCTCTTATAAATATCAAATATTTTAAAGTACAATTCATGCAACAATTATATCATTTTTTAACCTGTTTCCAGAAAAAAAAAATGATTGAAATTCATCCTGAGTAAACAACTAAAACTGGAAATGCCCAGTTCCTAATTATGTTTCCCTTCTAAGACAGCTCTGGCAAGTAAATTTAGAATAACTTCAGAATCTCTGTTAAATCTAAAATACTTAGTTCTCCACAGTTTATCTGTCAGTTTTTTGCTTCAATAATTCTGTGTAACAAAGCATCCCAAAACTCAGTGGCTTACAACAAACAACAAGCATTTATTCTCATGGTTAGGGGTCTGCATCTTGATAGCACTTTAACTCATCTAGACAGGGTAGTTTAGGTAACTTGAGTTTAAGCTGAAGATCAGCTCGGTTTGGCTCAGTGCAGCTCAGTTCAGCTCAGTTTCACATGTGTTTCTCTGAGTCACAAATGAAGAGAAGTTGCTCCCTGGGGCCTGCTCTTCTTATGGTAGATCACTGGAGTGCAAAAAACAAGCCACACTGGACAAGCTGATTTAAGGATGATGCTTATGTCACCTCTGACAATCATCCCATTGGCCAAAGCAAGTCATATGGCCAAGCCTAATATCAATGGATCAGGGAAGTACACTTCACAGTAGGACAAGAAAAGGCAATACTTGCCAAATATAGTCGACATTATCATGTCTTGGTTGCAAAAATTTTGCTCATATTTTGTGAAAATGATAACCCTTGTAACTTTATATCAATCTGCAACTCATAAAATGGAGTCTTAGTGTAACATGAATATAGTGTGAACATATGATCTATTTTGAAAGGGAAGGAAACCTGGTCCTGGCCCATAGGTAATAAAATAATCTTCCTATTAAAAAATGTTTCAAGATACAATGATACCGTCTTATATTCCATCAAGGCTGTATATCCAGAAAATACCTGGATAGTTCTAACAGTTTGTGTTATATGTATATTGTTCTCTAATGCATGTGAAATTAATGGTATATTCATATAGAATAAATGAAAAAAATCTTTCATTATACAGTATACAGCCTGTGGGGGTGATTGTCACAGGAGGTCACTGAATCAAATACTGTGGCTAGAATTTTGAAAGCTGTTGGAAAATTTTATGATGAATAATGGCATTCATTATTATTCATGCCAAGCTTCAGGTAATAAACTCTCTCTCTTGAGGCTCTGACTGATCACCTCAGGGGTCGGATAGAAGAGTCCCCTTTGTGTAGCTAAACAATAGACTATTCATTTGGGAACATCCATAAGCTTGAAACACAGATAAAAACTAATATTAGAGACCTCCAAAAGTCCTATTATGCTTTAACATTTCAGTGGTAAAGACAATCCTATATATCACTATCAAAACTGTTCTTTGTTATTATGTATTTACCTCAATTAGCTTTGATCACTCTGAAATGAACCATGATTGAAATTCCAGCTCTTTCTCAATTTTATATAAATAGATAATGCATCTTAAATTCATAATTCCAAGCAAAATCTTAAACTCTCAAAGAAAAAAAAATTTGTTTTACTTAAAGATTCCTGTTACTCTAATTCTAAGAGAGGGTCTCTATCCAAAAAGGCACAAGATAGGAAGGATTAAAGAGAGTGCTTTTTTATCTTCTCCCATTTTCCTTGTTCCCCAGTAAATTCTCTACTCTCTGAGGAAATGCAGGAAAAATGCAAATGCTAATGTGAGTCTTCCGGGTTACGAATACAACATAATTTCTCTATATGCATTATGGAGTGAAAAGATAGAATTGAGTTAAGCAAGATAGAGATAACTTTCCAGTTTTTTCTAAATTGGCTTTCATAATATTGGTTTTATGCTTTTCATTTTTGGAAGATTATATATTAGCAGAACAGCAGATACATTCATATTTTAAGACAAATAGAAAATTCACCCACAGGCCAAAATATATATATTTTGGGAAATTATCTGCTATTTTGAATTATGTAAACTCTTATTATCTACATTAATCAAAGACAAAACATCTTTAAATCAGTTTTATTTTAGTAAAAGTGTTTTTATGGGTAGAGCAGCAATTCCATCTTTTGTATATAAACAGGGAAAGTACAACATATAAAGTATTTCAAGTTATTTTGAATCATTTATCATTATTAGTAATTCCATGAAGAGAGAAAGGATACATAAATAGTTGGGAGGCTAGGAGTTTGAGGTAACTTAGAAAGCAAAAATGATGAATGAGAGAAAGATTGATGAGGTTTCTAGTCTTAGGTGAAATACAAAATACAAAATAGAGAGAAAGTCAGGTCTCCAAAAGCAAAGTTGACATATAGCTGAAAGTCTGTGAGGATTCACAAGTATATTCTTTACTTAGAAA
The DNA here is from genome assembly GCF_964374135.1 of Grampus griseus. Taxonomy (NCBI): domain Eukaryota; kingdom Metazoa; phylum Chordata; class Mammalia; order Artiodactyla; family Delphinidae; genus Grampus; species Grampus griseus. Next base: position 14,334,294 of record NC_138997.1, on the reverse strand, counting down.
TATGTAAATGATGATATTTACGTGATTATTTGCTATTTCTAACTTTTCAAATGTAGTTCAAAGACACATTCTAAAACTTTGGTAAAAATGTATTTCTGGTTACATACTCCAGTTGTTAATTGAGTTACTTCTATTTGACATTTTATGAACCTACTAGGAATATTAGTTAAATGTATTATATTTGTTTCCTAAAAGTGGAAGGAAACATGGCAATCATAATTCAAACTTCTTTTGCAATACCATAGATGCTTGCAATTTTAACAGCTCTATTTTATTATCCAAGTGATCACTAAAGTCTATGGACTAAAGTAGCTTGTAATTTTTCTGACACATATTTATTAAACATAAATGGGGTGTAGTGCAATTGGTGCCTGAGTTATTAAGGTGGGTACAGCTAGCTGGTTGCTGGTATGTCTGGGTGGCCATGGCTGGGAGTGCCAAAGACATTGGAGGTTTGTATCATAGCTGTCTTTTGCTGCAGAAGAGACACGGACAGAAGCTGGACTATGAAGAAAGTACCTTCCCACTCTCAACCTACAGCCTATGCTTCCCTATTTCCCACCTAATTAGAAGTCAGCTGAGAAGGAGTGCAAGAAAAAGAACTTGTAGAGACCCAGCCTCAGCATCACAGAAAAAGTACAGCAGGTGGAATTGGACATACAGATAAATAACAACACATAAGTTTACTTTGTTTTAGGGAAGAAAAAAAGTCCATGACTAGTATTACAGATGTGGGAGGTGAACGCATGTAAGGAAGTAACAGTGTTTGAAAATGTGTGATTTAATAATGTGTGTCACAGAGAGATATTATGTAAAATTTTGAATTTTTAGTTTAAGCAAAATCGACCATTCCCATTATACATCGGATCACTCTGAGCCTGTTGTTGAATCATGCTTTGGAGCATGAGAATGATGCAGAAGTTACAGAATCAACTATTACTCCTATGAATGATCAATAGTGACTCTACCTTCCATTTTTTTAAAACCACCATTATTTTATATTAATAGAATAAAATATACTCATGGTATTTTTGGTAAATTTCTTTTTTTTTCATGGTAGAAAATAGAGCATCATAATTTCAATTGATTGAAGTAACTTCTGATGCATAACAGATGCATTATTCTTTTTATTTTTTTCTCACATTATATTTTCTAATGGGTTACTGTTGTTACATGTGAAAACTATTTGGTTAGGGATTTTTATTTTATATTTATCCACTTTGTTGAACTCTTTTATTACATCTCTTTATTCTTTGAGGACGCCAAGTAGACAATCATATTGTCTATAAACAATTAAAATTCTGTCTCCTTTAACAAAGTTATACCACTGCTTCTGCTTCATATTGTATTTAATTAGAGCATCTACAAGAATTGCTACTTTTCCTTACTGTAAAAATGAGTCTTGGACTTAACTTTTAGACATTTTTACTTTTATTGTTCTTAAAGTTTTAAAATTACTTCTTAGGCTCTGATTTGCTACCACATGTATAAGTGATCTTTTGACATTTGGAAATCAGTTATATTTTCCTTATTTACTTTATTGTTTTAGAACTCCATAATTAAAAGAGTTTTTGAAATATACAATATACTTTGAAACCCACTCACTGGATATGATTCAACTATTAGTTATTGCACTAGGTGTTATGAGAGAAAAAATGAACTTACTAATAACAAAAAAATTGGTTTCAAGTAGTTTCCATTCCAGTTGGTTAGGCAAGACAGCTGTCACAGGGAGCCTGTGACAAAATACTAAACAATCAGGCTAGTTAATACTTACTGAGTGTTCACAATGTGCTGGTGAGTTTTACACAGATTATTACTAATCTTCACAATAATCCTTCGAGTTAGAGTTTGAAATTATGTTGTTGATGAATCTGAGGCCCTAAAGAGGTTGAAGTACTGGTCTAAGTCATACAGCTAAAGCCTAGCCCAGTTTGGTTAAGAGTGTGGGCAGTCTGACCTAGAATCTTCTTAAACATTTTTACACAGCCCTCTGAGAACTTAGAAAGGAATGTCAAATATGATAATAGTCACGCAGTTTTATGGAATTTTTAAGGATGATGTGGTATTTTGAGAGTGAAGAACATTCCAGACAGAGTCCCTCTAATGGGATAGTGGTGTGAAGAGTTCTGGACTTTAGAGAAACAATGATAAGACTAGTCTGACTGAAGCAGAGTGTTAATAAAGGAGAAACGCGAACTTGCACAAAGATTGGGGAAAATTATGCATGCTAACCTAAAGACTTTATTTTTTGCCTTGAAAGTAATGGGAAGCAATAGAGAAAATGGAACACTATGAGACAGTAACCATAAACAGCAGGCCTTCTAGATCTTTTTCAGCAGAGATGTTAGAAAAGGAAATTAAGATATTTCAACCTAAGGAATTATCAAGGAAAAGAGACCCCAAGAAATCAGAAGGAGCAATAATTAAGGATGAGAAAAATATGTGACACACAAAAACAAGCTACTTTGGATGTGGTGAATACTTTTTCTTTAAGCCTATCGCAGCCCCAAACTGGGCAGCCAGAGGGAACAAAGCCTCAGGTTCAAAAGTTCTGATGCAATTTCCATCTTCAGAATTCTGTCAAGCTGAGCTGGAAATATTTTTATCAAAATCCTCCTAAGATTTCAAGTAGCCTCCAGCTATGCTGAACCACTTTTCACACGGTTTCAAAACTTCCATTCCTTTTATGCCTAAAATACAGGTTTGCGTTATCTTAAAACACACGTGCATGCATGCCTGCATACACGCTCCACATGACAAAAAGTCTATGGAAAAGTTGCAGAAATCTCTAAGCATATCAGAAAAGATTAGCTTCACATCCTGGTGTGGGTGCCTCATTCACACTCTCTCACTAGTTTGTTCTTCCATAGAAATGACCTTAGAAACAGGAACATGTTATAAAGCTCTTTGCTCAAATACATTTTAATTCACTTCCTAAATTTAGGATTGCTCTGCTTTTAACCATTTTCAGATTTTTTTGTGTATACCTTAAAGTATAGAAAGGTTAATGATTTTTCAGCAGCTGGCACTTTACAACTAGAAATTCCATCCTGCATTATTTAAATAGTCACATTCGTGATGACTGGTAATAAAACTATTTATAATTGCAATTACAACAAAAGATTCCCTACTCTACCAAAATTTTTAGCTGCCTTAATTCACATTTCCATGTGAAAAAGGACATTTGCATGATCAAATCTGAGAACCATATTTTAGTCATTTTACAAATGTTCACCAAGAGCAGTTTAAATATATGTGTTAAATGAAAAATATTTTTAGATGATGGTGTCAAAAATACAGTGAGTGACTGATGCCAGAAAAAATATAACTTTATGAAAATTTTAATTTTCTATGTATTTTAATCTACTTTGAATTTCTTTTAGATATGTTATTTGAGGTCTTTTGATGGAAATATTCTTAATATTTGTTCTATGTGATTCAGTTGCCACAGGTCACATGTATGACCATTTGATATGGCTTGAGTGGCTGAGAAACTGAATTTTAAATTTTATTTAATTTTTTGATTTTTAAATTTATTTATTTTTGACTGCATTGAGTCTTCGTTGCTGCACGCTGGCTCTCTCTAGTTGCGGCGAGCGGGGGCTACTCTTTGTTGTGGTGCGCGGGCTTCTCATTGCGGTGGCTTCTTTTGTTGTGGAGCACGGGCTCTAGGCGTGCGGGCTTCAGTAGTTGTGACACACAGTCTTCAGTAGCTGTAACTCACGGGCTCTAGAGTGCAGGCTCAGTAGTTGTGGCACACAGGCTTAGTTGCTCCACAGCATATGGGATCTTCCTGGACCAGGGCTTGAACCCGTGTCCCCTGCGTTGGCAGGCGGATTCTTAACCACGGCGCCACCAGGGAAGCTGCTTAAATTTTATTTAATTTTAATTAATTTAAAGTTAGAGTTAAATAACCTCATGAAGCTAGTGGCTGCTATGTTGGACAGTACTATCTAAAGTCTGCAAGTAGTTGAAATATGCTAGTGTATATCAACCTTTTGACAAGTATTGTTGCTTGTGTATTTTTTGTTTTATCAATGAATCAGTAAATATAAAACACAGAGGAAACCTAGTATTATAACCTATATATATATATACATAAATATATATATATAAATACATATATATATATTTGTTATTTCTAAGCTTAAAGCAATCCATGTAGTAAAAATCCATTGCTGCTGGATAAGAAGAGAATCTTAAGTGACCAGATGGTCACTACTAACAGTTAAGTTTTTTATTTTTTCTCCATAGATGGGTGCCTAGTAAATGTTTGATTTGGAGAATCTATACAAAAGGAAATTACTTAATACTTACTAATGAATCAATATATTTCCACACATTCCCTGTCAGCTTGGAGCTTTAGAAATGAACCATTCTCCTCTTTTCTGCCTAAAGTCTTTGAAAAGAGTCTCAATATGTTGGTTTTATTTTGTTTGTTTGTTTGTTTGTTTGTTTGGTTGATTGGTTGGTTAAATATATGTCCTTCAAACACCCTTGCTCTGTGTGTCTTTTCAGGGTCTTAAAAATATTCCCAAGACCTATTTCCTTTAGTAGCCCTACTTAACGTACAGTTATAGCTGTTATTCATTGATACATGGCCTCACACAACAGAATAGACAAATGGTAGCTATCACGCAAAATTATTCACCCTCTGTCCTTCCAAGAAGACTTGCTTTCACAGTGCTATTACTGCCTACATCCCTTTCTTGTTTTCTGTTCCCCCTACTTCCATTGATTTTAGATGTTTTTTGGTGCTTCTCCGTCTCTAATGTGTTACCTATTTTATTCGAATATGTAGGTGGCATGTTTTTAAGTGAATCAATAATGAAGTAGTTGAGACCACAAGTCTCATCACCCTCTACATGCTATTAGTGTTAGACTCCCAAGGGCCAACTGTGCAGTGAACCATGGTAATGAGGTTGATAGTTCATGAAGGAGCTGATGTGACAAATTGCCAACCTGCTGCAGGGACAGCCCCCCTAACCCTCCAGAAGGCCAATGCTATTCCAATTTTCATCCAGTTTTGTTCTTGTTCTAAACGTGCCAAAGCTAACACAGTATTTAAATGGATACCCTCCCCCCAGCCCCCGATCCCCCCTCCTCCACACACACACACCTTGCAAAAGAGAGCACCTGGTGCCACGTACATTTATAATCTTCTTTTCAAATTGACATGCTCTCAGGGTGAATTTAATCAGCAACTGTCATACATTTTAAGGTATAAAAGGATGTTTCATTTTTCATGCCTTATTTTGGAGGCACTTGTGAAAACAGGGGTCTTCATTTATTGATGTTCTGGATATATAAGAATTTTTTAGATCTATTATTTCTGCTCTTAATAGTCACATCAACTGACTTTTGTTATCTTCTCTCATATTTGAGCAAAACACCTTTCAGGTATCTTTTTAATCCTTTTTTTGAAAAGAAAAGCAAAACTCTCAACTTATTAAAAATAAGTATTGCTCAGGTACTATTAAATCAGGTAAATTCCTTTGTAGTTTTTTTTTAAACCTAATTCTTTACTTTCCTCTTCATATTTTCATCTTATTTTAAAGTTTTTAATTGTTGTTGTTATTGTTTGTTTGTTTTACAAATATGTTATTGTTAGCTAGTGGACAATGGGAATGAATCACCTCTGACTTAAGGGAAAATTTCAGCCCAGATCACACTGTTAGTGTAGCTAGCCTTTTATAAGACATTTAAAAGCATTTTAAACAAAGTTTATACTGCAGAGAACGGTTCCCAAACCACAGCTGGCTTGTCCTGTAGGGAGGTGGCTGGACATCATGTGTTCACTTTCTGATAGTGAAAAAACGGTGTCCTTAGAGGCAAAGGTGCCAATTCTTTTTTTTCTTATTGGTAATACCTGCGATGCTTCTTAAATTTATTTTAATTGGTGTCTTCCCAAGCCTAATCGAAAATAATTAAAAGTTATAACTTGGAACTTTACTTGTTCAGTCCCTAGAGTCAGACCTTAGTGAATCACACAGGACAAAGTTCTGTTTTCTAACCTTAAGGCATCCAATTCTCTAATCACTGCCTGAATCAGGCACCTCTGACACATATATTTTGAACCTATCTTGATGCACCTTGCATTTAACTATGTAAAACATTGTAATTATTCTCATGCTATTTCTTAGGCACATGTTTTGCCTTCTTATCTAAATTCCTTGAGGCTAAGGCAAATTTGATTCAGCCTTTTGTCAGACCTTGGCTGTACATTTTCAATAAATGCTGGCTAATTGTGTCCTGTATGTCATCAGCTGCCCTTATTATTCACTCTGAAAATCTCATCATCTTACGCGTTATTACCATGAGGAATCACTTTTTACTTTACACCACTCAGAGGTTACAAACCAGTAGTCCACTAACTAGATTTGACCGCTGGACTTGTTTTAATTGGTCAGCAAAGTGTTATTAAAACGTTAAAACTCAAACGCTTTTAGGTAGTGCATTTCCAGTTCTACCCAGACTCTTCTCTTCACTCTCTCACACCTCAGTACTCTACTGCTCTGCCAGAGGACATATGTGTGTTTGAGACCCTTATATTTATTTTATTGCCCCATTTGGTGCCTTCATTCACTCAACACCTCTCTGTTGAGTGCCAATACAAGCCAGTCCTGCTCCAGAAACAGGTAAACAGACACAAATCCCTCTCTTCATAGAGTTTATGTTCTGGGCAGCTGCATTCTGGGATCTGACAATTTTCTATAAACATTTGGAAAAAAATTAATCAAGTAGGTGTGTTATTCCAGGTCCTCTGAGAAGCAGATATCAAGATGAGACTAAATATGCAAAAATGTTATTAAGAAAATGCCTATGCCTACGCAGAAAGATATAGAGCCTGTCCAAATTATGATTTGGCTTGTCTAACTGAACCCAGTCCAAATGGGTGGTTTTAGATGCATGATAACTCGGTGGCCTGGGGTTAAGTTTATCTCTGCCAGGGTCAGGTAACAGGCTTTTGTTTCTCAAGGGAAGTGTAATCCTCTCTTGTTGATGGCATGGCCTTGTTTCTGATTCCCTAGGGGACTGCATCATGGATTTCTCCCTGGAACTTGCCATAAACTGCACATTGCATCAAGCCCTCCTGTTGACACCTCCAACACCATAGGGTCTACGTGATAGAAGATAAGGTCCAAGCAGCAGGGCTAATTGTACCCAGACTGGATCTACTGCACTACCCTTTCCTGCTCCTGCCCGACTCAAAGGTGGCAGCCCTCCAGTGCAGTCACCTGGTATATAGGTATATAGGTCTGAAAAGTGTTGCCCCAAGAGCCTATAATGGCTACCAAACAATGTGCTGCTTTCTTTGAAGTTGGGATGCAAAAATGCAGCCATTTGTTACCTTGGAGGAGATATCGTGTATGCCCCTGAGTCTGGACCCCTAAAAACCTCACTGACTTGACTGGTTACTGAATCTTTGTAAGATTTATATTCAACCCTCAGGAGCACATGTTTCTCACTGATGTTTTTGGTATGGTAGCCACCTCTTACTTGTCCTTTTCAGTCAGCTTGATGTCAACATCATAACCTGATGTAAAATTTTAAAGAATATTTTTATCTGCCCAGGTGAATGCAAACTACTCCTAATCCTCCCTTCTAACTGGAATGAGATAGAATGACTGTATACTATGTATCTGAGGTTTTATTAATTTACTCTAATAGTGATACCATGCCCACCACAGCAGCTGTGACTGGGGCTGTGACCTGGCTACACCTGAAGTGTGGTCTTCAGTCAGTCTCCAGGATCCCTTTGACTTCTGTAGAAGCCAGAAATTAAACAGATATGATAATATCCACCACCCCTTACATTTTTGATGCCTCTAATGGTAGCACGAATCTCCACTATTTCTCCAGGGATGTGGTATTAGTTTTGGTTTACTATCCTGAGTATAGGGCAAGCAGGGCAGGGTAGCTCTCAGAAGCTTCCATTTGGCCTTCACCACTGATAGTTCTTATTCTACATACCAAAGACCCAATGTGGGAGTTATTTCAACTTCCCAGTGACTGGGAAATTGATTATCCAATGTGTCTGGGGCAGGTGGGCCCACTGGGAGCCAGACATTAGCCAGGACCCCCCTGTGACCTGACTGCTAAAGCTTCCCACTCTGACAAGAAGATTATGACAAGGTTTGGGTCTTAAAGTATCAATGTCAACCCAGACCCTGTATCCAATAGTCCTCAAAATATCTGGTTCTGGATCGGAACATTGCCTCAGATCTTGGAACTGAGCAAAGGATAGTGACTTTTTCTTTGGTTGACCATTTTTATCCTCCTGCTTCAACATTCTTGATTTATTTTGGTGTTACAGATTTTAAGCAGCAATTTAACCCTTTTTGGTTGCCTATCTGTTTTACCTCTAAGGACCTATGTTCTATTATCTATCTCTACAACTTCCTACAACTTTCTTCTGACCTTCCGAAAGGTCAAACTCTTTTGGCTTCTCCTTCTACCTTGCCCACATACGGTAACTGCAGTATCCTAGCTTCTAGTGATTAAGCACTGCCATTTGGCCTCTGTGACTTCTTCAGGGCCCTTCATCCCCACAGATGTTCATGAGCTCAGTTGTGTGAATGACTCTCCTATCCTCATGCCTGGCCTGCGGAGAAGAGCCGCCACTGAACTTATTACTGATGTTGATGACCCTCTCATCACCATGTTCTGGATGAGTCCTCCCATGGAGCACAGTCCTCTAGTGGATCTTCTGGCCTCATCTATTAAATCTGGCTGAACCAAATAAGTAAGCATTATCATTTACTTCCTTCAGCTTTTATTTTCCTTCCTATAGGCTCTGGTAGGGAAATTCAGGCATTTCTGAATTATTGGCAATTCAGTTGGCAATTATTTATTCCAGGTTTCTAAGAGCCACCCAGCAGTGAATTTAACCGGCCACCTGCAGTTTTGACCAGAGTATTAAATCTCTTGTCAGAGAAAGTGTCCCCAAGTCAATGAATTTTCCTGTCCAGCCTAACAATCCAGTCCCTTGGTCAAGCACTCTTGACATCCAGTCTCAGAGTACTTTCCTGGCTCCTGTAGGTACATGCCAGCTAGTAATTATAATTCTTTAGATGTTTAGTCTCTTTTCTCCTTTATCAATGCAAGCACGTCACCTGTTGTGTTGTGCTAAGATATAATCCTCTCCATCAACATAAGGGGAATGCTGTGCCTAGACAGGAAAATATGGGGAGAAACATGCTGCCCAAGACAGTAGAGTTGGCCAACTACCACTAGGTTGTATTGATGCTCTGCAAGGATAAAGAGACAATGAGAGTTGCTAACTAGCAGTCAATTGCTAAGTTTGAAAAGCAGAAAGCCCAAGTGGTAGCTTATAAAGAGACCCTTATCACCTTATTTGAAGGGTAGACGTAACAAAAGGCAGCCTGAAGATCTAATTTTGAGAGTTGCAGAGCTGCATAGATAGTTGAACTCTCAGCCAGAGCAGGTCTCTTATGCCAATGTCAGTACACTGTTAGAGAACATCCTGGAATCCTGGAAATAGGAATGGACACATCTAGAAGGATGCATCTGAGGATGTTCACTCTATAGTCCTTCCAGATCCCCAGGCCTGCAAAGGCAGCCCACCTTTTCTTTAATAAGAGCTAGCACACTCACTGTGATGGATAGTGTGGCGGAAGCATCCCCTCCACAAGGCAACAAATGCTTCCATCAGAAACTTCCCATCTCCTCTCCCAGCTGCCATGCTGATAAACAGGATTATTTTTTCTTCAGTTTCTAATACATATATTTGTTTAGTTTTGAGCAAAACCACGTCTCCTGAGTTTTCCCTTGCTATATTTTATGTATTTGTTGTTTGTTTATGTCTTTGTTGTAGACAAAAAGTCTGACATTGTTGTAACCAGAAATCATTCACTCCCACCAAATCAACATGACTCCCTAGGTTCCCATGGAGTATTGACCCTACTAATGGAAGTTATTTTGTTCCAATACACTTTTTATAATAGAGTAGCTGTGTAGTAAGTTATAATATTTTGTAAATCACTCTCACTATAAAATTTTTAACTATTCTTGGTTATTACAGCAATTTAGATGTTCACATATGAAATATACTACCAGGATACTGACTGGAATTGCATTAACTCTATATCAGTTTATGAAGGTTTCATAACTTACCTTTCTAGAGATAGTATGTTATATCTCTCTGTTGTGGAAATTCTACATATTTCCTACTATGGGAATTTATAATTTCTACACTTTTTTAGCTAACTTAATTCAAATACTTTTAAATACTATTGTGAATGAATATCTTTTCTTGTTTCTATTTCTAAGTTATTAATGCTAGTATAGAAAATAGCTACTAAATAGCTATAATAATAGCTATATAAATATATATATATATATTTTTTTATGAAAGAAACACAGTTATTCTAATTCTAAAATATTTTAGTATAGTCTCTTTTGGCAGAATCAAATATATAATTTGGAACTAAAATTATATTGTCTGTTTATCCAATATTTATACTATTTAATTAATTTTTAAATTTAATTTTTATACTTTTTGTTACATAAGACCTCTACTATAATGATGAATAATATTAGTCATAAGGGTGTTACTGTCATATTCCTAATTTTAATAGAAGTAGTTTTAGCATTTCACAATTTAATATATTTGCTCTTGATTTTTGTTCGAAAATCTTTAAGTAGTTTTCTTCTATTCCTACTTTATGTAGAGCTTCAATTAGAAATGGTACTTGACAAAAAAAATAACGATCAACAAAACGGAAAGACAACTTACTGAATGGGAGAAAATATTTGTGAATGATATGACTGATAAGGGATTAATATCCCACATACACGAACAGCTTATACAACTCAACATCAAAAAAACGAGCAACCCAATTTAAAACTGGGCAGAAGAACTGAATAGACATTTTTCCAAAGAGGAAATGCAGATGAGCAATGGGCACATGAAAAGATGCCCAATATCATTAATCATCACGGATATGCAAATCAAAACCACAATGATATACCACCTCACACCTGTCAGAATGGCTATCATCAAACAGAACACAACTAACAAATGTTGGTAAAGATGTGGAAAAAAGGGAGCCCACCTACACTGTTGGTAGGAATGTAAATTGGTGTAGCCACTGTGGAAAACAGTATGGAGGTTTCTCAAAAAATTAAAAATAGAACTACCATATGACCCAGAAATTTCACTCCTGGGTATATATCCAAAAAAAACCAAAACACTAATTCAAAAAGATACATGCACCCCAATATTCACAGCAGCATTATTTACAATTACCAAGATATAGAAGCAACCTAAGTGTCCATCAACAGATGAATGGATAAAGAGGATGTGCTATACATATGCAATGGAATACTACTCAGCCATAAGAAAGAACAGGGTCTTCCCTGGTGGCACAGTGGTTGAGAGTCCGCCTGCCGATGCAGGGGACGAGGGTTCGTGCTCAGGTCCAGGAGAATGCCACGTGCCGTGGAGCGGCTGGGCCCGTGAGCCATGGCCGCTGAGCCTGCGTGTCCATAGCCTGTGCTCCGCAACGGGAGAGGCCGCAACAGTGAGAGGCCCGCGTACCGCAAAAAAAAAAAAAAAAAAAAAAAAGAAAGAACAGAATTTTGCCATTTGCAGCAACATGGATGGACTTGGAGGGTATTATGCTAAGTGAAATAAGTCAGACAGAGAAAGACAAATACTTTATGATATTGCTTACATGTGGAATCTAAAAATACAACAAACTAGTGAATATAACAAAAAAGAAGCAGACTCACAGATACAGAGCACAAACTAGTGGTTACGAGTTGAGGGGGAGAATAGAAGAGTGGGGGAGTGGGAGGTACAAACACTATTGGATGTAAGATAGGCTCAAGGTTGTATTGTATAACATGGGGAATATAGTCAATATTTTGTAAAATCTGTAAATGGAAAGTAACCTTTAAAAATTGTATAATACAATAAAAAATTTAAAAATAAAAGAAATGGTAGTTATATTCTACCAATGTCTTCTCAGCATCTATTGTTATACTCATATATTTTTTTCTTCTTTGACACATTGATGCCATGAGTTATTCTGATAATCTTCATAATGATGAACCATACTTGCAGTTTCGTTGTTGGTTATTGTGTCTTAGTTTCCTTAACATGTTTCTGGATTTGCTTTGCACTTGTTTTGTAAAGAATATTTGCTCCATCTCTATTAAGAGTTCTATATATAATCTATCATACATTGGTATTAAGGTTATCTAGGAATTCTAACATAAATTAAGGCATTTTTCATATTTTTCTATAACCTGAGCTAGTTAAATAATATACAGAGTATTATTTTTAAAAATTTAAATAGAATTTAGCTTTAAATTCCTGTTTCTCTTTGTTTTGTAATCCTCTCCATAGTTATTATTCTCACAGTTTTTTTTTCCTTTTCTTGCACCAATTTCTGTTTATTTTACCAGTAAATATCTGTTTTATTCCAAATGTGCTCCACAGAGTTTCACAAAATAATCTCTCATGATTTTTATGATTTTTTTTCTGGCAAATACATACAATCAAATTTTGTTAAATGTTCCAAAACAAAAGCAAATTCAGTATCTAGAATATAAACATCTATGTACATCTATTAAAACAAAATTATTGATTACATTATTCTACTAGTTCTTTTATCAACTTGATCTGTCAAATTCTGAAAGAGGCATTATATTAATATCACTCACTATAAATTACATTTTTTATACAGGCTTCCCTGTGTTCTTAGGAGTCTGTAGATTTGTCTGGTATGTTTGGTGCATAAAGTTTTATAACTATAGATTATTCTCAGCTTGCACCGTTTATCATTATATAATAAAAAGCTTTGTCCTGTTTAATGATGCTGTCCTTGAATTGTTTTGTCTTATATTAGTAGTGTCATATTTTGCTTTCAATTTGTTTACATTTGCCTGAATATCTTTGCTCTTACTTTTGTATCCAAACTTTTATCTTTTCCATCAGCTCTGTTTCAGTGGAAGTCCACAGTCTAAAGGTTATGCCTAATCTTCCGTTTTCAGGTTATTGAGTCCTCTTGGATGAGTCATTATTTTTCTTTTCCTGTTCAGATTGATTAAACAATAAAGCAGTAAAACCCCAACAAAATTCAGGTGCATATTGATTACAAGAGATAAATTTAAAGAGATAGCATGGAGCGACTGTGTTCCTTAGCACCCACACAAGGTAGACAGAGTCTCTCAAACTTTGGTGAATCAGTGAGAAAATGGAGGCAGTTGAATTTTAAAAAAACTTACTCCTCAGAGGTGTGAAATTAAAACCTGTCCACGGACAAAGTCCTCTGGTTAGGACACGTTGAAAGAATTACGTAAATTTTTCTAGAGATTCTCTATTGTTATTCTCTCACCTATAAAACCTTAGTCCAGGAACCATAGTCCTTCTTGTTAGGTCGCCCTAGTTCTACTCTCAGATCTAAACTGAGCTTTCTGATCTCAGGAGATGCATCTTTCAGCTTAGTAAAAAAACAGGCCTAAAATTTTCAGAGAAACAGCTTCTCTTTGGTTATGAGCTGGTCTCAGATTTACCTACATATTTATTTTTAATTTACTTTCCTTTCTTTGGTCAAAACCTCTTAGTAGATAACTGTTTAACCTGAGAATTAAATCAGTGACGATGTGAAGCAAAATTCCTAGGAAACTTCCAAGATTTCCTTTAGCTTGTTATGTTTTGTTTTGAGGAGGAGTATAACGCAGAGAGTAAACGCTCCTTCCCTTTTCCTCTATGTCCTCCTGTGGAGGGAGTCCCATTATTACAGTAAAATGCCTGGTCAATCTTTACTCCCTCACCTCCCTCCTTCAGGGAAGAAGTAAGGTTGGGGACTCATCTAGTGCAGTCACTTATGACTCTTGCTCTTAGAAACCAACAGAAATCAGAGAGCATGCATTCTGCTTTCTTCCTTTGTGTATCATGTTCTAAATGGTTCGGCCTATCCCTGCAGGAAGCAGTGGGTAAGGGATGTAGAGGTAATTTCATATCAGGAAAATGAAAGGATCTGGCATATTGGATTTAAAACAGATTTGCTAAAGAAGTGGAATTTGGGAATCACAATAACACTTAAATTCTGATTGAGGACTTCCCTGGTGGCACAGTGGTTAAGAATCCTCCTGCCAATTCAGGGGACATGGGTTCAAGCCCTGGTCCAGGAAGATCCCACGTGCCACGGAGCAACTAAGCTCATGCACCACAACTACTGAGCTTGCATTCTAGAGCCTGAGAGCCACAACTACTAAAGCCTGAGTGCCTAGAGCCCGTGCTCCGCAACAATTAAAAAAAATTTTTCTTAATTAAAAAAAAATTTCTAATTGAAATTTGGTGGTTTTCACTTTACATTGTTCCACGTGGATGTTTTTTGAAGTTGATTGCTAACTTCAATGTCTTAGATTTTAAGTGATAGGTCACCTACGTTTTCTTTCTTTTTTTCCTTTTTTCTTTTTTTTTTTTTTTTTTAAATTAAAATACCCTGGCTTGGTCCTGTAGGTATTGTAGTTCAGTAGTGACTTCTGTGTCCTAGAAATAATCACTTTAAGCCCTATGTGTTCGTGGATTTTTCATTGATAAAACTCTAGCTTGTGCTAGTGGCTGATTTTAAGGAGCTAGTTAGCTGTATGAAAGCATGCTGGGGTTTAGAAAATTCCAAGAGATCTCAAGGATCTCAACAAGATAAATTCAGCTATTGAACACCTCACTGGCCTTACAAAGGCAGACCAGCCAGAATCAGCAAAAATTCAAGCTTTAGATGATACAGGCTTTAAATAGGAGGTTCTGTAGCTTTTACTGGACCTGAGTTGACCTAACATTTGCTAAGCAGGTGTGGAGCAAGGAATGAATTTAGGAAAAGGTCATTTCTTACATAGAACTCTTAGAAATTAGGAGGCAAAACACAAATTTTCTGTTGTTCTGGAGGTTTTAGCCTGATACAGGCATACCTCACTTTATTGCCTTCCACTGTATTGCAATTCACAGATGTGTTTTTTACAAATTGAAGGTTTGTGGCAACCCTGCATTGAGCAAATCTATTATCGGTACCATTTTTCTGATAGCATTTGGCCATTCATGTTTCTGTGTCACACTTTGGTAATTCTTGCAACATTTCAAACTTTTTCAATATTATTACATTTGTTATGGTGATCAGTTATCTTTGATATTACTATTCTAATTGTTTTGGGGCACCACGAACCGCACCCATATAAGACAGTGAACTTAATGAAAAAATATTTTGTGTGTTCTGACTGCTCCACCAATCAGCCATTCCCCCATCTCTCTCCCTCTCCTCGGGTCTCCCTATTCCCTGAGACACAACAATATTGAAATTAGGACAATTAATAACCCTACATTGGCCTCAAAGTGTTCATGTGAAAGGAAGGGTCTCCCACTTCTCACTCTAAACCAAAAGCTAGAAATTATTAAGCTTATTGACAAAAGCATGTCAAACACCAAGACAGGCTGAAAGTTAGCCCTCTTGCACAAAACGGTTAGCCAGGTTATGAATGTGAAGGCAAAGTTCTTGAAAGAAATTGAAAGTGCTACCCCAGTGAACACACAAATGATAAGAAAGCAAAACAGTCTTATTGCTGATATTCAGAAAATTCTAGTGGTCCGGATAGAAGATCAAACCAGCCACAACATTCCCTTAAGCCAAAGCCTAATCCAGAGAAAGGCCCTAACTCTCTTCAATTCCATGAAGGCTGAGAGAGGTGAGGAAGCTGAAGAAGAAAAGTTTAAAGTTAGCAGAGGTTGGTTCATGAGGTTTAAGAAAGAAGCCGTCTTCAAAACATAAAAGGGCAAGGTGAAGCAGCAATTGCTTATATAGAAGCTGTGGGAAGTTATCCAGAAGATCTAGCTAAAAAATTAATGAAGGTGGCTACACTAAACAACAGATTTTCTATGTAGATGAAATAGCCTTCTATTGTAAGAAGGTGCCATCTAGAACTTTCATAGCCAGAGAGTAGAAGTCAATGCCTGGCTTCAAATCTTCAAAGGACAGGCTGACTCTCTTGTTAGCGGCTCACACAGCTGGTGACTTGAAGCTGAAATCAATGCTCATCAACAATTCCCCAAATCCTAGGGTCCTTAAGAACTGTGTTAAATCTACTCTGCCTGTGCCCTATAAATGAAACAACAAAGCCTGAATGACAGCACATCTGTTTACAACATAGTTTACAGATTATTTTAAGCCCACTGTTGCAAACTACTGCTAAGAAAAAGAGATTCCTTTCAAAATATTACTGCTTATTGACATGAACCTGGTCATCCAAGAGCTCTGATGGAGATGTACAATGAGATTAATGTTGTTTTTCATGGCTGCTAACACAACATCTGTTCTGTAGCTCAGGAATCAAGGAGTTATTCTGACTTTCAAGTCTTATTAAAGTATATTTGTAAGGCTATCGTTGTCATAGATAGTAAAAAGATCAGTGGTTGTCAGGGGTTGGGGGGAGGGAGGGATGAATAGGCAGAGCAGAGAGGATTTTTAGGGCAATGAAACTACTCTGTATGATACTATAAATGTGTGGATACATGTCATTATAAATTTGTCCAAACCAATAGAATATAAAACACCAGGGCAAATTCTAAGGTAAACTATGGATTCTAGGTGATAATGATGTGTCAATGCAGCTCCATCAACTATAACAATATACCTACTCTTGTGAGGGATGTTGATTATGTGAGAGGCTATGCATGTGTAAGAGCAGGGAGTATATGGGAAATCTTTATACCTTCCGTTCAATTTTGCTTTGAATGTGAAACCTGTCTAAAAAAGTAAAAAGTCTATATATTTTTAAAGGTGATAAAATATTGCTCAGCTTTGCTCTCAGACCAAAGAGATAGAAGGACGAAAACTAAATATAAGAAGACAAAGAGTATTAAGCTCAAGGTAAGGAGGGAAATTTCCTTAGAAGAAAAATTCACTTACGAGGATAAAAACTTAGATAATATGAAAAGGAAATTTACATCTTACAGGCCAAGACAGATAAATAGAAAAATATAAAGAATACTCAGTTCTAGCTTCTCTTAAGATATCAATAAAGGACAGAGGAGTTTATTTGCTACTAAATCAGTGAAATTAATAGGAAACCAGAAAAATTCAACACAAGAGAAGCCAAATCCGAAATAATATTTCAGAGTGTGCCAGGATCTAAGAAAATATTCATGGGTAGCCTCAGACACAAAAAGAGAATTTAGAGTCAGAGCAGTTGAGGGACTATCTCATATAAGTTTGTCTCTACAAAGTGGTTGCAGAAAATGAAGGAAGATTTTAAATGGAAAGTGTAGAAAAATCAGTGGAGAAGGAAAAGAAAAACAACAAAGTATTATTATTTGAGTTTCAAAGTAATATAACCATAGTAAAGTGAGGGTATCGATATTTATTCTACCTTAAAAGTTTCTGAAATCTAGATCTTAAGGCATGATATAGAAAGAAGAGACATAGGACAAGAGAGCCAGGGAGGGCAATAACATTATATCCAGCTCCTGGGTTGAATGTTCCTGATGGCAGGATATGTCCTATGTGGAATTATTCAATTCAAAAGGACAGAGCACAAGATTTAATTAAGCTATTTTATCAGACCCCAAACTTAATACCCCCCTTTTTTTTTAACTAAATAAGAGTACAAAACAAAATTTAGAGAACTATATTAGAAAAATCAAACATCTGGGCCATAAAGCAAAGAAAAAGGAAGCCACACAATGCCAGGAAACTGTACTACACCTACATGTAATAGAGGAAAGTGAAAGAAAGAGAGATCAATTTAAGAAGCAGTTTAAGAGATATTAAAAACTACGGAGTCTTCTTGCAAGTCATATAGATATAGTAGAGTTAAATGGAACAATGTATACCACCACTTCAGGAAAAAAATAGAAAGAAATGCTAACCAACACATAGGATGTTCAAAACCTGTGGAAAGCTAATGTCCTGAGGAACAAACACCAGTGGAATGGCTCTTTGCTAGTTTCTAGGAACATCAACTCAGCTGAGTAACCTGAAGAGGGTGATTCTGCAACTGAAACAAATGTAATGATGAGTGAAAGTACCTCCCTTAGAGGCAGGTTTTGTATAAGTAGGTCTCAATACTAACAGTACACTGGAGTTACCTGAAGAGCTTTTTAAAGCCAGTACTGTCACAGACATCTGCCCAGAGGTTCTAATTTAATTAATTTGGGGTAGGGCTTAGGCATCAGTGTTTTGTAAAAGCTCTCCAGGTGATTCTAATGTGCAGCGATAGTTGAGAACTACTGTTTTATAGTCGTAAGCAAGAAATTCTCAACCCCGGAGGTACATTAGAATCCCATAGAAAGCTTTTAAAACGTATCTATGCCTGGATCCAAAGCCAGAGGGTGGAATCTGAACACGAGGAGTTTTGCACGGCTTCCTCAGTGATTTTAAACCACAGCCAGACTTGAAAAACAAGGGATCAAACAATCCAAAAGAGGTGTTGGTGGCACTGTTCACAGGCTAAAAAAAAACCCATGCCTGCTCAGAAAACCATGGGAAAACTTACCCATGCTTAGTTAACTATGAGATGCCAGAAACACAGGGCTCAAATGTGAATTGGAAAGTCAAAGGTTTTAAATAAGCAAGAAAGACAGATGCTTTAGTTAAGACCTAGATGACTGAGGATGCCAAGATTGTAAATTTCTAAACTTTGGAAAAATTCTGCAATATCCCAAATGCCATTCAATAAAAAAGACAGTTTAAAGGAGACTTTCCCCCTGAATGTAATAAATCTTTGATGCCTGAGAAGCTATTGAAAATGGTATGTTTTTATCTATTTTCTGACTGTTCACTGCTAATATATATACAATTAATTTTTGTACGATGTCCTTGAATTCAGTGAGCATGCTAAATACATCTGTTAATTTTAATTGCTGATTCTATGTTCAAAATCACATTATCTATGAAAGATGACACTTTTTTCTTTTTCCATCAATTTGTTTAACTTTAAGATAACTTGCCTTATTATCCTGGCTGGGACCTCCAGCAAAAATGTTAATTAGAAGTGGTGATAATGGACATTTTAGTCTAGGTCCTAATTTCAAAGTCAAAACTATTGCTATCTCACCTTTAATTGTGATGTATCCTGTGGGGTTTTTTGTTTACTTACTTGAGGGAAGCACAGTTTATCAGACTAGATGTATTTGTTTTCTATTGATATATAACAAGCTACCACAAATTTAGTGGCTCAAAACACCCCTCATTTATTAGCTCACAGTTCTGTAAGTCAGAAGAAGTCCAGGGGGCTTCAGCTAGGTTTTCTACTTAGGGTCTCACAAGAACAAATCAAGGTGTTAACCAAGTGGGCTCTTAACTGGAGACTCTGGGAAAGAATCCACTTCTAGGCTCAGTTAGGTTGTTGGCAGAATTCAATTCACTGTGATAGAAAAACCAAGGCCTCTGTTTTTTTGCTCAGTGCCAACCACAGTCCCCAGTGAGGGTGACATTGATTGTCTCTGACTTCCCTTGCTGCTACCAACTGGAGAAAACTTTGTTTTCAAAGGGCTCCTTGTAATTGGATTAGATTAGTCCCCATCCTTTTGCTATATAGTGTAATAGAATCTCTGGAGTGACAACTCATCAAATTCACAAATTCCACCCACATTCAAAAGAGAGTGTATTATATAAAAGCCAGTGTCATTGATGGCCATACTTAAAATTCCATCTATGACCCTGTGGAAGTTTCCTTATCTTTCCACTTTGCCTTCATTTTTATCACGGATCCTTTCTATCAAATGCTTTTTCTGAAGTTTTGAGGTAAGCATAGGCATTTGTTACTTAATCTAGTGAATTGTATTTATTGATTTTCAAATTTTAAACTTGCATTACTGGAATAAACATAATTTGGTCAGATATTATGGTTATTTCTTTTTCCTCTTTTAATGCACTAGCTAAGACTTCCAGTACAATCTTGAATAGGAGAGGACAGACGGGACATCCCTGCCTTCATCCTAATCTTAGGAGAAAGCATCCAGCTTTTCACCACTAAGTATTAATTTACCTGTAGTTTTTTAGTAGATTTTTCTATGAATTTGAGGAATTCTTCCCTTTTCCTAGTTTGCTGAGAGGGTTTATCATGAATGGGTGTTTCATTTTTGTCAATTTTTTTCTGCATCAATTGATGATTGTATGATTTTCTTCTTTAGCCTATTGATGTGAGGAATTACATTATTTGATTTTCAAATATTAAACCACCCTTGCATATCTGGAATAAACCTCACTTGGTTGTGGTATTTAGTTATGTTTATGCATTGTTGAATTCAATTTGCTAATATTGTGTTAAGAATTTTTGTATTTATCTCATGAGTGATATCAGTCTGTAGTTTTCCTTTCTTGTAATATCTTTTTTTTTTTTTTTTTGCGGTACACGGGCCTCTCACTGTTGTGGCCTCTCCCGTTGCGGAGCACAGGCTCCGGATGCACAGGCTCAGCAGCCATGGCTCACGGGCCCAGCCGTTCCGCGGCATGTGGGATCCTCCCAGACTGGGACACGAACCCGTGTCCCCTGCATTGGCAGGCGGACTCTCAACCACTGCGCCACCAGGGAAGGCCCTGTGCTTTTCTTTAAGTGGATACCAAAGATCAGGATCCTGTACAAAGGAGCCAGTATTTGAACAAAAGTCATGTTGCCTTGAATTCATACACTTAACCTCAAGATTAAGTTATCTTACTTGATAAGTAGTTCTGTTGAAGCTTTATTTTGACAGATAAATGATATGGTAATTTTTTCCCCACTTATAAATTCAACCATTTATTTTGATCTCCTTTTTCAGTGACTATTAATATGTAATAAATTCTAAGTTATTATAATCATGGCTAACCTATTTATCCATATAAATAAAAATTATTAAAATTTATTTCACTACATTGTACACTTACTGCTCAAGATCAGCTAAGTTCTATTTCTGTATCCGTTGACACTCTCCTCCCACCTTCAGCCTTAATCATGTCTTCTGTTCAGAATGCCATCACTGATACGTGTTAGTTCCATTTGACAGCTGTCACCATATCCTGGAAAATCCCAACATTTCCTTCAGTTACTACTGAAAATAGGAAGTACTTCACATTTATATTATATTTATTACAATTCTAACCAAATCTCGGATAGTAGCCTCTTTAGGAAGAGACTGTATATTGTCATAAATAGAAACCTATGTCCATGGGATTAAAAAAAAATCATAAAATAGAATGACATTTTTGGAAATTCAAATATGTGTTTGGCAATTAAAATCTATGTTTGTCAATTTTCAGGCACATCTAGAAATATTTTAAACTGTTATTCATATATAAGTATAGCAATTTTCAAATGTGTATTAAAAAGTTTGTATTTATACAATATCAGTTTTATGATACAAACTTGTAGTGGGTAGAGATACTGATGGAAGTTAATTATTTGCTTCCTCTTCATTTTTTGACATCTTGTACTAATTTCCAAAATGCTAAGAAGGATCTAACTGGAAATTTTCAGAGAAGAATTCATTCTTGAAGGACTTTGATAATAACATATGAAAATGTTTACTTCTAAATGACCTGTACTCTGCAGAATGTAGATTAACACAGATTGGACATACAGGCATATTATAAAGTCAGGCAGTCACTATTAATATTTGAGATCTGCTCACACTGATTACTAAGCCCTGGATACCTTACTAAGGAAAAAAGTGTCATGGTCCCTGTTCTGGAAATCTTTCAGTTCTTGAGAAAGTAGACAAATGCACATACATCAAATAATTTCAGGAAGTACTAACAGAGCAACAAATATATAGAGACACTTGAGCTGCTATTCATCCAATTCTAGTTCCCATATAAACTAAATAAATTTATTTTAAATATATGCTAAAATATCATGATAATTGAAGACATTTATTTATTTTTTTTTTTTGAAGACATTTATTTTTTAATTAATAAGAAAGGAGGAACCTATTTTTTCAATGTAAATTTATTTCAAATAGAAATATGTTCATACATTGAAAAGGGAAAATGGAGTAAAATAAGGTACAATGATACCAACACATTGCAGATCAACCTCAATCACATAAAAACTAATAAAGGAATAAAACATACTTATCACATTTTCAGTATAATGGAGAGATCATATAGGATATGGTAAGGAAGTAAGGAAGGAAATTAACATGTATTGAGATAGGTGCCTATCTCTGAGCTGCACACATTCACATATATAATTGTGTGGTATGCTCACAACATCATGAACTTCTTGGAGGCAAGAACTGTCCTTTTTAAAATTGTATATGCCTAGTTCCCTTAAGCATTATTTCTCAGTCAATGTTGATTAAATCAATTATTACATAAATGAGTGAACTAATGAATAAATGAACATGTTTTGAACGGAAAAAGTCTTTGGAATATGGAAGCCCAAGTAATTCTTTGGAACAGGAAAGCTTTATTTTATTATTCCTAATTTTGTTTTTTCCAAACAACTCTGCTACCATTTTTTTCCATCTGTACCTCTTATTTTAAGATTATTGGATCTCATGTATATTCATGTCATTTATAATTTATTTCTTTTATATTTTCTACTGCATTCTTGAAGAAACTCCCTATTTCTTCATCTAATTTTAAATGCTGTGTGTTCAACTCTAACCATTTTTAAAAATTCTGCTTCTCTATTGAGATTTGTTCATTTCCAAAAATCATATTTTGAGAGTTTTGTGGGATTTTTTTTAATATTTAAGAACTATCTCCTTTAAAGTTTTACATTTTTAATTGCAGCATCCTTTTTATTAATGCTCAAATCTCACTGGAAATGCTAATGAGAACTTTAAAAATTCCCTTCCACCTGTATTGTGTTTCAAAAGGAGCCATCTGCTCCAAATGATTTTCCTCAAAAAGAAAAAGCAAGTTTCTCTTATTTTTTTCTGTTAACAAATGTAGATGCATCATGATGCCTCAGTTTATGCTGAGGACCAAAAGACTTCGCCTCCCCTGAGTTCCTTTCCCCTGCTAAAGGCCTGATCCTTCTGCTAGTTCTCTTCACTTCCAAAGCCTCTTAAAATATAAATCCCTTTACTGTTCTGAGAGAGTCAGCTCTGTCTTCATCTTGAACATGATTCTCTCTCAGAAAAAAAGGAGCTTGGCAGTTTAGCCAAGCAGCAGCTCCCTGAAACCTACCACCGCCCCCCCCCCCCACCGCAAACCCTCCATCCACCCCATCACACACTGGGGGCTTCTGAGTAAGAACAAAAAGGTTCTGCTGCTAAAGCTAGTTTGACACTCATCTAAGTCTTGAGATCTTTGTACAGAGAATGTCAAGTGGACAGTACTGGGGCTGGGCTAGCACTATACAGAGGTAGGGGCTCTTCCATGGATTCTGGCTCACTTGCACTTGGATCTTGCTGATGCTGCTCTTGATCTGCAGAGATGTGCCTCTTGGTAAGTCAGGAGACCAAGTCCAAAGGCTGCGGAGCACCTGCACCCTTTCTCCAGGAGCCAAAAAGCTAGGGATTTTGTGACATAAATTCAAAACAAACAAATACAACACAACAAATCTCATGGAAACGAAGATGACAACAAATAAGAGAAGACACCGAGGGTGAGCCTTGTGGGACTCTCCATCTCTGAGCTGTCCTGGAATTGGCTTTCTCTCCACATTGCTGTTTCTGCCCCTGATGCTGGGGTAAACAAAGACGACTCCTTCCATGTTCTTGATACCAACAGAGCTGTCGCTGACTGTGGCCTTACCATGGTCTACCACAGACACCCTCCTCCCCACCCAAAAATCCTACTGGCGGGGCTTCCCTGGTGGCGCAGTGGTTGAGAGTCCGCCTGCCGATGCAGGGGACATGGGTCCGTGCCCCGGTCCGGGAAGATCCCATATGCCGCGGAGCGGCTGGGCCCGTGAGCCATGGTCGCTGAGCCTGCGCGTCCGGAGCCTGTGCTCCGCAACGGGAGAGGCCACAACAGTGAGAGGCCCGCGTACCGCAAAAAAAAAAAAAAAAAAAAAAAAAAAAAATCCTACTGGCTATAGCAGAGGCTATATCTTTAAACCAAGGTTCTGTTTTAATCATGATTTACATTGTTTTCTTCCATGAAGTTCACCTTCATATACCTTCCCTGACCTACAAAATTGTTAACATTGTCTTAAGGTGAAATGGCTGTAAAATCAGTGTTTAACTGATAAATTTCTCTCTGTCTTCTTTCAAAAAATAAAAAATAAAACTAAAACAGGAATTAAGGACAGTCACATTATAAATTAGGTTGGTGTGAATTACCCCATTGGGCCAGGTAATACAAGCAGTAGTGATTTCTCATTTCCACTCTAAAAAAGAATGGAGATAGTAGTATGAAGAGAGAAAAACTTTATTACTGAAATTGTAATTTATTTACCAAACTGCAGAAGGTTTTTTAACTAAAATAGATCAGAAAAGCTATGGGACATATCCAACATTTCATTCTGGACCATAGGAAGAACAGTCTACTTAAAATGAAATTAAAGGACAATGTAGAAAAAACAAAGCAGTTTACTTCCTGCTGTGTTCAGATCATTAAAAGTTAATATGTAAGTTGATTAATATGAGTAAGTTCTTAAAGAAGTTGTGACTTTTTTGTTGTTCTTTCTTTCCTTTCCCTCCTCTTCTGTTCATTCTCTTCTCTTCTTTCTCCTCTTTTCTTTTCTTTTCCATACTGGATAGCCTTACTTCTTGCTGCTGATACAGATATCTTCAAAAGTGGGCCCCCTCCCTTAGCATGCTCTGTGCTCCAAGTCAGAACTAGGAGGTAAAGCATTCAGCCTACTGCACAGTGTGATAGCTTTTTAACATCCCTTAAGACAAATGTTACCTGTTTTTCCCTCTCTCCAAGAGTCCCTGATGATGTTTCAAGATAAAAAAAAAAAAAAAAAAAAAAGGAAGGCCCTGTCCGAGCAAACGTTTTATCTACCAGCCCCCTTCTGCCCTAGCAGAAGTCTAAGGCAGAAACATCCTTCAAGTTACCTTATCTCTAATACAGTCTTTTCTTTTAAGTCAATGGTTTTGATGTAACCCTGGGGGCATGGCACACAAGGATTTTTTGATGTTCTGTGAACTGATCAAAAGGTGCACAAGATCTGGGGGAGAGCAACTTCCACAAAGTTTTAGAGATATTAATTTCTACATCTGACTAAAGATTATTTGCTATAATTATGTATGCATCAACTTTAGGTTTCAGTCTCAGTTTTGCCCCAAATGTGCTCTTAAGTTTTGAAATCAGCTTAGGCCTTTTTCCTGCCTGTCATTTTCACTTTTACTTTGTTATCTTATGTTTTGTTCATTATGTTTATTTTAAATTTTTATAGTCCATTGAAAGTTTTCTTCATGTTGGCCCTGCACATTTACTATTGATTTTTCAAGCTATTTATTTATTTTCCCATGTTATATGTAGAGTGATTTCCCCATTCAATTTTTACCTTTTTTTTTTTAAGGAAAAAAACAGTTCCTTCAGAATATTCATTTTGAAAGAGGACACCTTCTTTATAGCTTCCAATGTTTTTTTCACTTTCTTTTGGGAATAAAAGTGTGAGAAAATATTTCTAAGTAGTAACATATTTGTTTTATACTTCATCCCAATCCATAATTTACATAATTCTTACAACTGAACCCTCTGAGCCTTTTCATTATCACCACCAGCTGCCCACTAATAAACATCAGATATGCACTGGGGAAACAGAATTGAATTTGGGGACTACTGAGATAAAGAGATCAAGAGGCACACTGAAGAGTGAGTTTCTGCAACAACTAGATAAAGTGCAGACTCAAGAAGAGAAAAAATAGGGTCAATGGAAAATGGCTTGGAGGAAAAGGAGTAGCAACATAGTGTTCTGAAAACTTCTCCAAATTGGCTTTGAGATGAAAGGCCTGGAAACTACAGTGTCACATGAGGAGTGAGGAAAAGCCTCCATGCCCAGTGACTCCATACCCAGTCCAAGCAGATGTTCAGTAAATCCTTTTCTCGTGAATGAGTAAATGATGTTCAGTCAGAGAGAAAATGTTGAGGATATTTTCAAAACTTCAAAAATTTAGAAGCTTGTTTTGTGAAAGAAGAAGCAGACTTATTCAAATGAATTAAAGGGTTACTTTAATTTAAATGAATTAAAGACAAGGAAATTATTAAGATGAGAAACTCTTTTTGTTCGTTTCCTTTTGGGAGAAGAATAGCTTTCTAAAAACACTTTAAAGGATGCTCAACATCACTAATCACTAGAGAAATGCAAATCAAAACTACAATGAGGTATCACCTCACACCAGTCAGAATGGCCATCAGCAAAAAATCTACAAACAATAAATGCTGGAGCTGGAGAAGGTGTGGAGAAAAGGGAACCCTCTTGCACTGTTGGTGGGAATGTAAATTGATACAGCCACTACGGAGAACAGTATGGAGGTTCCTTAAAAAACTAAAAACAGAACTACCATACAACCTAGCAATCCCACTACTGGGCATATACCCTGAGAAAACCATAATTCAAAGAGTCATGTACTACAATGTTCATTGCAGCACTATTTACAATAGCCAGGACATAGAAGCAACCTAAGTGTCCATCCAGGTGAATGGATAAAGAAGATGTGGCACATATATACAATGGACTATTACTCAGCCATAAAAAGAAACGAAATTGAGTTATTTGTAGTGAGGTGGATGGACATAGAGACCGTCATATAGAGTGAACTAAGTCAGAAAGAGAAAAATAAATACCGTATGCTAAAGCATATATATGGAATCTAAAAAAAAAAAAAAGTTTCTGAAGAACCGAGTGGCAGGACAGGAATAAAGACACAGACGTAGAGAATGGACTTGAGGACATGGGGAGGGGGAAGGGTAAGCTGGGATGAAGTCAGAGAGTGGCATGGACATATATACACTACCAAATGTAAAATAGATAGCTAGTGGGAAGCAGCCGCATAGCACAGGGAGATCAGCTCAGTGCTTTGTGACCACCTAGAGGGGTGGGATAGGGAGGGTGAGAGGGAGACGCAAGAGGGAGGAGATATGGGGATATATGTATACGTATAGCTGATTCACTTTGTTATATAGCAGAAACTAACAGCATTGTAAAGCAATTATACTCCAATAAAGATGTTAAAAAATAAACTAATTAATTAATTAAAATAAGAGAAGTCCAGTAATGGAAAACTTCATTCACCAAATATGCCTTTGATAATAAAGCTGATGGTCAAGGTCTGGGTTTTCAATGGCAACCAATATTTATCTTGAATACACGAAGATGGAGAAAGTAGGGAGCAAGGGCAACAAACACTGGACAACTAATTACTCTATAATTTAATTACAATTCAAATAATTGTTATGAAGAAGAACTACATAATGCTATGAAGATTTTAATTGTAGCACCTTACCTTATTTTGAGAATTAAGGAAAGATTCCCTGGGGGAGTGACATCATGAAAAATTCTAAATAAGGGAAGGGTGAGGAGAGAATGGTACGTTACCAGGCAGTGGAAAGACTATATAAAGGCTCCAGACAGCAAGAAGAGTCAGGATGTGTGTGGCAAGAGAGGGGATTGAGATAGAGTGCATGGTGCCTGACATAGATTAAAGAAAGTATGTTTAGTGGTAGTATCAGGGAGCTGGGTATTCTCTGACACAGTGACCTCATACCTGGAAAGCTTTCTTGCTGACTTCCAAAGAATTCTCAGTCCATTAATCTGACTGAATGTGTGAGGTAGAGTGAACTCCTCACATCCCAAGACCCTGTATACCCTGTCACTCACACTACTTAATCCTTTTAGTGTGGACACTATTTAACCCCCAGAATAGTGTGAGACTTGGACCTCTTGAAGGTTGATTCTTTTGTAAAGGAAAATCATTGCAATTATATAATCTGCATAAAAATGAAGTTTTCCTTTTCTTTTCTAATTGCAATGTCTTGTAGTTTTAGTATTTCCTGTATGGTGTTAAATAATTGTGTTGCTATTGGATATTTTATATTTTTCCAGACTTTTAACATATTCAGTGTTTCTTCATTAAATATTATGCTGGCCTTGTCTAAAAACACATTTTTTTCAATTGCATTAACATGCAATTATTGAATTACAGGCCATGAAAAGTTATTGTATTTTAAAACAGAAATTCATGTTTAACTCTTAAAATTGTTTTCCCACTGTGATATATAACTTCTCTGAATTGTGACACAATTTTCTATTTCAAGAATAAAAAACTATCTGATAGAGTTGAGGATGGTATAAACAATAATGTAGTGTGATGGATGCAGGCAGAGGCTGTGGCACTTTTATATCTGCACATATCTCTTTTCCAGTGTTATTGCTATTTCATGTTTCATATTTCATGTCTCAAAATACATGCCAGAACTATTCAAACTCTTATAGAAGATATTCTAAATTTGATTCCTTAAGATTCCACATTATGGTAAGGATAGCCTAGAGCACAGATATAGACTTGTGCCTATCAGGCACACTATAAAGCATCCCACAGTTATGTCTAGCCCTACAAGTCATACCTCTGAAAGCTAACAGTTCTTATTTCTTCTCCTGCATTATCTCTGGCTCCCCTACTCCACCAAGATTCAAATTGTCCTAGTGATAATGTGTTTGACCGTAAAGAAAGATAACCTGTTATCCAGTGTGAGTAAGTAGAGGAGAAAATAAGAAACATTCTCCACTTAGTTTGTTCTGCCTTACTTGCTAGACCCATAGAGTCTCCTGAAGTAGGGTATGTAATCAAAACCACAGGGTTGGAGCTCTAGTTGAAAAATCCTGCTATAAGATAGATGTTTTCTTCTCAGAGGAAAGTTAAATCCAGTGCCACTTGTAGTGCCATTGTCTATATCACAGAGATGAGATAAATTGTCTTAGGCAGCCCTTTCTTCCAGTATATAACTCTCTCAGCTGGAAACCCTATCAATGTGGCATAATTTGAAAGAAGAGAGGGAGAGTTATAAATTATACACCATTATAATTAAATGTGAAATTGTCACTCATCAGGTGGCCATACCATTCATAAAGACCTTCCCAGCTCATTGCACTGGACTTCTTAATCTAGTTGTTGGAGTTAATTTTCTCTGTAATTGAAAGAATATCCATTGTGAATGATTTCTAGGGGCAAGTGAACATGAAGATGATTTGCTCAACTGGTCAGTGGGTGTTGAAATATTTTCCTTTATTAATTTACAATGATTTCTTCATGTCCTCTGAATTTCTAACTTGATTCCAGGAAAGTCATGCATTGAAAAAGGGGTGTTGTTGCCGGCTATAATCTGTCATCTTGCTGTCAGTTTTAAGGGAAAAAAAAGGCTGGCAGATCAGGTGGACAAAGAGAAAAATTAACCTAACATAATCTTAGGTTTATGACACTGAAAAGCTAGTTAAGTAGGCTGTGGACTGTGCATTGTAGTAAAACACCTCTGTGAATTGTAAAGGAAAATAAAAGCTCTCCATGGAAATGCTTCAGCAGTGCCTAAAGCAAGCTATTTTATATTTTCTCCTGTGGGAAAATGACTATGATTAGGTTTATAAGACACTTAACTCAGCACAAGAAACATTGTTTGATGATGCTTTCCAAGGCTATTGACAACAGTGCTGATTCTCAGTTAGAATTGGATTTCCATCATTTCAAAGTTTCAACAAATACTTCAATCACTCTAAGTTAAAGTTAACTTTCCCAGTCCTTTAAATAATTAGCTGATTCTTAATATAATGACTCCTTATACTATTTTCTTAAATTTGCATAGCACCTCTCTAAGGAGCACAAAGTGGTTTCCAGACCATATCTCATTAATTTTTTCTAAAAGCACTGCCAGGAGAGAAGGCCAAGAGAAATTAGAAAAGAATTTTTCTACATAAGGGAAAAAAAAATCTTCCATCCATATATATAGTCTCTGTACATGTGACCATAGCTCCTATTGTTAAGAAACCAGAGATTCCTCCAATGATAATCTTTAAGCTTGCTTTTTATTTGTAACTACAATTTCAAAGAAAAAACTTCCTTCTGATATATTCTTTAAATTGACAAGAAATTGAAAGAAAGTAGCCTTGCTTATATCAAGTAAATTAAAGAACATGTGACAGAGTCTTGTAGGACTTATTCAAGCTGGTATACGAGAAAACAAACTTCCCGAGAAAAGTTGATCATGTTTATTGTGAGTCTGGGCGTGGTGACGTTCCTGGTGAGTTTTCATTGTTGCAAACACAAGTGAGGTTTCAGTTAGCTTATTAAGAGACTTATGGAGCAACAGGACAGTTTCTGAAGTAGTTAGTGTGCAGATGCAGCATGATAGCGGGATGCTATAAAAGGCGATCTTTCCAAACACACTGAAAAGAAATGAGATGCAAGCAGGAGTTTTCAATTTTTTAAATGCCAAGATTTGTTTATGAGGAAGAGATGGAGGCTTGAGGACAAACTCTTGATGGCCTGCCATGCGCTTCTCATCATTTCTGTAAACAATACAATGGAAGGACTTTTGAATCTGTCTTGGAAATAAATTCCAAGAGCCATCAAACTGCCAGAAATGTTGTGGGATATCTGCTGGTTTCAATACAAGTATAGACCAATACCCAGGCTGAGTCATCCAGCACTTTCTGAGAGGAATAGCCAGTCCTGAGCAGAAGTACTGGGGATAATTCTGGATTCCAGGAACACAATGAGTTTGGAGAATCACGGAGTGGAAAGCAACACAAAAAGATAAACAAGAACAAGTTTGGGACTTCCCTGGTGGCGCAGTGCTTGAGAATCCGCCTGCCAATGCAGGGGACAGGGGTTCGATCCCTGGTCTGGGAGGATCCCACCTGCTGCGGAGCAACTAAGCCCATGTGCCACAACTACTGAGTCTGCATGCCACAACTACTGAAGCTCATGTGCTGCAACTACTGAAGCCCGCAAACTAGGGCCTGCCTGCTGCAAGTACTGAGACCACGTGCTGCATCTACTGAAGCCTGCGCGTCTAGAGCCCGTGCTCTGCAACAAGAGAAGCTACCGCAATGAGAAGCCTGTGCACCACAAGGAAGAGTAGCCCCCGCTCACCACAACTAGAGAAAGCCCACACGCAGCAACGAAGACCCAATGTAGCCAAAAAAAAAAGAACAAGGTCAATGAGACCCACAGAATGAGAGCCTTTTGAAATTCCTTTGGTTATTGATTAGACAGGACTCAGGCAGTGTTAACAAGCTACTGAAATAAGCAGAAAACAGGCAGGCTGAGGCTGCAGCAGCAAAGTTCTCTTACAAGGAGTCTCCACTGTTCTTCCTCCTGGCAGTACCAGGAAGGCAAGGACTAAGGCTTCAGTCAACGTGGAAGAGCAGAATGGTTGACCTGTCCTCAAGAAGGTGAACAGTTCTTGTCTAGGGTAATTAGTCCAGAAGAACCGCTGGGAGTAGCTGCCACACTTAGAGACTGGCAGTGACAGCCACCATGGCACTGAGAGATGGAGTGGGAAGGGCAGCATCTGGGGCAAGTGCTTTCAACATGGAGAGCAATTCTTCATTGAAAAGACAGCTGACAAATCCATCCCCAAGAGAAGCACTGGTCTTCCTATGCTGGGACAGATGCCCAGCAGTATGGGACTGGCACCCAGCTCAGCAGCTCCACCAAAACTAGAGAGAAACCATGCAGAAAACAAATTTCCTGTCAGGATCACCCATGGGCCAGTGCCCTCAAGGAAACGCAAATTAAAACAATAACTCAAATGTCACAGATCTGGAAAGAGAATAGAATTGAAAATTAGAAGACCTTTCTAAAAAATGCTCCAAGCTTTTCATAGGTATAATTCTCTTTATCTGCAGCATCCTATGAAATGGATCAAAGGAGGTTTTACCACCATTTTAGGTGAAGAGAGCATCCTGGAGAAATGAATCAAACTGTTCAAGTCATTCAATTCCCTTCTAGAAATACAGTCTCTTGGTATTTGAGAAGGAGGGGAATTCATGCTTTCTTTTTTATACAGACCTTCAATCTCACTTATTTAAAAGATCAAATGAGGGCTTCCCTGGTGGCGCAGTGGTTGAGAGTCTGCCTGCCCATGCAGGGGACATAAGGCTGGGGGTAAGTCTGGAAAGCTAGATTGTTAAATAATGACTGTGATTTAATCTAACTGAATATCTTTGTTAATTCCCTGTGCCTGAAAAGCTTCTAATTTTCACATAATTCCTCTTTTGAAATCCATGGTACTTTATCTGTACTTCTCTTAGTAAATCAATCATATTCCACCTTTTATTATAGTTAAGTCCAACTTCTCACCTTACTCTAATAGTGAGGTTAACAAGAGCACTTTAATAATCTTTACCAGTCTAAACAACTAATACAATGTTTAAAACTGGAAAATGCTCATTTTCATTTTTTTTGTATTAAGGTTTGTATGAAACATGAAAATGTTAGACTTTCTAGACTCATATTTATAGCCCTCGTGCCAATTTGCAGTACTCAGAATATATATTTGAATGAATGAATGTGCAATACCTATTTGTTGATGGATTAGTGTGTTTGAAGTCCTGAAAGTTAAATTTGACAGGAAATACCTTATTTTGCATCCTGATGTATGATATATATTTGGAGGGTTTGGGCATAATTTACTTCAAAAACAGGTAATTTGTGTAAAGCATATTTCCAATGAATGACCCCGTATAGTTAATGTATGTATAAGCAGTTTTTTTGAGTTGGCTGAACTCATTAGGCTGCAGTCAAGAAATAGTGGAATTTTTTTCTCTCCCTCTTACCAATATCTTCAATATGATTTATTAGATTTTTCCTTGCTGCAGACACAATTTGTTTGATCCCATAGATTTTAGTGCTTCTCACCACTTAGAAGAGTCCTTGAACAGTTTCATTTTCAGGGTGTTCAGAAGTTCAGTCTAATCTAAATAAAAATTTTAATCTCACAACCAAATTAAAAATTTTTCCTGCCCTTCACATCTAAAATGAGTAGTGGTTCAATGGCCAGCATTGTAGAAGGAGGTATTTGGTCTGTATTTCACTCTCCATCTTCACTGTCTTTCTTCTTAGGGTCAGATAAAGGGGAGGAGAGATTAGAGGTTCAAAGTTACGGGCTTGTTTACTAAGATGGTGAGTATTTTTTTTTTTTTTTTTTTTTTTTTTTTTTGCCGTACGCGGGCCTCTCACTGTTGCGGCCTCTCCCGTTGCGGAGCACAGGCTCCGCCAGACGCGCAGGCTCAGCGGCCATGGCTCACGGGCCCAGCCGCTCCGCGGCATGTGGGATTCCCCCGGACCGGGGCACGAACCCGTGTCCCCTGCATCGGCCGGCGGACTCTCAACCACTGTGCCACCAGGGAAGCCCTGGTGAGTATTTCTTGATTATAAAACACTGTCTGTCATAGAAGGTGCTGTAGCAGGTTCTTCACAACCTAGAGGAAGCCTAGAGGATGGGAGCTCCCTGTTGCAGGGGATGCAGTCTTGTTACTTCCCAGGGCTTCCCCACAGCTGCTGACTCTCTGCCCAGCTCCCCCGACCCAGGGGGAGATCTACTGTGTGGAGTCTTTCAGGTGACTCACAACTGTTCACCTCTTTAGCCTCTCTCCTCTCTCTCATTCACCTGCTCAACCAAATGGTGAAAGCATACGTAAAAAACTCCTCTCTTCGTTTCCCTCTTTCCTCATGCTTTCCTTACTGACTGCCTCAATCTGCCCCTTATCACATATCAAATTCTTTCAATAACTTTTTTACTTAGATTTCTGTTAACAGCATCGTACAGACCTAAAATTTTCTGCAGGTTAGCAAGCATTAAATCTAGGTATGTGATGCCACTCTTCTCTTTTTGTATGTCTCTCCCCATCCAAGAGATTCTCTCGCCGACCAAATTGTATTGGTGGAAAACATACTCCGACCAACTCCTGTTAAAGAACGCTTCTCTCCAAAAAGCCCCTTAACATCCTCTTTTATGAGGTAGCAATAGACAATGCTTACTATACTGCCATGATATGTTTAGAACCCCACTTTAAAATATGCACACATTTATACCCCATTTTCTCAGCTTTGTGGCTTAACTTAGAGACAATGAAGGATATTATAAATGATGGACGAAGAAGTTAAAGCCATCTGTTATGATAGATTATTGAGGACAAAAAGATTGCTTGCTTACTCTATATCTTATTGTTAGTGAATTCACTTGTACACATGTACAAAGAGAAAGGATTAATAACAGGTGAAAGATTATAGCCTTCCCTGGAATAGCATGAAATATCATGGATTATGAGGTTTTGATTATGAGTATTCCAGTCTTCTCAGGGTTTGGAGCATTGATGACAGTTGACTTGAAACCAGACCATGACCTCAGAGAGGCTGACATGGATATGAATAGACACATTCCCCAGTATCATTAAGAAGTGGAACTCCTCTGTCCCCTTCCCTCTAATATTGTTAAAACACTATATTTGACATAACACTGTTATCTTGATAGAATATATACTGAGGTGGACATTTCATTCCACATGAAATCACATTTTTTTTTCAATCAGAAAAAGATGGATGGTTAGAAATACTAACTATAAAATGCCAAATTTCAAAGTTTACAAAGAAGAAGCCTGTTCAAAATGATACTATATATTTTAACTAAAAAATGTCTTGATTTTTTCCCCATGGATATTCTTAGAAAATATCTTTTTAAAGTATAATTTTAATGACTTTCCTCATTCTATTGTATGAAACGATTACAATTTGTTTAAGAAATCCTAAATTGTTGGACATCTATATTGTCTTTTAATTGTATATTATTATAAAAGCTGCTTTATAAACAACTTTATAAAATTTTCACAAACCATAATTCTTGGCATGAATTTTAGAAATGAAATATATAATATGTGCACATACTATAAGGGTTTTGATACATATCACCCAATTACACTTTAGAAATGAATCAATTTATAACTAATTTAAGTGTAAGAGAGTAACATTTCCTCATACTTCTTCCATTTAATCTTTTTAAATCTTCTCTAAGACATGAAAAATGGTACTGTATGCATTTGATTCTTTTATGGTGAATGAATCATATGCTTACCGTTTTCATATGCTTACCGTTTGTATTTAAAAATAAGTTTATATACTTTGCCCATCATAATATTCATGTTTTTCTTTGTATTACTTTATAAAATAGTATTATTTTATTTCTCATAAACATTGCAGTTTTTGACATCTGATATTTGCTTTTGTTATGCTTTAATATACCAAATTTTACGTAGCAAATTCTATTAAGTTTTCACTTCATGATTTCTACCTGTGCTGAATTTCAGTAGTTTATGTAAGGGGGAGGTAAATAAGGATATTTTATTACAGTAGATGGAAAAGAAAGAGCAGCATGTAAGTATATAATATTTGAATTGAATAACATGTAATGTAATAACATGTAATAACATGTAAGCATTGAATAACATGTAAGTATATAATATTTGAGAACAGAAATTCAAAGGATTAGAATTATCCTCCTCACCTCCTTCAAGCTTTCAATATCTTCTTTACTGAAATCTCATTTAGGAGAAGGCTCAGATGTTACATTTTTTTAAAATTTAAACAATAACCTAACTGTTATGAATGGGGTTATCATTTCTCCTAGGTTAGCTATATTAAATAAATAATTCAATTATGTTTTGTTTTATTTGGAAGTCAAAGAAGAGTTATCCCCTGGATTGTTTATTTTATACTATTAATAGAGATCATTTTCAAGGGATAAGATCATGAGATATTTTACTTTCTTCTTTATAAATTCATGAATGTTTTAATTTTTGTCTTTAAATGAGCATATATGCTCCCCTAATCAGAAAAAAATAACATCTATTAATTTTGAATTAAAAAGAAATAGGTTTGTGCTCTTAAAAACTGAGATGTGACAACAAAATTTCATTATCAAGAAAAAAATGACAATGTTGTATAAAATATTTATTCTCGGGCTTCCCTGGTGGCGCAGTGGTTGAGAGTCCGTCTGCCGATGCAGGGGACACAGGTTTGTGCCCCGGTCCGGGAAGACC
Source organism: Grampus griseus (assembly GCF_964374135.1). Lineage (NCBI taxonomy): Eukaryota > Metazoa > Chordata > Mammalia > Artiodactyla > Delphinidae > Grampus > Grampus griseus. Next base: position 14,298,351 of record NC_138997.1, on the reverse strand, counting down.
CCACATGCCGCTGAGCGGCTGGGCCCATGAGCCATGGCCGCTGAGCCTGAGCGTCCGGAGCCTGTGCTCTGCAACAGGAGAGGCCACAACAGTGAGAGGCCCACGTACCGCAAAAAAAAAAAAAAAAATTTTCTTCTCAAACTTAATGTGCACAGGAATCACCCAGGAAATTGCTAAAATACAGACACTCATGAAATATATTTGAGGTGAGCCCTGAGATTCTGTATTTCTAACAAGTTTCCAATCAATGCTACAGATCTGAAGACCACAACTTATATAACAAGCATATAGAGATAATTATTAATTTTGGCAGCAGGCAGAGTTAGATCTGTTTCTGTTGGAATTTTATTTTGTGTGAAAATTTTGTTTGGCTTTGTTTATTGCTTTTTTTCTTTTCTTTTTTTTTTTGCTTTTTAAAACTTCATTTCAACATAACTATACGTACAGAAATACACTCATATTGGTTATTAGAGTGCAATTTAACTTATCCTACACAACTTAGACCAAAAATATCGGCCAAACTCTATGACAATTAAATGAGATAGTGTCTATAAAATCCTTAGCTGAATGCCTGGCAGTGGGAAGAATCATGTAGCCTGTGATGTTAAAATTAACTTGTACTGTCAAACAACAAGAAAAAGTTTATTCTTCAACTGTAATTAGGCAGAAGAGCCAAAGGACTAGTTTAAAGGAGATGATACAATCATTCACTAATTTGCCAAACATGTTTTTGAAAAAAAAAAAAAAGCTAATAAAAACTTCTACAAAATTAAAGGACAAAATTAAGATATTGATATTTTTAACTTCCCTTTCTTTTAGGATTCCACTGATTTGGTGCTGAGAAGTTTTGAAAGAGTAATGTTCTTTATGTAGTAAAATTCCGTTCTCGTTTGGAAGCCCCAAGAGTAGCAGCAATAGCAAAATATGAAGTAAAAGAAAATTTCAACTACAGTACACAGTTTGGGTGACTTTTTTTCTTGAGATGGAGTGAGGAGAAATGCAAGAACAAGCCAGAGGCCTTATGATGAGCCCCACTGATCTTGAGAGATTGTCAACAGTTTTTGAAACAGAATATATTCCCTTGTGCTTGGCAAAACTTCAAATGAGCAGCTAAATGTTGAGATGGATATCTGAACTGAACCTCTGAACTTTTAGAGGTTCACCTGTCATCCCTGAAAGTATAATCAGATTATCTCTTTCTCTCTCTGCCTTCCCTCTGGCAAAATCTCCAGGATTAATTCCTGCCATTTTCTCATCTTTCAGCGTTTTCCGTACTGTAGGCAAGGCAGCTACAGTCCAATCAAGAGCTCATTTCCACTGAGAGTTCAAGGACACACGACACCCTGCCTTATAAACTTAAAATCAAAATAGACTACCCATCACCAACCTGCTAGAAATAAAACAATCCTGCTATTCTTGCTGTGAAAATTAACATTTCTAAAGGGTTGAGATTGGCGGGCAAAGCTTCTTGGCCAGCTCTTAACATATTATTACCTTTTCTCTGTAGAGCTGTCAGGCATCCTGTTATGATAGCACAGAACTGATTCAGACTACCTTCTGCTAATGACTCTCTGATTTTCCTTCCCTAATAAATGGGAAATAAGGTTAGGGAAAAAGAGGTTTTCAGGTTTTTGCTATTTGTGTGTGTGTGTGTGTGTGTGTGTGTGTTTATCAGAATCTCAAAATATGTATTAATTCAGCAATTCCATCTTTGAATAAACTGCTAAAGTCATCATAAGCTCAAAGTCTGCTGGCTTCCTCTTAGATATTGGTCTTCATGGATAGTTTCATTGAGAAAATGCATGCAAGCCTCCTTCCTCCTCTGGGGACACATTCTTCAGTTTCATGGAGCTGGATAGCTTGATTTTTATCTGTAGACTCAGAAATCTTGAAACTCCTTTTTTATTTCCAAACTAGTTGTGCAGCATGAAAAAGTAGAGGAGAGGCTATGAATTTAATACTAGCTTTTAAAATAGTTTTATAATTCAATTGCCAAATAAATAACATTTTCTATAGCCAAAAAGAATTATGCAGCAACTCTCTTTGAATACATTGTAAAAGGGGGCCCTGGATACAGTGCCTAATATTTGAAAAATTTGCAATGCAGATATTCAGGGGCCATGCTAGTTTAACTGTCTAGCAGCATGCTTTGCAAACTTTTTACTAGGGCCCCTCAACGGCAAAGCCTTTTCTCACTGTATCCCGGCACTGAGCCTAATATATATGATTCCCGACTCAAAATTCACTTTTTCCATGAAATAATTACAATGGGGAGTTATGAAACCCTGAACAATGAGTATGTAGCAAAGTAGGGAGGAGAGAAACAGCCATAGAAGTTCTTGACTGAGATAGCTAAACAAGTGCTATGAAACCCCAGCTTCCTCACAGTGGTAGCAGCTATAGCCGTACATGCTCTCAAACTCAAGAGTAGCATGAGAGAGTGCACTGCTCTTCATTTCTTCATCACTTTAGCAAAAGCCTTGTGATTCCAATGTGAGTGGTTCTTAGTAACATGGCTTGAATCACATGTTCATTCCTGACCGGGGAGAAAGTTATGTCCTGATTCCATCTGGTCTTTGAACACATGCTCAACCTTAGGGATGGTGTGTGGAGCCCTCCCCAAACCACCTGGGTTGAGAATGGAGAAAAACAGTTTCTCTCCCCACAAATTTTGAGTGTTATTACTGGAAGTGGGATGACTACATACAAAAAGTCGAGACACACACGCATGTATGCACACAGACACACACACTCACACACAAATGCCCACTATGATTAGTTACTCCAGTCAGATTGATGTTTAACCTCATATACTATCCACTCCAGTAAGACTGTGTGATATCTTAAAGAGAAGTTAGATTCTGAGAAAGAAAAACCCAGTGCTTACTAGTTTCTGTCTAAATTTGATTGGCTGATCTATAAAATGAGAAGGGTATCTTATCTGTCTAAAAATAGTAAGCTATGTTTGATTTTAAGAAGAATGTCACAGGTCTAAGCTACAAAATTCCATATATCTGAGTGTTTGTATTTAGATTCACTTGTGAATCTCCCAGTTATATTAAAAGTAATATAGAATCCCAGCATTCTCCCAGTTATATTAAAAATAAATAAGTTACTGTTTATTATTCCCAGAACTGTGCCAAGCATTTTAATCTTATTTAATCCTTAGAGAAACCCCATAAGAGAGTATATTTATTTTAGCTGTAATTTATTTCCAAAAAATACTACCTCAACTGGCACAAAGAAGAAAGCCATTTATTATCTGAAGGAGTAAAATGTATAAAGGTGGAGTGTTGTCAGGTGTGTTATGAACAGGGCTCAAGGGATTTTCTTAATTTGCCTCTGGGTCAGCTTTATCTTCAAGCTTCCTGCCCTCATGGTTGCAAGAAAACTGCCATTAACCATTGAGACAATATCCATCCATGTTTACTTTCAAAGAGAAAAATCTTCCTCCCTTCCAGAATGGTGAAATAAACCTTTCCTTTTATTTTGAGTCATTTAACTCAGATTCTGTGCTCACAATTGGGTTTAAAGTGTCTCCAGGAGAATGTCATGTGCTGATTAGATTAAAGCATAGCATGAGTCCCTAAATCAATTACTGGGTTAAACCAGTCCTAGAGATGGATGTAGAGTCATCTTTCCCTAAGTCCTTTGTCCCCTTTGCCTGGGGACATGGTGGGACCTGAACAAAATCAAGAGCTGTGGCAACCATGTTATTTGTCATCAGCACTGGGATACTTTTGAGAGTGACAAATGCCAAACTGGACAGAAAGCCATTATAACAAACATAAACTGAATTTATCCCATGCAAAGGAGGATACATGATTCCCCTACTTTTTGTACTGAGTTAACAATAACTATCTTCTATTACAGGGAGTATTATTATCATAGCATCTTAGTAATCAAGACACACAGTTCAGAATGGTCAAGAACCTGCTCGAAATTACTTAGTTAAGTGTTGATCTGGGATTAAAACTATCACAAGTATTTCCTATTCACTTCTAGATGCCTTCGTTGACCACAGAGCAGTTTATTCACCTTCTGTTCTCAGAGCAGTAGATAAGTGGCACTTTTCATGTGATAAGTTTCTCAAATGGATGTATTTTATTTTCATTTACTGTCTTCTATGCTAATACTGCAGTGCTAGTAAGTATTGTTACTTCTAATATTCAGTAATTTAACCACATAGTGATCCTTTCTACTCCAGAGAAGAAATACACCTTAGTGAGAGATGAACAAAAGCAAACCAAGCAATAGACTGGTGGCATCATAAGTAGCAGCGCTGTAATACTCTACCAGCCCTCTTCAGCTTTTGGCCATATTGGCACACTGGTCCTCCATGAGTGGATCAAATATGAACTGACAAGTGTATATGCCCTGAAATGACACGCACACCAAGTGCTGATAAAGTGATTACATTTGAAATTCAATTAGAAGTGAAACCACACTCCTTCTTTTAATTATTTGCACGGAATGGGTCAGCCAAATCTTTTCTCCTATGGGATATAAGAAATTATTATACGATTCACAGTGTAAATTTCTAGTTTAGTAACCTGTACTGCTTCCATGGTGGATGTTAGCTAACTACATTTGAGAGTTTACTTTCAAATATTTACTCCCAAATTTGTGCCTGTAGAACAGCTATTTCCTACTATATACAAATAGCAAAATTCCTGTAGTTAAGAAAGATTCTAAACGTCTCAGGACGTTTCCAATTCTACCCTGAGCCAGAAAACTGTTATTTGAAAACACTTTAGAGCGTAACAAGTATTTCTCCAAATATTGTGGATGTGTCTCTCTTGGGTCAGCTCTTTTTTCCGAGCCATTGAACACACAACAAATGCAGTCGCCCCTTCCCACTGTAGTACATGTAATGGATTATAAGTGATATAGGGCAAAGAAGGCACCACCCACTTGGAATTCCAAATATACTCTAAAGCAGTATTAACAGGATGAAATAAACCTCTGATTATTTTCAAACCAATGGTCTGCAACGGTTAGAACTGTTGCCAATCAGTGTTACTTCTCTATCTCTGGGTCCTTATCTAGAATGATGTGAATTTTTGAGGTATTTGTGTACAGCCAGCATGACACAATTTACATGCCCATTACAGGAAGGAAGGAAGGAAGGAAAGAAAGGAGAGAGGAAGGGAGGAAGGAAGAGAAAAAAGAAAAAAACACACAGAAGAATGTGTGTTGACAAGTAGAAGTCCTAATGCTCACCACACTGTTTGGAGACACCTGGTTTATTCTATCAGCTTCTAACTTTCTCTGGACATCACTCTTGATTCTCTGCTAATCATTTTTTCCATGCTATCACTTCTTTGTAAAGCATAAATTGGATCATGACTCTTTCTTAAATTGCATTGATGCTCTGCTATTACACTTATATCCCAATGTTTAGGTCACATGGCTGACAAAGACCCTAGGCTACTTATTTTACCTTGTCATCTCCCCCTACTCCTCCTACCTAGGCCATTTCCCCCTCATTTGCCATGCTTCACATATTTTGGTCTTCAATTTCTCCTTCAGTCATTACCATGCCCATGTCCATTACAGGTCTTTTGCATTTGGTGATTGCTTTTTTTCTTTTTTTCCTATTTCTGTTTCCAATGCTTAATTTATAAATCTTCATGATCTTTATGCCACCCTTCTTCTCATATCCAGGTTTCAACTTAAAATATTACCCTTTCAGAGACTCTGAAAGGGTCTTGCCCTTGACCAACTAACACAAGGCAACCAACATCTTCAAAGTTAGTCTCCAGCATACAACTTTATGTATCTTCTTTGCAGCACTTCTCAGTTCCTGAAATTATATTATTTATGCTAGTATGTTATTATCCCTCACCCATGAAGATGTAATTACCATCATGGTAAGAACCTGCTTACAGTTATACCCCAATTTCAGAATATTACCTGGCACAAAATAAGTTTTATGAAACACTTTTTGATTGACCATCCACTTCTCAGCCCTACTTGGCAGTTAAAGTTAGTATTTCAGACTATACCCTATCAGTTCCTTTTTTAGACATCTACATGCTTACAGATGGGTTTTGTGACTTTGCATTCAATAGTATAGTGACTATGTCACTCTATTTAACTGGTACATGATCGGATCATGCTATACATTATTTAACCATTCTCCTGTTAATGAACATTTAGGTAGTTCCCAGTATTTTGATATTATAAAAATTTATGCTACAAATAATATTGGTCGCCTACTTTGTTTCAGTCATTAGTCTAAGTATTGGGGACACACAGTAAAAAGACAAAAACATTTACCTTCATGAAGCTTACATTCCCATGAAGAGAAATATATAATAAACATTTTATAGTATGTAAGAAGGTAATAAGTGCTATGAAAACATAAAACAAGTAAAGGATAATAAACATTTGATTCTCACAATTAAAAGCTTTGCTTGGGCTTCCCTGGTGGCACAGTGGTTGAGAGTCTGCCTGCCGATGCAGGGGACACGGGTTCGTGCCCTGGTCCGGGAAGATCCCACATGCTGCGGAGCGGCTGGGCCCGTAAACCATGGCCGCTGAGCCTGCGCGTCCGGAGCCTGTGCTCCGCAACAGGAGAGGCCACAACAGTGAAAGGCTCGCGTACCGCAAAAATAAAATAAAATAAAATAAAACAGAAGGGAGATCCAACTGTTAGTTTATACAACTGTGCTCGGTTTCTCCTGTGTGACTTATGCTGTGCTCCTTAATGCATTTTCATTTTTCAGTTCAAAAGTTTTACGATAAATTAAGGCTTTTATTCTCTTCCTCACAATGCTAAAGTAATGCCCAATTTGCCTCTTTGTGAAATTTAAGCTTCTGATCACAGATTTTAAGGTCTTTCACTAATTTGAAAATTGACAGTTCATCTCTTCCCAATGGCCACTTAATTGACATATTGTCATTTTACTGCTTTTAAAGTTACAGAAAAATAAAACACATGATTGAAGCATAAATCCAATATGAATGCCAATCTTCATCCCTGATATATAATAAAACTCAAGCCTTCACTGCTAATACCCTCTTCCAATGAATGTACACACACACACACACACACACACACACACATCTCTATATGTATCTATATTTTGTTTTCTCTGAGTTTATGAAATCTAGTTACTTATATTTTCATTTTATTTTTTCTCCTATTTGATTTCTGATTATTTGAAAGGTGCGGCTATGTTTTAAACTCCCCAAAATGGATCAAAATTGACTTTATGAATAAAAGTCTCCTAACAAATGCAGACTGATTTAAGATTACGCTGCATCTCTTGTAATTAAGATGACAAGATTGAAGCATTGGAAAAATGGGACAAATTACGAAAAATATGACTACTACTGGATTTAGCACTCTGTTTTTATTCAATGGACTATCACTTGAGACAATTCCACTATTTAAATGAACCAAGCTAAGTTTTGTCATTTGGATTCATGGAGAAGAATTTTAGAATAGAAAACAAAATAATTAAAATTTTTTATCATCATCCTTGGTAGGCAGACTAAGATTTTTCTATATCAGAATCCTCTTGAGTGATAAATATGTATACCTGGAAAAGGCTTATAGGACATCAAGTCCAGGATTGACAAACATTTTCTTAAAGGTGCAGACAGTAAATATATATGCATGCAGGCTATATGGTCTCTGTCACAGCTACTCAAATCTGATGATACAGTGTAAATGAAGTTGTAGACCATGCATAGATGAATGAGCGTGGATGAGTTTCAATAAAACCTTATTTACCAAAACAGGTCCAAAGGCCTCAGTTTGCTAACCTATGACCTAGTCCAATATCTTTCATTTTTCAAATGTGGAAACTGTCATACAATAGTGAAATAAATTGCCAAGGTCACATAGTACTTATAAAAGAACTAGAAAAATAATACAAGTCTTTTGGACTCCTACTCAGGACAGATGTCAAAATGAAATGCCAAAATTTATAGGTAAAAAAATGTATGTGGTAATGCATATACATGCACCAGTGAATATGTGTTTGTGCACGCTCAGTGGCAGCAGCAGCAATAGTAGTGGTAGTGGTAGTAGTAGTAGAAGTAGTAATAGTAGGTGACATGTAGCGAAAGCAGACCATAGGAGTATAATATAATAGTAGTATAATTATGCAACTGAGAAAAAATTGTCCTGTGTACAGCTCTTTTGGAGAGATATTGTAACTTGTGGCTGGAGATTAATATAGATACCTAATTTTTTAATGTTGGCTTAATTGATATTATTTTGCAAAGTACTAATTTGTTCTGCACACTAGACTGAGAGAGTGAATGGCTCCTCCACGGCTTCCATAGCTGCCAATAGACTAATCGTGAGCAGTTGGAGAAGTGAATTACATTTTTCAGAATAAATGTTCAGATTAAAATCCTTTTAGCTCTAGATACCTTAAAGGAAAAAAAAAAAAAAAAAGAGAAAGAGACAGAAAATCTGCTTGACATAGTAAGTATATCAGAGTCAAAGATGAAGAGATTTTGATCAAATACCTACTACTGGTAAATCAAAGGGGAAAATGCTAATGATAAAAATTTAAAATTGGTGGATAAGGCAATTGTTCCAGAGTCATATAATTTGATCACATTTTGATCTGAATAATTTATGTTTCAGTTATTCAGTAAATGTGTTTATGCACAGAAATACTTATTAGTAGTAGTATTTCCCACTTTTCTCCACAATTTGCTAGTGGGAACCATGCCATATAAATGAAACTGATTTCCCATGGAAAAGTTATAACTAAGTTTTGCCTTCCTAACTAACTAATGTCTTGGCATCGAATAAATCATATATATGCCCAGAAAACTAGAGTTATTAGATTTATAAATGCCGTAATATTTTACTGAGTAAAATTATACAATAGATATTGTAAAATGGGCACATGTTCAATGTGCACATGTTGTTCAGTGGTTTCTAATTTAAAGTTTGGACAACAGCCCATAAATATACAACTTGGCTACATTGGACAGGTAACCTCAGACTATTATGTTTCTTATAAATAACATTTAGACATTTAATTAACAATTCTTTTTGTCCTCATATAACTTAGGAAAACTTCGTTGGAAAATTACTTGTTAGAGGTATATCTCTCCAAATAAAATAGATATTTTCTTTATTCTCAATCTCTAATTGTTAAAGGAGACATTCTCAATATTTTCAACTTCAGGACTCCATCATTGTTCTTGGCAAACATCATATTTCTCCATAAAAATATGTTTTTAAATATAAGTAATAATCCAATTTATATCTTCTTTATTCTTTCCTACCTCTTCATTTTATGCAAAGCTGCCTAATCTCATTCTAATAGAAGGCTACAGTGAACATTAAGTGCTGCAAAGCCTTAGTTGATTGATCTATCAGAAAACTTCACGCGAGCTACAGAAGCAAAGATCAGGTCATCATCGGGGATTTTAAAACTTGAAATAAATCTTAGAGAGTTGCTAGTAGAGGAAGAATGTTAGATTGTCATAGAACTGCAGCCCTGCTTTAAAATTTGGTATTAGAAAAAAAGATAAATGAAAAATTCATATATTTAAGGGATGGATGTTGGCATTAAGTGTACTTATTGCATAACTATTCAAACCACATCATGAAAAGTAAATCGAATGGGACTTCTGGTCCACAAGAATGTATAGATTTACTTCTCCTAGCTCTTTCCTGCTAATCAGAGCTATAAATTCTGGAAATAACATAACTGACAACCAAAGGAGAACTCTGAAAGATGATGAAGAAGCAAACTGGTTTTGGACTCCAGGATTAGAGGAAAAACACAGCAGCAGGGTGTTTTATGTTATGCCCACCCAACAGAAGAAGGACCCCTAGACCCAGCATCTGCCAACCCCAACCTAGCAAAGGATGGCAGCCCAACTAGGCTCATTTTTCTTCTGAGATCAAACAGGAGTCCCTCTGGGAATATTAGACAAGCCTGACACCACAGAAAGGGGATCAATAAGTAACCCTACCACCCAAAAGCATCCAGGGGAAGCACTATCCTTCCCCGCCAGACTTAGACTCTCTTCTTCCTTCAAGAGCACTGCGGACAGTGGGCAGAACCAGCAGGAGGGACTCAGTTATAACAAGTGGCCCGGCTTGGGAAGCATCTTTAATTCTGAAATACTCCTTTTCTGCCCAGCAATACTGGGTGGTCAAGAGAAACTAGCAGAACCAAGAAGAGTGACCAAGCCATAGGAAGGAGTCCTTCCAGAGAGTCTCTTTTACCAGACTACCACTACCTTTCCCCTCCATGAGAAATTAGGGCAGGTGGGCAAGAGGCAGGAAGGACTGTTATGGGACTCAGTGTTTGTGTCCCCTCAAAATTCTTTGTTGAATCCCTAATCCCCAGTATGCTGTTATTTAGAAGTGGAATCTTTGGGAGGTAATTAAATTAAATAAGTCCATGAAGGTGGAGCCTCCACAATGGGATTGGCATCCCTATAAGGAGACAAAGAGACCAGAGCTCTCTCTCTGCCCTGTGGGCAGAAAGCAAGAAAACGGCCATCAATTAACCAGGAAGAGGGCCCTCACCAAGAACCCAGCCACGCTGGCACTGACTGTGGGACTTCCAGTCTCCAGAACTGTGAGAAATAAATGTTTGCTGTTTAAGTTGCTAAGATTATGACATTTTTTAATAGCAGCCAGAACTGAATAAGACAAAGGACCCAATCACGGTAATCAGCTGGACCCAGGAAACCCCTCCCTGCCCTGAGGTATTGGGTCTGGTGGGCAGAATCAGCAAGATGCACCCAGTAACAACAAGTTGCCAGACCTATGAAGTCTCTTTTACACTGCAGGTCTATAAATCCCTTTCCTTTCCCAGAAAAACTGGGAAGCCAGGAGGCATAGGCAGGGGTATCCCATGCCATCCTATACTTTGAGGTACCCAAGCAACTGGGATGAGGATCCAATTCTACTCCCTCAGCAGCATCAACAGAGACAAGTGGGAACTCCAGCAGCACCAAATAAACCAAGCAGACCAAATTACCACTATAAAGCCTCTGAAATTTAAACTGCCATTAGAACTATAGCTCAAAAAAGTAGGCCAAAACTTGAACAGGGTGACTACCTGTTTAAGAATAAAAATAAATAGAACCCAGAATTTCCTAACATAATAGGCAAATTTTTCAGGATAAAATAAAAAATCATGTGTTGTGCGAAGAAACAAGACCATCACAGTTTGAATGAGAAAAACAATCAACTGATGTAAATGTTAAGATGAATAAGATGTTGAAATTATCTGATAAGGATTTTCAGTCAGTCATGGTTAACTATGCTTCAGTACTCAACGACAAATTATCTTGAAACAAATGGCAAGATAAAATATCACAACAAAAAAGAAAAAGAGAGAAAGAACTTATAAAAAAGAACCAAATGGGAATAGAAATAAAAAATATTACAATATTAAAAGAAAACCTTCACTGGATGGGTACAACAGTAAAGTGGAGATAAAGGAGATTAGAAACAGTGGATTGAGGACAGATCATAGAATTCACCCAATCTGAACAACAAAGCAAAAACAGACTGAAAAAGCTGAGCAGAGCTGCAGACACCTGTGGGACAATAACAAAAGATCCAGTATTCATATCATCAGAGTCCTAGAAGGAGAAGAGAAAGAGAGTGAGTCTAAAAGAGTATTTGAAAAAGTAATGACTAAAAACTTCCCAAATCTGGGAAAAGATGCAAACCTACAGATCCAAGAAGCTGAGCAAACTCCAACAAAACAAGTCCAAAGAAATTCATGCCAAGACATACCTTAAACTTTAAAAAATAAAGACAAAAATATTGAAAGCAAAGAGAAAGATATGCAAAATTAACTACACAGGAATACCAATTCAGATGATAGTAAATTCCTTATCTGAAATTTTAGAGGCCAAGAGGAAGTGGTACAATATTTTTTAAGTACTGAAAGAAAAAAGCTGTCAACTACAAATTCTATATATGGCAAAATTATCCTGCAGGAATGAAAAAGAAATAAAGACATTCTCACACAAAAGAAAACTAAAGAATTTATCACTAGCAAACCTCCCTTAAAGTTTGGCCAAAAGAATTTCTTCAAGGATAAACAAAACGAAAAAATAAAGAATTTTGGAGTATCAAGAAGGAAGAAAGATCAATGCAAAGAGAAGAAAGATACATACAGTGGACAATCCTGTCCTCATGAGTTTTATAAATTATATTTGAAAATTTCAAAAAATTATAGGGACTTCCCTGGTGGTCCCGTGGTAAAGAATCCGCCTTACAATGCAGGGGATGCGGGTTCAATCCCTGGTCAGGGAACTAAGATCCCACATGCTGCGGGGCAACTAAGGCCACATGCCACAACTACTGTGCTCATGCACCTCAACTAGAACCTGCGTGCCACAAACTACAGAGCCCATGCACTCTGGAAACCATGCACCACAACTACAGAGCCTATGTGCCCTGGAGCCTGTGCACCACAACTAGAGAAGAGAAAATCTGCATGCCACAACTAGAGAGAAGCCCGCACTCCACAACAAAGAGTTCACGTGCTGCAACAAAAGATCCCGCATGCCTCAAGGAAGATGCAACACAGCCAAAAATAAATACAATAAATAAACAATAAATAAATCTTTTTAAAAATTATAATATCATCTGGTACTCAAGACATTGTTATTTAAAACTGGGAAAATAAAGACACTTATTTGGAAAAAAGACTTCCACCGTTCATTAGAAGTGGTTAAGTTTACACCAGTAGATTATAAGTCATGTGTGTGTGTGTGTGTGTGTGTGTGTGTGTGTGTGTGTGTATCGCGATGCTTAAGGCAACTCCAATAAAAACTTTACAAAGAGATACACTTAAAAACGCTACAGATAAATCAAGATTGAATCTTTAAAAATGTTCAAATAACCAATGGGAAGGCAAGAAAGAGAAATAAAGGAAAACGAATAAGAACCAAAGGGATAAATAGAAAACAAATATTAAAATAACAGCCCTAAGTTTCAACATAGCAATAATTATTTTACAAGTAGATGGATTAAGACACCAATCTAAACACAGATATTGGCAGAGTGGATAAATAAACACAATTCCATCTTATGCTGCTTATAAGAACTCTTCAAATTTAACATAGGTAAGTAGAAATTAAAAGATGGAAAAAGCTATATGGGTAAACATTAATCAACAAAAGGCAGTAGTGGCTATATTAATACCTGATAAAGTAGACTTAAGAGCAAGGAGAATTACTGCAGACAAATATGGACTAATATATACAGAAATATATGATAATAATAATATAATGAAAAATATCAATCTGCTGGAATGCATCAAACAAGAGTCTTAAAATACAGGAAGCAAAAACTTATAGAGTTGAAAGGAGAAACTAATCCACAATTATAGTTAGGGACTTCCACACCTCTTTCTCAGGAATAGATAAAATTACCAGACAGAAGATCAGTAGGGAAAAAGAAGATCCGAATGACATAACCAATCAACAGGAGCTAATTCACATATTTAGAACGATACATTTAATAACTGTACAATACACTTTTTTCACGCACCCATGAAACACTCACCAAGACAGACCATATCCTGAGCCATAAAACAAACCTCAGCAAATTTAAAATAATTGCAAGCATACAGAATATGACCATAACAGAATAAAATTAGAAATCAATAACAGAAAGAAAACAGACATCTGGAAATTAAACAATGCAATCACTTCTAAATAATACATGTATCAAAGAGGAAGTCTCAAAGGAAATTAAAAAATATATAATAAAATAAAAACAAAAATGCAACTTATTAAATTATATTAGATATAGCTAAAGCAGTACTGACTATATTAGATATAGCTAAAGCAGTGCTGAAAGGGAAATTTATAGCACAACCTACTTACATGAGAAATTTTAAAAGATCCTAAATCAACAACCTATGTTTCTGCCTTAGGAAACTAGAAAAAAAAAAAAGAGCAAAAGAAACCCAAAGCAAGTAGAAAGAATGAAACAAACAAAAAAAGACAAGGGCAGAAATCAGTGAAAATGAAAATAAAAATACAGTAGAAAAAGTTATTGGGGGAGAAAAAGCTTTTTTTTTTTCTTCCCAAATCAATGAAATTAAAAGAAACCCTAATGACACAGACAAAAATAAAAGGAGAGGAGACACAAATCACCAAAATCAGGAATGAAGTAGGAGATAGCACTGCACATCCTGTAGCCATTAAAGTGATAATAAGGTAATACTATGAATGATTTTTTCTCATAACTTTGACAGCCTTGAAGAAGTGAACCCAATATTGTTATTGTTACTACAGATACCATCCAAACTTTTTGTGAAATTTTGATCAGTAAACTTTGTAGTCATCTGACAAGTTCATTTCCTTCTCCCCATCTGTTCTGCCATCACTTTGGTCTAATGTCCATGCCTTTCTACCTGTATTACTACATAATCTTCTACATTGTTCTCTTGCCTTTAGTCTTGACTCCCTTCCCTTGGTTCCCCCGGTCCCCAAATTACACTTCTTAAACAAGTAGTAATCGTTCCTTACCTTACTTGATATCCTTCAGTGGCTTCCTTTCTCCCATAGAATAAAATAAACATTATTCAAAATTTTATAAAAAGCTACTCATGATCTTGCCTTTATTTACTTTTCTAGCTTCATTTCTTGCTGCCTTTGAAAGTCTATGCTGCCTTCCTATCCAAAATAAAAATAACTTATTTCAGTTTCTTGAACACATAATACTCACTCTTCATTAGAGATTCTTCTGTGTGGAATAATTCTCCTCACACTTTTCTTGGTTAGCTCTGACTCAATACTTAGGTCTGTGTTTAAACACTATTTCTTCAATACCAACTATGGGCTCCCATAGCAACATGTACTCTTCCCGTTAGGACACTTATCATACGACAAGGCAATTGCCTGTTTGCAGGTTTATCATTGCCACTAAACTGGAAACTCTATGAAGGCAGTGCTCCTATTTATCTTACACATTTTTTTGATCCCAGCTCCTATTGCAATAACTGGCACCTAGGGTGTGTTCAGTGTGAAATGACCGATTGAATGAATCCTTACACGCTAAAGAAAGAAACTCACCTAAAGCTGCAATGAATCTCAAACATAACAAATAAAAAGAAGCATTAACTTAGTCATGGGAAGTATGCTTATGTAATTTACTCTTCTAGGTAAGAAGTGGCTCAGGCTGAAAAATAAATTAAAGAAAGGAAAATAAATGGATAAATTAAGTTCTTAGAAAATTGTAACAATTTATTGAAGGAAAAATATAATTTAAGGGGCACATTAGGACTTTCCAGAGAAACAGAACCAACAGGATATATATAGCTATATATATAAGAGGAGATTTATAAGAAGTCTGACAAGCTGCCATCTCCTGGTTAGCTGGAGAACCAGGAAAGCTGGTTGTACAATTCAGTCCAAGTATAAAGGCCTGAGAACCAGGGGAGCTGATGGTGTATGTCCCCGTCTGAGTCCAAAAGCCTGAAAACCAGAAGTGCGGCTGTCCAAGGGCAATAGGAGATGGATGTCCCAGCTCAAACAAAGAGCAAATTCACCACTCTCTGCCTTTTTATTCTATTCAGACCCTCAATAGATTGGATAATGCCCACCTACACTGGTGAGGGGAGATGTTCTTTACTCAGTCTACTGATTCAAATACTAATCTCTTTTGGGAACACCTTAACAGACACACCCAGAAATATAATATTTTAATAGCTATCTGGGCATCCTTTAGCTTGTCAAGTTGACACATAAAATTAAAAATAATAAGAGTAAATAATTATAATAGTTTTCATTTTATAAATGCCTATTTGTTCTAGGGCTTGTGCTTAACATTATATATATCTTTTCCTCACAACTACCCAATAATACTTACAATATTATCACACCCCTTTCAGAGACAAGAAGCCTAAAGAACAAGGTTGAGTAGTGGGACTTGGACAGAAACCCAGCTTTGGTCAGTTGCAATTTCTACAGTCTTAACCTCCATGCTATAATGCACACCAGTGTCCAATACATTCCTCACAAAAGCAGCTGAGTATAGCTAGCAAAAATTCTGAAGCCAATTAGGTTGGAAAACTGATGATACTCCCTGTTCAACACATTGACATCCCCCAATCCTAATTCTATTCTACGCATAGTGAGTGCAAAACAGTCAGAAAGGACAGGATGGCAAGAAACTCTACTCTATTTGTCACTTAATTTTTAACCATAATAAAAAAGGCTAATTTCTTCATAAAGGTAGACATGAAAATTTTGCCACATTTCAGCAAAAAACACAATTCTATCTATTCCAAAAATTGTTTACCTACTTAAGAGCTTGGCAATCACTCCATAAAGTTTTTAGCCCTACCATCAAAATTTACAACCAGGTATTATATAAATGTATATGTATCCAAAACATGAAAAAAATCTATTACATAATGCAGTTTCATTTAACTTTTCTGGTGACTGCTTTATGACAGTGACCTACATGGTCTGAAAATATAATGTGACAAAGAACATATCAGCTTTCCATCCCAAGGACATTCTTGTAAATGAGCTGTAATATTTCAAGAGTTTTATACTTGTGAGTAAAATGTTAATAAATAGATAAATCTTTACCACTTCCCAAGTCATGAGCTTGTATTCAGTATAGCTAAAGGCAGAGCATGTCTTAGGGGGCAGGACTAGAATATAACATTTTTTAATATTGTCACCATTATAGACTTTTCCCCAATCTGGGAAGTTATTCTTCATCAAGTGTTGAAGGACATCACAATTCGAATAATTTATTGGTATTGATCTATTTAGAAAAAGTCACCACTCATACCAATGATGCAAAGTGAAATTCACATTAGAATTCTCTCTAGAATGATCTGGAGGAGTAAAGTGACTGGTTACGAACCATCTTTCTGCTCACATACTTCCTTACACCACAGGGCAGAGAATATCAATTAGGCTAAAAAGAATATCTCACAAAAGATGCTCTTCCATCGGTTTACTGATGAATTATTTGAGACAAATTATTCAATAAATATTATATAGTTGGTTTTGAAAATATTTTGGCTAAAAAGTTGTATTAGTACTTATATTCGCCTTCACATGTGATTTTAAAATGTTTTTGTAGTATTCAAATTGTATTTACTCACTGATAATAATAATAATGATAAAATAATATTTACTTAGCTCTTGCTATGTAAGTAATTTTCCTACATATAATCCTCTCAACAATTTTTGAAGCAGGTGCTATCATCATAACCATAATAAGATCTTTACCTCCATGAAATCCCCATAATAACCCCATGACACAATCTTATTTTCAGAGCCAGTGTTTTAAAGATAATGAAACTACGTTAAGAATGAATAAGTAACTTGCAGTAAGACTCACAGTAAATAGTGAGGCAAGACTCTAATCCAGGATCTCCTGAGCTCAGAACTCCCGCTCTTAACCATGCTGCTTTCCATCTCTTTATCCTGTATATTGTTTAAATAGTGGCATTTTCTAGGAAAATATCGATCATAAGAAAAGCTAAGGGGCTGTATTATAGCCATAGTTTTATTCAGACAGACAAATGAGTGCATACATACTTCTCCTGCGTTGTTTATAGGAACTCACCATTCACCATACACACACACACACCCCACATACACACAGATACATTCACATACTCTCTCAGAGGAACCACAAACATATTATTTAATTATTTCTACGACAATAGTCAGTCATTCAGTCATAAATCAACTCTCCTCAAGTTAAATCCTTATTTCCCATAGTCACAATATTATATATATAAAAGTTGCAAAACTGGAAACCCATTTTGAACCATAAAACATATTTAAATTGTCTCTCCAAAATAAAGGAGAGTAAAATAACACACAAATATCTCTTTTTAAAAACAAAGATGTATTATTTTTTCCCCTTGTTCTCTTTTTGTGAGTATGTGTATGCTTCTGTGTGTGACTTTGTCTGTATAGCTTTGCTTTCACCATTTGTCCTAGGGGTCTGTCTGTCCTTTTTTTTTTTTTTACTTTTAAAATTTTTTTTCTTAATAATTATATTATATTTTTTATTTTAATAACTTTACTTTACATTACTTTATTTTATTTTATCCTCTTTCTTCCTTTCTATTTTTTCTCGCTTTTATTCTGACCTGTGTGGATGAAAGGCCCTTGGTGCTCCAGCCAGGCATCAGGGCTCTGCCTCTGAGGTGGGAGAGCCAAGTTCAGGACACTGGTCCACAACAGACCTCCCAGCTCCACGTAATATCAAACAGCAAAAATCTGCCAGAGATCTCCATCTCAACGCCAAGACCCAGCTTCACTCAACAACCAGCAAGCTACAGTGCTGGACACCCTATGCCAAACAACTAGAAAGACAGGAACATAGCCCCATCCATTAGCAGAGAGGCTGCCCAAAATCATAAAAAGGCCACAGACACCCCAAAAAACACCACCAGACATGGACATGCCCACCAGAAAGACAAGATCCAGCCTCATCCACCAGAACACAGGCACTAGTCCCCTCTACCAGGAAGCATACACAACCCACTGAACCAACCTTAGCCACTGGGGGCAGACACCAAAAACAATGGGAACTATGAACGTGCAGCCTGAGAAAAGGAGACCCCAAACACAGTAAGTTAAGCAAAATGAGAAGACAGAGAAACACACAGCAGATGAAGGAGCAAGGTAAAAACCCACCAGACCTAATAAATGAAGAGGAAATAGGCAGTCTACCTGAAAAAGAATTCAGAATAATGACAGTAAAGATGATCCAAAATCTTGGAAATAGAAAAGACAAAATACAAGAAACGTTTAACAAGGACCTAGAAGAACTAAAGAGCAAACAAACAATGATGAACAACACAATAAATTAAATTACAAATTCTCTAGAAGGGATCAATAGAAAAATAACTGAGGCAGAAGAATGGATAAGTGACCTGGAAGATAAAATAGTGGAAATAACTACTGAAGAGCAGAATAAAGAAAAAACAATGAAAAGAACTGACGACAGTGGCAGACACCTCTGGGACAACATTAAACACATCAACATTCAAATTATAAGGGTCCCAGAAGAAGAAGAGAAAAAGAAAGGGACTGAGAAAATATTTGAAGAGATTTTAGTTGAAAACTTCCCTAATATGGGAAAGGAAATAGTCACTCAACTCCAGGAAGCACAGAGAGTCCCATACAGAATAAATCCAAGGAGAAACACGCCAAGACACGTATTAATCAAACTATCAAAAATTAAATACAAAGAAAACATATTAAAGCAGCAAGGGAAAAACAACAAATAACACACAAGGGAATCCCCATAAGGTTAACGCTGATCTTTCAGCAGAAACTCTGCAAGCCAGAAGGAGTGGCAGGACATACTTAAAGTGATGAAGGAGAAAAACCTACAGCCAAGATTACTCTACCCAGCAAGGATATCATTCAGATTTGATGGAGAAATTAAAACCTTTACAGACAAGCAAAAGCTGAGAGAGTTCAACACCACAAAGCCAGTTTTACAACAAATGCTAAAGGAACTTCTCTAGGCAGGAAACACAAGAGAAGGAAAAGACCTACAATAACAAACCCAAAACAATTAAGAAAATGGGAATAGGAACATACATATCGATAATTACCTTAAAAGTAAATGGATTAAATGCTCCCACCAAAAGACACAGACACGAGAATGGATACAAAAACAAGACCTGTATATATGCTGTCTACAGGAGACCCACTTCAGACCTAGAGACACATACAGACTGAAAGTGAGGGGATGGAAAAAGATATTCCATACAAATGGAAACGAAAAGAAAGCTGGAGTAGCAATTCTCATATCAGACAAAATAGACTTTAAAATAAACACTATTACAACAGACAAAGAAGGACACTACATAATGATCAAGGGATTGATCCAAAAAGAAGATATAAGAATTGTAAATATTTATGCACCCAACATAGGAGGAGCACGTCAATACTGACAGCCCTATAAGGGGAAATCGACAGTAACACAATCATAGTAGGGGACTTTAACACCCCACTTTCAACAATGGACAGATAATCCAAAATGAAAATAAATAAGGAAACACAAGCTTTAAATCATACATTAACCAAGATGGACTTAATTGATATTTATAGGACATTCCATCCAAAAACAACAGAATACACATTCTTCTCAAGTGCTCATGGAACATTCTCCACGATAGATCATATCTTGGGTCACAAATCAAGCCTTGGTAAATTTAAGAAAATTGAAATTGTATCAAGTATCTTTTCTGACCACAACACTATGAGACTAGATATCAATTACAGGAAAGATCTGTAAAAAATACAAACACATGGAGGCTAAACAATACACTACTTAATAACCAAGAGATCACTGAAGAAATCAAAGACAAAATCAAAAAATATCTAGAAACAAACGACAATGGAGACACAATGACCCAAAACCTATGGGATGCAGCAAAAGCAGTTCTAAGAGGGAAGTTCATAACAATTCAATCCTACTTTAAGAAACAGGAAACATCTCAAATAAACAACCAAAACTTGCACCTAAAGCAATTAGAGAAAGAAGAACAAAAAACACCCAAATTTAGCAAAAGGAAAGAAATAATAAAGATCAGAGAGAAATAAATGAAAAAGAAATGAAGGAAACGACAGCAAATATCAATAAAACTGAAAGATGGTTCTTTGAGAAGATAAACAAAATTGATAAACCATTAGGCAGACTTATCAAGAAAAAAAGGGAAAAGACTCCAATCAACAGAATTAGAAATGCAAAATGAGAAGTAACAAATGACACTGCAGAAATACAAAGGATAATGAGAGATTACTACAAGCAACTCTATGCCAATAAAATGGACAATCTGGAAGAAATGGACAAATTCTTAGAAATGCACAACATTCCAAGACTGAACCAGGAAGAAATAGAAAATATGAACAGACCAATCACAAGCACTGAAATTGAAACTGTGATTAAAAATCTTCCAACAAACAAAAGCCCAGGACCAGATGGCTTCACAGGCGAATTCTATCAAACATTTAGAGAAGAACTAACACCTATCCTTCTCAAACTCCTCCAAAATACAGCAGAGGGAGGAACACTCCCAAACTCATTCTACGAGGCCACCATCACCCTGATAACCAAAACCAGACAAGGATGTCACAAAGAAAGAAAACTACAGGCCAATATCACTGATGAACATAGATGCAAAAATCCTCAACAAAATACTAGCAAACAGAATCCAACAGCACATTAAAAGGATCATACACCATGATCAAGTGGGGTTTATCCCAGGAATGCAAGGATTCTTCAATATATGCATAACAATCAATGTGATACATCATATTAACAAATTGAAGGAGAAAAACCATATGATCATCTCAATCGATGCAGAGAAAGCTTTTGACAAAATTCAACACCCATTTACGATAAAAACCCTGCAGAAAGTAGGCATAGAGTGAACTTTCCTCAACATAATAAAGGCCATATATGACAAACCCACAGCAAACATTGTCCTCAATGGTGAAAAACTGAAAGCATTTCCACTAAGATCAGGAACAAGACAAGGTTGCCCACTCTCACCACTATTATTCAACATAGTTTTGGAAGTTTTAGCCACAGCAATCAGAGAAGAAAAAGAAATAAAAGGAATCCAAATTGAAAAAGAAGAAGTAAAGCTGTCAGTGTTTGCAGATGATAAGATACTATACACAGAGAATCATAAAGATGCTACCAGAAAACTACTAGAGCTAATCCATGAATTTCGTAAAGTAGAAGGATACAAAATTAATGCACAGAAATCTCTGGCATTCCTATACACTAATGATGAAAAATTTGAAAGTGAAATCAAGAAAACACTCCCATTTACCATTACAACAAAAAGAATAAAATATCTAGGAATAAACCTACCTAAGGAGACAAAAGACCTGTATGCAGAAAATTATAAGACACTGATGAAAGAAATTAAAGATGATACAAATAGATGGAGAGATATACCATGTTCTTGGATTGGAAGAATCAACATTGTGAAAATGACTCTACCACCCAAAGCAATCTACAGATTCAATGCAATCCCTATCAAACTACCACTGGCATTTTTCATAGAACTAGAACAAAAAATATCACAATTTGTATGGAAACACAAAAGACCCCGAATAGCCAAAGTAATCTTGAGAAAGAAATATGGAGCTGGAGGAATCAGGCTCCTGGACTTTACATCAGACTACAAAGCTACAGTAATCAAGACAGTATGGTACTAGCAAAAAACAGAAATATAGATCAATGGAACAGGATAGAAAGCCCAGAGATAAACCCACACACATATGGTCACCTTATCTTTGATAAAGGAGGCAAGAATATACGGTGGAGAAAAGACAGCCTCTTCAATAAGTGGTGCTGGCAAAACTGGACAGCTACATGTAAAAGTATGTATTTAGAACACTCCTTAACACCATACACAAAAGTAAACACAAAATGGATTAAAGACTTAAATGTAAGGCCAGACACTATCAAACTCTTAAAGGAAAACATAGGCAGAACACTCTATGACATAAATCACAGCAAGATCCTTTTTGACCCACCGCCTAGAGAAATGGAAATAAAAAACAAAAATAAACAAATGGGACCTAATGAAACTTAAAAGCTTTTGCATAGCAAAGGAAACCAGAAACAAGACCAAAAGACAATCCTCAGAATGGGAGAAAATATTTGCAAATGAAGCAACTGACAAAGGATTAATCTTCAAAATTTACAAGCAGCTCATGCAGCTCAATATCAAAAAAACAAAAACTCCAATCCAAAAATGGGCAGAAGACCTAAATAGACATTTCTCCAAAGAAGATATACACATTGCCAGCAAACACATGAAAGAATGCTCAACATCATTAATCATTAGAGAAATGCAAATCAAAACTACAATGAGATATCATCTCACACCGGTCAGAATGACCATCAAAATATCTAGAAACAATAAATGCTGGAAAGGGTTTAAAAGGGAACCCTTTTGCATTGTTGGTGAGAATGTAAATTGATACAGCCACTATGGACAACAGTATGGAGGTTCCTTAAAAACTAAAAATAGAACTACCATACGACCCAGCAATCCCACTACTGGGCATATACCCTGAGAAAACCGTAATTCAAAAAGAGTCATGTACCAAAATGTTCATTGCAGCTCTATTTACAATAGCCAGGACATGGAAGCATCCTAAGTGTCCATCAGCAGATGAATGGATAAAGATGTGGCAGATATATACAATGGAATATTACTCTGCCATAAAAAGAAACAAAATTGAGTTATTTGTAGTGAGATGGATGGACCTAGAGTCTGTCATACAGAGTGAAGTAAGTCAGAAAGAGAAAAAGAAATGCTGTATGCTAACACATATATGGAATGTAAGAAAAAAAAAAGGTCATGAAGTACCTAGGGGCAAGACAGGAATAAAGACACAGACCTACTAGAGAATGGACTTGAGGATATAGGGAGGGGGAAGGGTAAGCTGTGACAAAGTGAGAGAGTGGCATGGACATATATACACTACCAAACGTAAAACAGATAGCTAGTGGGAAGCAGCCGCATAGCACAGGGAGATCAGCTCGGTGCTTTCTGACCATCTACAGGGGTGGGATATGGAGGTGGGAGGGAGGGAGACGCAAGAGGGAAGAAATGCGGGAACATATGTATATGTATAACTGATTCACTTTGTTATAAAGCAGAAACTAACACGCCATTGTAAAGCAATTATACTCCAGTAAAGATGTTAAAAAAAAAAACATTTTAGAGCAAATACTTCATAGAATTGCTATAGTAAAATATTTCTGCCTATGCCGTACTGGTTCAGATTTCTTAAAATAGTAGTCCATTGATGTTTGTTCTGATGATACAATCATTTCTGATAAATTATACAGCAATTTTAAACCTCTCGTTTTAAGAACCAACAAATCTTGTTTAAAATCAGCATAATCAGTTTCAAGTTTCTTTTATTTCTGATTCAGTGCATGTCAATGTATTTCTCTGAGAGTCTTTGAATGGTGTTAGGGTAGAAGTTATTTCAGTGAAGACATACTGAATGATATCCTCAGCGAAAGTTAGCTGATACCCACTGATTTACACCAGCTTCTCCTTGTTACCAGACTCTTAGGTCACTTCACAATTCAATTACTTATTTTACAAACGCCAAGTACTATTTTTATGCTGGGAATACAGGAAATACAAGGTCCAGGTTTCTTCTTATAAAGTTATTCATGGTCAGAGATTTGTAAATATGAGTTATCATATTTGTTATGAGGTGTTTTTAAGAGTTATCATTTCATGACTTTTTTCCCAATGCTAAGTTACACTCACTCATTTATAAGCACATTTCTTAACAACTCCCCTATTTAAGGCATCCAGAAGCTTTGCACAGAAGTATAAGCAATACAAAGAAACAAATCTGAGGGGGAAACAGGGCACCCTTAATTTTTGAAAAAAATCACTATATTATTTTCCTTTTTACAGTTCCAACAGTTTAATGAGAATTTATGTGGTCAGAGACATATTTACCATATCAAATTATTTAACTGTTTTAGACAATCTGTATTTTAGTAATCACATATATCGTCTTCATGTCATTGCAAAAGGGGGGAAACATGTATATTCATAAGCAATAATTATTAGAGCAAAGATTAATTGCTACCAATAATAATTAGTCAAATTGATAATTAATGACCATGGTATACCTACCACAGCATTAAAAGAGCAATTATGTTACTCATTGCTACATCTCATCTGTATCATCTAGCATATTACAATTGTAAATGATAATACATATTGAGGATTTTATTGCTGCATACTTATTTCTAGAAGTGTTCTTAGGCCATGATTCACCCACTAATTGTATGCAAAGGATATAATCTAAATAAACAATATAATGTAAACTTACTGCAGTAAATTTACTCTAAGAAAATTGAACAATCCTATCTTATTTTAGGAAATTTATATAAATGTACTTTATAAAATAAATAGTTGTATCTCTTATTCCATCTTTAATTCATAATCACAAAGATAAGCAAGGGTATAATTACATGAAATTCAATTCCTTTTTGTAAAGCTAAATATAGAGGCAAGCAGCATTTGAAAGGCAAGAACATTGAGAAAAGCTATATTAATTAAATACAAAAATAATACAACTTAAATAATTAATAAAATCTTATAAAATATGTAAAAGTCTAGCATAAAAATAATAAAATATGTAATGATAACTTATATCTCTTACCCCATCACAAATACATATTTTACCAGGAAGAGGGAGGAACGAGTCCTAACAGACTTCAAAATGGAAATCACATGATAAATATAAATTTCATTTGAAAATGCAGATATCAAGAAAATAAGTAATGAACAAATGGAAGAGAAGCTGATAGAAATGAGAAAGTAAGCAAGATCACAGTGTACCTTTTTTCCTAAAAATATGTAATGCAAAAAGACTTTGGGAATGATGGAATGAGGACCTCCATGAACTCATTCTCACTGAAACTATGAAAATACAGGCAAAAATACAGTACATCCCCTACATATGAACCTTCAAGTTGAGAATTTTCAAAGATGCAAAAGTGCATCTGGTTCCAGAAAGGAACCAGAACCTGTGCCATCAACGTCAGGTGTGAGTGAAATTACAGCTTGCCCTCCCTCTTCTATTGCTGGTGATCCTTCAGCTCTACCATCTCCCAACTCCTCTCCCTCCTCCAGTCAGTAACTCTTCTTGCCTGTTCACTTGATGCCAGCCCCTGTATGCCCAGTTGTTGTACTGTACTACTGTACTTTTCAAGGGACTGTACTGTAAGATTAAAAACGTTTTCTTTATTTTTTGTTTTTTATGTATTATTTGTGTGAAAAGTATTATACACTTATTATAGTACAGTACTACATAGCCAATTGTGTTAGGTATCTAGGCGAAATTTGTTGGACTTATGAACAAATTGGACTTACAAATGCGCTCCTGGAACTGAATTTGTTCGTATGTAGGGGACTTAGTGTAACTAAAATCAACCACTTCAGGAGTCTGGAAATTAACTAAAGCTGCAGAACAAACTAAGTATAAACTCTCCAAGAGAAGCTACTAAAACTTTATACTGCCACATAGTGAGTGACATTTTTAACTTGGCGCTAATCCCATTCCCCTTCTTTCCCCACAACAGTGTTGTGGTGGTCAAAAGCCACCAGCTTTTGTGAACAAGGGAGAAGTCTGACCTCTTTTGGAGCTCCATTAAAAGCACCACCCCAAAAGCACAGTCAATATTTTGTCTGAAGTTACATCTATGTGGAAAATTTCTATGCCCAGGACATTGTGGCCATTTGATTTGATTCAGAGCTCAGCTCAGTGGGTAAAGGGGGAGCCCCAGGGCTTTATAAAAACAATAGCAATGTACTGGCAGCATTGCAACTGCCTAAGACTGAGGTTCAGTTGGAGCAAACAGGAGTCCTGAAGAGGGAAAATTTTTCAAAGAAATCCTGAAGAACCAGATGACCACAGGGAACTTTGAAATGTTCCAACATATTCATGGGGATCTCAAAGGCTGTACCTAAGCCCAAGAAAACATGGGAAAGGAGAAGAATGAGTATATATATATATATATATATTTATATATATTTGTTGCTAGACAACCTACTCCACTAAAAAAACAAAGAAACTAAAGAGAATTATTCAGGCTGAAATGAAAGGATACTACATAGTAACTCAAATCCACATGAATTAATAAAGACACTGGTAAAGGGCACTAAATAGGTAAATATAAAGCACAGTATAAACATATTTATTCATAACTCTTTTTTTTTAAGAAGACAACTACATAAGGCAATAATTATAAAATTCTGTTGTTAAAATTGTAATGTATAAATGTATAATTTGTACGACAATAACAGTACAAAGAAAGGGGAGAAAGAAAATTATATTGTAGCAAAGATTTGTGTATTATTAAAATTAAGTTAGTGTTAATTAAGTTAGTGTTAATCCAAACTAGATTGTTTTAAATTAAGATGTAAACTGTAATCCCTTTCAGGAAAGCACTAAGAAAATGACTAAAAAATATATATAGCAAAATAAACAACAAGGAAATGAAAATGGTTTACTAGGAAATATCTTCTTAACACAAAGAAGACACTAATTGAGGAATGGAAGGACAAAAAAGAAGACATAAGATATATAGAATACAAATAACAAAAATCCTGCTTTATCAATAATTACATTAAATATAAATTGATTAAATACTTTACTCTAAAGGCAGAGATTGGCAGAATGGACAGAAAAATACATGATCCAAATAAAGCATTCTATAAGAAATATGCTTTAGATTCAAAGACCCAAATAGAGGGAAACTAAAGGGTTAACAAGATATACCATGCATAGAGTAAAAAAACTGGACTAAATGTCCAGTTTTAGTCTAAAACTGGACTAAATGTCCTATTATATGAGATATAAACAGTCTTTAAGAAAAATTGCTATTAGAGATAAAGAATAGCATGTATAATGATAAGAATATCAACCCACCAGGAAGATGTAATAGTTATAAATATACATATGCCTAACAACAAGAGTTTTGGAACAAGAGTCCCCAAAACAAAGCAAAAACTGTTTGAATTGAAGGGGAAAATGAACAATTAAACAAATAATAATTGGAGATTTCAATAACCCACTTTCAATCATGGATAGAACAATAAGGCAGAAGATAAATGAGGAAATATGACTTGAACAACACTAGATACCACCCAAACATAAAAGATATCTATAGATCACTTCATCCAACAATTGCATAATACACATTCTTCTCAAATACATATGAAACATTCTACAGAATAAATTACATGATAGGTCATAAAATAAGTTCAATAAATTTAAAAGACTAAAATTATACTATGTTCTCCCATCAAAATGGAATAAAATTAGAAATCAAAATAGAAGTAAATTAGGAAAATTCATCAATGTGTAAAAATTTAAACAATGCAGTTCTTAAAAAAAGACAGTGAGTCAAAGAAAAAATCACAGGAGAAATTAGGAAATACTTTGAGATGAATATAAACAAAAATAAAACATACTAAAATGTACGCTTAAAGGGAAATTTATAGCTGTAAATGCCTATAGTATAAAAGAAAAAAAAAAGATCTTCAATTAATATCCTAACCTTCTTCTTCAAGAAAACAGAAAATAAGAGTAAACTAAACGAAAAGCAATCATAGAGGATGAAATAATAAAGATTAGGGAAAGAATGAATGAAATAAAAAACTGAAAATCAATAAAGAAAATCAATGAAACTAAAAGTTAGTTCTTTGAAAATATCATCAAAATCGACGATCCTTTAGCTATACAGAACAAGAATAAAAGAGATAAATTACCATAATCAGAAATGAAAAGGGGTCATTATTACCAGCCTTATAGAAATAAAAATAATTATAAGGAATTGCTAAGAATAATTATATGCCAAAATTTAGATAACTTAGAAGAAATGGACAAATTCCCAGGAAGTATTGTAACTTACTCAAGAAATATAAAATCTGAACAGACATATAAAAAATAGAGATTGGATTATTAATTATTTAAATCCACAGAGAAATGCTCTGGCCCAGAAGACTTTCTTGATGAATTATACCAAACATTTAACGATATAATACAAATCCTTTATAAACTCTTCCAAGAAATAGAATAGGGAACACTTCTCAATGCATTCTATGAGGTCAGTATTACCCTGATACAAAAAATTGGCAAAGACATAACAAGAAAAGAAAACTACAGACCAATACAGTAAGTCCCCTATATACGACCTTTCAAGTTGTGAACTTTCAAAGATGCAAACGTGCATTCACATGTCCAATCACGTAAGTTAGTTCACGTGTCTGGTGTTATCTGTAAAAGTTGGGTACCTAGGCTAACTTTGTTGGACTTACTAACAAACTGGACTTACGAACACACTCTTGGAACAGAACTCATTGGTATGTAGGGGACTTACTGTATCTCATTTAAATATACATGCAAAATACTCAACAAAATACCAGCAAACAAAATCAACAACATATAAAAAGAATTAAACACTAGGATCAAGTGTGATTTATCCCAGCATTGCAAATATTGGATTAACATCTGAAAATCAGTCAATATACAACACCATATTTATAGAATAAAAGACAAAAAAATGCTCATCTCAATAGATGTGGTTAAAGTTTTTGATAAAATCCAACACACTTTCATAATAAAACCATTCAGCAAACTGAGAATACATGAGAACTTCCTCAACTTGATAAAGAGAATGCATGAAATTCTACATGTAATATCACTCTTTTTTTTTTTTTTTTTTTCTTTCGGTA
This sequence comes from Grampus griseus, assembly GCF_964374135.1. NCBI lineage: Eukaryota > Metazoa > Chordata > Mammalia > Artiodactyla > Delphinidae > Grampus > Grampus griseus. Next base: position 14,269,078 of record NC_138997.1, on the reverse strand, counting down.
CACGGGCCTCTCACTGTTGTGGCCTCTCCCGTTGTGGAGCACAGGTTCCGGACGCGGAGGCTCAGCGGCCATGGGTCACGGGCCCAGCCACTCCGCAGCATGTGGGATCTTCCCGGACCGGGGCACGAACCTGTGTCCCCTGCATCGGCAGGCGGACTCTCAACCACTGCGCCACCAGGGAAGCCCCACTCTTTTTTTTTTTTTTTAAATTTATTTTATTTTTATTTTTGGCTGTGTTGCGTCTTCATTGCTGTGTGCAAGCTTTCTCTAGTTGTGGCGAGCGGGGACTACTCTTTGTCGCAGTGTGCAGGCTTCTCATTGTGGTGGCTTCTCTGGCTGCAGAGCACAGGCTCTAGGCATACAGGCTTCAGTAGTCGTGGCTCGCGGGCTCTAGAGCGCAGGCTCAGTAGTTGTGCCACACGGGCTTAGTTGCTCCGTGGCATGTGGGACCTTCCTGGACCAGGGCTCGAATCCATGTCCCCTGCATTGGCAGGCGGATTCTTAACCACTGCACCACCCGGGAAGCCCAGTAGTATCACTCTTAATGAAGAAGCTGAATGCTTTCTTCCTAATATCAGAAACAAGACAAGGATGGCCACTCTTGCCACTTCTATTCAACTTTGTACAGAAGTGTCTAACCATTGCCATTAGGAAAGAAAAAAAAATTAGAGTATAAGGTTGAAATAAAGAAGAAAAGCTATATTTACAAATGTCATGATCTTGTATATAGAAAATCCTAAGGAATCCACTAAAAATATATAAAATAAATAAATGAGTTCAGCAATATGGCAGGATATGAGATTAATATGTAAAAGTCAATTGTATTTCTATGCAGTAGCAATAAACAACACAAAATGAAATTAAGAAAACAATTCCATTTATGAGGTATCAAAATAATAAACTTAAGCTTACAAATTTAATAAAAGAAGTATGTACACTGACAACTACAAAATATTATTTTTAAAAATGTATGATCTAAATGGAAAGACATCTCATGTTCATGTGTCAGAAGACTTAATATAGTTTACATGGCAATACTCCCCAAAGTGATTTACAGATATGAAGCAATTCATATAAAACTCCCAACTGCTATTTTTTTTTTCCAGAAAGTGACAGATTGTCCTAAAATCTATATGGCAATGTAAGGATCCCAAAATAGCCAAAACAATATTTTAAAAGAATAGAGTTGGAGAAATGTCTGTTTAGGTCTTCTAAATGTACATTTCTCCAAAGAAGACATACAAATGGCCAAAAGACACATGAAAAGATGCTCAACATCACTAATTATTAGAGAAATGCAAATCAAAACTACAATAAGGTATTACCCCACACCAGTTAGAATGGCCATCATTAAAAAGTCTGCAAATAATAAATGCTGGAGAGGATATGGAGAAATAGGAACACTTCTACATTGTTGGTGGGAATATAAACTGATGCAGCCACTATGGAGAACAGTATGGAGATTCCTTAAAAAGCTAAAAATAGGGCTTCCCTGGTAGTGCAGTGGTTGGGAGTCCACCTGCCAGTGCAGGGGACATGGGTTCGTGCCCCGGTCCGGGAAGATCCCACATGCTGAGGAGTGGCTGGGGCCGTGAGCCATGGCGGCTGAGCCTGCGCATCTGGAGCCTGTGCTCCGCAACGGGAGAGGCCACAACAGTGAGAGGCCCGCGTATCACACACAAAAAAAAAGCTAAAAATAACAGTACCATATAATCCTGCAATCCCACTCCTGGACATATATCCATGGAAAACTCTAATTCAAAAAGATACATGCACCCCAATGTTCATAGCAGCACTATTTACAATAGCTAAGACATGGAAGCAACTTAAGTATCCATCAACAGATGAATGATAAAGAAGATGTGGTATATATACAAATGGAATATTATTCAGCCATAAAAAAGAATAAAATAATGCCATTTGCAGCAACATAGATGGACCTAGAGATTGTCATATTAAGTGAAGTAAGTCAGTGAAAGACAAATATCATATGATATCACTTATATGTGTAATCAAAAAATGATATAAATGAACTTATTTACAAAACAGAAATAGACTCACAGACATAGAAAACAGATTTATGGCTACCAATGGGGATAATGGCGGGGGGTGATGGATGTGTGTGGCAGAGATAAATTAGGAGTTTGGGATTACCATATGCACACTACTATATATACAGCAGATAAACAACAAGGACCTACTGTATAGCACAGGGAACTATATTCAATACCTTGTAATAACCTATAATGGAAAAGAGTCTGAAAAAGAATATATATATCAATGTATATGAATCAATTGACCAAAAATGTAAGAGTTCATTTCTGGACTCTTAGTTCTATTCCATTTATCTGTATGCCTGTTTTCATGCCAATACCACACTGTCTTAATTTTGTAGAATTGTACTAAGTTTAAAAATTGGGAAATATAAACCAACTTTAAAACATATATATTATGATATATATAAAATATATATATCATATATATGTAAAACAGAATCACTTTGCTGTATACCTGGAACTAACACAACATTGCAAATTAACTATACTTCAATTTAAAAAATAGTTTAGGGGCTTCCCTGGTGGTGCAGTGGTTCAGAGTCCGCCTGCCGATGCAGGGGGCGTGGGTTCTTGCCCCGGTCTGGGAAGATCCCACGTGCCACGGAGCGGCTGGGCCCGTGGGCCATGGCTGCTGAGCCTGCGTGTCCGGAGCCTGTGCTCCACAACTGGAGAGACCACAACAGTGAGAGGCCCATGTACCTCAAAAAAAAAAAAAAAAGTTTAAAAAGAAAATGTATATAAACATACAATGGAATATTATTTAACCTTAAAAAAGAAGGTAATTCTGTCATTTACAACAACATGGATGAACCTGGAAAGTATTATGCTAAGTGAAATAAACCAGACACTGAAAGGAAAAAATGAATAGAGCTGGACGGTTTAAACTTCCCAATTTTTAAACTTCCTACAAAGCTACAACATCAAGACAGTGTGGTATTGGTATGAAGATAGGCATATAGATAAATGGAATCGAATTGAGAGTCCAGAAATGAACTCTTACATTTTCAGTCAATTGATAGTTGACAAGATTGCCAAGACAATTCAGTTGCCAAAGAATATTTTTTTCAACAAATAATTCTGGGAGGGCTTCCCTGGTGGCGCGGTGGTTGAGAGTCCGTCTGCCGATGCAGGGGACAAGGGTTCGTGCCCCGGTCCGGGAGGATCCCGCGTGCCGCGGAGCGGCTGGGCCCGTGAGCCGTGGCCGCTGAGCCTGCGCGTCCGGAGCCTGTGCTCCGCAACGGGGGAGGCCACAGCAGTGAGAGGCCCACGTACCACAAAAAAAAAAAGAGAGAAAAAATAATAATAATTCTGGGACAACTGGATATCCATATGGCAAAATAATGAATTTGGCTCCTACCTCACACCACACACAAAAAATAAGTCAAGCTCAATCACAGAACAAATGTAAGAACTAAACTTATAGAATTCTTAGAAAAAAATAAGGATAAATCTTCACGATTTTAGGTTAGGTAAAGCATCTTAGATATGACACCAAAAGCATAAGTGACAAGAGAAAAAGAAACAAATTGATGCCTTTTTCAAAGGCCACCATCAAGAGTGAGGAAACTCACAGAGTGGAAAAAAATATTTGTAAATCATATATCTGACAAGGGACTTGTATCAAGAGTATATAAAGAACTCTTACAACTTAATAATAAAAGACAACCCAATTGAAAAATGAGAAACATATCTGGACAAACATTTCTCCAAAAAAGATGAAAAAGTGGTCAAAAAGCACATGAAAACAACCCTAACATCATTAGTTATAGATTCAAATTAAACCCACAATAATATATTATTTCATACCCACTAGAATGGTCATAATCACAGAGGCAGGAAATAAGTATTGGTGAGAATTTGGAGAAATGGAACCCTCCTACACTACTGAAGGGAATGTAAAATGGCCCAAATGCTTTGGAAAACAGTCTGGCAGTTCCTCAAAAAGTTAACCAAGGAGTTACAATGGGGCCTCACAATTCTACTCGCTCTAGACATATACCCAAGAGAACTAAAATCATATATTTACATAAACACTAGTACATAAATGTTCCTAGCTGCATAATTTGTAATAGTCAAAATGGAAACAACTTAAATATCAATTGGGAATGGATAAATATAACATGGTGTATCCTCACAATGGAATATTATTCAGCAATAAAAAGGAATGGATTGCCAATGCATGCTATACATGGATGAGCCTTGAAAATACTATCCTATTTGAAAGAATCTAGCCACAAAGATCACATATTTTTATGATTACATTTATATGAAATGTCCAAAATTGGCAAATCTATAGCTAGAGAGTAAATTAGTTGCTTTCTACAACTGGGGGTTGGAAGAGAAGATGAGAATGGGAGTGACACTAACACGTGGGGGATTTCTTTTTGGCCTGAAGAAAATGTCCTAAAATTAAATTGCACTGATGGTTGCACAACTTTGTGCATACACTGAAAATCAGTGAACTACATGCTCTAACTTGGTTAATTTTATAGTATATGAATTATATCTTAATAATGTTATTTAAAAAAAACAACCTTTTCCAAACAATAAGAAATTGTTATGTAAAAACTCAGAGGAATAATTTTAAAGTACTGAATGTGTTTTTTTAAATGGACTAAATGAGTAATGAATAGTGTATCATAAATCCTTTGTCAGCCTGAAACCTCATGGTCATCCACTAGTATAATTCAGCAAATTTTATCCCTTAAATTATTTACAAGGAGAGCATTTAGAAATTCAGAAAGTATGCAACTAGACAGAAAATGAGAGCAGCAATTTGACTTAAGAAGAAAGTCCATTTGTTGTTTGGTGTTTGGTATCTTTAGAGAAGAATTTCATGCAAGAAAACTGATTGCTTTTGTGCGTTGCATGTTGCTAAAGGGCTGAATGGTGAGGTTTTCATACCCATGGCTCTTTCTTTTCAGAAATAAATAGAACCAAATTCCCATTTCCATCATCCTTGTGATGGGAGGTAGCCTTCAGACAATTTCATTGAGTTCAGGACCGTAAAGGACAAAGGGAAGAAAATCTGAAAAATGAAAGCCTTTTTAGCTCCTGAGAATTATTTTCTGTCTACGTTCAGTATTGGGTGTCTAAGAGGTAGTGATAAGCCACCAGTGATCCATTTAGAATGGGCAGGCATTGGCCTTAGGATGCATAGATGATTTCCAGCTCAATTTAGTTTCCAGGCTACATTAGAATACTGCATATCTAGGCTTATGATAAATCCCTTCAGCCTTTGTAGTGTTTCCAGAAGAGTTTTCAAAGAACAAGGAATATCAGGGTCAAGTTGATAGTAGCCTCACAATGAGAAGTATAATTGGGACAAACAAGAGGGCATGTAGATACAATCCGAATTTGAAATCAGCTGATTTGTATCCCCTGTTTGTGTCATTTAGTCTCTCTCTTCACTCCTATGAACTTTGGAACTAGGTTCTGTAAGTTCTTCCTCATACAAAAGATTACAATAATAAATTCATTCAATTTCCATTATGCTAAATGACCCTGAACCCTTTCTGCAACCTTTACTGCCAATATACACCTGGGATTCATTCATCGTGTTACTTAATACATTATGAAAATAACTGGGTTACAGACTTTGTATAGAAATCAATTCTATATGCAGATCATTTCTGTGGTGGTAACAGAGCAAGACATGCTTCTAATCCACAGTGCAACAATACACAGAGAAAACTGTTATTGGTCACCAAAAGTGTCTCCACCTATAAATGATGATGAAAATGATAATTTACTGTATGTCATGCCTTATCATAAGCTCTTTATAAGCATGAGTTTATCCTATAATAACCTTAGAAACTAGGATGATACATAAATCAGGAACTGAGACATACAGAGTTTCAGGAAATTGTTCAGGTTACTCAGTATGTCACAAAGCCAGAATTCCAGCTGGAGCAGTTGGGCTTGAGAGCCTGAGACTTTAACCACGATATCTAGTCCTGTGTAATAAGAAAAGATGGTGTCAATTTTGAAAAAAATAATGTTAATCTATTTTTTTAAATATATCAGTTGCAAATAGCTAAAGGTCATTCTATGCTATTGCATTTTCATGGAGTAGTTACAGAGTGATTTATATGACATATATTTAAATTTATACACAGTTTAAAACAAATCAGATTAGGGTAATTAAGTTGCATAGTAGAAACAAATGAAAAAATAATTTCTAGTTTTTAAAGCATTTAATGGAGAGAAAAGAAATTTAACTTTTATTATGCCTCTCTAGACTGAAGTTTCCTCATCTATAAATGATAGAGCTGGAAGATTTGACTATATATTAGCTATAAAATTGTTTTTATGATTTACCTCAAGATCCTACATTCATATCCTCTCCTATTTTTCTAAGAGGCTGTTTATTTCTTTTTCTTACACATTTATAATAGCACTTAATATATTAAAAAGTAGAACGAGTTTTTAATAGTATGTGTTAAATATATTTATTTCTCATTTATTATTATTCTTATGATTTATTCTGTGCTTTTTCCATTTAAAAATTTAAATAATTTTATATAGTCATATATATCACTTATTTTCTTTAATTTTTCTGGTTTTCCTGTGTTATATTTTGTCAGATGTTTCAAACATAAAATACAAAATAAGTTACCCAGTCTTTTACTTTATGAGTTGAATTTTAAGAACATTTTGATCTTTTATTCATTCAGAATTTTTGATACAAAATGAAAATTAATTATAGATCAACCTCTCCTTCAAGTAACCAGCCAGTTAGTTATCCCAATATCATTTGTTAAAGTTTCTACCTCTTTCCAAACTGATTACCTATTAAGGAAATCCAAACTTGATCGTAAATTACATTCCCAAATGAGTTTAGGTCACTTTATAAAGTCTTTCTTCTGTCTCATGGAGCTGCCCATCTATCCCTGCACCAGTAATATACTGAACAATAAATAAATGGAAAGATTCTGACCTTCACTTATGGTAAAAGGGAAACAAATTAAGGTAACAATGAGTTTTTTCATATCTTTCAGATAGACAAAGATTTGTACTTCTAATAATACAAATATTGGTCAGAATGTCAAATTCAGTCACACCAAAAATTTTGGTGGAATTGAAAATTGTTCAACCAGGCAGCATCTGTAAATATTTTAAATGTGCATGCTCTTTAACTTCACACAGTGATTCTCAATGTGTGGTTTGAGGTTCCCTAAGGGTCCTCAAGATATTTTCAGGGGATTTGTGAGGCCAAATGTTTTCATCACAATACTAAGACATCACTTGCCCTTTTTCATTGTGTAAACATTTGTATTGACAGTTTAAAAGCAATGATTGGTAAAACTGCTGTCACTGTAGCCAGAATAAAGGCAGTGGCAACAAATGTTGCAAATAGTCATATTTTTTCTCCATCATGCACACAAAGTTACACATACACACACACACACATACACAGTTTCACTCATAATATCCTGATGAAGCACTAAAAATTATTAATTTTATTAAAAATCTACTAATAGTATACGTTTGTTAAAATATTTTATATGATGAAAAATTAGGTACACATTAAGCACTTCTGTTGCCTACTGAAGTATGATGGTTGAATTAAGGGAAAAGCTCTTATATTAGCTGAACCAGCTCCTTATCTCATGCAACATTATTTTTACTAGAAAGAATGACTGACAGACAAACTATGGTTATTCAGACTTGAATACTGGGGAGATACTTTTTCTAAAATGAACAAAGGGAGTTTGTCACTTCAAGAAAAACAACTGATGCTGTTTGTTGCCAATAATAGAATCTGAGCTTTCAAGCAAAAATTAGAATTTTGAAAAATTATACCCATCACCAAAAACTTGACAGCTTCCCCATACTTAAAGACTTTTATATGGTGATATTAACAAATGTGATGTTTTTTCATATTCTATAACAAAATGTCAACATTTGTGAAAACTTAATAACTCAGGGAACCAATATTTTCAAAATGATCCATGCATGAGTAAAAGGGTCATTCTAAAGGTAAAACACAAATTTTAATGTTATAGTATGAATAATTAATTTGGTTTCAGATTCCACATTGCAACTAATCTTTAAGAAACTTCCACTTGTTGGGACTTCCCTGGCGGTCCAGAGGTTGGGACTTTGCCTTCCAATGCAAGGGGTGTGGGTTCGATCCCTAGTCTGGGAGCTGAGATCCCACATGCCTTGAGGCCAAACAACCAAAACATAAAACAGAAGCAGTGTTGTAACAAATTCAATAAAGACTTTTAAAAAAATGGTCCACATCAAAAAAAAAAAAAATCTTAAAATAAAAAAAGAAACTTCCACTTGTCAAGTTTTGGTGTAGCATCAAAAAGGAACATCTACAATTTTCTGTAAAAGTTACTAAAATATTCCCCTTTTCTAAGTTTCTATCTGGGTGAAGTCAAACTTTCATCCACTTCACCAACATTACAATACATTGAATGCTGAAGCAGATGTCAGAAATCAGCTGTCTTATATTGTCAGACATTAAAAAGACTCAAAATATTTAAATGATGTCACTCTTCTCACTAATTTTCTGTTTTGGAAAATATAGTTATTTTTCATAAAATTATGTTGACATCAGGTTTGTTATTATTTTAAATCAACAAATCAATAAGTATTTTGAAAACTGTCAGTTTTAATCTCTAAAGCAGCAAATATTGATAGACATATCCTACATTTTAGAAAGCTCTGCTCTCCTCAGTATAAAGTATAATAATTGAGAACCACTGACTTTGAAAATCCACTAATAGAAAATCACCTTGAATAAGTGCATAAAATTACTAATGAATTAGTAATTGCTAGATAGTTCACATTCTTTCCTTTTCTCAATGGAAGTTTTTATTGAGGTTATCCTGATCCTACTCCACGGTTCTATATTTGTGCTGGGAGAGATGTTTTGTCTTTTGGTCCATGGTTAACTATATTCAGAAGATAACTTAGAATGTGAGGTCAGTGCATTCCACACACAGGTACACTTTTTTTTTTTTTTTTGGAATGGACACATCTATTTGACTATTTATAATGCAAGTTGCCAATCCATATCTGGTTAATTAGAGGTAGAAACACATTCATTTTGATTGTCTTCAGGAATACAGTTTCTTTGTGTTTGCTCAATACTTTGCAGTCTGTACCAATGAAATCAAATTATCCTTCTCTATTCACCACTGCAAACTAGTTAACTGCTCATTCCAGCTATACATTCATTATATGACTGCTTCGTGATGGTTATTTCATTTCATATTTTCTGTAAAATAAAAGATGACTATAGCTTCTATTAAAAAAAAAATAAATCATAGGAATGTACCTTTTGACCAGTAAAATTTCACTAAACAATCTCATCATATCTCAGTAGAATCTGTCTTTCAATTTCATAGTCTTTTAATCTGAATGAAAACAATAACTTATGGATTAAAAAGTTTTCTGTTTGACAGGAAAAATATTATAAACATAATTTCTGAATAGAGAAAATGAGATGCAAGTAGCAGTGCTTTCTTCACTGCTATAATACTTCATTTTTAAAAGCAAACAGTACTAATCATTTTGATTCCAGTGAATAAAAACTTAAAACTGAATTTATTAATCAATTTGGAAGTCTGAAGCCAAAAGGATCCTTTAACTGTATTGCCTAATAGACAAGTCAATCCTAAAAAGGTAATCACAATGCAAAATTTTGGCCTAATTAAACTGGCTCTCTCTGATACTGTCTTTTTTGTTTGGTTTCAATCTGCCATAACAACCAAGGTTAGAATTACATGTAAACCGAAGTATACATGGTGAAATTGAATACAGAGGATTAAGCATTTAAAAAGTCTGGGTTATAATTCTTATTGCTACACAAGTTCTACTGCATAATTAATTTACAGCAGCCTAAAACTTTTCAGCAACAAAATTATATTTAAAAAAAATACCATTATCCCTATATGTTACATTAATTGTAATGTAACATATCACAACAACTTAAGCCTTGCATTAACTTAGAAAAGAATAACTTGTCCCTGAAAAACTCTAAAGAGTGATCATATTTCAATCAAAGCTGTCCTGAACTAACTCATAATCAGCAGTGACTACATTTTGTCACTTCTTTGCTCTAACAGGAGTAAAAGTGATGACAATGATTTTGTGAAAAGAAGCTAGAGAACCTGCATCCAATTAGTCATAAAATGGACTTTTAAACAACCACTGGATTTTTAGAATGTTTTTAGTTGTCAAACATCCCTATAGGCGAAACAGCTGAGGAACAAACTGCCTAACTTGCCCAAACTACTTTTGTTCCATAGAATTTGATCCCTTCTAAATTGACAACAGCATACAAACTTAGCTATGAAGAATTCAGTCCTTGTAAATGAAAACAAACATAATAAACCTACAGGGGGTTTAAAAGTAACTTCATTTGAATATTCAAGTGTAATGCTTCTGTAAAAGATTAAAACATACGTTTCAACTTTAACAGATATGTCAATTTGCATTTGTTCTTAACCTGCCACTAATACATAGGTTCACTGGGCTGCCAAAGAACCCAGTTGATCATGGAGAGAGATGAAGGTATCAGTGGAAAAAGAGCACGGATACTACAGCATTTATCCAAACAGTATGACCCGTCTTTGCATCCTGAAGTAAGAATGGCCACTTTCTCCAATTAATTTGCTCTATACTAAATAAAGCAGCATTGTCTGTGAAGAGTTACTCCATACCTATAACATTTCACTAGTATAGTTACCAATTCAGAAGTTAAAAAAAAAAAAAACAGACCAAATCCATGTATCTGTGATCCTTTGTATCCTAAAATGTAGAAATATTCTTAGTTTTAACCAAGAATTATATTGGAATGAAGTAAAACATCTTTTAGAGTAATTTTGAGTATACTCTTATTTGTTACTACATTTCTACATAAAGTATTTAAGATTGCTTGTGGACATAATTTAATCTATAATATATCATAATGTCAACCATTACAGTGATCCAGAATGAGATTCTGGCTATAGAGCGAGCTTAATTATTAAGCAACACTTTCCTAAAAAGCTTCTGTATTTCTGATTGGTAAGAAAAACAAACAACAAAAAGAGCATCTCTCATTGAAATAACACTGGCGTTCAAGCTCAGGCCCCCTTCTTTGTGTTCAACATAATTAACTGTCTAGGAAAAAATAATGAAACATTAAGTCACATTAACAAGTTACAGTCATCTTCAAGGAAACTCGATGGGCAATTCTGGTGTTACAGTTGTGTATCTTGGATCTAACCTAGGGATGAAGTCCTGAAAGTGTTTAGATGCACCAGTACCAAAAACATCAAGGACTTTTCGGTTCATGACGGCAAATCTGCCCTTGGTGAGCCTTAAAAGGAACTTCCAGTAAGATTGTCTCAAGGTATGAACTTCCATGACAGCTGCCTGGAAGCAAATTGCTGTAGAGATGGAATAGATGATAGTGTCTGCATGGTGAAAATAGGGAACCTTTCCTGCTTCAATGCCTTTGAAATACATTGTCTCTACCAATTTGGAAGCTAAATACATGGAAATTGTGCTTTTATAAAACATCATTGATATTCCCACCAAAAATCCAGCTATAATGGCATGCAGTTCATCATCCAGATTTCTGACCCAGAGCAAGAAGCAACTAGTACCCTTGTATATACTAACAAAAGAGCCCAGAAAAGCTCTGAGCTGGAAGTTTTCTTTATTGTAGAAGAGAGAAAGTAGCCGGAATGGCTGTGTAAACAGATGCCTAAATGCAGAGGGAATCCAGAGGCAGCACTGGATCAAGTATCCCATGCTAAACATTCTGATGAAAACTTTAATGCAACAAGAGATGCAATTATCCTCATAGTATTTGCAACATCAATGCCTTGGTCCATGCTTACATACTGAAACCACAAACTTCCTGACTAGAGCAATTATATTCATTCCTCTTGGTTTTTCCTCATGTTTCTCAGTCTTTTGTTCCACTTTTGCATATGCCGCCTCTGGTGAATAAGAATGTGTGGGAATTTCTTCCTTCCCAACAATGAACCTAAGTGTAGAGAATGTAAATCCTTTCAAACAGTCCTTGCACCCACGCAGGAACGTTTTGCTAAAGGGTTGACTAGTGGTAGAGGCTACCAGTTGTCTCCCAATATCTGTTCTCACTTTCTTCTCGTAATAGACTCCATGAACTAAAGCTGGGCAAATGGGTTGCCAAAACTATATTTTCCAGCTTTTTTTGCAGTTAGGTGTGACCAGGGAAATGTAAGGAAAATGGTAACAAAACTTCTGTGAAGACTGGAATTTGGATGCAATATCTAGAACTAGAACAGATATCTTGCACAGCAAGGTAAAAGCCACATGTTAAAGATGGTAGAGCACAGAAGGAGCTTGGGTCCCTAAGGGAGCTTGGGTCCCTAAGGAGACCAGAGTCACCATATTCGTCATAGTCTGCCAATATTTTTTTGAGAGTGAAACAAATTTCTATCTACAAATTTCTATCTTGAGTAAGCAGCTATAATTTGAGATTTCCTGTTACTCATAATTGGACCTAATTTTAACTGAGAATGACTCAGCAGTACTGTTAGAGAAATAGGACTCTATTTTATCTGTTTATTTGTTCTCTTTTCCTAGTATAAGTGATTTTCCATTAGCATTATCAACGGAGTTTTTCAAGATAGTAGATTACTATTGAAGGCGAGGGTGGCAACTCAAATTTTCTTGGAATATTTGGTAATCATATTTCTAGAGCACATGTCCATACAAAGCTACTGATATTTTTTAACTGGCGGGAATATTTCAGAACTAATTCACACTCTTATTTGCATACACATACAAATACCTTATTTTGCTTGATTCAGTGAAGCAAAATACTTTTTTATTTATAAGTTAATAATTACTCCAGCAGTAACTAAACTATAATTACTAGCACAGAAAGTTAGCTAGGTACCATGTCTCCACCATAAAACTGTAAAATGTTTGAATTAGAAGATATCTTAGTAAACATCTAATTCAACTCTTTCTTCTTTTTAGATGAAGATGTTCAGAGGTACAAGGTAAAAATTACAAAATCACAAGATTATTTATAAAGCAGTGATACAAAAAAGCACCAATTATTATTCTCTAGCACATTTATGGTAACCAGTAAGAACCACTTTGTCAGCTTGGAATATTAAATGAATGACATTGCCTTTCCTTCTTTTTTTTTTTTTTTTTTAATTACTGAAGATCCTACTGTCTTTGTTAGTAGGAAGGCCATCAGCCTTCTTTTCAATTGCTATAGAACTTCATGATCATACTCAGCTCTCAGATTTTACTTAGATCTCACTACTGGGAGAAGATTAGAGAACCTGATCAACTCACCCACCAGTTTCACATTTTCACATTTTCTCTTTGACACATGGGTTCTTGATTTTACATGTAACTTTTATATTGTCATAAGGATTTCAGTGATACTTAGTTTATCTAAAATCACTGTAAAATTAGTGACAAATCACATTTGAAAATGCAAAATTCATATTTTACTTAGTAAGGTGTAAGAAAGAATTCCATTTACATTTATTTAATGCAAGCATAGTTCTTGGACTCCTCCTTAACAGTAAGATACAAAATAATTTAGATACTGTCTTAAGGCTGACTTCAGGAATCTTTGGAACCTTCTGGGATCTATCTTTTCTAACTTCCCTAAAGGACATCTTTCTAAGAGACTGCTTTACAAAAAAATCTACTTATGCACACAATCCTTTAAGTAGATGGTAGTCATACTTTAATTTAATTCATTATACCACTGCCAATGCATTGATCTTTTGTCTGTTTCTGTGTAAGTTAACTTATTTTGATATTTTATGTCATGAATCACTATAGGAATTTAATTAAATTGATATATTTACTGTGCTATAATTGCCACTAAAGTATTGTAAATGTCAGGCTACTCTGCTCTCATCCCAGATCATGACTGTAAATAAGATGCTGCAATTCAGATTCTGTTCTTTATCAAGAGATGTGTACAAAAAGAAATAATCTATTTTGACCCAAAATCTGGAATTTGAATTTTACCTTTCACATAGAAATGAAAAATAATTCCACAGAATATTTGATAAATTACCTATAATTATTTTTTTCAATTTTTTCTAATGTTCCAATGTTTAATGCTCTTCTGTGTTCATGATCCGATCATTGATAAACTGCCTGTCAGTAGTTGTGCTACTCAGTTTTTTGGACTCTAATTTATTCAGCACTTTTTTGAACATAAGTTAGTTTCATTTCCATTTTCACTAAGAGTATTTTCAAAATCTGATAATTTAGTTTTAAAAGTTTCATACTACATATTATCAATATAAAATTCCTATAAAAATGAAATATCGCATTTAGCAAATTCATCATCTGAACACACAGGAGCTATGATTGTACACCTTGAGGTATTTATCAATGTGGCAGCATAGATACTATATGATGGAATTAACTGGCCAGAGTATTTAAGATAAATAAACTTGCATTTAATAATGGAACACACTATTGATACTTAGACTGAAAAGTAACATGTTACTTTGTATAATAAACATGTTACTTTGTATAATAAATATGTTTAAATATTTTGAATGTTTAATATTTTTGTTTATTTAAAGTCATATTAGTTTAAATCAACCACCTATACCAAAGGTCATATTTACTTACCATTATATGCAAAATTAACTTAATTCCTTCCAAAAATAGACAGACTATAAGCAAGCAAGTTGGGCATTAATAAGTGTTAATTTATTGACATATAAAGCTTTAATTAACACTTTAATATCAAAAACTATTTAATATCCTAAAATTTGGGAGCAAATTAATTCAATACTAGATTAATGAATAAACACTTAAATAAATTTTTGGATTTAAAGTTCTATAAAATAGTTGATTTCTTAAATGTAGAAATCTATTTTTTATATTATTCTGAAATTTTTTGGTTATATTTATATACTTCATAGTTTAGAACAGTGTTAGACTTATAGAAAAATCTGAAGATAGTATAGAGAGTTCCTACATAACTCACACCCAATTTCCCCCATTCAAACATTTTCCATTAATATGGTACACAATTAATGAATCAATACTGATCTATTAATATATATCTTAGTATCTTATGTTAGTATGCTCACAATTAGTGAATTGGTATTGAAACATTATTATTATTATTAATTCATGTTCGTACTTTATTACTATTCCCTTATTTTTTATCTAATGTCATTTTTCTGTTCCAGGATCCCATCCAGGATATTATGTTAATAGTCATCCTGTCTCTGTATTCACCTCTTGGCTGTTCTCAAACATTCCTTGTTTCGGAGGACCCTGATAGGTTTGAGTAGTACTAACCAGGCATTTTGCATAATATTCCTCAACAGGAATTTAATGTTTTCCTCACGATCAGACTAGTGTTACAAGTTTTGGGAAGAAGACCACAGAGTTAAAGTGCCATTTCCATCATGTTTTATGAAGGGTAAATACTATCAACATGATCAATCATTGTTAATGTTGACCTTAATCACGTGACTTAGTTAGTATTTGTCAGCTTTCTCCACTGTAAAGTTACTATGCTTCCCTATTTTAATTCTGTACTCTTTGAAAGGAAGTCACTATGCATAGCCTACATTTAAGGAATTGGGAGTTATGCTCCACCTACTTGAGGGTAGAGTATCTATAGAAATTATTCAGAATTTTTCTGCATTGAAAATTTGTCTATTCTTGTTTGCATGTTTGTTCAATCATTTATTCAAATCAGAATGGGAGAAAGCTTAATTTAAATTGATAACATCTAGTACCAATGATAACTATTGAAATGGAGGGAATATTCAAAAATCTTTGTCTTAAAAGGGAATATGACTTTGCATATATGATTTTCTAGCATATGGCTTGCCAAGGTGACTCTGGTACTATTACATACTAATGATGGTTAAAATAAAATAGTCTTAGGGACTTCTTTGATTCTCTCTTTGATCTTTGAAAAATGCATCTTTACCAGTAAAGGAAGAAAAAAAAATCTATTCTCAGTTCCTCTTCAGAACTCTTTAGGAAAAGCCAGATGGAGAAGGGCAGTTTCACTTGAGTCATTTTTCATTTTCTCATTTTCTAACCTACATATTCAGTTTTCCTCCCTTTTTTAGTAAAACTATATGTTTTCTTTATTTACTCTTTATTTATGGAGCATGTACCATGTGTTCTGTGCTGAGGATAATGAGCAAGTTTGCTATATTTGGTTCCCACATAACATTGATTACAATTAACTTTGCTTCATTTGTAGTTAAATTAAGGAAAGCAATGATTATCATCAAGCAACTATATCAGTCAGGACCACTGCACTTTTTTAAACAATGTGGCCATTAGGAAATACTTCACATTCCTCATTTCTTTATACAATTAAGTGAGGTACCCTGGTTCAAATACTACGCATCTTCCAAGACACCTTAGAAATATTCAGTTCAAGACCCTAGAAGGCCATGGAAATCATAACTGGCCAGTCACAGGATGAAAATCAAGAGAATTTTCTTGGTGATATAAAAACAAACCCCCAAAATTAAGAAAATGGTAATAGGAACATATATATCAATAATTACCTTAAATGTAAATGGATTAAATGCTCCAACCAAAAGACACAGACTGGATGAATGGATAAAAAAGCAAGCCCCTTATATACGTTGTCTACAAGAGACCCACTTCAGACCCACGGACATACACAGACTGAAAGTGAGGGGATGGAAAAATATAGTCCATGTAAATGGAAATCAAAAGAAAGCTGGAGTAGCAATTCTCATATCAGACAAAATAGACTTTTTAAAATAAAGACTGTCACAAGAGATAAGGAAGGACACTATGTAACGATCAAGGGATCAATCCAAGAAGAAGATATTACAGTTTTAAATATTTATGCACCCAACACAGGAGCACCTCAATACATAAGGCAAATGTTAACAGCCATAAAAGGGGAAATCTATAGTAACACAATAATAGTGGGGGACTTTAACACTCCACTTACAGCAATGGATAGGTCATCGAGACAGAAAATTAATAAGGAAACACAAGCCTTAAATGATACATTAGACCAGATAGACTTAATTGATATTTATAGGACATTCCATCCAAAAATAGCAGAGTACACATTCTTCTCAAGTGCACACGTAACATTCTCCCAAATAGATCACATCTTGGGTAACAAATCAAGCCTCAATAAATTTAAGAAAATTTAAATCATATCAAGCATCTTTTCTGACCACAATGTTATGAGATTAGACATCAATTACAGGGGACTTCCCTGGAAGGTCAGTGGTTAAGAGTTCACCTTCCAATGCAGGGAGTGTGGGTTTGATCCCTGGTCAGGGAGATAAGATGTCTGCCTCAGGGCCACAAAAAAAGAAAAAAAGAAAAAAAAACATAAAACAGAAGCAGTATTGTAACAAATTCAATAAAGCTTTAAAAATTGTCCACATTTTTAAAAATCTTAAAAAAATATAAATCACTCATCCATTAAAATAAATAAAAAAGAAATCAATTACAGGAAAAAAACTGTAAGAAATACAAACGCATGGAGGCCAAGCGATATGCTACTAAATAACCAAGGATCACTGAAGAAATCAAAGAGGAAATTAAAAAATCACATAGAAACAAATGACAATGACAACACAAAAACCCAAAACCTATGGGATGCAGCAAAAGCAGTTATAAGAGGGAAGTTTATAGCAATAAACTAACTCAAGAAACAAGAAAAATCTCAAATAAACAACCTAACCTACACCTAAAGCAACCAGAGAAAGAAGAACAAACAAAACACAAAGGTAGTAGAATGAAAGAAATCACAAAGATCAGAGCAGAAATAAATGAAATAAAAATGAAAAAAACAATAGCACAGATCAATAAAACTAAAAGCTTGCTCTTTGAGAAGATAAACAAAATTGATAAAACTTTAGACAGACTCATCAAGAAAAAAAGGGAGAGGACTCAAATCAATAAAATTAGAAATGAAAAAGGAGAAGTTACAACTGACACTGCAGAAATACAAAGGACCATGAGAGATTACTACAAACGACTATATGCCAATAAAATGGACAACCTGGAAGACATGGACAAATTTGTAGAAAAGTACAACCTTCCAAGACTGAACCAAGAGAAATAGAAAAAATGAACAGACCAATCACAAGAAATGAAACTGAGACTGTGATTAAAAATCTTCCAACAAACAGAAGCCCAGGACCAGATGGCTTCACAGGCGAATTCTATCAAACATTTAGAGAAGAGCTAACACATATCCTTCTCAAACTCTTCCAAAAAATTACAAAGGGAGGAACACTCCCAAACTCATTCTACATAGCCACCATCAAATTGATGCCAAAACCTGACAAAGGTATCACAAAAAAGTAAATTACAGGCCAATATCACTGATGAAGATGGACGCAAAAATCCTCAACAAAACACTAGCAAACTGAATCCAACAACACATTAAAAAGATCATACACCATGATCAAGTGGGATTTATCCCAGGGATGCAAGGATTCTTCAATATATGCAAATTAACCAATATGATATACCATATTAACAAAATGAAGAATAAAAACCATATGATCATCTCAATAGATGCAGAAAAAGATTTCGACAAAATTCACCACCAGTGGAGAGACCTTCAAGATGGCGGAGGATTAAGACGTGGTGATCACCTTCCTCCCCACAAATACATCAGAAATACATCTACGACTCCTACACAACACCTACTGAACGCTGGCAGAAGACCTCAGACTTCACAAAAGGCAAAAAACTCCCCACGTACCTGGGTAGGGCAAAAGAAAAAACAGAGACCAAAGAATAGGGATGGGACCTGCACCTCTGGGAGAGAGCTGTGAAGGAGGAAGTTTCCACACACTAGGAAGCCCCTTCACTGGCGGAGACGGGGGTCGGCAAGGGGGAAGCTGTGGAGCCATGGAGGAGAGCACAGCAACAAGGGTGCAGAAGGCAAAGCAGAGAGATTCCTGCAGAGAGGATCAGTGCCAACCAGCACTCACCAACCTGAGAGGCTTGTCTGTTAACCTGCCTGAACAAGTGGGGGCTGGGAGTTGAGGCTCAGGCTTCAGAGGTCAGATCCCAGGGAGAGGACTGGGGTTGGCTGTGTGAACACAGCGTGAAGGGGGCTAGTGCACCACAGCTAGCCAGGAGGGAGTCCTGGAAAAAGTCTGGAACTGCCTAAGAGGCAAGAGACCATTGTTTCTGGGTGCACAAGGAGAGGGGATTCAGAGAAGTGCCTAAACGAGCTTCAGAGATGGGCACGAGCCACGGCTATCAGGGCAGATGCCAGAAATGGGTATGATATGCTCAGGCTGCTGCTGAAACCACCAAGAAGCCTGTGTGCGAGCACTGGTCACTATCCACACCACCCCTCCCAGGAGCCTGTACAGCCCACCACTGCCAGGGTTCCATGATCCAGGGACAACTTCCCCAGGAGAAAATACGGTGCACCTCAGGCTGTTGCAACGTCACACCAGCCTCTGACGCCGCAGGCTCGCCCCACATTCCATACCCTCCCTCCCCCAGGCCTGAGTGAGCCAGAGCTCCCTAATCAGCTGCTCCTTCAACCCTGTCCTGTCTGAGCGAGGAACAGATGCCCTCAGGGGACCTACATGCAGAGGCGGGGCCAAATCCAAAGCTGAACCCCAGAAGCTGTGCGAACAAAGAAGAGAAAGGGAAATCTCTCCCAGCAGCCTCAGGAGCAGCGGATGAAATCTCCACAATCAACAGAATGTACCCTGCATCTGTGGAATACCTGAATAGACAACGAACCATCCCAAAACTGAGGTAGTGGATTTTGGGAGCAACTGTAGACTTGGGGTTTGCTTTCTGCATCTAATTTTTTTTCTGGTTTTATGTTTATCTTAGTTTAGTATTTAGAGTTTATTATCATTGGTAGATTTGTTTATTAATTTGGTTGCTCTCTTCCTCTTCTTTTTTATATACATATATTTTTTTTTCCTTTTTTCTCTTTTTGTGAGTGTGTATGTGTATGCTTCTTTGTGTGATTTTGTCTCTACAGCTTTGCTTTTACAATTTGTCCTAGAGTTCCGTCTGTCCGGTTGTTTTTTGTTTGTTTGTTTGTTTAGTATAGTTTTTAGCGCTTGTTATCATTGGTGAATTTGTTTTTTTGGTTTGCTTGCTCTCTTCTTTCTTTCTTTCCTTTTTTTTATTACCTTCTAATTTTTTTATTTTTAATAACTTTTTAAATTTTTTAATAGCTTTCTTTTCCTTTCTTTCTTTCCTTCTTTCCTTCCTTCCTTCCTTCCTTCTTTCCCTATTTCTTTTTTTCTCCCTTTTCTTCACAGCCAGGTGGCTGACAGGATCTTGGTGCTCTGGCCGGGTGTCACACCTGTGCTTCTGAGGCAGCAAAGCCTAGTTCAGGACATGGGTCCACCAGAGACCTCCCGGCTCCACATAATATAAAATGGGAAAACATCTCCAGAGACCTCCATCTCAGTGGTAAGACCCAGCTCCACGTCATGACCAGCAAGCTCAGTGCTGGACACCCTATGCCAAACAACTAGCAAGATAGGAACACAACCCCACCCATCAGCAGAGGGGCTACCTAAAATCAAAACAAGGTCACAAGCACCCCAAACCCCACCACCGGATACAGTCCTGCCCACCAGAAAGACAAGATCCAGCCTAAACGCCAGAACACAGGCACCAGTCTCCTCCACCAGGAAACCTACACAACCCTCTGAACCAACTTTAGCCACTGGGGACAGACACCAAAAACAATGGGAACTACGAATCTGCAATCTGTGAAAAGGAGAACCCAAACACAGTAAGTTAAGCAAAATGAGAAGACAGAGAAACACACAGCAGATTAAGGAGCAAGGTAAAAACCCACCAGACCTAACAAATGCAGGGAAATAGGCAGTCTACCTGAAAAAGAATTCAGAGTAATGATAGTAAAGATGATCCAAAATCTTGGAAGTAGAATGGAGAAGATAAAAGAAATGTTTAACAAGTACCTAGAAGGACTAAAGGGCAAACAAACAATGATGAACAACACAATAAATGAAATTTAAAATTCTCTAGAAGGAATCAATAGCAGAAAAACAGAGGCAGAAGAACAGAAAAGTGACCTGGAAGATAAAATTGTGGAAATAACTACCACAGAGAGGAATAAAGAAAAAAGAATGAAAAGAATTGAAGACTATCTAAGAGACCTCTGAGACAACATTAAACCCACCAACATTTGTATTACAAGGGTCCCAGAAGAAGAAGAAAAAAAGAAAGGGACTGAGAAAATATTTGAAGAGATTATAGTTCAAAACTTCCTTAATAGGGGAAAGGAAATAGTCAATCAAGTCCAGGAAGGGCAGAGTCCCATACAGGATAAATCCAAGGAGAAACAGGCCAAAACACATTAATCAAACTATCAAAAATTAAATACAAAGAAAAAATATTAAAAGCAGCAAGAGAAAAACAATAAATAAAATACAAGGGAATCCCCATAAGGTTAACAGCTGATCTTTCAGGAGAAAATCTGCAAGCCAGAAGGGAGTGGCAGGACATATTTAAAATGGTGAAAGGGAAAAAACCTACAACCAAGATTACCCAGCAAGGATCTCATTCAGATTCGATGGAGAAATTAAAACCTTTACAGACAAGCAAAATTTAAGAGAATTCAGCAACACCAAACCAGCTTTACAACAAATGCTAAAGGAATTTCTGTAGGCAGGAAACACAAGAGAAGGAAAAGAACCTACAATAACAAACCCAAAACAATTAAGAAAATGGTACTAGGAACACACATATCGATAATTACCTTAAATGTAAATGGATTATATGCTCCAACCAAAAGACATAGACTGGATGAATGGATTCAAAAACAAGACCCATATATATGCTGTCTACAAAAGACCCACTTCAGACCTAGGGACACATACAGACTGAAAGCAAGGGGATGGAAAAAGATATTCCATGCGGATGGAAATCAAAAGAAAGCTGGAGTAGCAATTCTCATATCAGACAAAACAGACTTTAAAATAAAGACGATTACAAGAGATAAAGAAGGACACTACATAATGATCAAGGGATCAATCCAAGAAAAAGATATAGGGCTTCCCTGGTGGCGCAGGGGTTGAGAGTCCGCCTGCCGATGCAGAGGGCACGGGTTCGTGCCCCGGTCTGGGAAGATCCCACATGCCACAGAGCGACTGGGCCCGTGAGTCGTGGCCGCTGAGCCTGCGCGTCCAGAGCTTGTGCTCCGCAATGGGAGAGGTCACAACAGTGAGAGGCCCGTGTAACGCAAAAAAAAAAAAAAAAAAAAAGACCTTCACCAAGAAAAAGATATAAAAATGGTAAATATTTATGTACCAAACATAGGAGCACCAAAATACATAAGGCAAATGCTAAAAACCATAGAAGGGGAAATCAACACTAACACAATAATAGTAGGGCAGTTTAACATGCCACTTTCACCAATGGACAGATCAACCAAAATGAAAATAAATAAG
The DNA here is from genome assembly GCF_964374135.1 of Grampus griseus. Lineage (NCBI taxonomy): Eukaryota > Metazoa > Chordata > Mammalia > Artiodactyla > Delphinidae > Grampus > Grampus griseus. The sequence goes on along the minus strand of NC_138997.1, from coordinate 14,246,577 downwards.
GAAACACAAGCTTTAAATGACACATTAAACAACATGGATTTAATTGATATTTGTAGGACATTCAACCAAAAACAACAGAACATACTTTCTTCTCAAGAGTTCATGGAACATTCTCCAGGATAGATCATATCTTGGGTGACAAATCAAGCCTTGGTAAATTTAAGAAAATTGGAATCGTATCACATATCTTTTCTGACCACGCTATGAGACTAGATATCAATTACAGGAAAAAGTCTATAAAAAATAAAAACACAGGGAGGCTAAACAATACACTACCAAATAACCAAGAGATCACTGAAGAAATCAACAGGAAATCAAAAAATACCTAGAAACAAATTACAATGAAAACACGACAACCCAAAACCTATGGGATGCAGCAAAAGCAGTTCTAAGAGGGAATTTTAGAGCAATACAATCCTACCTCAAGAAACAAGAAAAATCACAAATAAACAACGTAACCTTACACCTAAATCAGCTAGAGAAAGAAGAACAAACAAAACCCAAAGTTAGAAGAATGAAAGAAATCATAAAGATCAGAGCAGAAATAAATGAAATAGAAATGAAGAAAACAATAGCAAAGATCAATAAAACTAAAAGCTGGTTCTTTGAGAATATAAACAAAATTGATAAACCTTTAGACAGACTCGTTAAGAAAAAAATGGAGAAGACTCAAATTAATAGAATTAGAAATGAAATAGGAGAAGTAAAAACTGACACTGTAGAAATACAAAAGATACTGAGAGATTACTACAAGCAACTATATGCCAATACAATGGACAACCTGGAAGAAATGGACAAATTCTTAGAAAAGCACAACCTTCTGAGACTGAACCAGGAAGAAACAGAAAATATAAACAGACCAATCACAAAAAAATGAAATTGAGACTGTGATTAAAAATCTTCCAACCAACAAAAGCCCAGGACCAGATGGCTTCACAGGTGATTTCTATCAAACACTTAGAGAAGAGCTAACACCTATCCTTCTCAAACTCTTCCACAATATAGCTGAGGGAGGACCACTCCCAAACTCATTCTATGAGGCCACCATCACCCAGATACCAAAACCAGACAAAGACGTCACAAAGAAAGAAAACTACAGGCCAATATCACTGATGAACACAGATGCAAAAATCCTCCAAAAAATACTAGCAAACAGAATCCAACAGCACATGAAAAGGATCATACACCATCATCAATTGGGGTTTATCTCAGGAATGTAAGGATTCTTCAATATATGCATAACAATCAATGTGATACACCATATTAACAAATTGAAGGAGAAAAAACATATGATCATCTCAATAAACGCAGAAAAAGCTTTCAACAAAAGTCAACACCCATTTATGATAAAAACCCTCCAAAAAGTAAGCAAAGAGGGAACTCACCTCAACATAATAAAGGCCATATATGACAAACCCACAGCCAACATTGTTCTCAATGGTGAAAAACTGAAACCATTTCCACTAAGATCAGGAACAAGACACGGTTGTCCACTCTCACCACTATTATTCAACATAGTTTTGGAAGTTTTAGCCCCAACAATCAGAGAAGAAAAAGCAATAAAAGGAATCCAAACAGGAAGAGAAGAAGTAAACCTGTCACTCTTTGCAGATGACATAATACTATACATACAGAATCCTAAAGATACTACCAGAAAACTACTAGAGCTAAACAATGAATCTGGTAAAGTAGTAGGATACAAAATTAATGCACAGAAATCTCTTGCATTCCTATACACTAATGATGACAAATCTGAAAGAGAAATTAAGGAAACACTCCCATTTACCATTGCAACAAAGAGAATAAAATATCTAGGAATAAACCTACCTAAGGAGACAAAATACCTGTATGCAGAAAACTATAAGACACTGATGAAAGTTGACTTTCTATCTACAATCCACAGATTCAGTGCAATCACTATCAAACTACCAATGGCATTTTTCACAGACCATTTACCAATGGTCTTTTGTGTTCATGGAAACACAAAAGATTTGAATAGCCAAAGCAATCTTGAGAAAGAAAAACAGAGCTGGAGGAATCAGGCTCCCTGACTTTAGACTATACTATAAAGCTACAGTAACTAAGACAGTATGGTACTGACCCCAAAACAGAAATATGGCTCAATAGAACATGATAGAAAGCCATGAGATAAACCCATGCACATATGGTCACCTTATTTTTGATAAAGGAGGCAAGAATATACAATGGAGAAAAGACAGCCTCTTCAATAAGTGGTCCTGGGAAAACTGGACAGCTACATGTAAAAGAAGGAAACTAGAATACTCCCTAAAACCATACACTAAAATAAACTCAAAATTGATTAAAGATATAAATGTAAGGCCAGACACTATAAAACTCTGAGAGGAAAACATAGGAAGAACACTCTATGACATAAATCACAGTACAATCCTTTTTGACCCACCTCCTAGAGAAATGGAAATAAAAACAAAAATAAACAAATGGGACGTAATGAAACTTCAAAGCTTTTGCACAGCAAAGGAAATCATAAACAAGGTGAAAAGACAACCCTCAGAATGGGAGAAAATATTTTCAAATGAAGCAACTGACAAAGGATTAATCTCTAAAATATACAAGCAGTCCATGCAGCTCAATATGAAAAAAAAAACCCAACCCAATCCAAAAATGGGCAGAAGACCTAAATAGACATCTCTCCAAAGAAGACATACAGATTGACAACAAACAAATGAAAGTATGCTCAACATCACTAATCATTAGAGAAATGTAAATCAAAACTACAATGAGGTATCACCTCACACCAGTAATAGCCATGATCAAAAAAATCTACAAACAGTAAACGCTGGAGATGGTGTGGAGAAAAGAGAACCCACTTGCACTGTTGGTGGTAATGAAAATTGATACAGGCACTATGGAGAACAGTAGGGAAGTTTCTAAAAAACTAAATATAGAACTAACTACCATATGACCCAGCAATCCCACTACTGGGCATATACCCTGAGAAAACCATAATTCAGAAAGAGTCATGTATCACAATGTTCATTGCAGCTCTATTTACAATAGCCAGGACATGGAAGCAACCCAAGTGTCCATCAACAGATGAATGTATAAAGAAGATGTGGCACATATATACAATGGTATATTACCCAGCCATAAAAAGAAATGACATTGAGTTATTTGTAGTGAGGTGGATGGACCTAGAGTCTGTTCATACAGAGTGAAGTAAGTCAGAAAGAGAAAAACAAATACCGTATGCTAACACATATATATGGAATCCTAAAAAAACAAACAAACAAACAAAAAACAGTTCTTAAGAACCTAGGGGCAGGACGGGAATAAAGATGCAGATGTAGAGAATGGACTTGAGGACACAGGGAGGGGGTAGGGTAAGCTGAGACAAAGTGAGAGAGTGACATGGACTTATATACACTACCAAATGTAAAATAGATAGCCACATAGCACAGGGAGATCAGCTCGGTTCTTTGTGACCACCTTGAGGGGTAGAATAGGGAGGGTGGGAGGGAGACACAAGAGGGAAGAGATATGTATATGTATACTGATTCACTTTGTTATAGAGCAGAAGGTAACACACCATTGTAAAGCAATTATGCTCCAATAAAGATGTTAAAAAAAAATTCTGCACCCATTTATGATAAAAACTCTCCAGAAAGTGGGTATAGAGGGAACCTACCTCAACATAATAAAGGTTGTATACGACAGGAACAAGACAAGGGTGCCCACACATATGTGGAATCTAAAAAAATTTGTATAGACTATCTTATTTACTAGGCAGAAACAGAGGCACAGACATAGATAACAAATGTATGGATACCAAGGGGGAAAGGCAGGTGGGATGAATTGGGAGATTGGGATTGACATATATTCACTGTTGATACTATGTATAAAATAGATAACTAATGAGAACTTACTGTATACTACAGGGAACTCTACTCAGTGCTCTGTGGTGACCTAAATGAGAAGGAAATCCAAAAAAGAGGGTATATATGTGTACATATAGCCAATTCACTCTGCTGTACAGTATAAACTAGTATAATATCGTAAAGCAACGATACTCGAATTAAAAAAAAAGTGAATTTTCTTGGTGAGGCACTGATATTCCAATACTCTGCAAGTGTAAGAGAGTGGTATTGACCCCAACTTCTGTATTATTTGCACATATAAAAGATGAACATATATATGTAATGGAAAGATAATGCAACATTCTGATTAGCTTGTACCATGTATATATATATTTGCCACCCTCAAGAAAAATGGAAACCATAACTATGATTGCACACGTTTACTATCAGAGACCCCGTTTTTTTATATAGCAATTCAATTAAAATTTTCTATACATTAAAAAACAACTTCTTTTAAAAAATGAATTAAGAGGCTGCTGAATCCTGGCCAAAAAACTGCTTTTACATTAAGAATTAATGTTCACTACTATTTAACTGTGTTTACAAAACCATGCTGTGACATACGGTCATTAATGTCAACTTACACTTCCAAGAATCCTCATCCAAAATTGTTATAAAAATGAAAAAATGCAGTGAATTTTGCCTACACTTTTAAAGCAGCTCTTTTGCCCCTTTCCGGTTTGCCCATTTCTGTCCCCCTCTGACCTTGAAAGAACCGAATTACAGAAATGAGATCACTAGGCAGTTTAAATAATAACTCTTTGACTTATACTCTCCTGAATGCACACCATGCCTTGCTTAACCTGTTGACTCTTTTCCTAGATACAATAAATAAGAATGAAGAACTAAGTAAAGAATGGCTAAGCTCTCTACCTGCCACAGCCCCCTTAGCGATCATGCAGGCAAGAGAACATCTGAAGACAGAGCCAGCCAGTCCACAGGCAATGCAGAATGATGCAGACCCCAACCTCCTACCTCAGTGATTCACTGATATTCTCCCCCTCCCCCATTTTTCCCTTGAAAAACTGTCATGGCTGAGTAGAATCTTTGGAGTTAGTCTTGGGACATGATTCTACCTTCTCCCCCAGATTGCTGGCTTTTCTGATTAAAGCACCTTTCCTTTCTATTGACACTTTCCTCTTGAATTATTGGCTTCTGATCAGTGAGCAGCCAAACCCGAGTTCAGTAACAACTTCAATGCAGTGAACTTTGCCTACACTTCAGTGTTCAAAAACTAGTCATCAACCATTGGGTGGACCAATCTACAGCAAATTGAAAGAACAGAGAAAACTTTAAATGTAATAAAACTCCAGAAATATACCACTTGAGCAAAATATTTGTGAATCAAAATTTTCTTCACTGTATGTGTTGAAGCCCAAATTATTGCTTCCTAATATACTACTGTAGATGAATATACTGTTCAGAACTGTTTTCTCCCAGGGTCATATGGTAGCTCTATTTGTAGTTTTTTAAGGAATATCCATATTGCTCTCCATAGTGGCTGCACCAATTTACACTCCCACCTACAGTGTAGGAGGGTTCCCTTCTCTCCACACCCTCTCCAGCACTTACTGTTTGTGGATTTTTTGATGATAGCCATTTTGACTAGTGTGAGGTAATATCTCATTGTGGTTTTGATTTGCATTTCTCTAATCATTAGCAAAGTTGAACATCTTTTCGTGTGCCTCTTGGCCATCTGTATGTCTTCCTTGGAAAAATGTCTATTTAGGTCTTCTGCCCATTTTTTGATTGGGTTGTTTGTTTTGATGATATTAAGCCACATGAGCTGTTTGTAGATTTTGGAGACTAATCCTGTGTTGGTCACATCATTTACAAATATTTTCTCCCATTCTATGTTGTCTTTTTGTTTTGTTTATGGTTTCCTTTGCTGTGCAAAAGCTTTTGAGTTTAATTAGGTCCCATTTGTTTATTTTTGGTTTTATTTCCATTACTCTGGGATACAGATCAGAAAAGATATTGCTGCAATTTATGTCAAAGAGTGTTCTGCTTATGTATTCCTCTAGGAGTCTTATAGTGTCTGGTCTCACATTTAGGTCTTTAATCTATTTTCATCTTATTTTTGTGTATGGTGTTAAAGAATGATCTAATTTCATTTTTTTTTTTTTTACATGTAACTGTCCACTTTTCCCAGCACCATTTGTTGAAGACATTGTCTTTCCACCATTGTATAGTCTTGCTTCCTTTGTCATAGATTAATTGACCATAGATGCATGGGTTTATTTCTGGGGTTTCTATCCTGTTCCATTGATCTATAGTTCTATTTTTGTGCCAATACCACACTGTTTTGATGACTATAGCTTTGTAGTATAGTCTGAAGTCAGGGAGCCCAGTTCTTCCAGCTCCATTTTTCTTTCTCAAGATTGCTTTGGTTATTCTGGCTCTTTTGTTTTTCCATACTACCATATGACCCTGCAATCCCACTCCTGGCATATATCCGGAGAAAAACATGGTCTGAAAGGATACACGCACCCCAATGTTCATTGCAGCACTGTTTACAATAGCCAAAACATGGAAGCAACCTAAATGTCTATCGACAGAGGAATGGATAAAGAAGATGTACATGTATACAATGGAATATTACTCAGCCATAAAAAAATAACAAAATAATGCCATCTGCAGCAACATGGGTGGACTTAGAGATTGTCACACTGAGTGAAGTAAGTCAGACAGAGAAAGAGAAATATCGTATGATATCACTTTTATGTGGAATCAAAAAGAAATCATACAAATGAGTATTTACAAAACAGAAATGGACTCACAGACTTAGAGAATGAACTTATAGTTACCGGGGGGGAAGGGTGGAGGGAAGGGATAATTAGGGAGTTTGAGATTGACATGTACATACTGCCATATTTAAAAAGGATAACCAACAAGGACCTACTGTATAGCACAAGGAACTCTGCTCAATGTTATGTGGCAGCCTGTGGGAGGGGAGCCTGAGGGAGAAAGGATACATGTATATGTATGGCTGAGTCGCTTTGCTGTACACCTGAAACTATCACAACATTGTTAATCGGCTATACTCCAATATAAAATAAAAAGTTAAAAAAAAAGAACTGTTTTCTCCCATTTTACTATATTTGATCATCTTTGAAACCTTGTGTGATTCAAACATGTGTCTCTTTTAATTGTAGTACCAAGGCCTCTATGTATCAGTTTCTTCTGAAAAATACTTTGTTAGGAACTTAAAGAAAATACAAAAACATACTAAAAACATTTGATATTTGAAGAATTAGGATGAATTGCATAGAATATCAAATAGGGAAGGAAAAACTGTACCTAATATCCATGTAATCATTGAGAAACAACTGTGGGTGGATACAAAAATCATAGTTTCTTGTTTCTATTACCAAGCTCTGTAACTAAATAATCATATATTTCCTTTTACAGTAGTGTGTTTTTAAAGATGAATGAGGTGACAATAACAAATATTTACATAGTCTGAAGCTATCTATGTTTAAATAAAGCTTTCCTAAATATACATACTGTTTACAAGCATGCACATAGGTTAATTTAGAAAAGAAAAAGCAGTCTTGAATCAGAATATGATTAACTAAAAATGTAATATCTGTCTATCTATCTATCTAAATGCTGATAGTCATTTCATCTTACAACTTCTATATAGTGTTTCCCTAATTATAGCTGCAAAGAGATAATTTACTCAGCAAACAAAGACTATAATTCTATGGGACAGAATAGAGTCCGCAGGTTGACGTCTGTGAATTATGCAAATAAAGGACTAGAAAACAACCAGGTCCTAATAGGCAACTCCCATTCAGATGGAAAAGGAGAGTGGGGGAAAGACTCTTCTCAGATAATTATTAAAGTTGGGAGGGCACTTATTCCCAGGGTGCATCTCAGGGAGGACTAGTTTGTTTTGGCTTGCCTCCTCAAGCGGAAATTTAAGTGTGAATTAAAAACTGCCATGCTGAGTTTGAGAAGCAGCTCTTTCTCTTTGCCAAAGAACAACATTGGATAGAGGGCAACATGTCATTGATTTTGAAGCTCCATTGCATGTTTTATACCCTTATGGTGAATAGTAAGTAGTTTAAAGCTGTTTAGGACAGAAACTGTGAATAATGTTAATAAATAGAGTGTTTGCACTGCGGCTCCTTTAACTTGACAGAATGTTGCCACCTGCTCCTTAATGTTTTCAATGAACATGAAAATAAAGTCCTTATTAAGGAATAAAAAGAGCAAATTTATCCTCTAAGGAAACATTGACACATATGTAAAGCTTATTGTGCATATGACGAATTTCTTTCTAAATTAGCTAATATATGTAAGGTTCATAGCATTTTAGAGATTTGGAAGTTTTCATGCTAATAAAATCTTTATGGCAAGTGCTATGTTTCATACTAAAATCTGACAAAATAAAATGCAGTAGGGTTATTAGAAAACAGGGTAGTTCAATGTGAGTAAATAGTCTGGATAATAAGGATAGGTAAGCCACACTCTTAGCAGTACATGCCTACACAAAATATGCAGTAAACTCAATTTACAGACCAGGTGACATTTAAATTTTCCACTGATGACCTGTATAATGCAATAAGAGCAATGCTTATTGAGTTCCTGGAATCACTGAATAAAAATCATGACTAAACTTTTGGAATGACAGATTCAAAATCTAAATGACATGTGTGAAAGGTAAGAGACAAACAATGTTTTTTTTTTTTTTTTTGGTAAAGGTTTGTGAGAAAAATCAAGCTTTCAACATAGGACAGGAGGGAAAGAGAAGAAGCGGAAGATAAGGGAAAATATAAGTACCATTTGGAGCACTTAATAGGTGTCAAGCAATAAACATTTTATGATGTTATTTCCAATCCTCACAACAGCACTACAAGGCAAGTGTGATACTCCCCTTTTCTACAGAGTAGTAAAGAATGACTGAGAAAGGAACATAACTCACTCAAGATGACACAGCCAGAAATGACAAGAGTCAACCTCAGCTGGGTCTGACCTCAGGTATATTTGAGAGTTCAGTTAACTCTGCTCTGATGAGAATTCAGTTCTTTTTCCTCAGTTAGCCTAATTCAGTGAACAAATAATCATTCAGTGTCAAAATAGTGAAACTGTGTTTCTACTATCTTTAGATCTGTCAGAATTCTTTTGATTTTTTTTTGTAGAGCCCTTGGTTCAAATCTCAACAATTCAAAAAGATATAGCAAAATACATAAAGGATCAAGAAGAATATCAAAAGGTAATGTGAAGACTGACAAAGGATTTTTGAAGATAAATTTAAATCACCAAAAAATGTCACTTCCACAAGAACTGACTGAGTTCATAATGTATTGATACTTTCATACTGGTAGTAAACTCTGATGATTTGGTTCCAAATTTTGTGATATTCCACATGATTTCTACAGCCTTACGTGTAAGGGAAGCTGTAGGATTTTACAAGGTATCAGTGAAAGAAAAAGCTCTCCAGTTCCTGGAACCCAGATTACCTCAAGGAAGTAACAAGCTGTGCACTCAGCAGCACTGCAGTCCACATGGATGGTGATGGAGAAGTTCTCTGGGTACTATTGGAAAGTTACTCTAAGTCTCTAATGGAAGCAAATTATATATTTTCTAAAGTGACAGTATCACTCTAGCAATTTGCAAATAAAGTGTTCCGGTGAAATCTAATAGCTCAAACTCACTAGAACCATTATTAAAATAATTGCTTCCTCCTACTTTTTTCTTTTTTTTTTTTTGTCTAAGTCCTACTTTGTGTGGCAGTCGGCTTTTAAAAAGAAGGTAACTTAAACTATAGCAGGACACAGAAACTACATAGGCAATATTCTCTCTCTTTTATAATTCTAATATATGACTGCTGAAATAGCACTGCAGCCTGGAAAGCTGACTTCTAATAGAACATTTGTGGATAATTGAACTCTTGCTCATTGTTCAAAAGGTCATGAGGTTTGAGTGGGCTCTTTTTCTTTTGGTAAATTATTCAGTTTGAGTATTTATTGGCCTGTCAAAAGGAAAGTATTGTATGAACTCTTTGTTGCTCTTCACCATTTTCTAATTTGATTGTGTTCTATTCTGTGCGTAAAAGTCGGTGGAAAATTTCCATCTCTCTTTCTCAAATTCCAGTACAGAGACCTCTCATCTTTGCTCTTTGCTATACAGATCAGCCTCATGGATCAAATAGACACAAATTAAGTCAATGAGAAAGAATTATAATACTGATTGAATGGAGAGTTTTGGTTGATCAGATCATTGTTTTTATTAATATTTGGGAGCATTCCCTAAAAGGGATCTACAATAGGAAGAGTGCGGCTGATTTTTAAGGAATCACTAGTATTAGATTATCTGTAGTCATTTATAACAGAATGGCAAAATCTGTATTTCCCACCCATGATTCTACCAAAATAGTGTCTGCATAATATCAACATGCTTTACTATAGTTAATAGAGCAATAAGCCCCAATTCTGAAGAAAGTTTGGGTGCAAACTGGGCATTTCCATTACTCCTACATGGTCTTACTGTCTAAACCTGCTGGCCCTTCATTACTATTTTCTATATCTAATGCTGGCTGAAGGATAACTACTTGTCAAAAGTGAGAGGATCATGAGAAAACAGAGGGTGGCTGACATTGCAAAAATATATTCCACGTGAAGGTCTTTCTTCTGACCACTGCAATTCTTACACTTAGCTATCTATATAAAACTGAAGATTTTAAAAATTCCTTTCAGATGAGGTAGACTCTTCAACTTTTTGTCTTTTTTCTCAGTGAACAGTTCTCTCTTCCTATGGACCAGAAATGTCCATTTATTGATCACCTTGGGTATACCTGGAGCTAAGTTAGATGTTATTGTACTTCTTTGTTTAACTTTTACAACAGTCATTTGGGCCAGCCTTATTACAGATGAAGAAGTGGACACACAGAGAGTTAAGTCACTTTCTCAAGGTACCATTTTTCAAAGGTGACAGTGCCATGAGTTGAACCCAGATGTAAATGCCACTGAAGTCCAGACTTTATTTCCATGTCACATAAAGACAGGGCTGCCTTCAGAGCAAGTGATGCTGATCAGAAAGCGTTAGGTTCTAAAGGGCCTGTCATTACATGAGATGCTGCTGACTCAATTCATCCAACAGATATTGAGCTCTGTGATAACACAAAGGTCACCAATATGCAAGCCTATTTGTTACATATTTCCTCCTCATTTTCCTTGCCTCTGGTTTAGTCCTAATTCTCTCTCCTTGTCTATACCTACCAGTTTGATTCAGTTCCTGACTTCCTTCCAGCTTTGCCTCTCAGGTTCTGTTAGTCTTGAGCCCTTAGCTTCCTGAATTCCTCTTCATTAACTGGGTAGACTAGTCACGAATAGCTGTGAACTCATAACGACTTGCTCCCACATTGCGTTGGCATTTCAAATGCTGGCTTTGACTCATCAAGGCCTAAAACTTACCAATCAACAGAAAACTTCCTTCCGGACTCTAGACAAGCCTCAGTCGGTGAAATTGCAGTTCACAGCAGTGTGTTTCTTGACCAATGGTTGACAGTATTTTACTATAAAATCCTCAAGACACAATGTTATGCTTTAGTTCACCTGAAAACCAGCCTTGATGGTGAAAAAATATGTTTTGAACAGTTGTAATTTTGTTCCTAGATTTTATTTCTATTGAGGACTTGTATCTTTCCCTTGCTACTTCTAAATTTTGAAACTCTGCACTGATACGTCCTATGGGCTTTCTGATTCTGACTTGGTTTACTAATCCTCACCTGTTCTCCTGACACACCTGGCTTGGACTAAGCAATATAATTTTCATTTCTGCTGAGTCTATTGCTGTGTAACAAAGTACCTCAACAATTAGACTCTTAAAAGCAATCATGTCGTTTTTCTTGTGCTTTTGTACATTAAGAATCTGGGCAGATTTTGGCTAGTGATCCCACTGATCCTTCAAGACACTGTTGTTTTTTCAGTTGGTTTTCAGCTGGCAAACGGGCTATCTGGAGGGTCCAAGATGGCCTTCACTCACATACCTGTCGTCTTTGCAGGTCTGGCTGAAGGTTGAGCCAGCTGGGACTGGTAACCAGAGTGCCTGCCCGTACAGTCTCTAGCAGGGGACTCTCAGTGTATTTGAACTTCTTAACTGGAGAATCACAACTCCCGGAGAAAATGTTCCAAGAGACATGAAGCAAAACCTGCCTGTTTCTTACGTCTTGGGCCCTGACACTCTACAGCATAATTTCTGCTGCTCTCTATTGGTCAGAGCAGTCATAAGCCCACCAGATTCAAGGGGAAGGAACACAGATCCTACTTCTCAATGGTAGGAATTATGCTACAGCAAAATGAAAACATTATGCTAAGTGAAAGAAGACAGACACAATAGAGCACATATTGTATGATTTATATGAAATGTCCAGAATAGGCAGAGACAGAAAGCAGACTTGTACTTTCCAGAGGATGAAAAGAAATCAGGAGTGACTGATGGGTATGGGTTATCTCTTTGGGATGATAAAAATATTTTGGAATTAGATAGTGGTAATGGCTGCACAACTCTGTGAACATACTAAAAACCACTGAATTGTACACTTTTAAAAGGATGAATTTTATGGTATATGACTTGTATTTCTATTTTTTTAAACTAGCACTTTCTCACAAATTATCAGATTAAATTTCACTAATATCTGCTCTGTTTTTTGTATGTTAGATTGGCAGACATGTCAATTTTTAAAAATAAGTGTAATTCTAAGGTTCTAAGTATTTCCTTTATATACTTAACCTCCTTCCTTTCTTATCTCATTCCACAGATATGCACACTATCCTTTACCTTTATAGAGTATCATAAAGATTAAGATATTAGGAACTCTTCCTTCTCTCAGATATTCCAGCATTGTTGCAACTATTTAATTCTTATGACCATCATGGTTTATTATGTCTTCTAATATGTGGATAAAATAGACTAAGTGGCATAGTACTTTAGACAGGAAATAGAATCCCACTGCTGGATTTCTACACTTGATTTACATCTTGGTAAATAAATTGCTATTATTAATTTATTCCTTGACCTAAATGAAAACAACAGGGATTTTTGTTTCTTTTTTTTTTTGTATCCTTACAGAATTGTGTGCAACCAGTGATATGATTAAATTACAATCATGAATATACACATAAATGCCTGTACACATAAATGCCTGTATATTTTTTTAATATAGAAAATATTCAAAACTCTGTGCTTTAATGGAATTTGAAACTTGTATTGTGATAAATGTTTTTCTTCTGCTATAGTAAGACTGGACTTTTTTCCTGAAATGAAGTGTCTGTGTTTCTTGGTTTATGATGGTTTCATATCTAATCAGTTATTTGTATGTTAAGTTTTACTGACATTAAAAGAATCCATAATAAAAATTTATAAACAAAATCCATAAACAAAAATTGAAAATGATTTCTGTATATTGTCTACAGAAAATAGCTTTAATTGAGCAGCTTATCTTCCACTTGCAAGTTTATGGAAATATAAGTATGTCAAAATAAAAAAAAAGTAGAAGAATTCTTTGTCATTCAAAGAATGTGATTATTTTGACCATCTTATGAATTACTTTGTTTTTGATGAAAGAGATTCAATCAAGCCACCTCTGAACTGAAGCTGCATAACCAAAACACATTAACTAGTAATATCACCGATTTATAAACAAATTGATGCTTATCTCTGCTTTCTGAATTTAGAATGTTGAGGTTATCTTACTTGTTTAAACCTATTTGGGGAAAGGTATGGAGATTAAGTGTCCACATATGTGTTCATATGTTTATGGACTCACAGGCCTCTAAGATTTTGGTTTTCTGTTAGAGTTCTTAGAAAGTATCTAAGCTTTTATTTGTAGAAGCAGATGCTGTAAAGAAAAGGTTTTAACTTTCTTTAAAAAACTGAGATATAATTCACATATAACATGATATTAGTGTCAGGTGTACAACATGATGATTCAATATGTGTATGTATTATGAAATGATAACCACAATAAATCTAGTTAAACATCCATCACCACACACAGTCACAATTTTTTTTTTCTTGTGATGGGTTTTAACTTTTAACAACTTTTGGTGTTATCTGCAAACTATTTCTTTTTTGTTGTTGTTGCTGTACACGGGCCTCTCACCGCTGTGGCCTCTCCCGTTGCGGAGCACAGGCTCCCGACGCGCAGGCTCAGCGGCCATGGCTCACAGGCCCAGCCGCTCCGCGGCATGTGGGATCTTCCCGGACCGGGGCACGAACCCATGTCCCCTGCATCGGCAGGCGGACTCTTAACCACTGCGCCACCAGGGAAGCCCCTGCAAACTGGTTCTTAAATCACAGGCAAATTCTGATTTCTGATTTCAGTGAGTCTATCTCAGCGGAGTAAGGTATGCCAAACATCATGCTCAATAGGTCTTTAGGTCATTTGGTAAATATAACCAAGTAAAGATGTTTTCACTGTCATGACTTGTTAATTGACATGGTATTGGACTATAGAGAAAACCAAACCTGTATGATCCAAGTTAGATTTTCTCATGCAAAAAGTTATCTGTGAATGCTCAGTTCTGGCCAAGGCAGATTTTATTTTCAATTTTTTATTAATATCACCTCCTCTGCTTAACTCCTTTGGTGTCGTCATATCTGTTCATTTATTTTTCAGTCTGAAATTTACTAAGAGTTCTTTAAAGTATGGAATAACGGTACAAATGGATTATAAAATAAGAGTAGCTTTCACTGGAAGATTAAAGCAAAATGCAGTTTTCCTCTAGATTTTAACTTTGCTTACATTTTTCCTTTAAATTGATACACTAAAAATATTGCAATTAAGCACAACATGAAAAAATGTCCTTGTCCTATCTCCCCCTGCTCTGTTATAGATCATGTTTTATTGGAAAAATGGTCAATGTTAAGTCGCTTCAGCATCAATACTGAATATTCACGCATGTGTGTGTGCACATGCACACTATTTAGTAGGCTGTGTTCAATTGGTTAATTTAAGCAAACTATTTTGAGTGACACAGCAGTAGGGGTCCTGATACTTTGGTATTGCTTGAAATTACTTCTTAACTTCAGAATAGTGACTTTACACCTAAACCTCTAGCAGGGTTGAGCAGGAATCAAAGGGCTATTTTTTCCTTTAAATAAGAGTATTTACTAAAATAATATAAAGCTAAATCAAATAGAACTATTACAGAAGATAATTTGGGAAGTTAAATAATATTTTCTCTGTTTTTCCTATTTTATTTTTTTTAAGATTTTTTTGATGTTGACCATTTTTCTTTAAGTCTTTATTGAATTTGTTACAATATTGTTTCTGCTTCATGTTTTGGTTTTTTGGCCGTGAAGCATGTGGGATCTTAGCTTCCCAACCAGGGATCAAAACCACACCCCCTGCATTGGAAGGCGAAGTCTGAACCACTGGACCACCAGGGAAGTCCATGTTTTTCCTATTCTAGACTTGTATAAATTTAAAATAATCTTTAAGATATTCACATTGTTTAAGTAGTTAAACAAGGAAGCCATCAGACTGAGGTGGCTCTAATGTCTTGGGAGCCTACGTAAGCAAACCAAAACTAAGCTAGAGTCAATGCACTCAAACCAAGCAAATGAAACTTAAGAACAACCAATCACAAACGGCCAACTAGGCTTTCCCAAATAAGGCAACTCCTTAAGCTATCACCTATCAAATCATTTCCTTGCTCTGCTTCTCTCTAAAAACCTCTCCCCCAGCTCCTGTTGGTAGAATACTCCACCTTTTGTTTGGACTGATTCTAACTGATGTATGCTCAAAATCAACTCTTGAAAATTTTAATGTGCCTCAGTTTGTCTTTTAACAATACTAAATGATTAACTGTATAGTATCTTTTAATGCAATAATGTACAATTGAATGTAATGCTCAACTGAATGTATATCTTTCTGTGATCTCATTTATGCCTTTCCATTATCTCTTAATTATCTCAATTCCTCTTAATAAAAGTTTAAAAGACTTTTGTTTTACGGGTTTTATTCCTCCTTAACAAAATTAAGTACACAGTTTCTTAAAGTTGACCGTGAATATATTCTCCTTTTAACTGACTGACTTAAACCTGATCCACTGATTTGCATCACGAATTTCAAAAGGTGGATTAGTGCTGTAGATGTGATGGCTTAATTTTTCCAAAGGTGGTTCAGGATTGGTTATAGCAAACTGAGCAGCAGCATCAATTTCTTTCCTCACTTCAACATCAATTTCCTTCAATTCTTCAATACTGGCAAGTTTGTTGTTTACCATTTTATCTTTGAGAAGCATGATAGGATGGCTCTTACTTCTTAAATTCTGAACTTCTTCTCGTGTACGATAACTGATTCCAGGGTGACTCATACTGTGTCCATGATAATGGTATGTCAGCAGCTCCATCAGTATGGGCCCCTTTCCAGATCTACAATAGTCAGCTGCAACCTCAGTTGCCTCCCGAACACACAGAACCTCCATTCCATCTACCTTTAGGCCAGGGATGAAACTGCCTCTCTTGTAGTAATCAGTGTTGGCTGCAGCTCTCTCAACAGATATTCCCATTCCATAGCGGTTATTCTCACAGATGAAAATACAAGGTAAATTCCACACAGCTGTCATATTATAAGCTTCAGATATCTGACCCTGATTAGCGGCACCATTCCCATGTAGAGTCTAACACACCTCATTGTTTCCCTTACATTTACAGGCCAGAGCAATACCAGCTCCCAGCAGTCCCTGAGCGCCAACAGTGCCATTGCCTCCATAGAAGTTATTAGCATACATATGCATTGACCCTCCTTCTCCTTCAACACAGCCACCTCTTCGACCTGTCAGCTCTGCTAGAATTGATGGGACAGAAAGTCCATGAGTACACATGAACCGTGAGCCTGACAGGATGCAATAACATGATCCGTGGGATTTAGCCCAGCCTCAAGACCCACACAACAAGCTTCCTGACCATCACACAAGTGACAGAAACCACGAATAAATTTCTGTTTTTACAACTGATCCGCCTTCAATTCCATTCGACAAATGTTCTGCATCATCCTGTAGTATTTGAGTCCATCCTCCCGGGTGAGCACTGCGGTGACAGGGGCACCCTCTTCCAACCGATAAAGATCACATTTCTTAATCTCAAATGTAGCATCATTTGAATAGTTACAGGATGCCACAAGCACCCTGTTAGCGGGCTTCTGGGTGACAACAGACAGCACGCTAGAGACAGCAGCAGCCAGCATCTTCCTCATGGAGTGCAGCCAGGGAGGCCGTGAGTCTCCATCTGCCAGGGTCACCTGAGTCCCAGTCTCCAGTGTACCCTCCACCCCCAAAACACACGCTGCACCACGATGACCGTGCGCTGGTGGCAGAGGCCACGTCATGCTGCGCGAGGCCACGGGCCGCAGCCTGGATCAGCTGATTTTTACAGTGCCTTCCAACTGTAAAATTAAGAATAAAGGTTGTTTCTTGCCCTGGAAGACTAGGCTGAACTACACTCTGTTCCTAACTAACGCCATCATCATTGCTAAAACATCATAATCTGGGTCCCTTTTCCCTGCTATACGCTAAAGTAATGCTTCCTGAACGTTGTATTCAATGGAAAAGAGGAGAAAACACAATCCTTAAGGCACACAAGAGCTCTGACAGGTTAAGCCAAAGATGTTCTTACCAATATTTCTTTAAAGTCTTTTTAAAAATCATTAAAATATGTATGAATATTTTACCCTACTCCACAATACACCATGTTTATTTTAAAGTAAAAATAAAGATGCAAATTATTTTTAGTTTACATAAGTTAAAAAAACACACACTTTTTTTAAAAAGTTGGTGCACCGGAAGAATAGCACATTTACACTATGGATTCTAGCACCTGTGTCTCCTGATTGGTGGTGAGGGAGGGCACGTGATGGTACACAAATCCCTACCTGAGATTAAAAGTCTAAACCCAATAACAAGCTTTGCCTGGTGTGCGAAAATTGAAATCAGGGTTGAAATGATCTAAGCATAGATGGAATGGATGTTCTATGTGTCCAGGAAGGAATCAGGGTTAAAGTAGCTACTAACAAGTTTTTACATGGCACTTTTCCTTGCTCTTTATTGTCATCCTGAATCCTGTTCAATTTTATCCCTATTTTCTGACTAATTTTTTTGGAGGGGTGTTGGTCTATTCCTATCACGTCTTCAACAGGTTTCCTTAGAAAATATCAAGATTCATATGGCTTTGTTTCTTGTTTTTATATCAATCTAAACAGAACCAGTCTTAGTGTGGGAAATCAAGAAGCATGTTCTTATAATATTTCCTTATGTAGTAAACATTAGAAAGCATAACTTCTTATAAAGTGACGCACTAAACAACATGCAGTTTGGATTGAAGAGCAACAGAGTTTGCTTAAGCAGTTGGTTTAATCATAGGACAAAAGAAGTCTTAACGCCTAGCGTTACAAAGATCACATACCATTTTCCTCTTTTGTGTTTTTGTGATTTTGTACCCTGATAAGCCATCCATAAACAGGGATTCTGTTCTATTTAGACTATTAAGCAATACACCTTAATATGTGCTTTGTTTTATATCCTCCACCTGTTTGTAAATAAACAAATAAAACACAAAAATCCCTGTTTATAAATAAATTCTCACTCAAATCCCTATGACATATTCAAAGCAGCTGCCTTCTCTAACCTAGTTATAAGTATTATCATGGATACCTCTTATAGTATTCAGGCAGGAAGAAGAAAATAGCTTGTTAAAAAGTTATTATATCTATTAAAACTCCATCCTCCTCCCACCTTCCCACCCCAGACGTCATAAATTGGCTTCATCTTTTCACTCAATTTAAAATTCTGCTTGTGGAATTCATGGTCTTGCTGTGTTGTTTGCTCCTTCTTTGATAGTTAGCCTGTCTCTGCTGTTCTCTTTCATTCCTGCAGGTACTGGAGATCTCCAGGGAGCATTATCTCCATGAGAATGAGAAAAATGACACTGCATGATCGAACAGTAGTGTTAATGGGTCACTGAGTGACAGCTGAGCCTTCTCTCAGAGGCATCAGCCAGGCTAGCACTGCCAGGAACACAAGAGCTATACAGTAAAGTGTGCCAATTTAATCTTGTCACATGTAGCCTGGGCTGCAAAGATAGAGCTCCCCTTAAAAGCCCAGTGTGACAAGGCTAAACCTGACTCATGCCAGAGGAGAACATGCAAAGATGCTAATTGCAAAATACCTGTGCTACAGGTCACCACAGAAGATGGCCCTTTTATTGCAACAGGCTCTGGTTAAGATAATAAATAATAAAATGGGAAACTTGTAGGGACCTTTTGGACATCAGTTACACTATACAACCTAAATTCAACTTAAAGATAGACAGATGAAATCATATTTGCAGACTATGATGTCAGAGTATTTCCATTAAACTCATTAAACCTGATGATTTTTCTTTAAGTTTAAACCCATCCACATTTTCAAAGTAAAAGTAAAATTTCCAGACGTCAGGTAAAAGTTTAAAACCCCCAAGGAAATCCTGAGCTGTTGAGCCTCTCTTATCTGCCCCTGGCTAGACAGGATTCAATACACATGGACAATACAGCCAATGATAGTGTACTTCTCTGCGAATGATTTATTCTTTTGTCTTGTCATTGTTCAATACCATGTTTATTAGCAAACAGAACTAGGAGTCATCTACATGTTCACCACTGAAATGTTTGCAATTAAAATCCTCATAAATCCTAAGTTTTTAATTAACACCAAATCTTACTTTTAATCTATTTGAAATTAAAGGAAAACAGATGAGCACTTTTATAAGGCCAATAGTAGACTTTGCATTAATTAATAAAAATCCTAATAAAAGAGGAGCCAGTGATTATAGTAGCCATCATTAATGTCAGTGTGACAGAATTTCGCTTTGCATGTGTAATGGTTGATCCTCTACGGGCATTTATGAATTCATCTTAAAAGTGTCACCCCCATTGAATCAATAGCATATAAAATATTTTTTTATAAGCGACAAGGAAACACTAAAAAAAGAACAGCATGTTTGAAGAATATTAAATTCCTCCAGTAATAATTATGTACTTTCACCAAATGTTAAATAAGGAAAGCTGTTAAAGAGTGAATATGTTCTACATAAATAATATCAGATCTCATTATAAGATTACTGGCAATGTATTTTTTTCATAGCTCTAAGATTTGGCAATTAAAAGTGAGGAGTAAGAGAACTTGGTGAAAAAAATTAAGACATATATAACTCACAGAAGAATTTTTCCCATTTGGTCTAATTATCTCCCTTGGAGAAAGGGAAAATGTCAGTACCATATATTCTGCAAAATAATGACAACGAAGCAAGGTCCTCCTCTAATGTTATAATAAATGAGCTTAGTTCAGAACAGTTCAGAGCCCTGGGCAAACAATACTTTTTTCTTCTCCTCACCCTCATCCTAATTCTCAAGTATCATTAAATAAAAATTCAGGACAAATTATCATGAAGAGAAGACAATTGAAAACAAGAGGTAAAGTGAGGGTGCTCCTCATTCCACTCAAATAATGATGGTATAAAGAAAGGAAAGACCTTACGGGTTAATTTTTAGTAGGGACTAATTGGAGCCACCATCTTTCTCCTGCTGGATGAACAGAGTCATCTGAGTCATCACGCCCACAGTATCCAACCCTTATCCCTAGAGTTCGGTACCAAGGTCTAGCAGATCATGATAAAAGGGGTCATTATACAAAACTGTAAAAGAAGAGTTTCCAAACATTTTAATAAGCCCCCTATAATTAGAACTGAAATTGACTATGGCCAAGTGAGATAAGAAAAGCAATTCATGTATAATTTGGTGTCAAGATTTACTATGGCCTACTGTCTCAACTAGTAGAGGACTAGTGCAGGTATCAAAAGCTGTGAAGTGATTTCTGCTCAGTACTTTGAGTTGTTTTGTAAAATAAAAATCATCAATTCAATATATGTTTCTAACAAATCAAAGCAAATTCAAGAAGCCCAAGTCAGGTCTCTTTGCATTTCCTCCAAAAATTATTATTTACATTTCTTGGGAAAATTTTTTTGTTCACAAGATCTTAATTCTCACATACTTAAAAACCCATATCTCAAATTTTCATTCTCTAAATATACATTTATCTTTAGTAGTTTTCATTTTAATAGCAATAAAGTATACATTAAACGTGATAGTAAAAATAAACTATATATTCAATAGTGAAATGATGGCTTCTCTCCTTTGAACAAAGTCTTTTGTAATATATGTCTCTTAACTGTACATTTTATGATGTTTTCTGTATTAATGCCCTCAACAACACTTCCTTCTAACAACTTTGGGTAGACTATTACCTTTTCCTAATATCAGTATGTGATAACATAATTAGCACATTTATTTCCTTTGACTTTGCTTCTTTGAAGATCTGAGTCACTGAACTAAGATTTAAAGAGACAAAGGATATTGGCAAAATTCCAGGGCACTGCTGCCCCCTAGAAGGAAGTTTGAGCAGCACAATCTTGGGATTGTTACAGACAAATCTTGGGAAAAAGAGAGTCTGAGATCTTGCACCCCACTTTTAACAACCTACTGTTGGCTGCATCATTGGTTTTTTTGTGCCCTCTTCTTATCTAAGCTTGGGCACAGGGTTGCCTATCACATCCTAAACTAAGATCCTAATACACTCCATGGCTCTCTCCAGAGATCCCTGCGGATATGTAGAGTCATACAAACAAAATTTTCTCAACAAAATAGTATTTTTTAAAATAATGAAGATGACATTTGAAGCTATCATGTGCATTAATCTGAGATTTAAGGAACTACTGTAAATATTGTCCAGGTTTGTAAAAACCTTTCATCTCTTTGTTGAAGATACAAAGTTTGCTCATTTGATTTTTACAGAGACAGGTAAGGCAGTTTCTATCATTCTCAATTTCTATATGAGGAAACTGAGATCTAAACAGTTTAGATGAAAGGCAAAAATTACAAAGTTAGTAAAAAGTATAATATTCATCCTTTATTTATTCAGCACATATAATGAAGTGCCTTCCTTTCTGTACTAAGTAATAGAAATAAAA
This sequence comes from Grampus griseus, assembly GCF_964374135.1. Classification (NCBI taxonomy): domain Eukaryota; kingdom Metazoa; phylum Chordata; class Mammalia; order Artiodactyla; family Delphinidae; genus Grampus; species Grampus griseus. The sequence continues at coordinate 14,224,669 of NC_138997.1, read as the reverse complement.
TGATGATATACAATAAGTTTTTCCTCTACTTAATCCAGTTCATATGGAGGTGTTGTGCTGTGAGCTCTCCCAGATTTTCTGGCATTGCATATAGAAAAGGACACATCATCATTGAATGACAGAGAAAGAGACACATGAACAGCTGTTGTAGAGGCAATAAGACTAATGTATTGCATGCTGGGCAATGGTTACAATGACAGTTTGTCTTTATTGGGATCAGTGATGAACAAATTAAAATAGAGTAATGTCAAAAAGTGACACAAAAAACAGAACACTCTAATTTTGTAAAGTTGTGTTGTCTCCTTTAACTTGGTAATACAGCAGAGCTGAAAAGGCACACTGGGAAATATGAAAATCAGGATCTCATAATTATGCAATACATTATGAATATGAATGCAGTTTCTCCAAGCAACCTGAGACAATGCTGTAGATGTTTTATGGAGATTTTTGGGCGTGAGAATCTCTCTGTTCCCACGGACCCACTGTTCATCTGGATTCTAAGATATTTCCATAGTGCCCAGCACTGTAAGTCTAAAAGGCCACCATGGGAGAAGCCTCAGAGAGGTTTTTAAATGAGAAGTCTAATAAACATCATCCACATTGCTAAATGAAGATAGTGTGTAAGAAGAGTTTTTAAGCTCAAACATGTTAGGCACTCATCAAAAGCATCATATTCAGAAAGCAAGATTGTCGGAGGATTGTCAGAGGAAGTTAACAAGCTTCTGTCAGGGCTACCAGCTCTTCCATTCTCTTAGGCCATGAGCGCTGCATTAAAATTTACAACAAATTTCTTCAAAAATTCTTAATCTTTATCTGCCTTCATCTAGCCCTCATCCACCTCATTTCATGATAAAATTACTCTATTTACTGTAAGGATGAATTACACCTTTTTAAAGGATTTCTCATATTTTACAGAATGTCTCCAAATCATACGGAAAATTATATGGACTGCATAATATCCCCATTGATCTGAGGAGAAACAGACCCAACAAGTTTGATAAGTCCAGCAAACATTACACACGGCCTCAAGTCATACATCTAATTCATGGAGAGCCAGCCTCAGTTGATCAAGTGCTCCTTGCCTTCACATACTACACTGCTCCCCTCACCCTAGCTGCCTGTCTTCTGATGAATTTTTACATCTATTAGAGCTTCCTTCCCACTAATCTTGGCGGAAGAGGAATGCTCTTCTTATCTAGAAATCTAAACCCTCAGCCCCTGCTACAGAACCTGCTACTGGCTCATAACGAGACACTGCTCTTACTCATATATTCCCCACCCCGACCAGGGAATCATCAATTTTGTCTTCTCCTTTGGTTTTCTTTCATGCTCATATTTCCTCTGCTCTGAAAGAAGATACCCAAGTCTTCATTGCCTCTTTTAGATCTCATCCCATATTATTCCTTTTATCTAGTCAAGCTCCACAAACATGCAGCTTGTACCCACAGTCTCCATTTACCTTCCTCTAATTGCTTCCATATGCTTCTGCAATCTGTGTCATCAACAATGAATTGAAATTTCTCACATCAAGGACTTGGCTAAATTTAATGACAACTTCAGTATCGTCATTCTCTGCAACTCTCCACCGCATTACATGTGTTTCTCCATGGATATTCCCTTACCCTAACTTGAAAAAAAAATGTTCTTATGCTGCTTATACCCTACACTTCATTTCCTGATATCTCAACCTTGACCCAAAAAGTAAAAGTAGGTTTAAAGTTTAATACAATACTATATGCTCTATTGTTGATAGTTACATGATTACCCACAGAGTCTCACATGATTTATTGGTTTAATTCTCACCAGTAGGGTACTGCCAACTATATTTTCAACATTAACTTTCCTTTATTCTCTCTAATATACCAGGGGAAAAGTGTATTTGAAAGTCCTGTAGTTATTTAAACTAAAAAAATTCTAAAATGAGAGAGTTCTTACCTATTATCCATTTGAATAAAAATAACTTCCTTCCCAATTTTCTTGTCTTCATTAGAGTCCTGTTGCTGGTTTATAAACGCAGCATATACTTTGACTATTTTGTCTTTTTAAAAATTCTGCCCTGTAAATGCAGAAAAGTACAAAGATGAAATATTTAAATCACCTCAAGATAATTGCTGTCAAATTTTGATTTATTCCTTTTTATTATTTTTTATTTCTGATATCAGGTTCATATTGTATATTTTATATCTCTTAAGATTTGTTTCTTAGAATTATAATTATTTTCAAAATAATCAAAAGCTATTTAAAAGATAATTTCAGTGGCTGCTAAAAAAATCTCCATTTTATGGATGTGCCATAGCTAACTAAAATGTCCCCCTAAGACTGAACACTTGTGTTATTACTGAGCTCATACTATGTTCCTGGCAGTATGCATTAGGGAAAGGACTGCTTTTTAAAATTTTGTTTATAATGTTTTTAACACAAAAATGTAAGGTTTTCAATGTGTTGATCTCTTTTGTTATAGTTCCACTCTTTGTACACAATCATGAGTTTATATACTATAAATAACTACTTATTTTATTATTTAGTCTTTGAGACAACTGGAAGTTACCGGATAATGCAGAGAAGTGATATTACAATTTTATTTTGTCCACTTCATTCTTGCACAGTCGTAGATTGAGTAGTCTATATTTTTATTATTTTGGGATGCTAGCTTCATATCTATCTATATATCTATATATATCTACATCTCCATAAGCTAAAAATTTTGTTTCTAAGCTCTTCAGTTTTATTATCTCTCAGTTGATTCTTATGTGAACACTTCCCAGTTTTAATTATTAGAGCATAATATAATTACATATTTGATAGACCAAGCCCTTAATCATTGCATTTTTCAAAATCCATTAAGATTTTATGGCCTATATACTATTTCATATGAAGATCGGGTAATTATATTAAATTAAAAGAATTTGGTATTTAAATAGAATTCCATAAACATATAAAATGAACAGGAGAGAGGTCTATCTTTACAATATTTAGTTTTCCCATTCAAGCCTATGCATCTCTCAGCCTACTCAGAATTTGACACACTGACATCATGTGGTTTTCCTTATGAATTGTTTCCTTATCCACTGTTTGTAAAGTTGTTTCTCAGCTTGGGTGATGGTGTTTTTTTCTTTTTATTGGAGTATAATTGCTTTACAATGTTGTGTTAGTTTCTGCTGTACAGTGAAGTGAATCAGCTATATGTGTATATATATATATATCCCCTCTCTCTTGGACTACCCCACCATCCCACCTTCTTGCTATGTTCCAGGCATTTTGCTAAGTATATTGCAAGCAATTTTTTACTTAACTGTCACAACAATCCTATGACATAGATAAGATTGCCCTACTTAATTTTACTGATAAAAAAACTTAGACTTTAATAGTAAGTATTTACAGGAACCAAAAGCCAGTAAGTGATAGAAACTGGACTCAAATGCAGATTGTCTAATCCCAAAGTTTCTGTTTTTGTCAATACTTATGGTGATAGCTCTGAGATGGAAACATGTTTCCTTAACATGTTTTGTTAAGGAAATAATCTAAATTTAATCTTTACTATGTTTTTAACAAATATGTTAAATTTTTTAAAATATCTTTTCATATTATTTGAAATAGTTATATCACATGTTTTTACTTGACTTCCTGGTATATTGTCATTCAAGGCCACTCCTATGGCGTGTGGCACCCCAGGCAAATATACTTTTGCAGAACTCCAAAGTGCATTACAAAATTCATGGATCCATGCAGGGCAGAGTGATTTGTCAATTATGATTTAGAATAATAGGTAGAGAAGAGGAAATTACACATTTATTGTCCAATCAGAGCTTGTGAAGATTCTTGATACAGTTAAAAAGGCACAGTCTATTCTTGTTCATGTCCAAGAATCATCGCTTCCTGTTCTTTATTGCCAAGTGCATAATTTTAAACTAATTTCTCATATGCTTTTCCAAGAAAGAGGTAGTACCTGTTGTTAATCACAAAGCAGTGGTTCTCCAGAATCTGTTTGTATTCAAATAATATAGATCTTCTTGGCTCTATAGTTCCCTAATACCATTTAATTAATTCTGGTTACATCATTACTTACGATGCTGCAGCATATATCCTGCCAACCATAAACACTAGATTCTCAAAAGTTGTAACTGTGCTTTATTGATGATGACCACAAACATAAGTCTTACCCAAAGTGTGCAGGTAAAAGTAAATGATAATTATATTTCTGGTCATGCTCAATTTACCTTTAGGATATTTATAGCATATAGAACAACACATCTTCCAAACATGTCCTCTCTTGAGAAGTTTAGAATATTATCACTGCATTTCTAGAATGTGATTTCTTCCCATGTGGATTGCATTCCTGTCATCTACTCATTGCCACCAATAAGAGGGGCCATGGAAGGAGTGGGATGAGCCATCATATTCATGCAAGGAATGACTGCCCTGCCTTGGCACAGCTTAAGACCAACCAAGGAGAGCACAACATTACATCAATTAGAAGCAAAAGAGGAAACATGTAAGAAGGACCTGATTACATTGTAGAGCAATTGTCTCAAAGTCCCAGGAAGAGATAGGAGCAGCCACCCGAGAAGGGCTGACAGACAGGTAGAGTGGGATTTTCAGAATGGGTGAGTGACCACCCTAGATACAAGTGATGACTGGTTCACAGGGCAAAGAATGACTGCTGCCATCCTTACCACTCTTGGGTGCTGTAGACTGGAGACAGCACCATGCTCATAACGCAGATGTACAAGAGCCAATGCCTGCTCAATGCTCAAACCCAAGGACCGGTGCTGAACTATGGGTAGCCAAAGCTTTGAATTTGTCCTGTATCCCATGCGAGTGAGAGTCACGCAGAATCAATGTGTCTGTACAATTCTGACAGTCCAGTCTTGCTTGATTCACATCATGCCAGTCAGCAGGAATGGTATACTTGCCAGTCCACTCACATGGATCTGATGCCCAGGCATGGGGCCCTGGGATAACCCCATAGGCAGATGTTCTGGAGCTCCTCTGGGAATCTGGTCAACCTCACAGATGGGTCAGAGGGTACCCAAGAGAAGATATGGATGGATAGATAGCATATATATATATATATATATATATATATATATATACACACACACACACACACACATACATACATATATATATACATACACATATATAAAATATCTTGTTCAATTTATATAATCTAGTTAAAACATATTCTTAAGTACTTTATATTTATAGATTTCCTAATAATCAACTCTCCTAGAATTTCTAGGATAAATTCAGATTGTTTGTTAGTGTATTTACATAATGCATGAACAACTTGTGTGGCCTGATTTTCACAAAAGTCTTCTCTTTTTTGTTAGAGAAATTTCTTTTTTGGAAGATTATGTTTGTACTTGCACAAGTCTGGATTCCAGTGTTCAAATTTCCTAACAACTAGTCCATTTTTGTTTTTGATAGATTACATTCATTTAAGGTCATATTTATTTTTTACCCCCTAAGTGTCATAATAGCAATCGCCAACTTTTATTGAGTGCTTAGCATGTAATGCTCATTGTCTAAACTTTACCATAGGTTATCCAGGTTAATTCTTGCAGGCACACTTTTAAGTAGGTACCATTATTATTACTTTCTCACAGTGAAAATGAGTTTCATTGAAGATGTTTATCACACATAATAGAGCTTGTAAATAGTGTAGCCAGATTGTGAAACCAATTTAGTCTGAGTCCAGAATTCTCACTCTTAACCACTGTACATTAGAGAGAGAATATTAAAAAAGATAGGATCTCTGCCCTCAGGGACCTTAAGTTCTTGTGCAGGTCTCTGAGAAGCCCAATCAAATTATACTTCTTTCCTGCCTGGATTCTAAATAAATTGGTATATAAGACAAAGGATTCAAAAATGGAGGCCAAAATGTCATCAATAGTTTTGTAAAGTTTCCATTGGAAGATATCTTAGTTTGAGAGCAAATTTGGTCTCCCAACCCAGGAATAAGGAGACTCACCTCCTCAGAAACAGGCAATGCTAGACCCAGAGTTTGAGGTCATGGAATGGGAAGAACAGAGAGGAAGTTCTGCTGCCTGTCATATGTTCATTCCCAAGAAGCGAGCTGAGTCTAGTCTGTCCAATTTATAGTTCCCAATTTTGCCATCTAGATAACACACTTCACCTCTTCTAGGTGAGGAGACTGAAAAGATGGAAAAAACCAAAAAGTGTTCCATTCAATTCCAAGTACTGATGAGTTTCCTCTCCTTTCTCTCTCATCCTAATTGCTCCTTCTTGGCCAGCCTCCTGTTGACTTATTTTCTGCAACTGGGAAATCGTGCATCCTGCTCATTTCATTTCATTGTTTCTATATTTTCTTGTTTCCTCAATGGATGACTCAGTTCTTTCAGTGTGGACAGGTCATGCTGGTGCTGAATTCCGTGAATTGTGGACGTGGGAGCAGAAGAAATACTTATACTTGGAAATATTATTCTTCTAAAATTTTATACCTGGAAAACACAAAAGAACGAATCAAACAATTTTTGAAAAAATAATAAAATAGGGCTTCCCTGGTGGCGCAGTGGTTGAGAGTTCGCCTGCCGATGCAGGGGACACGGGTTCGTGCCCCGGTCGAGGAAGATCCCACATGCCGCAGAGCGGCTGCGCCCGTGAGCCATGGCCGCTAAGTTTGCGCGTCCGGAGCCTGTGCTCCGCAACGGGAGAGGCCACAACAGTGAGAGGCCCGCGTACGGCAAAAAAAATAAATAATAATAATAATAAAATAAATTAAAATGTTTGCCATGAAATGAGCATATAGAACATAATAGCTTTTATAGTGTTTTTTATTTAAAATATAAAGGAAGAAAGGATACCTTTTACAATATTAACAAAATAAATAAAATAGCTTAGAAATATTTTAGTGAGAAACGTTCTTATATGAAGAATTCCAACAAAAGAACATAAAAAATTATGAAAAATAGAAATGTACATCTGGCTTGTGGGTAACAAGACATTATTTTGGCTATGTTGGTTCTTCTAAATTTAATAAATGTTATCTAAAACAAAATAACATGACTTTCTTGAGGGGCTAAGAAGGGAGATACAGAAATAGGAGTAAAGTTTAAAAATTAAACAAGGGAAAATTTCCAGGGATGTCCCAAAAGAGATTATTAACGAGGGATTGTCTCTGATCTGGATTTAAAAATACTAAAAAATGACAAGTAACTAAAGCATTTGGTCTCTATAGAGTGAAAGACCAATTATTCAAGCTAGAGTAAAAAAATAGATGTTCATATATATATATATATATATATGGGGATTTAGTACATGAAAAATATTCATAAAGAAATAAGGATGCTGGAACATGGTCTTGGGCAAATGACTATACACCTAGGCAAAAAAAATTAAATTAAAAAATGAAGTTGGCAACTAAACATGCTATTGTACAAAAACCAGCTTCAGAGTGATCCAAATATTAATTACAAAAAAGAATAACAATAATAAATTCTAGAAGAAATTGTGATAAGTGGGGAAAGAAGGTTGACATAAAACCTAAAAACAACGAAGAAGGGGGAAAAAACTAACAAATTTGACCAAATAATTATTTTAATTGCAGGAAAAATATGGTGACGTAAAAAATTACAAAGTAAGAGAAGTATGTGTAATACATGAGATTTAAGGAGCTCATTTCCTTAGTATACAAAGAACAAGTTATAAAAAGAAAAATAATGAATGTGAACATAGCAAAGGATTCATAGTAAGCAAAACATATAAAAAGAAAGTGCCAAGAAACATTTTTAAAAAAACATTGGCTTTCCTTGGCTGTCCAGTTGACAGACGGCAGATGGTGGGACTTCTCAGCTTAAATAAACTTGTGGTCCAACTCCTATAATAAATCTCATTGTATTGATATCTATCTATATCTATATCTGTATCTATGTCTATCCTATTGGTTCTATTTCTCTGGAGAACCCTAATACCACTGTATATAAAAACTTTCATTCTCTCAAGTAGAAGACTCATCAGGAATCCAGGTTCCTTTTAGGTCTCTGCTTCCCCATCTCTAGCATGTGGTCCTTGTTTTTATACTTCAAGGTGGCTGCTAGATCTCCAACCAACACATCTACTTTTCAAGAAGCAGTATGGAGGGAAAACAAGAAAGAACAAAAAATAGGTGAAGGGCACATGTCAGATATCATCTAAGGAATTTTCCTTGAAATTACACACTTTTCTGTTTACATTCATTGGTCCTTAATTAGTGACAAGGCCATGTTTAATGAATAGTAGGGAAGGTGGAAAACAGAGTCTTTCCATTGGGCACATAAATAAAATACAGGATGCAATTACTAAAGAAGGAGAAGAGAATGGATTTTGGTATACATAACTATTAGTTTGTCACCGAATAAATTAAATTAATACTAAAGGCTACTCTGTTACCAGGGCTAAAAATTCCTTATCCCAAATTATGTCCAGTCACCTAGAGATTTTGCAAGAGAATGAAAGAAGACAATAAGAAACTGATAATAAAAGCTCAAACAAATATGAGGACAAAGTAAAAAACCTTTCCCTCAATTTTGGCCAAAGAATACAGAAGCATTTCAAGAGTTTAAGAAGTGGAGTAAGTAGAGAAAAGTATTTAGGTTTAGCCTCAACAGAACGCTAGTAAATTTTACAGAATTAAGAACTGTTAACCTGAACTAATAGGAGAAACCTCTAGTAAGGTTGAATTGATGAATTTTGGTACTGTACATTTAACACATTAGGGGAGGCGGATGGTGGAAGGCCCCTATGTCTACCATAACCTCTCTCAGAAAGTGGCTCTTGAGAGTTTCATGGCAGTGATAGACACAGTCACCCAATCTTACTTTTTTCTCTTCTAAGTTGATACATTCCAAAATCTTTTAATGTCCATTTTCTCTCAGCTTTGAGTCCCTAGCACTTGGTGCAGCATTCCAGGTGAGGTTTGTCTAGTAATACAGCTGTCACCATTTCCTGTGAATTGACAATTTAGTCCTGTGCCCAGTTGCTGCTGCCACTGACTCCCTTTCTGAATTTAAGCTGCTGTTGAAGCTTTTGAAGTCTGGGTCTCCGGGGTTGGGAAGGAACAATTCCACAGTCTTGCGCTTCTGCTGACTTTGCCATTTCTCCATTTTTGATGTCCATGCAGTTTTGGGGAATACTCTATTAGAGCACGGGGAAGAACTGCAGGGCCAGTTATAATGACCAAATCACTTTGAACCACACCCAGTAGTGATCTGAGTAGTTTCCAACTGTTCCTCCAGATTTTCTTTCTTGGTCCTGAATTCAGAATGGAATTTTGGGCAGCTGACCTAATGCTATTTACCTAGACCTCTGTCTAATAACTTAAATCTAGAGACTCCCTAGGGCTCTCCAGCACATAAAGAGCTTACCCACCTTTGAGATTTGAGAAAGCATAGTTCCTTCCTCTGTTGTTTAAGAGACCCATAACTGGACAGACTCTCTTTCCCACAGAGGTAGCTTTGCCTCACCAGTGCCTGCTCAGGAAAAGCTCTGCTCGTTAACATCTTGAAGCCTGAAGACATCTATATCATGAAGACACAGCAGTTCTGCTGAGCCTTATGCTCGGTCTGATTCTCTCATCTTTCTCAGGCCTGTGCCTTCACTAAGGTCTCTGTGGCCTCAGTTCTACTTGCCAGGCTGCGAGCGCCTGCCCACTAGCTAACACCTAAGAATCCCTTTACAAGATCCTGTGTCTGGCTTGAAAGCGTTTTGTCCAGGCAGCAGAAATTGAAACCTAACTGCACAAATGAAAAATCCGAATCAAAATACTTTGTCCATAACCAAAGGCGTGGCCACACAAGAAGCCCTGTTACTTTGTTTATATTTGCTTTTATTTTGCTCTCTAAAATTTTGCTTCCTGTGACTTGTTTCTTAAAGGCGGTCTGGCCTAAGAAGGAAATGATGCGTTTTGTAAGGGAGGCTAACAAGTTAAAAGTTTGAAAGAGTATCAGATGGAAGCTAAATATCATTTTTATTATTGGTAGAAAATGCAGTTTCGTGAGAAAAGTTAATGGGTTTGTGGATTGTAATCCACAATTAGGCAGACTTACCCTCCAACACCTAGCAATACTGTGAAGTTTCCCTAAGGAGGAGCAGGATGGTAGGCAGCCCATTCCCAAGGGAGGAAGTCTGAACAGGATCCTTGGGTTATATTTTCCAAATTTACAAATCAAAGGAGCCTTTTGTCTTCCATAAGGGAGAATGAGTAAAGGAACATTCTGAATGCTGAATCAGAAGTCAAGAATGTCACACTTCTTTAATTCTCTTTACTTAGAAGAACACATCAGAAATAAAGATCCCTGCCCCTCGCCCAATAATTTTATTTGGCCTAATATTAAATAACCAATAAAATTATTTACTTAAAATTACAGAGAGCTAATATAAATTTTAATAAAGGACTTGATCTATTCTCTCAATCATTATTTCTCAATGGGGACACTATTTGCATTTTGAGAGGGACAATATTTCAATGTGCAAAACTGACCTCACCTTGTGGATCATTTAGCATCCTGGTCCTTGAGCACTAAAGGACAGCAACACTCAGTCCAGCAGACACTAGTACAATAAAAATTGCTTCTATATGCTCTTAAATATTTTCTAAGTGGTGACATCTCTCCCATCTGCACCTCCACCTGCTGCAGGTGATCCAGAAGAATTCTCAGAGAACACTCCCCTCTGAATTCTGAAATATGAGTAAAAATTAGATTAGTGGAGAAAAGTAATTGTTTTCCAAGCAGAAGAAACATGTTGGATGTCCCTGAGGCCCAGAGGAGCATGGCATATCAAAGAACTCAAAGAACAGCTCTGAGCTTAGAGTTAAGACAGTGGGGAAGTGCTGGCAGAGGAGGTTGGTGGTGCATGCAGGGACCCACGTCTCTATTAGGTCTTTATTAGTGTAAACCACTTGCAGTGGTTTAATAAGGGAATGGCACGATGAGATTTTTGTTTTAAAGTCAATCATTTTATTGCATGATTCTCATTCGCAGTAAATTCATTTTCAGTTAATACTCTTTGCACTAACTTGAATACCTTTCTAATTCACATGACTTTTGTCTTTTGTGTATATGTATGGCTTTTTGCTTATTTGTTTAAGGGATTTTTTTTTGCAAACAGATTAAAGGCATTTTATATAAAATGAAAACAAAGCATCTTTTAATTACCCACACCTTTACTCCTCATTGATTTTCACACCATGTTATTGCATATGAGATGAAAACGAATCCAATTGTTCCATACCACACATACTGCACAAGAGACTCATTCTCACATTACTTAGTCTTTAAAACTTCAGGAAAGAAAGCTTGATAGATCTGCTGATGAAGCTGTTCAGTTAATTAACAAACAGTGAAGTAATAAAGACTTGTTTTAATTGTGCATTTCTACACTCCCACTCTGCGGACAGGTCCTTTTTATAAAAGATCTTAAGTGCTGACAAAAAGAGAAAAAAGAAATCACAAAAGACATTATTACTCCAAAAAAGTATGAAGAAATAGACGACATTTCACATTCCTTCATTTAAACATTTAATGATGGAAAATCCATTTTATTTTTAAGACAAGAGATGGTGGTTAACCAAGGAACAATATACACCTTTATACAACATGTATGGAAAAGTACTACTTAATGCTGCTTGTAGAATGAGGTCATTATGTTCAAAGGAGGGACTACAATTTCAGTATATCTGGTATACCATAGCAAGTTCAAGGTTAATTTTTTCCCTCCATTTAACTAAATTCATTCTAATCATCTGTAATACGCCTCTTATAGTTTCAGATTCATCCTTTTACTCTTAAGTGATTACATAGAATAAAGAATTTCCCAAAGGCTACAAAGCTGTTTTCAAATAAATACCTGACATAGCCTTCAGTATTTATATCAGTTTTTAGGAAACCAAACACATAATTTTGCAGTAAATTTAGGGTCTAAACTTAACTTAAAACATTTTAATTCTCAACATATGCTTTCTCCATAGTAATTATACAGCACGTAAAAACTTTGCAAAACATACATTTTGTAATCCTCATTTTGAGATGGTTTTATAGTATAAAGGAAATATCTAAGACTGCATCACGTTAAATAGGTGGCTGAAACCAGCAGCAAATGAGCTCCATGGAGAATGTAAACAATTATCGTTTTATCTGAGGAATGTTTCAATGCAATTCCATATATTGCCTTCCTGAGAATGCTGAAAATATAACATATTCAACAGTAAATTCACTCAATAATATTTATTAAGAGGATGTTATATGGAAGGCAGTGTAATCAGAGAGGGATTGTAGACTGCAAAGACTTTGGATCTTCTTTGTAATAAGCTGGGGTCACTGGAAAGTTTGAGGAGAACAGTGACAAATTAAAAGTTCATTTTAAGAAGTATATTTAAAGTATTGCTTATAGTGAACCTTAAATTTAAAAGGTAAATTAATAACAATTGAAAAAGAATTAATTATAGTACTTACAGATTTGCGCTGAAAAATATGCTGAGAGCTATACTTTGTTACTATTTAACAAAGAGGAACTTAGAGGAAAATAAAGTATTTTTTTTTAATCTTTTTTTTTTCAATAACAGTAACAAACGCCATAGCCTTGACTTCTGAAAACTACATTTTAAATGGGATGGATTTTTTTAATAAGTTCTCCCCACATTACTTATTAATTAGAACTACCAATTTGAACACTTCCTATGTGCCAGAATTATTCTAAGAAGAAGGACTTTTCAGTTTAGAGGGAGAATAAAAAAAACAGTTTATTCAGATGTAATATAAAATGGTTTTAAAAGAGGTATTCATCAGAACATGTGGGAGCTTAATATTTTGAGTGGTTTTGTCATGAGAGAATCTTCTCCAAGATTCAGGCTGATTTTGAAGAAACAACTGTATTGATCCAAATGAAGTGTGTGTGTGTGTGTGTGTGTGTGTGTGTGTGTGTGTGTGTGTGTGTGTGTGTGTGTGTGATTCAGAAGGGAGGAATGAGCAGGAGAGAGAAAGTTAATGGAGGTGAGAAAGGAAAAGTGTCTTAGAGTGAGCAATGTACACAAAGACATTATATATAGAATGGACAGTATATACAGAATGCAACATTTTACTTATGACAGTAGAGTTTCAGGAACTGAGTGGCAGGAAAATGAGCAAGAGTTGCAAGTTGCATATGAGGAGACTTCTATTATACACCAGGGAATTTAGAATCTTCTAACCTTAAAAGATTTGATGAGCCATATAGTATTAAAAACAAAATGACATGATAATATTTGCATTTTAGGGAGATCATTCTGTCTTTATTATGTCTTTGATAGGACAGCCAAGAAGGTGAAAATCAGTTAGGAGGATACTCAACCAGCCACATAAGAAACAGTATAGACTTTAATTAAGACTGCCTAATAAAAAGGGATGGAAAATGATGGACATTGCTGAGAACTGTCAAAGAGGCAAAACTGACAAGACAATGTGCCAAAATGGATGTAGGTGGTGAGGGCAGGTGATGTCAAACTGGACATCTAGATTTCCAGCTTATTCAGATAGGTGTGTGGTGGTGTCACTGATTGAAATAGGAAATAAGAAGGGAAGATAAAGTTTTAAGCTATAAGGTCAGCAAAATTAAGGATTTGATTTTAGACAAGCTAAGTTTGACGTGCTGTGAAGCAGTTGGATTATCTAGTAGGCACTATGTCTCAGGAGAAAGATCTGAGCTGGAAATACAGATTTGACTTTTAACAGTATGGGCTTGTCAATGAGTTGAACTGGAGACATAAACAAGGGTTAAGAGCATGGACATTGACACTATAGGAAAGATGAGATCACTTACTGAAAGTGTGTTCCATAAGCAAGAGAAGAAAATTTAGGCTAGAAACCTGGAATAATGGGATAGGCAATATTAAAAATGCAGGAAAGGGAAGAGGAATCCTGAAGAGAAGACAAAAAAAAAAAAGCCATAAGGGAGGAAAAAGGCAGAAGAATATGGAATATGTTGCTCTACAAACTAAAGAAGACAATGTCAATAAGGAGGAAAAGGATGAACACAGTCACATGCTATAGGGAGGGCAGGCAGGACAGGGTCAGTTTTTCTTAAGGGAGAATCTTGTATTTACAACTCCATCTTCTCATACAGTTTTGTTCTATCCTATAGAATGCCTAGTACATTATGTATGTATCTAAGTGCTTAGAATGACGATAAGTGTAATATAGCCTGCATCTTTTTAAGGCAAATATTTTTGAACACTTTAATGAATGATATATATTTTGTATATGTGGCATAAATACAGTAACATATTTTCTGACCTTTTAACCTGCATATATATATTTTATATAATATTATATAAAACATATGTAGGTATATATACATATATATATATATATATATATATGTATATATATATTTGTTCTGACCCTTGAACCTGGGAAAAATATCTATAGTATATCCATGACAGGCTAGGCTAGTTACATTTATCTCTATAATAGTAATAATAAGCTTTCTTATTAGATATGATTCTCTTCATTGATATACTATCATTTTTCATATTTACTTCTTATATTCATATATACATGTATTCTTTATTTCATGGTACACATATAGTAATTCTGGAAACTGAATATTCTGTTTACTTATTAAATAAACATTAACTACAAATTGCCAATAATTTGGTCAGACTTCCCTGCAGATAATCAGGAAGTTATGACTCATCAAACTCACTTATAATAATAACTTAATAATATCAAATAGAATGCCAGCTAGTACATTTCAGTGAAAACTTCATTAACATTTTTAAACTAAGTACTTGCATTATTGCTTTTTTTTAATATTTAAACTTGCAGGACTTATTCCTGTAAGTAAGTATTGTTAATAGGATTGCAAGCAACAGTTTCCCTTTTAGTCTTATTTGGTTCTCAGTATTCTTACTCTTAATTTGGGTGAAGGAGCTACAAAAGACATTTTAAGATGGGGTTGCAATAAGGGTTTGTAATTTCTGATGGTCAAAGGGACTGGTTATAAGAGCAAAACAGGCTGGGTGTAATGAAACATGCTCTGGATCAGACCTGTGTACCAGGAACTTGTGTCCAGCTGAAGAAGCAGCAGGCAACATTTGTTTTCCCCATGCTATGTTTTAAAAATAATGTACATGAAATACATTCACTAATGGTTACCACCAAGAATAGGAATATTTCTTTGGGGTATAATTCAAGTTCATACATAATGTCAAGTATTAGACATGAGGTTTTGTCTTTAATATCACCTTCTATCTTCGGTACTTACATTATGCTTGGTTTTCCTCATGGATTGTGGCATTTGGTATTTTAATTAAATAATGCCTTTCTTCATTCTGTTCTAACATGAGAAAAGTTTGACTATATAATTGCAGGTTTCCATTCTATTTTCATTGCTTAGATTAACACTTTATTCTAATTGGATATCTTGCAGAAAGAATTATAGGAATAAGTTTGAAATGGTTATAATTATAGTGGCATTTAGGTTAAATAGTGGGGAACACATTTTCCAAGTTTAAAAGCACATTCAATTCTTCAAGGGTTGGAGATTCAGAGTATTGGACTGAAATGGGTGTTGTGCTCTTTGGTTTGCTGTTGTTGCTACACTTTTGTTCAAAAATTTTAAAAGGACTAAATTAGCTGTATTCCAGAAAGAAAAAAATTTAAACATAAATTTAAAATATTTTAAATATGAAAAGCCAATATCTGGAGTATAGGTAGCCTTCTAAGACACTCATGTCTGATTTCAAAATCCCTGGTACTTATTGTGAGCTCATTCCTATAAAGGGTCCCTTGGCTACTTGGCGAAGGTTAAAGGAGAAAGTGTTTGTCTACTTTAGAAGGTCTGCTGCTGAGTCTAACTGTGAAGTAATGGGGAAAGGTCTCCTTTTTAGTTCCCAGGATGAGGTGTGGAATTGTCTACTGGGGATGTTTAAGTAATGCTAGAAGGAGACTTGCTGTCCCATTATGCCCCTTTTCTAGATTGGAGTTAAGAATGAGAAGCTGTGTTTCATTAGAAAACGATGCATTTAGGGATTTCTTCCCCAGAGCATTTCAAAGTTCAATGTTTAAGATTTTGCCTTGGTATTTGGCAAAGAACCGGGGTTCTTTTCCATGCCTTCCATTATAAAGTACAGGAAATAAGTCCTTGGATTTTTCCCACTTTCTTTTTCATTCCACCCTTGTGTGCCCTATATCTTCCTGCTTTTCCTAGACCTGCTCAACTCTAGGTATTGAAAAATTTCACTCACTCATACTTTTCAGACTTCAGCCTCTGTCCTTCTCAATTTTCAGAGGCAATCATACTCACGCTTAGGACATTAGAGAGTGGATAGAATTAACAATTAATCTCACAAGCCCAGGCTACTCCAAACCCAGCAAGCTGCAGAGCTTTACTATCCATCCTCCTTTCTCCCATCCTCCCAGTCACGAGGACTTGGCCAGAGGAGTGGGTTTCTTCCCATTCACTGATTTATATTTCAGTTCTTCTTCTGGGACAAGAAGCTTTCTATGAAGCTTAGGCTTTTTGGCTACAGTTTTCACAACCTAACTCTTGTCTCAGTTTTTCTATAGGGATTATTTCCTAAACCTATAGCCAATGCCTGTGGGTCTGCTCTGAACAAGAGTAGAGTTCCTGGAGTAAAAAAATGTGCTGGCTAAAAAAAAAAAAAAAAAAAAAAATGTGCTGGCTGCCTGATTCTTCAGTAAGACATACTGTTGTTAGGAGATTCCTGTCACAAAATCCTATATCCCAACTGCACAGATTGGATGCCAGGGTTAAGAACATAAGCCTGGATGATCCCTAATCCACTCCACCTTATCAGCCATTGTTTAAATTGGTAGCACCCTCACACCTATGCCAGTGCTATAGGTGAGGTAGCCCTCTACCACTCACCCTGTGCATTCCTAGATAGTTGCCTACATGTATACCAGACGATTGGCTAAGGTTGCACTGGCTATGCCCTTGTCGCCACCTGAGGTTTTAATAAGAGGTTAGGAACTAGCTAAGAGAGCAAACTAACAGAACATGTGAATGTGGTTACTCCATCAATAGGGAGAAGTCATACCTACTAAAAATACACATAATTTAAGATTTTGAGCTCTTAAAATAACAGTAAAATAATGCCCTCCTTCCAAATTTATCTCCATCTTCCCTCCTTTCAGCCCATAGAGAATTCCTCACAATCTCCTTCCATCACAAATATGAAGACTTTTCATTTCTTCACACTTCTGCACATATTCTCACTGTTTTTCTCCTATTACTGTGTTCTACTCCATAAACATTGAACATGATAAAGTCTAGAAACTTCTCCAGAGGGTTTAACCTTTTAAAAATGGGTATATAAAAAAAAAATGGGTATAGACCCAGCTAAGTCAACTTAGCTGATTGCAACCCAAGCTACTACATAAATTCTATTTTCATGTATGCTCACTTCTCATACGGCAGCACGTTTACAAACTCACTGGTGAACAGAACTGAAGAGAACACTGCTTTATATAGTAGAGAAAATATAAATAAAACAAATGTTAATACGTTCCTTAGAAACATCTATGTGTATATCCCTATCTATCTAAATTTATATATCACTCCATATCTATTTATATCTATCTATCTATTTATCCATCTATCTGTACACCCATACAGATAAAGATATACTTCAAAAATTGGGGAAGCATATGTAGTTACTGCCTATTAGCAGAAATAACAGTCTTACCAGTCAGATGATCACAGCCAAACTCAGAATCCAGAGGATGGTGCAAAGCAATAAGTTACTGATTCCAAGTTAGAATCCAACTTGAATGGGTGCCTAGAAACAATTTCTCCCTCGGTCTCCATTCCACTTTCTTTGGAAACTCCTCTGCTCTGGCCTCTGTCATAATTCCATCTTGCTGCAATCCCTTGAAATCTAAGCTAGAGTGATAAATTTACGGTTCCATCCTGATATAACATAGTAGATTCCTACATTCTTCAAATTGGAGCAAACACAAGAAAACTAATATACTGAAAACAAAACAAAACATCCCAACACAACAAAAGAAAGTACCACCCAAAACAACAACAACAAAGCTTACCCTTTGTTCATATTGGTCACCTGTCTCCATAAACATCACATTGACTTGACAACTTATTGTTCTAAAAGGCCTCCTTAGTGGATGGAGGGGAGAGGATGTGGAAAAAGAGTGAATGAGACAGTAGGGCAGAGGACTCTCTTATTTAATTATGCTTCTCTCTCTCATCACTCTATCTCTTGTAAACAATACATTGTAAACAACACATTGTGCAAGAATGAAATACATATTATAATAAAGTTGCATTTTATTTTTGTCTTTCACTGTCCTTTTATATTCAGTGGTGGTAATCTTGCCCTTCCTTCTGATGACAATTTCTGTGTGTAAAATTACCTTTTTGCCCACTTACAGACCATACTATCGTCATGGTTAGTCAAGAACAGAGTATTAATTTGGAAATTATAATGTCCATTTCATGATATGAATAAAAAATTTGACCTTAGTTTACCATTCATCTTCTTCTCTCCAGGCTCTCTGTTAGCCAATGTGGTATCTCTGTGGAAATCAGGGAAAAGTACCCCTTCCTCTTAGCACACCAGAGTCCCCTGCCAGGACTTGGCCAATGGAACACCGGCTGAATTTCAGTTCAACCTCACCTACTCAGTGAATTTAGAGTACACTATGATCAATGTTGAGGGTAAGCTCTGCATAGTCATATAATCATATAGCTCAGCCCTGCTTCCTTCCCACAGTGGGAAGGTAGAGGCACAGTGCCTCTGCTATACACTCTCTTCCCAGTCACCTCTCCCCCTCAACAAACTAGCAGCTGTTTTACTTATTTCTTCTAATACCTCCTCAATATTAATCATATCTCCCATGAGATAATTTAGTTCAAGATATTTTTTCTTATGTTATTCCTTGAATTTTTGAAACTCAAGGTGACACAGAAAAGTTGTCAGAAATCAAGTTGCATATTATGCCCAAAGCATAATATTTGCCATGTGGTTAAAAGTGATTTTTATGATTATTTTTAATTTTGGGGGGCAATGTACTTTTGAAGTCTCTAGCTCTAATGTTTTCTTAGAAGTAAACGGCCAATTTAGTAAACAATAAAAACATAAGCTCTGTGTTCTCAAAGATTTATTAAACATATACACTTAAGTGGTATTTGAAACAATATGTGATACATATACATTATAAAATAATAGCAATAACTTGTTATAAAGTAATAGTAATAACAGCATCTAGGTCTAGAGGCTAAGCATCGAGGGAAAGTCAATATGGCCATTAGCATCTTAGTTTGTGTGTAACCCATAATTTATGTTTTTTATTTTTATATTATGGAACTTTATTTTTGTTTAGATATTTTAAGGCAATTTAATATTTTCTGGGCATTATAAGGTAGATATACACTCTACTTATACATAGTTATTGAATAAATACTCTAAAGCTTCTATCAAATGTGGCTTCAGATTTGTCATTAATTTTCTATTACATATAATGAAATCGCTGCCCTTGTAGTAATTTTCCCGGTGTGATATAGAGACAAACTTTTCACCTTTATTCTACTGGAATCTTAAATAAATCTATAATTTTTTTTTTTTTTTTTTTTTTTTGCGGTACGCGGGCCTCTCACTGTTGTGGCCTCTCCCATTGCGGAGCACAGGCTCCGGACGCACAGGCTCAGCGGCCATGGCTCACGGGCCTAGCCGCTCCGCGGCATGTGGGATCTTCCCAGACCGGGGCACGAACCCATGTCCCCTGCATCGGCAGGCGGACTCTCAACCACTGCGCCACCAGGGAAGCCCAATCTATAAATTTTTGTTAGCAAATAGTGATTAAGTCAGAGTGGTGGTCAGCTAAGTGCAAGGTAAAGTTAAATGATCAAAAAGCTCATATTAATACTGAGGTTCTAAGAGGCTGGGATTCTACCTAAAGCAAAATTTTAATAAAGTAGAAGATATATTAATTTGATTTTATAAAAAGACTCAAATCTACTTACCTAAAATGTTCAGATAAAATTTTTTGTGTGTTTTTTTCTTGTTAAATGTATAGGTAGATGTCTCCAATGTTCATTTGCATGCTAGCTGATATTTGACCATTTTGTGGGGATGGAATTGCTTATCTCAAACATTTCACCATTTCATGTATTCCTTAGTCAGTCAGGTAGGAACTACCACCTTGTTTTACAAATGGAGCAACTGAGATGAAATGAGTTGCCCAAAGACATACACTTGGCAAGAGGCAAAGGCAACAATCAGACCTGAACTTCTGACTATGGATTCAAAGTACTTTACTCTACCCAGCCTCCTAATTGTTTCATGATGATCCCACCAGTCTAATAGTGAGATTCTGCCCAGCTGAGAGTAACAGAAAAATGGTAATGGTTTAAGACAGAAGAAAAGTCGCTCTCAAGAGTCCTTGGCTGGAAGGCGCACTGGTTTCAGTTTCAGAAGCAGCAGAAAAATTTCCTTAATTGTTCTGCCTGTGCATGTAGACAAGTCATCTTTACTTTGCATGACTATGTGCCAGGCTAAAAATATCTAAAGAAAGGGCACTAGGGAAGGAAATCTGCAGTCTCTGACACAAAGAAATATGGAGATAGATAGATCGATAGAAAGATATATACAGTTTTTTCTTCTGTGTCAGAGGCTGTGTCATATATTTTATATATTATAGGTATAGTGCTATATGTATGTGTGCGTGTGTGTGTATATAGCTATATGGATAACTTGGAAGCTATCTACTTTCAGGATTTAAAATTGGACATCATTTCTTAATTTGGGTTGTAATAAAATAAGCTCTTGCATTATCCTTGACCAAGATTCAAACTAATTTTTCTTTGAAACAAATGAAAGTCCCCGATTTGTTTGATAATATTTTATACAGCTTTCATTTATTTGCCTGTCTTGGCAGAATAAAGGAACAGTAATGCTACCACCTATGGTATAAGGTAAGCAGCCTTCAGTGAGGAGGCTCAAAAGGACTGCCCCTCCTCTTCCTGCCCTTGCCTCCTTTGAGCTGTCGGGAGAGTTAGGCAGAACACCTGAAGCAGCTAGTTGCTCCCTAGTGGCTAAAAGAATGTGAGCCGCCGCTCTGCTTGCCCAGTGGTTCAAGATGGCCCCAAATTCTTTTAAATGCGCTCTGCCTTTTGGAGATTATTGCAATTTGTTCCTTAGTCTTAAGAAAGCAGAAAAGTTAATTCCAGAAAGCAGGTCCATTTTTTTAGAGCCCCACAGGAACACGTAAGGATGAGAGATCAGCAATCGTCATACTTAAAAGACAATATGGTTTTCCAACTCCACAAAACGTTTTTTTCTTCCTAGCACCAGCTGCTTTTTCTTCATTTATGTTGTGGAACTTGCATGCCATTCCTGGTACAGTTTGAGCAACTTCTATGAGAGAGGGATTGTAGTGACATTTTGCAACAAAAATTTTTATATTAAAAACTAGCCCTTAAAATACTACTGACTGGCAATGGGAAATGGATTAAAACAACCCAATAGAAAATAAGTAGCAATAATATAGATATTTTATACTAAATCACAGTCTTTGCTAGACATTTTAATAAAGGATTCCTTCTATGCAGTCAGTAAATAATATGGTCAAGCAAATTTTGTACTAACTTCCACATGCCACATGGAGGCTTTAATTAACCTGTCTTGTGAGTCACTGAGCCTTTATGAATTCCAATTATTCTGCATTGTGGGAATATGACATTTACTTCTTCACACCATTTTGACTTTTTTCAATTATTACCATGAAAAAATTTATTGAGCAAATGTCACTGCAAAAGAAGCCATGGCCCAATAGTGGCCATTCCTCCAGGTGGCTGGTACTGACTGCTAAAAAATAGCAATATAAAGAAAAGGCCAGGAATTTCCTAATTTGACCCTTCACACCCCGAAATGGTATCCTGATCTTGCTAATTAAGTAACTTGAAAACACAGACAGGGAACCCAAAGGAAAAAGCCAGTTTGGTCATTTGTGAAAATCTGAGAATTAATTTTTGCCTTTGAATTCTCTTGGGTAACATAGTTATTTTCATGCATTAAAGACCAAATCTATGCTTTCTTTATTTTGATATCATAGCACAAAAGATGTCAAGCTTATGCTTGATCTCTCCTAGATACAATAATATATGTCACTGACCAGTAAAGTTACTGAGTCAAAGCCATCTGCACAGTTCCAGTTCCCTCAGCACCTGGTAAGAGCAGGTTATTCTTTATATGTACAGAGCCTGACAATCTTTTAGTAATAGGGCAACTTTTCACCACTTTGTGGATGCTGAGAAAAGAAAATATTACGAGTGTTTAATGAAATGCACCATGACCTTGCACTAAGATAATCTTATTTTTCTTATAAGATAAAAAAGAAAAGGCAAATAGATTTTAAAGAGGTGAAATAAGGGCATGTTTTTAAGCAATGTGCAAAGTAAACATCAGGTAAAATACAAAGGCTGAAAGAATTTATTGTGCCACTTGTTTGCTCTCCTGTGGAATACAAAAGAATCAGGGGCATGCTCTGCTACTCCTTGCATGTAGAAATCAAGCTTGGAAACAATATACTGACATCTCTGCCATGCAGATAATTCCAACAAGCTAATGTGCTGAATCAACTATTGTCATTTAGAAACTTTCTGGTCTAGTGATTGACAGCTATCGAGTGTATCTTCATGGTCTTCTCTTTGCAAGCCAATTTTAATAAAAGGAAATATAATTACATGGAAGAGAATGAAGATCAAAGGCGAAAAAGAAAATGGGACAAAAACAAGAAGATAAAATATCAAAAATGCTTCATCAAACATGAAAAACAGCCAGAGGATTACTTCATTACTCGTTACATGATGAAAGAAACCTATGACCACCATCATGTGGTTAGACACCTCATCAGAAATACCGACAGATTGCATGTAACATTAGATGTTTAGCACATTGTTTTTGACAGTTTCCATTAATGTATTCTTATCATTACTCTGTCTTAATTATCACAACTATTCTTATCAGCCCTGATCTGTACACCATAGACAAGAAAAGCACAAGCTCACTGACATTTGACTGAATGATTAGTAATTCTCAGCACGAATATTGAAAGGGGAGTGGGTAGCAATTGTACTTTTACTGTATATGCATTACTGCTACAATTCCAAGCTCATAAGCTCTTCAGTTCCAAAAAAAAAAAAACTCCTTCAAGCATATTCTGCTTTAGACTTCAAGGAAGTTTCTTGCCTCAGCCCTGAAAAAGCACCATATCGATAAAAACTCTGTTAAGAGTTATAAATATTTACGTATTTTAAGGAAAGATACAGAAGCATCAGAAAAGGTAAGACAGTAAGAAAATTTTCTGGAAGTGTTTTATTTATTAATAGATCTCTTTCAATAACTTCAAATATTACTTTTTTTTTAAGAATCTGAAAAAGAATTTTTTTTCCTTTTTTAAAACATCTTTATTGGAGTATAATTGCTGTACAATGGTGTATTAGTTTCTGCTTCACAACAAAGTGAATCAGCTATACATATACATACATCCCCGTATCTCTTCCCTCTTGCATCTCTCTCCCTCCCATCCTCCCTATCCCACCCCTCTAGGTGGTCACAAAGCACTGAGCTGATCTCCCTGTGCAATGCGGCTGCTTTCCACTAGCTATCTATTTTACATTTGGTAGTGTATATATGTCCACGCCACTCTCTCACTTTGTGCCAGCTGACCCTTCCCCTTCCCCGTATCCTCAAGTCCATTGTCTAAGGTCTGGGTCTTTATTCCCATTTTGCCCCTAGGTTCTTCATGACCATTTTTTGGTTTTGTTTTTTATATTCCATATACATGTGCTAGCATACGGTATTTGTTTTTCTCTTTCTGACTTACTTCACTCTCGATGACAGTTTCTAGATCCATCCACTTCACTACAAATAACTGAATTTCATTTCTTTTTATGGCTGAGTAATATTCCATTGTCTATATGTGCCACATATTCTTTATCCATTCATCTGTTGATGGACACTTAGGTTGCTTCCATGTCATAGCTATTGTAAAAAAGCTGCAATGAATATTCTGTTACGTGACTCTTGGAATTATGGTTTTCTCAGGATATATGCCCAGTAGTGGGATTGCTGGGTCATATTGTAGTTCAATTTTTATCTTTTTACTGAACCTTCATACTGTTCTCCATAGTGGCTGTATCAATTTACATTCCCACCAACAATGCAAGACGGTTCCCTTTTCTCCACACCCTCTCCAGCATTTACTGTTTGTAGATTTTTTGATGACAGCCATTCTGACTGGTGTGAGATGATATCTCATCGTACATTTGATTTGGATTTCTCTAATGAATAATGATGTTGAGCATTCTTTCATGTGTTTGTTGGTAATCTGTATATCATCTTTGGAGAAATGTCTATTTAGGTCTTCTGCCCATTTTGGGATTGGGTTGTTTGTTTTGTTGATATTGAGCTGCATGAGCTGTTTGTAAATTTTTGAGAATAATCCTTTGCCAGTTGCTTCATTTGCAAATATATTCTCCCATTCTGAGGGTTGTCTTTTCATCTTGTCTATGGTTTCCTTTGCTGTGCAAAAGCTTTTAAGTTTCAAGAGGTCCCATTTGTTTATTTTTGTTTTTATTTCCATTTCTCTAGGAGGTGCGTCAAAAAGGATCTTGCTGTGATTTATGTCATAGAGTGTTCAGCCTAAGTTTTCCTCTAAGAGTTTGATAGTGTCTGGCCTTACATTTAGGTCTTTAATCCATTTTGAGTTTATATTTGTCTATGTTGTTAGGGAGTGTTCTAATTTCATTCTTTTACATGTAGCTGTCCCGTTTTCCCAGCACCACTTATTGAAGAGGCTGTCTTTTCTCCACCGTATATTCTTGCCTCCTTTATCAAAGATAAGGTAACCATATGTGTGTGGGTTTATCTCTGGTCTTTCTATTCTGTTCCATTGATCTATATTTCTGTTTTTGTGCCACTACCACACTGTCTTGATTACTATACCTTTGAAGTATAGGCTGAAGTAAGTGAGCCTGATTCCTCCAGCTCCGTTTTTCTTTCTCAAGATTGCTTTGGCTATTCGGGGTCTTTTGTGGTTCCATACAAATTGTGAAATTTTTTGTTTCTAGTTCTGTGAAAAATGCCAGTGGTAGTTTGATAGGGAAGGCACTGAATCTGTAGATGGCTTTGGGTAGTATAGTCATTTTCAAAATGTTGATTCTTCCAATCCAAGAACATGGTATATCTCTTCATGTATTTGTATCATCTTTAATGTCTTTCATCAGTGTCTTATAAGTTTCTGCATACAGGTCTTTTGTCTCCCTAGGTAGATTTATTCCTAGATATTTTTTTTTTCTTTTTGTTGCAGTGGTAAATGGGAGTGTTTTCTTAATTTCACTTTCATATTTTTCTTCATTACTGTATAGAAATGCAAGAGATTTCTGTGCATTAATTTTGTATCCTTCTACTTTACCAAATTCATGGATTAGCTCTAGTAGTTTTCTGGTAGCATCTTTAGGATTCTCTATGTATAGTATCATGTCTTCTGCAAACAGTGACAGCTTTACTTCTTTTCCTATTTGGATTCTTTTTATTTCTTTTTCTTCTCTTGATTGCTGTGGCTAAAACTTCCAAAACTATGTTGAATAATAGTGGTGAGAGTGGGCAACCTTGTCTTGTTCCTGAATTTAGTGGAAAGGGTTTCAGTTTTTCACCATTGAGGATGATGTTGGCTCTGGGTTTGTCATATATGGTCTTTATTATGTTGAGGTAAGTTCCCTCTATGCCTACTTTCTGGAGGGTTTTTATCGTAAATGGGTGCTGAATTTTGTCAAAAGCTTTCTCTGCATCTATTGAGATGATCATATGGTTTTTCTCCTTCAATTTGTTAATATGGTGTATCACATTGATTGATTTGCGTATATTGAAGAATCCTAGCATTCTTGTGATAAACCCCACTTGATCATGGTGTATGATCCTTTTAATGTGCTGTTGGATTCTCCTTGCTAGTTATTTTGTTGAGGACTTCTGCATCTATGTTCATCAGTGATATTGGCCTGTAGTTTTCTTTCTTTGTGAGATCTTTGCCTGGTTTTGGTATCAGGGTGATGGTGGCCTCTAGAATGGGTTTGGGAGTGTTCCTCCCTCTGGTATATCTTGGAAGAGTTTGAGAAGGATAGGTGTTAGCTCTTCTCTAAATGTTTGAGAGAATTCGCCTGTGAAGCCATCTGGTCCTGGGCTTTTGTTTGCTGGAAGATTTTTAATCACAGTTTCAATTTCAGTGCTTGTGATTGGTCTGTTCATATTTCCTATTTCTTCCTGGTTCAGTCTCGGAAGGTTGTGCATTTCTAAGAATTTGTCCATTTCTTCCAGGTTTTCCATTTTATTGGCATATAGTTGCTTGTCGTAATCTCTCATGATCCTTTGTACTTCAGCAGTGTCAGTTGTTGCTTCTCCTTTTTCATTTCTAATTCTATTGATTTGAGTGTTCTCCCTTTTTTTCTTGATGAGTCTGGCTAATGGTTTATCAATTTTGTTTATCTTCTCAAAGAACCAGCTTTTGGTTTTATTTCTTTGTTATTGTTTCCTTCATTTATTTTTCATTTATTTCTGATCTGATCTTTATGATTTCTTTCCTTCTCATTTTGGGGGGGGGGATTTGTTCTTCTTTCTCTAATTGCTTTAGGTGTAAGGTTAGGTTGTTTATTTGAGATGTCTCTTGTTTCTTAAGGTAGGATTATATTGCTATAAACTTCCCTCTTAGAACGGATTTTGCTGCATCCCATAGGTTTTCGGCCGTCGTGTTTGCATTGTCATTTGTTTCTAGGTATGTTTTGATTTCCTCTTTGATTTCTTCAGTGATCTCTTGGTTATTAAGTAGTGTATTGTTTAGCCTCCATGTGCTTGTAATTTTTACAGATTTTTTACCTCTAAATGATATCTGGTCTCATAGCGTTGTGGTCAGAAAAGATACTTGATATGATTTCAATTTTCTTAAGTTTACCAAGGCTTGATATGTGACCCACGATATGATCTATCCTGGAGAATGTTCCATGAGCACTTGAGAAGAATTTGTATTCTGTTGTTTTTGGATGGAATGTTCTGTAAATATCAATTAAGTCCATCTTGTTTAATGTATCATTTAAAGCTTGTGTTTCCTTCTTTATTTTCATTTTGGATAGTCTGTCCTTTGGTGAAAGTGGAGTGTTAAAGTCCCCTACTATGATTGTGTTACTGTCGCTTTCCCCTATTATGGCTGTTAGTATTTGCCTTATGTATTGAGGTGCTCCTATGTTGGGTGCATAAATATTTACAATTGTTATATCTTCTTGGATAGATCCCTCGATCATTATGTAATGCCCTTCTTTGTCTCTTGTAAAAGTCTTTGTTTTAAAGTCTAGTTTGTTGGATATGAGAATTGCTACTCCAGCTTTCCTTTGACTTCCATTTGCATGGAATATCTTTTTCCATCCCCTCACTTTCAGTATGTATGTGTCCCTAGGTCTGAAGTGGGTCTCTTGTAGACAGCATATATACGGGTCTTGTTTTTGTATCCATTCAGCCAGTCTACGTCTTTTGGTTGGAGCATTTAATCCAGTTACATTCAAGGTAATTATTGATATGTATGTTCCTATTACCATTTTCTTAATTGTCTGGGTTTGTTATTGTAGGTCTTTTCCTTCTCTTGTGTTTCCTGCCTAGAGAAGTTCCTTTAGCATTTTTTATAAAGCTAGTTTGGTGGTGCTGAATTCTCTTAGCTGTTGCTTGTCTGTAAAGGTTTTAATTTCTCCATCAAATCTGAGTGAGATCCTTGCTGGGTAATCTTGGTTGTAGGTTTTTCTCCTTCATCACTTTAAATATGTCCTGCCATTCCCTCCTGGCTTGCAGAGTTTCTGCTGAAAGATCAGCTCTTCACCTTATGGGGATTTCCTTGTGTGTTATTTGTTGTTTTTCCCTTGCTGCTTTTAATATTTTTTCTTTGTATTTAATTTTTGATAGTTTGATTAATACGTGTCTTGGCGTGTTTCTCCTTGGATTTATTCTGTATGGGACTCTCTGTGCTTCCTGGAGTTGATTAACTATTTCCTTTCCCATTTAAGGAAGTTTTAAACTGTAATCTCTTCAAATATTTTCTCAGTTCCTTTCTTTTTATCTTCTTCTTCTGGGACCCCTATAATTCGAATCTTGGTGTGTTTAATGTTGTCCCAGAGGTGTCTGCCACTGTCATCAGTTCTTTTCATTCTTTTTTCTTTATTCTGCTCTTTAGTTGTTATTTCTACTATTTTATCTTCCAGGTCACTTATCTGTTCTTCTGTCTCAGTTATTCTGCTAATGGTCCCTTCTAGAGGATTATTTCATTTATTGTGTTGTTCATCACTGTTTGTTTGCTCTTTAGTTCTTCTAGGTCCTTGTAAAACGTTTCTTGTATTTTCTCCATTCTATTTCCAAGATTGTGGATCATCTTTACTATCAGTATTCTGAATTATTTTTCAGCTAGACTGCCTATTTCCTCTTCATTTGTTAGTTCTGTTAGGGTTTTTCCTTTCTTCTTCATCTGCTGTGTGTTTCTCTGTCTTCTCATTTTGCTTAACTTATTGTGTTTGGGGTCTCCTTTTTGCAGGCTGCAGGTTCGTAGTTCCCGTTGTTTTTGGTGCCTGTCCCCAGTGGCTAAGGTTGGTTCATTGGGTTGTTTAGGCTTCCTGGGGAACGGGACTAGTGCCAGTGTTCTGGTGGATGAGGGTGGATCTTGTCTTTTTGGTCGGCAGGCCCACGTCTGGTGGTATGTTTTGGGGTGTCTGTGCCCTTATTATGATTTTAGGCAGCCTCTCTCTAATGGGTGGGTTTGTGTTCCTGTCTTGCTAGTTGTTTGGCATAGGGTGTCCAGCACTGTAGCTTGCTGGTCGTTGAGTGGAGCCGTGTCTGGCGTTGAGATGGAGATCTCCCGGAGATTTTCGCCATCTGATATTATGTTGACCTGGGAGGTCTCTTTTGGACCAATGTCCTGAACTTGGCTCTCATACCTCAGAGGCACAGCACTGACACATGACTGGAGCACCAAGAGCCTGTCATCCACACAGCTCAGGAAAGGGAGAAAAAGAAAGAAAGAAGAAGAAAAAATAAAATAAAATAAACATTATTAACATAAAAATAAAAAATAATTATTAAAAAATTGTTTTAAAGTAATAAATAAAACGAAAGAAGGAAAGAAAGAAGAGAGCAACCAAACCAAAAAACAAATCCACCAATTAACAAGCACTAAAAACTATACATGAAAAAAAAAAATCGGACAGACAGAACCCTAGCACAAATGGTAATCGTAAAGCTATACAGAAAAAAAATCACACACAGAAGCATACACCTACACACTCACCAAAGGAGAAAAAGGGAAAAAAATATATATATATATATCATTGCTCCGAAAGTCCATCTCCTCAATTTGGTATGATTCGTTGTCTATTCAGGAATTCCACAGATGCAGGGTACATCAAGTTGATTGTGGAGATTTAATCCGCTGCTCCTGAGGCTGCTGGGAGAGATTTCCCTTTCTCTTTTCTGTTCACACAGCTCCTGAGGCTCAGCTTTGGATTTGGCCCCTGTGTAGGTCGCCTGAGGGCACCTGTTCTTCGCTCAGACAGAACGGGGTTAAAGGAGCAGCTGGTTCTGGAGCTCTGGCTCACTCAGGCCGGGGGTAGGAAGGGGTACGGATGTGGGGTGTGCCTGCGGTGGCAGGGGCCAGCGTGACGTTGCAACAGCCTGAGGCGTGCCATGTGTTCTCCCGGGGAAATTGTTCCTGGATCATGGGACCCTGGCAGCGGCGGGCTGCACAGGCTCCTGGGACGGGAGGTGTGGAGAGTGACCTGTGGATGCACACAGGTTTCTTGGTGGCTGCAACAGCAGCTTTAGCGTCTCATGCCTGTCTCTGGGGTCCGCACTATTAGCCAAGGCTCGCGCCTGTCTCTGGAGCTCGTTTAGGCAGTCATCTGAATCCCCTCTCCTCGGGCACCCTGAAACAATGGTCTCTTGCCTCTTCGGCAGCTCCAGACATTTTCCGGATCCCCTCCTGGCTAGCCGTGGCAGCGCTAGCCCCTTCAGGCCGTGTTAACGCAGCCAACCCCAGTCCTCTCCCCGGGATCCGACCGAAGCCCGAGCCTCAGTTCCCAGCCCCGCCCGCCCCAGCCGGTGAGTAGACAAGCCTCTCGGGCTGCTGAGTGCTGGTCAGCAATGATCCTCTGTGCGGAAATCTCTCCGCTTTGCCCTCCGCACCCCTGTTGCTGCGCTCTCCTCCATGGCTCCAAAGCTTCCCCCCTCCGCCACCCGCAGTCTCCGCCCGCAAAGGGCCTTCCTAGTGTGTGGAAACCTTTCCTCTTTCACGGCTCCCTCACACTGGTGCAGATCCCGTCCCTATTCTTTTGTCTCTGTTCTTTCTTTTTTCTTCCCTACCCAGGTATGTGGGGAGTTTCTTGCCTTTTGGGAAACCAGCCCGCGGTCCCCAGGACTGTTGCGGCTTTGCCTGCTGGGGCCCCTCCAGAGCCGGCAGCCTCAGTGGGGCTGCCCTCCCCTTGGGTTCCGGGGCAGTTCAGTGATGGCAGAGGGAAGAGACCCAGAGCCAGGAGTTCCAGCTCTGCCTCAAATATTACTTTTAATCACAGCATGGAGAGTTTGCAGGGATCTTGAATGAAAGAAGTGTTGATGCATTTACTTTAAAGCTATACTACTTGCTGTAAAAAAGAAAATATAAGTAATATTGATAAAATCATTAATTTAAAATTTATATCTTACTCCCTTCTATTAATAATTTAAGGTGAACTCAAGAGACAGAGTCAGTGGTGGCATACACAATAACAAAATATATGTCAGAAGACCACAGACCCAGACTGAGAGATGGATACTTGGGAAAGGCTAATAATTTGACATGCATTGAAAATGGTTTTCTTTAAATACTTACTAAACATTTATTAAAAAGAAAGCCTGGGTACTTTGTGAGAAAAAGTATTAATTGCAGTGCTTACCTCTCTACTGTGGTCCTTAAAAATTTGATTCAGGCCCCAATTCACATGCTTTCTGCAAGCAAAGCCAAAAACCAGCAGTGAACTGGACATTTGCACTTTAATTTTTACTTATTTTAAAATACTATCTCATTTTATTTTATTTATTTTTTTCACCACAAGGCTTGTGGGATCCTAGTTCCCTACAAGGGATCGAACCTATGCCCCCTGCACTGGAAGCACAGAGTCTTAATCATTGGACCACCCGGGAATTCCCAGGATATATGCACTTTAGAAGGCAGTTCATCATCTGTGAGATAACAGAAACATATATGTGTGTGTGTATATATATGTATATATATTTACATATATATTACACATATTAAATATATATATAATATATATAATATATATAATATATATAATATATATAATATATATTATAAATATATATAATATATAATATATATATTTTATATATAAATATAAATATATATATTTATATTATATATATTTATATATATTAAAATATATATATATATTATGTATATATATATACATAATATGTGGGATATATATATATATATATATATCCCAAGTTCCTGACCCAGGGCTCCTAAAACCCTTGTAAATTCCTAAGTGGTAAGAGTACTAGGAGCATCTTTTGCTTGAATGAGATGACTCCAGGGGTCTTGGATGGAGGCTGGTCACCAGAAAGGCCAAGCCATGATTAGAGGTTGGGATTTGCAGCCCTATTTCCCAAGCTTCAACTTTTCCATAGTGGGGAGAGAGGATGGAAATGGAGTTAATAATTGATCATGCCTATGTGAGGAAGCCTTCATAAAATCCCAGCAGTGTAGGGTTCAAAGCATTTCTAGGTTGGTGAACACATCCGCACCAGGAGGATGATGCACCCCAAGGCTACAAGGACAGAAGCTCCTGCATTTAGGCTCTCCCAGACCTCACCCTATGTATCTTTTCACCTGGCTGTTCAACTTTATCCTTTAATAAACTGGTAAACACCTTATTTCTTACAACATACTCCACTCAACTGGCTCATCATAAGCTGAATTATTGCTACCTCATTTTTCCACCCAAGTGATGCTTTGGCACCACTGAGATTGTTCCTCTGGGAAACTGGCCTTTATTGGCTTCTTCAATATGAGTCTGAGTTCCAAAATACAGGATGGCCACCCATAGAGAGCTGGTCCTCATAAAGAATGTAGAACAAAATCTTTACTTGCGACTTTACTCTTTAGTGAATTCTTCACCCAGGTTCCATAACTCTTGCATTTATTTTATAGGTAAACTTTCTCGTCCTGCCTACTACCCCCTTACTTTATTTTTTACTTTGAACAACCATTAACCAGCTGCTAATATTATAGTTCCTATGGGTCTCATCCAGAAAAGCCTTCAAGAAGGCACAGGTTCTGAGGTGAGAAGAGATGACACAGAGTTGAATTTATTTGAAGACACCACCATGCCCCTCAAGACAAACACACAGTAGCAGCATGGGCCTACTGAGGCCTACTGTGGGGAAAGAAAAAGATAGAAGCATTTATTTCCCACAGAGCATCAGGTTGGGTAACAGGGAAGGTGGTGGACCTGGAAAAATATTCAATTATCAACTTGATCTTTCATATCACCTTTAGATTGGGTGTGTTTTTCAGGGCTGCTTTAGCCTGAATGAAAAAATAAAAATAGACTTTCACTGAGACATTCTAACAAAGCAAAATACACTCAAAGAAGAAAACTTATCAAAAAAGAGGTTATGAATGATAATGGGTAAGAAGATATTGCCCAAGCAGAAACAAAAAAAAAAAAGAAAAAGCCAATCCATAAAGGGAGGAATATTAAGGAAACACACATTTTAATGGAAAATAATTGATATCATGTTTAAACTTAAACAGAATAAATGTTACTGGGCTTTTTGACCAGCAAAATGAAAAAGTTATTAAAGCAATACCTATTTTTTAAAAATCACCTCGAGAAATTAAACAAAGACATTGAAATTAACCAAGTAATAGTAGAATGACTGACGACTTACTTTGCTTTCTCCCAAAAGCGGACCCAGAGACAAGGATTCAGAACGAGTGGGTTCATTGGAAGGCTGAAGGGAACACCCACAGGAGAATGTGGATGTGAAACAAGGAAGGGAAAATGCCAATGAGGGACTACATTATCCAGCCAGCCATCGCTGTGGATAACTGAAGCTTAATCCTCATAATGACATTTGGGAGCCAGTGTAGAACACATAACCTCAGACTTAATCTCTCCAAGGAGCAAGGAACAAGGAATAATT
The DNA here is from genome assembly GCF_964374135.1 of Grampus griseus. NCBI lineage: Eukaryota > Metazoa > Chordata > Mammalia > Artiodactyla > Delphinidae > Grampus > Grampus griseus. The sequence continues at coordinate 14,191,419 of NC_138997.1, read as the reverse complement.
GTATATCAATTCTTGTCAGTCACTGGTTGAGGCCTGGCCCCAGTACCATTCATTACTCTGCACTTTTAGCAAGCCAAACAAGAGACAATGTTATGTAGTTGCAAGAGAAAGCTCACAGCAAAGCAACGTTGCCTGACCAAGTGGCAAGGGCATGGAATATTGGTGGGACACTAAAGGCATCCGTCACAGAGGCCTTACAGGGCTTAACCAACACAACAGAGTCTATTAAATGCTGGAATTGTATTAAATGCTGGAACTTGAATCTATAAAAAGAAAAGTTTAATTAGCTACACCCCCACCAGGGATATGTTACTACTCTAAGCCACTGAAAACATGTTGTTTTTTTAATAACTTTAATATTTAATGAAATAAAAATATGTGGTTCATCAGAAAAAATATAACACACGTTTCATGCCCTACAGTAAAGGAAAGGAAGTCTTCAATAGATCAAGGAGACAAGAGACTTCTCAACTTAAATTCCCCATCAAAACTGGGTAAAGAAAATGAATGTAGGGTAATTAGACACTTCCTCCTCAGCCCTTGAGCATATAAATGTATGCGAAAATGAATTGGGGGCCTAACTTCAATTGCTGGGGGATCAGAAGCCCTTAAATGCTTAAATGAATGCCTATTCCTGGAAGCCTCAATGGAAAGCCGACAGTGGGGGAATCCTCCAGAGCAGAACAGTTGCACAGGATGTTCAGAAACAGGACAGTGAGGAGGAGAGTGATTCACACCTTCAGTGCTGCATCCGCTCTCAGCCTAAAAACAGAACTGCACCTACCACTTCTGTCCATCTGGCACCCGAAACAGGATTTAACTCATTTCAAAATGAGATGTACATACTTACATTACGAAGCAATTAGAAAAATAATCACAGAGAAACAAATTTTTTCAATATGATTACATATTTCTGAAACAGACTTTTGGAGGCCAATATATAAATATATCAAACTAAAAGATCAGATGATGTGTTCAGTGAAATTATTTAACTTAAAGGAAAATCTTGTGTTGAAAATATGATGATATCTGACATTTTGCCAAAAATATTCACTGTACTTCTTAATAATCATAACCTCAAAACATGTATTCCAAGCAATCTAATGGTTAGTTTATTTGGCTTTTTTGTTTGTTTAAGAAGCTAAAACTTTTTTTAAAAATCCATTGTTTGGGCACTATCAGAACAGAGTTATTAGTAGTGTTACTCTAAAGGCAGGAGATACATCGAAGGGTGTTCAAAATCTACTGGTAGCCAAGGTTAGCAGCCAATTACCATATATATTAGGTAGCTATTGCTATCCATCAAATTACCAAACAATTTAGATTACTTACAATAATAGTAATCAGTTATTATCTCTTAGTTTCTTTTGGTCAGATGGAAGTTGGGAAAGCATGATGTCTAGGGCTTTAGCTGAAAGACTCGAAGTCCAGGGACTGGAATCATCTAAAGTTTTTTATTCACTTACAAGTCTGATAGTTGATGCTGGCTCTCAGCTGAAGACCTAGCTGGTGCTGTTAGCCAGAACACCCACATGTAGCCTCACCATATGGTCTGGGCCTCTTCACAACATCGTAGGAAGTGTTCCAATAAAAAGAGCAAGCCAGGTGGGAGCTATGCTGCCCTTAAGATCTAGCTTTGGAAGTCATGCAGCATCATTTCTGCTGTATTCTATTGGTTGAAGAAGTTACTAAGGCCTGCCTAGGTTCAAGGGGAGGAAACGTAGACTCTGCCTCTCAGTAGAGGAGCATCCAAGCCATATTGAAAGAAGAAGATGTGGGATGGGCTGTATATTGATGCAGCCACTTGGGGGGAAGTGCAATTTTCAATATGGTCCATCGATCCTATACCAGAATGATCTTTTCCCCCATAGCCAGACTGAACCTAGCATCTATCTTTTATAATGACTGGTTATTAAACTGAATGAGTTGGGAAGCCTTTGAAGGATTCTCATTGCAGTTGATCTCTTCCAAACATTCGAGGGCAAAAGAAAGCAGAGAAATAAAACAAGTGGGAAAAGTAATTTTAACCATGCATTCTACCATATTTACCTCTTCAGATTATTATAGCATTTCCAATAACATTTCATATCTTTAAAATTATTGTAGAGCTCAAATAATTGAGTTGCTATGTTTCATGTATGTTTTATTTAAACTGTAAAGGAAACAGCATAGCAAACAGTAGCACCAATCTTTGAGAAACAAACTTACGTTCTCTGAATTTCCAATAATTAGTAAATTCCTTCTCCTGAGGGAATGTTCAATCACCCATACCCCTTCAGCATGATCTAGGATCCACTATGACAAGTTGATCTTTTTTTTTTTCTTTGAGTGACTCCCCTTCCTCCTAAAACAAGTTTCAAGGAATTTTATGGCTTAGATTCCAAACATGTTTTTGACTCTTGAGTGAGTTTAAAGGCACTGGATCATATCTGATACAGGCCTAGAAAACTAATAAATTAATTCAGTTTATGATTCTTATTAGTTGTAAATGATGCTAAATATGATTATTTTATTTTTAACATTTTCATATTTACTATTTCAAAATGATAATAAATCTCCCCAAAATATAATCAATTTAAATGAAAAATAGCTGCATACTAAAGACAATGAAATATTGAGTACTGAAAAGTGAGTTTCGGGGGAGCTTCAAGATGGTGGAAGAGTAAGACGTGGAAATCACCTTCCTCCCCACAGATACATCAGAAATACATCTACATGTGGAACAACTCCTACAGAACACCTACTGAACGCTGGCAGAAGACCTCAGACCTCCCAAAAGGCAAGAAACTCCCCACATACCTGGGTAGGGCAAAAGAAAAAAGAAAAAACAGAGACAAAAGAATAGGGATGGGACCTGCACCAGTGGGAGGGAGCTGTGAAGGAGGAAAGGTTTAGATACACTAGCAAGCCCCTTCACTGGCGGAGGCTACAGGTGGCAGAGGGGGGAAGCTTTGGAGCCACGGAGAAGAGCACAGCAACAGGGGTGCAGAGGGCAAAGCGGAGAGATTCCCGCACAGAGGATCGTTGCCAACCAGCACTCAGCAGCCCGAGAGGCTTGTCTGCTCACCCGCCAGGGCGGGCGGGGGCTGGGAGCTGAGGCTCGGGTTTCGGAAGTCGGATCCCAGGGAGAGGACTGGGGTTGGCTGGGTGAACACAGCCTGAAGGGGGCTAGTGTGCCACAGCTAGCCGGGAGGGAGTCCGGGGAAAAGTCTGGAGCTACCGAACAGGTAAGAGACTTTTTCTTGCCTCTTTGTTTCCTACTGCGCAAAGAGAGGGGATTAAGAGCGCCGCTTAAAGGAGCTCCAGAGACAGGCATGAGATGCTAAGGCTGCTGCTGCTGCCACCAGGAAGCACAGGTCACTATCCACATCTCCCCTCCCAGGAGCCTGTACAGCCCGCCACTGCCAGGGTCCCGTGATCCAGGGACAACTTCCCCGGGAGAACGCACAGCACACCTCAGGCTGGTGCAACGTCACACTGGCCTCTGCCACTGCAGGCTTATCCTGCACTCCGTACCCCTCCTTCCCCCAGGCCTGAGTGAGCCAGAGCACCCGAAACAGATGCTGCTTTAAGCCCATCCTATCTGAAGGAAGAACAGATGTCCTCAGGCAACCTACAGGCAGAGGCGGGTCCAAATCCAAAGCTGAACCCCAGGAGCTGTGCAAACAAAGATGAGAAAGGGAAATCTCTCCCAGCAGCCTCAGGAGCAGCAGATTAAATCTCCACAATCAACCTAATGTACCCTGCATCTGTGGAACACCTAAATAGACAACGAATCATCACAAATTGAGGAGGTGGACTTTGGGAGCAATGATACATATATTTTTTTTCCCTTTTTCTCTTTTTGTGAGTGTGTATGTGTATGCTTCTGTGTGTGATTTTGTCTGTACAGCATTGCTTTTACCATTTATCCTAGGGTTCTGTCTGTCCGTTCTTTAGTTTTATATTTTTTTTTGTTTTTAGTATAGTTTTTAGCACTTGTTATCGTTGGTGGATTTGGTTTTTGGTTTGGTTGCTCTCTTCTTTCTTTTTTTTACATTAAAATAATTTTTTAAAATAATAATTTTTTTTTCATAACTTTATTTTATCTTCTTCTCTTTTTTTTCTCCCTTTTATTATGAGCCGTGTGGATGACAGGGTCTTGTTGCTCCAGCCAGACGTCAAGCCTGTGCCTCTGAGGTGGGAGAGCCAAGTTCAGGACACTGGTCCAAAAGAGACCTCCCAGCTCCATGTAATATCAAACAGCGAAAATCTCCCGGAGAGCTCCATCTCAACTCCAAGACCCAGCTCCACTCAACGACCAGCAAGTTAGAGTGCTGGACACCCTATGCCAAACAACTAACAAGACAGGAACACAACCCCACCCATTAGCAGAAAGGATGCCTAAAATCATAATAAGGCCACAGACACCCCCAAACAAATGACCAGATGTGGACCTGCCCACCAGAAAGAGAAGATCCAGCCTCATCCACCAGAAAACAGGCACTAGTCCCCTCCACCAGGAAGCCTAAACAACCCAATGAACCAACCTTAGACACTGGGGACAAACATGAAAAAAACGGGAACTACGAACCTGCAGCCTGCAAAAAGGAGACCCCAAACACAGTAAGTTAAGCAAAATGAGAAGACAGAGAAACACACAGCAGATGAAGAAGAAAGGAAAAAACCCCACCAGACCTAACAAATGAAGAGGAAATAGGCAGTCTAGCTGAAAAAGAATTCAGAATAATGATAGTAAAGATGCTCTAAATTCTAGGAAATAGAATAGAGAAAATACAAGAAACATTTAACAAGGACCTAGAAGAACTAAAGAGCAAACAAACATTGATGAACACCACAATAAATGAAATAATCCTTTAGAAGGGACCATTAGCAGAATAACTGAGAAACAAGAACAGATAAGTGACCTGGAAGATAAAATAATGGAAATAACTACTGAAGAGCAGAATAAAGAAAAAAGGATGAAAAGAACTGAGGACAGTCTCAGTGACATTAGAGACAACATTAAACACACCAACATTCGAATTATAGGGATCCCAGAAGAAGAAGATAAAAAGAAAGGGACTGAGAAAATATTTGAAGAGATTATAGTAGAAAACTTCCCTAATATGGGAAAGGAGATAGTTAATCAAGTCCAGGGAGCACAGAGAGTCCCATACAGAATAAATCCAAGGAGAAACACACCAAGACACATATTAAACTATCAAAAATTATATACAAAGAAAAAATATTAAAAGCAGCAAGGGAAAAACAACAAATAACACACAAGGGAATCCCCATAAGGTTAACAGCTGATCTTTCAGCAGAAACTCTGCAAGCCAGAAGGGAGTGGCAGGACATATTTAAAGTGATGAAGGAGAAAAACCTGCAACCAAGATTACTCTACCCAGCAAGGATCTCATTCAGATTTGATGGAGAAATTAAAACCTTTACAGACAAGCAAAAGCTGAGAGAGTTCAGCACCACCAAACCAGCTTTACAACTGCTAAAGGAAATTCTCTAGGCAAGAAACACAAGAGAAGGAAAAGACCTACAATAATGAACCCAAAACAATTAAGAAAATGGGCATAGGAACATACATATTGATAATTACCTTAAATGTAAATGGACTAAATGCTCCCACCAAAAGATACAGATTGGCTGAATGGATTCAAAAACAAGACCCATATATTTGCTGTCTACAAGAGACCCCCTTCAGACCTACAGACACATACAGACTGAAAGTAAGGGGATGGAAAAAGATATTTCATGCAAATGCAAACCAAAAGAAAGCTGGAGTAGCAATTCTCATATCAGACAAACTAAACTTTAAGATAAAGACTATTAGAAGTGACAAAGAAAGACACTACATAATGATCAAGGGATCAATCCAAGAAGAAGATATAACAATTGTAAATATTTATGCACCCAACATAGGAGCACCTCAATACATAAGGAAAATACTAACAGCCATAAAAGGGGAAATCGACAGTAACACATTCATAGCAGGGGACTTTAACACCCCACTTTCACCAATGGACAGATCATCCAAAATGAAAATAAATAACAAAATACACATTCTTCTCAAGTGCTCATGGAACATTCTCCAGGATAGATCGTATCTTGGGTCACAAATCAAGCCTTGGTAAATTTAAGAAAATTGAAATCGTATCAAGTATCTTTTTTAACCACAACGCTATGAGACTAGATATCAATTACAGGAAAGATCTGTAAAAAATACAAACACAAGGAGGCTAAACAACACACTACTTAATAACCAAGAGATCATGTAAGAAATCAAAGAGGAAATCAAAACATACCTAGAAACAAATGACAATGAAAACACGATGACTGAAAACCTATGGGATGCATCAAAATCCGTTCTAAGAGGGAAGTTTATAGAAATATAATCCTACCTTAAGAAACAAGAGACATCTCAAATAAACAACCTAACCTTACACCTAAAGCAATTAAAGAAAGGAGAACAAAAACCCCCAAAATTAGCAGAAGGAAAGAAATCATAAAGATCAGATCAGAAATAAATGAAAAAGAAATGAAGGAAACGATAACAAAGATCTATAAAACTAAAAGCTAGTTCTTTGAGAAGATAAAAAAAATTGATAAACCATTAGCCAGACTCATCAAGAAAAAAAGAGAGAACACTCAAATCAATAGAATTAGAAATGAAAATGGAGAACTAACAACTGACACTGCAGAAATATAAAGGATCATGAAAGATTACAGGCAACTACATGCCAATAAAATGGACAACCTGGAAGAAATGGACAAATTCTTAGAAATGCACAACCTTCCAAGACTGAACCAGGAAGAAATAGGAAATATGAACAGACCAATCACAAGCACTGAAATTGAAACTGTGATTAAAAATCCTCCAACAAACAAAATCCCAGGACCGTTTGATGGCTTCACAGGCGAATTCTCTCAAACATTTAGAGAAAAGCTAACACCCATCCTTCTCAAACTCTTCCAAGGTATACCAGAAGGAGGAACACTCCCAAACTCATTCTAGGAGGCCACCATCACCCTGATACCAAAACCAAAGATGTCACAAAGAAAGAAAACTACAGGCCAATATCACTGATGAACATAGATGGAAAAATCCTTAACAAAATACTAGCAAACAGAACCCAACAGCACATTAAAAGGATCAGACACCATGATCAAGTGGGGTTTAACCCAAGAATGTAAGGATTCTTCAATATACGCAAATCAATCAATGTGATACACCATATTAACAAATTGAAGGAGAAAAACCATATGATCATCTCAATAGATGCAGAGAAAACTTTTGACAAAATTCAATACTGATTTATGATAAAAACCCTCCAGAAAGTAGCCATAGAGGGAACTTTCCCCAACATAATAAAGACCATATATTACAAACCCACAGCCAACATTGTCCTCAATGGTGAAAAACTGAAACCATTTCCACTAAGATCAGGAGCAAGACAAGGTTGCCCACTCTCACCACTATTATTCAACATAGTTTTGGAAGCTTTAGCCACAGCAATCAGAGAAGAAAAAGAAATAAAAGGAATCCAAATAGGAAAAGAAGTAAAGCTGTCACTGTTTGCAGATGACATGATACTATACATAGGGAATCCTAAAGATGCTACCAGAAAACTAGAGCTAATCCATGAATTTGGTAAAGTGGCAGGATACAAAATTAATGCACAGAAATCTCTTGCATTTCTATACACTAGTGATGAAAAATATGAAAGTGAAATTAAGAAAACACTCCCTTTTACCATTGCAACAAAAAGAATAAAATATCTAGGAATAAACCTACCTAAGGAGACAAAAGACCTGTATGCAGAAACTTATAAGACACTGATGAAAGAAATTAAAGATGATACAAATAGATGAAGAGATATACCATGTTCTTGGATTGGAGGAATCAACATTGTGAAAATGACTATACTACCCATAGCAATCTACAGATTCAATGCAATCCCTATCAAACTACCACTGGCATTTTTTACAGAACTAGAACAAAAAATTTCACAATTTGTATGGAAACACAAAAGCTCCTGAATAGCTAAAGCAATCTTGAGAAAGAAAAACGGAGTTGGAGTAACCAGGCTCCCTGACTTCAGCCTATACTACAAAGTTACAGTCATCAAGACAGTATGGTAATGGCACAAAAAAGAAATATAGATCAATGGAATAGGATAGAAAGCCCAGAGATAAACCCACACATTGGTCAACTTATCTTTGATAAAGGAGGCAAGAATATACAGTGGAGAAAAGACAGACTCTTCAATAACTGGTGCTGGGAAAACTGGACAGCTACATGTAAAAGAATGAAATTAGAACACTCCCTAACACCATACACAAATATAAACTAAAAAATGGATTAAAGACCTAAATGTAAGGCCACAAACTATAAAACTCTTAGAGGAAAACATAGGCAGAACACTCTATGACATAAATCACAGCAAGATCCTTTTTGACGCACCTCCTAGAGAAATGGAAATAAAAACAAAAATAAACAAATGGGACCTCTTGAAACTTAAAAGCTTTTGCACAGCAAAGGAAACCATAGACAAGATGAAAAGACAACCCTCAGAATGGGAGAAAATATTTGCAAATGAAGCAACTGACAAAGGATTAATCTCCAAAATTTACAAGCAGCTCATGCAGCTCAATATCAACAAAACAAACAACCCAATCCCAAAATGGGCAGAAGACCTAAACAGACATTTCTCCAAAGAAGATATACAGGTTGCCAGCAAACACATGAAAGAATGCTCAACATCATTAATCATTAGAGAAATGCAAATCAAAGGTACAATGAGATATCATCTCATACTAGTCAGAAGGGTGATCATCAAAAAATCTACAAACAATAAATGCTGGAGAGCATTTGGAGAAAAGGGAACCCTCTTGCACCGTTGGTGGGAATGTAAATTGATACAGCCACTATGGAGAACAGTACGGAGGTTCCGTAAAAAACTAACAATAGGACTATCATACGACCCAGCAATCCCACTACTGGGCATATACCCTGAGAAAACCATAATTCAAAAAGAGTCATGTACCAAAATTTTCATTGCAGCTCTAATTACAATAGCCATGACATGGAAGCAACGTAAGTGTCCATCAACAGATGAATGGATAAAGAATATGTGGCACATATATACAATGGAATATTACTCAGCCATAAAAAGAAGTGAAATTGAGTTATTTGTAGTGAGGTGGATGGACCTAGAGTCTGTCATACAGAGTGAAGTAAGTCAGAAAGAGAAAAACGAATACTGTATGCTAACACACATATATGCAATAAAAAAAAAAAAAAAGTCCTGAAGAACCTAGGAGCAAGACGAAGACAGAGACCTACTAGAGAATGGGCTTGAGGATACGGGTAGGGGGAAGCGTAAGCTGGGACAAAGTGAGAGAGTGGCATGGACATATATACACTACTAAACGTAAAATAGGTAGCTAGTGGGAAGCAGTCGCATAGCACAGGGAGATCAGCTCGGTGCTTTGTGACCACCTAGAGGGGTTGGATGGGGGGGTGCGAGGGAGACGCCAGAGGAGGGGATATGGGGATATATGTATATGTATAACATTCACTTTGTTATAAAGCAGAAACTAACACACCACTGTAAATCAATTATACTCCAATAAAGATGTTAAAAAAATAGCTTCTTTGAAAATATAATAGTTTTAAGCTATTGGAAAGAAGTTAGCTGTTAATATTCATGTAAAAAGAAAATATTTAACAGAACTCAACAGGTATGAAAATGAAGAACAAGTAGTCAGCACATTCATTAAAATTATTATATCTTAATGGAATAAAAATAAATTATTTTTGTGACAGACTCAGAAACAATGTAACACAGCTAGAGAAACATGGGTTATGTAGAAAATTTTGATTCTTTTCACACCTAATCTCATTTCTGAAACTACATTCTAACTATTCCCAATTGCTTATAATTTTCCTAGGCAGACTGTCCCCAGCATCTTCATACTATATACTTCACCCTCATTCCTTGAATCCAAATTGTTTTGGGTGATTCAAATTGCTTCTTGAACCCTCATTTACCCATCCAAATTAAAACCGCCAATTATTCTTTTTTTTTTTTTTTTTGCGGTATGCAGGCCTCTCACTGTTGTGGCCTCTCCCTTTGCAGAGCACAGGCTCCGGACACGCAGGCTCAGTGGCCATGGCTCACGGGCCTAGCTGCTCCGCGGCATGTGGGATCTTCCCAGGGCACGAACCCGTGTCCCCTGCATCGGCAGGCGGACTCTCAACCACTGCACCACCAGGGAAGCCCCAATTATTCTTGTTAACCATGAATGTTCCAAAACCTGGATTCCTTTTCTTCTTGCATAAAATTACCAAAACCTGCTCAAACCATTTCTGTGATCCCCCTAAAGAGATTATTAAATGCTTTTTGTTTAATACTGATTTTTCTTACTTTCAGAATGAGTCTTAAGGCATGGGCCTTTGTGTTAGTCTTGATGGATGTTAGACTGATATGAGGCAAAAAAATACAGTGTTCATAAGTCTGGGTGGCTTTCCTGGCAACTTGATGATGATGAAGGCCTACTCATCTTCTGACTTATGGCTCTGCATCCTAAAGATGCAGCTTTGATCCTGAGGTTCAAGCAAGCTGTGATAGCTTTGGCTCCCTCCTTCATAAAGGTATTCTGGCCAGTGGCAAAAGAGAAAAAATAGAGGACAGCACATTCTCTTTATGATCATAACTCAGAAGTTGTGCTACCATGGCCCGTAGTGGAACCCAGTCACATGACCTCTCCTTGCAGCAAAGAAAGCTGTTACATAGTTACTCATATGAAACTTCCATTAACATAGAGAAGGGGAGGTCTGATAATGGGGAGCAATCAGCAGTCTCTGCCAAAACTTTAGAACCAGATGGATTTGCACTTTAATCCCAGCTCTGTAATTTATTAGCTATTAGGGCTCATGAAAGTCTAAAAGCTTCAGTATCTTTATCTGATTTATTTCAGAGGTATTAAGCAGATTGCATCCAAAATGAATACAAAGCATTTAGCCCTGTGTTTAGAATACAGTATGTGCTCAATAAATGAGAGCTAGTATACACAGAAAAAGCATACTTAACAAAGAGATATAAGGTTGAAGACTCTGCAGACAGGAACTATGTTTAAGAGTCTAGGTTGGAGAGATAAAGGCAGGAAAGAAGGATCTTTATTTAAGGTATAGGCAAATATGCCAAGAACATCAAGACTGAAAGTAAATCAGATGAGTGAAATATTGGGACCTAATTCAAGATTGAAATATATCCTTAATTTTTTCATTGATTTTTATTTTCTTCTAGTTATTTGTAACCAGTCGCCAGAGGTCAACATTTTTTTCCTCTTATACATATTGAATACAACACTCTGCATTAATCATGATTTTCTTATACTGATTGAATATGGCAATTGCCAGCCACATTCAGCAAGTTCAGAGGAGAGTCAAAACTCCCATAGCTACTAACTTCTGTTGAAAACTGACTGATCTGAGCTCTCAAAGCATGGTATAGAAACACATCATACATCCAGAATTGGTGGCAATTAGATGTTTTCCAGAGAGTTCTTAGCGGTTGGCCCCAGGGAAAATTACAGGTAAAAGGGGAAGACCAAGTAATCAAGTCAACCCTTTCAAGCAGAGCAAATCTACTTTAACATATTGGAGTCCTCCTTTATTTTTTTTTTCAGTTAAAGCCTTTATTCTCCTTTTAGAAAGTAATATGAAACATTTTCTGTCACAAAATTCGGGTTCTAAGTGTTACACGGATTCTATGAATAATTTCTTAGGTCTTCAATTGTAAACTATTCATGCATTAACTACAAAGGGCAGTTCCCTCTACAGAAACTTTTTCATCTCCCACTAATTCACTCATTTCTCCCTAAATTGTGCACCTCCTCCTTTGTAACACCTACTCTTCTCAACACAATACCTGGTATATGAAAATCTCACTACATTTTGCTGAACAATTAAATCCAAAAATGAATTAATATTAACTTTCACTGACTGAACAAAACACTATGAAAGGAATCTCATTAAAGATCATGGCCTAACTAAAATGATTTAGCATTATAGAGTAGGAAGAACTCTGGGCTTGAGGTTAAAAAAATAATCTTCGTTAAATTTCTTACTTCTAAAACTCATATGAGTTCTGCCATTACAGACGAAACCCTGTCAAAACTTATAAGCAACACTAAGCTTCACTGTCTTTTTCCGTAAAATGGAAATTCAACTAAGACAATGTATAAAAGAACACTTTGTAAGTTGTAAATCACAAACCAAAATTAAGACATTGTTTATTGCATCCAAACTGGAATCAATTTTTCCTGTGGCTGCGCAGATCTTATGCTGATGGAATGCAGTCAAGTAAGTTTTCCATTATAAAAAGCCCATGTGTATGCTTGGTGCTAGGAGAAGCATGTGATAATCTTTTCACTCTAGACACAATTTTTTTAAGGTCCACACAGATTCTTATTTGTGAGAAACTGGTGCTCATATAACTAGACACACGAGTATTGAGCCAATAAAACCAACTGAAGAATGGGAGGAATTATCTTACACTTGAAGTCATTGTTTCACATTTCTGAAGCTCCCAGTGGGTTCTAAACATGAGATGTTTGTTCCTCTCTGCCTTCCCATTATTCTTTCCCATAAGGCAATCCTTTTGATATCAGCATGGAATATATAAAATGCTTTGGGGGTAAAAGTTGGTCTTTCTTTTATAGTAAATTTTTATTTATCCAATTCAGTTCTAAGCAAAAACAATAAAATAAATAGGGGCATAAAAAAGAAAAAAACTCCACTGTTAAGATCTCAATTATGTTTTGTTTATGGAATGTAGAGAAACACTTTCTTTCCCAACACATTCTCGCTGTAGCCTGTTTCTCTTCATACATGTAATGCGAATCCCTGTGGCTTTGGGGTCAAACAGACATCTTGACTCTATCATATACTACTTTTGTGATCTTGAGTATGTTGGCTAAATTTCAGAACTTAAGTTTTCTCATTTGTAAAATGATGGTAATTCTCCCTATGCCCTGATATCTTAGCCCCAAGATTAAACAAAACTTGTAGCACATACAAAACTAATCAATAGGAAGTAACAATTAGAATTATGCTCTGTAATAGCTGGAACAAGAGCCAAAGTAAAGGTTACATGGCAACAAAACTGTGGCATTATGGTAAAAATCAGTAAGTCCCCCAAACATGGTTTAATTTGAACAACTTTATCAGGATGATTATACCACTGGTTAAGAATTCCCAGCCCAGAAGGCAATCAGATTGGATATTTGTGGTTCTAATATAAATGCTATTGTTCAAAATATAGCATTACTTTATACACAGAGAAACCTTCACACAATTGGTATCATATATCATTATTCCATTTATTCATGCCTTAGTCTAGTTTAATTTGGGCAGAACCCTTATATTGAATCCCTCATTAAATTTCTCTTCTTTAATCCAGAGATAATATTTACCTATTCATACATCATTTTATGACTCTTGAAAATCATGAACCATAAATAATTGTAAATATTTTTAAGCACAAATACAAAGGGATAAATATAACTAAATTGTCTTAGATTAGCTTTCACTTCTGTAAACTCAGAAGAACTGCACAGCCCTCATACATCTCATGTTCTCTATCAACAGATAACTTGATATTTGTTATAGGCTATTATTTATTAGACCCTATAATGATTCCTAACATTTCTCAAACTTGAGTAACTTATTGCTGTTACTTTAATTTCTACCTCTTGGTTTATTATTAATTAAGATTAAAGTTATTTTTAGAATCACACGATCACTTCTAAGAATGTCATGTCCAAAATGCTGGAAGAAGTCATTTTGGTTTTGCATGTAATTGTACCTCAAAACAGCACTATTTTTCTTCTCCCAAGATTCAGAACAACTTTTTAACAACAAACTTCACCCTTTTATACCAGCACAGGACAAAATTCCTTTATAGCGTGGAAATTATATGTTACCTTTGAAGTCAGGATATTCTGTGCTGATGAGGATTTTACTCCTGATTATTAATCTCAAGTTTGAACTACACACATTTCTCTATGTGTTTTAGAAAATAGCAGTGTCAGCCCCAATCTCAGAACTTAGCTGACATACACAATGCATGCCCTATTCCAAACATATGAGTGAATTTGGATGGACGAATCAATAACTTTGTATGTAAAATACAAAATGAAGCTCCACATATTTCCAATAAATATACACACCAAATGGTTTTTCTTGGTATCATGTTCCCTCTATTGTGGAGTGAGTGGGGCGAAATAAAATGGAGGCATTAAATGCATAAAATAAGATTTCTTTTCCGACCTAGAGGAAAACAGACTCCCTTTGAAGAATTTACTATCATCAGCAAATTTGGTAGCAAATCCTCAAATATTTAATATTAAATCACTTTTCAAAGACAGTATAAGCAGAAGATATCCTGCTTTTACAGGCAAAACTAAGTGACAATCTCTACACTGGGAAACAAATTATAGCGTTTGACTATTTATTAAAGAGTAGGAAATTTAGTTTGTTGGTGGAGGAATTCTCTTTGCCTACAATGACTATTAAAACCTCTTTTTGTTTATGCCATGTTAAATTTACTTCTTGAATGTATGCCAAACAAATGTCAGGTCTTCATAAAACACATTAGTTGACAGATCACTTGCAGGAGTAGGAAAGCAGAGATTTTCAAGCAAGAATGGACCATGGAGCATGTGGAAAACTGCTGAAGTTGTCTTCACTCAGCTAAGTCACTGATAGCTGTCGTTAACTACCATGTGTTCACTGATGTTTCAGCCATAAGAACAGAACAGCCATATAACCATTAAGATCAGTTGCAAACGGCTAACTCTTTTATTTTTATCAATTTTATGACTGATCAGTTCTCAAAGAAACATTACCAAAGCTTTTTTTTATATAATAACTACATTAACAACAATAACAGCAACAAAAACAAATTAACATTGTCTAAATAAGTCCTTTTGATTTAAAATATGGTTCTTGAGGAATTAGGCAATCCACCCATCTCTCCTCTCTACTGGGTGGTTTTGAGTACAGAGAAAGAAATGCTTGTAGATTGTTCTGAACTTTGTTACCAGCACAATGGAACAGTTTATTACTATGTTTTCCACAAAGAGTGCTTTGTGGTCTTGAAACACAACAGACACTATATTTTTGTTAGCTGAGTAGATATCTAAAGCCAAATTGCACACAGCCACACTCAGTGAGAAGAGTAAAGCCAACGAACTTTACTTTCCTCCTTCCTCTGTGATCACAAAGCAATAGGCCTATTTAACCTGATTCTCCTGATCTTCCTCTTCCACCTCCTTCTCTAGAGTGGCTTTTACTAGTCCAGGTTACTGCCCGGACTAACAACTGGGCCAACTGTGTTAGAAATTCAATAACAGAAATCCTGTTTGCAAGTCACTGGAAATGTCCTGTTTTTCTTGAGATCACTGGAGATCCTGGAGTCTTGGCACAGAGGAGTGAGAGGAAAGATAGAAATGTGTGAAATCCTTTCTGGGCTTGGTGGCTGCTATTTTGCCTAAACCAAAGTTCTCTTCAGATGTTTAATATCTATTTATCCATTTAACAGCTAGATATGGCCTTCAAGTCTTCACAGAACACGAAACATACATGTTATAGTGACAAGACTATAAAAGTAGCATGTAAATTCTGTTTTCCTTAAGATTAGTAAGCTTACATGGAGAACACACACAAATATATGAAATCTTATGTCAAAAATTAAGTTGGGGCTTCCCTAGTAGCGCAGTGGTTGAGAGTCCGCCTGCCGATGCAGGGGACACGGGGTCGTGCCCCGGTCCGGGAAGATCCCACATGCCGCGGAGCGGCTGGGCCCATGAGCCATGGCCGCTGAGCCTGTGCGTCCGGAGACTGTGCTCCGCAACGCGAGAGGCCACAACAGTGAGAGGCCCGCGTACCGCAAAAAAAGAAAAAAATAATACGTTTAAGTGTTGATTTCACTTCATTAATAAAATAAGCTCTCACCATAAACCTTATGATTAATCATATACTTAAACTTGTGACAAAAATTATTTCATATTTTTATTTTTAAAGGTTATACTCCATTTATAGTTATTACAAACTATAAATGGCTATATTCTCCGTGTTGTACATTATATCCTTATAGCTTGTTTTATAACTAATAGTTTGTACCTCTCACTCCCCTACTCTTAATATTGCCCCTCCCCCCTTTCCTCTCTGCGTTGGTAACCACTAGTTTGTAATCACATATTTTTTAAAAGAGAAAAAATATATCGTTATTTTTCTTCTTGTTTTAGATGCTAAATTAAGACAACTATCCTGAAGAGTTCTTTTAAGAATATCGATAACATAAAACAAACAGACAAATCGATAGTGAGATAACATACAGGCATAATATTGATTAGAACTAAGAATTCTAATAATGGAAAATTATCAGTCTTTGCAGGTGGCCTCTAGTCTCATTTTTCAACCTGTAGACTAATACATAAACATTAAAAGTCATAAGTATTTTATCATGGCTTTTAAGGAGAAACAAACAACATGCTACAGTAAAACGCATATGTAAGATCATTATGCTCGCAGTTCAGGGTCATTTAGAAAGTTCTAAATAGAACTAAGACTCCTCTGGTTCTCAGCAAATGCTTCTAAATTCTTGTCTTCCTAGCAAGATTAAATGCCTTTGGTATGAGAGATTGAGTCCTGTGCTAATTCTAAGCTCCCACATTGCCTTGCACTGTGCTAAACCAAAGAAATGAAACAAACAGATATTTGTTAAGCACCTATTATTGCTTTTGTTAGGTTATATGAAGAATAGAATAAAACAGTATTTTGTCTGCTAGAAATTTACAATATCTCAGGGACATTAGTTAGTTGAGTCTTTACTTTTTTTCTAAGCTGATCAGTTTACAGAAAGCCAGGGACTGACCTGTCCAAAAAGAGATAAATTGAAGCAAGCTCAAGTTTTATGTTGCCATTATCTAGCCTGGCTTAGGACATCCAAGCTGCACTTCCCGTAATGCATCAGTCAGAGAATACTCTTTTGTTTCACCAAATTGCAAAATATATCACATACATTACATTATAAATATGACGGCTCTCATTCCCTAGGCCTTTAAGTGTAGAACTGTGTGTTCCTGATTTCTAAACCTTCATTATTTTTTTGATGTTGCTCAAATACAGCAGTGTTGTCCTTTAATAGTAATGAAAATTATTCCTCCTGATTTGTGAAATACTGCATAATTTACATTTCTGTTCCTCCCCCTACTTCCTAAGATTCTAGACATACAGAAGAGCTATAGTATCTTAACCTGGAATCTTTCCCTTTAAATTTTGACAAAAATTGTTTCAATAACTTCTGAGAATTAATCTTTCCTGTGATTCTATCTAGGATGCTAGGTACCAGAAATGCAGAGTCAAATAAAATAGTATTTCTACCCTGATTTAGGATAGGCATGGCTGGAGAACAAGTTACAAGAGATTAAAGGATAAGAAATGAATCACAGAATCTAGGTCACATAACAACAACAAAAAAAAAATAGTAAATGTAGAAGTAAGCCAATTTGGGCTCAGGAAGTCTGCTATAGATCGTGTACTCATGGGAACACTGGGAACATCAAAATAAAAGAAGTAGAAGAGAAAAGTTTGCTATCATAGTAAAATCTTGGCATTTTTAAAATTTCAAAGGTGAAAGAATTTCAAAATATGACAACACATTAATCATGAAGATTAATATGGTACAAAGAAGAGTAAATTACTTGGAACATACAATTGATGCATAAACTTCACTGTCCAAATTCATCCAATTTCCATATACCCAGAATGCAGACAGGATATGGCTCTGCTCCAGATGTCTCTCTGTTGAGGTGCTCTATAGTCCTTTAAGCCAGATTTGCTGACTTGGGAATAGTCCTCTGTATTTTCTTTTCTATTTCTTCCAATCACCTCTCCCAAGCCCTCATTAAGTTATGTGATCTCAATATTCTTGGAATCACTCCTGTTATCCTCTGAAGCTTACTATCTATTTTCTCAGGCTGACTGGCTTCTTCTAGGTGACTTCCACACAAATACATATTAACTTGTCTTCCTACCTATAATCTTCTGCTTTGGGCTTTCTTTGATCTTTACCATATTGTTTACAATTTGTAAAAGTAATTTCCCTTTATTTTCAAATCACATGTAGGTATCATCACAGTCCATATTTGTTGAGAAGGAAAAAGAATTGATAGAAATCATTTCCTTAAACATGGTCACAGACTGGAATATGGAGAATGATATCTCATCAACCTCTAACCTGGCATATGGTGATATACAATTGAGTCAATGCTAGAACGTTGAGATGATCACAAGGATACTCTCGACATTCATGTACTTTGAAGAAACAAATCGCAAATAAAAGTGGATTCTGGGAAATTATCTTGGGAAGGAAGGATAAATGAATAATTTTCATAGTAAAGATTTGGATAACAGATATCCTGTAGAATAGCAAATGTAACATATTAGGGCAAGCTAGACTAACCTATGGTAACTACGATCTCTGAATATCAAGGACCTAACATTACAAAAATTAATTTATTACTTAATGTGTACACCTTGATACAGGTTGAGCACTCTCAGATTTGTGACTCTCACCATTACGTGTCTCTACCACCTCGAAGTCATTTGCTTTCAGTCACAATGATGAAGTTGAAAGAAGATAGTGTAGAAAAGTTCATTGCCAAGCCAGGAAATGGTATATATAACATCTACATTCCATTGGCCAGAACTGGTCACACAGGAACTGGGAAACAGAAATACAGGGTGTTTTTTTTTCTTTCTTTCTGTGTTTTCAGGAAGAGAACATTTAAATTTATAAAAAATTACACTTTTGTATTTAAAATTATCAAAACTACTTTAAATGGTAAATGACAAACTTGAGAAAACATCTGCAACAATTTTGAGTGATAAAAATGAACACCTTTAATATATGAAGAGAACTCAGAGATTCATGAAAACAAATGCTAATTCTCAAATGGGTGTTGCTCATAAATAAACAAACTGACATCACAAATAAATATATGAGATTTTATTAGCAATCAAACAAAAACAGGAAAAAAAGAAGAGGCAATTTTTATCCATCTAATTATTTGCAATAACTTTTAAATGGTAATGCTAAATACTAATGATTATATAGTCAGATAGGCATTCTCAGACATTATGCTTAAACATTTTGCTATGCAACATGTTTATATGTTTTCATAGTGACATCCAGCAACAGCTTTATATTTTTCTCTAATGCAATAAATCTAGTTCTGAAAATCTAAGGAAATAATAATTGGAAAAAAGTTCATGTACAAACATGTAATAAAAACAAAATGAAAAAACTGGAAAATCTTCTAATCCAAATCTTCAAGCTAGTACCTTTTCATGGAGTTTTTCCAGAATATTTTTTTTTCTTCTCAGAGTCCCATAGGTTCAGTTCCTTCTTCTGTTCTAACTTTATCTAACATTATGGGCCCATATTTCAATGTGGGTTAACAAGATTTCCTTTATTGGAAATAACTTACATTCTAATTTATATTTTTACTAATTATCAAATTGAAGGCCTTCTTTCTATTTTGATACATTAAGCCTTTTTTCAAACACTGCACACTTTTTCTGAGTGGGTTTTCTACTCTCTTGCAGCCTCTTGAACCTGAGTTAAGGGGTGGGGGGCATACAGATTTTTCAAAAAATACTGTAAAAACTTCACCAGTTCAATATCATGAAAATATTACCTTTAACTCACCTTATTTTGTAAAAACTAAAGTCACCAAACCAATTATATTAACATATTTCATTAGGTAACCTGTTATCACTGTGTAATCAGGAGACAGTTAAAAGACCCTTTCCTTTAAAATGGTTATTTTTTGAGAAGGCAGAGTAATGATTTTAATAGCTATAAATATTTTTAAGGCTTAAAAACCCTTAATTCTTCCTCTTCTTCATGGAAAATGGCATTTGTTCTCTTTTTGTGAAGATAAAAATGTTAATAAATGATAATGTGCACAATAATATAAAAGGTAGAGACAATTTTTATTCATTATGTATAAAGGGGGAGACAGGAAATGTGAAGTCAAAGAATAAAAAGTAGCACAGGAAATGTAAGGTCAGCTGCATCAAGAGGTATTTCTCACAGCACACTGCCTTTATTAAGAATTCTAGATTCATGCAACCATGGTACAATGGAAATGTTTCTTGAAGTAGATAACATTCTTACTCACTATACAATTCAAAAATCACAAAATGACTATGAGTTCTAGCTGCGCCACAAAATGAGACTTTTATTCTTTTCTTCTTCTCTTTTATAATAGTTCTGGTACTCACAAAGAGTCTGGATGTCCAGTTCTCAAAATGAAGAGTTCTGCATCATGTCTATAAAGCAAAGCCCCAGGAGAGGCAGCCTCCTCCCATCTGTGTTCTACTATTTTTAGGGCTGCTTTCTTTTAGCTATTATTCTCTGTTTAACTGGTATATGATGGGCACTTACAAATATTATCTTATTGTTCAATCCATTTTATAGGTATGTAATCAGAGGCTCAGAAAGCCCATAGAATGTATTCAAAGTCATACAGGTGATACATAGGTTTCTGTGACTCAAAGTTCTATTCCTTCAGTGTGACCAGAGAGAAATCATTTGGATGATTGTTTCCACTGGCTTATTGTTGCAATGGGTTCCACTGGACTGGTGTTAGGATGAACATTTAACTGCAAATAAACCAGTCTGGTGTATTTTCCCTGGGATATGTTTGTAAATTTTGGAAACACAAACATGTATCAGGCATCATAGAAGTATCACCAGGACCACAAATATTGGACACTGAACAAAGCAAATCTGGGAAAATTAATCCAATCCAAAGAGCTATCAGTGAGGTTAAGCTGATAGAGCTTGATTCTGATATGTGTCCCATAAACTGTTTATTGAAAGAAAACCCACCTCATATATAGAAGGATTCTGACAAATGAAAATACAAAACAAAAAAATGAGGCTTAGTAGAATTGCTGTGCATCTAGAAACCCCTTTATATGCAAACAGACTAAATTCTCAACTAAAGTCTTTTGTAATTAAAATACCTGTTATTTAAAAATGCAGAGTACAATTTTTAGTTTACAAAACATATTCTAAAAATATGTTACTGTAAATGTTGATTAGCAAGGCACAATACTTGATATTGTCCCTCTTTTTGCCTACTAAGATTTAAACTTAAGACTCTGGAAAGGCATGAACACCGAGAATAAAATCTGTGAGCACACTGATTAGGAAATGCTCTCTTAATTTATAAAGCAAAATCAGGTCCTCAGATTGTAGGGTGTATAAGAATTACCTGTGAATCTTGCAAAAGCTGCAAATTCCTGGATTCCCCTTAGGGAGATTCTGGTCCAACAGAATGTCTTTGAGGCCAAGGGATCTGCAATTTAACAAATGCCCCAGGTGATTCTGATGAAAGTGGTTCTGGAACATATCTTCTAGAGCTCTGCCTTATAAAACACTGACTGCTTCCTGAAATATTAACTTAAGTGGATCCTTCTTCTACATTCTTGGCACCCTTGGCAGTCCTTCAATGTCGTACTAACCTTTGCAGTGAAAGTTTCATGTAGTGACCAAATTTTCAATTAAACACAATTTTACTCAAATTTAAATCACATACGCCAGTTATCACAGCTGCTCAATCTGCTGGCTAAATAGTTTTTATGTTCCACTCCAGAGGTGCCTCATTTCAGTGATAAATTAAGAGATCCCTATAAAGTAGCCTACCTACCATTACTAGCTGTTGTGAGATATGTATATAATCCTCAGGTGCTGGTGTTGAAAGTGAGAGTAGAAACAGGAGTAAGAGGGGAAACCAATCCACTGCTTAGGCAGGCCAGCAAGAGAGTAAGTGTTCCATTATCTAATTCTCAGATTTTCAGGTTAAAGAATTCAATTTTGTCAGAATGGCTCCAATTCAGAATGGAGATGGAAAAGGATTCAATAACAACAAAACAATGATAATATCAACAATATGACTCAAAAATTAATGGTTGCTTATAGAAGGCATTTCACTAAGCACAAGATATGCATTTTGTCACTTATTTTAATTTCGAGACTAGTATATAAGGTGGGTAATAACATTACACGTATTTGGCGAAAAAAGAAAACTAGGTTAACCAAATACCTAAGAAACTAGTGAGTAAACCAGAATGCAAATCTATGAATTTACCATGAGAGCTGTAACTAGCAAAGTGACCCTAGAGTATTCTCTTTCTACTGAAAAATCTACAAGGGAAATAAAATTAATCAGAGCAAGGAGAGTTAGCTGAATGAATCTGATAGTTAATGACATCAAGCTATGATAGCCTGAGGCATCTGTGGAGAGTGCTGGGGAAATGCTGACAAACTATCCTTCTCAGGGTCTGTCTTCTTCACACTTTGGCTAACTATACTGTCTTCAGGAATGTTAATGTCATTGATCCACCTATTTTTCTTTCATAACAATTCTATTCCCGTTATGCACTCCTGAGCCTACTTCCCAATCAACTTGATTACGTAGACCTTTCTCAAATCTCCTCCAGGATAAACTGAGACCATTTCACCAGATGAATTACTTCACCGGATGACTAACCTACTATATTATTTATTGATTCTTATTAGCATGGTTTTTAGGGATTAATACTTCCATATTTTTAAAAGCCTCTCACTTATACCCATCTACTTATTACATAAGAAACCAGAACAAAGTAATAAGTACCTTAAGCCAAGGTGAAAAATAATTTGCAATCTTATTCAATCAATTGATAAACATTTATTGAGGGTTTACTTTATACAAGGCAATGTGCTGAGTGCTGTTTCACTTACTTCATTCTATAAACATTCTTTTCTAATACTAGAATGTGCTGAACAATGGAAACTGGGAGTTTTTAAACAGTTTACTCAGTAATACATTTTTTTAAAAAACCTATCTTATAAAAATTTGGTTAGGACAGTAAAGACCTCTAGTAATCTCTCTGATGGTTTTTTTTTCTGATTTTTTAAGATAAACTTTTAGTTTTAGATTTGTTTCATCTTTACAGAAAAGTTTCAAAGATAGTACAGAGAGATCCTATATGCCCCTTGTTCAGATATCCCTATTTTAATATCTTATACTACTACAAAATGTTTGTCTTAACTAAGGAGCCAATACTGGTATATAATTATCACCTAAACTCCACACTTTATTTGGAATTCACCAGTTTTTTCCTCACGTCCTTTTCTATTCCAGAACCCCATTCGGGATAGCACATGGCATTTGGTCATCACGTGTCTTCTGGTGTATGACTGTTTGTCATATTTTCCTTGATTTTGATGACCTTGACAGTTTTGAGTCGTACCGGTCAGATATTTTGAAGAACGTTCCTCAAACTGGGTTTGTCTGATGGTTTTCTCATTTTTTAGACTAGGGTTATAGATTTTTTAGAGGAAGATGACAGAAGTGAAGTGCCATTCTTAGCACAGAGTATCAAGGATACATTACTTATCACTCATGACCTTTATCCGGATCACCTGGTCAAGGTAGTATTTGCCAGCTTATTCCACTGTAAAGTCATTCTTTGTTTCTCAGCTATTTTCATACTGTCCTTTTTGGTAGCAAGTCACTAAGCACAGTCCACACTACATCAGGAAGGGGAGGTTGGGGGTGTCAATTTCCATCTCCTGGAGACTGTGGGTAATAAATGTACATAAATTATTTGGAATTCTTCTGTATAGGAAATTTGTATCTTCTTCCTCATTTAGTTATTTGTTTAATCATTTGTTATATTAGTATAGAGATTTGTTTTATGGATATTCATTTTCTATTGTGGAGTATATGTTTTTTATTTTGTTGCTTGAATTATTCCTGCCTCGGCCATTCGGAGTACTTTCACATTATCTCCCACATCCTTTTAACATGCTACCAGCCTTTTGTTTTGAGTACTTCCTTACTTTCTGCAATTCCTTGATTTTGTTTCTGAGTTGCTCCCTAACCTGGAACAAGTCACTTTACCCCTTCATGCTTTGTCATAAATCTGTAAATTCTTGTTTGTTATATTAATGGAAATCGCAATGTAGTAAATCTTGAGGAAAAAAAAAAGCTGAATTCATTCCAAACTTTTGCTCAAAGAAGAAAATGCACCTGGAAATGCAACTTCTTTCTTAAAAATAAAGTGCCAAGATTATATAAAATGGAAGAAGAGAAGGGTAGAACTAAGATTAAATTTAAATGAGGTAAAGCATAGTTAATCACTTATTGTGTGGGTCCTCTGTTCAAACAGGCTTGCTGACTGTGGGGTACTCAACTCAAAATGGACTTTTCTGTGCCTTCTTCTGTAGATGTCATTCATATCCTTCAGGACATAATTTAATCTACCACCCTGGTGGAAACGTGGATCCAGGTCTTCTGGAAAAAATGAACGTTTTATTGTCAGTTCCCAATTTGATCCTCTGCTCAGGTCTGAGAAGCTAAAGACATGGTCCTGATCTCTCCACAGTCATGTTACTTCTCAGGAAAGGAGACAGCGGTTTGGTGATTTTATTCCATTTCTACTCATGACTATCTATTGTATCATGTGACGAGACAGCAGCTATGGGATAGCTTTTAAGACTCTGTATACAAACAATTATTACTGTATTACAAATAAACATAATAGTCTATAGGAAGGGCCTGGAAATATTTTGGAATCATAACACTAGATTTCCCACATTAAACCAGAAAAATAGGTCTTACTCTTCCTCAGAATTTGTAGAGCCAGATGGTGGAATTCCTATAATATCCCCATGTCTTAAAAATCGTATTGGCTCTCTCTCTATTTTTAGTGATGGTATTAAAAAATTCTAAGAGAGCTCTCGAGAAGTAGGTACAGTACATTTCTTCCAGTATAGCACAAATTCCATTTGTGAAGCAAATATACTAATGAAGTGGCTCTAAATGCTACCTGTTCAATCTCAGTGAATTAGTGGTGATAATTTGGGGACAAGTACATCACCTACATTTTGTGGCAAGTTGAGGGCAAAAGGACTGAGTGTTCAAGAAATAATGGAACTACACTGTAAAGCAACTATACTGCAATAAAAATTAACAAAAAAAACCTGCAACTGGAAAAAATAAAAATAACGGAATTAGACTTTCTTGCATACTTGTTGAGTATATCATGTGGAAAAGAATGGAATTTTTTTGTTTAGTTACAATACCTACCTCAAAATTAATAGCAAGAAAATAAATGGATTTTTATTATGCATGGTAGAATATTATTACAAACAGATCTAGGTAAAATTCCTACGCCACTACTTACTAGTTGTTTCACCTTACCCGAGTAACCTTTTTGAGTTTTTCTTTTCTTGTCTGTAAAACCCTTTTAGAGTTAATATGAGGACTAAAGTGAAATAAATGTGAAATACCTAGCATAGTTTCTGCTGGATAGTTCAAGCTCAATAAATGGTGGTTGTTATGATAATTATCAGTCAACAAATATTCACTGACTGCCTTACAAATACTCATCTCAATATTAGGCCTGGATGAGACAAAGACAGATAGACAGAAAGACATACTCTCTGGATCTGAGTCTTGCAGGAAACAAATTTCTACTCAGATGATTTAACCGTAAAGCCTCCATTGAAACAATATTTAAAGGGATAGATTTAACGGAATCAATAAAAAGTGAGCAGGCATCCAGGTGAGCCAATTCTTTAAAATAAATCTCTCTCTTCTGGATATGTATCCTATTGGCTCTGTTGCTCTGGAGACTCCTAATAGCACCTGAATTTTCCTGGAGTTTATTTTTTAACCCCTGGCAAGCATGTGTCTTTCTAAGGCATCTAGGATATGTACTAGTTTCTGATGCCCAGGTCTCATTAGCATAATTCCATTAACATAGGGACTAGTATGATGTTCTTTGGATTATCAAGATCATCAAGATTCCTGCAGACTCTATTATGACAGATTTCAGGATATTGCTGCCACTGCTGGGTAAGGGCAAATGACTGTCTATTGTCTTTTTAAAATAGAATTGAGTATCTGCTAAGTCAATGTTACATACCAGGTGTAAGGAACTGAGTTGATTTCCTCCAAAAAATAATACCTTATAGTTGAGATTGTTATCACCATCTGATTAAGTCTGTGATTATCAACAGTCTTTCTCAAAATCTCATTTAGCTTCTTCATAGATTAATCGTATACATTAGGAGGTGATATAATAGGAATCGCCACCTGTGTGTCTTCTAAGTTTTTACACTGAAACTAATCTCTAAAATCCCTCCCTGGAAAGAGGATTAGTATTGGTTCATTACATTAATAAGTTTGTGAGAGGAGGCAACTCCAGGTACTTATACTTGACTCTTCCTTCCATTACAATCATTATTTCATAAGTCAGGGAACCAGTGTGGAGATCCTGTTGCTAAATATGCATAAGGAACTAGAAAAACAATGACAGGATACCTGTGGGTCTGCTAGACCTATTTTACAATAACCCTGAGTCAAGACTCCATTTATCTCCATACTACCATGGACTATGGTAGAGTTTTGCATGAGCATCTCCTCAGAACCATGTTTCTACCAATTCCTGGAAGATCTGGGTATTTTCTCAAATAAGCTGTCATCTTAATAAATGACCTTTCTGGTGAAGTACTGGAGGAAGAGTATACACACTTGGCCAAGTTGCAAGATCCTTCTGCAAAGGGATTCAACTCTCCTCAACTGAGGGCCTCTGAGTGTATAAATAACCTTAGTTCTGGAAACAGGAGGAACTACCTTGAATTTCCACACTAGTGACTCTCATCAGGACGCTATCCACCAGATCCCAGACCTAGATTATTTTTCCCCTTCTTGAAATATCAAGCAATACTGTGATGGTCAGTTTTATGAGTTAACCTGTCTAGGCTATAATACTCAGTTTTTTAATCAAATATTAATTTAGGCGTTGCTGTGAAGGTTACTTTGTAGATATGCAATGTAGCTAATGATTTACAATCCTTTAAGCGAAGATTACCTTTGATAATGTGAGTGTGCCTCACCCGATTAGCTAAGGTCCTTAAGAGCAAAAACAGGTTTTCCTGAGAAGAAAACCTGCCTCAAGACAGCAGCATCATCTCCTGCCTGAGGATCCAGCCTGCTAACCTGCCCCACAAATTTCAAATTTGCCATCCTGCAATTATGTGAGACAATTCCCTGAAACCTCTCTCCCTCTCTCTCTCTCTGCTTCTCTCTCTGTCTCTCTGTATATACCTCTCAAGACATGAAAATGTTGCAGCTATTACTGAGCAACTTGGTGAAGCAGGGAGGCATTGCTTAAATGTATCCAGCAGTTCTCACAGGCCTTCTTGACCTTGTCTAATAGTTCCCTAATGAGACTACTGATAAAACTGTAGTCTGGTTTTTCAAGTGTGCCGAAGTTCCTAATAGCCTTCTCAACTCCAAAATGTGTAATTCTCTAGTTTGTCTTCTTGATTTCCTTCACTCTGGCTTCTGTCCCCTTAAATAACCCTGCCTAACTAACCTTGAGAAAAGTAATTATACCCTCACTATTGATTAGGAAGGATCCATATTTAATTATGTGTAACATGTTCCACTATCAAACTTTCAGCTTGGTTCACCAATGCCTAGCGAGTCCTATTGCCATGTGCTATATCATCCATTTGGTTAATGAGCTTCCTTACAGGATGTTGAATTTTCCCCAGTCCCTGTATTCTATGAAAAATCTCATATCTTAAGGTCATGGTTGGACCCTTTCATGAAGCTTTCCTTGAAAAATGTTTCTTTAATGCAAACAGAATCATTAATGAGTACATTCTGCATGTTTTTGCCTCAGCCCTGAGTGATTCACGTGTGCCATTAGGTAAAATCCTGACATCACAGTGCTTAAAGTTCAAATATTAGCTGTAGTCAGAATCAGTTGCAAAGTAACTGATCTGCTAAACCATGAATATAGTCAGTTTATTTAGAAGACAACTGCTTCTTGCACAATACCTTTTTGTATGAAAATAATAAGATGCCAAAGCTTCTAACAACTGAATTGAAATTTCAGTTTTCTTTACCTCTAGAATTACGTCTAAATGTTGCTAGTCTCTTTTGATGAAAGCTTGCAATGAACTATCCAAAGTAGTTTAGCTATAATTAATACATAAAAAATGTTCAAATAATATAAAATGTCATGCTTTTACAGAGTTTGTATGATATGAATAGCATTATATAACTCTATTCTTGCCAGATAATAATTTTCCACTGATGCTCATTAAATTGCTTTCAATGCAGTAGACATTAAAGATGTCCGAAATATTCGATGGGTGGGGTAATATACAGTAGATCATAATGTTTGTAAGCAAATGAGCTCATTTATGGTATTTAAAATTCTGAGCATAAATTTTAAGTAAATTCAGGCTATTTAGATCAGCTGTTATTTAGGGTTAACATAAATACAGAAAAGGAATCATTAAATTAATAGATAAAACTTTGATAAAAGATCTATGTTCTAGCAGTGTAATCATTAAAAATATCATATTATTACTCAAAAAGCTGAATATTAAATTATTCAATTCTATCTTTGTATTAATTGAAGTTAATTGTATGATGAGATCCCTTAAAGACTACTTTATACTTATATTATTGTTACTGGATCCAGTCCTACAAGGGATTGTAGTCAAATTCATTTAAATTTTTCTAAGAATTCTTTATGAACCATTTGAATACAGGTTAACTGGAAAAGTTCATTCACCCTGAAGAGATGAGTCCTTCACTTAAGCTTCACTTCTATATAACATGAAGTGTAAATATGACAATATTCCAAGTATTTTGATCAACTTGGACAATCAAAATTTTATGTTAGAACCATCATATAGAACTGCCTACACTAATCTAATCTGACATACATTTACCAAATATGAGTCGACCACCATGAATATAACAAAACTTGGTGCTCAAATTTAGGAAGTTCAGTTGTTGAAACCAGTAGGATACCATTTAATATCGTCTTCCCCTATCAGCAAGTTTCACAAAACTTTAAAACTTCATAAAAATTATCTTTTGATCTTCAAACATCATATATTTCCTTCCCTAATTCTCCCCCATGTGTATCTATCTGTGATTTTGCTGGCTTCTGAGACTTGTAACATTCACCTTCTTATCAAAAAATACAGAAAGCTGAAAAGGCCTTTTAAAGCTCCAACGACTAATAATGCTGTGCTCAGTACTTCATAGTGTTGCTGCAATTCACACTCATGGGCCACCATAGTCCTGAATTCTTGATTCTTCCACTACCGTTGTGAATATTGTTTGTTCCTCAGGAATCAAAATCCCCAGTCAAAGCATCCAATTGGCTAAGCCGTATGTCCTTGCCTCGGCTGCCAGGGAGCAATGAGAAGTACAGTCTGTCCCATTTCAGCCACCGTGGTAGGATTAAAATCCTGCCATGCTATTTGGGACTCCCCAAAATTTTTTGGTTCTGTAGTGACAAAAAACAACAAACATCCACTATCTTCTCTTTGCTTAAAGCTCTTTTAATATCACCCATCCCTTACTTAGATTAATCCCCAATAATTTAAGTATGGCCTTCAAAGCTACAAATACCTGGGATGTGATCATTTTCCACCTTTATTTCTTACCTTGCAATCTTCCCTAATCTCCAATCCTGTGGTTTAGTATGATTAATTATTTGTAGTTTTCCCAAACAGTCTTGATTTTTAATGTCAATCTCTATGCCTAAAGTGTCTGTTCAGCTCATCTCTGCCCATTTTCTTCTCTTACCTCCTGTTCTGTCACAGCAACTCCACTTTCAAGAACCCTTCAAACCCAGATCTGCTGATGACATCTCATTCTTTTGAATAGATTAACCATTTTACCCTTCTTATTGTCTTTTTGATAATAGAAATGTTGAAATTTTTCATGTTTTCTAGTTCTTCATCTTACCATATTATAGTACAATATAACATAATGTCAGTACAATGACAATTTCACAAAGCAGAATCATCCTTTTTTCTTTTCTCACCACCCTTATGCATAATGCCATTGTTAAGCCTTCAACATTTTACGTATAAAAGATTCACTCATTTAACAAATATTCTTTGTCTGCCTTCTATCTACTATTATGCTTTTTTTGAGCCCAGTGCTTAAGAAAAAGTAAACAAGATAAAGTACTTATTTCTAAGGAGTTTATATTCCCATGTGGAAGAGAGACAATACATAAGCTAGTTAATACCTATATGATACAATTTAAATGTGATAACGCTGTGAATAAAATAAAGCATGGTAGGGGAGTATAGGGTAACATAGAGGCGAGAGAACTGTTTAAGTAAGGTGCTCATAAAAAGGACATTCAAAGGAACTTATATATGAACAGAGACCCGAATAAAAAGAAGAATAACATGCTGATATCTGGGAGAAGAGCATACCAACTAGAGGAAGCCATAATTCCAATCTCTGAAGAAAAACAAGCTTGATGTTAAACAGCCAGAAGTCCACCGCAACTGAAGCAGTGGAAATAAAGTATCAATATAATTACAGAATATATTGGCAGAAGAGACAGAAGACCCTGTGAGCCTTGGTAAGGTCTTTAAATTGTATTTTGAGTAAGATAGCCATTGGAGGATTCTGAGGAGGATAGTGGCATTTTTACGTTCTTAAAGGTCACTCAGGATCACTATGAAAAATTTACTATATGAGGCAAGAATAGAGACAGGCAGATCAGGTAGGAGTCTATTGCTATTGTCTAGGCAATAGGTGATGCTGGCGGCTTGAACTAGAATGGTAGCCATGGAGTTGGTGAGAAGATGTAAGATTCAGGATATAGTTTAAGGGAAGTTCCAGTGGAGTTGCTGATGGATCAACCATGAAATACAAAAAAAAAAAAAATTAAATTAAATTAAAAGAGAGAAAGAGAGAGATGAAGGGAGGGAGGGAGGAAGGAAGGGAGGAAGGAAGGAAGGAAGGGAGGAAGGGAGGAAGGGAGGAATTACTAGGTATTTGGCCCGATGGAGTAGGGGTGCCATTACCCAAGATGAGTAATACTAGAGAAGGAGCAAGTTTGGATCTAGAGTGATCTCCCTTAAAGCATAAACATTTGAAACTCCATCTAAACATCAAAGCAGAGATTTTGAGTAGATAGCTGAACATATAAGTATAAAGTAAAAGGAAAACAAAGGGTCTGGAGATAGATATCTGAGGTCTAATTATATGAATAATTTAAAGCTACTATTTCAAAGAGTAACTATTGAAAGACAAAAAAAAGAGGTAAAGATTCTGGAGGATGCAATAAAGTAGAAGTAGAGAGAGAGGGTTATGAAGCAAATGAAAATGAATACCAGGTAGTTTCTTAGGGACCAAAAACATTCAATGTTTTAGAGTGGGTATTCCATTTTTTCAAATGCTGCTGAGATGTAGGCTGAAAATTAGCAATTTGGAAAGCTAAAGTTTCTTGGTAACTTTGACAAGTGTTTAGGAACTACAGTCTGATTAAAGCAGACTGTAAAGGGAGAGGGAAGTAAGGATCACTGTATCAGAATTTTAACAGGTTACTTTCCTTCATTTTCAAACCTCTCTCATTATTCATAGGCCATCAGCATATTCTTTATAAGTGTAAAACAGATTGTGAAATTCTGTTGCTTGAGTCCAAATACTTCTACCATCTATTCCAACAATTCTCAAATCTTATAAAAACAACCTAGGCATGCCTTTTAAAACAGCCTAGGTGTGCCTAGTAAAATGTAAATTCTTCGCTTCTGCTGTCACTGAGTATGACTCACTTGGCAAGGAAGACACTGTAACCTCATTTTAAGCAAATACTCCAAGTGATTATACTGTAGCTGATTAAAGATCCTCATGTAATGATTGGACCCTTCATTATTTCTCTGCGCTTTTTCCCTGTTCTTTCCTCTGCCTAGAATTCTGATTCACCTTCATATTTCTGGAAAACTCCTATTGATTCTTCAAAACTTTGGGGTTACTCCCTCTTTTAAGCCACCCTCATATTGTCAAACATAGAGCTCAGTAAATATTTGATAAATAAATGGAATATCTACAACTAACTTTCCTTTGCTTTTTTGTTAAAGCCTCAGTTGGTTTATAAATTTGTGCCTGTCTCAAGGGTTCATATAATTCAGTAAACTGAATTCCATTTATATGCATCATGTCAGTAAATTTCCTCAAATGAGTGCGATTAACATTCTTCACAGAGCCGAGACAGACCCACTATCTTTAAAGAGGCTGTTTCTAAATAATTCCAAACATCTCTCTGTATATCTGAAGGAACTGTCAAATGAGTTTGCTCTGGAGGGCATTAATAATCACAGTACATGATCAGACTTGTGTCATGAGTGAATCTAGGGACACTTCTTTGATACTGACCTATTTTAAAAATGGTTTCCCTCTAGTCTCATCGAAGAACCTAAAAGAAGTCCTCCAGCCATAAGTTGGCTTCCTTGGGGTTTTTAAAAAAGGAGGAAATTACCTGACATATTTCGTTTTACTCTTTTGGAAGCAAGTTTTTTCCTTCCTCAGTCTCTTTTTGTTGTTATTCTTTCAGGTCAAAACTTCAAAGAAAAGGAGTGATGAATCAGCCATTCATTTACTGGAGGTGAATTTTTACTTTCCACTAGCTTTTCTACTCTGATGCTCCTTTGATTCCTATACTGTCTGCATCTTTTATGTCTTTAGTTCATGCATGTGAAGAAAATTATAGTGCAGTCTTTGCTCAAAAAATTATATTCCATCATATCCCAAAATTTTAGAAAATTTAAAACACTTTTCCAAGTCTGAAAATACCTGTAGAAGCCTCCAGCACAGAACTTAATAAATATGTCGTTATTGTATCCTAAATAAGTGAAATTTCAGAAGCTACGCTTCAGAACAGACAAGAATCAATTTCACCAGGGATATCTCAGACTGAACATCAAGGTAATGCACAGTTCCATGTATCTATCTCCTGACTTAGACAATACTCATTAAAAAAATAACAAAGTAAAGACAGGTTGGGCAGGAGGCAGTACAGTAGTGACCAAGATCTTGGGATTTGGTAGTAGATAGACCTGATCCTGTTTCTGCCACTTCTAGCTATAGACCTTTTGTTAGGTTAATAATAGTATCATTTTTTTCTTCTGTAAAATGGTAATATAATAATACGGCCTATTTTGTATGTTTACATTGAGGTTGTAGAAGATCATTTGTATCGTTTAGCACAGTCCTTAACTCATAATAATTAACAAACATTAAATATTATTGTTATTACTATTAGAAGGTGTTTGCTGAAATTGTGTGTGACCTTGTTTGTCTCCCATCAGGACCACTGTTAAGCCAGTAGCTGCTGCCCTAGCCCTCAAGAATGTCTGCTGGGCAGCCACTAGACCCCAACATATGAGTTAAAGAGGACTGAATAAAAAAGATATTAACTTTATCATACCTTCACAGAGGCAGTAGATCACAAATTATCCAGCGCTATTTTTCTCCAAAATATGATTCAAAGGGCAATGTTATATGTTACTTATGTTATGTGTGTCTATGGTATATATGATATACATTATTGAATTCTTGAGCTACTGCTGTGAATTCTACTTGACAATCTCTGATTAGGTCTCTTTGAGCTGGAAACAATCCCACCAAGGAAGCTGTCAGGGTGTAATTATCCTCATATTTCCCTTATGGCATCTTCATCCTAAGATATACCTGAGGATATACCTTATTCTCAGAACTAATAAAATCAAATTTATGCAGAACTCCAGGACATGAGTTAGCTCCCAAGTTTATATGTCCATGATTAACAGTTTTTACTATTATTAATAATAACACATAATAGTAATCATTTTTAAAACCAAAAGTTTTAGTCTCATTGTAGAGTATGGTTTTAATGATCATAAATTAGATATGGGTTTTAACAGCTATTAATAAATAATTTTTAGTCCAGAATACATATAGTTCTATGGCATGCATACACTCTGCATATTTTATCAATAATGACAAAATAAAGACACAGTGAGGGGTCACCAAATTTGTAAAGGACTAGAAATGTAAATATCAACATGACCTCTGAGGTACATGTAAAAGATGAAGTTAATACATCATACAATTCGAAAATAATTCAGGAAATGTAGGGAAATATAAAATAAACCAAGTAACTTCTACATCTTATGATTTTCTCTATATTTACTTTAAATGGTAGATTCTCCCAGATGACCAATTACTGAGCCACAACTGTGAACCAGGCACTGCTGGCACTTCACTTTATTAGAATCTCTAATTCTCTAATTCTTAAATATCTAGTGATCCTCATTTTAGATAAATTATATATTTAGTACATGAATTCTCAGGAATGTAAGGCTCTTGATCAAAATCTAATAGTTTAATGGGCAGAGCCTGAATGTGAACCCATCTCTACCTAGATGTAAATATCCATGTTAGAAGCTTCGATAGTTTACATGTAATTGTAAGAATTAATTTACTTATGATAGGTGACTTACATTGCTGAGTTGGCCTATATTCAGTTCACAAAGAGCAGACTTTTGATCTGTATACCAAATGTTTCAGGGAAAGCTATTCGGTCCCTCTTGACTTCAGGTATTTTCCCCACTTGTCCAATAAAGAGGTTAGACTACTTTGTTGGTGGGAATGTAAATTGATACAGCCACTATGGAGAAAAGTATGGAGGTTCCTTAAAAAACTAAAAATAGAACTACCATATGACCCAGCAATCTCACTCCTGGGCATATACCCATAGAAAACCATAATTCAAAAAGACACACGCACCACAATGTTCGTTGCAGCACTATTTACAATAGACAGGATATGGAAGCAACCTAAATGTCCATCAACAGAGGAATGCATAAAGAAGATGTGGCATATATATATACAATGGAATATTACTCAGCCATAAAAAGGAATGAAATTGGGTCATTTGTAGAGATGTGGATGGACCCAGAGATGGTCATACAGAGTGAAGTAAGTCAGAAAGAGAAAAACAAATATTGTATATTAACTCATATATGTGGAATCTGAAAAAATTGGTATAGACGATCTTATTTACAAAGCAGAAATAGAGACACAGACATAGAGAACAAATGTATGGATACCAAGGGGGAAGTGGGGGTGGGATGAATTGGGAGACTGGGGTTGACATATATACACTGTTGATACTATGTATAAAATAGATAACTAATGAGAACCTACTACAGAGCACAGGGAACTCTACTCAATGCTCAGCGGTGACGCAAATGGGAAGGAAATCCGAAAAAAAGGGGATATACGTATACGTATACATATAGCTGCTTCACTTTGCTGTACAGTAGAAACTAATACAATATTGTACAGCAACTATATTCCAATAAAATTTTTTTTTTTTAAAAAGAGGTTAGACTCAACTAAGGTTTTTTTTTGTTTGTTTGAAACTGATGTCCTTATTGATGGGTGAGTCTTCAAATGGAAGGATTAGCATAAGAAGAGCAGTAAGGGAATATCTGTTGTTTAATCTCACATAAGATATTTAGGTATGTCATCATGTCACACTCATTTCAGTTAATCTGCCATTAATTATGTTAACCCACATACATGATGAATAAAAATATTTGCACAAAAGATTTATGTTTTATTTTGAATTATTGAAGAGTAGTTCCTTCCTTTCTAAATTTAAAATTTTGAATAAAATTATATTCTTTAAAACGTTTCCTTCAACCCTCCCCGTGCTCATAAGTGCTCATAAATTTCATCCTTAGAAATACTGAGTGTAAACTTAGCCTACATCTTTCTACTCCAATATAAATCATGTTTGCTTACACATTTAGTTTAAAAGCCTGGAATATGGGAAGGCAAGATGTGCATTATATTTCCTTTCAAAGACACTGACTTAAAAACTTAAGTTTAATTCAAAATTGACAGTGAATTTGGATATCCCTTTGGCTATTTGCATAATAAAGACTAGATAGTATACATTTTTATAACAGATTATCACTAATAAAGAAACTTCATGGATTAAAATGATATCAGTAAACAGCTCTATCACAACTTCAAAGACAAAGCATGTATAAAGGACAATAATTCTGGTCTAGGTGTTTTTAGTGTAATTTTAAGTCAATTGAAAAAGTAACAGAAAAAAAATACTATATTCATCCATTTATATGTCAAGATTCAGCTAAGAAAATAAAGTATTATAATGCAAAAAAGCCATACATATACCCACAAGTTTAAAATTAATATCTAATGGTAATATGGTACCCCAGTATGAAATTAATTTCAAAATCTCCTAAATATTTATTCAATTGTCAAAATAACCGAGATTGCCATAGGTTAGCTTTTGTAGTCATATTAAAGGTATAGTTATAGAATAGGAAAAAATTGGGAGAAATTTTAATAGAAAGCAATAAGGATTTACAGATGATAAAAAACATATAATGAGTATTAAAGTAAACAACAAAAACTAAAATATTTGGTACAATTATCTGTCCAGCTACTCAGATTATTTTACCCCCACTGAATTTTGTATTGTTTAGAGACACAGTCATGCCTCAAAAATATTATAAAATATACAGTTGTGATGGTAATTAGTAGAAAATCCTTGTTTACAATATATGCATTTGCTTGTTTTATTCTTCACATGACTGCAAATAAATAGCATAATTTAACTCATTCATATAATTTTTATACTGTTGAGAATGTTACCAAGTGTAAATGCTGAGTATAAAAAATATTACAAAAAATATGTGCTAACAATATTATATATAGAATATTAATATTTGTCCATGTCCATGATAGTTTCTGGCCACAGTGTTTTTTGTACAGGTGAAAACATTGTTTCTATCAGCTGGATGATGGTCACAAATTGTAGCATTTTCCATTTAAATATACTCTGAACTGCCAATTTTCAAATTAGAAAAAGAATCTCAAGTGCCAGGCTCAATGCATTAAAGAATCATTTTTTCCTATAAAACAGTTTAATGGCACAGAGCTAGCATGAGTCATACACATCCAGACCTTGAATTCACTGGTGCATTCAGAAGCCAGAGATCAATGATTAATAAAGAGAGGGTCAGCTCTGGCCATTTTAATTGCAGGATGATGGTTTGCGATCATTTGGTGCCTTAGGCCATTGTGAAATTCTTGCTTATGCCACAAAATAAATCAATCTTGCTTTTCTAAACTGTTCTGATAATCAGTAGTAGAGGACTAGATTTTTAACCAAATTAGAAATTATTGTTCAGTATGATGTCATGTCATACATTTGTAAATGTTTCTTTTCAAATGAATTCTTTTCAAAACTTGCACATTGGTCCATAATAAGCCACAGGAGCAATCACTGTAACTTGTTTTGTGTTTTCAAAGTAATTAAAACAATACAGAAACCACGTGGCTAATAATAATAATAGCTAGTTTTTATTGAGCATGTACTATGTGCCAGCAACTGCTGTAGCAATTTTAACTTTTTTTACTTTAGTTAATCTTCAGAACACTTTTTGAGGTAGATATGACAAATATTCCTATCCTATAGATGAGAAAATTGACCACAGGTTGGTTAAGTAATTTGCCTGGCTAATAAGAGGTGGAGTCAGGATTCAAATCCAGGTCTTCTGACTTTGGAGGCCACATCCTTCATGTTAGCTATGCATTAGATATGTGCTCATAAGCAAATTACTTATCCTTGCTGATCCTGCCTTTCTTTTCTGTAAAAATGTGGGTAATAACATCACATTAGGTTATTCTGAGGACTAATTTTTTTTTCTTACGGACATTTGTATTTGTGAATTCTTGTTGTAATAAACAAGAGTATACTTCAGGTAGTTGTGGCCATTCAAATACAACCATAAACCATGCTATGCATTTAAATTAGATGGAAATAAAGTAGAGCCTTTACTGCCCAGGTAATGAAAAGCCAAAAGGGATGGTGGAGAAACCAAAGATTAACAACAGCAGAGAGCAGCCTCCACTGCTAGGCTGGCAGGACTTAGGAGGCTGGCTGTGCTACCTGAGCTCAGTCTGCAGGAAAGGCAGAGAGGAGCTGGAGCCACCGAGGAGGAGCAGCTGCTGCTGAAGACACCTCCCAATACAGAGAGCGAAGGAAAGATGCACCCTTTCCCCCAGCATCTCGGCCTCCTCCAGTCTCTCTCTGCAAGTCAGCTGACACAGGAGACTGGAAAATGAAAACTTCAGAGGTCAGCTCTCCTCCATCGAGCTCAGAGCAAAGCAGCCAGAGTGAGGAAGGGGTCAGAGTGCAAAATGTCCAGGATAAGAATCACAAGAAAATTGTAAACTCTAACAGTTCTCATGTTTCAAGTCTAATTTTTCTGTATTTTATTTCAATTTTGCCTGAGGACACTTTCTAGACTCTCTTCCATCTCTCATCGTCTTAATTGCCACATTGCACTGTAAAGATTTGTGTGGATTCCATCTTTAAAAAGTAGGAAAGTGGCTAAGACTCCGTTCTCCCAATGCAGGGGGCCGGGGTTTGATCCCTGGTGAGGGAACTAGATCTCACATTCCACAACTAAGAGTCCATATGCTGCAACTAAAGATCCTGCAAGCCACAGCAAAGATCCCACATGTTACAAATAAGACCCGGCGCAGCCCAATAAATAAATAAATATTTTTAAAAATCTTTTTTTAAAAAGTAGGAAAGTTATAATGTATAGTAATCATATTTTAAGGATTGTTGTGATTGATATATAATGTAATAATCTTTACTTGCAAACAATCTCCATATTTAGTACTAAGGGTTTTGATGTTTTGTGTATTCTTTTCGTTTGTCCCAGTGATTTCCCACAGAAAAGTAAAAATTTGCCCCATGGTCTAAGTTAGAAATATGAAGCAAATCAGTACATGAGAGGAAATAAACTTATTCACCTCTAATACTGGGTGAAGGTTTTGCAACCAAAGTTTCATTTATAAGGGACAGAAAGAATATAATGAACTAGATTTAAAATAGCTTTTATAGTAAATAAAAATGGTTATGTCTTATATAATCATTAGTGAACATCAAGGGCATGTTCTCGAACTCTGCTTAAATTATGCAGTAGGCCACAGTGCACATTTCTGACATCTCGGCTTGAGATTCTTATAGAATCTCAAACATCCCTTTTAAGAGGTTTATAAGTAAATAAAATCTCTACAGTCTCTATGTTAATATTCAATATTTATATGTTAGCTATTTTCCCCTTACATAGAAGAAGTTAAAGTATAGCTGTTATAGGTTGGGTTTCCTAGGAATTAGACTGTAGGTTAACAGATTTGAATCCAGAAAGTTTATTGAGGAGTGCTCAAGGGATAACCATTTATAAGGCACTGAAATAAGCCAGGTTGAGTGGAGAGAGGAGTTGGACAGCTATTAGCTTACAACAAAGATTTTAGCTGAATCTAAAAGGAGCCCTGCAGGGTAAGATGGGGCTTCAGAGCTGTCCAACACTGAGGCAAGGGAGCTGGGCCTTTAAAACTCAGCATTATTAGTCATTAGATGTAGGTTATCCCCAGGAAGGGGAGTGACCTTTGGCAATACAGTTGCAGTCAACTGAGGACAATTTCCAAAAAGACACAGTAGAGAGGTGTCATCCACCAACACTCATAGCAGCTGGAGGAATGAGAACTTTAGTCTTCAATATGGCAAGAGGCTGGTGATTTGGGCATCCACTGCAATAGCAATGCTCAATATTCAGCAGGTACTGCATACCAATGGAAAGATGAGGAACAAAGTTCATTAACTGTTATAAAGAGTGATTTATATTTTATATTAGATTTTTGGTTACCTAGCATTTTCTTAATCCTGGGTACAATTAAATGTGGTAGACAGCCTTCTAAGACGGTACTCAATAACCCCTGACTCCTGGTATTCACACTCTTGTGTAACACCCTCCTTTTAAGTGTGAGTTGGACCTAGGGACTTGCTTCTAACAAACGAAATATGGCAAAAAGGATTATGTTATAAAGTCTGTGACTTCCTAATGGCCCTCTACGTCTTTGTCTTGCTCACTTTGATGAAGCCAGCTGCCCCATCTCATGGAGAAGCTCACTTAGTGATGAACTGAGAGGGTGACCTCTCAGTAGGGAAACTAAGGCCTTCAGTACAATAGCCCACAAGAAGCTAAATCCCACCAAGGAGTACTAGTGAACTTGGAAGCTTATGCTACAGTACTTGAAACTTGAGATATCTGTGAACTTGGCCGACACCTGATCGTAGCCTTGTGAGAGACCCTGAGTAGGAGGACCCAGCTACACCAAGTCTGGATTCCTGAAACAGGAATTGTGAGATAATAAAAATCATTTTAATTGTTAGATAATAAAAATCATTTTAAGCCAGTGAGTTTTGGGTTAATTTTTCATGCAGCAACAGAAACTAGACAGAAATTGCTCTCCTTTAACTTTATTATATATTTATTTTTGGCCGTGCCACATAGCTTGTGAGATCTTAGTTCCCCAAAAGGGGATCAAACCCATGCCTCCTGCAGTGGAAGTGTAGAGTCCTAACCACTGCACTGCCAGGGAAGTCCCTTAACCTTATTTTCTTTCAGTGCCTGGCATGGTATCATATCAAAGGCTTGTAAACTGAATCTCACTCTTATCTTAGATTTTATTTATTTTATGTGTAGTTATATTGAGAAGATAGAATTTATGGAATTCCTTTTTGGGAATAATTTTTCTGGGAAAAAACACCAAATTACATACTTATGGTAGATGGATATTATCCCAAGGTCTCACTGTAACTGTAAAAGATTGTTAAAACATTGCCCTGGATGATAGAGAAAAAGAGGAATTTGAAATTTTAGGGAAACCCTGTAAGAAAAATAGTTGAAACTTAAAGACTTTGTGCTGTTTGGGGAAGAGAAATCCCTTGCGCATTGCCAAGAACAAACAATATTAAGCAGAAATCTTTTAGTGGGATTCCATGTACTGCCTTAGGTTGTCCCTCTAGCAATCTCACACATTTTTTGTTAAGACTACAGAAATAATGAAATACTTGGTGAAACAATACATTTTGAAAGATGTTGAAAGGCATAGTCCTGTGTCAGAATTGTGGAGAATCTAAAGTTCTCATCCAAAGTCAATGATTGGGGTTAAGAGTTCCATGTATATTTATTATTTAGTGTCACATGGTCCCTGGTAATATAGTGTCATATCAGTGACCACAAAGGCCTTTTGAAAGATATTATCTGAGATGTTCTAAGTTTTGTGGGTCCAAAAGCTGGAGATTCACCCAATGAGATAATAAAGTTGTAACAGAAATTATTATTAAGTACTATCATGACCATAGTGGTAATACAGTGCCTGCATCAATATTCACAAAGAGTTTGTAGCTATGTCCACATAGATGCCACAAGTTCTGAATACACAGAAACTGAAAAGATCCTCCAGAATGGGCAAGAAATTTATAATACAAAGAATCTGTAAGACCTTGAGCTAATTCAGCAGGGTAATACCTTCAGTTGTAAACAGAGATATTTTCTGAAAATTATATAGCTTCATTCCATCTTATATGGAACTTAAGTACAAAATTTAGTAACTAAATATCTAATCTCAACATAATTCATCACTTAAATACTGAGAAAGAAAAAAAATCTAGAAAGATAACCTATATGACTACTGGTTCAGTTTATTTCTGTTTGCCAAGAGGGTCTTTTTCTAAATTTTGGCATGACCCACAATTTTATCCTTGGTTCCCCTTTTTAATTGCACTGCTCAAGACTATCTCAAAATCTTCCAATGGGCAGTGATGTAGGAAAAAAGAATGCTTAAATAGTGAACATAAACAAAAATTATGGAGCTAAAATCCAATACAAGAAGCAATGAAATGGGAGACCTGAAATGGGAGACAATCTAAATGGAATTTAACAGAGGAGCCAGTTTTTCAAGAAAGAACAGGTTTGATCTTTAAAATTCTAATAAGAAACGCTGTATTTTCAATAGATCCTCACCCTGAGAGGACAAGGTTTTGATTTCATTCAGTAACGGTCTCACTAAGTACCTCATTTCCACACTTGCTAAAGTAAGGGATACAGATCTGAGGAAGACTGAGATCCCACCTCGTAAGCCACAACCACTGAACCACATAGGGATTTCTGAATGCCAAGAACTGAACGATTTCCAAAATAAGGCTCACTTTTAAAGTACAACAAGAACAAATTATTTGACTAATACTTGTTAGCAGTAATGAGAACTGTTTACCCAAATCACAAAGCGTGACTAAGGGGCAAGAAGGTGTTTTAAAATGAAATAATGCAAACAACTTCATAGGTATAGCAAGCAAAATAATAATCAACTAGGATGCTCTTATAATTATAGTTTCTCTGGATTGATATAAGGGTAATGATCATCTTAAAAACAATTTTAAGATAGTAGAAATAAAGCAGGACTAGAAACAGCAACATAAAATTGAGTGAAAGAAAATTTAGGTTGAGAATCTTGGAACATCTCTGTTTACTAACGTATCAGCCTATGGGACACTTTTTCAAAGGAAATCTTCAAAGTCCCTGTGGCTGAGTAACTTAAACATGAAGTAGGCAAAGGATTGGGAAACAAACTATGAAGAACAACTTCTATTCAGCAAAGAAATACAGTGGATGACTTAATGACCACCTCTGATGTTGCCACTACTACGATTTTTAGTATACCAGTATGAATGTATATATCTATATGATATATATTAATATGACTATACATGCAAGCATATATAATTATGTCTTTCTTAACTCACTTTATAATTTGAAAATGAATAGCCCAGGGAAAAAATATTTTTCTTGAGAGATTAGCATTTTCAGAGAAACATTTTATGAATGTAGGGTGATTTTTTTCCTGCTGAATTTAAAGGGAAATGTAATTCCCTTGTCTATTTTCCTAAACATCACTAAGTTCCAGCATAGCTAATTTAAGTCACTATCATTAACAGAGATGTAGTGTTACTTGGCTCCACAAATCTGTGTCAGAGATTACTGTCAACTGTGGTACCCTTTCATCCTGGACCTAAAAATGAACTCTAACTTTATAAGTTAAACGAGATGAACCAAAGGTCATGTTTATTTAATCTTCTCTCTCTTTAACAACTATGAATAATTAGAGAACAATTATAATACATGAGAACAGTTGTCTGCCAGTTCTAAAGAGAAAAAAAAGGAAGAGTACAGGAGAGACCCTATACTATTATTTATATCATTGTATCTGCTGTACTAATTTGCAGTCAAATTGAATCTATCTATATATATATGGCATATATGTATATATATGGCACACATATATATACACAATAATCTTATCATTGGTATAAACTTCACATAAATATACTTAACTTATATGTGAGACCAGAGTTGGAAAAATAATATAGTATTCCTATGTCAGAATTTAACATGCGATATCACTAATGTTTAAATTTATTTAAAATATTACCTTATTTTTCTAAGGGTAAAGTTCACCCAAATCAAAAAATCAGTGAATATCAGAACTTTGTTCTTGTTGGCTTTCTCCAATGTAATTTATTTTTAATTAACAAATGGAATATGGTAAGTTGAGAATATGAGTTATTCTTAGATAGCTAAAATACAAACTTTCATAGCTTTGGAAATTTGTGGACAAATGCCTCCAGTGGGAAAGTTTTTAAGTAGTTGGACCTTTATCATTTGACATCACTGACATCTGATTCTTGACATCATTATTAATCATATTAAATTATTAGTCATATTAAATTCTAACAATATAGCATTCTCCACTAGTCCTTTTAAAATAATCAAGACTAGGTCCAATTTGAGATCACCTCAGTCCTAATTTGTTGACACCCTCAACAATTATTATTCTTTGAGATTAGTGCTCCCATTTGCTTATAATGAGGCACCTAGCATTACATAATAGGAACTTTTTCTATCATTTTCTTTTCTTAATGCTTAGAGAGAAGTTCATAAAAGCGTTGCTGTCACCTCATATGTTCATAAGTGATAATCCAGGAAATGAAGTGGTTTTCTAGACACTTACAGGACTTTTCTCTCCATTGAAGTTTTTGGTGTGGTATTACGTCATTTCCAGGAGAAGAACCAGGGATTTGCTTTGCAGAGTTCATTGCTCCACTCCACCAAAATGGCCAGAGAGGAACTGAGTTGGGAAGAGAAACCTACTTTGCCATTTTAATCCTA
The DNA here is from genome assembly GCF_964374135.1 of Grampus griseus. Classification (NCBI taxonomy): domain Eukaryota; kingdom Metazoa; phylum Chordata; class Mammalia; order Artiodactyla; family Delphinidae; genus Grampus; species Grampus griseus. Next base: position 14,147,335 of record NC_138997.1, on the reverse strand, counting down.
AATCCCCAAAAGTAGGAAAATGGTGATGATAGGGAGGAAGGAGAGCTACGTAGTGTAGCAAAAGAATCAGTGGAAGCCTCGCTCCTCCTCCCATCTCTCCAATGCCCTAGTCCTGTATAACTAAACTTCTGTGTATTCTGAATTCTATTGCACACAGGGGAAAAGATGGATTTTGCCTAGGATGGGTTTGAAAAATAGTAATAACTGACTTCCTTATAGGCCACTGTATTCCACCAACCTAAGAAATAGTGCACATAGCACAGATAGATGCTCAATAATTATTTAATGAAAGAAGAAATAATCTCACAAATGAAATATATTCCACTTAAAGATAGTTATTTTAGCTTCATGGACTCCTGGAGTATATGTTCTCTGAAAATATGGGTAGTTTCTGTCTTTTCTATTGAAAAACAATACCCAATATAATATACTAGCACACAGTAGTAAAATGAAAATAAATGATCAGTTGAAAGAATTAATACTTGTATGATGAAAAAAGAAAAATATTTTGTATCTTCCTACTAAATCTCTTGCATTCCTATACACTAATGATGAAAAATCTGAAAGAGAAATTAAGGAAACACTCCCATTTACCATGGCAACAAAAAGAATAAAATATCTAGGAATAAACCTACCTAAGGAGACAAAAGACCTGTGTATGCAGAAAACTACAAAACACTGATGAAAGAAATTAAAGATGATACAAATAGATGGAGAGATATACCATGTTCTTAGATTGGAAGAATCAACATTGTAAAAATGACTATACTACCCAAAGCAATCTACAGATTCAATGCAATCCCTAACAAACTACCACTGCCATTTTTCACAGAACTAGAACAAAAAAGTTCACAATTTGTATGGAAACACAAAAGACCCGAATAGCCGAAACAATCTTGAGAATGAAAAATGGAGCTGGAGGAATCAGGCTCCCTGACTTCAGACTATACTACAAACCTACAGTAATCAAGACAGTATGGTACTGGCGCAAAAACAGAAATATAGACCAATGGAACAGGATAGAAAGCCCAGAGATAAATCCACGCACATGTGGTCACCTTATCTTTGATAAAGGAGGCAATAATATACAGTGGAGAAAAGACAGCCTCTTCAATAAGTGTTGCTGGGAAAACTGGACAGCTACATATAAAAGAGTGAACTTAGAACACTCCCTAACACCATACACAAAAATAAACTCAAAATGGATTAAAGACCTAACTGTAAGGCCAGACACTATAAAACTCTTAGAGGAAAACATAGGCAGAACACTCTATGACATAAATCACAACAAGATCCTTTTTGACCCACTGCCTAGAGAAATGGAAATAAAAACAAAAATAAACAAATGGGACCTAATGAAACTTAAAAGCTTTTGCACAGCAAAGGAAACCATAAACAAGGTGAAAAGACAACCCTCAGAATGGAAGAAAATATTTGTAAATGAAGCAACTGACAAAGGATTAATCTCCAAAATTTACAAGTAGCTCATGCAGCTCAATATCAAAAAAACAAGCAATGCAATCCAAAATTGGGCAGAAGACCTAAATAGACATTTCTCCGAAGAAGATATACAGATTGCCAACAAACACATTAAAGGATGCTCAACATCACTAATCATCAGAGAAATGGAAATCAAAACTTCAGTGAGGTATCACCTCGCACCAGTCAGAATGGCCATCATCAAAAAATCTACAAGCAATAAATGCTGGAGAGGGTGTGGAGAAAAGGGAACCCTCTTGCACTGTTGCTCGGAATGTAAATTGATACAGCCACTATGGGGAACAGTATGGAGGTTCCCTAAAAAACTGAAAATAGAACTACCATACAACCCAGCAATCCCACTACTGGGCATATATCCTGAGAAAACAATAATTCAAAAAGAGTCATCTGGGCTTCCCTGGTGGCACAGTGGTTGAGAGTCCGCCTGCCGATGCAGGGGACACGGGTTAGTGCCCCGGTCCAGGAAGATCCCACATGCCGCGGAGCAGCTGGGCCCGTAAGCCATGGCTGCTGAGCCTGCGCGTCCGGAGCCTGTGCTCCGCAATAGGAGAGGCCACAACATTGAGAGGCCCGCGTACCACAAAAAAAAAAAGAGTCATCTAACACAATGTTCACTGCTGCTTTATTTACAATAGACAGGACATGGAAGCAACCTAAGTGTCCATCGACAGATGAATGGATAAAGAAGATGTGGCACATATATACAATGGAATATTACTCAGTCATAAAAATAAATGAAATTGAGTTATTTGTAGTGAGGTTGATGGACCTAGAGTCTGTCATACAGAGTAAAGTAAGTCAGAAAGAGAAAAAATAAATACCATATGCTAACACATACATACGGAATCCAAAAAGAAAAAGAAAAAATGGTTCTGAAGAACCTACGGGCAGGACACGAATAAAGACACAGATGTAGAGAATGGACTTGAGGACATGGGGAAGGGAAGGGGAAGCTGGGACAAAGTGAAAGAGTGGCATGGACATATATACACTACCAAATGTAAAACAGATAGCTAGTGGGAAGCAGCTGCATAGCACAGGGAGATCAGCTCGATGCTTTGTGCCACCTAGAGGGGTGGGATAGGGAGGGTGGGAGGGAGATGCAAGAGGGAAGAGATATGGGGATATATGTATATGTATAGCTGATTCACTTTGTTATAAAGCAGAAACTAACTCACCATTGTAAAGCAATTATACTCCAATAAAGATGTTAAAAAATTTTTTTTTAATTTTTTTAGAAAAGTATTTGCAAAAGGCATAATTTTTTCCCTCAAATTAAGATATGAGCAGTTTCAAGGTGGAATGATATTAAAATAAATAGTATATAAAAGGACAGATGTGTTCTTACTTTAAAAATATGTATATCACATTTTGGGGGGAACATAAAAGGAAAATTGCATGTCATTTTTGTTTTTACAACTCAAATTTTTATCAAAAATTATATCAAAGTTAGAATACAATGTTACTGTTTACTGTAACCATTAGAACATGAGGTAAACAAAGGCATGACTTTATCACCATTTATCCTATGAATTTAGAGATGAGATGTTACTAAATCTGATACATAGATTTTTAAAAACACAATATGGAAAGGTATTACCTAAAAAAAAATTATATTGAGAATACAATAATAACACTTGTAAAAGATATACATATTTTTTTTTTCTAAACTGGTGTCTTTTACAAAAAGGTGAAGGGAGACCAAGCTACATGGAAGACACTAGGGTAATAACTCAGGACACTCTCAGGGCAGAACAAGTGACCCAGAAAAGGACTTTAAATGAAAGAGTAGTTCCAAAAATTTGACCTTAGTAACTCCAGTCCATTGGCAGCCTCTTCTGAGATGGAAACTTTTTCTGATAGGACGCAGTAGGGTTGACTATTGGGACCAGTTGTAAATTAAGGAGAAGTGCTTGAACTTTGTCTGGCCTCCAGAAACTGTTTCATAAAAATGCAGCTGCAGAGCAAGTGCCATCTGACTTTCAGGGATCATAGGGCCAAAACCTAGGAGACCGCTGTGAAATTTATACCTCCCCAAAAACTAAACAGAGGGACCAATCTCCTACAAACTTATTTAGGGACCTGCATTTGGTAATGTAGATGAAACACTAAGTGGTCAACTGAATTTTCAAACATTTCATCCTAAACTGAGAACTATTTTCCGGATACCACTAGTAGCAGAATAGAAGGTTTAAGAAATTATATATGTACATAAAAATATGTACATATATAATTTATCTATATATTATATTCATCCATAAGATACATATATATATATAACATACCTATATAATATTAATAATAATGGTAATAATTTATGACTGAACAGTAACCATGTGTCAGCTTCATGATGACCACTATGCATAGATTATCTCATTTATTCCTTACAATAATTTTATGAGGACTTACTGTCATTCCCATTTTATACATAAAGAAATTGAGGTACAGAGAGTTTGAGGAATTTGCAAATTCCCAAGATCATTCATCTAATTAGTACCGCTGGCCTTCCTATTTGGGTCCACCTGACAATATGCACCGCACTAATACTTGTTAGGCTTTATTTCAGGCTGGGCTTCAGAGCTATCCAGGAAATGATAAGGCTGTCTACAGGCAGCAGAATACTCACTGTACACAGTAGGGCAAGGATGGGGTAGGGACTAGGGAGAAGTAGATAGCCAGGCACATTGTGAACTTTGAGACTTGTTCAGATTTGATTAATATTGTTTTCTACAAAGATCTCTACACTGATAATAAGTCTTCATTTATTCCTAATTATCTTTTTACTGTTTTGTTACTAAAAATATAATTTAGATTCCTGCAGTCCCCTATAACTTTCTTATTACAAGCCTATGAATGCATATATACCAAGAATACAGATAACCCAAAAAAAGATGAGCCTGAAAATACACCCTTAAAAACCTAGTAAACCAAAACCCAGTAAAACAAAACTGAAGAGAAATTTATTTATAGGACTGATTCAACATGTCAGGTTTATCCACCTCCATACATTTTCATTTGAACCATCTGTAATTCTATTTCTAGAATACTTAATTGCATTTTTTATTTGTAAAAACTGGGGGAAAATTATTAAATTATGAAGGAATTATAGTAATCCTTTGGTGTATGTTTAATTTATTTACTTTATTTATGTTATAGTAACGTGTCTCCAAATACTGTAGGTACCTTTAATCTTAAAAGCGTTGTAAATGACCATTTTCTATACTTGCATAATGCCAAACAGCTGGATAACAACTGAAAATTTCAGTCACTCTTTTGGAATCTTTTTTTACTTGATGTCACTTGATCAAATACTGATATCTGATCTTTTGCAAGTGTGGTAGAGATGGCCAGCTGTACACCAGGATCCATTTTTCTCTTTTTTGGGACATGTAGTTCATGTATATTTATTTGCCAGTCTACTTTGCAGTCACTGGTTGGGTCCAGTGATTGACTTTTAGCCAATGGAAAGTGAGTGGAAAAAATAAGTGCCACTTCAAGGCCTTGATCATCAAAATCTCCCGTATATATCTCTCCATATTTTTTCTCTTCTGACTAACTAGGGTGGTGACTCCAATCTCCCTGCTAGGGCAACCTTGGAAGCCACATATTTAATATAGTAGTTACTGTTGCTTGTGTGTCTCCTTGTTTGTGAGGAGTAGAGAAAAGCAATTTCTTCACCCCCACTGCCAAGTTTCCTATCACTAACCTGCCTTGTCAGCAACAAAAGTTTCTATTGTGTTGACCCTTTATTTTCACAGCCTGGTCTACCCTAACCTATATTCTAGATGACTGATTTTTTTCTATTCTTATACAGACATTTACATTTAATTCATTTTCTTTCCAGGACTGAATTCTGTATCAATTTTTCAGTCACTTGAGCAGCATCTCAGGGCCATGAGCATGTTCTTCACAGACCTCCTTCCCCAGGGAGTGGAATTAACCAAGGGCCCTGAATAGCATTTGGAAATCCATCACTTCATTTGAGCTGAGGAGCTGCCACAGCTACTCAAAGTCAGTGAATGAGAATGGCAAGAATACTAAGCCAACCTGTTCCTGGAAAACCCAAGATATCCCTGACAGCTAACTTTGACTAGAAGACAGTACAATGATTTTGCCAACCTGAACCTTCGTTAGACTGCAGGGCAATCTAGGATATATCTGTCCATGGTCTCCTCCATCTTCCTTTCACCCAGTGTCAGACTTGCACGGTTATCTGATGACGCTCCTAGCCTTCCCCAGCTGCCCTAGTTTTACCTGACTCCTCCCTCTTTTCTTTCAAACAGGTATTTCTTCTACTAAAAGACCTTGCCTGTTCAATCCCTTCCTAGCATCTGTTTCTCACAAGACCTGAACTAATGCAGACCCCCTCTATGAACAAATGATATATTGGGATACTCTGGGATTCATCTTTTTTTTTGCGGTACGCGGGCCTCTCACTGCTGTGGCCTCTCCTGTTGCGGAGCACAGGCTCCGGACGCGCAGGCTCAGCGGCCATGGCTCACGGGCCCAGCCGCTCCGCAGCATGTGGGATCCTCCCGGACCGGGGCACGAACCCGTGTCTGCTGCACCGGCAGGTGGACTCTCAACCACTGCGCCACCAGGGAAGCCCCGGATTCATCTTTTATTACTTACCAAGGGCTGGTATAACTAAGTATCACAAACTGGATGAAATTTATTGTCTCACAGTTATGGAGGCTGGAAATCCAAGATCAAAGTATTGGCAAGGTTGGTTCCTTCTAAGGGCTGTGAGAAAGAATCGGTTTCTTGCCTCTCTCCTACTTTTGGTGGTTTTCCAGCGATCTTTGGTATTTCTTGGCTTGTAGATGTATCACTCCAATCTCTATCTTTGTCTTCACATAACATTCTCCTTGTGCATTTCTGTGTACAAATTTCCCCTTTTTATAAGGACAACAGTCAAATTGGACTAAGGCCCAATCTAATGACCTCATATTGACTTTACCTCTGAAAAAGCTGTATTCCAAATAAGGTACTGGTTGTTAGGTCTCCAACATATCTTTTTCTTTTTTTTGGTGGATGGAGGGAGTACAAAATTTGACCTATAATACAGCTATCAACCAACCACAGGATTATGCTTAGGAATTAGTAGGTGATACACTCATGGAATTGCCTTTTTGTAGCAGATAATTCAATGTGGTAAAATCCATAGATTATCATAAAGGTGAATATAAAACACTGTCTTTTATCTTTCAAAATACTTTAAAATCCTGTGGTAATATGACTAAATAGTTCATCAAGCCAATAAAATTCTTTCCATGATACAAGTTTTACTACAACACAGTCCAAATATAAGAGCCAAAACTCACAAATAGACCAACCTGCTTAAGAAGTACCTAGGGGATAACAATTTTTAACTTGATTTGAATTACTTATCATAGATTTTTCCTTGATACAATATGGTAACTAGAACCTTTAGTGGAAGTTTGAGGTGCTAAAAGTGATATATTGTTTACTTTTTTCAACAAATACATAGTATGTGCAAGATGCTGTCCTCTCCCTGTCCCTTTTTCCCTTAGGGTTTAATCATCTGAAACAGACAAAGCAGAACAAATGGCTAAGTATGTATTGTTGGGGTTTTTTCCATAATGAAATGAAAACTTGTAAGCATACCATAAATCATAACATTATTTCAGGCAAACTGGGAATTCCATTCATTTATTCAAATACACCTTGGGATATCTTTTAAGCCCCCGTCTCTGGGTCAGGATCTAAAGATAAAAAGACTAAACAAACATGTTCCCTCAATGAGCTCACAATTCCTGTAGAGAATAAAAACATTAACTATATCATAACCTGGTAAATGTGATACTACGGGATTGTACCAGGATCCCACAGGGACAATTAAACAAAATGAAGAAAATCACAGTATCAGTTCCTGATAGTTTAAAATTGCTTTGGTTGCTGTCACTCTACAATCTGTCCAAGCTTTCCACTAAAACAACAAATGAAACAAACACAAAAAACCTCACATGAATATTTAATACTAAGACCAGTGGTTCATATGCCTCAAGAAATGGTGGAGAACTTTGATAAACTTCAAAGTAGTTTAAGTTGGCCCACCAGAGTTCTACAGCTATGAGCACAAGGTTCATAGCTATTTGTTGCCTTTATTTCAATACTGTTTTCCACATTTGTGTGTGTTTTCTTTACAGGTGCTTTATGTCAAGCATTATTAATTTTATGTAGTCATATTTATTGATATTTTATTTTGTGCTTCAACAACTATTTAAACTTCTTACTACTTCTAAAAGAGCAGCCATTTTTTTCCTAACAGTAAAATATATTCAAAAGTGGAATTAAAAGTGGAAGTCTATTAAACATTTATTGTGCCCCAACTGTGTTTCAGGTATTGAATTAGAACTTTTGTGAAACATAATCCTAGCTCTGAGAAAGTTCAGAGTCATGTGTTTGAGACAAAGAAACCAACAATAGCAATATAGAGTCATAAAGCCTTCAAAAATGGTAAATTCATAGAGAAATAGTGTAATTTAGAAGAGAGTCCAATAACTTTGAGGAGTGATACTGGTGCTTTGGAAATACCACTCTGGCTGTGGGAAGTAAAATACTTCAGGGAAATTCAGGTGGCATGATAAGTATCAATTTAGGAATGAGGCATGCAAGGATTGAGAACAAGAGCCATTATTGGCAGAGAAGATGTAATTTTCACAAAGAAGGAGAAAAGGAGAGAGACAGAGAAACAGACATAAGAGGGGGAGGATAGTGGAAGGGGAGGAAGGGAGGCAGGGAGGCAGGAAGGCAGGAAGGAGAAGAGAAGAAAAGGACATGTGGTACAGCTAGAGAGCTGGAAATTATCTGGAGAATGGGGAACAATGTGTGGAGCGTAGAGAAGGGGCATATGATGAAACTAGAGACAAAGCTTGAAGCTGGGTCATGAAGGGCCTTGCACACCATGCTAAGGAATAGTGTGTTAATCACGAAGATAACAGGGAGCCGTGGACTGCTTAGACCAGAAAATGATACTGATGTTTTATAAATATCTCCCTGGTAAATGATTCAAGTGGAGAAATCTGGAAGCAGGGAGATCAGGAAGGGACAACTGTCCTAATAAGCTGGTGAGAAACAGTAATGGCCTGAACCAAGTCAGTGACAGACAGTAGAGAAAGAAGACCTAGATTTTAGAGTATTAAAAATAGAAAACTGACTGGTTTTAATGACTGATTAAATACACGTGGAGTTAAGGGAAAAAATGAGAATGATTTTCAGAATTCTAACTTGGGCAAATGGACAGATTGTGTGGAAACTTTTAGGAAAGAAAAACAGATCTATATGAGGAAATAATTTATTATGTTGGTTCTTATTCATCTACAACATTAGCTTTTTCTGAAAATAAAAATGTGTCTTCTGTTTATTTTTAAAATTATCATGATTCTTTTCTATTTTCACTGCCAGTAGGATAGGGAAGTATTTAAGTATTTAGCATGCTTTTAGTAAACTGTTTACTGTTCACTGTTGTGCATGTTTGTACCTAACCAGGGAAAAGTATATGTGTAAAGAATAGTAAAACCTCACTAAAGGACTTCAAGGTCTTTGTTACATTTAATAACTTATCAATGCTAATTTAACATAGATGGTTCCATAAGCATGCTCTCTCCAGAATATCTTCCAGTGTACTTCAGACTACTTACTATGCATAGCTAGAAGTAAAATTTCAGTAATTTAGGAATTTCTCATGAAATACATTTTCTCCCTTGAAAAGAAAACATTTCCTTATAGACAAAATGTTTTGAAGTAAATGGCTATTTTTTTTCAGCCAGAATTTCTAGCACATTCAAACTAGCTCATTTAATGCTCAACAAAGAACAAGAGTACTTTCAGGGAAGTTAATATAATAATAATAATAATAACAATAATAATAATAAACAGAGGGTATATGGCAGAATAAAATATTTATACTGTGAGGAATACATTAAAATGCATGTAATATGCCATATGGTTAGAGATTATTCTTCTATAATATTTAAGCAGAAGGACTTAAAACATCTAATGTACTATTTTCTACCTATAATACAAAAAGTTCAGCAAAAAGGCTGATCATTATATAGGGTAACAAACCATTCTTGGGGGAAAAAATACAAACTTCAAACTGTGTCACACACAGAGAAGGATTGGGTACACTGCAATCATTACTTTAAATTAATCTTAAATGAATGCACAGTATACCTTTTAAAAACACTAAGTACTTAGTACAGGTGTAATAGGAAAATTTTTCCCCAAAGATTACTGCTCTAGCAGACCAAGTGGTGCTTACAGTAATTTAAAGCTAAAGTGACATCTCCTCAACTGTTATCAATTGCACTTTTATGACTTAAGTGTTTTCCTCAAAGACCAGGTATAGCTAGTAGAGTTTCTAGTGTGTATATTTGAAAGCCTTCTATACTGGAAAGAAAAATTACCTTAGTTTATGTGGAAATTCTCCCATCATTGAAGCCTAAATTTTCAAAAGAGAAGCCAATAAGCTTTAAAATAAATAAATATGTCATGAAATAAAGGCTCATAATAAAGGCTTCCCTGTTTCTCCTAGCACCAGAGAACAACTAGAAGTCACTATGAGTCCTGGTCTATGCATAGTGAGAAGAATGGACATTCAGTCAGCAATTACCACTGTCATCATCAGTCAATTATGGGTATCATATCAACAGAGACAGACAGTTTAACAGAGAGATCAGGGAAAGAGACAAAGAGTTTTGCAAACCACTGTCATCCCAAAGAGATTGGACACATTCTCAATACTGTGCCTTCAAAGGAGTGAAATCAGAGGCTGCACACTGCAGGGGAGACAGACTTTACCAAACAGTCCAACCAAGTCACTAAACAAAAAAAAGAAAACAAACAATAAAAACAAATCTCTGTTAGGAGAGGGTGATAATTATCCAGAGTTGCTACAATATACTATCTAAAAACCCCAGATTCAACAAAAAAAATACAAGACATGCAAAGAACAGGAAAGTATGATCTATACACAGTGGGTGGAAGAGCAAGCAATATAACCTACCTCTGAAGGGGCCTACTTGGGGACCTAACAGACAAAGACCTCATGGAAGCTATTATAAATATGTTCAAAGCTAAAGGAAACCACATTTAAAGAAGTAATGGAAAATCTGATGACAATGTTTCATCAAATATAAAATATCAGTAAAAGATAGAAATTATATTAAAAAAGGAAAAAATAGAAATTCTGGAGTTTAAAAATTACAATAATATAAATGAAAAATTCACTATCAATATTCAAAAGTAGATTTGAGCTGGTGGAAGAAAGAACTGATGAACTTGAAGATAGAACATGAAAATTAGACAATCTGAAGAATTGCATGACTGAGAAACTTTTTAAAAAATTAACATAATTTCAGAAAAATGTGGGACACCATTTATATATACTCACATATGCATAAAGAGAATACAAGGAGGAGAGGAGAAGGAAAAAGGAGAAGAAAAATATTTAAAGAAATAATTGCTAAAATAGTCCCAAATTTGATTAAAAACAATTCACACATCCAAAAGGTCAACGAATTCTAAGCAGGATAAACATAAATTGAGCTACATGCAGACACATCACAGTAAAAATGTTAAGGGTCAAAGACAGAGAAAATCTTGAAAGCAACAAGAGAAAAATGATTCATTAACTCCAAAAGAAACCCAATATCTGACTTATCATCAGAAAGAGAGGAGGCCACAAGGCAGCAGGAGGACATATACAAAGTGCTGGGAGAAAGAAAACACCTGTGAAACAGCAATCTTATATCTAGAAAACTATCTTTTATAACAGAAGACTTTGTCAGATAAACAAAAATGGAGAGAATTTGTTGCTAGTAGACTGCCTTAAAAGAAATATTAAAAGTCTACTGCATAGGATTCCCTGGTGGCACACCTGCCTGCCAATGCAGGGGACACAGGTTCGAGCCCTGGTCCAGGAAGATCCCACATGCCGCGGAGCAACTAAGCCCATGCACCACAACTACTGAGCCTGTACTCTAGACCCCACAAGCCACAACTACTGAGCCTGCATGCTGGATGTACTGAATCTCATGTGCCTAGAGCCCGTGCTCTGCAAGAAGAGAAGCCACCACAATGAGGTGCCTGCTCACTGCAACGAAGAGTAACCCCGCTCACTGCAACTAGAGAAAGCCTGCACGCAGCAACGAAGACCCAACACAGCCAAAAATAAATAAATAAATTTAGTTAAAAAAAAAAGAATTTGCAACAATACTACAACTATAATTGTTGCAGGCAAAAATCAGTAGTTGCTAAGGAGTGGAAAAGTCATGATTGAGAGAGTATTTATACAGTTTCAAACTATCTCCCTATAAGCTACTTATTAATAACAAAGTGAGAAGTAGTAACTGTACAGTAGTGAATCCAGGCAGCCACCATCCTGTAAGGAAGCCCAACTTGTCACACGTAAAGATCTGAAGCTCCCAGTGACAGATATCAAGTACGTGATGTATGTGAGTAAAGGAGGCTTCGGGTGATCCCAACCTTTAGGCTTCAAGTTTTCTGGCTGAGAACTCCAACATCATGGAGCAGAGACAAGCCTTTCCTGATGTACCTTGTCTATATTCCTAAACCCTAGAATCCACGAGCATAATAAATGGCTGATTAATGAAAAATATGTGTGTTTGTGTGTGTGTGTATATATATATATATATATGATTCCATTTATATGAAATGTCCACAATAGGCAAATATGTAAAGACAAAAATTAGACTGGAGTTAGGGGATAGGAAGATTGGGTGGTGATAGTTGAAGGGTACAGGGTTTTCTTTTCAGGTGATGAAAATGTTCTAAAATTAGATTGTGGGGATGTTTGCACAACTCTGAATACACTAAAAACCTTTGACTTGTATGCTCTATAAAGGTGAATTAGATCTCAATAAAGCTATTAAAATAAAATCCAAGACAGAAAAAAAATGAATAATCTGAAATTTCACATTACTTGCAAACTAGAAAATTAGCCTGCCACGGTCTCAAGGATGCTGGCAAAAGATACAGTCTTCCTGTATCTTTTGAGAGACAAAGGCCTTTATTACTCACAGTGCAGAAAACAGAATGAGTATCATAATATCTGCCTTAATTCTTCTCAACCCTGAGTTCCATGTAGTGACACAGGAGGACCTAGATAGATATCTGCAAATGTGAATTGCATTACATGAGTGGAATCCTGAGCTCAGGAAACCTGAATTTTCTATAATGGGGCATTAAACCTGGCTTCTTTGTTCTTTGCTCTAGAGAGACATTATCTCCATCTCCCAAGGCTGTAAGAAAACTTGCCTTTTGTTCTGGAGGGAGACACTATATATAGTTTCCAAGGCTTTTTCCTGTAAATACATACATGTAAAGATAGTCCAAAACAAAGGGCAATCAGTGCCTCATTCACAAGACATGCAGAAACATGAGAGACCCATTGAAAATTGTCCTGATGGTAATTCAAGAATACTCCATGTTAAGAGACAAAGTTAAAAACTGAGTCTGGAGGGAGACCCAGAGCAAAAGTCCAAGAGAGTCTATATTTTCATGAAGCTGATACATAAGGCAGATGAATAGTTGAGTTAGAGGCAAGATGTAGTGAGGAACTGTGGAAGTCAAGAGAGAAGAAAAAAAGAGTATGGAGCAGGTAACATAGAGTAGTTCAGGATATCAAGTTGGTTGTTATTCTTCATAACATCTACTCTATTATTTGTGAAGCTCAGCGTGTGGCTCCCAAAAATACTGTGCAGTGTCTAACTGGTTAGTCAGGCTGTAGCCACACCTCTCCTAGTTCTAAAATAAAACTCTAATTCTATCACCCCCTTCACATAAAGTTCAAATTTCTTATTAACCCTGAGGTCCTTCTTTATTTAATGGGACATCCTCCTAAAATAAACACAGCCCTTTGTATCTTAAACTCACCACTCACTGATGCATGAAATTTATATATTTAGTGTCAAATTTATTTTTCATAATATACAGTATTTTCTGATCTTTCACATTGATAGCCTGCCTGGGATGCCTAATCAACATTCAACTAAAAAATAAAGATTAAAAAAAACAGAAATAAATTAAAAGAAATTCCAGTGCTCCACTTTATTTGAACATACACCCTTGGCCAGTCTGCCAACTAGTTACACTGTTGAAACAAAAGAATATTGAGGACACAAATGATGTAAGGTAGTAGGGGAAAAAGTAGAATATAGTTACCTTAGTTTACCTGTTTTATGCCCTTATTCACAAATTACAAGGTTTTTTTACCATTTCTATGGCTAGAATATTTTAAGACTAGTCTACGGTATCTTCAGCAGTCATTCCTGGTTTTCCCCTTCATCTATAATGAAGACCTAAATCAATTTATCATAGGCCTGATTCCTGTTAATCTAATGGCTTCACTTCCTTTGAATTACAACCTAAAGACTCCTTTTCAAAAATCTATCTAATGATTAAGTCCCCATCTGACCAAATGGCTTTTTAAGTGAGTGACTTAGTTCCATCTTCATGAGGGGAAAAGGAAAATTTTGCATACAGCAAACCTGAAAAACTGACCATAATAAATGAAAGGAACCAACTAGAACTTGTTCTTCAATTTTATTAAATTCTACTCCTGTATATTCTCTGGAAGTAATTTGGATCTCTTTCACAGTATTGACACTAGGGAAGATATTCTTCACTATGAACCAGAGCTGAAGAAGGTTTCTTTAATTCTTGAGGGTAATTTCTCAAGTCTTATTTTCTATTTCACCATTTCCCACATGTTGGACATATCATTCCCCCTGAATATATATTAGAAATGGGACTACAATAAACACTCTCCCCACTACAAGAAATTATTTTTCATCTAATGCGCAATCATCATGCATTCCAATTAGGTTCTAATACACAAAGGCAGCGGAGTTTAAAACACCATATCCCAGTCTCCCATGCAGTTAGGAATCTGGATATTATACAGGTACTGCTATTTAGATCACATACGTGAGATTTAATTCAAATTAACAAGAGGACAGAGGTAGGATATAACATGTCTGTTTTGTTAGTATGGATTGTGGTTAGAAATTTGAGGTTCTTGAATCAGCTGGGGTCTCTGATTTAACAAGGAGCTTCCAATAGCAGCTTCACGCTAAAGGATTGGAGAAACGAAGGTAGCAAGGCTCTGGTGCAGAAAAGTCTGGCAGAAGCTTCTGTTTCTAAACTTAACATGGCAGAAGAAGTGGCAACTTCAGTGGCTTAGTTCTGTGATATGGTTTTGAAAGTTTATCATGGAATTATCACAACTTTACTCCTGGGCTCCTGCCTGATATTATGCAAAAGCATGGGCAGCCATGAGGCTAATGGAGGGAAATAAAAGCAATTTTAAAAAATCAATTATAATTACACAAATTTCATAATGTACAGAAATTTCAGAATAATAAAGCCAAAATAATTCTACATAGTGTCATCAAATAAAACACCACTGTTAGAAATTTAGAATATTTCCTCTAGTCTATTCAAAAGTTTGTTTTACAGCTATTATATTGTAGAAACTATTTTATAAACCACATTTTTCCTAAAAGAACTTCCCATGTCATTTAAGCTCTTCAAAAGTTACATTTAATTACTGTATAATATTTTATAAAAAGGAATGCTTCTTTCCACTTACAGTATTTTGTATAGTAAGTGGAGCAATTTTCCAAAACACTGTGTCATTTGGAAACACCTCTTACTCTTCTCCATGGAGATTGAACAAATTACCTGACTCATTCCCTCATTCATTCATATATTCATTGCTTCAGTCAAGAGATATGTTTTGAGGATCTGTACAACAGCAAGAACCATTTCAAGAGCCAAGAAGAGAGTAACGGAGAAAATAGAAAAGAACTGTAGTTTTATGTTGCTGGCATTTGGGTAGGGTTTGGCGGTAGTTTAGAAAAAAAAAATAATAATAAATAAGTAGAATATTGTAGGTTGGATGATGTCAAGTGCTAAGGCAAAAAATAAAGCTGGTTAAGGGGACAGGGGACCCCAGGAATTGCAGTTTCAGGTGGGGCAGCTGTATTTGTTTCCTAGGGCTGCTGTAACAAAGCACCACAAACTGGATGGCTTAAAACAGAAATTGACTGTCTCAGTTCTAAAGTCTGAAATTAAGGAGTCAGCAAGGTCATGCTCCCTCTGAATCTTTCCTTGCCTCTTCCAAAGCTCTGGTGGTTTGCCAGCAATCCTTGGTGTTCCCTGGCTTGCAGCAGCCTAACTCCAGTCACTGCCTTCATAGCCACATGGTGTTCCCTCTGTGTCTCTGTGTGCACATGGTTGTCTTCTTATAAGGACACCAGTCATATTGGATTAAGGGCCCTCCCTACTCCAGTATAACCTCACCTTAACTAATTACATCTGCAAAGACCCTGTTTCAAATTAGGTCCCATTCTGAGGTACTAGGTATTAGGATTTCAATTTTTTTTTTTTTTTCAGGAGGATGCTATTAAACCCATTCAACAGCAGTGAAAAGAGACCTCATGAAGAAAACTGACATTTGGATAATGGTCAGAAAAAAAGTGAGAGGATGAGCTACGGTATATCTTGGAGAATAATGTTCCAGGCAGAGAAAATGGGAAATGCAAACGTCCTGAAGCAGAAGCACTCCTGGTATGTACAAATATCAACAATATGAGCCAGAATAACTGAAAAAGATTGAGAAAAAAAGGAGATTGGTAGGAGACTGGATCAGGGAGCTAGCAGGGGCTCAGATGGTCTGCCTTTCAGGACACAGTAAGAACTTTAGCTTTTATTGTGAAATAGACTAAAAGGGCATTGGGTGACGTTATATAGATGAACAACATGATCTGAAGAGAACCGAGTTAGGAAGCAATAGCAATATGCCAGGGGAGAGAAGGCTGTGCATGGACCAGGATATTAGCAGTGGGGGAGGTGAGGGGTGGTTGGATTCTGAATATTTGCTGATGGTAAAAATACAGTAGAAAGCGGTGAATTAATGATGCTGGAGAGAGACATCCTAGAGTCAGTGAGAGGACAGTATTTTGCACAATTGGAAGAATTAACCTTTGCCATGAGCATGGGTGTTGTTGACTGCCCATGGCCCAAAATTCTCAAGTGGATAAGGGTAACGTATCAAAGATCCAGAGAGCAGATTTTGGTGCCCTTCTCCTTCTCTCCTATTTTAGTCCACTTGTGCTGTCATAACAAAATACCATAGATTGAGGGATTTAAACAAGTGTATTTCTCACACTTCTGGAGCCTGGGAAGTCTGAGAATAAGGTGCTGGCTAGGTAGTTAACTATTTCCCTGTTATTGGAAATTTTTGTTTTTTTCAAATCATTCATTTATCAAAAGAAGTTTTATAACTTGCCTCACATATACCCTATCAATTTCCTGCTAAATTTCTTAATGTTTTGTAAGTTATGGTGTTATGAATGAAATTTTTTTAATGTTTTAATGTTCTGATTGATATTTTTAATGAGAGCTATTGTTTATTATACTTGACCCAAATAGTTCACCAAATTTTCCTATTGTGTCTATTTTTTTCAATTAAATCACTTGTTTTATAAGTATATATTAATATACTCTGTAATGATTCTTCTCCTAATTTCCAAAATTATAGTTCTTGTTTCTATTTCAAGCTAAATTATATTCTACAAAATCTACTCCCAAAAAAGTATAAAAAATAATGGTATTACTGTCAGTCATTATATATTGCTGATTTTATGGGGAATGCCTTTAAAGTTGTACTGTTAAAAGTGATGTTAGATGTTTATCTGAAGCAAATGTTTTTCATAATGTTAGTTTAGAATCCCATTCCTGGGTGGGTTTATTCTTTAGTAGAATGGATTCAGTTTATAATAGGAATAGTTTAAATGTTATCAACTGTTTTAGGGGCTCTCTTGAAAAAACTGATTTTAATATATTTGATCTACTGATGAATTATATAATATTAATCAATTTCTTGACATTACACCATCCTTGCATTCCTGGGATTCTCTCAGGTCACATATGGGCATACCTCTTTTTATTTATTTTTAAAATTTTTTATTGTAGTATAGTTGATTTACAATGTTGTGTTAGTTTCAGGTGTACAGCAAAGTGAATCAGTTATACATATATATACATTCTTTTTTTAGATTCTTTTCCCATACAGGCCATTACAGAGTATTAGTAAAGCTCCCTATGCTATACAGTAGGTCCTTATTAGTTATCTATTTTCTATAGAGTGTATATATCTCCCAATTTATCCCTCCCCCCATCCCCTAGTAACCGTAAGTTTGTTTTCTACCTCTTTGACTCTACTTCTGTTTTGTAAATAAGTTCATTTGTACCATTTTCTTAGATCCCACATATAAGCAATATCGTATGATATTTGTCTTTCTGTTTCTGACTTACTTCACTCAGTATGACAATCTCTAGGTCCATCCATGTTGCTGCAAATGGCATTATTTTGTTCTTTTTTATGGCTGAGTAATATTCCATTGTACATATGTACCACATCTTCTGTATCCATTCCTCTGTTAATGGACATTTAGGTTGCTTCCATGCCCTGGCTGTTGTAAATAGTGCTGCAATGGACATTGGGGTTCATGTATCTTTTTGAAGTATGGTTTTCTCTGGGTATATCACTAAGAGTGGGATTGCTGGGTCATATGGTAGTTCTATTTTTAGTCTTTTAAGCAACCTCCATACTGTTCTCCATAGTGATTGACTTTACCAATTTACAGTACCACCAACATAGTAGAAGTGTTCCCTTTTCTCCACACCCTCTCCAGCATTTATTGCTTGTAGATTTTTGATGATGGCCATTCTGACCAGTGTGAGGTGATACCTCATTGTAGTTCTGATTTGCATTTCTCTAATAATTAGCGATGTTAAGCATATTTTCAAGTGCTTTTTGACCATCTCTATGTCTTCTTTGGAGAAATGTCTATTTAGATCTTCCCCCCATTTTTTGATTGGGTTGTTTTTTTGATATTGAACTGCATGAACTGTTTGTATATTTCAGAGATTAATCCCTTGTCAGTTGCTTCATTTGCAAATATTTTCTCCCATTCTGAGGCTTGTCTCTTCGTCTTGTTTATGGTTTCCTTTGCTGTGCAAAAGCTCTTAAGTTTAATTAGATCCCATTTGTTTATTTTTGGTTTTATTTTCATTACTCTAGGAGGAGGATAAGAGAGAGCAAGGTGGCAGAGGAGTAGGAAGCACAGTTCACCTCTTTCCACAGAAACATTGAAAATACAGCTACAAGTGGAACGATTTACACAGAACAGCTACTGATCGCAGACAGAAGACCTCAGACATCCGAAAAGACAGGAAAACATCCATGAAACCAGGTAGGACAAAAGGAAAAAGAAAAAGAAGGAATGAGGGTGGGGCCTGTACCCCGGGGAGGGAGCTATGAAGGAAAGTTTCCTGCACCTTGGGAAGTCTCCTCACCAGTGGGGAGATCAGACTGGAAGGAGGGGGAGATTTGGAGCCTAAGAGGAGAGAGCAGTAACAGGTTTGTGAAAGGCAAAACGAAGAGTAACCTGCACAGAGGGTCGGAACCACCACCTTGTGCTCCCCAACCTGAGACACTACTCTGTCAGTGCGTGCTGGGGTCTGGTGCTGAAGCTCAGACTCCAGAGCTCAGTCCCAGGGAGAGGACCAGGGTTAGGTAGGGAAACAGCCTGAAGAGGTCAGGCTGTGTTAACTGAGGGTGTACTAGGAAGAAGCCGGGCCCTCCAGAAAGGCAAGGCCTCATTATTGGGAGGCCCACGAGGAGAGGGGTGGGATCACCATACCTCTTTTTATAGCATTTCTATTTATTGTGCTTCCCAGATACTGCATTTCTTTTAAACAAATTGCAGGGTTGTAGCAACCGTGTGTCAAGCAAGTCTATCAGCACCATTTTTCCAAAAAGCATTTACTCACTTTGTGTCTCTCTGTCATATTTAGGTAACTCTCATGATATTTCAAACATTTTTATTATTATTTTATTTGTTATGGTGATCTGTGATCAGTGATCTTTGATGTTACTATTGCAATTGTTTTGGGGCTCCAAGAACCATGCATATATAAGACTGCTAACTTAATCAATAAATGTTGTATGTGTTCTGACTGCTCCACCAACTGAACATTCTGCCATCTATCTCCCTCACATTGAATGCTTCTAATCCATGAGACAGAACAATACTGAAATAGGCCAATTAATAACCTTACAATGGCCTCTAAGTGTTCAAGAGAAAGGAAGAGTCACATGTCCCCCACTTTAAATCATAAGCTAGAAATGATTAAGCTTTGTGAGGAATGCATGTCAAAAGCCAAGACAGGCTGAAAGCTAGGCCTCTTGCACAAAACAGCCAAGTTTTGAATGTAAAGGAAAAGTTCTTCAAGGAAATTAAAAGTGCTAATCCAGTGCACATATGAATGATAAGAAAGTGAAACAGTCTTATTGCTGTTTTGCAGAAAGTTTTAGCTTAGTCCAAAAGTCTAAATAGATCAAACCAAGCACAACATTCCCTTAAGTCAAAGACTAATCCAGAGCAAAGACCTAACTCTCTTCTCTGTGAAGGTGGAGAGAGTTGAGGAAGCTGCAGAAGAGAAATGGGAAGCTAGCAGAGGTTTGGTTGATAAGGTTTAAGGAAAGAAGCCATCTTCATAACACAGTAGTGTAAGATGAAGCACTAAGTGCTGCTATAGCTGCAGCAAGTTATCCAGAAGATCTAGCTAAGATAATAAATGAAGGTGGCTACACTAGACAGATTTTGAATGTAGACCAAACAGCACTTTATTGGAGGAAGATGCCATCTAGGACTTTCATAGCTAGAGAGAAGAAGTCAATGCCTGGCTTCATAGCTTCAAAGGACAGGCTGATTCTCTTGTTAGGGGCTAATGTAGCTGGTAACTGAGGATGTGATTGAATTTGCTACAATCTCATGACAAACCCCTAACAGATAAGGAGTTGCTTCTTTATCAATAAGCAAAGAAAGTGGTTTGTTGAGATGGAATCTACTCCTGGTGAAGATGCTGTGGAGACTGTTGAAACGACAACAAAGCATTTAGAATATTATATAAACTTAGTTAATATAACAGTGGCAGAGTTTGAGAGGATTGACTCCAGTTTTGAAAGAAGTCTGAGTGTGGGTAAAATGCTATCAAACAGCATTGCATGCTACAAGAAATCGTTTGTGAAAGGAAGAGTCAATAGATTCAGAAAACTTTTTGTTGTCTTATTCTGAGAAATTCCCACGGCCACCCCAACCATTACTGACTACCACCCTGAGCCATCAGCAGCCGTCAACATAGAGGCAAGACCCTCCACCAGCAAAAAGATGATAACTTGTTGAAGTCTCAGATGGTGGTTAGCACTTTTCAGCAATAAAGTATTTTTGAATTATTGTTTTTTTTAGACACGAGGCTATTGCACTCTCAATAGACCACAGTATAGTGTAAACATAACTTTTATATGCGCTGGGAAACCAAAACGCTCCTGTGACTCACACTACTGTGGTATCTGCTTAATTGGTGTGTTATGGAACCAAACATGTGAATTCTCCATAGCATGCCTGTATGATAATGAGCTAGGTTAAAAAAGCGTATAGTCCATGTAATCAAACTCACATTAACTGCCACTACCACATTTAGGCACTTCATTATTTTGATAAATAGCTGGATGGGTATTTTCAATTCTATATTCATGAGTACTAACTGTTGATTTTTGACAAACATCTAAATGTATCCATTTGCAACAATAAGGGAAATCAAGTTATTGAACAGAATGAGTCAAATAATGGTGTGAGCAAAATAACTCAATGACTGGATTGTTCATTCGCCAAGGCTGTTTAAATGAATATATAATAAAATGCACGTGAATATGCCTTTTTAAGGAGTTTCTTTTTATTTCAGCATTCTCTAAAATTCACAAAGATAAAATATTTCTTGATCTAAATTATAGAGATGCATTGACTAATTCTTTGAAATGTTTTACATCCTTATAATTTAAGATAGCTAACTATAATTCCTAACTGTGATATTGAGCAAAAATAATTGACATCATTGAGTCTTTTATATCAGGAGAAATTTGGGCTGTGACATCTCAGAAAATAATTATCACTTTGAATTATTTAATTTATCTGTATATAACTATTCAAAACCCCGAGTTTAGTAACACTGGGAAGGTAAATAGATCTAAATTCTTCAACTGAAGTGTGTACTTACCTATTCTGCAGGTCCCAAATACAATTATCTTTTTTTTTTAAATACAATTATCTTTATGCAATACCATATGGAATGCCAATACTCCCCAAAGTTTTATTTTGAAGATATTACATCTACAGAAAAGTTGAAATATTAGTACAATGAACACTTATACACTCTTTAGATATATAAATCAAACTATAAACATCTGTTTATCTCTTCCTCTTCCTGTTTGTGTGTGTGTATGTGTGTTTTGGGGGATGGTATTTTGGAGATGAATCATTTGACAGAAAGTTGCAGACATCATGATACTTAAGCACTACCTCAGCATACATATCCTAAGAATAAGACAATCACCTGTGTTACCGCAATACCATTATCATATTAAGAAAATCAATATTAATGCAATACTATCCAAAATACACTATACATTTCAATTTTCTCCAGAAGAAATATTTCATAATCTCTTTTCTTTTTCTGTATCCAAAAATTAATCATTGCCTTTGGTGTTCTGTCTCTTAAATTAGAACTGTACCTTCCCTTTTCATATTTTGGAATTTTTCTTTTGTTTTGTGTTTTATGACATTGTACAGTTTGGGGGGGGGGATTTGGGTTTTGTTTTAGCATTCAGACCAGTTGTTTGTAGAGTGCTGTACTTTCTGGAATTGCCTGCTTGCTTCCTTATGATTAAATTCAGCACAAATATTACCTAAGTGATCTTATATATTTCAGCACAAATATTACCTGTGATGCTATATATTTCTTATTGTACCATATCAAGAAGCATTATCAGTGATGGTGCTAAATTTGATGAGCTATTTAAGGGTCTTATCTATAGACATCCTCATCATAAAGTTGTAATGTTTTAAATCTGTATTTAGTAAATTTTCTACTGGATTATACTTTGGCATCATACCAATACCTATTCCCTAAAAATCTTTCAGCCCATGGTTTTATCATCTACTTTCTTGCCTTTCACTGAATCAATTATTATAGATAATGCCTGGTTTAATACAATAAAGATATTTTTTCAACATCCAGGGACAACCAATGAATTGTGTTTACAGCTATCTTATTTATGGTGCCTCTTTGTACATTGTAATAGGTAATCGCATGCCAATCCACAAAGTTATCACATCAATACCATAAACACACACAACAGAAGTTTAGAAACGTTTTGTTAGCTTTTATATCAAAAAATGTAAATATTCTTATAGAATTCTCTGAATTGAGCTTTGTTTAAATGACTATTACATGCTAATAATGCTTTTCTCTCAAATTATGGAAAATAAAAATAAACAAAAGGCATCTCTCTCCTACCTTGGAGAAAACATTTGCTCCTTCCTATTTCAGTGGCTTCATCCAGGACATCATTGCTACATGACTCTAATTAAACCAATTATCACAAAGTGATCCCAATTTCTTCATTACAGTCTTTTCCTTTACTTAGTAGTGCTCAGAATTTACATCCTCTTGACAATTCAGTCTCCAAAACAGTTACTAAAGCCTTTTATATCTGGTTTTCATTAGTTCATATTAAACGATTCATTGGCTTGATTTTCACTTCAGTGAGCCCTCTCATAAAATCTGGTTGGACATGATGGTGATATAGCATGTGAAACAAAATGAATTAATACATCAGCAAAAACACTACCAAGCAGACTATTTTTTTTTGCGGTACAGAGGCCTCTCACTGTTGTGGCCTCTCCCATTGCGGAGCACAGGCTCCGGACGCGCAGGCTCAGCGGCCATGGCTCACGGGCCCAGCCGCTCCGCGGCATGCGGGATCCTCCCGTACCGGGGCACGAACCCATGTCCCCTGCATCGGCAGGCAGACTCTCAACCACTGCGCCACCAGGGAAGCCCCAAGCAGACTATTTTAACACACTTTATTTTCTCATGTATATACCTGTCACTCATACAAAAAATATATCAAAATGAGAAGAGTGAGGACTCTAAGCAGTTTTAAGATTGAAGATATGAAGTGAAGCATGAGTTCTGCATTCATTTCCTGAAGCAGGTGTGTAGTCAGCAAGTCTCTCTGGAGAGGCATTATTCAGTGGATAGTTTCCTAGCATTATAGAAGTTCCCGTTAATGCCTCTGCAATTAAGGTTTTTATAGCATTTTACTATTTGAAGCCCTAACTTCAGATTAGTACATAAGTGGGTGTATGTGTGTGTTTGTGTGTGTGTGATTATTTTAATTTACAGAAAATACTATTTGCAGACTCAGCTGTACTGTGGAATAAGAATATGTCTATATGCATGGCATATGTATATGTGTGCAAATATATGTGTGTGTTACACAAATGTATGCATTTTTATATTTGAAATCATAAATATGAACAATTTAGAAATTTAGTAATGATAGAATTATATTTTCTTAAGTCTGATTCATGGGAACTTAGAGAATGTACCAAAAACTGTACTTGTTCAAAAAACAATTAAAGAAGAGGGGAAGACAATGTCTGGATAACCTTCTAAATCTAAGTAAACCATTTCTTATAAATTAAGGAAGTTAATTATGAAGATAATTTAAATATTTTTGCTGATCATTAGTTGTGTCTGACAATATGCCTGGGTAAGATGGAAAGCAGGAAGAACACAGAAACATAGGTCCAAGAAATAGCATTCTATGAGATATAGCAACCATATCTATTATACTCTAATTTAAAAGAAAAAATCTGCTTTAGAATGACTAGGTCTTCAAGTCATCAAAGATATGCCTAGGAAATTTTCACATATTCTAAGAGATAGGTATGGGTTTTTTAAACTCCAAAAAGCTGCAAACCTTTATAAGAATATAAATACCAGCAGCTGTATATTAACTCACCAAAGGTAAATTGCTGTCACATTTTCCAATCAAGAACACGAGTGGTTTTTATGTCTGTAAATTGAATCTGGCAATAATGGCACAAATAAGAGAAGTGTCTTCATTTTACAGTGATGTGATGGCACAGGATCCTTCCTGTGACCAAATATAAAGTATGATCATAAGGATATTTAAAAGATCCCATTTATTAATGAGTGTTAAAAATCCTTAAGCCTCTTTCTTGAACTTTAAAGTATAAGACTCTTAATGGAGGCCATTTTTTTCTATTTTTTACTCTTTATCCCAGGCTAGAAAATGGTATATGTTCAATAAATATTTGCTAAATGAGCATTTTTCTCATTCTCAATGCTTCTTCTCTTGTTATAAATCCTCTTCTGATTGCTTAAGTATTGAACTGAAGTACTCATCAGACATTTCTGGCTGCTCTTCTTTCTCTAATCTCTCATCATTAATATTCCCATCAACTCACATAGCTTCCCCTAACTTCTCTTTAGACAAAAGATCCAAAAGATCCATCCACCTTAACTTCTCCCATAAGTTCTACTTCTAGCTTCATGTTAAAGGACTTCAGGACATGCCAGCCTGAAATATGACATTTTGGTATATTGACTATTTTGAGCTAAAGGTACTTGAGAAAGAGTGGATGTAGGAAGGGTTCTCTGACCTATCCTTTTCTACCTAAAACAGGTCATAAAATTTCCCATGAGAAAGGTACACTCCCTGCATGAGGAAGAGAACATCCCCTACCACCAGAGACTGGGAGTCGACACTGAAATAGATCTATACAAACTTACTAAAATAACACTTGTCTTCCACTAGTTTTGTACCCACCCCATACACTGCCTAGTCACTTCTCCACAATTTACTTCCCCAGCCTAATCACTTTTGTCTTGCCATTTCTTCACAAATTTACTGTTTCTTTATCTAAAAGATATAAAAACTTTCTGTTCTGGTCACTTATTTGATAGAGGAGAATTTTTCCTCCCTTACAATGTGTATCAGGTAGGCCCCTGGGAAAAATTAGAGGTCTACATGGCTTCATTCACACAGTTGACAGCTGAGATTGTCAGCAAGGGACCACAGTTTTCTTTCATGTGGACCATTCCACATGGCTATTTGGCATTCCTCATATATATGGTATCTGAAATCCAGGAAGAATATTCCAAGAGGACAAATTAATGTTCAGTGTTAGTGTTGCACTGGCCAAAGACAGTCACATGGCCATGCCTGAAGTTGATATGGGAGGGGACTTACAAAGGTATGACTTATCAAGGGACATTGTCACTGGGGGCCTCCAAAGTTCAGTCTCCCACACGCTGCTAAGATAATACAGGGAAAAGTGATCCATCAAAATTATATTCCTGAAGTAATTGCAAGGATATAATAAAAGCATAGATAAAATAGGAATAAAGATGAAAGATTTTGAAATTTTTTTGAAAAAAGAGAATAGGCTATATGATTTTGAAGGTCACTACTTTTTTATTATATATAACATTTTAAAATTATATAACCAATTTTGCATGACAGTGACATAAATCTCAGTCAGTAAGACTTAAAGAACATGCTTATTGGGGAAATGTCCAGAGTAATGACAGAGTTTTGTCAAATACCCCTAAAACACAGACACAGACACACACACTCATACACACACACAGTTTGTTCCTTGAGAATCTCACACAATAATAATATCAGGCATACAGTTTCTATGTAGACTGGATTTTATTAAAAATTGTAAGGAATAGTGAGACCAAGCAGGACCCTATGGACCCCACTTGGGTAAAAAAGCCTTTCCATGTCTCCCATTTCTTGTTTGTAAGAAAAAGGCTTCCATCTCCTAGACCTTCCCTGAGCTCCAAAGGGCAGATTCAAACAGTTACTAATTAGGGAAGTGAGTGAATGCAGAAACAAAGGAAAGACAGTCAAGAAACAATAGTGTAGCAATGGGGCAGGGTCCTGGTTCTTCCTTGGGGGATGTGCATAGCACTCTGATACATATCTTTGAGTTCTACAGGAGTTGGGGTCGCCACTCAGGTGGAGGATGGTAACTTCAGGCTAAGCATAAGCATGCAGACCCCAGACCAGTTGGAACCAGAAGGCTGATGATTGAGACTTTTGTAACACCACCACATTATCTCACCACCAACCAATCAGAAGGAAGTCACATACTCTGCAGCCTTCCCCCCAAATTTGCCTTTAAAAACCCTTCCCTGAAACCCATCAGAGAGTTTGGGCTTTTTAAGCATGAGCTGCCCATTCTCCTTGCTTGGCCCTTGCAATAAACTTTTCTCTGTTCCAAATTCTGATGTTTAGGTTTGTCTGACCTCACTGTGCATCAGGCACATGAACTTGGTTTCAACAATAGGAATAGTATTTAAAAATTCAGAATACAATGAAAAATAGGAAGACAAATTATGAGATATTAACACGAGCAATTTTAGAGTTTTACTTTGTCCGATTTCATTCCTAAGAGTGCTCAGCCAAATATAGCAACTATATAAATAACCAAATAGAGTAGAAAATAGATCAAGATAAACTTTTGTCAATGCCCTTAGTGTTTAAAATCAGCAGTTTCAAGCTACAGGGCAACTGCCCTAGAAGGATTCTCTGTACCCTTAGGAGACAGGAGTTAGTAATGAAAGGCTGTTGGGCTATTTTCTAA